>NW_025999613.1:0-1310000 GCF_019419815.1 Pyrus x bretschneideri | reverse complement strand
TGTTCTACATTTTCTTATTATTTTCTTTATCTTGTCCGTTGATATTCTTCAATTCATCCGATTTGGCGACCAAAAATTAAAAAGATATGTGAGAAATAAAATGGGGTGTGTGGATATCACATCCCTTTTTAGTTATGCTAAATTTATTGATACTTACCTTCAATTAATTCATAATAACAACTATTGTATAATTAGTGGGAGTTAATTAATTACAGGTTTAATATATGTTTTTATGAGCTTACTATTTGGTCGGTTGACCCGATTTTACAATAGCGACAAAATCGTATATACTTACATAATAAGTTAATTGTTAACGAATTAATGCATAAAAGTCTCATTGGAGTTGATTGAAACTCACAAAAATAGGGTTTAGGCGGTAAATTGAGAGATTGCCTCACAAGCCCATGAATTTCACAACTAAAATATCTTTGAATCAAATCAACTTCAGCCAAATTTTATAATTGTAACTTAATCGATCTTATTATTCAGTTGAATGACCTAATTTTATAATAGCGACAATATCATAACTAACGAAACAAGTTAACCATTAACCGTTAACGAACAAATATAACCAAAGCTTATCCAATTTGTCACTAACCAAAGCTTATTCAATTTGACACATAAAAGATTAAGATTTTAAGCTATAAAACCCAAAAATATCTCAGAAACTCACATAACGTAGCTTCACAACTGAAATATCTTCGAATCAGCTTGACTTGAGTCAAGCATCCAAACACCAAGATCCCATATCAAAACCTCAAAAAACTAAAAAGTATAACAATTTAAAGAACTAAACAGAGAAATTTATACATGATTGCTCAAAAAATAAAAACCTTTTTAAGACACACACCCACATGAGCAGTGTGACCGAAGTCCAAAAAGTTACAAATGTGAATCCAAAACCCCAAAACAGAGTGGATTTCTCTGAAAAAATTTCACAGCAATAAAAGGTGGGAACATGGAGCCTACCAGGCATACCTCGTCAGATCCCTTCTTCTGGGCCCCATCTTTTTCCTCACTCCAACGGCGTTCCTTCCCCTTCAGACCACTTCCTCAGTCCCTCAGACACCACAGTGACTTTTAGAGAGAGAGAGAGAGAGAGAGAGAGAGAGCGTCTCTCAGATTTTTCAATTTTTTGTAATCTCCAAAGAGGTAAAACCAAAACCCAACACTCAGAAAATTCTTTTTTTTTCACGAAAAATCTTCACTTTGTCCGTAACTCTAAATTTTGGGGGCTGAAGATTTGAATTAAAACCGTGTCTGAAAATGGTATATATCTTAAATGCCCATTATTTCAATCCCACGGTGATTGCATTTTGTCAAAACCTTGTCTTCCGAATGAAAAATCTTGTCCTTTGTCCTAAAGATACTTTCCCTTTCCCCGTTTCGGCCTTTTGGGCAATTACATATTTCCATGTTTCAGTCTTCCTTTCTCTCTCTACACCTGTGGTTTCTCTCTCTACACCTCTGGTTTAACTCCGCTGTGTTCATTTTCCAGAGATTTGGGTTTTGCCAAAGTTTGAACTTTTTCGGGGTCCTCATTGATTTCAGCCAACTGGGTTCTTCGACTTGAGGAGGAAAGATGGATTTTTTGCTTCCTTGTCCTTAGATTTGAATCCTGGTAAGTGTTCATATCTGAATTTTCAAGTTTTATTATTTTCTATTAATTTCTGTGTTATTATATTTCGCATTGGATCTGTATTGACTCAAAATACCATCTTCTATCAAATTTCGTGTCTTTGATTTTAGTGAGTGAGTATGTTTCAAGTGTCAGTTGGGTTATTTGGAAGCATAAATTTAAAATTTGTGTAAGTTTTTGGCTGCAATTATTTTAGGTATTGACTTTTGGGTTTCCATATATTTTTGGATTCCATTTCCATTGTAGCTGTATATCATTTACTGTATCGCTTGAATGAATTTCTTTGTTTTCCTCTCTTGGTTTCGAACACGAACAACGTTGTTTTTCTGTGTTAAGGGCATATACTGCTGTCTTGGTCCTCTTCCTAATTGTGTGAAGAGTAGACTTTCGTAGTTCCATTTGTCTGTTGCTGTCAAATATCGAAAATGTGTACATTTCTTACAGTGTTGTAGAATGCTTGTCTTAGTTTCTCGACTCTAAAACCGATTAGTTTGGAAAGAGAATTCAATTCTACTGCATTTTAAAGTTGTTTACATGAGATTTGGAATTCTACTACTGATTGAAGATGCGTCTTCCCTTTCAGAGTGGCGTTTACATCTTGCGCGACTGCACTGAATTTGAGTCATTCGGAAAGAGGGAAAGTTTGTAGATATGGATATCGGAGATGATAGCTCGAGGTTCTGTTCTTTACCGGCTACAACTTCAAGGAATATGTCCACCTCATCTTCAGCATTCTTTTCAGCAAACCAGTCGCCATTTTTCTCCCCAAGATCACCATCTTGTCAACTATCTGAATCAACAAGGTCTGATGCTCCATGTGATAGCATGGTTTTAAGTACAGATCCCCTTAGTTCCAGCTCTGGAATTCCAGACCTTGAATCTCTAGCAAATGTAAGATATAAATTGTCAAACATGTCACTGGCCCCAGCTGCTTCAGTCTCAGGCGATTTTGAGAAGTTTGACCGCGTGTCTTCCTCAACAGCCATTTCTAATAGCATTCTATCTAGTCACAGCCATGCCTGGGTCTATGAGTATTCTGGGCAAAGAGAGAGGCAGAGAAAGCATGGGACAAACTCTGGAGACTCATATATATCTGGTCCAGTTTCAATGACATCTAATAGACTGAGGAGCTGTGATGTTTTCATAGGTTTGCATGGCCGTAAACCTTCTTTGCTGAGGTTTGCTAATTGGCTCCGAGTTGAGTTGGAAGTTCAGGGGATGAGTTGCTTTGTATCTGATAGAGCTCGATGTAGGAACTCTCGCAAACATGGAATTGTTGAGAGGGCCATGGATGTCTCATCTTTTGGGATTGTCATCCTAACAAGGAAGTCATTCCGAAATCCATATACCATCGAGGAACTTCGATTTTTCGCAAGCAAGAAGAACTTGGTCCCAATATTCTTTGATTTGAGTCCAGGTGATTGCCTTGTCAGGGATATTGTTGAGAAGAGAGGAGAGCTGTGGGAAAGACATGGGGGAGAGTTATGGATTTTGTATGGAGGACTCGAGAAGGAGTGGAAAGAAGCCCTTCATAGCCTCTCCCGGGTGGATGAATGGAAATTGGAGGCTCAGGATGGTAACTGGAGAGATTGTATATTAAGGGCTGTCACATTATTAGCAATTAGATTAGGGAGGAGAAGTGTTGTAGACCGTTTAAGCAAGTCGAGAGAGAAGGTGGAGAAAGAGGAGTTTCCTTTCCCTCGAAATGAGAACTTTATTGGCAGGAAGAAGGAACTGTCTGAGCTGGAATTCATACTTTTTGGCGATGTCAGTGGAGAAGCAGAAAGAGATTATTTTGAGCTTAAGGCTAGGCCTAGACGAAAGAACTTGACAATTGGGTGGGGTAGGAGCAGTTCATTTGATGAAAGGCGAAGGGAACGAAAACTGGAGATTGGAAGCAGAAAAGGAAAAGAACCAGTTGTGTGGAAGGAGTCAGAGAAAGAGATTGAGATGCAAAGCACAGAAATTCCTCAAAGACAATCAAAGCCAAAAAGTGGTGGAAGATATTCAAGGAGAAAAAGATCAACAAAGGTTGTGTATGGGAAGGGAATTGCTTGTGTGTCGGGGGACTCGGGAATTGGCAAGACAGAACTTCTTCTTGAATTTGCCTACAGATATCACCAGAAGTACAAGATGGTTTTATGGATAGGAGGGGAAAGTAGGTATATTAGGCAAAACTACTTGAATCTCTGGTCGTTTCTAGAAGTCGATGTAGGGGTTGAAAATTGCTTTGACAAAAACAGAATCAAAAGCTTTGAAGAACAGGAAGACGCAGCCATAGCTAGAGTACGCAGAGAACTCATGAGAAACATGCCATTTTTGGTGGTGATTGATAACTTAGAAAGTGAAAAGGATTGGTGGGACCACAAACTTGTAATGGATCTTCTTCCCCGTTTTGGTGGGGAGACGCACATAATAATATCCACACGCCTTCCTTCTGTGATGAATTTGGAGCCTTTGAAACTCTCGTACTTATCCGGGGCAGAAGCAATGTCGCTCATGCAGGGTAGCGTAAAAGAATACACAGAAAATGAAGAATTGGATGCTTTACGGGCTATTGAGGAGAAAGTGGGACGCTCAACCTTGGGACTTTCTATTGTAGGTGCAATATTGTCTGAGCTGCCCATACTTCCAAGTAAGCTGTTGGAAACAACTAATAGAATGCCGTTAAAAGAATTTTCATGGAGTGGCAGGGGGACTAATTTGTTGAGGCGGCATACTTTCCTTCTGCAACTCTTCGAGGTGTGTTTCTCGATTTTTGATCACGCAGATGGACCGAGGAGCTTGTCAACAAGAATGGTCCAGGCAAGTACTTGGTTTGCACCGGCCGCGATTCCAGTTTCTTTGTTGGCCCAAGCTGCTCACAAGATACCTGAAAAGCATCAAGGGATGTGGTTCTGGAGAAAGCTGATGAAGTCTTTAACTTGCGGCTTTACCTCATCATACACCAAAAAATCAGAAGCAGAAGCGACTTCCACGTTGTTAAGGTTTAACATTGCTAGAAGTAGCACCAGGCAGGACCATATCCATTTCCATGAACTTGTCAAGCTTTATGCTCGCAAGAGAGTTGTGAGCGGAGTTGCACAAGCGATGGTTCAAGCTGTTATCAGCCGTGGATCAATATCTCAACACTCGGAACACATCTGGGCAGCCTGTTTCTTAATATTTGGATTCAGCCATGACCCTGTGGTCGTTGAGCTTAAGGTTTCGGACCTGCTGTATCTTGTCAAGGAAGTGGTTTTGCCTCTTGCAATACGGGCCTTCATAACATTCTCTCGTTGCAATGCTGCCCTAGAACTCCTCCGCCTATGCACCAATGCCCTGGAAGCAGCAGACCAAGCGTTTGTAACCCCAGTTGACAAGTGGCTCGATAAATCACTTTGTTGGAGGCCAATCCAGACTAATGCTCAGCTGAATCCTTATCTTTGGCAGGAGCTTGCGCTATCAAGAGCCACAGTGCTAGAAACTAGGGCCAAGCTGATGCTAAGAGGGGGACAATTCGACATAGCTGATGATCTAATTAGGAAGGCGCTTTTTATCAGAACTTCTATTTGTGGTGAAGATCATAAAGACACCGTAGCTGCTCGCGAAACTCTTAGCAAAGTCACCAGGCTTCTTGCAAATGTTCAAATTCATACTTCACCATAGATCCCATTTTTTTTCATAAGCAGATTTTATTCTAGCATTTATGGAGTCTGAAATAAAACAGTTGTATACCCCCTTCTGATAGATTTTCTATACCAATTTTTAGTCCGAAAGAGATTCCATTCCTTTCGCATAACATCATCATTTCTTGTTATGCTTATGTGAATAACATTTGTCTGCCTCCGGATTGGGGATTAAAATTTTGATTTTGCTCTTTCATATTATAAATAAAACTGTAATGCAGCTCCAGAGTTTTTGAAGGATTGTTCGATGATGACTTGCGGGAGTCGGGCATATGAAATATTGTTTGCATCTACGTCAACTTCTGGGTAGTATGTTTCTTTTTTACTACTTTTGAGTTTGGCATCTCGAGATCTTAATTTGATGTAGAATCAGTCTCCTACTCTATATCTATCTTGCTGTCTTACTTTGTTGTATGTTCGTTGAGGGCAGAAAGAAGCACTGGAGTTCCGAATTGCTGTCATGAGTGAAGACTTTCACAGCTCATCGCCATATTCCGAGTGCAAATCCAGGTAAACTCTTTCTTTCATCTCTTCACTTCCGAGCTGTAATTTTATGTTTCGATTAGGAGTGTGAGCTATAAGGAAAGATACAGAAAGCTTAACATTTGGATGTACGTTCTGCATAGATAACGGGCTCCCATGTGCTCGAAGTTGTTTATACGTATCACATCCGAAACTGAATGCACTCATACATACAAATTTATACGATGATCGTCTGACCAAATGCTTGACTTGTAGTTGTCTATTAATCTCTGAATTCAAGCACAGATGGTTAAGGATTTGATAATTGACAAGATATCGACGTAGTACTCGTCATGTTTGTGTTACAACGTAGGAAGATCAATGTAATATTTGAATTGACAGGATGCTTTTCTGCTCATTTTGTAGGCAAGTATCTTGCAACGACTTCTTTGTTTCTCCGCTACATGATCGATAATCTAGCTCTTACGCACTGTCTTGCCGTGGTCGGAAATGCAACGGTGTGTCCTTGTGAGCCTACAGCGCTGTAGAAACGGTGAATCTGCATACGTATTGAGACGCTTCTTTTATTTCTGTGCCGAAGTTTGACGGATGGAACTTATGAGCATGTAAGCAACACTGGAGTTGCTGAAACTTGTTTGGATTATAGCAACACTGGAGTTGCGAAAACTTGTTAGGATTACTATACAATAACAAAAGTATCCTCAATTTCGGTAAATCATTTTGACTTATTATTTATTAAATTAAGCGTCCTATTACGGTTCCAATTATAAGGAAGCAAAAAGTAATGAGATTCTGTTCTTAATTTTTAATGATATATTAGTCCTTCATCACATCTTTCACGGAAAGAGATCATCTTCGGATTTCTTCCATCAAGGTTATCGGATTAAGTGGTTTGAGCTTTTAAATTTCATCCAATAGCTCATCTGTTTTGATCCTCTTAAAAAGTGTAATAATTATTTCATCGTTGAATAAAATTTTAGTAGTCCGGATCACTTGATCCAGTAACCTTGGTGGAAGAGATCCAATGAGAATCTCTTTCCTTCTTTCACAAATGGGTTTGAGCGGAAATTTTTTTCTCATCACAAGATTTGTGGGTGATATACAAATGATACGTGTACGGTGCAAATGATTTGAGCAAGAAATTCATTAAATTTGAATAATTAACAATATATATCATTACTCGTAAAACTTAGAAAAATTACTTTGATCTTTATTTAACAAAAAATTTCACGAAAAAAACAAATTCAAAATTCATTTTTATCGATTTTAAATTTTGAATTTAAAGTGAGCAGTTATAAATATTTAAAACATTTTGACTAAAAAGTCAAAAAACAATAATTTACTTATTGTAGAAACACGAATAAATAGTCTGACAATAAGTAAGAAAACGAACAATTTGTCACGAATCCATGGGTGGCCTCCATCACCTCTGTTAGTGTGTATGATTGATTTCTGATAAAAGTGGGACCGGATTCGAAAGTGTAGTTAACTGTTGGACGTGACACCTTCTTCTGCATCTGCACTTTCATCGAAATTATAATCTGCAAAAACATTTACAGAAAAAAAAAAATATTAAAACAAAAAATAAAGAACCAAAAAGATAAAAACCAAATGCCCTCACGCAGGATCGAACTACGGACCTTCAGTTTACAAGACTGACGCTCTACCACTGAGCTATAAGGGCTTCTTGCTTTAATAGTAGTAATCATTATTTATTGCTTAAATATATTTTTGGTTCACATTCCTCTTTAAAATTTTAGTGGGAAGGAAGGGTGTAAACATCATTTATTGATTTATTTTATGCAATATATGGATTTATTTTTTATTCATTGAAATTTGAAAATAAGTATTGCTTTGTAGAGTTGCAATCAAACGGTTAATTGCTCCGATGGATAATGTTTTTCTCTTCAACCTTCCCTTTAGTCTGGCTTAGAGGAGTTTACTCTGTCTACATGGAATGGAAATCAGAATGCAATTAACTTGGCTCCTCAATAGGTGAGAAGAAGTTCCTCCACAAAATACTTTATGACCGAATCATGGAACTTCATGTTTATGCTCAGAATTGTTCATATTATAAATCAGTCCATAAAGATCTTTCCAAAAAATAAATACAGTATGAGATCGTTTAATCATCGAATTTTATAAACACAAATGGCCGGCTAGGACAAAAGCATTACGAACCGTTTATTTATTTGCTATAGTTGATTTAACTAAACAACCCTGTTTTTTAATTGATTTTTTTGCACAAATGATCTTTTACAAAATGTTTATAATATAAACAATTCAGACCATAAGCACAAATTTCATAAATCGGTCACAAAGTGTTTTGAGAAAGAACTCCTCAACCTTTGGAGCCAAGCATTCCTCAGTCAAAATTACCACTAGTCCAAAACTTTTTTGAGTCCCATGAATGGATCGTTCTAATCAATGTTCATAGTTCACCGTTCGCAATCAGCCAACTCTTGATCCGGTGATATATTTTTCTTCCTAATAATGGAATGCTCCAAAGTTCAAATACGGCCCAATTGATCGTCTATTGTTGGTAATTATGCACAGAGAGACACTTTCACAACATTCAAAACAATTAATCATAGTTGATTAATTTACACAACCTCCATGAAAAGCAATGACACAAGGGCAGGACTTTTTCCGTAATCCCTCAGTTTTTTCGGTTTAATTTTCCATTCCGAAGCAGAACATAATGTGCAGCAGACAATTAATCTGGCCAGCATTATACACCTAAGGATCGGCATGGCCTGCGACTGCATCATCACCGGAGTCATACTCATCTTCACTCAGCTCCTCATCACTTGATTGCTCTTCTCGAGCACCCCCTATGTCTTCTGGCTTTGCATATTTCTCGCAATACTCTGTAAAATACAAAGAATAATCAGCATTATATCTACAAACACTGATCCTAAAGCAAAATGACATGGTGAAGTAGGGTACGAGGCCGTTGGGACAATCCAAGTAAAGATGTTGAACGCGGAGATATCATGACTTATATTTGGTGAAGCGAGCTCGTCACCAAATATGTCATAATATTTGAAACCTTGATACATACAGAGTAGGTCTACTGAAGCTATTTCCTATTTGAAAACTCTAAGACCCATGTTCTTAATCCTTGTACCAGATCGGATGCTGATTCTAAAGATTTTAATTTTCTGCAACTCCAATAATTTCAACTGAACCTAAAGACCAACAAAGTATGAAAATTTAAGCTCTGATATGCTAATTCCGAGACATCGGGTCAGTTCAGCTCCAGGCATCCATGTGTTACAAGTCAACCAGTTTAAGAGACGGATGTCTAGATTTGTGTATTAGACATCAGAGAACAAATTTCTCCTAAGAATACCTTTAAAAGACTGCTGAAAACAGCCAACTTTGATCCTCAGTGAGATCAACATTTCAGAACCGGCAGAATTGAATTACATTTTCCCCAAAATCTTCACAATTGCATGCATTTTCCTAGTAGATGAGCAAGTGATTGTACCCTTAATCCTTCGAAAAAAATTTCTCTAATCCATTTAACTGTAACTTTAGAATAGACAGTAATATCTGATCTCCCGAGTAGAAGATATCTTCCACGCTATAATCATATATGTTAAAAAGCTTCAAATATATGTGACGTCTAGAAGTTTCAAAAGCATACACTGAAATTCTAAATACAGCTAAAGTTTACTATTTGCACACGACTTAATTTTCTAAAGAATTCAAAGCTTCAAAGAGAACACTAATATTGTCATTTGATACCTGGAGTCCCCTGAAAGATAGATTAAAGAGCCCCCCAAGTCTTAAACACTGGAACTCAAGTAGATTTGGACGTCTCAAATATTTCCCACCTAATTTGACTACCAACAACAACCAAACCTTATCCCACTAAGTGGGGTCGGCTGAATGAATCCTAGAACGCCATTGCGCTCATGCCAAGTCTTCCGTTAGCTCCAAGTACTCTATATATTTTCTTATAGTTTCTTTCAAAATCTTTCTAGGTCTTCCTCTACCCCTTTTGACTACCATACAGTGAAATTTCATAACAATTCAAACCAGTTTAAATGTTCCACCAAACCTACACCAAAAACTATATGTTTAAACATCACAGATTCAGGACCTTCAAACGCTTTCTTAAATGCGACAGTTAGGATTTAGCTTTTTCTATATGTGAACAATGAAAACAAGGAACCAAACGGAAAGTTCAAGCATGTCAGGCAGCCCATATAAGTGACAACCAATATATATTCAATTTACGAAAGCTGCATTACCACCTTTTACTCTTTGATCATAAGCAGTGCGATCATGCATCATCAAAGCAGCAGCCTCTCCATTCAATGGATCTGATGGGTTGGGATATAAAAGAAGTTGGGGCAGAAACACTTCAAACACATTAACCAGGTCTGACATATAGTTAAGAAAGACAGGATGTAAATTTCTCATTTCGTCAAGGTAGCAGCACTAGTTATAATAGGATAACTACAAAGTATAAATGAAAGTAAAAGGTTTTGGTCTCCGGATAAACCATATCAATTTTACAGGTACAAGAAAACATGTATAGGCCTACCAAACATGGGGCTCCAAGTTTGGTTGATAACATCTAAACAAACAGATCCCGACCTGGAACTCAAAAAAGCACCATTAGCCAGACGTAAGTACAAGATTTACACTGTGTTCAAGTTTTACAAACAATGCCACATTATTTAAAAGAACATAAGATACAATTAAATGCCAAAGTAGTGAATTTTTGGCATCGTTCAACTCACATTTCATCAACATTTGGGTGGTAGATTTTGTTGACAAAGCCAATTGACGGAGATTTGTAAGGATAAGCATCCAGTAGCTCCACCCTTATTCTCCAGACACCTCCCTGATACAGACCTGCCACATTCCGTTCAAAAAAGGGAAAAAAAGAAAAGAAAAAATCCCACCTTTCATTCAATATCCATATTACCCAGAAGCAAAAGTACCCATAAACTTCCTCCTGTTGAAGAAAAACAGTAAACAAAAAACTTGCAGCCCACTTATGCACAAGCAGTAAAGCAAAATCCATGTCGAAATTCTAAAACCACTCTAATCTATAGCCAAATCAGTTAATTTAGAAAAGTTTAAGTAAATTCCCACTACTAATAATTCCAAAACCCAAAAAAACTTGCACATGATCAACACAAAAGAACACATCTTTACGTAAAATGGATAAAACCCACCAAAGATATAATAAAAAATAGCTGAAATATAAATAAGAACACACAAAGATTAAAAAAAAAAATGAAAAAAAAAAAAATGAAAAATCATGTTCTGGGTTCGGATGATTTACTCTCTTTGGGGCCATTGAAATCCACATAGAACTCTTGCATGCCGTCATTGATCATCTCCACCTTGTAATCACTCATCATCCTGGTTCATACCACCCAAAACAAAACAGAACAAACTTGAAATTAAACGATCAAAATTAGAAATAAATATAAATAAATATTAATGTTTATATAAATTTGAGAACTTGTACAGTTTCATCAAATCCATCTCACGGCGTTTGCTTGGGGAAGACATTTTTTGTGGCTCAGTTGAGGTTTTTAGGGTTGGAGATAGAGGCTGAGGGAGATTCTGAGAGAGCTTTCTGCAACAACAAAAATAAATTCGGACAAACAATCAGAGAAATACGATTGGAATGTATATGTACGTGTTCACAAAAGTCGCCTGCTTTGCGGTAATGGTCCACTAAATTTCTTGAGTTGCTGCTAGATTTCCTAAGGCCCACAGTAATTTCCTCTTCTGCCAAAGTGGTCAAATAGTCAGTAAAATTTCCTTTTTCTTTTTGCTTCAATAGTTAAAATTTCAAGATTATTTGCATTTTTCTGAGATTTATTTATTTAACAAATGATATTATCTACATTAAGATGGAGAATAATGGATTTAGCCTCATAATAGGCTAGCAATAATGTGGTTTAAACTCGCATATGGTGAGGATCGAAACTAAGACTTCTCACTTACAAGTGAAGAGAAATATCACTAGACCGTAATACTAAATGACAATTTTTATTTCCTTTTAGTTTTCAGGAGATGTTCTAGGGATAACCGTGCGGCCCCGCAAATATAGGCAATTCATGGACGGTTCTTTAGTCATTTGCACGCATGTGAGCGTTTATTAATAGTATGCGTTTAACTTTGTTAAGTCATTTATTTGTAAAAATTGCATGCGTATCACCTAATAATGTTACGAGGTTTTTTTTATTCTATTTCAATAATATAGTCTTAATAGTTACTAGAAATTTGCAGATGCAAAAATTAGTAGGGCTTATGGTTTTTTAATTCGTTAGAGGTCTGGAGTGTTGGCAACTTTAGTTCTTTTTAAAAATAATTTATAGTAAAATCTCAAAATTTTCAAATTTTGTTTGCAGGGCTAATTTTGAATTAATTTATATGTATAGCCACATCAAAAACTTTTTTTTACGAAAAAATTGTCATGGACCACTTACAAAACATTAGGGATGTGCGCAAATACCTCACAAAATAAAATGTGACATCCCACATTGCCCAGGGGAGTGATCCTTATATGTATATTCTCATCCCCACCTAGCACGAGGCATTTTGGGAGCTCACTGGCTTCGGGTTCCATGGGAACTTCGAAGTTAAGCGAGAAGGGGATTAGAGCAATCCCATGATGGGTGATCCACTGGGAAGTTGCTCATGAGTTCCCAAAAACAAAACCGTGAGGGAATGGTAAGCCCAAAGCGGACAATATCGTGCTACAGTGGTGGAGCAAGCTCGGGAAGTGATCCGCCCTGGGCGGGGATGTGACAATTTGGTATCAGAACCTAACCCTGGCCGTGGTGCGCTGATGAGGACGTCGGGCCCCTAAGGGGGTGGATTGTGACATCCCACATCCCCCAGGGGAGTGATCCTTATATGTATATTCCCATCCCCACCTAGCACGAGGCCTTTTGGGAGCTCATTGGCTTTGGATTCCATGGGAACTCCGAAGTTAAGCGAGAAGGGGTTAGAGCAATCTCATGATGGGTAACCCACTGGGAAGTTGCTCGTGAGTTCCCAAAAACAAAACCGTGAGGGAATGGTAAGCCCAAAGCTGATAATATCGTGCTACGGTGGTGGAGCGGGCCCGGGAAGTGATCCGCCCCGGGCTGGGATGTGACATAAAATCTTGTTGTTTTGTCGCCTATATTAATCTTCGTTAAAAATTTCATCAAAACACTATTTTGGTTCTTTAAACATTAGATTTCTTGTTATACAGACGTCACTTACTGCTTAACTTTAAATTTAGACCACTGAGGTAAAAGGTAGAAAAAAAAAATTATAGGTATGCATGCGTACAAGATGATAGTGGTACTCATCCAAGTTTAGGCCTTTAAATCTTGATGCCTAAAAAGTTAACTAGACATGTACTAAGCCACCCATTTGGGTGCACGATAGTAGATACTAGATACCCTTTTTGTAATTGCCTGTACATTTTCAATTTCAAACCAACCAAGTTGAGATTTATTTACCCTTTTTCTTATCGCATTTTTTTTCGAGAAAATTTTGCGTATAAAAAACACTCTCATATGTTGTCACTATTTTATATGTAATAATAAGAATAAAAGTCAAGATTAATATGTCAATAGAAAACAAACTTGTTTTAAAATTTGAGTAAAATAATAATACAGTTTGTCGAAAGATAGAGTAAATGAAATGGAAGAATTGGAAGTGAGATGTCTTATGTTCAAATCTCGTAGATGACAAATTCAATACCAAATTAGGTTGCTTATTGTGTGGATTAATCGAACTATCTCTCTTTAGTGTAAAAATATCAATGTACTAAAAAAAATGCAAGGAAAGGTAAAAACGACTTAAAATATGAAAGCAATATTGTAATATATCATTAAAGTTTATTAAAAAGAAAACTAATGAAAATGGTTTGAAAACTTTGGGTTTTAACGATAATGACAAAATAAAAAGTAAATTAAATAGTACTATGATTGATTTTTTAGTGTAAAAATGTGCTTTTTTGTTAAAATAAATAGTATAGAAAGTTTTTCTGTGACATCCCACATCGCCTAGGGGAGTAATCCTTAAATGTATATTCTCATCCCTACCTAGTACGAGGCCTTTTGAGAGCTTACTGGCTTCGGGTTCCGTAGGAACTCCGAAGTTAAGCGAGAAGGGGGCTAGAGCAATCTCATGATGGGTGATCCATTGGGAAGTTCCTCGTGAGTTCCCAAAAATAAAACCGTGAGGGAATGGTAAGCCCAAAGCGGACAATATCGTGTTACGGTAGTGGAGCGGGCCAGGGAAGTGATCTGCCTCGGGCCGGGATGTGACAATTTGGTATTAGAGCCTAACCCTGGCCGCGTGTGTGCCGACGTCGACGTCAGGCCCCTAAGGAGGGTGGATTGTGACATCCCACATCGCCTAGGGGAGTGATCCTTTAATGTATATTCCCATCTCTACCTAGTACGAGGTTTTTTGGGAGCTCACTGGCTTCGGGTTCCGTAAAAACTTCGAAGTTAAGCGAGAAGGGGGCTAGAGCAATCCCATGATGGGTGACCTATTGGGAAGTTGCTCGTGAGTTCCCAAAAACAAAACTGTGAGGGAATGGTAAGCCCAAAACGGACAATATCGTGCTACGGTAGTGGAGTCGGGCTTGGGAAGTGGTCCCGTCCAGACCGTGATGTGACATTTTCATTAAAGTTCTATTTTTTTAACTTGTTTAATCATCTTGCCTCTTGTCGTTTGCAGCTGATTTTGCACCCACATGTCAGCACTAGACACGTTGACGATTTGTAATCGACATTGTGATCTTACTTTTTATATAAATTTGATAATAACCTAAAAACTCCAAATGTAACTCCATAACTTTCATAAAAAAAAAAAAAATGTAACGCCATAAAATGTTAATAGAATCATGATTCATTGAACTTTCCAATGATACAACGGTTGTTGGTCGTTTGGTCCTTGTTTAAGGATAAAATGACCAATATTTTAGTGTACAGATTATATCGAAATACCATGAATTTTTTTGTCGGAATACAATAGAATCTTAATAGTTGGACATTAATTTTAGTGTAAATTAGGTTTCATTCCCTAGTTACCAATGCTCTATTACTGAAGAAACCTTGTTTATTTTCAATTTTTGATCCAAGTCTCTAAACTTCGTACACATAATTATTTTACTATTAATATATTTCCATCTTAGTTATTTATTTTTTAACTTAAAAAACTATAATTTCAAATCCAAATAAATAACTAATGGACCTTAACTAATTTGTTTTCAAATTTCTTTGTATAAAAATAATTGATATCCAAAGTAGGGTATTCATCTCTCCCTCTCTCTCTCTCTCTCTCTCTCTCTCTCTCTTGCCCTCTTTCAATATTCTTCATGTACTACTCATTTAGTATATAACCAATTGTATATGGAGAAGGATTCTCTCCCCTCTATTTGAACGGTCACGGTTAAGCTATATTAACATCTTATATTAATACACAAACCACATAGATTCATAGTACAATGGAATGGATACAATTTTTTTCACTTATAGCATTATACCCATAAGCCTTTTGATCGACCATTCATAATCTACTCATATTAATATGGGTACATTTGTGAAATTCCATTCCTAAATTTTACTATTTGAATTTTGTATTTTGTATTTCTGGGAATTAAATTTATTTTTCGTTCATTTTAGGATTATAGTTAATTGCAAAGTTTGAATTTTCGTATACCTTTTGGGATAAATCTTAGAATTTTTGCAGAAGGGTCGATTCCACAAATGCATAGGTGAAAACAGTTCGCGAAACGGATATAACGAAGAAGTAATAAGCATGTAAAGTTAGGGGCAAAATAGTCATTAGGACCTCTATAAATAGAAGAGTAAACTGCCAATTTACCCCCTAAACTATCATCCAACTTTCGATTTCTCCCCTGAACTTTTTAATTGGAAAATTAAGGACTTAAACTACTTTTTTGGCCGATTTCCCCCTACCGTTAGTTTTTCATATATTTCATCCAAATTAACGTTAACTCTTATCATGTACAAGCCACGTAACTCTCATCTGTGGACAAAAGTGTCACTTTACTAGACTTTCAGACATAAAAGCTATAGAATCACACATATTTGCATAGGTTTATATTTTAGAAATCTAATGTTTTCAATTATTTTAAAGAATGAAGCGACTGAACTACCCACACATGTTGTGCACATACTTCCATTTAACAGAAATTTGGATGGAATGAATGAAAAATTAACAACAAGGGGCAAATCGGCCAAAAAAATTAGTTTAAGTCCTTAATTTTCCAATTAAAATGTTAAGGGGGGAAATCGAATGTTGGGTGATAGTTCAGGGGGCAAATCGGTAGTTTACTCTAAATAGAATGCTCCAAATTTTTTGGAAGGCCTTACCATTTCTGGAAGGTGGAATTACGGGCCTATCCAGAGGGACTTAAGCCATCTCCAACCGATCCGGCCAAAGGATCATAGGGCTAAAAATAGCCCGTTTTGACACAAAAACCGTCTTCAACCGAGAGATAGGCCGAAGGTTTTGTGGGCCCCCTCCAACCAAAAATCTGAGAACAGGCCAGCGGGCTGGCCAATATCAGCCAGCCAGCCTTCACTTCTTCCCTCAATGGATCTATCTCTCTCTGTCTCTCTCCCTCTCCCCCTCCTTGCTCTATATCTTTGCACCGACAACCCCACCCACCACATGAATCCCACCGACAACCCCACCCACCACATGAATCCCAAAATTCGATTACGACCCACCGATGGTTGCCAATTCATTAATTAGTTCATAACATGAATTTTGAGCCGAGAAGCAACAATTTAGTTGCCATCTTCATCTTCTATATCGTGGAATTTCGACTCAAAAAATTGTCTTCCTCCCTCCCTTCCCTAATGTGTGATTCCAATGCACACAAACACTGACTACCCAAAATTCATACAGATAATGCAAACATCAATTCCTATTAAGTATAACATTTTTTCTTACATGAAGATAAAATCAACTAAATCCAAGAACTAGCTGTACCATCACATCTGAGCTCTCGCAAGCCTAGCAACCCTCAACGACGGCATCCACGGCGGAGAACCCATTATCCACATCTGAGCTCCTCGCAAGCCGAGCAACCCTTACTAAATTACCAAGGAAAGTAGTAAACATGTAAGGATTAAGATTTGTAGAGGGCTCAGACTGTTGGCAGCCATGGAAAGGGGCAATGATTGCTGCTCTGTTATCTTTGGAGCTGCTGGGCACGAGTTTGACTAACAGGTGTTTTAGTCCAAATGCACATTTTGTCAATGTGGCTTAACCAATGGCTATGTGATAAAAAAATAAAAAATAAAACCAACGGCTAACATTGTCAAATCAATTAATATATAGGGGCATAGTTGTCCTTTTAAGAGTGTTAACAAAGAACGGGCCAAACAAATACAAAAAAAGATAGATGATAAGAATATACAACGGAACACTTCAGATTACACTGAAATGAACAAGACCTATTTTGATAGGAAAAAGAGTGAAATTATGGTCCGACGGAAGTTGTTTACCTCCGACTATAATCCTAAAATGGCAGATGATAATGATGATGATTATAGACTTTAAATTTAAGTTGTAATAGTTTTTAAATTTAAGTTGTAGTTTTTAAATTTAAGTTGTTGTAGTTTTTAAATTAAAATAATAAATTATGTTTGGTCCATGACCCTTTGGCCCCTCGGTTGGAGATGATTTTTTGTCACAGGGCTATACTTATGCTTGGCTTATGACCCTTTAGCCCCTCCGTTGGAGATGGTAAGAAATGTGATATGGTACTGTTTATTAAAATATTAATTTCTTAAAGGGCTATAGGGCTAAAACGAGCATTTTGGCCCTTCTTCGATTGGAAATGACCTCAAATCTCTATAACCACGACCCGATTCCTAGACGGG
Source organism: Pyrus x bretschneideri (assembly GCF_019419815.1). NCBI lineage: Eukaryota > Viridiplantae > Streptophyta > Magnoliopsida > Rosales > Rosaceae > Pyrus > Pyrus x bretschneideri. Next base: position 1,292,304 of record NW_025999613.1, on the reverse strand, counting down.
TCTTTCCGACGCCTTTCCAAGGTGCTCTGACGACGAAATTCGCCGTCTCCACCACCACCGTTCGGTTCTCTAGCCATGACGAACGGAGCACATTATAAAAAGCTAATAATAACAATTATAGCGTGCGCTTCGCTAATCACCTTAAACCACCAGCCCTTCTAGTGCTAATCTTCATTTTCACTAATCACCACAAGCCATGTACAGTGCTATCCTATATTTTACTTGAAAAAGTAAACACCTCATGAAATGCTACTAGTTTACAATAATGAACTTGTTATTGGCACTTCAAAGTAGTCCTTTTGCACTTGTTCTTAATTTAGAAAACACGGGTATGAGTTAAATATGACAATTTCTTGCACAACTCATTAACCCGGCACAAAAGGATACGAAAGCTAACAGGTTTCTGGTCAACATGTTAACTAATCAAGTCGTTATCGGATCACCCCTAAGAATCCGTTAGCAGGTTTATTGGCATGTAACCTGTTTCAATCCATTAAGAAAAAAGTTAGTGTGGTAATTTTAAACTATTAAAAAAAGTTTACTACAATAGCCGTAGAATTTAATCTCACATAAGTTAGATTAAATCCTTACGGTTGGATTTTTTTAATACCTTCTCACTCTATATATCATCTCTCCCCCATGCCAGAATCAAGAGACTCCTAGTACCAACTCTGTTTTTATTCTCGTTGTCTCATCGCATCTTTCTGTCTCCGTCCAAACCACTGCCACGGTCACAGACATCTAAACTCGATGAATCACAACCATCACCATCGACCCGACCCGCCCATAACCTAAATGCAAGGTTGCGAATCAAGATACAAATGAACAGCTACCTACAAGGTACCCACATGAACAGGCAGTTGGAGGTGTACGCGTTCACATGTGTTTAGCATAGCATAAAAAATCACAGAAGTGCTTTTTTCAGAAGCAGCTTGGGGAAGTACCTTGTAAATGTATAAGCATCAATGTTGTCTTAAGCTCAAATATCGTTGAAAAATATGGAAAACTTCAGCTACCGTGTGCTTAAATACTAACAGACTCGGTGTGCTTTTTTAAAAAGGAGCAGCCAAGGTGACCCAAAAACAGGAGCAACTATATGTATATATGTATAGTATTAATAAAAGACAGACCGATGAACATGTATAACGCGAAACTGTATGTCAATCAAATCAATCAAAACTGATCGCCAAACTGAAGAGTTATATACAAGAAATCTGAAAACCAACAAGAACCTTCCATCTTCCATTACACTAAGCGAATCCACTGCCAGCAACAAACAAGTAATTCAATGCCATTTATATGACAAGGGAGTAAACAAAAATCAGCAGCTCACATATGGACAGGCTCACCACACGAGTAAACAAAGAAACTATACTCGGAAAAAAGAGAGAAGAATACGTTCATCTTTCTTGTTTGGAAACTAACTTCCCGTTGGGGACAACAAATCTAACTACTATTCCCATCTTCAATATCTATTTAACCCACGTCATTCTATCATTCATAATACGTTGCTCTAAGATCTAATGTGTATGCACTGCAAATAGAAAATCGAGTTCAATACTAATTTCACGCCAGCGTCAACTCTACCCCCTCTTCCTTTTCATTATCATTGAGTTGAAAGGAAACAAATGCACAAAGGCACTGCATTTGAATGAGCATAGCCTAACAAAAGCAAAGACCAACCATATCTGTAACTGGCACCGAACAGTAACACAAATGGAGGAAAGAAGAACCTTCTATCATTTGTAACCTCTGCTTCTCAAACCATAATTCAATAAGGAAATAACTGGACTTCAATTGCTGGTTGCTACTAGATTGGAGGCTCAAATATCATTTCCTGCATCGTAAGTGAAGAAAAGGCCTCTCAATATTGTAGGAGACAATGGATATCTCTTCTCGTTAAATCACAACAATAGGAAAATATTAAACAAAGGCAAACCTGATCACACACAGGACATGTGTCACTTCGTTCCATCCATTCAAGAATGCAAGCAAGGTGAAAATGATGATCACATTTTGTAGTTATTTTTGGATTTTGTGGATCATACTCTGCAGAGAAGAAAGGAAATGATCTAGTAACTGAATGTGTCACATATTTAGAGGCAAGCAGAAAACAAAGAGTGCAGTTTGAATAGACAACTTCCAGCAACAACGTCGTTGAACACTAGAAATTAAATGAAGGAACTTCCTCTTTAAAAGAAAGATAACAGTTTAACTATACAATTCTAGAATGGTTGAGCTAAGGACTTTACCTTCCAAACAAGTGGGACAAACATCCTCTTCCTCTATTGCTAAAGTAATAGATTCCACTGATTTCGCAAGTTCAACTTCTGACTTATTCACTGGATCAAGTTCCAAATCCATTTGGGCTTTGCAGTCCGCATCCTTCAGGTCTGCACACTTGGGTGAAGCTTCTTGGGTATTTCCACCAACTGCTTCTTGAACAGAATCAGAATTTGTTGTTATTTGCAATGCTGCTTCACTCTTGCTGCCACAGATCTCTTGTGCCGGTGGTGGAGTATGAGCATGCTCTAAAGCCACATCATATGCAATAGGGGCAGGAGGTGGTCTATAAGTGTCAGGTATTGATGTATCCAAATTTGTATCAACTAGGAGCCCAGTAGAGAGTGCAGAGGCACCTCCTTGGCGAGACGATAAGGGAATGTGCTCATCCGAGGTCCTTGGACACTGCATTACAATTCAAGTTCAAGAGATATATAGAACAAGAAACGAGATAAATCACAAAATCGACTTCACTGCCAACACACTCTGATTTAAAGATTGAATTCATTAGTCACGTCGATTATCAAAGGCTAAATCCACTTAAACATTTAGAAGAAAAAAAACAACCACACGAAATGTTTTTAACAAAAGAGACGTAGCTCAACACTATAGAACAATATTTAGGGTGAGTGAGGGAAAGCATTCTGCTTACGTAATAGTATGTTGGTGCAGCATTCAGCTCCGTTCCTTTGGATGAACAGCAGCAGCAGCCTCCCATTATCTTCTTTTACTTACTATCTTCACTGCAGACCTAGAACTCGACGCACTTGGTGCCACATATCCCCTTCAACATAAAAAACACGAAAAAGGCTGTTAGACAACGGTAACAATGTAATACGTTGACCAATATCCACAACACCAAAAAAATATAAATTACGATTTCAAACCCCATGTCCAATTACTACGTTTCGAGGCTTGACACCCCCAGATTAAACCAGCGGTTCAAACACAATAAACCCAACAGGTTCCTAGTGATATTAGTACAAAACCCCCCACCATGTTAATTACTGCAAAACCCAATAAATCCATCATATTTAGCAGCAAAACCCAATTCATGGAGCTCAAAAAATAATTAAAAATTAGTGAAGAGCCAAACTTCTCCAATAACACCACCCAATTTTATACACTTTTGAACAATTATCACTAGTAAAACAGCATCAAATCATCATGGAAGCAACTAAAGCAATCAAATTATACTTATAGAAACAAATCTATAATCAGCTGTAAAAGCTGGAAACCAATGAATTAAAAGCGGAAACAAAAAATCGAACAGGGTTTTACAGAATAATTCTTGAAAAACCGAAAAAAAACAAAGAGGAGGAAAGTAAATAATATCAACCCGAATTTAGCAACGGTTTGAGAATTATTTGAGTACCTTTTTGTTGATTGAAGACGCTTCGATAGGAATCGGAGTTGGAATTGGGAATTTTAGAGAGAGGGAAGGAGGTGAGGGTGGAGAGAGAGAGAGAGGGGGTGGACAAGTTGGAGTGCGTTTTGGAGGAGTGATGGCTTTTGCTTCTTTTTTCTGTTTTTGGGTGTGTTTTTGTATGTGTGAACTTTTCAGTGGGGAGAAAATAAAAAATACTAAATTATTAGTTATGCTGAAAACTATGAGTCTGGATTCTCGTTGGATCATCTTTGTAAGGATCTCAAAAATTCGTAAATTGTGTACGTTTATTGTATATCGTGCGGTTAAAAATTATTTTAAATATTTGTATTTAAAATTAAACACAAACAGTACTTGACAAAAATTGATCGCATGATGTACGATGAACATACATGATTCATGGATCCCAATGATCCTCACCAAAAGGACCCAGAGAGGATACTGTTGAGAAAACTATGAACTATAATAAAAAAAAAGTTTGTTTGTGGCCTATTTCATCTAAGTGAGAGAGGATGCGGCAATAGCAGGAAGAAGATCGGAGAAATTGTAGAATGCTTAGAATCGTGTGATTCTTCTTATATCAGTGCCTTAAAATATAGTAAACAAGATAAGATAATTAACTTATCTTCCAAGTAAGTACAATCCCTAGGTAATCTAAAACCTAATCTAACTAGGATTTACACATTCACCTATTATTTACACTCTCTCTTGAGTGTGTAAATACTCAAGTAGATGTAACATCAGATTCAGCAGAGTTGATGAAGTCGTCTCATCAACATTGATTAAGGAACACACTAGTCTCAAACAAGAGAACTTGCATATGGATATAATTCTCACAAACCCCGCTATGGTAAAACCCAATATGCGACAAAAACTCATGTCAAAGGAAAAAAAAAGGTGAATTAATAAAGTCAATCTTTGTCTATGGGTAGTGGCAGAGCCACTTAAGAACCAGGAGAGGTCCGGGCCAACCCTGAAATTTTCATTTTGTAGCTTCTCTTTGTATTCTTTTGGTTGGATACTCTGCATTCTTCGACTTTATTATATTTCTCTAATTGACAAAAAAATGTGTTCTACAATACTATTGTTATGAAACCAAAGCCTTATATCAACTAGTTTTCTTTAGTTAGTTCACTATTTTGCATGATAGAGTGTTGTTTTATAATGAAACAACGCATATATGAATTGAAGAAGTATTCATATTGAATCACAAGTTCCATAGTTGTAGTTTTGAGCAATGCATGTTAATTTTTGTTCAACTTAAATGTAGAAACTTATAAAGGAGTTCGGTGTTTATAATATAATTATCTCCAAAAAAAAAAATAGTGACTTTATCGCTTTCTTTTGATTAAAAATTTTCATTCCACTACAACAAATGAACCTTTTTTCTCCTTAGTTATATTAATTTTTGTCAATTTCTTGCATATGGCTTAGAGGTCCCTCATAGCTTCGATTTCTGGCTCCACTAGTGTCTATGAGATGTACACAAGGGTATGACTAGCCCATGATGGGCGCCTCGTTAAAATAGCAAAAACCTAAAGGGAAAAATCCTCCTAAGAGTACATTAAGATCAAGCGAGTATACTTTGGGATATTCTTCCTAAGTTTGACATAATTCCAAAGAGAACTAACAATGTTACAACTCTGAAAGTTTTCGCATACCAATTCCTCCAACAAGCTTCTGGAAAGTAAACTTCGGTAGTGACTTAGTGAATAAATCGGCTAGGTTGTCTTGGGAACATATTTGCTTGACTTCAATGTTCTAATCTACTTGTTGTTGATGAGAGAAAAAAAAAGTTTGGGTGCAAAATGCTTCGTGCTGTCTCTTTTGATGTATCCCTCATTGATTTGTTCAATACATGCTACATTATCTTCATAAATCCTTGTAGGGACGTCAACGATGGAAGAAAGTCTCAGGTGCTTTGAATAAATATCATTACTACTCTTAACCAAAAGCATTCCCAAGTAGCTTTATGTAAAGTGAGAGTATGGCTCGAAGAAGTCACAACTAAGGTTTGTTTGGTTGACCTCCAAGACATTGTCGTGTCTCCAACGATAAATACATGACCCGTTTGCGAATGTGTCTTATGCGGGCCAGACAAGTACCCTGTGTAGCATAACCAACAAAGCAAGAATCAACCTGAAAACTGAGGGGCTAGTAGCTCTCTCTCGGAATTGTAGTGAAAGAACAAACCCAAATCCGTCGTACCTTTGAGGTAGCGGAAGATGTCTTCAACACCTGTCCAGTGTTTGCGTGTAGGCTCGTTGCTATATCTTGCTAAAAGTTTAACGGCAAATGAGATGTCTGGTCTAGTGCATTTGAGCTAAGTACAATAAAGTGACAATTGCACTGAGGTATGGAACTTCACATTCCAAGTGTTCTTCCTTATCTTCTTTATAACGGAAAGGATCTCGTTTAGCATCTAGCGTTTGAACGACTATAGGAGTACTTGAAGGCTTCATTTTATCCTCATTAAAACAACACACTTATGAGTGTAGTTCAACTGATGCACAAGAGTCTGAACAATGCTCGATCTTTAAGCTGAGACAGTATTGAGTTTTACCAAGATCTTTTATTTCAAATTTTGACTTCAGGTGCACAATAGTTTTCTCAAGCTCTTTAGGAGTCCCAATGAAATTCATGTCGTCGACATAAACTGCAACAATCGCAAATCAGGAATGTGATTTCTTCTGGAACGTGAAGAATAAAGAGCCTCTTGAATAATCAATTCAGTACCATTAGACAACATTATATGGGCAATACCATAACCCTCAATTAGGTTAGAATGGCCTGAAAGGGTTGCCAGGTGCGATAATTTAGGTATGAAGTTTGTAAAATAGATGCATTGCTGCAAAATAGAGTTCGTGGTTGCACTACCTGCCAAATAACTAACTTCCCCACTAGTCATACCTGGAAATAAATTAATTGAATTGGTCACAAATATAAGGAAATTCGAAAAATTTCATTCGAGAAAATGACCCATAAATTCAATATCCAAAATTTAAAACAGACACCAACAAATAGTCCAAATAAAGGAAATTGTTCAAAACTTAAACCAATAAAATAATTTGGATGGGGGTTTGAATCCAGCCACATGTATGTCTGCGATTTTATTCTTCCATTGGAGCAAATACTTCTTGAAAGTTAGACACCTCCATCTTTATATCTTCCAATAACAAAACTTCAGCAAGTTTGATTCAAACTTTTAACGACATGAATGATACTCAGCTACAACCTTGGCGGGAGCTCGGCATACACGGGGTCAATGGTCATTCGAACAACAACAATAACACATATCCGCATCCATGGTGTCAGGTGCTTTACCTTTGTTCTTGAAGTTTGAGGTTTTGTGAGCAAGGTTGTAGCGTTTTTGGGCTTTGTTCCTCCCTTGGATGGGCCTTCACTTCATCGACCTTGGGCTTTCGGTTTCTAGTTGCACCTACCACGACTAAAACGGTGGTTTGGGCGTTGATTCTCGCTAGTATGTGGTTTAGGCATAGCGGTCTAGCCACTGGGTCCAACCTGATGATTTTTCATAAACATCTGGTTTTGCTTTTCAACAAGAAGTAAAATAGACATTAAATCCGAAAACTTAGTAAACTTTTGTGCTTGTATGGTTGTTGTAAGGTAATATTACTGGCATGGAAGGTCGAATAGGTCATCTACAAGAGATCCTGTTCAGTTAAGTCCTCGTTACGGAACTTGAGAAGTGATCAAATTCGACAAACTTTAGAATTATATTCATTCACATACTTAAAGTCTTGGAAGCATAAATGTTGCTAGTCGTGTCTTGCTTCAAGCAATAATATGTCTTTTTGGTGATCAAAACGATCTGCCAAAAAACTCGTGGATCCTCCCCAACGAGGTACTCGGTTTGTAATGCATCATGCATATGCCTTCGTATGAACATCATGGCAATGGCTTTGTCAGCTTCACCAATTAGGACATCTATCTCAACTTCTATGGTAGCTGAAAGGCTCTTAGTGGTGAGGTGGAGCTTCATATCTTGTACCCACTTCGAGTTTATTCAAATTTGACATGTCGATGTCATAAAAGGGATCAAATTTGTAGTTAGTGCAATGAAATAAAAAATTATCAATCCATACACAAGGAGTACAACGTTCAGATTCGTCGAGTAAAGTAAATAGGGAAGGTATAAGTTTGTTATGAATGAACCCGTATCGAATACAGGTAATAATATCAGCAAAAGAACGTTCTCCCGTGCTTCCAGACATGCTGAGCTCCACATATTCATTTATAGAAAAAGGGGGGGGGGTCAATTTTGGGAAAGATAGGATCAGTAAATGGAAATTCACTGAGATTGAATTTAAGTGGGATCTTCAATAGTGGTACCGAGGGTGTCTTTAGAGTATACCGAATCAATATAGCTATCCTTCTTCTCTTCTATTAGACATGTTTTGATTTAAATTTTCATGAAAAACTTGGATTTTCATGGCACTTATTCGAAAAAAAAAATTCGAGTTCGAATTTTATGAACTTCACGTTCATAGATTCTTGCAAGAAAACAAAATATATATAGAAAATATGCAACATATAATATAAATGCACGTAAGCCTTCAAGGCCAACTACAATAATTAATGGATAACTTTGGCGTTGTTGGGTTCCGGCCAACAAAGAAGAAAGGGCAAAAAGTGTAAGTCCAATAGTTATTGCCTAAAAATTATCAGGCTCCGATCGTCGGTGGTACAAATTGGACCAAAAAGTATAAGTCCAAGAGGAGAGGATTGACTCGTCCTCCAAATAAGTACAATCATTAGAATAATGGGTAATTTAAAACCCAATCTAGTTAAGATTTGCACAATTACATATTAAATAATATTCAAAACATTTCTCTTGTATTCTTTTTCAAAGACTATCCCTTTTGGGAAAATTCATTTTTATCATATTTCAAATCCAACCCAATCTTTTTTGCAACTCAACTCAAGTTCCAACTTCGTGATCTTTTTTCTTCATGCGTTGATATTGAGCGTGGAGTTTGGTTAAGCAACACAATGCATTGTTAATAATTGATATTGATCTCACCACTTGAGATTTGAACGTAAGGCTTTCCATTTCCAAATAATTCATACATATCTATTTTTGAAATACATGATCAATACTGCACCAAAAACCGTATTTATTTTACATAATTGAGGATTGATTAGTTCTATTTCCACCATGCTTTTCCATCGTTCAAAAGTTTAAACAGGAAATAAAGGTACCATCTCAGCAATCTACACCAGTAAATAAAGAACCTGAAAAAACTATGATTGGAGAAAAACAACTCTCACGGTGCAAAACCGCTCTCTCCCCTCACGTGAGACCATGCCCTATCACGTGAAGAGAGAGAGAGAGAGAGAGAGAGGGAGAGGTACATTATTCACCCTCCTCGGCAGTCTACACATTAGATTTTGTACAAAACCATATGCTTCTAAAACCAAGCACATCATATAATACTCAAATGGCAGATATAATGATGAGATTAATATCTAATACTGATATAGAACAACTCAGGTATGAGCCCTGTACTACAATGTTAGGATTCGAGGGAGACGATACTAAACCCGAACTCTCCACATCAGTCTATGATTAGATCTGATCTAACGGTTAGGGTAGTAGATACATATGTATATTATTATACAAACATACTTCCTTTTTTTAACATTCACATTTGTCGCTCTGCTTGTTTCCACTTCCTACTCCTGGCAGCATCGACGAATTCAGTGACCACAGATACCTCATCCAACGGCATCTGCAACCAAGAACAAAAAATATGACACTGAGTGTTCTATTTATGCATGCAAAACATATATGTAATTTTGTGTGTACAGAATCATGGATTCATGAGTGAGAGATACCTGCTGCAAGGTAAAATGTCGTTGTGCAGCATTGATCAACTGTTCCCTTGTTGGATTAGAATTCCCGCTTAACTACAATTTCAAATAGCAAGAGCTGGATTTAGTCGAAAGATTTCATCAACAGGCAGAACAAACAAAAGAAGAGCAGGAATCAGCGATACCCACAAGATTGAAGTGTCTGCAATACCTCCTCAATGAGCTTGTTCCTAGTTTTCCCAAGTTTACTCTCTGATTATCCACGCAACACATTAGGCAACACAGTAATGGCGTACATAGAAATTCGGATATTCATATAGCATTAAGCGTAAAAGGATAACTATATATCAGAGCATGAACATTTTGCTTAGCCTAAAAACGTGTCATCTACTAGAACCATTGGAGTGACCGATACAAGCATATTGAAGCAAACCGTTTGTTATTACTTGAGTAGGAAATCATAAGCATGAAAAACCATTTCATTCAAAGGACTAAAAGCAGTAAAACTCCCAATTCATAATTTTTTATTCCTCACAAAGTTTACAGCGTTGTTCTTCAAATAAGTGAAAGCATATTGAGGAGACTCATTTAGTAGACAGGATAAATTTTCAATGACAAACATGAATACCCAGATCTCTCTTTCCAAGTTACTTACCGACTGGGGTGCTTGGATGTATTGAACTTCTCTATAACTGCCACGATTCATTGACTTCGTTGCTGAGGATGGAACATATGGCCTTGAAAATCGAACTCGTGGTTTGCTATGCTTATGGAACTCAAAACATCTAGCTGCCAAAAGAAATACAATTATTAACATTAGATTGAAGCTCTAAATGAACGCCAAACGTAAACCATCATAAAAAGAGTGACCCCATACACAAGGATCCCATCATCAAGATCCAAAAAGGGACAGCTGTAGAGTCGTATCCTTCGTTCTCTGAAGGCTGTTTTCCCATTTCGAGTCCACAACCTCTAGGTTGCGATGGAACAACCTTACCAGTTGAATACCACACCTAAAGAAATTAGAATTGACTCAATTGATGCTTCATTAGGTATGGTATATGCAACTTACAGAAATCATTTTCCTTATCACCGTGGTCAGAGCTGCTGCTCGAGTACTCAAGATTGGAATCTTCCTCATTTCCTGTAGGATGTTCGAGCACACTCAATGCATTCCTTTGCAGCTTAACTTCAACCCCATTTTTCAGAACCTTGTATCGCCAAAAATTAACGGTTTAAAATATAAATACCCAAAGTGCAGAGTAGGATAACAATGACAATCCATACTTGAAACTCAAGTTTTGAAAGAATTTGGATAATAACAAGCCCTACATGCCAATGATGAGAAGGATTCCATACATTTAGTTAATTCTCAAAGCGTAGATTATGATCTAAATTACAAAATCGCAACAGAATAAACAGAACCCAGAACAGAATTTCTGATACAAAATATATTCACAATTACATGAAAAAAAAAAAAAAATGGAAGACATGATTGCTTATATGATGCAAATTGTAGTTGTCCACTCCAAGAAACCTAAAACCCTAAATTTGTTTGAAATGCAAGACCCACAATTATTGTTAGAATACATTTAGTTAATCCGGAATCATATTTCTACAATTATTCTCACAGCAGGAAACAGCAAACCACATGAATGCTTTTCCTTTCCCAACCAAAATTACCAACAAATCCACATGAGAGCAAAATTGGCAAAACAGTTGAAAAATAAAAGCAATAACGGTATACAAAGTCCACAAAAAACCAAATTAAGAAACAATTAAATTAAGACAAAAATAGTTAAAGAAAAAAAGGTAAAAAGGGAAGAATACCAGCCAGTGCCAACCCCCAAGCCCAACAGCTTTCTTGACCACGCCTTGAAGACCCACCAAAATAGACTTTGTTCTATTGTTTCCAGTGACAATAACCTTTGTGTGCCTGGGAAGAACTGAAAGTTCCTCATCCCCGCTTTCTTCGCGAAAAGGCGATAGAATCCGAGAACCACAGAGCTCTGCCTCCAGCATTCTTGCCACTTTCAATCACAAACTATAACTTGTACAAAACCCAATCAAACAACCAAAATAAAACCACTTCACAGTTCAATACCCAACTTCTGAATTCGACAATTCGAGATACAAAAACCCATTCATTACTTGGGTTTTGCTTACATTCATTACTGCTAAAATTACCCGGACAGACTTATGAACCAATTTAGCCAAGAATATCCCTACCTCCAATTCCTGTGGCACAAGAAAAATGGAGGCCTTGTGTTTTATAAACCCAGAGACCTGCAGGGCCTGGAATTAATTCTAGTGAGAGAGAGAGGGGAGAGAGAGAGTGGAACCTTTCTCTGTGAATGTGAGTAATTCTTGAGCTCTGACACGAAATCTTTAGGGAAATCTTCAATGCTAAACATAGAATTTCAATCACTGGTTCACGGGCTAAGATTGATCACATTAAATGAAGCACTATTTCCTTCAGATCAAAGACATATGCTTTTAACCAAGCTTCTCTCTGCATGCAAAACCTGAATCAATACACACACATATACATATATAATATATATGGGATTAGTTTTCTCACAGTTTCTGCATTGAATTTAGATTGAAGGGGATTTTTCTCTTTGAAAATTCACCAGAAACAGCTGAACATTTTTCAGAAAATAATAATAAAAATAAATAAATCTATTTACTTCTATGGTGAAATTACGTCAGCACTCAACCAAAGCAAATCCCAAAACTTCTGTTTGGCAGCTGAGAAAGTGTCAGAAATTCAAAAATAAAAAGTTTTCAAATTTTTTGGCCTATTTAAAAACTGAATTAAATTTTTTGGAGAATAAGCAACATGATTAAATAAAGGAGAATAAGCAAAACAGGCACAAAATTTTTGGATTTTTGGTTCAACTGTTTGTGCCCCCACTACTGGATTTTTTTGTTTTTTTTATTTCAAAAAATAAGCTCAACCATGAATTCTTACAACTTGATGGCATTACAACCTGTGAAATTTTCAAAAAAATATTCAAATAATTAATCCCAATAAACCCATAAAAAAATCATAAATGACAGTGAGGAGCTGCTAAAAAATAGCAGCTTTTGAAGCCAAATTCAGCAAAGACTTGAACTTAAACCAGTAAAAACTGCAAATGGCTGTGAAACCAAATGTGTCAAAATCCCAATTCAAAAAAGCAGAGAAAAAGTGCATTACCTGTTTGGATGCCGAGAAAATAATAGGAAACTCTCAGAAAAACCCAGGTAAGAAAAAGTACCCAAAACAAGTTTTTGAATAATTTGGAGTGACCTTGAAGACTGGAGAATTGGAGGATTTGCAGATTGTGAAAAATGCAGAAGCTTTTTTGAGAATGAGTGAAAAGGATTGGAATTTGCTGATGAGAGAGAAAATAGAGAGAGAGAGAGAGGGTGGGGAAGGAAGGAAGGAGCACACTAAATGCTTACCAACTGCCAAGGGAACTACCTGCCATTTTCCGTACAGTCACGCCTTTGTAACCGGTAGAAACGGGTAGTGCCGGTTGAAATGGGAGGCTCCGGCTCGGCTGGGATTTTGTGAGCCGGGTGGTTTTGTTGTGTAGTGGGAGCTTAAGGGTGCGTTTGTTGCACTGGATTGTCTCGGACTGAACTAGCTTCAGGACTAAGTTGGACTGGCTTAGACTAAACTAAGTTGGACTAATTTAGTGAAACCTTTGGTGCAGCGTCGGACTAAGAAGCATGATTGCAATATTATATTATTTTATATTAATTTGATGTATATTAATTAGTATTTTATTATTACTTTATCTTTTTCCTTCTTTTTTTTTTTTCTAGAATCATCACTCTCCAATATCTGTAAGCTTCATTTTTCACTCCACCTCTCCATCTCCCTTTCCCTTTTTCCCCATTTTTGTCTCTCCGCCTCTCCTTCCAATTTCCTTTTCTCCCCATTTTTGCCCCACATTTTTTTCGAGGTCATGTTTTGCAGAAAGACACAATCTTTGAGAGACCCACAGGAGGGAAAGAGAGAGATATCGAAATCAAGGGTTGCTTTCTTGCATGTTTTGGTTCTTCCAAAAACAAAAAACGCAGGAGTAATACGATGTCCTTTGTGAGTCTGTTCTTGCATCTTTGAGAGACCCATAGGCAGTGTCTCACTCTCCTCTTCTTTTTTTTTTTTTTTTTTTTTTTTTTTCTCTCGCTTCACCTTTGTGCTCTCCCATTGCTCTCTTTGAATTTCTTTTTTCTTCATATTTGGTACTTGTATTTTCTGGGAAAATCATAGTTTGGTCAAGAAAAATCACTTAAAGTCACTGCACTCATGCTAAAGTTTTCAATCTTGTTGTTGGTGGAAGAATTTGGGTCACCATGAGACCCGTTTTTGCCGTCGTTCGGGTCAACCTAGATGGCAAAAAACCCTAAATCACCGACCCAGATGCCAAAAGGGGGCTAGGTCTACTAGACGACGGAGATCGGTGACAGTCGTTTGAGGTTTGGTCAGTGGAGAAGGGAGGGCTGATGCTACTCATGCGGGTTTGAGCGATGGTACTTGCAGAAGATGGAGACGGGACTAGCAATCCCGTAGTTTTTGGGGATCCTCGTTAAGAACTCGTAACGAGGTGAATAATCTGAGCGAGTCCGACCTAAGCTCATTAAATCTAATCCAGGTGCAGACTAAACAAGGGACTACAGTCTAGTCTAATCCAGTCCCCCCTAATTCGGTTAAACAAACAGGCCCTAAAGGACTAAGGCCATCTCCAACCAAAGGCTGATCAGAGGGCTATTGTTTTAACCCTCTGGTCCTCCAAGATATTAATATTTTAATGAACAGTATAGGGTCATATTTGGTTACATCTCCAACTAAGGGCCATAGGGCTTGTTTTAACCTTGTCATAAAAAACCGTCTCCAACCAAGGACCATAGGGCCAAACATAATTTATTATTTAAAAACTACAACTTAAATTCAAATCCAACAGCTAGGTGATGTCAGCATGACGTCAACTAGCCGTTGGATTTGAATTTTTTTTTGTTTTTGCTATAAATAGGGTGGATATTGGGCTATAATTCACATAACTTTAAATTCAATATATTTCAATTCAATCTCTTTCAATTCAAGTTTGCAATGAATTCCAACTTTGGATCCTGTTCGGATTCCAACTGGGGGTCCTCATCTAATTCCAAATTGGAAGAAAAATAGGCGCAAATGAGACGAGAAGATGAGGAGTCTGATGAAGAAGTTCAAGTAAGGCGCAAGAAACAAAACAGAGCAGCAGCCATGCTGTGTCAGTCAACTGAGGAACAACCTCAATAGGGTGGCTCTGTTGCTGGTCGTTTTTACAAACCACGAAACAAAGCGATGACGCATGCCAATCTGATGAACAACTACTTCAACCCCAACTCGATGTAGACAGAAGAGGATTTCAAATGTCACTTCTAGATGAGGCGTCATGTCTTCAAGCGTTTACTTCGTGATGTCCAGTAGGTCAATCCATACTTTTGACAGAAGCGGGATAAAGCAGGCCGCCCTGGTTTCTCACCTCATTAGAAGGTTACTATTACACTCCTGATGGCTTATGGCTCCCCAGCTGATTTGATGGATGAAATCCATGGTATGTTTGAGTCTACATGCCCTGATACTCTTGAACAATTATGTGACACAATTGTTCAGGTTTACAAAGACGAGTACCTCCGCGGGCCAAATCAAGAAGATTTTAATCGGCTCATTCGCAAAGTTGAAGACCATGGGTTTCCGAGCATGATAGGGTCATTAGACTGTATGCATTGGGATTGGAAGAATTGTCCCGCCGGATAGCAAGGAAGCTTCTGCGGAAAGTCGAGAAAGCCAACTGTTGTGTTAAAAGGTGGTCACCTCATATGACACATGGATATTGCATGCTTCTTGGGTGTTCACCCTTTTTCAATTGCCTGACGGAAGGTAAATCACCTCAACTTGACTACTACATCAACGTTCGTCAATACAATATGAGGTATTACTTGGCATATGACATCTACCCAAAGTGGGCGACACATGTCCAAGCAATTACAAACCCTAGGAATGGTGTGCAAAAGTTGTTTATCTTACACCAAGAGGCATACCAAAAAGATGTTGAGAGAGCTTTCAGTATTCTACAAACATGGTGGAAGATCATCAGCGAACCGGTAAGAGGGTGTAGTCGAGAAAATTTGGACTCCATTATGATGTCTTGCATCATATTACACAATATGATGGTGGAGGATGAGCGAGATGGGTATATTGATGGAGAGTTCGATGATGACCAAGAAGATCCATATAGATTAAGAAGGGCTCCTGCAAAAATATATGATAGGCCTAATTTGCCTTTCAATCCAAGAACTGGTAGTATCTCTATAAATGAGTACATGAGGTGTTATAGAATAATACGTTCCCGTGCCACAAACAAGTACCTACAACAGGATCTTGTTGCACATCTTTGGGCCAAAAATAGCATGGAGTAGGCGTTTAAGTTTTATGTTGTTAAATGTTTTTAAAAATATTTTTTAAGTTTCATGTTGTTAAATGTTTTTTCTTTTTATATTGTATAATTTTTATGCTGGTTAATATTATTTAATGTTGTTTCATGTTACTTAATTTAATTTAATGTTGTATAATGACTTAGGAAGTTATAAGAAAAAAAAATTAGAATTTAAAAAAAATATGAAACAAATTTTGTAAAATACAAGTTATAGGAAAAAAAAAATAATTAAAACAAATTTTGTAAAATAGAAGTTATAGAAAAAAAAAAATAGAAGTTATAGGAAAAAAATAATAAAAATAAAACTCTAAAAAAAAAAAAAAAACAGTTAGCTGACGTCAACAAGCCGCTGCATTTGAAATATGGCTTAGAATTCCTGTCGGATATATTCATGTCGGTTATATCTGACAGGAATGCTCGAATTTCTGGCTCAACCTGGGGCTGGCTGGATTGGGCTAGCTGGTTGGCCATTTGGCCATTTCAGATTCCGTGGGGCCCATGAGCCATCTGGCCTAACCCTCAGTTGGAGACGATTTTTGGGCTATTTTCGACCCTCTGGCCTTCTGGACCATTTGGTTGGAGATGGCCTAAGGGTGTGTTTGTTGCATCGGACTATCTCATACTAGACTAGCTTCAAGGGCTAAGCTGGACTGGCTTAAACTACACTAAGTTGGATTGACTTAGTGAAGCGTTTGGTGCAGTGTCAGACTAACAAAAATAAAATAATATTTATTTATTTCCTTTTTCTTTTTCCTATTCCTTTTCATTTTTTCCAGAACACTCTTCCTTTTTCCAGACTCTCTCGAGAACCAGAGCTTTCCATCTTCTTTTATCCTTTTTCCTCTTTTCATTATCTCTCTAGAACCAAAGCACTCATTCTCTCTTTATGCCCTTCATTTTTCTAGAAAACTATCTTGAATGAATGAAAGCTCTTACTGTTTTTCTCTTTTTTTATTCTTGAAAAGTTGTTCTGCATAAATCTGTGTTTGACAATTGAAAGATGTGCATAGCTTCTAATGAATTTGGTTTTGCAATTTGAGTATGGGATTTGCAATGGAATCTGGTTTCGTGATTCGAATGTGGGTTGCAATTTCAGCAAATCTGGGCTCTGTCTACTCGCTTTCGAGTCTGGGTTTTGCGATTCGAATCAAAGTGAATAAAACAACAGCGAGATCAGAGAGAGAATGCGACGGGTTCTGGGTTCTGTAAGATTCGAAATGAGCAGACGATGTGATTCTAGGTTGGCGAGTGTTGACAATGTTGGCAACACGAGCAAACGAAAAGAGCAGAAAAAGGAGAAGGAGGGTGATGAAGAGAGAGAACGTGAGAAGACGAAGACGCAGTAAAGGTCTTAGCATTCTCATGGTTATTGGGAGGTCTCGCTAAGACCTTTTAGTGAAGGGTTTTGTCCATGCGAGTCCCCTTTACTTTCATTAATGTTAATCCCAGCACGGAACAAATACGGTAGTGGACTAACAGCTAGTCTAGTCCAGTCCAGTCCCACTTAGTTAGGGTAAACAAACGCCCCTAAAGGTGCGTTTGTTTTACCTCCTTAGGAGGGATTGGCTTGGGCTTCCTTAACTGAGATTATTATCCTATGTTTGATAAGGTCTTAGACTACAATAAATGAGGCTCGCCTCGACTACAAGACCCTTCCCCGCTTTGCTAAACCCCGTTATCTAGTCCCATATTTTCGCTTGGTATTAAGCGGGACTAAAAGAAAATTAAGGCCGAGATCCAGACCCCAGCTTTTGCTTGCTAAATAACGACATCTAATCATTGGGCTTCCTTCTTTTTTTGCGGCGTTGTCACCTGTGGCTAGCAATCGGCGGTGCTTGTTCTTCATTTTTCCTAAAAAAAATCCTAGATGGCTAGCTTTAGGGATGAATAGAAAATTTCTAGAAACCCTTGGGAATTGCTTTCTTCTTTTAACCATCTCTAGAAAAACCCATTGCTCTGTTTCAAATAATGCTCAAAGCTTCTTTCTTTCTCAATTGACACTTTGACCAACTCACCGGAAAAAGAAAATCAAGAAATTGGAAAAATCAATGGAGTCAGTCAGATAACTAATAAAGATGATGATTGATTGGTTGTATAGATTATAGAGTTCAAAGGAAAGATGGGAAGAATCTGGGTTTTGTAGGAAAAAATGAAAGAAATGAGAGATGGGACAGAGCTAAAGAGGGAGAAGAGGAAAGAAATTTCCAGAGAGGGGCATAGATTTTTAGAAGAAAAAAGAAGAAGAAAGAAAGATGTTGAATTAATAATAAAAATATTATTGAAAATGTGTTAAATAATATAATATTATAGTTTGTTAATTATTTTGTTTTTTAGTTTGACACTGTATCAAATGCTTCACTAAGTCAGTCCAGTTTAGTCTAGTATAAGCCAATCCAACTTAGTCCCTGAAGCTAGTCTAGTTCGAGATAGTACAGTGCAACAAATGCATCCTAATGTAAATGCGTGGCCTATATATATCTTGACCGTGATACTGTGGACTCTTTTTTTAACTCCAAAGAAATAGAAAATCTTGTAGGTAAAAACTAGAAATTACAAATAAAAAAAAGATACCTAGGGTAGTTTTCATTTGTTCAATGGATAATGCTAAGGAAGACCAAACTATAAACTAAATTTATAAATTAAATAATGTGTCATAAATAAAAAATAAGCACGTTAATCAACACTTGAATAATAATCTAATTATCAACAACCACATCATTTTGGTTTGCAAACTTTGGTTAAAAAATTTGATCTCTTTAGCATTACTTGACACACCCTGACCTACATCGAGGCATGCTAGCCGTCACGTGAGAATGACGTAACTATGTGCATAGTGCGGAAGCAATATTGATATAGAGAAATACGAATAAATAAAAACCAAGTTACCAGCAATACTAGCTAAGAAGAGGTGCTAGTGCGAGATTAAGTGTGAAATACACAACTAGAGCATAAGTAACCTAGGTGCAGTCCAACAGGACAAGTACTAATTAAACAACACCCAAAGGTGACCCTACATTTGTGAATTCTGTCAGAACCTCAGCTGGAAACCTCGTGAGCCACCAACGATGACTCCTACCTAGAACCTGGAGGGGCGCAAAACAGAAAATGTGAGTGGGCAAAAACAAAACTTTTCAAAACCATTTCATTTCTCAAATGTTCTAACCCCTTGTCGTAAAACCTGTATAATTTCCCAAAAAATAGAACATATATATATATATATATGTATATATATTCGTATCTCAAAACCATGCTCAACAAGCTTTAGTCATAAATATGTCATGCCAAATATCTCAATATGACAGAATAAGTAACTCAGGTAAAATAGATCAATGAGAAATAACATATTAGCCGGATCCACCTAATGTGGCCTGTACGACTAAACTCCTAGCTCATAAATCATGCCTGCACACATGTCGGAACCACCTATAGTGGTCTGTACGACAGGATTGGGTGTAAATAAATACGCTCTAGTGCTACGATCAAGTGAAGACTGTGCGAATAATCGCAGGTCACTTACGAGTCGGAACCACTTATAGTGGTCTGAATGACAGGACTGTGCACTTGACTTGGATCCAAGGTGAGCGTATGGTGTGGGAGGTGAACATCACGTGAAGGACTGTGCCTTAACCATAGCGGGAGCACTAACATCGGGGTGCAGGTTTATGAGCTCTCAACACATCTCACATAATCATCAATTTACATAAACAATCTACAACTCACCTGGTACTTACCTGAGCGTCCACAGCGTCAAATCACATTTATGCATACTATATTAATTCAATGATCTACGTATAAATCAATATGCATGGTATTTCTAAACATAAATTTATTTAAATCGATTTTCTGGGAAAAATTTCAAGTATATAGGTATATACGGAAAACCAAAAGCCCACTCACTGGTACGTGGAAGGGTCGTAGCCCCCAAGCCTTGATTGACTACGCTTGTCCTGAGGATAGGTCTCACCTATATGCGAAACAACTATAAAAACGTTAATTTAAAGCACATAAACGAAACTAGCTAATAACTTCTCATACAATGCTCAAATAAGGTGATTGAATATACCACCATGATCTACATAACCTCAGGAACATCTCTATATTTTTAGAAAAATTTTCTGATCACCCACGCATCGGCCAAGGCACGGCTAGACACGCCCTCACGCGCGAACATATGCCTGGCACGCCTAACGGTAACCGTTAACGCCGTTAGGAATATTCCGTTAGTAAGTAGCATAATCCGTTAAAACTAACTTAACGCTGCTAGAATATTCTGTCAAACTTGACGGAATATTCCGTCGTCTTCAACCACTGTTCGCCGATGACCGTCGCCGTCGCCGGAAATTGGAAAAACTTCAAACCTTAATATCTTCTTCATTTCTCAACCAAAATCCATGAAATTTTCACCAAGATGAAGCTCTAAACGAATAGAACACATTCTTACCACTTTTGTAACCTAAAACCCAAGGAAATTCGCCGAAAAATCCTTCAATATTCCAGTCACCTCTGCAACTCGCTAATCCGAGCTTTCTCGACTTCCAAAACACTTCAAAATTACTCCCCGAGCTTCGTGAAGATGTCTCCTAGAACCTTAAAACTCATTGAAAACTTCACGATCACGTTTGCATGAACAATACATCAAATCGGGAATTCTGGTTCTCGGGTTTTCGAAGGTTTCACGTCCAACCAAAGGTATGGATCGACTCCTGAGCTTGCAAGGAGTCCAAAAACAACTACAACGATCTTGATCTGTGACTGGAAGGGTTGGTTTGAGGTTTGTTCGTATAGTTGTACGGAAATGGAAGAAAATTTGAGAGAGAGGAGAGAGAGAGAGAGAGTTAGCGAGAAAGGGGTATGTGTGCGTGTGTGTGGTCTAGATGGCAGCCTACCAAAACAAAAGAAAATAAAACCTAAGCTTAAGTTCCTAATTGGTTCCAAAATATTAAGGACTTAACATAAATGGTCCACATCCAAAGTAAAACCACACAACACTACACAACGTCCAAGGGTAAAATAAACATTCACACCATCGAGGATAACATAATAGACACATTCGGAACAGGCTGTCACAACCTACCCCCTTAAGAAAATTTCGTCCTTGAAATTCACACAATAAATACAATCCACTAATAATCATAAAACAGGTGTGGATACATTTCTCTCATCCAGTCCTCTGTCTCCCAAGTAGCCTCTTCCACCGAGTGATTTCTCTACAAAACTTTCACCAAACGCACTGTCTTGTTTCTCAGCACCTTATCTTTCCAATCCAATATCGTCACTGGCTCCTCATCATAAGTCAAATCTGGATTAATTTCCAAAGGTTGAGGAGGAATCACATGTGACGGATCTGAAACATAATGATGAAGCATGGAAACATGGAACATATCATGCACTTTAGACAACTTTAGAGGCAACTCAAGCCTGTAAGCAACTTCATTGACTCTCTCGGTGATCATATATGGTTCGGTGTACCTAAGACTTAGCTTACCTTTCTTCCGGAATTGTACCACACCTCTCCACGGTGAAAGCTTTAAAAGTACCCAATCACCCACTTTATACACCCTGTTAGTGGCATGTTTATCTGCTAAGCTCTTCTATCGATCCTGGGCCACTTTTAGGTTAGACTTAATCACCTAAATATTTTGAGTAGTTTCCTCTACTATCTCAGGGCCCACCAAAACTCTTTCGCCAACTTCTGACCACCACAAAGGTGTACGATAAGACCTTCCATAAAGTGCCTCAAATGGTGCCATACCAATACTTGAATGAAAAATATTGTTGTAGGCAAATCCCATTAATTCCAACTGCTTATGCCAATCATCACCAAACTGCAATACCGAAGATCTTAACATATCCTCCAACGTTTGAATAGTTCTATCTGATTGTCTATCTGTCTGAGGATGATATGTTGTACTATAAAGTAATCTCGAACCAAGAGTTTCCTGGAATGTTACCCAGAACTTAGAAGTAAATCTAGGATCACGATCCGAGACAATACTAACTGGAACTCCATGGTACTTCACAATCTTCGATATAAATAATTCAGCTAATCGGCTTAAAGAATACTTCTCCCTCACTGGAATAAAATGTGCTGACTTAGTAAGCTGATCAACTATCACCCAAATGCCATCATAACCATTATGTGTACGAGGAAGCTTGTACACAAAATCCATAGTAATGTTTTCTCATTTCCACTGTGGAACGGAAAGTGGCTGCATCAACCCAAAATGCTTATTCCTTTCAGCTTTAACTTGCTGACAAATGGCACACCTACTCACATTCTCAGCAATTTCTCTTTTCATACCTGGCCAATAATAAAATGGTCGAATGGTATGATACATTTTAGTACCTCCGTGATGCATTGCATATGCTGTACAGTGCGCTTCATCCAAAATTTCTTTCTTTAATTCCATATTATTCGGCATAAATATTCTACTCTCCTGCATAAGCATGCCATCTGATTCTCTAATTCTGAAGTCTTTCTTCTTCCCCCGATTCCTTGCTTGAATTATTTCCTGGGCTTCCACATTATTCATCTGAGCCTCAAGCACACGATCAATTAAAATTGGTCTAACTTGGAAATTAGCAAGTAAGGCTTCTTCTCATTCTTCTACCCCTAACTTCACTCTAGTGGACCTCAAATCAGCAAGAAGAGGAACATGGCAAGCATAAATTGCATTAAGTCTAACTGGAGTCTTCCTACTAAGTGCATTAGCCACCACACTTGCACAACTAGGGTGATACTCAATCGTGCAATCATAATCATTTAGCAACTCAATCCACCTTCGTTCTCGAAGATTAAGATCTCTTTGAGTAAAAAGATATTGAAGACTTTTATGATCCGTAAAGATTGTACATTTTTCACTATAAAGATAATGTCTCCAAATCTTCAAAGCAAAGATAATGGCTGCTAACTCCAGATCATGAGTAGGGTAATTCATCTTATGAGATTTCAACTATCTTGAAGCATAAGCAATCACCCTACCATGTTGCATCAACACACATCCCAAACCATTCAAAGAAGCATTACTATAGATCTCGAAATTACCACTATCATCTGGGAGTGCCAAAACAGGTGCATGAGTGAGACAATACTTCAACTGCTAGAAGGTCTGCTCACAATTATTGTCCCACTCAAACTTAACCTCTTTTCTAGTCAACCTTGTTAATGGCAAAGCAATGACTGAAAAATCTTTAACAAACCGTTGATAATAACTTGTTAGACCAAGGAAACTTCGTACCTCAGTGACGGTTTGTGGTTGTTCTCAATTCTCCACCGCTACTACCTTTTGAGGATCCACCAGAATACCTTAGGCGAATATAACATGTCCCAAAAATGCCACTTGATTCAACCAAAATTGACTTTTGCTAAACTTAGCATACAATTGGTGTTCCCTCAATCTCTTCAACACCAAAGTGAGATGTCGAACATGCTCAGATTTAGACTTAGAGTATACCAGCATATCGTTAATAAAGACAATGACAAACTTGTCTAAATATGGCTGGAATACTCGATTAATCAAATCCATAAAAGCTGCTGGTACGTTAGTTAATTCGAATGACATCACAAGAAACTCATAATGACCATATCGAGTCCTAAAAGCCATCTTAGGAACATCCTCACTTTTAATCTTCAGCTGATAATAACCAGACCTCAAATCAATCTTAGAAAACATGCAGGCACCACGAAGTTGATCAAACAAATCATCTATATGTGGCAATGGATAACGGGTTTTAATTGTTACTTGATTCAATTGCCTATAATCAATGCATAGCCTCAGAGTCCCGTCTTTCTTCCTCACAAATAACACTGGAGCTCCCTAGGGTGAAGTACTAGGCTGAATAAAACCTTTATTAACTAATTCCTGCAACTGGATTTTCAATTCCTTCAATTCAGCAGGATCCATTCTATAAGGAGTCAAAGATATAGGATTTGTACCTGGAAGCAAATCAATAGTGAATTCCACATCTAGGTCTGCAGTAATCCAGGTAAATTATTTGGGAATACATCAGGAAAATGCCTGACTACTCCAACTTCCTCCACACTACTAAGAGCAACATCATTTAACACCACATGAGCTAAATATCCCTGGCAACCTTTTGATAATAACCTTTTTGTTCTCACAGCAGAAATAATGCCATACCTCACCCCACTCTGCTCACCCACAAAAGTAACCACAGGTAATCCAAGACGATGGAAAGTAACTGTTTTCCCGTAGCAATCTATATTGGCATGATTATAATGCAACCAATCTATGCCCAAAATCACATCAAAATCAACAATATCTAACGAGATAAGATTAGCTAGCATAACTACATCGTCCACCATCACCGGACATCCTGGATATACGCAATCAACATAACATCTCTCCACTCTAGGCATAGCAAACTCTAAATCATATCCTAGAGGTGTAGGATGAGGTTGCGTCACTTGAGCAAATGTATGAGAAATAACAGAATGTGTAGCCCCATAATCAATTAAAACTTTAGCAAAGTGACCAAGAATGTTTAACGTACCCATGATCAAGTCTAGATTATTTTGAGCATCCTGCAGAGATATATTGTTAATACGTCTATGGGCTTGTTGTCGTCTCCCATGACCTCTACTAGGTTGATTACCTCACCTTTGCACACCACGGCCCTGACTTGGCTGACCAGGTTGCCTTGAAGATCCTGCACTACTGGAAGTAATCTCTCATTGCTGGGGCTGTCCTCCCTGATACCACTAAGATCCATCAGCTGGAATAGAAGGATATGGTGTATAACCTCCAGAATACTGAGGATACCCACTCTGATAATAAAGATCTTGGGAATACTGATACTGCCCTGAAACATAAGGAGTGGTATCACCCTGATAATGGTAAGCACCACCACGACCCATCTGGCCATAACTACCAGACCCTGGAACTTGCTGGATCGACGCTGATGGTGGCAAGGAAGGTTGCTAGGGTCCTCTGTTGATTCTGAGGACAATTTATAGCCCTATGCCCATCTGCCCACAAGTAAAACATCCACTGTTGCCCCGCCTACACTCTCCAAAATGTCTATTGTTACATCTGCGGCACAACGGAGCCCTTCCACTAGTAGCATCTCCCTGTCTTTGAAACCTAGGACCCCCCCCATAAAATCTACCACCTCTTCCCTAACCAGTGGCACTAAAACCCCAGCTGGAAGAACTGGAACTAGCTCTACTTCGCTTAAAGTTCTGAGTCTTGCAAGGTCCTTGAGATGCTTGACCTTTATCTTTATCATCTTTCTTCTGATTGCCGTCCTTTTTTTCTTCCTCACTCTCACTAGGTATATTCTCTTAATCCTCAATCATTAACAAAATCTCATAGAACTCCTGGTAAGAAGCACAAGGAGTAGTGGTCGCCATAGAACGCCACTTCTTCTTAGTACCTAATATGAAACGACGAAGCATCTCAATCGGATTAGCAGCAACTTCCAGATCATAGCGAGACAAATCAGTGAATCTCCTATAATACTCATTCGCCGTCATCTTCCCCTATCTCAATTGAGTAAATTCTTGCTTCTTGCGATCCATATACTCAGGGGGAATAAACCTTTTCCGAAACAACTGTTTAAACACTTCCCAGTCAGCAATTTTCTTTGGGGTCAAATGATAAGCCTCATGTTCCCACCAGGATACTGGTTCTTGACCTAAGAACCATGTAGTCGTCTCGACCTACCTTTCAGAAGAAAGATTCCCTCAGCTTTGCATCACTCGAAAAGTCTTTTCAAGATGCTCGATCCACCGTTTTACTCTATGTCCTTCATGACCCTCAAACTTATCCAACTTTAAGTTATACATAGTCTCCAGGGCAGTCCTCTGAGGAGGGCGAAGTGCAGACTGAATAGTAGTAGCAATAACTTCCCCTAACTGAGCTACATCGGGGAAACTAGGCTCAGATAAACGACTTGGCTCTTTATGAGGTGGCATAATTCTGACAGAAGACAACAAAATAATTAGAATAATCACCAAAAATGCAGGACTGCCAAACCTAGGCTCTGATACCAAACTGACACATGCCGACCTAAATCAAGACATGCTGGCTGTTACGTGAGAGTGACGTAACCATGTGCACAGTGCGGAAGCAATATTGATATAGAGAAATACGAATAAATAAAAACCAAGTTACCAGCAATACTAGCTAAGAAAAGGTACTAGTGCGAGACTAAGTGTGAAATACACAACCAGAGCATAAATAACCTAGGTGCAGTCCGACAGGACAAGTACTAATTAAACAACACCCAAAGGTGATCTACATTTGTGAATTCTGTCAGAACATCCGTTGGAAACCTAGTGAGCCACCAACGATAACTTATACCTAAAACCTGGAGGGGCTCAAAACAGAAAGTGTAAGTGGGCAAAAACAAAGCATTTCAAAACCATTTTGTTTCTCAAATGTTCTAACCCCTCGCCGTAAAACCTGTATAATTTCCCAGAAAATAGAACATATATATATATATTCGTATCTCAAAACCATGCTCAACAAGCTTTAATCATAAATATGCCATGCCAAATATCTGAATATGACAGAATAAGTAACTTAGGTAAAATAGATCAATGAGAAATAACATATTAGTTGGATCCACCTAATGTGGCTTGTACGACTAAACTCCTAGCTCATAAATTATGCCTGCACACAAGTCGGAACCACCTATAGTGGTCTGTACGGCAAGACTGGGTGAAAATAAATACGCTCTAGTGCTACGATCACGTGAAGACTGTGTGAATAATCCTGGGTCACCTACAAGTCGGACCACCTATAGTGGTTTGTAGGACAGGACTGTGCACTTAACTTGGATCCAAGGTGAGCGTATGGTACGGGAGGTGAACATCACTGTGAACGACTGTGCCCTAACCATAGCAGGGAACACTAACATCGGGTGCAGGTTTATGAGCTCTCAACACATCTCACATAATCATCAATTTACATAAACAATCTACAACTCACCTAGTACTTACCTGAGCATCCATAACGTCAAATCACATTTATGCATACTATATTAATTCAATGATCTACGTATAAATCAATATGCATGGCGTTTCTAAACATAAATTTATTTAAATCAATTTTCTGGGAAAAATCTCAAGTATATAGGTATATACGGAAAACCAAAAGCCCACTTACTGGTATGTGGAAAGGTCGTAGCCCCCATGCCTCGATTGACTACGCTCGTCCTGAGGATAGGTCTCACCTATATGCGAAAAAACCATAAAAATGTTAATTTAAAGCACATAAATGAAACTAGCTAATAACTTCTCATACAATGCTCAAATGGGTTGATTGAATATACCACCATGATTTACACAACTTCAGAAACATCCCTATATTTTTAGAAATTTTTTTCGATCACCCACGTGCCAGCCAAGGCACTGCCAGACGTGCCTCCACTCGCGGCCACGTGCCTGGCATGCCTAACGGTAACTGTTAATGCCGTTAGGAATATTTCGTTAGAAAGTAGCATAATCCGTTAAAACTAACCTGATGCCACTAGAATATTCCATCAAACTTGATAGAATATTCCGTCGTCTTCAACCTTGGTTCGTCGGTGACCGTCGTCTTCGCTGGAAATTGGAAAAACTTCAAACCTTAATATCTTCTTCATTTCTTAACCAAAATCCATAAAATTCTCACCAAAATGAAGCTCTAAACGAATAGAACACATTCTTACCACTTTTGCAACCTAAACCCATTGAAATTCGTCGAAAAATTCTTCGATATTCCGGTCACCTCTGCAACTTGCCAATCCGAGCTTTCCCGACTTCCAAAACACTTCAAAATTACTCCCCGAGCTTCGTGAAGACGTCCCAAAGCTTACTAGAACCTTAAAACTCACTAAAAACTTCACGATCACGTTTGCATGAACAGTACATCAAATCGGAAATTCTGGTACTCGAGTTTTCGAAGGTTTCACGTCCAACCAAAGGTATGGATCAACTCCTAAGCTTGCAAGGAGTCCAAAAACACCAACAACAATCTCGATCTATGACTGGAAAAGTTGGTTTGAGGTTTGTCAGTACAGTTGTATGGAAATGGAAGAAAATCCGAGAGAGAGGAGAGATAGAGAGTCAACGGGAAAGGGTTTGGGTGTGTGTGCGTGTGTGTGGTCCAGATGGCAACCAACCAAAACAAAAGAAAATAAAACCTAAGTCTAAGTTTCACATCCAAAGTAAAACCACACGACACTACACAACGTCCAAGGGTAAAATAGACATTCATGCCATCAAGGATAACATAATAGACACATTCAGAACGGGCTGTCACACTACTCTTGTTCTCCCTAACATTGCCTTTGTTCAATAATTGGCCTCTATGAGATTTAAATTATTGCAATGAATGTAGCCAAGGGTGGTATTGTGGGAACCCGAGAGAGGCTTGTAACCTAGGGCCCACAATCCAAGAAACCGTAGACACTTAGCTTCAAGCGTTTTGTTTTGTGAATGTGTTTTGATATAGATATTTTGTTAATTTTTTTATCCATATATTGTAAGTATTTGATTATGACAAGTTCATTCATTGAAATTTGTAGAATAATTATTTAGTCAATTTCCTAAACTTTTTTTTCTTTTCAAAATACTTATAAGAGGCTTTAGGTATAACAAACAAGCTATTAACATTGTAAATCCTATAAGAAGAGAGAGAGAATATTCATTGTAATTTGTTTTAAGTATTTTTGAAAAAAAGCATTGTAAATTCTTGTAATTTTTTCTATTAAAATATTGTAATTTGTAAACTGCATGTGAAGTAATTTGTTGCCATTTGTCTAACAACGAAACCTACGGTTGCGATTCGCTCACCTTCATTCGAATCATTCCCCAAGTATGATAAGATGTGCTGTCATTGGCATTCTGGGGGTAGTTTAGTCTTTTCAAAAGTATTACTTGGGCTCCACCTCCAAGATGAATAAAAGGCCAAGCCATTAGCCGTTAGCCAATAGGCAAACCGAAGCCAAAGAGAAGGAGGAGAAAAAGTAAGCGGTCATCGGGAAAGGGGAGAGAGTCTTTAGTGTGACTGGTACACAGAATAATACACCACATGTTACTATAAAAATAGCGGGATATGTATGATAAAGAGTAAATAACTTAAAAAATAAAATTTCTCATCACTTCTATTAAAACACGTGATGTACCACTTGTGTTCATGTTACAATGAAAAATTTCGCAAAAAGAAGGAGAGAGAGGTAAATGACGTACACGTGTCAGGAACACAGCTGTCGGATCTTATCCTAGCAAGTGCATACTTGAGAGACCACAGTGGAAAAAACCGCCGTACTACTAGCAAGCAAGCAAGCAAAATACCACTCACCATTTTTATGTAACAAATTAACAATTTAAATTTTTTAAAAAAAAGGAAAAAGAAAGAAAATTGAATAAATTTGAAATTTGATTTGAAGTCCGCCCTTTCCTTGCAAGAGATGCAGCTAGCGCGCACCCACTCTCCGCTCCCGCTTTCTTGATTTTGGGAATTCAAAGCGTGGGTCCCCTTTCTCTCTCTAGGTCTAGGGTACACCCATCTTTCCCTCTCTTTTTTTCCCTTTTCTTATAATTTTCTTTTTTACCTCCCTTTTTCATGCATGAAGGGGCAAGGAAGGTCAGTTAACATTTTGAACTCTCGTTAATTTTCATAAATGACTTAGATGCTATTTTTTTGGAGTTGTCCTTTGTGATGCTTTTCCGATTGCTTGATAAAATATCTCAAAAGATGAGTTGCTCTTCTTATTAATTTTCTTAAAAATATTACTTGGAGAAAACGTAGTTTTAGAATAGGTTACTTCATAAGAAACACTAGACAAGCAGACCAGCATGTTGCAACAAATCCGAATTGACACGCCCCGACCAGAGTCGAGACATGCTAGCCGACACCCCAAGGTGATGTAACCAAAAAGGAAAATGATGCATAAGAAAAATATGGATAAATTTAAAACCAAAGCTAACATTTATTTAATCTAAAGTAGCGAGTGCGTAGTAGTGGGAAAAACTCATAAAACACAAATGTTCAGAGCATAGATGACAGTACGACAAAAGTAGTGCAATTGAAACTAATTAAAGTACTTAATACACAATCGGAAAAAAATCTCCTACATTTATCTATAGAAATGTCAGAATACGCCGGAGATTCCTCGTATGCCACACGAGTTCAGCTATCTAATTCCTGTGGGGGGGGGGGCAAAAAACAGAAGGGTGAGTGGGAAAAAACAAAGGTTTATAAAACACATTTATTTCTAAACATATTACCACCTCGCCATAAAACATGTATAGTTTCTAGAAAATCATATTACATATAAGTATGAAATCAACTGTAAATCAACAATAAATCCAAAAATACGCCAATCATAATATCTCAACAGTTGCATAGGTAAAATCAGGTGCTCATCAACCTAAGCTAACACACGAGCTCATGCAGATAAGTTCTTCCATGAACAGGATTGAGTGTAATCATAATATACGCTCTAGTATTACAATGACGTGAACATTGGTGCTAGGCGCATCACATACAAGTCGGAGTTGCCTATTGGAACCTGTACGATAGGACTGGCACGTATAATGGATCCAAGGTGAGCGTGCAGTGTGATGTGAACATACACGTGAAGCCTAGCCCTGACCCATGCGAGTACTACATTGGTGCAAGCATGCATGATAAGCAAGTATAATATATATATATATATATATATATATATATATGAACATGCCATTACAATATATAAATCTCAACAATATAATGGCATTTTTTAAAATTAAATAAAATATGGCATGATAGGCGTAAAATCAATCCAAAAGCACATGTGAAATTATAAACTTTATATATAATATATAAAAACAAATTTCCACTCACTGATACGTGGTTGAATCATAGCCTCCTAGCCTTGCTTGTCCTCGTACCTCCTCGGGGTAGTTCTCACCTATATGTGAAACAACTATACTAATTAATTAAGGACATACACTAAAAGGCTAGGAAAATCCCCCATAGTTTGCTCAAATGGAGGGTTTAAATATACGAAAACATTTTACTCGACGTCACGGACTCGTACGTGTCAACCACGCGCCTGACAAACTGACAGAAACCCTAGGGAATATTCTGTCAGATTTGACGAAATATTCCGTTAAGTTTAACGGCGTTACTTAACGGTGTTAGAATATTCCATTAATTTTAACGGAATATTCTCTTTCTTCTCTGGTTGTCCTTCGCTGTCCGCTACTATCTGGTTTGCCGGTTTCTGGAAAAAAATTTAAAATTTAAAACTTCATAACTTCCTCATTTCTGAACCATTTTCAACGTACTTTATATGGAAATGAAGCCTAGGAAGAGGAGAACAAGTTTATACCTTTCAAAAGTCCAAAAACTAGATGGAAATAGATTGAAAAAGCCTTGAAAGTCTCGAACCTATTTTAGTTGTCTCAAAACCGTGTGTTTTCATGATGGCTCCACTTCGAACTTAGGCTAGGGACTCCAGAGAGTTGCCTAGATGTCTCCAAACCTTCCAAAACCGTGCAACTTGAACGAAAAATTGTCGAAAAAACCTACATCCAAGTCGGAGCTCCAAGTTGCTCCAAGTTGGACACTCAAAACTCAACCACTTAGATTGGCTCATATGGATGGACTCATGAGGATGAGGGGAGCACGATGGTGGTGATTTGAGGGTCGATTTATGAGGTTTGATGATGATTCTTTGTGTTGCAGAAGGAAGAGAGAGGCTTGGCGTGAGAGGAGAAGAAGAAGAAGAAGAAGAAGAAGAAGAAGAAGAAGAAGAAGAGAAAGAGAAAGGTTTTCTGATTGGTCAATGAGAAAGAGAGAGGAGCTGTCTGATTGGGTGAGAAAATGTGGGAAAGTGATTGGTTGGTTGGTGAGGGAGAATAGTGCACGGGACACATTTAAAGAGAGAAGGGGATAAGATTTGTACAAATTTGAAATCACACAAAATCTAACGTGCCTTATCAAATAGTAGTATCCAATACTGAATAATTAGCATGCACGTGTAAAAATCTACCCATTGTTAATGCACTTTAACTAAACGTAACTTTTTCATTACTACTTCAATTCAGGTCTACCTTGCGCTCACGTATTCGTAATAACGAGTACTAATTAATTATGATATTGAGAAAAATAATTTAGAAGCCGAATAACTACGTCCACGTCAGGTTCCACTTTTGCCAAAAGGGCATAAATGTCATTTTACAAACTTGGGGAGACAATTACATGGAAAATTAGGGACAGGTCGTCACACGAATGCTTCATTTTGGACTTTTGATGAACAAAAGCTAATTCATTTTGCTCAATTTTATCCAAATGAATTTTTTACTTGTCAACTCTTGGCACTTCAAGATTAACATGGGCATTATATTCTTGATATGAGTTCGAATAGTGAATTTTCTCAGCTGAAAGGAATTGGTAATCTTGCAAAGAAAAAAAAAAAAAAGAGGTTGAGACAAGGAGAAATATAGTATATAATCATGTGTAGTTGCTTATTACATTGTGTTTGGTTATACTGGTTGCTACTGCTTTAGTGGAGAGAACCTTTTTAGCTATGAGTTTTGAAAAGTCCATTGTGTAATTTTGAATGGAAAGTCAACGGTTGAGTGATAGTATGATTGTTTATATTGAGAGCAGTGTTTTTTCTTCCATTGATAATGAAACTATAATGCAACATTTTCAAAATATGAAATCGTGTTGTCGACAATTGTAACTTTTATTATTATTTGTTTATAAATTATGAATAATGAAACCTACGGTTTAATTTTTTAGGCTATTATACAATTAAGAATGTTTGTGAACTTTTACATATGACCCCTGAATAATTTTGCTTGGATCTACTACTGCTAGCTCCTATTCGTCAATTTAAGAGCCTCGATATGCAATACTATAAGACTATCTTCAACTATTGAGCTAAAATAAGTCTCGAGGAGAAAAAATATTTTTAAGCTAGATTTGCTCTAAGAATTTAGCAAGGCTTAATTCCTTTTGGACCTACCGAATCATTTGGGCGAGTGGGCTAGGGAGAGCGAAGCCCAAAAGTTTAAGCTTTATCCCCATCTATTAAAGTTGGTCTAAGAGTGATGTTGCATAAAAAATTTAAGGAAAACTAATGAAAAGAAATTGAAAACTTTGAGTTTTAATGATAATGAAAAAATAAAGGGTAAAGTAAATAGTACTAGGATTGACTTTTTATTGTAAAAATATGGTTTTTCATTAAAATGAATAGTACCGTGAGTTTTTCGTTAAAACTCCCAAAAATTTAAGTAATTTTTAGTATGAATTCATAGTTTGACAACATCAATCACTAAATAATTTGAACAGAATTCTTGGTGAATCATTATGCAATATTAGGACACCGCCGGTAATCCGTCACATGAGTTAGATACCACATGCTTGTGTAATAAATTTTCACATTTCTTTTTGCTAAACATGTCATTTACCAACAAAAATGAACTTTTATTTTTTTTTTAACAAACGATAGTATCTATCTTAGGGTAGGGGAGTGGGCTAACCTTACAATGCGCTTGCTATAATAATGTGGTTCAACTTAACCTTTAAAGAGACTTAGATCTAAAACCTCTCACTTACAATAAATATTGAAATTCAAATAGAAAAAGAAAATTGATTAGCGATGCATGAAAACCAAGATTATTTTAACATGGTGAAAGTTATCAACAAATTTGGCATACGAATATTTTTACGTTAAATGCTGCCATAACAATAGCGAATGAGATAGGTGTCACTTTTGTATAAATTGTTAATTGTGTATAACAATATTGCAGAAATGCTTGGTGAAAACAAAGGAATTAACTTGGCTCCTCAATAGTTGAGGAGTAGTTCAATTTATTTCGTGGTCGATTTTACTCTATCAAGTCAAGATCATTTCTACAAAAAATCAATAAAATATGAGATCTTTAATCATCAAACTATATAGAAAAACAAATGAACGAAATTATAAAGCATTATAGACCGTTTATCTGTTTACTACAATTGATTGACTAAACGATCTTAGTTTTAATTGATTTTTGTAAAGATGATCTTTACAAAGTGATTTATTATATAAACAGTTCCGATCATAAATACAAAGTCTTGTGAATCGAATACAAAATGAATTGAGGAGTAACTGCTTAGGAGCCAAGCTCGTCTCGAAAATAAAAGGGCAAATGGGCTAAAGATCCCAAAACCCCACATCTAGGTGTAAAACAAACATGCAGGGGATGATCAAATGCGCATTTGGATTTGTTTTCTGTATCTAGAGTTTCTAACTTTCTGCCACTTGACAAGGAGCGTTCCCTGTGCCTCCTGTACGAGTCCGAATGTTCATCCACCTTCCCACCATATGGAGAGCGTGATCTTCCTCGGCACTCCCTGGAATGTTCATCCACCTACGACGTGAATAGCTCCGTGATCATCTGCGGTCATGATCACGATCACGTCCTGCATCTTTGTAAACCATGCTTCATGAGATATGAATACAAGAATACTACAGTATCTCAGTTCTACTCAAAACAGTAACACTGCCTTCCATTTGCGGCTGCTTCCGTATGGATCATAATCATCGCGATGGACGGTCCATAGCAGCATATGCAACGAGAAGAATTTTCAATGCCTCTAGTGTACTTAAATAGTAAGGTTAATAAGCAACCATGGAAGACGCTGTTGCCAACAAAGAAACATGAATAACCCTCGGCAAAATAGTTGAGTTTGTATAGATGATTTTTGAATCTCAACGCAGAAACTAATGTCGTAAATGGGATAGTTTCAACTGTTTAGAGCTTAGATTGTGAATTCGATGAAGCTACAGTGACCAAACCTGCTGCCAAGCTTATTAGGCAACACTTTTTGAGAGGTAAAAACTTCATAAGAAAAAGTATAAACAAATCAACTGCATACCGCACAACAATTTTCTTGAACATTTGACAGAAACTATTACCCTTTCCACGGTAACTAATCGATCTTCAAGAACAGACCGGTCGAAATATTTGATGCAGCGTTCTGCGTCCTCAACAGTTTCCATTATGACAAAGCCAAATCCACGAGATTCTCCGGTGCAAGGGTCTGTAACCAGATTGCAGTCCAGTACCTGAAACAAATGCTTATATGCAAGTCTCTCAGAATATGATATGGAAGGCTCTCGAAATATTATTATCTTCCAGATGAACAGGAAGCTATGAACTAGTAATCACGCAGCATGACCTACTGTATGTGAGTCTAGTCAGAAAGGACAGCATGTTTTCTTGGTACAACACAACGTTAGAACGTAGAACAGTTATTTGAACCGCGTAGCAGAATAAAGTACATGTCCTACGGTGAGTTCTATCCGTATAAGATTGTTATTCTCATTGTCAGGTGATCCGTTGTTAAAAAATTTGTCAAGATCAGTGGAGGCAACGCTCGTGGATAATCCTGTTATGTACAAGTTGTTTCCAGTATTGGATGCATCGACAGATTCAAGGCTCCTGCAGCAAGAAAAACCAGAGTTTTCTTCAACTCAACAAAGCTTGAACCAAGCATTTAGGTTTGAATAAAACAGAATCCATAAAAACAAAACAGTTTACAGAGGAATTCGACAACGATCTCAACCGGTGGACTCTGACCTTCTTTCTCTAGGGTATTGCATCAACAAGCACACAGAAAAACAAGTATACAACATTCATTCATAGCGGTCGGGAATGCGTGCGTACATTCATACATACATAAATACATACGCAGCCACAAATAATATAAGTGTATCGATTAGTGATACATTCCAGGGGGTGATAAACACACAAAAAAATACATAATTCAGCTATAAACAGTTTAAATTAAACTCAATGCAACGCATAATTAAGTTCCCAAAACACAAAAATTAGAGAAAATTACTTGAAATCTAATTTACTTTCCTGCATTTTCTCTGGAACCGAACAAAATTTATCCAAATCAAAACATCAAAGTTATATATAGCAGTTAACTCTTGGAACAACTCTATGTATACGAACTTAATGGGACCATAAAGACTTCGTCGTGTTGAGGACTTTTGGAAAATATCATGGGTTCGAACCCCGTCGGTGACTAATTTAACATCTAATCTACCAAAATCTATCGTTTGACAAAAAAAATGAAAATGTTGCAACACGTACACCTAAGTATAACCGACATGTTTGTGTTGGAACAGAGAACCAAAACGAGAATGGCAAAGACAAAATCACATCACTTAAAACTGAAAGGCAAAGGGTCACAGCATTTAGTTCCATATGCTAATTTTAGTTTTTATAGAAAGAAAAAACCTGTCAGAAGTTACAACAAAGAAAAAAAGGTTTTCTAAGAGAGGAAAAGAAAAGCCCCAAAAACTTGACAACTCTGTGTCTCTTCCTCTCATGTTTCCCTATCTACTTCTATAGTTGTATCCAAGGTTATAGAACCTGGTATAAGATACAATATCACGATGCAGCCATCCAAAATTGTAGCATGGTTCTTCAAAACGAAAGCTGGAGACACTTGTTGAGTACCAACAACATTCTTCGGCGCATTCCACCAATTCTACCTTCTGGCGTCACCACTAATCCCACCAGGTCTGCTTCCACAACGACACACACACCCTTGAAAATTGCATCCCCATTCAATATGTTAATGCAGCGCTTGAAACCCCAGGCTGGTTCTCTAACTCCAGGTACAGATTTTATATCTAGTCGAAATCAGTGGACTGCTGATTCAGAGAACATGGCAGAGAATTGGCTGAAAGTTCGACTACCTCACGCCTAAAACCATTACTTAGAGATCCCAACTCTGTTACGTCATCATCACTATCAACGTGTTTTGGAGTGGCACGATTTTGATAACTTCTGCGCTGGACAAGAAACACATTGAAGTAATAGGTGACCAAATCTTCCCGTGTTTTTCTAGGAAACCACTTGGATGCACTACCCCAAAAGGAAGAAGATTTTGAGTTATTTCCCTCAATAAAAGGAGAATTTGAGTGATTTGACTTTACCAAATCCTTGAATCTCTTTTCTTCTGCGGCTGTCCACCGAAGAGAAACTTCCTCACCCATTCGATCAAATCGCCAATGATAGAACAAGGAACCAAGTTCTCTCTTCAATTTCATCTTAGCCTCAGTAATGTGAAATCTGAAACATGCAACAGAACCTGCAAATCCACAACAACACCTATCTTGTCTTCCTTGGCCAATGGCATCTGTTTCACTAGGGAGGCTGTCTTCTTCACGTTTCAAGGGCCATACCCGTGTGCCTAGCCATTTACTATCACTTTCAGAAGCCACACCAGTCCATTCAGGGACATCAGCTTGAGCGTGAGCGCCTACAGAGACATCCTTTTCGCGGGGATTATCCTCAGACGCCGTATCAGTGGCCAATAAATCAACTTCTGCAGGTGCTTGCTCCACAGAATCGTTTTCCACCTCTTTTTTACGGCAACAAGGGCATGAGCGAGATTTAACTGAATGAGGAAGCCTTTCACTACATCGTAACCTCCCTGAGCACTGGCGACCAGCAACAATATTATCTTCAAACAACAATGGATGCGTCTTGAGCTTCTTCTGCAAGTTTAGACCATGATCTGTTTATAAAATTGGAAACTAATTTAATTTCATATGTGAATATTCACAGTTCCAGGAAAACAAAAATTGGAGCAGAAAAGGAAAAGGAAGAGTATAGCTAGACAAACTTGATGAACCAGAAGCATCGGACCAAAGAGTGGATATTGCTGAATTAAGTAGGGTTGATGTGTGAACTATCTGCAAACCTGTTTAGGTTTACGAGTGCCATGCAGTTCCCGAAAAAGTATATTAGCAGTACTCAGATTACAAACTAATGCAATGCCCTATTAAGGTGGATGATGCTATCATATTGTGGAGGTTAACTTACTCGAGGCAGAAACAATGGCAAATTATCACAGGGGATGATTTTCATCATCTCATTAATAACTTAAAAATTTTACAGATACAACAACTCTTTAATTTCATAAGATAAAAGTTATGAAGCAAGAAGAGTATACTCGAAAGACTAACTATACTATGCATATCAAATTCAAGAAATGGCTGTAGTCGAGAAGCAAAAAGAAAAACCCTTTAGACAAACACACAAACAAACAAATGTACCTGCTGGAGATATTCTTCAGTCTTTGAATTAACATTCCTTCTTATCAGCAATGCCTCTTTTGCTCTAATTGCTTGGACCCAGCACTCATCATCGCTCCTATACTCTTTCCACTTAGTTGGCCCTGGTATTGCTCCAATTGAAGGATCATTTGGTTGCTTTGCAATCTGGCCTACCCAATTCAGCATTCGTACTAAGGATTCTCGCTTTCTTTTACGATCATTTTCTTTTTTATTGAGACTAGAGAGTGATATCATAACATCGTTCTGATCGTCATTACAAACTTTTTCGTCATCATCACCATTGCATTCTCCAGATTCTAGATGAACCTCTCCATCACTTTTTCCCTTCTGCTCGGGCCAACTGGACAACAAACCTCTAAACTCTCTCTCCAACTCCGAAGACAACGGATGCAAATTCCCTTTGCATCCAGACTCCCCATTTCCCAAGCTCCTAGTTCCACAAATCTCCGTAAACCATTTCTCCAGCTCATTCAAATATTTAAAGTAAACCAATTTCACAGAACACACTACTTCCGGATCAACACCCAGTTCAACAGCAACAAAAGACCACAAACTGTTATTTGAAACCGAATCATACCCACCTCTATCTTTCACCACACAGAACAATTTGAACAAATCCACAGGTTGCCTATCATCAATCATGGCAGGGACAGGCCTAACAACACCATCTTTATCACCAATTTCCTTAAGAAAAACAGCCAAGACTTGATCAAATATACAGCTCAGCCTACCCTTTTGATCACCCTCATCAGAATCCACACCATCTTTTACAGAACCAACATCATTAGTTTCAGGAAAAACACCATCTTTCTGACATGTATCAGTAGTTTCGACGCAATCTAAGACAAACCCAGTTGTTAAGGATGACCATCCTGCCATGAACTTCGATTTGACTAATGAAAACCCAACAAGAATCTTTGTCCCAAAAGGTCAAATTCAAACCCAACAGAAACTGAAAGACTTCAAATTTTGGGGCAGAGGGTGTGAGACCCTTTGCCCTATTTGATTTGCAGAGTGTTTCAGAAATGTTGTTTGTTACCTGAACATTTCTGGGTTGCTCTCTTTTTGGTTTTGGCTTCGGAAAGCAACCACCTTCCTGAATCTGCAGAGCTGCGGTCCTGCGAAGGCGGAGACGAGGGGGTGAGCAAAGCACAGGAAAGCCTCCAGAATACGTAAAAAAAAAAAAAAAAAAAAAATGACAGCGGGTGACGGTACCAGCCACGTGTCCCTCAGAGCTCCAACGTGAAATGGAAACACACCGTTCTGACCGTTTTACCCCTATTTCTCTCTGCTTTGACTCTGGCGGAGGAAGGAACCTGGGAAGACGATGCCAGAGGAAGACTACGACGATGACGACCCTTGGCGGACGAATACGACGGCACGGTAGAGGCCGTTCAGTTCCCAAACTCTGCGGGAGGAGATGGTATTGTTCCTTTTGGTTTTCAGCTTGATCTTAGCAAAAGGGGTAAAACAGGAAACTCAAGTACGATTAAAGTGGAAAAATAGAAGGTTGATTTTTTATCTTTTCTTTGGCCAAAGAAATAGAAGGTTCATTTTTACTTCTGTTTCGCGATATTATTCTTGGAAATTGGTGGATTTACGGATTAGATGCGTCTATCTAGAATTATCCCGTCTTTTATTTTTCGAGTTAATTGGCTTTCAAAACTTTAAATAACAGTTAATACAGATATACGACGTTATTCACACTTTCTATTGTACTCTCGGTTTTTAATTTAAGAGTATAGGCATACACTCGCGCTAAAGTGGAAGGGTTAAAGGCATGTGCATGACAAGGCTCGGTAAGGGCTCTGGCAACATATTCAAAATTAATAAAATATATTTAATAAATTACAGATCGGCACGTGATATAAAAGGGTTGGTTTAATCTACTAATCCTAGAAGATTTTTTTATTTTATTTTATTTTTTTTATAAAAAGATGTTATTGGCACTAAAAAAAATCTCATTATATACTCTTCACAAATATATATTTCTTTCTAAAATTGAGATGTTTTTCAGTTTGCCAGGTTGTCTCTTGCCTGCCTATGGATTAAGCAGCAGTTCGAAAGGTTAATCTATTTAGTATAGAAAGTTTGGAGTGCTAATAACAATTTCCAAAAGGAATATATAGGCCCTATGTTCGAATCACCCAAGTTTGGTAGCTTAATTTCACCAGAAACTGCTTCACCTTAAAGTTAAGCAATAATAATAAAAAAAAAATTGATGAAAATAAAACATCATGCTTATTTAAATGACGTCTAGACATCAACTTTTATTGCTTTTAAAAGCAACTTGTAAGTTGCTTTAATAAAGAGCGGATTGAGCCTGTAATAAATATTTTAAATTCCTATAATACCCTTATTAGTTTTGAAAAATGAAAAAGTGACCGACCCCACCTACTACTACAAACACTAACCTTACAGATTATATCTAAGTTCCGACACCAAGGATGGTTGAGGAAGAAGATGAGTGACCTAGGAGAAGAAGATTGCTAGCTAAATTCTCCTCGAGTAGCTAGCCTCTTCAAGAGTTCACCGAGATTACATCGGTGAGACTCGTCGGTGTTTGGACACAGAAACCAAATGCTGCACCACCTTAAACCCTTCAATTTTGACTTTGAACTTCACACATGATGTTTGGAAATTCGCCAAGGACTAAGGTTTGGCAACTGGGGTCGATTTCCGCTCGGATTTCATTGAGATTCCATCGGATTTCCTCTTTGGAAACACTGAGGATGCAAACAGAAATTCATAAGGGTTAAAACCTCGAAAGTGTAGCTTGGTTTAAGTTCATAGGGACTAGAAAGGTTACTTGGAAACGAATGAGAAGATTTCTGAGTAAAAATTGACAGTCGGATCGTCGAGTTCTAGTTTGGGTTCGCTGGGAAATATGGAGCCCTCTGTTCAACTTCTTCCTGTCATCGGATTGGACATGTAGAGCCATCCTTCAACTCCACAGGTTACCTAGATGGTGAATTGGTGGTTTCGAGTTGGTTATGGTAGGGAAAAATGGTGATCAGGAATGATGGTGTTGGGTGGCTTAGAGAGAGTAACAGAGAGAATTAGAGTTCGAGAAAGAAGATGAGTTGCAGAAGTGAGAAGGGAGGAAAATCGAAGTAGGGTAATTCTCACTTAAAATATATTTAACTAAAATTACGATAATACCCTTCATCAACTTAAAATTATAACTTAACTTCCACAACTCTGAATTCAATTTTGCCTTCGCCTATGCACTCGTAAATAAGAAAACTAATATGATAAAATAAGAAAATATAAGTAATTAGAAATTAATTGAAAAGTCTGTATTTACTCAAGACACCCATTCAAGGCATTTTGGTCGATTCATATTTTCAAGAAAAAAAGATATTTTAAGGTACATGTTATAACAATTTGGGTTTTGATCGAGTGTCGAACGTCCAATGGCCACGCGCTGTGGGTGCGTCATTCACTATCTTTGGGACTTCTTCGATGGTTTTCACCACTTTTCGACCACCTTTGGGGGTCAGCTCAAGTATAAAATTTCTCCCCTTGACTTGTTTTACATGCTGTGAAGTTTGGTGAATTTTGGAGTTAATCGGAAAATTTGGTTTTCGTTTGCCAGAACCACCGCGCATTCGATTTTCATAATTGACGTCGATCCGATAGTCGCTATGCAATTTTAATATGTTGTTGTTCGTAGTATTTGAGAACCTTAGAAACTTATGAATCGAAAATCCGATGTACGAACCTTTTGAAATGGAGAATCTTAGTTTATTGACCCTTGTACAGTAGTCAATGATCAAACTGTTGGATCGTCACCAAATTATAATATGTTATTGTACATATTATTTTAATATCTTAGCAACTTACAGATCAGAAATCTGATGTACGAATCTTCCAGATTAAAGAACTTATTATATGTAGTTGACATCAAATCCAACCGTTAGATCGGTACGAAATTATTATATGTCATTGGTGTAATAGCTGAGAATATTAGAAATTTATGGATCGAAAATCTGGCATACGATCTGCTAGAAATGAATTTATAAGTTTGTAGAACCAATCATTGACTGCTACTTAAATTTACGATTGGTAGATATTTGATCGTCGATTTGTTACAAAGTTTTCGTATGTTGTTGTAGAAACATATTGAGACTCTTAGGAAGTTATGGATCGGGAATCTAGTGGGCAGATCTTCCAGATCGAGTTACGTAGGGTTGTTGACCCTATGGTTGACCATGTTGACCGAGGGTTGACTTTGGGTCAAATGTTCCGAGTAGCTTTTAAATATTGAAATTAATATTAATGAAACCCTATAGAGTTAGTGGACTTATTCTCGTCAGTGGGTCATCATGGGGAT
Source organism: Pyrus x bretschneideri (assembly GCF_019419815.1). Lineage (NCBI taxonomy): Eukaryota > Viridiplantae > Streptophyta > Magnoliopsida > Rosales > Rosaceae > Pyrus > Pyrus x bretschneideri. Next base: position 1,249,898 of record NW_025999613.1, on the reverse strand, counting down.
GTGCACCTTGGTTTTCATGCAAGTGACACTTTACAAGAAGTTTCATGTTTATTTGTTTTCTAGATAAGAGTAATGATAAAATGTAATTGTTAGTATGAATAAATGAGTCGAGGACCATAATTGAGTTGTATCATAGAACATGTATATCTGTGTGACTGGATAATCGTTGTCAAGTGGAATCATTAAAGTATGTGATGAACAGTGGCAATCTATGATGAAATATTGTATGATGTAGAATGTATGATGCTTGATGTCTGATCATACGACTGCACCATGTAGCAGTGTGGGACATGGACGATCTTGCTTGGTATATCCATGATGGGGGACTGTACGTATTACAGGGATGATCATGCTTGGTATATTTGCGATGGGTGATCACTGCTTACACGATTAGATTATGCCTATGGTTCTGCTTGGTATATCCGCAATAAGGACCATACATATTGTAGGAGTGATCATGCTTAGTATATCTGCGATGGGTGATCACTTCCTAGAGTTATAGGAAACATGACTGCTTGGTATACCTGCGATGAGGGGGAACCATACGCATTGTAAGAGTGACTATGCTTGGTATATCCACGATGGATGATCACTACTTAGAGTTATAGAAGACGGTCTTGCTTGGTATATCAGCGATGAGGGACTGTACGTATTACAAAGGTGATCATGCTTGGTATATCCACGATGGATCATTGCCTATATGATTAGACTATGGCTATGGTTCTGGTTGGTATATTTGCAATAGGGGACCATATGCATTAGAGGAGTGATCATGCTTGGTATATCCATGATGGTTCTGGTTACGGTCCTGCTTGGTATATCCGTAATGAGGGCCATACATATTTTAAAGGTGATCATGCTTGGTATATTCGTAATGGGTGATCACTGCCTACCTACAATTGTATGGACTGATTGATAATTCCACGATGGGCGACCGCTTTCTAGTTTGGTTTCGTTGAGTTAGTCCAAGACCTTAGATTCTAGTGAATAGAGATTGCTCATGTAGACATTTTTGTTTGTAACTTAGGGTTACAATGTTATTGCTTGAAATCCAAGTACAGGAAATATGAGGATTTGTTGTATTAAGCTTCGTGAATTGATACTTGATCTTATTGATTAATTAACATAGTTAAATTATGCATATTTGAGTCATTAAATTGATTATTTGCTATGATCGTGAATATGGGTTTGAAAACATTGTGATATATGTGAATGACGAAATGACAACCTTGGTCATGAATTGATTGCTCTAAAAACTGGAATCAATGCTCGTCGAGTCCTATTAAGTGATTCTAGAATTCTATACTTTTCTACTAGAAAATACTACATTATTGGACCTGGAGTTTTGTGTTGTTCATGTCTCGGAGGCGAGGCATGATAGATGTATAGGTACGTGGTGACCTCACGTGTCGATCTTGGACGTATCTCGAGATTGGGGCGTGACACTATCAATCATTTTGGTCATTCTATGAAAATCTCCATGAAATAAGAATAAAATAACAAAAATACCCGTAATTTTTGTCAAATCATTTTGGTTCATTATTTATTAAATTGAGGGTGTTTTTGTTATTTTGGTACTTATCTAATTTTTTCACGAAATGACCAAAATGATTAATGGTGAACAAACCCAATGACCACTTTTATCGATTTCAAATCTCAGAGATCAAATTAACGAGTTATGTCAATCTTAGGGACCATCTTAGCTTAAAAGCGTTTCAAATTTAAAGTATTTGGAGGCCAAATCAAAGCGTTTTTATAAGTAAATTTTGCTCAAAAGGATTATCTTTGCCCAATAATGTGTAATTAACGTCACCCTTTTCATTTCGCTTTTTATCTTCCATTGCTTAATCTAGTCATTCCTCAAACTCAAATTGGATCACATGTACTCTTAATGGTTAAATGAAGATCAAGGGAATAAAATGGAAGATGTAAACAACTTTATTAAGAATAAATTGTTTACATACAAATACAATACACAAGTACAACAACATTGCAAAAACACTTGGTGAAAATGTACTAAAGATCCCAAACCCCCACATCTAGGTGTAAAACAAACAAATGTAGGACGGTCAGAAGCTCATTTGGATTAATTTTTTCTATCTAGGGTTTTTGCCATCGGACAAGGAGCGTTTCCTGCGCTTCCTGTACGAGTCCAAGTGTTCATCCACCCTTATACCGTATGAATAGCGTGATGTTCCTTGGCGGTCCCCAGAATAAGGATCTTTGTCTTGAAAACTATGAGGTGAATAACTTCAGGATCGTCTAGGGTCATGATCACGTACTGCATGACTGAAGAGCAAATTGCAGACATACTTACTAAAGCTTTGCCTACGGATCGATTTGCAAATCTAAAGGAGCTACTTGGAGTTAAATCAACTAAAGGGTTAGAGGGGAGTGTTGGTGTGTAACCCTTCAGTTGAAGCTTGGTGGCAAAGAATCAGTTTAAATATTTTTGTTTTTAGTTTGAATCTGAGCCATTGGATCATAGTCCATATGGCAGCTCAATCTTGTATCTAGCTTAAGTGATAGATTAAGACAAGTGACATCATCTCATAGGGTGATAGCAATTGAGGGTTGAGATTGTATCTTGGTTTTGGTGAGTGAAGGATCTCCCTTCCTTTCCATGTATAATGGTAACAAACACACACATGTTGTAAGGATGGAAAAAAAAAAATCAGAAATATATTTCATCATCTTCTCTTTGAAATTCTCTCTATATTCTTTGCTATTTTCAAAGATTGCAGAAAACCTCCATTGAAATACAAAGAAAACACATATACACTAACATGGCCTCAGAGCCAGGTTTCATCAGTCTAAACTGGAAGTGAAATCTGTGAGTGCGATTGAGCTGCATTTTGAGCTCAAATCGAATCTAGAAATTGAGATTTCCTTGAATCCAAGTCTAACATGGCTAGATCAAGCAGTGCTGAGCTTAGAGCTCCCGTGTCCAATGGAGAGAACTATGAGTTTTGGAGATTCGCATGACAACTATACTGAAATCGTTTGATTTGTGGGAGTTGGTTGAAAATGGGTTTGAACCTTCAGATCTGAAGACTAAGAAAGCTATGGTTGACAAGACGAAGAAGGAGACGCCGGAGGTGGTGTCATTTAGTGAGATCCTGATGAAGGATGCTCGTGTGCTTGGAATGATTCAAGGCGTTGTCTCAGATCAGATCTTCCCCATAATCATGAATGAAGAAACATCTAAAGGAGCTTGGGATGTTCTGAAAGGTGAATTCCGAGGACATAAACAAGTAAGAAATGTAAAATTGCAAGGGTTACATAGAGATTTTGAGTATACTTGTATGAAGGATAGTGAATCGTTATTTGTGTAATCTCACTAGACTGTTTGATATTATTAATCAAATGGGAAGTTATGGAGAAGTATTATCTAGGGAGAGAATTGTGTAGAAATTACTAATTGGTCTTCCAAAAATATATGATGCAATTTGTTCTGTGATTGGGCATCCTAGAGATCTCAAAACTCTTGAGGTCCAAGAAGTTGTTGCTTCTCTCAAGGGATTTGAACAGAGACTTGATTTACATGTTGAGTCCTCTACTGAGAGAGCATTTGCAAGTTTAAATGTTGCAATTAAGGGTTCCAAAAGTGATGGATTCTCTGGGAATCAGAGATCTCAAGAGAACTAGAAGCCAAGAGGGAGACATTGGGATCACGAGCCTAACTTTGTCCATAGGTAGAATAAAACACTCAGAGAAATTGGGATCACAAACCTAATTATGCTCAGAGGCAGAATAATGTTTAGACAAATTGGGATCATAGGCCTAATTATGCTCAGAAACAAAACAACACTCAGGGAGATTGCAAATGGTGTGACAGGTTCCACTATGGGAAGTGTTGGTATGAAGGAAAACCAAAGTGTACAGGGTGTGGGAAACCAGGTCATGATGTGAAGGATTGTAATGAGAACAAGGGAGTGCAGAAGGTCAATTATGCAAGGCAAATGGGGGAGACAGGATCACTGTTTTATGTTTGTAATGCAGTGACAAATGTGAAGGTTAATAACTCTTGGTATATTGACAGTGGTTGTAGTAATCACATGACAAGTGATGAGAGGTTGTTAGTCAATATCTAGAGAAATTTGACTTCCAAAGTGAAGATGGGAATTGGAGAAATTGTTCAGGTAGCTGGAAAACGAACTCTGGTGATAGAGACCAAATTGGGAAGAAAACACTTACAAGAAGTGATGCTTGTTTTTGGATTTGAGGAGAATCTTCTCAGTGTTGGACATATGATGGAACATGGTTATTACTTGGTGTTTGGACGAAATGTAGTGAATATTTTTGATGGTTGGTCACTTGACAATTTGGTAGTGATAGTACAAATGACTAATAATAGGTGTTTTCCTTTGACAATGATGCTTGCAATATAGTTTGCACTAAGAGCTAGTGTCACACATTGCTCTCAGATATGGCATAAAAGATTGGGACATTTGAATGAGAAAAGTCTCCAGTTGCTTGAAGAACAGGAAATGGTGCATGCATTGCCTCACTTGGAAATGTCCACAAGTGTATGTGAGGGTTGTATGATGTGAAAACAACATATGGATTCATTTCCCTCTGAATCAACTTGGAGAGCCCAGGATCCACTAGAATTGATTCACACAGACATTTGTGGTCCAATGCAAGTTGAAACTTATTCTGGAAACAAGTATTTTCTGTTATTCACAGATGATTGCACTAGAATGACATGGGTGTACTTTTTGTGAGATAAGTTTGATGCATTGGTGTGTTTTAAGAAATTTAAAGCAAAGACTGAATTGCAATGTGGATATAAGGTTCAATGCCTCAGAAGTGATAGAGGGGGAGAATTCCTTTCTACAGAATTTGACAAGTACTGCAGTGAGCTAGGAATTCAAAGACAGTTAACTATGGCTTACACTTCCCAACAAAATGGTGTGTCAGAGAGAAAGAATAGGACTCTGGTGGAAATGCAAAGTCAATGTTACATGAAATGAATCTTCCATATGCATTTTAGGCAGAAGTAGTGAATACTGTAGTTTATTTACTTATAGGTGTCCTACCAAAGCATTGAAGAAAACAACTCCATTTGAAGCTTACAGTGGTAGAAAACCAGGGATAGCTCATTTGAAGGTCTTTGGTTCACTTTGCTATGTGCACATTCCTTCAAATCTCAAACACAAGTTGGAAGAAAACAGTCATAAGTGCATATTGTAGGATATGGTGCTAGTGAGAAAGGTTACAGATTGTATGATCCGATTTCAACGAAGATCATTCTATCAAGATATGTTACATTTGATGAGAATGTTTCCTGGGATTGGAACTGCACTATCAACAATGAAGTAAGATTTCTATATGTCACTGAGTGTCAAAGTGCTACTAAGATTTGTGAAATTGGTGAAAGTTCTCATTCTGAGCAACTTGTTACTTCTCAAAGTGAAAATGTGATTGACAAGTCTCAAGTATGTGTTTCTACACTTAAAAAGTGGAGAAGTGTGAATGAAATTATGGCTCAGTGCTACATATGTATTGTTGAACCTGAAAGCTATGATGATGCAGCTAAAGATGAATCATGGAGAAATGCAATGGAAGCTGAGTTGGAAATGATAGAGAAGAATAATACATGGCAGCTTGTTGAGAGACCATTTGATAAACCTGTCATCGGTGTCAAGTGGGTTTATAAGACCAAACTTAATCTAGATGGTACTGTGCAGAAAAATAAAGCTAGATTGGTGGCTAAAGGCTATTCACAAAAGCCTGGAATTGACTACAATGAAACCTTTGCCCCAGTGGCAAGGTTAGATACCATTAGAACCTTGATTGCCTTTGCTGCACAAAAGAAATGGAACTTGTACCAACTGGATGTGAAGTCTACATTTCTCAATGGAGTATTAAAAGAAGAAGTGTATGTTGAACAACCATAAGGTTTTGTGAAGGAGAATGAAGAAACTAAGGTGTACAGACTGCACAAGGCACTATATGGATTGAAACAGGCACCAAGGGCCTGGTATGATGAAATTGATGCATATTTCAACAGTGCTGGTTTTAAGAAGAGTTTAAGTGAAGCGTGAAGCAACCTTGTATGTTAAAACAAAGGAGGAGTTAGGTATCATTATTGTCTCCTTATATGTAGATGATATTGTATACACAGGTAGCAATCCATAAATGCTTGAAGAGTTTAGAGATGACATGATGAAGCACTATAAGATGACAAATTTGGGATTGTTACATCACTTTCTTGGAATGAGAGTATTACAAACTGAGAAGAGCATTTTCATACACCAAAAGAACTATGCACAGAAGTTTAATGAGAAGTTTGGATTAAAAGACTGCAAAACAGTAGCTACTCTACTTGCAATGAATGAGAGATTGAGCAAGATTGATGGAAGTGAAGTTGCAAATGAAGGAGAATATAGGCAGATTGTGGGAAGCTTGCTCTATGTGACTGCAACTAGACCTGATGTGATGTTTGGACCAAGTCTATTGGCAAGGTTCATGCATAATCCTACCAAGAAGCACATGGGGGCAGCAAAAGAGGGTGCTGAGATACATTCAGGGAACAATTGATTTTGGAATTGTTTTTGAAGAAGGGAAGACAACTACTCTAATTGGTTACTGTGATAGTGACTGGGCAGGAAGTGAGGATGATATGAGGAGCATTTCAGGGTTTGCATTTACACTAGGATCCGGTGTATTCTCATGGGCATCAATCAAACAAAGAACAGTGGCATTGTCCACAGCAGAAGCAAAATATGTTAGTGCTGCAGAAGCTACTTCTCAAGCAAAATGGCTGAGGTTTGTACTTGAGGATTTTGGAGAAGAACAAGTGGAAGAACTCAGATCATGCAGATAATACATCAGCCATTGCTATAGCAAAGAACCCTGTCCTTCATCAAAAGACAAGACACATCAGCATAAAATTTCATTGCATCCGAGAAGCAATTCAAGCCAAAGAGATTGAATTGGTGTACTGTAGGACTGAGGAGCAAATTGCAGACATACTTACTAAAGCTTTGCCTAAGGATCGATTTGCAAATCTAAGGGAGCTACTCGGAGTTAAATCAACTAAAGGGTTAGAGGGGAGTGTTGGTGTGTAACCCTTCAGTTGAAGCTTGGCGGCAAAGAATTAGTTTAAATGTTTTTGTTTTTAGTTTGAATCTGAGCCATTGGATCATAGTCCATATGGTAACTCAATCTTGTATCTAGCTTAAGTGATAGATTAAGACAAGTGACATCATCTCATAGGATGATGGCAATTAAGGGTTGAGATTGTACCTTGGTTTTGGTGAATGAGGATCTCCCTTCCTTTCCATGTATAACGGTAACAAACACACACATGTTGTAAGGGTGAAAAAAAAAATCAGAAATATATTTAATCATCTTCTCTTTGAAATTCTTTCTATATTCTCTGCCATTTTCGAAGGTTGCCTGAAAACCTCCATTGAAATACAAAGAAAACACATATACACTAACATGGTTCACATGAGATGTGAATCCAGTGTCTCAATCCTACTTCAAAATTAGTATCTTTCCATTTCAAAGGAAGTAGGCACTGTAGACTTATGATAAATGGGACACGACGAAAAGGGTAAGGTGAACTCGGCTACATTATCGGGGCTTAAAAGCTAAGTGAGGTCAAAGAGGAAACATTTTCAGCGTTGCGCTGAAGAAGGAATGAAATTTCAAGAGTACCACATTCCCCCATCACCACACCTCAAACAAAGCATTAAAATAGGCTCTAATCTAAAAATTAGCTATGGCGAACTCGATTGTACACCCGAAATGCAGATTGTTCAGATCTAGAGGGCCAGGCATAAAATAACACAGGTAGACCTCCCGCGGTAGTGTGTGTAAAAGGTTACAGGGAGAGGAGTGACAAAAGCTCCAAGTAAGAGTTCAGTTTTGTGACTAACCCATGTTAAGGTCAGCAACGATGCACAATTGCTAGAAAATTAGAATATTGATCCATGTCTGTACCTCGTTTATCTCTCAAACCTTGATACCTTCCTGGAGTTGGACTCCTCCCTCGTTTCCTTTTTGCCTGCACATTTACACAAAACACAAAATAGCGTCATGGAAGATAAATACGTGAATAGATGACTCGAAGTGAATAGAAGATAGGTAAACAAGTCAACAATCTACTTAAAACAGTAACAGTGCCTTCCATTTGCGGCTGCTTCCATGTGGATCATAATCATCGCAACAGACGGTCCATAGCAGTGCATTATCGTACTTTTAAAGTCACCCTCCTAACTGTATACCAAGCAAACGGCATGCCTTGCTAACCAGACTGGCTGCAAGGAGATTTTCTGTCCAACTTCCACCTTTTATTTTAATTAGATACAACATATAGTTCAGATGGATTAAGTAGGAGAAGCCCAAAAAGCAATGCGACAAGAAGAATTTACCATGCCTCTAGGGCATTAAATAGTAAGGTAAATAACAACCATGGAAGACGCTGTTGCAAACGAAAAAGAGGACTAAAGGGCATTCAACCCTCGGCAAAATAGTTGAGTTTGTATTGATGATTTTTGAATGTCGACGCAAACACTCATGTTGTGAAGGGGATAGTTTCGACTGTGTAGAGCTTAGATAGTGAAGGCTACAGTGACCAGACCTGCTGCCAAAACTTGTTAGGCAACATCTTTAATAGGTAAAATCTTCATAAGAAAAAGTATAAACAATTCAACTGCATACTGCACGGCAACTTTCTTGATCATTTGACAGAAACTAATACCTTTTCAACTGTAACTAATCGACCTTGAAGCACAGACCGATCCAAATATTTGATGCAGCGTTCTGCATCCTCAACAGTTTCCTTTGCGACAAAGCCAAATCCACGAGATTCTCTGGTGTGAGGGCCTGTAACCAGATGGCAGTCCAGTACCTGAAACAAGAGCTCAGTATGTGATTCTCTAGGAATATAATATGTATTAAGGTTCTCGAAAGATTATTACTCTCCAAATTGACATGAAGCGATTAAATAGTAAACATGGAGCATGACCTATTCTATGTGAAGTCTAATAAAGAAAGGACAAGATAGGTAAAAACGTTATGTTAGAATGCGTCGACAGGTTCATGGCTCCTGCAGAAAGAAAAACCAGAGTTTTCTTCAATTCAACTCAACAAAGCTTGACCAGAGTATTGAGGTTTGAATAAAACAGAAACCATAAAACCAAAACAGGTTAAAAATAGGGAATTTGAGATTTCCAGTATACCTAGAACGACTTCTCCTAGACCTCGACAATGATCTCGACCGGTGGCCTCTGACAGGTGAAGGAGAGCTGTGTGGCGAACCGGACCTAAGACAGTAATCACCAAAATCAATTGAGCAATTGTGAGGACTAATATCATTGATTCAATATTCAGTGAACAAACATGGAATTCCATGTAGCTTAAAACGAATTCTGACCTTCTTCTCTTGGCTATGGCATCTACGAGTAAAACCAGAATAACAAGTATGATACCCTTCAAAAATATTAAACTTTCAGTATAATGTGAACATAGGTGTCGGGAATGCGTGTGTACATTCACACACGCAGACAGCTAAAATACGGGCCTCCAACCATATGCATTTTGTTTATACATACATACACAGCTGCAAATAATATACGTGTATTTTTTTTTCTTTGTACAATTTAGCATTCCTTTGGCCACCGTCGTGCAATTTACCAGCGGCGGGACCCTGCCTCCAACCATATATTCAGTTTCACCAGCCACAAATAATATACGTGTATTAATTAGTGATAAATTGGTTTCAGATTCACAGACTTAGTCAAATGAACAGCTTCATTAGCTTATGATCGCTGTTACTTTCTAGGAGGTGATTAACACCTAAAAGTACATAATTCAGCTATAAAAAGTTTAAATTAAACTCAATGGAACGCATAATTAAGTTCCGAAGACAAAAAACTAGAGAAAAAAAAAGTACTTGAAATCTCATTTGGTTTCTGCATTTTCTCTAGAACCTAACAAATGACAGTACAAATCAAAACTTGAAACCGTTTTCTTTTGCTTTTAAATCAATCACATTTACATGAACATCTTTTTTTTTTAGTCAAACGAGCGTTAAAGAGCTTCAAAGCTCTAGATGGAAACTAGGGAGAAAGATTGTAAGAAGATTTACCTCTGGGTGTGGCTGGTGGGATTGCTGAGTCAACTTGGATGCCCCAACTCGGCGAGAAGAAAACAGTCTCAGACCCGAAAGGGGAGAAAATGTATAAACAAATACAATTTGGGCGATGTTTCCTCAGTTCCTACATGCAAAGTGGTGGTGCAAAGACAACACTCATCTCCACTACTATGGTAGAAGGTCATTTGCGAAAAAGCTCATTCACTTTCATGTCTTCTTCCTTTTCTTTTACATTTTTGTTTACTTTCTACGTAAAAGTTTACACAAAAGCCATTCATGATAAATGTGTATCAACAACGTGATTAGTTCTAAACACTTAAGGATCACTCGTGGCAGTGATCAGTCGTCTAGTGCTAAGAACATGTAAATAACATCACCCTTTTCATTTCATTTTTTGTGTACATCTAGTAATTCCTCAAACTCAAATTAGGTCATATGTAGCTCTCAATGGTTATATGAAGATCAATGGAATGGAAGATACGGTATTGGTTGATTAGAAATTACGCAGAAATTGGAAATCCAGGTTCCATAGCACTAACTCTAGGCGTGCTTGCCAGTTGCCACAATCCGCCACGAGCGTGAATGACTTTCAACCGTTGATGCAAATAGAGCCTGCAACGTCAACAGTTCAACGTCGTCCACAGACAGGGCAACTGTCGCTGACATTTCCAACAACTGTGATCGGTAAACACATTTCTAACACGAATTGAACCATCAAACTTAAAGGCGAAGAATATAACGATCAGACACCGAGTTGAATCGAACCACGACAACCAGTGTATTGAAATATGTAACTCAAAAGTTTGAACAATTTAAGGTCAATGTAAGTGGCAACGAAGGAAAAGTACAAAGAATGGCAGACAGATCGACCACGAAAAAAGAAAAAAAAACTCGATATCCGCTGCTGAGTTTACAAATACTAAAGAAAAAAAGCACAAAAAAAAAAAAAAGAGATACAAAAATTATAAACATATAAAGCAGAATCAATCCTGAGGAGAGTCTCCATGGCTTCAAAGAAAAGAGGTGCTGTCTCCGGGCTTGGAGTCTTGATTGCAATCTTGACCCCGGGGTTATTCACGACAGTGGTGAGTTCAATCAAGAATGGTATTCCTCGAGGGATTTTTGCTGAGAAATAGAACACGTCCTGGTTGGCATGTTTGCGCTTCGCAATGAAGAACATGTTTGTAGCAGCCAGGCGGTCCAGAGTCGCTTCAACATTGCTCACCACAATGCCAGGTAAGTCCTTTGTAATCTCATTTGTGTCCGGAAGAGACCTCCATGTCTGCAATGGGGATAAGCATCAGTGTTTAAGTGCTACAATCAATAAGTTCCAGACTATACCTGCTTTTCCGAAAACATTTACACCCGTTTTAACTTCTCTACCACAACTTTGTGTTTTAAAACTCCCACTTTAATCAACAGCCTACTTTTAGACCCACTTCATCTTCATTCCATCATATTCCTCTCGAGCTTTTTAACTGAAAGGAAATACGGCAACAAGGCACAAGAGCAAAGCATTGCTGTAGTAATGGCCCTAATGGGATGTTAGGTGTCCATTGTTGTCGTATTCTATCATCTCCCAACCTTAGCTCCCTTCCATGTCTAACTAAACGACGTCATTGCTTAAATATACACTAGAATAATATAGTCAACAAACTTTAAAAAGCCAACACATATTTTCAGCTTGATATGGGTCTTATATCTAGAGCCAGTTTGGGATTGTTGCGCTTTTAAATAAAAACTGCTTATGACGAGTTTTATGAATAATCAGTTGTAAAATAAAACAGTTGAGCGCTTAATAAACTCTATTTTTAAAGTGTTATATGAAAAGCATTGTAAATGTGTTTGGTAAATTTTAATGTAATAGTTTGATATAACTGTATATAATGACAAAAAATGGACATGGTAGTGAGGGTGGTGGCGATGACAGCTGTGGCAAGGGCAATGGTGGTGCCAAAATAGTGCGTGTTGTGGTTGGGTTGTAGAGATAACAATGGTGGTAGGGGCGGTGGCAGCTGCGGTTGTGGCGGTAGTGGTGCCAATTGTGGTTATGGTGGTGATGGTGGTGGCGGTTGTGATGGAGGTGGTGGCGGTTATGATTATGGTGGTGGTGGTGGTAGCAACGATGGCAGTGGTGGTGTAAGGTTAGCGTTTGTAGTGGTAGGTGGTGGCAGTCACTTTGCTCTCCCAGGGATTAAATGAGTGTAGAAGGTTAAACAATGTCATTTTTAAAATCTAATGAAGGTATTAGAGGAATTGAAAATATTCATTAAATGCTCAACTCCACTTTTTATTAAAGCAGGCCACTGCTTTAAAATAAGCAGGAGTTCACCAAACACTTATATTGCTTAACTTTTAAGTGAAATAGTTTTTGATGAAAAAAAGCAATACCAAACGGGGCCCTAGTAGGACGTGTCGTGAAGTTCAAACATTGACGACGGAAACGACCCTACCCTAAAAGTTGAAAGGAAGCAGAAGGTGCATGATGATTTTACCTCAAGAAAATTTGCACGCTCCATTCTTCCATCATCAGTAAAGAAGATGTGCAATGAGATTTTATCGTTAAAGTACCAGACTGGTTGTTGATTGTTTTTCACAGCAACCTGCAATAGTGAGCTTGGAGGACCTTGAGACATATTCTGGAACGTAACCATAGGCAAGAGAGTCCCCGCTGATGTCCCAGGTTGCAATTGTGGAACCTAATAGGCATTAAGGTATTTTGTTACAAATTTTATTTGGCAAGAAATCTCACTCAACTTACTTGTTTAATAAGTACCTGAAGGGGTCCAGCAGCTGCAAGACCAAATGTATTTTTGTTGAACTGAATCATGAACCCATCTAGCGGAACCTGTGTGTTGTTCTCGAACAATAAACTGTAAAATATTTGTCCTTCCCTATGTGTCAACTGAGCACTGATTTGTAACCCTTGACCGGTTGACGATGGCAGAACGACAGGCAATGGAGGTCTGCAATCAAGGTCAGAAAATTAAGTTATTTTAATACTTTACATTGGACAATGACTATTTGTGGCATTTAAATTAAACCACTGGATTGCTTTATCAAACAGTTCATATGCAGTTTTTTGTTTTGGACAAAAGCTCATAGCTAATTTTCACACAAATTGGAAAAAATATCACCCACAGCCATCAGAGTCGGTCCACTCCACATGACAAGGAATCTATCACATAAATAAGATCACTATGCAACTTCGATTATACTTACCCAGCAGGAGAAGCAGGGTGATCTACAGGGACAATAGCACTGTTTTCCAGGCTCATAAGGTCACCAAGCAAATCTGGTACTGGAGCAGGTGCAGGTGCAGGCGCACGTGCAGGCGAAACTGGTGTAGGTTGTCTAGCTGCAGCATATGGAACACCTGAACTAGTTGCGGTTGGGGATGCAGAGCTATCAGCAACATGAGCAGGTGATTCAGAATTTCCTGTTTCACTACCATAGTCCTCATCTTCAGTTCTTTGCGCTGTGGCCTTCACACGGGTAACAAATGCTTCTGGAGGCTTGTGATACACAGAGGATAACGTAGCAATGTTAGCAAGAAGCTCATCAAGAAGAGATGGATCAATCAGGTTTGAATCGTCACTGATCACTGGCTTCTCAGCTAACACCACATCCTTGGCTGCCTGTGAAATAAGAAGCGTGCCCATGAGCTCAAAACTACAACCCTAACAGGATATGTTATTCTAAATTGTCAAACTATGGTTTTGCAAAGGGTTCACAGCAGGCCAATTGTACTTAAGTGGCATGCGCATGAGCACAATAATGGTAACCGGTAGAAATCTTCACCCAAAATAGATTTCAAACCCAAACTGTCCCCCCGAAGAAGATGAAAATGGAAAATCAAATTTGTGGTTGTACATGTAAAAGAAAAGGGGCACGTATTAACTATTGGATGGGCAAGAAACAAAATACTATATATCGACTAAGAGAGGGGAAAAAAATAAGATAGGTTATTATAATGAGAAAGAACTGAAACTCATTTTGGCCAAGCCCACCTCTGGGTCAGTTGATAAAAGACGCCAATATATGTAGGCCCGATCTCGCAAATCAGGATTGTCTGTTTCCACAGTAGCATTATTTAAAACAACCTGCAAATATGGATCTACAAAGTGAGAACTTTACTTGGATAATATCTAGAAAATACAACTATGGCCCAAGTATGCAAGGAAATACTTCAAAAGGAGAACAAACATATAACCTTATGCATTCTCATTCATAGTAAAAAGGAGTGTCACCTCTTCGATGCTACATTATATTAGAACAATGGCTGCTCTAATAAGGGTACTATGCATTCTAATATGGCATTTATGGTGAATGACAGGAAAAAGAAGCTAGAGAGGATAACCGTGCATGAATAATACAAAAGTAGAACCTGTATCATCTGCTGTGGTCCTTCAGTCGGCTTCTTAAGAAAGAGTTTGACAGTTGCAGTCAGCAATTGCAATTGGACATGTGCAGGCTCTTCAGGGAAACTTTCCAGAAAACTTTCAAGTAGCTCATCAGCATTGTCAATTCGTTCCGCATATTCACCAATTATCCAGATCATTGATGCCTGTTGAGGGAGAGAGTGAGAAAGAACACGAGCATGGAAACACGAAGTAAAAATCAGAAGGCTTAAGCAGTGAAATATTTAATAGCAATACAAAAAGAAAAAACATAAATCTTAAGCTGGGGATCTATATTTTAACAGGAAGATAAACATAAGTACCTTGGCTTCTGGTTCATCTAAAGTGTCAAGGCTTTCGCACAGAGTGGCAATAATGGACTCATAGCTGTCGTCAAGATAGCAATCAATTACAAAGTTTGTAAGGGAAGAAGCCTTCGTCATCTCAATTTAAAATTAAAAAATGAAAACCCAAAACTTACGTATTTGGATATCTTCTAAATATATCTTTGATGACAATAATGGCTTCTTGAACTACATAATTTACTTTGATCTTAATAAGCTCCAGTAAAACAGTAATGCACCGCTCAGCTGCTCTTTCTAATTTGATTGCACAGCGACCAATGGCGCGGACAGCTTTTCGGACAAAATCCACATCTACTTCTGTAGCATACTCTTTAAACTCCAACAAAACCTGCAGAAATGTTGGAGCAAGCACGATTTTAACTCCCCTTTGAGACTGACAACTTTCATCCAATTAAGTCTATTATTAAATAGTAGCTCCTGGCAAGATTTGTATACCTGGTCTATATTACGGTCTGAAGCAAGCTTGATCATGATTTCTAACTTTTCCATCTTTACATAAATTGGATCATTGTACTTGCAGAAGAACACCTACAAAGAGTTGAGAGTTATGTGTGCTTGCCTTACTTACAATCTGGCTACATAGTTGATAACAAGTCTCAACTCCTTGTTATATTGGATCAAACAGTAAGATTCTACACCGATACTAATTTTTATTTACCTTAATTTCATGAGCAAGGATTGTGGGTCGTCTTTGTACTATAAGGTTTATGTTTCTCAAAGCAACATATTGTATCTCAGGCTCAGCAGATAACAATGTCACGAGTGGAGGAGCCATCTTTTTGCAAAGATTTCTAACGACATCAGTACTAGTTATAAGTTCCATTTGCTGAAGGATCATCTGCAAGTAAAGAGGTAAAAAGACAAAACAATTACAGAAGTAACCAAATGATGATAATTGAAGGCATAATGATTCAGAACATTAGAAAGTGAAATCCATACCTTGACAGCTGAAAGTACAACTGCACAGTTCGCATGTTGTAATCGTGGTGTAACTCGCTCTACTATATTTTCAGCTTCACGAGCATCTGCTGCCTTGTATTTAGAAAGAGCGTCCAATATGAAAACTTGACCCCACCTGAACACTTATCATAATCAAGTTAGATAAACAAATGAAATGGATTTTAACAAAAAGATAGCATGATCTAACTGCATGAATATTATTCAGTACATAAAAATAATTGAGTAAGCACTACTAAAAGTACACATACTCTGTGCATTCATTTAAGGCAGTTAGGAGCTTTGACAAAGTGTGACTAGTGATCTCAAAGATGGGTCTATTACTATTCTCTTGAATTTCGGCTAGAGCAGCCACAGCATTGGCTACAACCATAGGATTATTATCAGATATCAAATCCTTGAGAGATTCCAGAAAACCCCTATCCTCAACTAACTCTGCATTTATGTCATAAAGTTTGGCCACACATATGGCTGCTGTCTTCCGAACATAAGGATCATCATCCTGTCATGAAGTAAAGAAAACTAAGAAACAGATAACAAGATGCAAGCCAAGCCACGCAAACTACTTTACAACATGTTCAAAAGTAACCATTGCAAGCTGCAAATTATTAACAAACTTAAGACTAAGTTTTGACAAGAAAGCATGTGCAAAAAATGTATAAGCACTAAAAATCAACCTTAAGACACCTCTGAAGGGGATCACATAGGTATTCTGTAATTTTATCAACACGAATGCAACCCATTGTCCGGACGGCTAAAGCACGAATCAAAGGATTTGGGTCCTGTGAATCCTGCATAATTGATCATGCAACACAAGCCAATTAGAACAAAGAATTATTTGAAAAATGCTTAATTCAATTTTTTCTTGACATAAGTAGGAATTAACCTCCTTTCAAAAAAGAAAAAGGAAAAAAAATGAAAGAGATGATGTTATTGAACATTATATTTGGAACATCACATTGGCTATCGTGAAGGTGCCATAAGACCAATTTGGCTATCCTGAACATCATATTTGGAACATCACCTGCTCCGTTATAAAGACAGACAATTAACTGAAGCAGATGGAGTACTGAAGAAAGAGATGATGTTATAGACTTGGAATTTAAATATCAAGTGGAAAATTCCATTTCTACTAGCTTTAGCATGATAAAGTTCTCTTCTTTACAATACTTATCTGTTTGAATTATTATATACACCCTTGAACATTGCAATTTCAGCATCTATCACATATCCTTTGCCCATCTATCACATATTCTTTGCCCGTTAACTTATAATCAAATGGCTATAGTCCGCCTATCTTATCTTTTCTTCTAAAGCATATAAGTCATCTGTAAAAATGTCTGAATTGACCTGATCTGATTACATGCGAGTGTGTGGTACTCGAAAACTATGAGAAGATATGAATTTGAAAATCAGCATATCAACCAACATATTGGATGGGCAACAGATTCTGACATCAAGATGCGCGAACTGTATAAAACTGAAGGTTCCATTGCAGTTTTACCTTGACAAATGTATTCACCGCAAGTATAGCTAGGTCAGGCTGGCTTTTAGCATAATTTATCAGATACAAATAGACCAGCTTCTTCAGCTCCAAGTTTTCTGTTTGCATGCAATTTACCACATCTGTGAAAAGTGATGAAACATCCTTCCCAACAGTCATTGCCGCGATCACCTTCTTGACGGCATCTTTTCTCTTATCCTGTACCACCCATATAAGACGATTATTTTCTCAGTCTCCACCAAAGTACACAAGAAACATAATTCAGAACTGAAAAAAAGGCCCAATATTAAAAAAAATCAAATTTAATGGTGCAAACGAGGGTATTGTGATGGGAATCAAACAAATCACAGGAATGAACTTATAAGCTATGCCGATATCAGAAATGTAAAATTATCATGTAAAACTACAATTGACTGCACTTTGAGCAATAAAAAATGTTACGATTCGTTACTACCAAATACGAAAAAGGAATTGCATTCGAATTCTACTCACTCGAGAAGAAAACAAAAACAAAAGAGCAGATTTTCCTTTACGCTTTCGTTTTCGTTTCCATTTCCATTAATTTTGCCAGCACCAAACAGAACACAAAGCTCACTACAAGTGAAATACACATATTCCGTATCGGATCCGCACAATTCCAAAACCCCGGGGTGACACTGACAAGTATGAAGAAATCGAACACCAATTTAAGCAAAAACTCGAATTGTAAACCAACAGATCTGCACGAACCAATCCCCGATTGGCAACAAAACACCGTAACGAAGAATCGAAACCCTAATAGAAGTAGATCACAGATCAATTTGAACATACAAATATGAGTGTAGAGAGAGAAAGAGGAGAGAGCGAGAGATGACCTTGTATTGAGAATTGAGCTCCTCTTTGAGCTCAGGGATTTCGCCCTTCTTGGTGGTGGAGAAGTACTTGGAGTCGTGGCCGCTCATCTCTTTGCTCCGGAGCCTTCTCCTCTCTCTCTCTCTCTCTCTCTCTCTCTCTCTCTGCAACTGATTGCGTCAAACCAAAATGCTTCGTCTAAAGAGGACGACGACAGTAGAAGAATAACAAATTAAAACCGATGAGAAATGGCTTGTGTTAAACCCGAACCGGTGGAGGATATAGCAAACCGGTACGGTATCTTTTTATTACACGATTATATTCTTCTCAAAACTATTTTAGGCTTGTTTGAATTGTTTTAAAATGATTGAAAATATTTTTATTGAATTTTTTTTAAATTAATTCTTGATATAATGCAATTGGTGGGTGTAAATTGTTAAAATAAAATATTTAATGAATGATGATTTTTTTAGTTGCAAAGTCAAGCAGAGCCACTCTTCGGCCTGAAAAGAGATTTTGAATAATAGACATGTTATTAACAGAGGAATTAGATGGGTTGTAGGTAATGGTGAGGATATCATTTTTTGGACCCATCATTAGGTTTTTCCTTATCCATTGTTCCAGCTAATTCCTAAAAATCAACGACAGAACATAAATTGGGACACTAAAGTGAGTGAGTTTATTGATAATAAATGTTGGGATAGAGTTTGTATTTCCTAAGTGTTGGACTTGGATGTCGTGAGGAAAATTTGTATGGTGCCTATTTCCCTTCAAAATAAAAGTGACAATTTTGTGTGGGAACACTCCTCTACTGGTGAGTTCTCAATCAAGTTAGCGACTTGGATTCAGAGTAATAATAATCAAGAAGTTAAAAGGTAGAAGCTCCTTAAGAAGATATGGAAGTTAATGATACCTCCAAAGGTAAAAATAAAAATTCATGGCTTTTTACTCATGAAAAACTTCATACTAGGATGAGATTAGTAAATTTATTCAAAATATTCACAAATTGTGCCCTATGTGTGGCAATGAGGATGAGACTCAAAATCATCTTTTTCTTAATTGCGAGCATGCTAAAGAAATGTAGAACCTCTCTCCGGTAAGTCCTTGGAAGAATAATTTGACTCAGTTGAATAATGAGTTAGATTGTATGGAAATAATTGACAATATTGAATGCAATGATTTGAGTGATCTTAGTAAGGCTATTTTGAATTGTTGGCAAATATGGAATGATAGAAATAATAAGTTTTTAGAAGTATAATTCCTAATCCGGCTAGGAGTATCTCCATTGCCGCAAGTGTAGGCTTATCTTTTTTTTAAGGTTAATTGTAAGACGATCTCTAAGGGTGATCCTTACCACCAACACCCCATTTGTTGGCGTCCTCCTCCCCATGGCTATGTGAAATTAAACTTTGATGGGTCAGTTAGTTTGGATCGCTCTGCAGCTGTTTTTGTTCTTAGAAATAAGGAGGGGCAACCTGTTCGTGCAGGGGCATTGAACCTTGATGGCGCACCATTTCGGTTGAGGAGGCTCTTGAAAGGAAGGGCTTTTGTTTGCTAGGCGCAAAGGTGTGAAGAAGTTGATGGTGGAAGGGGATTCTAAGCTTGTCATCTAGGGCGTGCAAGATGTTTGGATGCCCCCTTTGCATCTTAAACCTATCATAGAGGACATTAAATGGTTGGCTTTTGAATTTCAGCGTATCAGTTGGAAGCATATTTATAGGGAGGCTAATTTTGTGGCGAACGCATTAGCTCACGTGAGCCTCACTGTTGCCAACCCACATTTTGAGATTTTTGTTTTCCAACTTCGGCTATGGAGGCTTTTAATTTTGATTGTACGGGAAACAATTGTATTAGAGGTTTTAAGCTTTAATAAATTTCTTCTTCATCAAAAAAAGATATAATGCAATTGAATTTAAAAAAAAAAAACACTTAAAGTGTTTTCTGCAAAAAGCACTTTAAGTTCTTTTTAAACTCAAAAACATGTTTTCTAAAATCGTTTTCAATCATTTTAAGTACTTCCAAACAATCATTAATAACCGTGACAAGGAGATTCAAAATCTAATGCAAAAGGGATCAGTTTACTTTCACTTTACAAGAGATTACAATTATTGCATCCAATCTCACCTAATAAAGGTGTTTAAGAGAGATGCAAATTTTAGATGTAAAAATTATATTTACATCTCATTTTACTTGAAGATATAAATTGATGTAAACTTAAAATCTTATTTATTTTTTTCTCTTTGACCAGCGGAATCCACCTTCTAAAAGTATAAAAACAATATAAATACACATATTTATTTACATGTTTAGACAAAGATTGATAGTTTACATTCCGCTATTATAGAGCTTTAGGCAAAGAACAAATGTAAACGTGCTCACTTCAAGGTAATTTGCATCTCTCATTACTTATGCTCTAAGTCAAAAGAATGCAGCTCAAGCCTTAGACTATCTCCAACATAGGTGGGAAAAAAAAATTAGAATTTAAGCCCATTTCTTCTCTAAGTGGTGTATTTTGGGGTGGGGAAAACAAGCTTTTGGGATTTGGGTGGGTAATTGGGTCTAGTATACACCCCGGGTGGATAAGGTTTTTGGAAGCAAACCTATGTGAAAAAAAGAGAGGGGGGGGGGGGGGGGGGAAGGGATGGACAACAGAGCCTTCGCATAAGTTTCACTGACGCGGGTTGATTCAGTGTGGTGTAACATGTGGTTGGAGAAAACTGTGCATATGTGATTTCATGACCGTTGCCATCCATAGGCTGTCGAGCCTCATGGTTATGATCCAGTGAGGCGCTCACATCTATAGGCCTTTCCAACGGTCATATTGTTGTGCAACCCATATTTTTTACATCGAATTGTTTGTAAAACAAATAAGAAAGATGATATAAAACTAAATCCAAAATTGTTAAAAAAAATTATTAGAGAAATTAAAATATTTAACAAGTTATAAAATTAGAAGTGAGAATTATAAGTCGTTTATCCTTGGAAGGAAAACTTGACTAACCTCATACGTATAGATGAATAGTTGAAAATACTAGGCTAATTTTGGGTTTCCACCCCTTGAGTTGGGGAGATTTTTTTTTTTTTTGTTTTTTAGGAGGAAGAAAGAAGATTAATTTAAAGAGAAACTTTAGAGACACCCAAGGCCTTGAGAATCATACAAGAGAGCGTTTTTTGCTTGGGTAACACACCTATCCCAAATATATAAATTAGAACAATTATGCCCAAGATAAGTTATGGCATCCCTTGTGAAGTTTGTTTTCCTGTGGACATGATTCCATTCTACTAACTCGAACGATGAGGCAAGCCATTTAATGTCCTCAACGATAGACCTAATTCTTTATGGTACTGCACACTTTTTAGAATTGCACCAATGACGACCTTTGAGTCCCCTTCTACCACAATTTTCCTGATTTGACGTTGTTGGCCAAAGCCAAGGCATCCCGAAGAGCCTGAGCTTCAACCACAGTGATAGCATTTGGTCCAAGATGTCAAGCACCCAAGAGAGAAGGTTGTTTCTGATGAATCTGATTATAAAACCCGCAGCAGCAAAAGTGCCCTCCACTGACCCATCAAAATTGAGCTTATAAAAGCCTTATGTAGGTGCTTTCCAACTCATGGTGTTGCTTGAAATCTTAGTCTTCCTTGGTTTCTGTTTCAAATTAGCCTTCAAGAACTCTTTACCAATTGTAGCCATTGCCATCAGACATCGAGTTGGATGAGGTTTAATCAGTTTAACAACAAAATTATTTCTCTCATTCCACATTTGCCAACAAAGAATTAGGATTTTATTAAGATCATAAATGTCTTCTTTATTGAAAGCTGACATCCCATTAACCAATCATTCATATTGCTAATGGAGGAGGGTGGAGACAGGTTATTACAAAGGTTCCAAACTTCTTGAGCATGAGTACAATAAACAAAATAGTATAGTTGATCATCCACTGCAATAGTGCATAAAAGGCAAAGAGTTTGACCATTATGATGATACTTACTTCATCTTTTGAAGGTAGACAATCTATTTCTTATAAGCAACCAAGCAAAAAAATTAACTTTATGTGGAATGATAAGTTTCCACACTTTTTTTAGTAACTCTTTGAAAGGTTTACTATGGGTATCATCAATTTGAATTCAAGTAACTGATTTAACTGAGAAATTTTCATTAGCATACGGTCCCCCAGATAAACTCATCCTCCATGTCACTTAAAGCGATAGGGATGGCAAAAATTTTATCAGCCACATCATTAGGCAGCAATTGAAGGATTAACTTCTTGTTCCACATTTTATCTACCTACATCACTAACTTTCAGATTTAAATTTAAAGAGTTTATTAACTGGTCTTGAATGAGAGTGGATAGTGGAAAAGGAAAAACTCAGTTATGGGACCAAAACAAAATGTTTTGACCATTTCCCACAATCAATCTCATACATTTTTGAATGATAGGTTTATTAGCCAGAATTCCTTTCCACGCCATAGACTGATTTTGTTTACACTTCACATTACAAAGGTTTCATTGATATTTTACCTTCACAATTTTAGCCCACCAATTGTCATTATCTGAAATAAATTTCCAAGCAAGCTTTGCAAGGAAGGCAAGATTAAAATCTTCAGCTGTCTAATACGCATTCCCCCTAAAGTCTTAGGTAAACATACATCTTTCCAGCCACAACCACAGGGAGAAATTAGAGTTTTTATTCCAAGAAATTTCCTAGCCTCTATTGATGGTTTCAATAACTTTTGGGAGACATATAAAGCAAGCCATAGTGTGATTGGGTATAAGATTGTTTATGAGAAGTCCAAATTTATTTATGACAACTAAGAGCATCTTCAAAGGTAATGTCAAAGATCCTATGTGGCATATTTTAACAAAAATGAAGCTTAAATGAAAATGGCTTGGTTTAAGTTTATTTTAACAAAAAATCATTCTATAACTTTATTTAATTAAAAAAATGACTTAAATTTTAATGAAAAGGACAAAAGAGCTTAAACTTTAATGAAAAGTACTTAAATTTTAATCGAAAAGAAAAAAAGTTTAATATAATAAAAATAAAATAGAAAAATGTAATAAAAAATTAACGCGTGTGTCAGTCACACATACTATTTTTGAAACTGAACGGAAAGTTGAACACTAATTATTTATGAAACTAAACACGAGTACTACACTATTTTTGAAACTAAACATGAGTATTACACTATTTCTGAAACTGAACATAAGTACTATTTTTAAAATTTGGCGTCCACTGACTATTTATTAAACTGAATATGGATCTCTTCATAAAGTCTAACGATCATTCTTCTCTCTCCTCTTCTTGAATTTCTCGGCACTTTCTCACCTTCCAAACACATTTTCTTCTAATTTTCTTCGATTCTCATCAAATTTTCTTTGAATCTTTTCGATTTCTTAACTTTCTACACCAATTACTTAA
Organism: Pyrus x bretschneideri; assembly: GCF_019419815.1. Taxonomy (NCBI): domain Eukaryota; kingdom Viridiplantae; phylum Streptophyta; class Magnoliopsida; order Rosales; family Rosaceae; genus Pyrus; species Pyrus x bretschneideri. The sequence goes on along the minus strand of NW_025999613.1, from coordinate 1,226,306 downwards.
TTTTCTTCTATTATACGCACATTTGCAGCTTCCATTTATAAAGATTTTTGTGATGATATTTGTCTGATAGTAACATTAAATATGAAATCAGTTTAATATATATTGAACAAATGCATCTTATATAAGATTAATATAGAACCATAATTGTATATTATATAATATAATATATTGTATATAAAATAACCACAATTATATTATATATAATATATAAATGCATGTGCGGGACCCAGTCTGCACATCATGGGTAATAAGCATGGAAGCAATGACATTGGACAATCCATCAAAAGAGAGAGACCGAGAACTTGAATCCTACTCATGAAGATTTTTCCATAGAGTTTGAGAGACCGAGAAATCGAAAGATTGGTTTGCGTGCAATGCATGCGCCTTTGATGAGGTTTTCTTTGGCCTTTTTTTTTTCTTCTCATTTTTTTATTTTTTATTTTTTTGGTTCTTATCAATAAATAAAGTTGTTAGACTGATTTTTGGTTAAAATTTAAAGTTTTTGAGCCCTTCTTGTCACATCCGAGCCCGGGGCGGATCACTTTCTGGGCCCATTCCACCACTATAGCACGATATTGTCCGCTTTGGGCTTACCATTCCCTCACGGTTTTGTTTTTGGGAACTCACTAAGCAACTTCCCAGTGGATCACCCATCATGGGATTACTCTAGCCCCCTTCTCGCTTAACTTCAGAGTTCCTACGGAACCCGAAGCCAGTGAGCTCCCAAAAGGCCTTGTGCTAGGTAGAGATGAGAATATACATATAAGGATCACTTCCCTGAGTGATGTGGGATGTTACAATCCACCTTAGGGGCCCGACGTCTTCGTCGGCACATATGCGGCCAAGGTTAGGCTCTGATACCAATTGTCACATCCCGGCCCGGGACGGATCACTTCCCAGGCCCGCTCCACCACCGTAGCACGATATTATCCGATTTGGGCTTACCATTCCCTCACGGTTTTATTTTTGGGAACTCATGAGCAACTTCCCAGTGGGTCACCCATCATGGGATTACTCTAGCCCTATTCTCACTTAACTTCGGAGTTCCTACGGAACCCGAAATCAGTGAGCTCCTAAAATGCCTCGTGCTAGGTAGAGATAGGAATATACATATAAGGATCACTCCCCTTGGCGATGTGGGATGTTACACTTCTCATTAGTTTTCATTAACAAAAAAAATGTGGTCTTTTAGTTCTAAAGGAGATGCCAAAATCCTTCATGAATTGACATTCTCCACTTTACTCTCGAATTTGAAGATAACGTAAAAAAATTGTTATTTTAATGTTGGGCACACATATTTCTTTATTTTTCTTAACTTATTGATCATTTTATTATTAAATTATGACACACTTGATTTTATAAAAGCCCTTATTTTTTTTATTGAAAAACTACTGAAAGACCCCTAAAACCTTTGTGTTTATACCCAAAATGGACATAAGGAAAAGTTGACAAGTATGGGCTCCAGGGAGACAAGGCATGCAACAAGTTCACATGACCATTATCAAAACAAAAGCAAATGGAGACAACACAAAGAAGACAAATAATTTAGTCCACGTTTCAGAAACAATATTGACAATTTCAGCAAATTTAGAAATAGTGGAAACAAAGTGACAAATCAAGAAAAAGTTGACTAGCACCCAAAAAGACATCTACACCATTCATTTTGAAAAGACTTTTTGTCCAATAATATTCTCATTTATGTATATAAGATAGGGTTTTCCTCATTGTAAACATACGTCACACACCTTAACCTGCAAGTTCAAGCATAGAGCATCTGAAGCCTTCCTAGCATCCTTTGTAAACTTTTAGTGTGTCACTTAATTAGACTTCCAGTTAAAAATAGAGAAACATTATTGTAGTTATATTATTAACTGGCTAAATTGACGATCATACTTTGTTTGAGCACTCTGTTATAGTTGAATGCTTGCCATACAAATAACTGCACATTAACCAGGGTACTTCTGAGTCCTTCTTACCGCTGAGTTCAGCCTCTAAGGCCTTATACCTGTAGTGTGAATGTCCGTCATGCTGAAGCATGCCGAGTTCCATGTGCATGGTTTTATGTCTAGTTGTTATAATGGTCATCCGACTATTTAACCGGGCCTTTGTTTTCGAAATTGGTATTAGAGCCAAGTTTAGCATTTTAATTGTATAATTATAATAGTAAAGTACCTTTAGGACTGAAGTCATTAACACAACTGATATTACACTTGTTTATTTTGTATAAATACTAGATATTATTGTCTTTATAGACCTTGTCAACCACAATCATCAAGTATCTATTGTACTAGACACCCAACTATAACTAGCATAAAAAGAAGGTTAGCATATATTTCCAATAGAATTAGCAAGACTTTGAAGAAGCAAAAGTTTTATCTTGGTTATCTTGAACAACCTTCATTTATTAGTAAATATAAAAGCAAAGAAGTGCAGCATAACGTATTAGAAGCAAAAAGACCAACATATCATATATTAGAGACTTTGAGAGAAGAAAGAGAGTTTTCAAGAAATCAATTAGCCATAACCTTATATTGTAGTTTGTGATTGATAACTTAATAGAAATTAGTGAACCACCAAAAAAAAAAAAAAAAACTTTAGACCAAAATAACTTAGTTTGTTATTTTCCATTAAGAAAACATAATCATATTTTACATAGTGAAGAAAATCCACAAACCAATAGTATTGTGGATTTTATTATTAGTCAAGCATAAAATATAAAATTAGCAAATAATAAGCATAATTGTTTATTAAACCAGTTGTTAGCCTATTTTTAGAAAATTCCTTAAAAACTATTAGGCAAAATTTAGATTATATTACATCTTAGTTAGAAGATAATAATAAAAAAAATTCAAAGGTTTCCTAGCAAAAAAGAGATAAAAGAACTTATTAATTTTATAGATTAGTAAGCTTAAGGAAGTAGAACTTAAGATCATTAGAAATAGCTGAGCACTTAAAATTAGAAGTACAAAAAATTCAACTAGTACAAAAAGATTTGAGTGAACAATTTGATAAGTTACATAATAAAATTGATAGATTGTTAGTTTAATGACAGATTCTAGAACTAAAAGAAAATATATCTAAATTTTGAAAGAAATTAGTAAGTTAGATAAAGAACTAGTAGGTTTAATAGTTTTTTCAACACAAGTAGCTATTAGTAATATCCAAATTAGACAAAATTATTTAATTATGAAATTAGTTTTAAATTTAGCTGAAAAATTAAATCAAGTTGCAGAACAAATAGTAGAAATAAATCAAGTTTTACGTAACACATCTTCATCACTTCCATCGTCTTTGTTACAAAAATTAGAAATTTTAACTTTAAGTACAAATAATAATATTAGAAGACCTAAGATAAATCCTTTTGATAATAGAAAATGAAACTCTTTAGAAGAAAAGGAAAAGAAGTAGTTAAAGCTAAAGATATTTATTTAAATGAAGAAGAAGCACAAGAATTTATTAGAAGAGGTTTTGAGAGAACACAGAAAAATAAATATAGTTTGTATCAACTAGGTTTATTTGAAAATAGAAGCAAAATTGTAAGTAGCATCAGTCAACATGAAATTAGTTGTATTGATAAAGAAGTTATACTTAATTTACTTAGTAAAGAAATAGTTACTCACTTAAGAAAATCACGTTTTAGTCAAACTCATATAGAAACAATATTAATGGGAATAACATGATTAACCAGATTACAATTAGGCATAAAAGCTTTAGCGTACATATATGATGATAGATGAGATAATCACCAACATGATGCAATAGCAATAGATGAAGTAGACTTAAGCTTAAATTTAGCAGTTATATGTTGTATTCCTAATTATGTTACGACAATTAATGAATTTAGTAAATTTATTAAAATAAGTATAAGAACAAAAAAAATTGGAATATGAAAAGAGAATATAAAAATTTATGTCTTAGTTTAATGTATATTGGTAAAGTTTTTGACAAATATAATTGTCACATCCCGGCCCGGTCGGGACCACTTCCCGGGCCCAACTCCACCGTAGCATGATATTGTCCGTTTTGGGCCCCGACCACGCCCTCACGGTTTTGTTTCTGGGAACTCACACGAGAACTTCCCGATGGATCACCTATCCTGGGAGTGCTATCGCGCGCTACTCGCTTAACTTCAGAGTTCCCATGGAACTCGAAGCCAGTGAGCTCTCAAAAGGCCTCGTGCTAGGTAATGATGAAAATATACATATAAGGATCACTCCTCTGGGCGATGTGGGATGTCACAATAATCATAAGTTTAAGTTAGAATTTCAAAATTTAGTTCAAACATTTGGTAGTAAGCATGTAAATATGATAGAAGCAAAACTTGCAGATAATAGTTTTTTAGAAGGAACTCAGTAGACATTACCTAATTTACAAGTAGTAAGAAATAGATAACCATATAATGTACAAATGTATAAAACTAGTACAAGAGAAGAAACAATTAGATTTAGTAATTACAAGCAATTAGAAAATATAGAAGATGATGAGAGTGAAATTGAAAAATGAGAGTATTCACATGACTTTTGATAATTTAGATGTTAATTTAGTTGAACATAATTTTGATCATATTGAGACAAGCTCATAGAAGATATTGATAATCTAGATGAAGAACAATATTTAGAAAAATATAAGACAAATGATTTAGGACTACATAGAATTTCAGATGAAGAAATGAAAAAAAATTAATTTAAGAAATAGGAGTAGAACATACTTTAGAATAAAAAGAATACAATAAGTTATTAGAGTTAAAAATCAAATGTAATCCAGCGGAAGCAAGTAGTACACCAAGAGTAGAAATAATTTAGGATACACAAGTAGAATTGATCAACAATTTTCAAGGCAAACAAATGAACAATATAATGAGCAAGTAGGAGTAGATTATTTGGATGAAAAAAATGATGAGACTACTTAGAAAAAATAGAATACCATACTTGAGAGGATTAGACAAATTAATAAAGCAGGTAATATATTAAACTTAGATAATGTAGATCCACAAGATTAGGAGAAAACAATTGAAATATGGGAAAAAGATTGTGTAAAATATTTTAGATTATTTTGAGCATACTGTAGATGGATTAGTTTTTTATTATTTTCAATCATGGAAAGTTCAAAATCCAGAACAGCCTCAGGTAACTAAAATACATTTTAATATAGATGGTTTTGTTACTTTAATCAAGCAAGAATTTTTAGATCATAAGAGGTTAGATGACAGAAATGAACAAGAACAAATAGCAGCAATTAGATATGAACAATTACAAATGAAAATTGTCATTTACTCCAAAAATCTCATTTTGCACTCCAAACTTTCTATAATTAGAAAGAAAAATACACTTCTAAGGAGTGTAGAATAAGATTTTTGGAGTGCTAATAACAGTTCCCTTATAAATTTGTGATTTACAGTACATAGTTGATTATACCTCAGATTTCTTTAAATATTTAGGAAGAACATCTAGAAATAGTGATATTAATTTGTTAGATACTTATACGACAAAAATAAAAGGACCAATAGGAGGGAAGATTTGGAATGAATGACAAAAACATTTAAGGAAAAACGATATTGCAATAGAATCTATAATTCAACCTGTATTGATATACTTAGACAAGAGTGTAGCCAAATAAAAGGAAATAGACAAATTAGGAAACAATTTTACATGAGTTGTAAAAATATAGATTGACCACAAAAGTATGATTGTCATAAGAAGAATAAACATAAGAAAATATATAAAAAGAAATATAAGTCATACAAACCAAACAAACAACATAAGAATTTCAGCATAAGACATTCAGAACATAAAGAAAGCGAAAATATATTCAAAAACAATTTAGGAAGCGAATCTAATGCACCAAAAGATAAAAGTAGTTGTAAATGTTATTTATGTGGAGAAGTAGGACATATAAGACCAAAATGTCCAAGGTAAAAAACTGAGATATAAAGTACATTTGATGGAGTTATTCAAATTAAAAGAAGAGGAAGATATATAGTCAATATATAGTTTAGATGGTTTAAGTGATAATGAGAGTATTTATATGATAGATTCAGGCTCAGAAGATTCAAGTAGTTCAAACAGTAATTTAGAAGAGTGTATGTGTGCATTCATAAGAACAACATGAAGAAAAATATAAATACATTAATTCAGGTTGACCAGAAAAATGTCATAAATGTAGTAAGCTTTTTTTTAACATAATAAATGTAGTAAGTTAGTTGCAAATGAATACTATAATACACATTCAATTTTGTGTGAAATTGTTATAATAATAGGATATTAGATGTTAATTCAGCAGAATAAGTGGAGAGTATTGAAATGTTAAAAAATACTGTTCATAGTATAGAAAAACCAAAAGATAGTTCTTTAATTACCATATATTGTGAAATAGAATTAGCAAAAGAATATAAATACAAACAACAATTGTGAAAAATGTTATGTTACAAGGTTTTTTATTTATGAATCATAACATAACATTTTTCAAAAGAGGTATTATAATAATAGATCAAAGCAATGCCTTAGAAGCATACAAAAGCATAAGTATAAAAGAATTTAGCAATCAAGATGATTATTATTTAGAGAACTCAAAAGAAAATGATGAGCATAATAATTTAGAAGATTTTGATGAAGAAGTGTTTGAACATGATTATGCAGTTTTAGCAAAAGGAACCTGTATAGAGATATGCCAATTAGACAGACCAAAGAGCTTAAAAAAATTATTACAATTATCAGAGCAAACTAGAATTATAGGAGAAGATCCTCAGTTACATTGGAGTAAAAATAAAATATTAACAAAATTAGATATATGTTGTGAAATGTGGTGCGAATGCCACACATGTGTTTGTGTAAAAAAGCTAACCAAAGTGGACTTTGGTGAAAGTCATTAAATGCATTAGATGAAGATGTCTCTCGACCTAATGAAAAAAATGGGATCACTTCTTATAGATTTGTTGAGAATGATTCTGATCTAGTTCATGTCCTATTAGAAGTAGAAGGCATTTTGGTAGGATCCTCACGGACATAAAAAGACTACAGTCAGTTTGATAATGATCGAGTGACATTGCTTCTTCAGCCCGAACCAAGGAATCCATTAGATATGATGCAAAATGGATGTTGAACTTCTGTTTCAGGAACAATGGTATCTCCAATTATAGCCAATCTAGGATGTAAAATATATCTTTTCTCACCATCCCCATAGTGTATGAGACAAATGTATGCATTTCGATTAGGGTCGTATTCTACAGTTACGATTCTTCCATACATGTCTTTTCATTCTATCGAAAATCGAATGTTAATGAACAAGGCGTACTTCTATTTATCGACTATATCTTTCGTTGTCAACCAGGATATAAAGTATCTGCTTTATTGGGTAGAATGCATTCCAATATGGGTTATCAACCCACCCTTAGTACTGGAATGGGTACTTTACAAAAAAGAATTACTTCTAGGGAGGTGAAATATTTTCTTCTTGTATGTAAGAAGTTGTTAGATCAAACTCTTATAAATAGAGGCATGTCTGTAACTTCATTACAACACACCAGATCAAGAGTGAAAAGCAATAATATCACTATCCCCCTCATCTTTTTATCTACATCCTATGTGTGATACATTGCACCCGTTCCGCTTCTATCTCTAACACAGGTTATCTTTCTCACTTTTGGCTATTTATAACACGTTATCAGTATGACTTTCTAACCCTAACCAGTTTTCATTTCCTTTGCCGATAAATGCTTCCTTCAAGGATCTTACTGTTCCTCTTCTTTCTCTGCCTCACCTACCTGGTGTTTCCTCGCCAGGAACTACTAGCATTATGCTTTCTCCTAGTCCTCAATTTGACAATTACTTATATTTTTGATTTCTTGTTTGGTGTAGCTCCTGATTACTGACTCAATGTTTATTTATGTTTAATTCACTGCAATTTTAGATGGTGCGGTATAATTGCCTATCATATACTGCATATTTAATTTTCCTGCTGTTTGAGTGGTGCGATATAATCGCCCATTCTACAATGTATTATTTCAAAGGAGAGTGGTGCGATAGAATCGCTTTTCTCATTAATATCTAAATTATGTAAATCTCAAACTTGAAATTTCGAGTACGCATCATTTTGGCTTGAAGTTCAAGATGAAAAATTTGTTAGAACGAGAAGTTCTAACACTACATTCCTCTCCAGAATCCATATTATTGCAAGTTCTTACACATCTCAGTTTTCTTTTAGAAAAATGACAAACTTAGAAAAGCTTAATTTTGTTGCCCTTGATATCTCAGGGAAAAACTATCTTATTTGGGTAATGGACGCCAAGATCCATTTGGAGGTAAAAAATCTTAGAGAAACCACTAAGGAAGGAAACGGTGCATACTTTCAAGGTCGGGTGAAAGTCATGATCTTTATTTGTCGCCACCTTGATGAAGGATTAAAGAGCGAGCATCTGTTGGTTGAAAATTCACTAGCTCTATGGAATGCACTGAAAAACAGATATAATCACCAAAAAATAGTGAATCTCCCAATGGCTCGTTATGAGTGGACACACTTGAGAATCCAGAATTTTAAGACAATTGCTTAGTAGAACTCTACAATATTCAAAATTAGCTCCCAAATTAAACTTTGTGGGAAGACTATCACTGAGGAAGATATGTTGGAAAAGACTTTTAGTACTTTTCATGCTTCCAACATGCTTATGTCACATCTCGGCCCGGGGCGAATCACTTCCCGGGCCCGCTCCACCACCGTAGCACGATATTGTCCGCTTTGGGCTTACCATTCCCTCACAGGTTTTGCTTTTGGGAACTCACGAGCAACTTCCCAGTGGGTCACCCATCATGGGATTGCTCTAGCCCCCTTCTCACTTAACTTCGGAGTTCCTATGGAACCCGAAGCCAGTGAGCTCCCAAAAGGCCTCGTGCTAGGTAGAGATGGGAATATACATTTAAGGATCACTCCCCTGGGCGATGTGGGATGTCACAATCCACCCCCTTAGGGGCTCGACGTCCTCGTCGGCACACACGCGGCCAGGGTTAGGCTCTGATACCAAATTGTCACATCTCGGCCCGGGGCGGATCACTTCCCGGGCCCGCTCCACCACCGTAGCACTGATATTGTCCGCTTTGGGCTTACCATTCCCTCACGGTTTTGCTTTTGGGAACTCACGAGCAACTTCCCAGTGGGTCACCCATCATGGGATTGCTCTAGCCCCCTTCTCGCTTAACTTCGGAGTTCCTATGGAACCCGAAGCCAGTGAGCTCCCAAAAGGCCTCGTGCTAGGTAGAGATGGGAATATACATTTAAGGATCACTCCCCTGGGCGATGTGGGATGTCACACTTATGCAGCAGCAATATAGAGAGCGAAACTTTACAAAGTACAACCAGTTGATATCAGTGCTCCTGGTGGCTGAACAGAACAATGAGCTACTGATGAAAAATCATTAGTCTCGATTAACTGGGTCGGCGCCTTTCGCAAAAGTAAATGCTGCTTCTCTTGAAGTAAACACCACCTCCTCTTGTAGCAATAATTATAGACAAGGACTTGGCCACAAGCAAGGCCGATGGAATGGGAAGGGGAAAAACCATGGTGCTCAGTTTTACAACTAGGGTCCAAGGAAAAATCCAGGTCCGATCTTTAAAAATGTAAACCGCCACAAGGGTAAAGCTCATATGAATAACACTCCGAGAAATCCTGAAGAAGTCTACCATAGGTGTGGTGGCAATCAGCAGTGGGTGCGTACTTGTCGTAGCCCAAAACATTTAGTGGATCTGTATCAAGCATCCCTCAAAGAAAAGAGTGCTGAAACCAATTTTATCGACCACGCAAAACCCATGGATATATTGATCTAGTGTTCAATTTATCAAGCCAATTGAACACAACTTATCTAGATGTTTTAGACTTTGTTACGAAAAGAAGGAATGAAGTATATCGGTTCGATTAAATCATTTTTATGCTCAATGTGCTCTTGCTCTATTATATGAACTTGTTGTTTAAAACTTGTATTTCAATTAAATAAAAAGTGGCATGGATAAATTGTTTGTAACTCTAATTCACTTGCATAGAAAGCATGGATAAAAACTATGGTGGTTCTCATAACAATAGCAATGACGGAGATATTTGTCTTGCAGATAGCATAACAACACACACAATACTTCAAGATTGAAAATATTTCTTAAGCTTGATGCTTATAAAAGTAAAAGTAACAACAACATCAGGCCAATCAGATGTAATTGAAGGCTTAGGAAAAAACCAGGTCATGTTACCAAGGGTATTGTTGTCTATACAAAATGAGTTGTATGCTACTCGATCTACTCAAAATTTGTTGAGTTTGAAAGACATACGCTTGAATGGATACCACATTAAAACTAAAAGTATGGAGAATATATTACCTCCAATGATACCCAGAAATGAATATTGGAGAAGTGTGTGGTTTATAGAGTGAATTGTGTTATACATACATGAAGACAATTGAATCACATACTGTCATGAACAAGAAGTTCGTTGATAAAAAAATTTACATGCTTTGCCATGACTATCTAGGTCATCCAGGATCCACTACAATGCATAGGATCATTACCAACTCTAATAGACATTTGTTATTGAGCAGACATATTGCTATATTAGATGAAGCGAAGTTGGTAATAAGATCATCAAAATCAAAGATTGGTGTTGAATCCCCATCATTTTTGCAAAAAAAAAATCAGGAGGATATTTGTGGGTTTATTCAACCACCTTATGGACCATTCTAATATTTTATGGTTTTAGTTGATGCATCTACCCGATGGTCACATGTTTGCCTCTTGTGTACTTGAAATGTAGCTTTTGCGAGACTTCTTGCTTAGATAATTAAATTACAAGCACAGTTCCTACATTATCCTATTAAGTCAATTCGACTTGATAACGCTGGTGAATTTACGCCTCAAATTTTTGATGATTATTGCATGACACTAGGCATTAATGTTGAACACCTTGTTCCTTATAACTATACTCAAAATGGTTTAGCAAAAGCATTTATCAAGTGGCTTCAATTAATAGCTCGCGCTTTACTCATGAAAACAAAATTGCCAGTTTCTGCATAAGGACATGCCATCTTACATGCTGCATCATTAGTTTGACTGAGACTTGCCACCAACCATTAATACTCTCAGTACAACTCGTGTTTGGGCATCAGCCAAATATTTCACATTTATGAATTTTTAGTTGTGCTGTTTATGTGCCTATTGCACTGCCACAATGTACAAAAAAGGGACCTTAGCGCAGATTGAGAATTTATGTGGGTTTTGATTCACCATCTATCATTAGATATTTCAAACCCTTGACTGGTGATATTTTTACCAATTGTTTTGCGAATTGTCACTTTGATGAGATAGTTTTCCCATCGTTAGGGGAAAAAGCATTGTTCCAGAAGAACTGGCAAGAATTACCATGAGATGTACCCACCTTGTCTCATTTTGATCCATGAAGCACTCAATGTGAAAATGGAGTGAAAAGAATCATTCATCTTTAAAGTATTGCTAATCAAATGCCAGATGCATTTAATGGTGCAATGAAAGTGACAAAATCACATATACCAGTGTCAAATGCGCCTGCAAGAGTTGATGTTCTTGTTGGACAAAACATAGTGGTAGCAAATGATTCATTCGGTGCACGGCTAAAGCGTAGTAGACCCACATGTTCAAAAGGTTTAGCTTCTCGAAAGAGAAAGATAAAGGCACGGCTGAATCTAAATGAAATCATTCATGAAAAGGAAATGAATGACGAATCTACAATTTATGGTTTTGTATTTCCATAAAAAGAAAATGTCCTTGATGAGGCAGTACATGAAAGTAAAGAAATCTCCATAAATTATGCATGTGATAATGAATTATGGGACCAAAATGAAATAATCATTGGCAACATGTTCGCATTCGCAGTAGCCCACTGAAATCATATCAAACGATGATATTGAGCTTCGCTTTATTGATGAATGCAAATAGAGACAAGATTGGCTTAAGTGGAAAAATGCAAATCAGGTAAAATTAAATTCCTTAGAAAGACGAAGTGTTTTTGGACTAGTAGTCCAAACCATGCCTGGCGTGAACCCTGTAGATTAGAAATGGGTATTGACAAGAAAGCATAATGAGAAAAATAAGATTGTAAGATTTAAAGCACGACTTGTTACACAAGGTTTTTCACAAAGACTTGGAATTGATTATGAGGAGACATATTCTCTTGTAATGGATGCAATTACATTCTATTACTTAATAAGTTTGGTGGTTTCAGAAAAACTTGATATGTGACTTATGGTTGTCATCACTGCATATCTATATAGAGAATCATATACTGATATCTATATGAAAGTCCCAGAAAGACTTAAGTTGCTTGAAATGACTAACAAACAATGAGGTATGCTCTCAATCAAATTAAGGCGATCATTATATGTGCTGAAAAAATTTGGATGAATGTCGTATAATTATCTCAGTGAGATCAAGTAAGGATATACCAGTAATGTCATTTGTCTTTGTGTGTTTATTAAGAGATCAAACTCTAGATTTGCTATAGTGGCAATATATATCGATGACAGGAATTGAGTTAGAACTTCTGAAGAGCTCAACAAGATTGCTGAAACTTTGAAAATTGAATTTGAAATGAAGGACCTTGGGAAAACAAAATATTGCCTTGGCCTACAAATCGAACATTGTGCTAATGCAATTTTGGTCTATCAATCAGCTTACATTGAAGAAGTCCTAAAATTATTTGGTATGGACAAGGCTTATCCACTCAGCATGCTAATAGTCGTTCAGTCTCTTGACATTAAGAAAGATCCATTTTGCCCAAAAGAAGATGAAATGGTCCTTGGTCCAGAAGTACCATATGTGAGTGCAATAGGTGCTTTATTGTATTTAGCACAATGCACTAGACCAGATATAGCTTTTTCAGTCAACTTATTAGTAAGGTATAACTTTGCTTTAACAATGCGACATTGAAAGGGAGTCAAAGGTGTTTTACGATACCTTCGTGGGACAACAAACATGGGCCTCCTCTACTCCAAGAAATCCACAAATGACTAGAATATTGTGGATATGCATATGTTGATTTTCTCTCTGATCTGCATAAAGCTCGCTCACAAACTGGATATATGTTCACTAATGGAGATACATTGATCTCATGGCTCTCAATAAAGCAAACATTAGTTGTTACATCTTCCAATCACTCTGAAATACTTGCTCTACATGAAGCAAGTTGTGAATGTTCTTGGTTAAGATCAATGATCCCATCACATTCAGAATTCTTGTGCTTAACCTTCAAAGACAGACACTCCAACTATCATTCATGTAGATAATGCAGCGTGTGTTGCTCAAATGAAGGAAGGATTCATTAAGGGCATTAAGACTAAACATATATCTCGAAAGTTTTTTAGGAGCTTTAGAAACTAAGGTTATTGCAGTCAGAAAAATCCGTTCCAATGAAAATCTGGTAGACCTATTCACCAAATCTCTACCAAAGTGCACGTTTTAGAAGCTAGTGCATGGTATCGGATTACGTCGGCTTATCAATTAGTCAAATTGAAGAATGTGGAATCAGGGGGAGATACACATCAGGGGAATCATTCAAGACACATGCATGCTGTACTCTTTTTCCTTCGACTAGAATTTTTCCCACTGGATTTTTCTTATCAAGGTTTAACGAAGCAACATTAGCATACTTAACACTATATCAATAATCCATGCAAAGTTGTACTCTTTTGCCTTTGCTATGGTTTTTTCCTACTGAGTTTTTCCTAGCAAGGTTTTAACGAGACAACTGATGTTGATATATGAATGTAGGCACCCAAGGGGGAGTGTTGTGAAATGTGGTGTGAATGCCACACATATGTTTGTGTAACAAAGCTAACCAAAGTAGATTTTGGTGAAAGTCATTAAATGCATTAAATGAAAATGTCATAGGGAGTTGAAATATTTTCTTCTTGTATGTAAAAAGTTGTTGGATCAAACTCCTATAAATAGTTGCATACCTGTAACTTCATTACAATACACTAGATCAAAAGTGAAAAGCAATAATATCACTATCCTCTTCGTCTCTTTATTTACATCCTTTGTGTGATAATTGCACCCATTATGTTTCTATCTTTAGCAAAGGTTATCTTTCTCACTTTTGCCTATTATGACAATATAATCAATCTAGATTTAACTGTTAAAACAACTGATATGAATTGTAGTTTATTAGATAAGCAAGAGTTTGAGCAACACATAAAAGAGTTGTTAAACTTAAAAGTAATTAGACCTTCAAAACCTAGACATAGATCAACAACATTCATAATGAGAAAACATTCAGAGTTAAAGAGAGGTAAGATTAGAATAGTGTATAATTATAAAAGATTAAATAATAATACATATGAAGATAGTTATAAATTATCAAATAAAGATGAGGTTATAAATAAAATTCAAGAGAGTAAATATTTTATTAAATTTGATTGTAAATAAGGATTTCAGCAAATAAGATTAGCAAAAGAATCAATTGAGTGGACAACTTTTACTTGTCTAGAAGGACATTTTAAGTGGCTTGTTATGCCATTTGGACTTAAAAATGCTCCATCAATTTTTCAAAGAAAGATGGATCAAATTTTCAAAAAATATGATAATTTTTGTAGTTTCTATATATTATGTTTTAGTATATGGTAAAAATAGAAATGAACATAGGAAATATTAAGAAATGGAATAGTGATAAGTAAAAATAAAATAGCATTAGAAAAGCAAGATATAGAATTTTTAGGAATCTATGTTAAGTCAGGTAAAATACAATTAAAAGATTATATAGCCAAGAAAGTTTTAGAATTTCCAGATAAGTTAGAAGAAAAAAAAACAGTTACAAACATTCATAGGATTGTTAAATTGTGCCAGAAATATTATCCCTGATTTATGAAGAAAAATAGCAGTATTATATAGTAAAATGAGCAAAACATGACACAAATATTTTAATAGTGAAGATTTCAAACTAGTTCAAAATATAAAAGAAGAAATACAAAGCTTAAACTAGTGACATTGCCATTAGATGATAGTTACAAGATAGTCGAAACAGATGCATTGTCACTAGGATGGCCATGAATACTATATCAGAAAAAGCATAAGGAGTCACCAAAGTCTGATGAATAAGTTTGTAGATAATCATCAGGAAAATTTAGTGATGTACAGTCAAATTACCAACAATAGATTTAGAAATTTTAGGAATAATTAATTCACTTGAAGCATTTTCTTTATTTATACTTAATGAAGTATTTGTAATTAGAATAGACTATCAAAATATAGTTTCCCATTAGAATATGATACATACTAATAAATAGGCAAAGATGAGTAAATTTTGTTGATTCAATTACAGGGAATGATTTTAAACCACTTTTTGAACAGATTAAAGGTAGCGATAATACATTAGATGATATTTTATCAAGACTAATTTATTGAACATGAATGAAATATAGTGGACTATCATCCTCAAATAGCACAAGACCACAAGGCAGCATAACACCTTTCAATAGTATAATGATGCACTATGGACGTCCACCATTCAATGGATTCCAAAATAGCATAAGCAAACCAGCATTATCACCAGTACCCACCTTTAACTTTAATGGCACTATAGTTGATGGAATCAAAAATCTAATTTTGAGGTATAGGCCAAGGGTAACAGGACTCACTGATAAGCAACATGTTTTCTTAAATAATTTTTGAAATGTTCAGATCAAGCAACCAGGCATGAGGTGAGGTCATGGAAAATTAATTAGAGCCTTAGAACAAGAATTTGATAGTTTTATTTTTAATTTCTATCAAGGGCAGCACTATATCTATTATCTTAAACACAACTTTCAAGCCCTTTTTAAGAATTATGAGTCATTGCGTTACCAGTTCATCAAAATGAACCAAGAACTCCAATCTCTTAAAATGCAGCATAAGGCAAGTTAACACCTTGAAAAGAGAATTGAAAATAGGCATAGAAACTAATCAACATAAGAACAAAGAAATAGAAGTTATTGAACCCATAAGGCAAAAGGCTAATGAGCCCAAGAAGAGATTAAGATTGAGCTCTTAGAAGAAGATATTGAAATGAGCAGCTTATAAAAGTAGCAGAAGATTATCTAGAAGAGTGGAAAGAATGTTTGTATAAGTTTTATTAGTATTCATCTAGATTTGTATGTACATTTGCATAAGGAGAAAGCTAGGCACATATCCATAATTAATGAAGAGTCATTTAGACTATCCCCTATCTCTCCACACATATTGACTCCTTCATACAAAAATATTTTGAGATTTCAAGGGATCCAAATGTTAGCTTTGGATGAGTTTGAAGATTGTAGATATGATATGATATTAGTAACAGAAGAAGAAAAAATATATATTTATAGCAAGGCAAAAGTCTTTCATCAGCCCTACTGAAAGCATCAAAATTTCAAAGGAGAAATATTAAATATGTATTACAAGGTAAAAGAAGATAGAGAAAGAGAGGCATAATTAATAGAAGAAGATGAACAGTACTGGAACAACTTGACATAAGGGAGTTGCACAACATCGACAACATGATGGAAGCTTGAAGAGCTGGCAACAGATTAACAAAAGATGAAAAGTAGCATAAGTGGAATAGCATCATGCAAACTAATGTATTTTTTTTTCCAAACAAAAGATTTATTAGATTAAATGTTAGATTAGGTAGCCGACATGGTTCGAACCCACGTCGTAGTGCAATGGTAACATTCATCTCCACCACTGTGATATATAGAGGGCCACTTGTTGCAAAATAATGTACTTCAACCAGACAAAAATGTCAATATCATTGTGACCCCGCTATAATAATGATATAAAGGCATAAGAGTAAATAAAGAAAAGAGTTTGACCCATTAAGGACTTTTCACATTGAAAATGTCCTCAAGATTAAATTTAAATAGTATTAGGAGTTTCATTCAGATTCTTTTATTTTTTATTTCATTGACTGAAACCTTATTCTTTTTCAAATTTTCTTTTGGTTTTATCTATGTTATTTTTTCAATGATGAAATATTTACATGTCAACATATTTATATTTTATAATTACAAATGATTTAACCACGTCTAAATAGATTCATTTAATGTTAGAAACATTACATTATAATATATTTATATTTATGGCCAAATTTTGTATGTACCAATTTGGAACCATATTTTAATATGTAGCAATTTTCTTTTTAGTTTTAATTTTTACCCTTTTTTCCGTGCCCATATTTTAAAACTTTATTTATACCCATATTTTTTAATCTTTCATTTGTACCTATATAATGTACCTTTCTTTTAAAAGAAAAATGAGCCACTTTGTTATATATATATAAACTGAAGGATGAACAAATGTGCTGATTATAAAGATGATAACTCAATTACCACTCACTTGGCTTTGATAGCAAATGGGGCAAAACTACTGGTAATAATAACAATGAGGGCCATTGAATTCTAATGATTGGTTTGTGTTTACCTTGAATTTGAGATATTCAATGAATGTGAGTAAGGATTTTATGTCATTCAAAATCAGTTGTTATGAAAATATTCTTCATAATGAAAATAATGAATTCAAAACAATGATGCAAATATAATTTGAAAATAAGTTTTACTGCAAAACTTACACTGGAACGTACAATTGATTTACTGACGATTGAGTCAGCAAATAAGGAAATGACTGATGAAAAGGATATTGGTGCACACAATTGATTTACTTACAAGTGTTTACAATTTTTGATTTCTTTGGGTACAATGTGAACTCAAAGAAAGCTTTTACTGAGAAATTGTGCAAATTTCAAACTTGAAACTTTCTCCTCCGTAGTCCACTTCTTATAGACTTGGAAAAGGTCTTGGAAGACTTGCTTCTACTATTTGATAAATGATGACTTGCTTTCACTATTGATGAATAGTGAATTTTGTTGGAATAATTGTTGTTTTACTGTAGAAGAATAATTGCTGCTTTTATTGTGGAAGCATAAGATGGATGATTGAATGACTCCAAACTTTGTCAAAATCATTGGTCGGAATGTGCTGGCTGACTGAATAATTCCATGCTTTGTCGGAATTATTGGTGCGAATAATGCCTGAACGCTTCACATGGTGATTTTGGAAAAATAATTGAAGTTTTCACATGACTCTATGCAAATGGGTCATGGGAATCTTGGTAGTCGGCCCACTTGGCTGACTGTGTTTTTTGGCTTGTTGAGTTGGATGGTTGCTGTGAGGATGGATCTGAAGATTTGGAGTCTGCAGTTCATCTTCTTTAGTATGGAGCATCGATGTTTCTACAAGTAATTGTTGTGCTAAATCTTCAAGATGAGTGGCTTTATTTTTATTTAAGCCTGATGATTTGGAAGACTTGACTGTTCCTTTGAGGGATGAAGATGGACTAATGTCTGATAATGATTGTTCCAGGATGACTGGCAGTGATGGCTGTGCTGGTTGTGCCATAATGACTGGAAGTGGAGTAATGGGAAATTCGGTGAGGACTTGACTGATGGTCTTTTGATGATTGAATTTATCTCCCCACTTGACTGATCTGACTCTGTAGACTTCACCTGTTTCGACTTCATAATTCCACTTCATGACCCATGAGACTTTTTACTTGGCCATGAATATTGGGAGAAGTGTAATTCTGTAGTTGAATTAGCTTCTGTCAAATTTCTTTTGGAAACTGGCAGATAGGACTTGCATAAGTTCTTTTGGTAGGAGACTGGCTATTGGGCCGTGAATGACCACTATTTAGGGAACCATGCAGGAAAATTCAATTTGAAACTCTTGTCAAAATTAATGAACCATGAATGACTAAAATCTTTTGTTTGATGGAGAAAGATGTTAGTTCATGCATCAATGTAATCAAAGTAATTGTAATGGTTATTGGAAATGTGGACATATTGGGTATAAAGAGGTTTGGTTTTGTAAAGGAACAAACATGAATTTCCAAGCCTTAGTTAAAAGTCCTAGAGACCATACACTTTTAATCCAAACTAATCAAGAAAACGCCAACATCGAAATACCCAGAACCATTAGGTGGTCAGATATCGGTTTGCCTTTAGATTGGTGTTTGATTAATGAAAGTAAGCTAGTTAGTATCCAAAATAGTTTAGTCAACCTTGACAACATAGAATAATATTTTGACAGAACAGTTAAAATCAACTTTGACAGTCCAGCCAGAAAATCTAGTGTCCATTTACACGAGTTAGCCCAATTGCACAAATCTTTAGAACCAAGTACGAATTCTTTTTTTTGGATCCACATCAATCGATATGGTGGGTCGAGATCAAGATTTAATCAATTCCTTAGTCAATAGAAAATTAAAGGCAGTAGAAACTAGCTCAGCAGTCACCCAACAAGAATTAATCAATGACCTAATTAACATAAAACTAAAGTCAATAGAAACAGCTTCTCAGGTGACTCTCCCAAGATATCAGCCCAATACTCAAAACCAAGGAGAACAAACCTCTCCAACAGAATCTGACTTCGAAGCAAGTCAAATCAACCACCAATTACTAGTCTTAAATAAACCATTCAAACCTTGATGGAAGAAACTCAATGTTAACATCGAAGCAACAAAAAATATTCCCAGAACAAATATTTTTTAAAATAAATATACAAAAGAACAAAAATTGGACATTTACAATAAATTGACCAATTTCATGAAAAAGCACAGATTTGAAGTATTTTTCTTTGTTTTCGTTGAAAAATATTATGAGTCTAAAAAGAAGTTAGAAGTCATCACCAAAGAAAATTGGGTTAAAGAAGACAAAACCATAGTCTTTTCTAGTCACCCTTTACAAGAAACAATTTTAATTACAACTACAAATACATAAGTACCAACCACTACTTTCAAACTTCCAAAAGAAGATGCAGGAGTCAAACCAGTCATCGAACAAAACAATTTCACAAACCAGAGTTTACACACCATAGGAAAACAATTAGACAAAATTGAAACCAAAATAGATAGACTTTCTTAATCAAAACCAACAATTAGGGAAAAACCCTTAGTCAACTTCCTAGAGTCTTCCTCTAGCACAATAGCTTTCAAAACAATTTCCACAAGTAAGAAAATAGATCAAATGTTACAAGAGTTAAAACAAGAAAAAACAGTCAATGTTTTATGATAGGAGCATATTTATGCTACTTAGTTATGTTGTTTCATTGCATTTAGCTAGTTAATTACTACTTATTATAGACTTTTAAGCTATTTTCGTATGTTTGTAGGTCGTAATGGCAAAAGGAGCAAGAAAGTGCATTTTGGGGCTATTTGGAGCAGTTTTGGGCATGGATTGGATAGCTTAACTATGGAGTAAAGTGGATGGACGAAATTGAAGTCAAGAGAGGCTAGGAAAGGTTACAAATCTGGAGAAAGAAGTTCAAATACAAAGAGGATAAAGAAAGAGCAAGAAATAAGGAACATTATCCAACCTTATCCTATCCAACCTTATCCAATCCAATCTTATCTTATCCAACCTTATCTCATTTTATTCTATCCTAATCTTTTGCTACCTTAATTCCAGCTGCAAAGAGGACTTAATTTCACATTAGAACACCTAAATATATGGTTCTAGAAGACCCTATCTCCTCCTAAATAGGGCACGCACCCTTTATCCCTTCTAAAAATCCAATTTCTGCCACAAAACACATTGTTTCTAGAAACCCTACAAAAGTGGCGCCTCCCCCTCTTCTAGATGCTCTAGAATCTGCAATCATTTTCCCATTCTTTGCTTGGTCTTTGCCATGGAATCCTAGTCCTTTTACCCTAGGATTGTGCAAACCTTTTCCCACCTAATTTCTACCACACCCTAATCTGATTTCCCTAAGGTTTAAGCCTTATAAATACAAGTGTTTGCCGCACTATTCAAAGCATCCATTCACTCATTCATTCATTCAAACTTTCAGCCATCAAACACCACCATTCACACCACATCACCCTAGTGTCGCAAACAAAGAAAGAAGGAGAAGAAGACTTGTGCAATCTGCCATCCAAGGAGAGTTCGAAATCTACCATTGGAGTGTGGAGTGTTTCTAAGTGTATTCTATCCTTAGTTTTAGTTCAATGTTTATATTAATTTGGTTTTCAATTATGATGAACATGTGGAACTGATTTCTTTTTAGTTAGAGGTGAATTTAAAGCCATGATTATACGTTTTATATGAATTGATTATATCCAGTTATTGTTAATGTGATTTGCTTATCTAAGTTATCAAAACTTGTTTATGTATGTTGGTTGAGGGTCGACACTTAATTTGCATGCATGAATTTGATGCTAGAATATAAGGGAGTTTCACGTAATAGTTATTCACTTATATTCACAAGTAGTGGAGGTTGCTAGATGATGCGAGAATTATACGGACACAAATTAAACCCTCTTTTTGGCAATTGTAGTAAGTATGTACGTAGGGATCGTTCTGGACCGGGGATTAGGAGGGATTGTTAATCACTTGGATTTGACTCAAAAACGTAAAAACAAGTTTAAAACACTATACTAGACTCAAAGAATGCAAAACTCAAAATAAGATAGATTAAGACTAAGACTTAAACAAAATATGGGGGGGGGATTGAGGTTTGGACGAGATTAAACTAAAATGGATAGATTGCAAAGAAAACAAATTGTAAATACGATTTTTACGGAAATGAATGGATGGGATGGCTAGCTAAGGGGTTCATCTCCACACATGTTATACTTGCACAAAATGATTTCTAATTGCTTTTCAATAAACCATGAATTCTCAATACCCCGGGTTAATTAGGTCCGTTTAAATTAACCGTCAAGTTTTCCTTAAGTTAATGAATTGGATGATTGCATACGACAACCCAAAGCATTCCCCACAAGTTCCCTACATGAATTGCATAATAGAGATACAAGCAAGAATCATTAAGTTCTTTGAAAACCATAAGTGTTGACGAGGCATTCGTTACTATGAATTGCATGAAACTTATGCCGAGAATTTACTTAACGCGATTGTTTATAAGCAACCTCCACTACTTGTGAATATAAGTTCATAACTATTAGGTGAAACTCACTTATATTCTAGCGTCATATTCATGCATGAAAATTAAGCGTGCACTCTCAATAAACATACATAAATAGGTTATCAATCAAATAGTTAAACAAATTGAATCCACAACTTATGAAACGCAATTAAAAGTAATCAAATCATATTGCAAGCATAAACATGTATTTCGAATCCCTCCCTAGCCAAGGGGGGGGGTTTAGTTCCTCATACGTACAAAACAAAGAGAATTGAAATTAAACATTGAAATCAAAGAAACACCTAAACATTCCAACAACTCAAACTTGAATTGTATGAACGTTTAGGCCCTCTTCTCTTCCTCTTTATTGTGGCACAAGGTCTAAGGATAGTTTGATGGTGTGAATGGTTTGGGGAGCGGTGTGAAGTGTGAAGGATGGTGTTTTGGATTATAAGGGAAAAACACAAGCTTTGCACGGCAAAGCTTGTGTTTTCTGTTGTGTTTTGGTAATGAAGGTGGAGAGTGAATTTGCACGGCAAGGATGATTTCTGGGTGCATGTGGGTTGGAAATGATGAAGGAAATGCATGCGAGTGACAGCTAGATATGTTGATGAATGCATGTGTAATGAATGATTTCTTGGTGAGAGGATGCACGGCACAAGGGATAAAATTGGTGTGTGGTGTTGCTTGTGGCTGAATGAATGGATGGAATGGTGTGATTGAATGATTAAAGTGCATGTGGGTGGAAATGCATATGGAATGGCTGATTGTTTATGTTGATGTGCACGGCAAGGTTGGAGAAAAGGGGTGAATGGCTGCATGTGTTGAATTGGTGGTGAATGTGAACTCTTTGTTCTTCATTTTCATTTCTTCATCTCTTTATTTATTCCTAGCCTCCTTTGGTCTTCAATTTCGTCCATCTACTTGGCTTTAAGCATATGATATTCATTCCAATCTCTAATTTGCTCCAAAAGGCTCCAAAATGCATCCTTTTGCATACTTTGCCCTTAGAACCTGAAAACACACAAAAGAAGCATAAAGGACTAAAATAACTAAAGAAACATAACGTAAATGCACGAGAACAAGCCATTTAAGTCGCATGAATATACTCCTATCAAATTCCCCCACACTTAGCTTTTGCTAGTCCTCGAGCAAAACAGAAAAACAAAACAAAACGAAACGAAACAAAACAAAACAAAGACAATCTTAAGCCTTCCAACGTTTGCCTTAGGGATTTCCAAATCACATGACATGTTAAAAATCATCATTCCTATAGATTTTAGTCATCTTCACACTTAAGTACATTTTTAATCATAGTCACCACATACTAGTTCACAATTAAGCATTTAAACCATGTTTTGAATGTAGTAACATGCCTTAGAGAATTTGCTCAATTCCTCCCTAGAATGCACTCTATTTTCACACAGATTTTCTGACTTCACACCCTACACTAGGTATATGTGAGAATATTGATGTAAATATGAAGACTAACACTCACATATGTTATATCAAAGAAAGTATTTTCTGGATTTACGACAATGATATGAATATGATCTCATGAATGGAATGCTACTACTTAGAACGAGAACCAGTGATTCCATAAGCTCATACCAAGTTCAAACTCCACAAATTGAAACACATAACACTCAAGATAGAAGTCACGGGTTGTAATGGGGCTTGGGGTGTGTGGATAACAAAGAAGGGATATGGAAACAAAGGTTCTTAAAGAAATAGTGAGCAAAGCACCTGAATCAACTTAGAATTCACTTTTGAATGAAAACTCAACTTTTGAACAACAAGGGGGAACAAGCTCTTTTTCCTTTCTTTTCTGTTTTTCTTTTTCATATGTTTTCCATACTTTTTTTTTTCTTTTCTTTTGACTCTCAAAACATACATAAACACTTAAGAACAAAACATTCTCTCCCCCACACTCATTTTCTTTCATAATGTAACTCAAAAGGAATTCATTTAAGTCATGCTCACTATCTTTTAAGAACAAGGGTGTGGACTGTCCTACACTAGGCTAAGTGAGGATAATGTGGGTAAACAAAGAATAAAGGCTAAACAAGGCTCAACGGGGTTAAAACTTACAACAAATACGAAATATGGGAAGTAAGGCTATTTGGCTATGGTGGCAACTACACAACTTCATCTTGAAATATGTTATGCAATTCAATGTCATGCTTTGAATGAAACGGATATAAGTTCTAGCATTTAGTTCTATCATGATACAATTGCATTCTAAGTAACAACCAAGCAAGGAATAATGAGATCATGCAACAACTTTAGAAAACAAAGAATCACAGATTATAACTCTCTAAAGAAGGCAATGGCTCGAGTCTCACAGGGTTGTAGCGTTTGTTTGAGTTCCTTCCTTCAAGCATGTTACAAAAACGAATTTTTCTTTTATGATTGCATGTGAAGTCATACATTATAACCATAACCAAGCATATACCAAGAGTAAATCAAACTTTTCTCTATGTTTATAACTCTTTTTAACGGTCATGCAATTACAAACCAAATCCTTATCATTGTGTTGGAAGGTGACCTACGACACAAACACACAAAAACGACTCAAAACACTCTTTTTAGGCTTTTCAAAACATGTTTTTCAAAATTTTATGTGATTTTCGGAGTTATAAAACAAAACACACTAAAACACTCTAAATCAGCTTAAAAACATTTTAAAACAGCAAGGAACAACACTTGAAGTTATGGGTGATAAAATCCAACGAATTTGCATCAACATACTTAGTTACCCCCCCACACTTCAATCAAACATTGTCCTCAATGTTTTAAGCATAGATTCACACAAAACATAAGTAAACATACAAACAACACTTAAACATACTAAACATGGCAGAATGTATCTAACAAAGAGAAGAGTTTAGGGATGCAAATCTGGTTATGGAGTGTAAATTCCATCTTCTCCTTGGTAATTGCATTGAGGCTTGATCTTGAGTTTTTCCACAGGCTAATCTTGAACTGAGTTGGAGGATGCTGACACATGGCAGGCAAGCACGAGGTGGAGGTGATGACCTGTTTCTTTGTTCAATCTGTCCAATTCGTATTGAAGAGTACAAATTAGAAAGATTGATGTTTCCTCGTCACTCGTCTTAGCTGTTCTCCAAGCCGATGTGGTCCATTCTCTGGAAGTGTATCAACCTTTGAAGATGACTACTCGAGAGCAACGCTAGGTAAGCAACCAGGGAATAGATTCCAGGTAGTTGGTTCCAGATCAGAAGACTGACTCCAAGTGCCGGCTGATTGCTCACTTTACTTTGCCATGCGAGTAATAACAAGGACAAAGGAAAGGACAGGGAAAGAACATGATATGAGATACCTTTGCTTTCGCCCTTGATGATATGAGATACTTTTGCTTTTGCAGAAGCAGTGAATATCTCCACATGCTTCGATCCACCGTTTCTTCTTGCCTCATTTGTACTCCAGGCATTTGGTATCTTCTTTGGGGGATACATCCATGGTTGAAAATGTGTTCTCAAGAGAAGAAGAAAACTGAGCATGTTTGAGAGGGTTGGTTGCAGCTACATTCTCGGCCGAGAAGGGAAGTCATGCGTTTTTGGGTGTATGCCTTGCCATGAATATTGATGTATATAGGAATTGTAATGGCAAGTGGCAGTGCGGATGCAGTAATGACCTCCACGCGTCTTCAGCTTTGTCAGAGAGCTTTTGACAAAATGGCACGCGTTTTCTGAAAAGCCGGGAGTTTTTGACAAAGTTGCACACGTTTTTTGAAAAGCCGGGAGCTTTCGGCTTTGACACCCACGCTTGTCGGCAAAAGTGTGTAGCTGCTTTCTCGGCCTCCACGCGTCTTCTGAAAAACCAGGAGCTTTTGACAAAGTTACACGCTTTATCTGAAAAGCCGGGATTGTGTCTGAAGAGCTGGCGATCTTTACGCCGGAAAATCCGGCTTTGAAGAGTGGTGTCTCTTCATTTCTGAATCGGTGATTGTGTCGCCTCTCCTTTAATAGAGGTGATCGATCACCTCTAGCATGCACACTTTGAAGATTGCCCAAAAATTCTCTCTGGCCCGTCGAGATTTTACTCCATCCAACCCTTCTCTTTTAACTTCTTGAACAATGGCTAGCTCATCTAACCCATCTAACCTTTGCTTAGATTTGAGTCTTAGCAGTGATCCGGTTGCGCCTCGTCAGGGTAAGGTATGGTGCCCGTCTTTCTTATCTTCTCATGGCCCTCTTACAGGTGAAGACTCCGTGATGACGGATGCAACAACAGCTACGATAGTAGCTTGGAACCTCCTCACTCCCAAAGATAGTCAGTTGCTTTCAGGACGGTCCGATGAGTTGGCCGTTCAAGAGTCCCTGGCTCTCAGTGTTCAGTGCGCTGGCTCTGTGTCCAACATGGGCCAACGCCTACTTGCTCGCTCCCGTTAGGTTGAATCATTGATGGCGGATGTGGAAAGTCTTAAGCAAGAGATTAAACAGCTTAAGTACGAGAATAGAAGTTTGCACGTGCTTGCCAATAATTATTCGACATGCATGAAGATGAAGCTTGATGAGCTGCAAGAATCTGAAGGTCGAATTCAAAATGACCGTCAAAGGCTTGCGGCTTTCTTCCAGAGGCACCTCTTTCCTGCATCATCTAGCGTTCCACCAAGGATTGGGGCCTTGAATGATCTATCTTCGGTGCCTCCCGCTTCTATGCCTCTCGCTCCGATGCCTCCTGCTCCGATGCCTCCCGCTCCTAGAGTGTTGCCACGTAGTGGGGCCTCACGTACACAACCTTTGTGAATGCTCCTTCTTTCTCTTTCTTTGTTAGATACATTTGTAATTTCTCGAAAATCAATGAACAAGCTTTGTTTTATTCACTGTATTGGGTTGCCTCCCAATAGCGCTTTCTTTTACGTATTGCAGCCGGACGAGACCTTCTTAGGCTCACTTAGGACCCATGACATGGAATTGATCTTTGAATGGGGGGTGATACTTGAGATGATCCGGTAATGGTTTAAATTCTAGAGTGGGTGCCTGGATCATTAACAACATATTAGTATAAAACAAAATTGAAATTCGGGGAGGTGGCTTACCTGTGTGCTCCGACATAAACTCAAGAATAAACACCCCTTCGAAAGTTGTAGGACTAGAAAATTCAGCTAGATTTGGTGTTTTGAGAGTTATGACTTGTCCTGTGTTATGAAATTCAACTTCTTTGCGAATTGTTGTCTCAAGTATATCCTCTTTGATGAATTCTAGACATTGCCCAGTCACATCTTGCTCTTGATTCTTTGGAAAGGATTCGAAGACGCCTTTCTCACCCTCTTCTTCCTTGGATTGCATGATCCTGCAAGGAATAGGGACATTTAGTGGAACGGGGTTAGAAATAATTAAATTTGGAACAACCTTACCTGAATTGGATGGCGTAGGAGCAATAAGTGCCTGCGGCAAAGGTGTTTCCACCCTTGCCATAGGTTGCGTGTGTTCCTCTTCCTCAAATTGCAACCTTTCATCTTCCTTGTAATTTGATTTGGATGGTTTAGGGTCTGTTCCAACCTCATTGCCACTTTTTAACGTGATAGCATTGGCAGTTTCAAATCCTTCCTTCGGATTTGCAGTGGTTGAAATAGGGAGTTTGCCTTGGTCTTGAAATTGTCCTACGAACTCCGCTATCTGCCCAATTTGCTTTTCCAAGTTGTCCAACCTTTTGTCTTGATTTTGCCTTGCTTTGTTTTGATCTTCTTGCCCCTGAGACAAATTGGTGAGTAACTCACTAACCATATCATTATACAAAGACTTACTTGAATTTGTTTGGGCAGGTTGTGGTGGCTGCATAGGTGTTGTATAGAACTCCTCATATGGTTGCCAATATTCTCCTTGTTGAGCCTCCTCGACTTGGTTTTGTGAGCCCTGCACCAAAGAAATTAATTCATCAAGAGCTTGATTATAATCTATTGACACACCTGAGTTTGGTTGGGCATATGGTATATGAGGTTGTGGTGGATGTATAGACGTTGAATAGAACTCCTCATAGGGCTGCCAATATCCTTCTTGTTGAATATGTTGAGGTTCCCACCACATAGAGTTTGAATGATCACTCCAATCTGAATTGTAAGTATTGGAAAACACGTCATTCCTTGATTGATTATGATCAAATGTACCAACTCTTTGCATTTGGTACTCTTCCATAAGCTGTGACAAAAGAGAAGCACTATCAAGTGCCATGTCTTGCTTCTAAAATCAACAAAAATAAAACTAAAAATATATACACACAAATGAAAATAAAACAATCCAAGAGATTAGCAAAGTTGCTAATCCCCGGCAACGGCGCCAAAATTTGATGCGAGAATTATACGCACACAAATTAAACCCTTTTTTTGACAATTGTAGTAAGTATGTAAGTAGGGATCGTTCTGGACCGGGGATTAGGAGGGATTGTTAATCACTTGGATTTGACTCAAAAACGTAAAAACAAGTTTAAAACACTATACTAGACTCAAAGAATGCAAAACTCAAAATAAGATAGATTAAGACTAAGACTTAAACAAAATATGGGGGGGGGGGGATTGAGGTTTGGACGAGATTAAACTAAAATGGATAGATTGCAAAGAAAACAAATTGTAAATACGATTTTTACGGAAATGAATGGATGGGATGGCTAGCTAAGGGGTTCATCTCCACACATGTTATACTTGCACAAAATGATTTCTAATTGCTTTTCAATAAACCATGAATTCTCAATACCCCGGGTTAATTAGGTCCGTTTAAATTAACCGTCAAGTTTTCCTTAAGTTAATGAATTGGATGATTGCATACGACAACCTAAAGCATTCCCCACAAGTTCCCTACATGAATTGCATAATAGAGATACAAGCAAGAATCATTAAGTTCTTTGAAAACCATAAGTGTTGACGAGGCATTCGTTACTATGAATTGCATGAAACTTATGCCGAGAATTTACTTAACGCGATTGTTTATAAGCAACCTCCACTACTTGTGAATATAAGTTCATAACTATTAGGTGAAA
The DNA here is from genome assembly GCF_019419815.1 of Pyrus x bretschneideri. Lineage (NCBI taxonomy): Eukaryota > Viridiplantae > Streptophyta > Magnoliopsida > Rosales > Rosaceae > Pyrus > Pyrus x bretschneideri. The sequence goes on along the minus strand of NW_025999613.1, from coordinate 1,197,378 downwards.
CTCACTTATATTCTAGCGTCATATTCATGCATGAAAATTAAGCGTGCACTCTCAATAAACATACATAAATAGGTTATCAATCAAATAGTTAAACAAATTGAATCCACAACTTATGAAACGCAATTAAAAGTAATCAAATCATATTGCAAGCATAAACATGTATTTCGAATCCCCCCTAGCCAAGGGGGGGTTTAGTTCCTCATACGTACAAAACAAAGAGAATTGAAATTAAACATTGAAATCGAAGAAACACCTACACATTCCAACAACTCAAACTTGAATTGTATGAACGTTTAGGCCCTCTTCTCTTCCTCTTTATTGTGGCACAAGGTCTAAGGATAGTTTGATGGTGTGAATGGTTTGGGGAGCGGTGTGAAGTGTGAAGGATGGTGTTTTGGATTATAAGGGAAAAACACAAGTTTTGCACGGCAAAGCTTGTGTTTTCTGTTGTGTTTTGGTAATGAAGGTGGAGAGTGAATTTGCACGGCAAGGATGATTTCTGGGTGCATGTGGGTTGGAAATGATGAAGGAAATGCATGTGAGTGACAGCTAGATATGTTGATGAATGCATGTGTAATGAATGATTTCTTGGTGAGAGGATGCACGGCACAAGGGATAGAATTGGTGTGTGGTGTTGCTTGTGGCTGAATGAATGGATGGAATGGTGTGATTGAATGATTAAAGTGCATGTGGGTGGAAATGCATGTGGAATGGCTGATTGTTTATGATGATGTGCACGGCAAGGTTGGAGAAAAGGGGTGAATGGCTGCATGTGTTGAATTGGTGGTGAATGTGAACTCTTTGTTCTTCATTTTCATTTCTTCATCTCTTTATTTATTCCTAGCCTCCTTTGGTCTTCAATTTCGTCCATCTACTTGGCTTTAAGCATATGATATTCATTCCAATCTCTAATTTGCTCCAAAATGCATCCTTTTGCATACTTTGCCCTTAGAACCTAAAAACACACAAAAGAAGCATAAAAGACTAAAATAACTAAAGAAACATAACGTAAATGCACGAGAACAAGCCATTTAAGTCGTATGAATATGCTCCTATCACTAGTCACAATCGTGTTAAGTAAATCCTTGGTATGAGTCTCATGCGTTTCATAGTGATGAATGCCTTGTTAATGCTTATCATTTTCATAGAACTTAATGACTTTTGATATGTATCTTTATCATGCGTTTTGTTATACCATATATTGGGCCTCAGTATTTGAGCTTCATTACTTAGCCCATGATTCATGTAAGAAGGGAGAAAACCCTTATTTTATAAAAGGGCTCCCTCGCACTCACTAGAGGAGGGAGGCAAAAAGAATAGCAAAGAGAGCAAACACTGCCTCTATAGCCTCCATGTATATTCAACATTCATTTACATAGTGAAAGAGAATCAACACCAGTGTAGACGTAGCCTCAACTTGAGATGAACCATGATACATCTTGTGTTATTTGCTTCCCTGTCTCTATTCATTTACATACTTATCCACACTAATGACCAGAGCAACCTAGCGAAGGTCTTAAACTTGACACTTTCTGTTGTACCAAAGTCCTCGCCGATTTTGTGCATCAACATTTGGCGTCGTCTGTGGGAATCGACACGAAAAGCTATGTCGGTTCTCCATCAATTTTTCATCTCACCACCGTGAAACCCTCACAACCTCACCACTGTCCACCATGAATCTGCAAAACCCACGGACCCAAAACCCCTTTCTGTGGCCAAATTCTCCAAGCAGCCTAGACATCCACATGGTGAAGCCCTTACAACATCCACATCTCACTCGGCACGGGAACCTCAACCACGAGACATCCACCACCCCATTTATGATGAATTTATGGCAGAGGCAGAGGTCAGAGCAGCTCATAACGTACTGGAAGCTTGTGCCCAAATTGATACCATACACAAAGTAGTCTTTACATCCTCTGTAACAACTGTGATTTGGAAGGACGACCGTACAACTTCGCCATCCTCCTCCTATGACATTGATGAGAGAAACTGGAGCAAAGTCAATTTTTGTAAAAAATTCGAGCTGTGACATACCCTTTCGAAGACCTTAGCCGAGAAGACAGCATGGGCTCTAGCAATGGACCGAGGACTGAACATGGTGTCAGTAAATGGCGTGCTGTTGATGAGCCCTGATCTCACCATCACTAATCCGCATCTAAAAGGAATGGCTGAGCCGTGCCAAGATGGGCTGTTGGTGACTGTGGATCTCGAGTTCATCAACCCGAGTGATGCCGCTGCCATTTCCACTGTTTGGAAAAAATCCATCGGAGAAGATAAGGACTTCATCTTCTCCAAATTATCACTGTTTATTTAATATTTTATTATTGTATCTTTAATCATTCCTGACCATTATTTTCATTATTTAAATGATAAAGTGAAACTTTAATCATTCATGGCATGGTACAATCAGAGAAGTCAGGTCCCTATTCCACTTTCTGAAAAAACCCACGGGAAAATCAGGAAGAAGATAAGCTTTCTTATAATAATTTTATTATTATCCCCTTTTGATATTGTCGGCCATGCCTGAAAGAAACCCATCATTACGTTTTCCCAATATCATTGTCTATTAATATTTTATATTATTATTTAATGTTTATTACAAGACCACTTGTCTGACACACGACTTAGTCTTGCCAGCTTTATTATAATTATTTTCATACATGACTATTGACACATCCACCTAGAACCCTCAGTATTCTTTACACCCAAACTACACCATTTACATTATTTAATGATTTTATCACATGATTATACTACAACACATAACGCCTTCTGATCAAACCATTTATTTTCATTATTTGAATGTTAGGGCACAGTACACAATACAAGGTTATGCGCGTATATATATGTATAGTTATGCATGTATATATATGTGTGTATTATCCCTACATCCATCATGTTAAGATTATTGTGCAAAGAATGCTTCCCAAATCCATAACTCGGATTTCACTAATCTTAGTCGCATCACACATGTTTAAATAGGCATTTATTTATGCAACCTTAAAGTGCTGCCTAGTGTCATGTGATTGCCTTTAACCATGTCACTTATGCAACATGTAATTTACCACACAATTGAATAAATTATTTACTTATAGTAGGCACATAGTACAATATTTTACCTTGACAAACTTTGTCAATTTGATTTATTCATTATGCGTTCATACTTATACTGTCATTTATTGTCAAGAATTATTGAGCAACTAGCTCTACTGATCAACAGTGTCACTGATTAAAGAAGCCTACCAACCTATAGATCGATGAGCCACATTCTTATGGTGACAAAGATTTAGTCTGAACAGTAATCTCTTGTCTGACCGGACACCCACTTCCTCGAACACTCGCTCATTTGGACACCTATATGCTTGGACACCCGCGAGCTTGGACACCCATTTGTTCGGGCACTTACGAGATTAGACACCGTCAAACTTGGACACCCTTGAGCTCGAACCCCGACTTACGGACTTAACTTGTGGACCCAACTCAAAGACCCTACGTATGGCCTTGATTCAAAGACCCGACTTGTGGACCCGATCCGCAGATCTGACACATAGACCCAATATGCGAACCCGACAAGCGGACCCGAGTCATGTCAAGAGTTAACTCATAATGAGCTAATGCTGACGTCGAGTGCATACTCGCAATGAAGAATGCCACAAGTCGAGCCGCCTTGCAACGAGCACTGCCTCCAGCCGAGCAACCGCCTCGCCGCAAGTATTGCCTTTAGCTGAGCAGCTTCGCAACGTGTGCTACTTCTAGCTGAGTATTGCTTTACGTTAAGCACCGTTTCGTGTCGAGTACTAGTTCTAGACGACATCTAGTGACTTCGGCCCACACATAGATTGAATTTGAAGTCTCCAGCTAAAAGACTCTTTTGACTGAAGACCTGGGGGACTCCTGTTATACCATATATTGGGCCTCAATATTTGGGCTTCATTACTTAGCCCATGATTCATGTAAGAAGGGAGAAAACCCTTATTCTATAAAAAGGCTCCCTCGCACTCACTCGAGGGGGAGGCAAACAGAATAGCAAAGAGAACAAACACTGCCTCTACAGCCTCCATGTATATTCAACATTCATTTACATAGTGAAAGAGAATCAACACCAGTGTGGACGTAGCCTCAACTTGAGGTGAACCATGATACATCTTGTGTTATTTGCTTCCCTATCTCTAGTCATTTACATACTTATCCACACTAATGACTAGAGCAACCTAGCAAAGGTCATAAACTTGACACTTTCTGTTGTACCAAAGTCCTTGCCGATTTTGTGCATCAACACGTTTCATATAAAGAACTTGAGAAAGATAATTTGGTTGCGATGCGTATTCCATCTAATTCAATGAAATAAGGAAAATCTGATGGTTGATTGTGCGATGCAATTAACTTGGGGCGTTGTCATTCATAGTCTAAAGGAATAATAACTGGAAATTGGTTTATATGCATATGTCATGTGTGGAGAACGACCTTCTAACTAGCCTTTCACCCATTTAATTCACCTAATTTCGTTTTTACAAAGTGTTTTATAAAAAGTTTCTATTTTAAGTTTTAAATTCATCAAAAACAATCCCCCTTTCATTTAGTCTTGTTATTTGAGTCAAAATCTGTTTTCTTTTAGTCTTTTGAGTCAAGTTAAGTTATATTTTCGTCAAAATCACTTGTTAGGTCTAAAATTAAGTTTTTTTGAGTGTGTGTTGCTGTTTTAGGTGTTTTAAGTTAGTTTTGAGTCTATAGAGTCTAGTTAAGTGTTTTTGAGTCTTATTTGTGTTGATTAGCATCCCTAGTTAATCCCCGGTCTAGAACGATCCCTATTTGCATATATACTACAATTTTCACAAATATGGTTTAATTTGTGTGTCAAGTTAATTTTCACATCATTTTACAACATCCAGATGAATCTCAACCATAAACAATTTCTACAATATGGGATTTAGAGGGTGAAAGTGAAACAAATTCCATCAGAAAAATAGAAGAAGCTTTTCAAAACCTTGAACTCAAACGAATCACAAACAAAAGAGTCAATCCAACAAGTTTTACCAAAAATTGGTATGCAAGGCCAACACCCCCGAATATTCAATTTGAGGAAAGAAACATCCAAAACCAATTCTCAGTCTCAGCTGATAAACTCTATGAATGGAACATAGATTGTCACATCCCGGCCCGGGTGGGACCACTTCCCGGGCCCGCTCCACCACCGTAGCACGATATTGTCCGCTTTGGGCCCCAACCACGCCCTCACGGTTTTGTTTCTGGGAACTCACACGAGAATTTCCCGATGGGTCACCCATCCTGGGAGTGCTCTCGTGCGCTACTCGCTTAACTTCGGAGTTCCCATGGAACCCGAAGCCAGTGAGCTCCCAAAAGGCCTCTTGCTAGGTAGGGATGAGAATATACATTTAAACTGCCCTGGGCGATGTGGGATGTCACATAGATGGATTATTAGAACAAGAACTTTTGAACAAATTACAACACATCTCCATGGTTGATAATAGTTATATTACCAATCATAACCTCAGTCAAACTCAAGTTGTTGACCTTTTGGTTACTAGATTTACAAGAATGCTCCATTCCTGGTGGCAAAAACATCTCACTGAACAATCAAGAAATGAAATTAGAAATGCAGTAAAAAAAAGACGAAAATGGAACACCTATCTTCAATGAGCATATAAGACGAGGAGTCCCAGATGCAGTCAACACATTACTTTTCACCATTATAGAACATTTCATAGGGACACCCAATAATGTCACTTCCCTAATTCATGACCAACTTAGTAACTTAAGATGTCCAAGCCTAAGCGATTTTAGATGGTACAACAATGTTTTCATGTCTAGAGTCATGCTTAGAGAGGTTAGTAATCAACCATTTTGGAAGGAAAAATTCATTAGTAGATTACCAAATCTATTTGCCCATAAAATTAGAAATGTTTTAGTTAAAGAATAAGGTATCATACCATATCATACCCTTACTTATGGAAATATTATTAATACTATTCAAAAAGAAGGATTGAAAATGTGTATTGATATGAAAATTACAAAACAAGTCAACAAAGACAGGTCAATAGCCAAGTATGAATTAGGCACATTTTGTGAACAATACGGATTACCTCCTATTGCTCCATCCAACAAAAAGAAAAAAATTAGAAGCCTGCAATAGGTACCCAAATAGGTACTCCAGTAGAAGACATCCCAAATATAACAAATTCAAAAATAAGAATTTTGAAACAAATAAATTTTATGAGAAACCCAAGTCTAACAAGTGGAAAAGGAAACCCTTAGGAAAATTCCACTCCAAAAACCAAGAACAAAAAGGAAAATGCTACAAGTGTGGTAAATTCGGTTATTATGCAAACAAATGTAAAGTCAAGAAAATAATCAATCAGTTGAAAATCTTTGAGGAAGAGAAGATCCAATTAATCCAAGTCTTAATATTAAGAGATACAGACCATAGTCAATCCGAAGATGATTTAGGTTCGTCTTCTTCCAGTCAATCCTCAAGTAGTCTCTCATCCCCTGACATTAAGATAGGGTGTACAATGCTTGTTCTAAAAAGATTTCAGCCCTCAATAAACAAGAAGAACAAGAAGATCATCTTATTGAGTTAATCAGCAAAGTAGATAAAGTCATTTTATTTAAAGAAACTTAAGAAGTTAGTCTCCCCTGAAGAAGCCAGTACTAGTCAACCCCGTATGGCCCAAAAATCTGTCTTAGCACTACCCTGGAAAGGTTTAATAAGGTTAAGAGAGAAATTACAGTCAAAGATCTACAAAGAGAAGTCAATAAACTTAAGGAAGAAATTAAGTCCTTAAAATCAGAAAACATAGAAATTCACTCACATCTCAGTAGTATCCAAACGCAGGCACTCCTTGCCAATAATGATGAAGAACACAATAGTTCTTCATTCGATCAAGAATCAGAATCCAAGTCCATAGAAAACCCAATAGAAAACCTAGTTTTAGGATTACTACAAAAAATTAGGATCCAAAAATGGTATTCTAAAATAAAAATAATAATTGAAGACTTCCAATTAGAAACAATTGCCTTAATTGACTCAGGTGCAAATTTGAATTGTATTCAAGAAGGTTTAATTCCCACTATGTATTTTCATAAATCAACAGAAATCCTTAGTGCGGTAAACCAGTCACCAATGCAGTTAAAATATGAAATCCCAAAAGCCCATGATTGTCAAAACAATGTTTGTTTTAAAACTCCATTTTGGTCATTAACTACCAAAATGTTAGGACAAAAAAAATCACATTTGAGTTTTGCATGGAAATAGATCTCAAAAATTTAAGACAATTACAAAAAGATAGCATCTAAAAACCATCAATCTAGTTACAAAAAAATCATAACAAATTAATTTCTTAAAAGAAGAAATTAATTACAAAAGAATTGAAGAACAATTAACAAACAAATCTTTGTTACAAAGCATTGACAACTTTCAAAAGAAACTTGTTAATGAAATTTGTTCAAATATTCCCAATGCCTTTTGGCATAGAAAACAACACATTGTTAAACTTCCTTATAATAAGGAATTTAATGAAAAGAAAATACGAACAAAAGCTAGACTAATCCAAATAAGTCAAGAAGTTATGGAATTTTGCAAAACAGAAATCCAAGAACTTCTCAATAAAGGAATCATTAGGAAAAACAAATCACCCTAGTCTTGTCCTGCTTTTTATGTCCAGAAAAATGCTAAATTAGAAAGAAGAACTCTCAGGTTAGTCATTAATTACAAACCTCTTAATGAAGTCTTGGAATGGATACGGTATCCAATTCCTAACAAAAGAGATTTAATTAAGAGACTTAGTCAAGCTGTAATCTTCTCAAAATTCGACATGAAGTCTGGATTTTGGCATATTCAAATTCATGAGGATGAAAAATACAAAGCAACATTTGTCACTCCTTTTGGTCATTATGAATGGAATGTAATGTAATGTCATTAGGTCTTAAGAATGTACTCAGTGAGTTTCAGAATATTATGAATGAAATATTTAATCAATATAGTCATTTCTCAATTGTTTATATTGACGATGTTCTCATTTATTCCAAATCGATATATGAGCATTGAAAACACTTCAATATGTTTGCTAGGATAATTAAGCCAAATGGATTAGTTGTCTCAGCAACTAAAATTAAGTTATTCCAGACCAATAATGATGAAGAACACAATAATTCTTCCTCCGACCAAGAATCAGAATCCAAGTCCATAGAAAACCTAGTTTTAGGATTACTACCAAAAATTAGGATCCAAAAATGGTATTCTAAAATAAAAATAATAATTGAAGACTTCCAGTTAGAAACAATTGCCTTAATTGACTCAGATGTGGATTTGAATTGTATTCAAGAAGGTTTAATTCCCACCAAGTATTTTCATAAATCAACAGAAATCCTTAGTGCGGCAAACCAGTCACCAATGCAGTTAAAATATGAAATCCCAAAAGCCCATGTTTGTCAAAACAATGTTTGTTTTAAAACTCCATTTGTTTTGATAAAAAAACATTTCAGACCCAGTTATTTTAGCTCTCCCCTTCATAGCTTTCCTATATCCTTTTAAGGTTCACCATAACTGTATAACCACCAGAATGTTAGGACAAAAAATCACATTTGAGTTCGAACGTTTGAACAAATTACAACACATCTCCATGGTTGCTAATAGTTATATTACCAATCATAACCTCAGTCAAACTCAAGTTGTCGACCTATTGGTTACTGGATTTACAGGAATGCTCCATTCCTGGTGAAAAAAACATCTCACTGAACAATCAAGAAATGAAATTAAAAACGCAGTCAAAGAGACGAAGATGGAACACCTATCTAACTTAATTACCACTCACTTGGCTTTGATACCAAATGGGGCGGAACTAATGGTAATAATAACGATGAGGGCAATTGAACCAAGGGCAATGATGATTAGAATTGAATGAACTGTTAATTGAATAATTGGCAATTTGTTGTGGAGGATAACCAGGATTAAATATGCCATGAAACCAATTGTTATAAACAAATAGAAAGAATTGAACAAATGATTGATCTGTGTTTACCTTGAATTTGAGATATTCGATGAATTGATAGTGAGTAAGGATTTTATGCCATTCAAATCAGTTGTTATGAAATATTCTTCATAATGAAAATAATGAAATCAAAATAATGATGCAAATATAATTTGAAAATAACTTTTATTGCAAAACTTACACTGGAACTTACAATTGATTTACTGCCAATTGAGTTAGCAAATAAGAAAATGACTGATGAAAAGGATATTGGTGCACGCAGGCATCCTTGACATTTGAAAACCTTTTTCTGGGAGGGTTTTAATTTGGGGTAGTATAAATAAGGTTTTTAGCCATTAGGGTTTAGGAAGCGACATTGAGTGAATTTAGCAAAAGCTTTGGAGAATTTCAGACTTTTTACCTACAAGGTGGTTTCATTCTTTTTCTAGTTAATGATATATTCTTTGATTTTTATTATGAGTATGCATAACTAATTCCCTTTGCTAGGGCGAAGCCTTGAGCCTTAGCATGAATATGTAATTTTTATTTAATTATTTATGATTGATTGCATGCATACTTTGAATTATTAATCACCGTGATTAAAACTATCTAATTGTCTTAATGCCTGATCACCATTGGGATCTTTAGAAAAGTAATTTGATGTAATTTTGGTCGGAAGGTTCCCTGAAATTGGTGTTGGCTTCTTGTGACACATCCCAACCCAGAATATCCAAAAGGACCCCAAATCGAGGCGTGCTGCCGGACACCAAGAAGGTGACGAAGCCAATAAGTGTGATAATGTACAAAATGTGAATAAATTAAAATCTAAAAGTGCCTAAGTACACGAGTGTGCGGTGAGCGAGTCTCGACCCATTTCATGCGTGATACGGAGCATAGGTATAGTACAGTAAGGTAAAATAATGATTATACCATTAAAGAATCCACCTGCACTGGGAAGTGCTACCAATCCTCGTCGATGCGGAAACTCTACTGCTAGTACCTGGATGGGTGCATAAATAGAAAATGTGAGTGAGTGATCGAAACAAGGATGGGAGCACTAACACAGGGGTGTAGGTTTACATACCTGAATCTGACCTGAGCGTTCGCAACGTCATTAGGCGCTTCAAAGCATTCACAATAATTAGATTCAAGTAATATATGTTTGAATATGCCATGATACAATCTAAACCCAAACATTTCGTAGTGCTTCCAAATATATATTACCAAATATATAAACATATACAAATGGCATGAAATGCATAACTGTAACACCTCATTCCTGAACTATTTACTTTCGAGAATAATCATCAGTGATAAGTCCAAATAACACTAATTAAATGAACTATCACTACTTACCTTTCCTTAACTATTTACTTTCGAGAATAATCATCAGTGATAAGTCCAAATAGACACTAATTAAATGAATTATCACTACTTACCTTTCCTTACCTCAATTTCTTGATTCTTCCCATCTTAACTTATGACCAACATTAGTTATACCAAACCTAAGGTTAAATCTCACATTTTCACCAATCTCCTTCACATTGCCCAATTCCACAAGCAAGGCTATTGCCTCAATTATTTAGTCTCGTTTATTGTATGGCTGCATCTAACGTCTCATTAGACTGCCTACATACCCTAAACAGGGATCAAGCCATTCGTAGTTCACATTAGTACTTCAAAGCATTCACAATAATTATATGAAATTCAATTTGTAAACATTTATGGAATTATCAGTCATATATATGATAAAAAGGAAAAGACCTACTCACAAGTATATGGAAGGGTCATAGCCCCCCTAGCCTCGAGTGACTACGCTCGTCTTCAGGATATGTCTTACTTATATGCGAAACAACTGTATAAAAGTCAATTTAATGCACATAACCAAAACTAGGTAATAACTTCTCATACAATGCTCAAATGAGGTGTTTGAATACACCAACATGATCTACTCAACCTCACGAACATCCCCATATTTTTAGAATAATTTTCTGACCACCCATGCGCCGGCCAAGGCACGGCCAGACACGTCAGCCACGTGTGGCCAAACCCTAACTGGGCTTAACGGCCGTTAGGAATATTCCGTTAAAACCTTAACAAAAGTTAACGGCCATTACCCGATGCTGTTAGAATATTCTGTCAACTCTGACGGAATATTCTCTGCCTTCCTCGGTGAGCCTCGTCGGTCGCCCCCATTAACGCCGCTGTTTGCAACTTGAATTCTCGTTGGTTTTTGGAAAACTTTAAAACTTCATATCTTCTTCATTTCTCAACCAAATTCTACGAAATTTATACCAAAATGAAGCTTACAACAAGTAGAACAAAACCTTACCACTTTTGTGATCCAAAACCCCCGAAAACTCACCAGAAAGTCCTTCGATATTCAGGTCACCTCTGCAACTTGCCAACCCAAGCTTTCCGACGTCTAAAATCTTTCAAAATTATTCCCCGAGAATCGTGAAGATGTTCTAAAGCTTCCTATAATCTTAGAATATTCCAAAAACTTCATAATTATGTGTACATGAATAGTACCTCAAATCGGAGGTTATGGTTCTCGGGTTTCCCGACAGCTTCACGTCCTAAAAATGGTATAAATCAACTTCTGAGCTTGAAATGAGTCCAAAAACACCAACAATGACCACGATCCATGAGTGGAGAGGTTAGTTCCGAAATTGTCCGTACAATTGTACGGGAATAGAGGAAAATCCGAGAGAGAGGAAAGAGAGGGAGGGTCCAAGGGTTTGTTTTGGTGTGTGTATGTTCTGATGGCAGCCAACCCAAAACAAAAGAAAACAAGTCACCCAAGACACCAACTAACGTCCAAGGGCAAAATCATCATTCCACGCCATCGAAGATAACTTTCGGGACTAGCTGTGAGATCTTGTGATTAATAATTATAATTTCACTTAAGATGAACACCACGTCTTAAGGGTTGCATGGTTTTTCAAAGGGTTTTCATAAAGCATAATGAGTTTTTCATGTTCAGATTTGATCCAAACGTCCGAGCGGATTGCATATTAGATATATGTTCTATGTTTGAGGTTCCAAGTAGAATATATATTAGGAAAACCTAACCTTCAAAGTGGCATGTGTAGATCATAATAAGTGGTAAAAATGCATAGAATTGGTAGGTGATGGTGGAACCCTAGTGCTTTTATAAATTGGTATTTAAAAAAAAACTATTTTCTTTTCCTTCAACTTTAATATTGCAGATTCTTTTATTTTTATTAATTAAATTCGTTTTATTAAATTAGGTCATAAAAATCAATCATCTCAAATTTCTATTTTACAATAATTAATTGGAATTTGGTTTGCTTCGAATTATTTAATAATCCATGTGGAGAACGACCTTACGAGACCCATTTATACTATAATAACCTTGTCATTCTTGCAAGTTTTATAGGAGTTTTTAACCCTTTCGCTTGTTTGGTAAAATCCCTATCAAGAAATTGCCACTGTTGCCGGGGATTATTTAAAATAATTTGTTCTAATCAAATTTTCAGTTAGTTATTGCTGTATAGATATATATATATAGAAGAAAAATTTAATTTTCGTTTTTATTTTTGTTTACATATTACAGCAGTACAATGCAAATTACGAAGACAATATGTGCATGGTCAGCACGCGTTCAGTAGTGCAGAAATTGTTTCCTTTTGATCTAGAACCTGAGCAAACTTTAAGGAGGAGACGCAGGGAAAAATCCTTCTTGGCTTAGGAAACACATCATCTGTCTTGCACGCCAATTCTGGATAGTGGACACAATACAATTTCAGAAGTATAGCAAACCCACTATTATTAGGGAAAAAGAGAGAAATAGAAATAGAATTATCTGAGTTTGATTTGGAGAAAAGAGGAAGAAAGCAGAGCATAGGGTTACGAGAATTCGACAATTCATAGAAAAAGGAGGGAGTAAGAGAGATAGAGAAACCAAGAAAGAAGAGGAGATGAAATGGGAATATAGATGGGACGGCTAGAGTTTTGTGTACTTTAGAAATCCTATAAAGTATTTAATATCCAGAATATCTATAAATATTTTACGGATACAATAATAGCAACGCAAAACTTGTTGTCAAGTTGGCTTGTAGCAAATATTCTCAACCTGGAGGGAAGGGGTTCAAACGTTCAAACCTTCAGGCATCCAAATTTAGGGTGGACTTATCCTCATAATAGGCTTAATAATGTGGTTCAAATTCGTCTTTGGCGAAAATCGAACTTAAGACCTCTCACTTACAAGTGAAGAGGAATACCACTAGACCATAATACCAAGTGGCTCCAGATTTTGAGTATTTGTATATTAAATATATCTCGGTTGTGGTTCGGTCTGGTCCGATTTCTGGACTACCAAAATCGAAACTGAACCAGCCAATTTCGGTTCGGTTTGGTTCAGTTCAGTTCTTTCAGTTTTAGTTCGATTTTTTTGGCTTCGATTCGGTGTTTGTCTCGGTTTTTTTCGGTTTTTTAAACTCACCCTTAGTAACAAGCTTCAATACGCTTCAATTTCTCTTGAAACACTTGATTCTTTGCTAAGTAAATAGCATTCTGATTCACATATCTATTCACCATGGAACTTTGAGCAATTCCAAACTCTCTTCTTAAACCATTAAACCAAGGTGCTTCCTTTCCAGCTTCTACAATGCAATATACTCCGATTTTGTAGTGGACAATGTTGTACTTGACTGTAGTCTAGCTCTCCAACTGATCGGTCCTCACCCACAAACGAAAACGTAACACGTAGTGAACTTTCTTTTGTCTATGTCTCCTGTATAGTTAGCCTCTATATAACCCATCACACAAGCTTCATGCTTCCCCTTCTTGTTTTTCAAACAAAATCCTTAGACTCTTTGTACCTTTCAAGTAACCAAGAATCCATTTAACTGCAAACAAATGCTCCCTTCCTGAATTCGCCATATACTTTGAAACAGCACTTAATGCTTTAGCTCTGTCAGGTCTTGTGCAAACAATTGCATACATGAGACTTTTATTGCACTTGCATAAGGGATTTCTCATCTCTTCCAACTCTTTTTTTTTTTTTTTTTGTAGTCAGATTTTTCAACGCACTCAACTGATAGTGAGTTGCCAATGGAGTAGACACGAGCAGACATGGCTTCTCTCAATCCATATTGAAACGCTCCAATATATTCTGAATATATTTTGCCTGTGATAGCTATATCTTACCCGCTTCTCTGTCCCTCCTAATTTCATTCCAATCATACAAGCATCTTCTAAAATTAATCTTCAACATTTATGAGGTAAAATGCCTATATGACTGCCTTGGAAATTGCTTTAGCCCATAACGACATTTTTTCAATCGACATACCATGTTTTCTTTTCCTGTTTTGAGAAAAACCTTCCGATTAGGACATATAATGACTTCATCCAAATCATCATAGAAAAGTCTCAAAGTTACATGGTATATCACCATATCCAGCTTATCTCCTATGGATAACATAATTTCTATATGAGTGTACTTAACCACTGGAGATAATACCTCATCATAATCAACTCATTCCTTTTGCGAATACTCTTTTGCCACTAGCCAAGCTTCATATCTCATGGCATCGTCTTCATGTGTGTCTTCCATCTTTCTAAACACCCACTTACAATTTGCAATCTTTCAATCCTTTGGTTTAGAAACTAACTCCCAAACAAAATTCTTATAAGGAGATTCCATCTCTTTAGTCGTTGCAACCATCCAACTTTCCTGATTGTTACTTGTTATAGCTTCTTGATACATGGTTTGATCTTCCTGACTAACGCTTGAAGCATAATTGATTTGATCTTGATCAAATCCATACCGGTTGGGTTGCTTGCAATTTCACTTCGGTTTCTCCAATGCTATGCACCTCTGAAACAGTTGCACATATGTGATACCATAAAAGTTCTGCAATTTTTTTACAAATATTTATTTTGAGTTTTGGATGCCAATTTTATTGGTAATTAATGGTGCAGCATGGAGGTTTGAGGTGGTGTATGCTATTTTTTTTAGGTGGCAAGTGATAAGTGCATTATTTATCATATTTTCATGTTAACTATCCCCAAATTTTGTTAAGAAATTGATTATAAAAGAGCCTTATTACTTTCTTTTTCTTAGTTTCAGCCAATCTGCGCACTCAGAATGTTTTTGGTGATAATTCAACTTTCTGGAGGAGTTTTGATGCAAGGCTAACTGGAGAAGGAAGCTAAGAGGTTGAAGATTGTTGTATTCGAATTTCATAATTTTCCATGGAGTCATTCATTCCAGTTTTACAAATCAATCCCACAGAAGTTGTTTTCCCATCAGAATTGCGCAGCTGTAGGAGAATGAAGATTTGAAGGCTTTCCCGATTTTTCCTAGTGGCATGCAATATATGGTTGGAAAGATAAGATATGAAGCTACATTTCCCATATATCGATGAGACCAAGGCAGCCACTTTTGAACCATTTTCCAACCAAACCATGGTGAGTTAGTCATCAAGAAAGCTACCATTCTCTTTGTCTCATCGAGGAGTATGATTTTCAGTTTTGAATCATTTGATTTCGTTGAGTATTGAAGAAGTTATGGACATTTAAAGTTGACCTAGTTTCCGGCGAGTTCTCCAGTTTTCCCGCGGACCAATCACCTTTCAAGCTATTTTCCGGCGATCTCCGGCAACCATTGGGCTTCCAAAAAAGTATAATCTTGTTCAACACTTTCCTATCTTCATTTTGATTTATTATGGGTCGAATTTAGTTAAGAAACGATTGAGTTACGAAGCTTTGAAAATTGCTCACTTGGAGCAATGCTTTGGAATTCAGGTAGGGGAAATATGGCAGACCTTTACAGAGATTGGCTTTATTAAATTTTGTGAAGCATTATATTATTATTATCGATCTTGTTGGTTGATTAATGTGATCTGGGTTGCTAATTGGACAAATATTGCTCTTGTGTGTTTACTTGTTATTGGTAATGGAATTATTGGTGAAATGTTATTGGTTGAGAATATACTATGGTATATGTGAATGATAAATGAAAGTATTTGTGAATCATTCATAATTCGTCGTGTGGTTGGAGTTTCAGTGGTGAGAAGGAATTGGAAATGAAGGTAGTTGGAAATGATCTTTTGTGTAGTTGAGCCAAACTTTTAGTAGGTACCAAGTCTCAGGCGAGCCCACAGTGCACAGTTTCTTTTGGGTAATTCGGGATTGGCGACAAAAGGTTTTGGAAAGATGACTAACAAAAGGGGAAATTGGGATGATTGAGTTACAGGGTGTTAATTTGTATATTAGAACATTCGAACCACCACTGCAGAGGTAAAATGCACGGTACGGGACGTGCAGGTTCACATGTTTTATTATATAAATTAATGGGTAGAGATGAAGAGTATTGCATTGCACTTATGCATGGTTATTGATAATATTTGGTACTTGATTACATGATTTTATGACACTTAATTTAGTATTGTCAATTACTGTGATAAGGTTATGTCCCTACTATGTGACGTTGGCTGTTGCTCACCCTTCACCTATTATTTTACAGATGAGTTATTTGGTAAGACAACTGTTATATGGCAAGGCAAGTGTTGGAAGAGTTGAGGTTATGATTGAGGAGAAGTTTAAGGATTTTTAATTTATTACTTTTGTACACCTTGTAAGGATTTTGGAGTTATTTTTAATAAGAGGAGTTCATTTTCCAACCTGTGCCAATTTCCCTTTTATTTATTTAGCTTTTAACTCATGTTTCGGATGCAGGTTTGAGTTTTTATTACCAACCTGGGTCCGGGGCGTGACACATGCCCAACTTGACAAGTGAGTCACCAAAATTCCTACTACACACGACATGAGTATGAATATCCGCAAGTTGTTCTTTCGAGTTCACAAATAGTATTGACACAATCTTCTTCTCAAGCTTTTCCTTAATGAAGTGTTGATCAACCTCCACATGCTTCGTTCTGTCAAGTTGTACTGGGTTCTCTACAATCTCTCATGTCGACTTATTGTCATAGTACAAATTTGTGACCTTCTTCAGTTTGAAACCACGACCCCAAAGCAACTCATGTAACCAAAGAACTTCACATGCTCTATGTGCCATACCTCTGAATTCGGCCTCTGCAGAAGACCTAGACACCACCTTTTGTTTCTTGCTCCTCCAAGTAACTAAATTTCCACCAATGAACGTAAAGTATCTAGAAGTAGAATGCATATCAGTCACATCACCTGCCAATTAGCATCAGTAAACCCTTCAATTTTTAAATGACCTTTCCCGGGGCCAACTTTAAATGAGCTAAAATCCGCATAACAGTAGCCATATGATCCATACATTGTGAGTGCATAAATTGACTCACCACACTCACTGCGTAGACTATATCCGAACAGGTATGAGCTAAATAAATTAGCCTTCCTACCAATCAATAATATCTGCCTTTATCTACTAGTTCCTGATCCGAATAAATTATCAAGTGATGTTTCTCCACAGTAGGAGTATCCATAGGTTTACACCTAAGCATACATGTTTCCTTTAACAAATCTAGAACATATTTCCGTTAAGACAAGAAAATACCTTTGGATGAATGAGCAACCTTGACTCCAAGAAAATACTTTTAATCACCCAAACTTTTCATCTTAAACTCGGCAGCAAGGTTTTTTTCAAGTTTGACAATCTTATATGAATCATCACCTGTTATTATCATATCATCCACATAAATAATTAAGGATGTTACTTTATTGTTTCTCCATTTCACAAATAGAGTATGACACAGAAGGACTTTGATAATACTCATTCTTCCTCATGGCTTGAATGAATCTCCCAAATCATGAACGAGGTGATTGCGTAAGCCCATAAAGTGACTTCCGCAATCGGCACACTCCCATTTTTCCTCTAGTATTATATTGTGGAGGAAAATCCATATACACTTCCTCCTCCAAATGTCCATGAAGAAAAGCATTTTTTACATCAAATTGTTTCAATGGCCAATCCAAATTTGCAGCTAATGAGATAAGAACTCATACTGTATTCATCTTAGCTATTGGAGAAAAAGTTTCCTAATAATCAACACTACATGTTTGAGTATATACTTTTACTACCAACCTTGCTTTGTACCTGTTGAGTGATCCGTTAGCCTTGTATTTAACTGTAAAAACCCATCGGCACCCAACTGGTTTTTTCCCTTTTGGCAGTTCCACTACTTCTCATGTATTATTTTTCTGTAGTGCCTTCATCTCTTCATCCATTACTTCAGCAAATTATCTATTCTTCAAAGCATCCCTTACTCGAGTTGGTACTTGAATTGACTCTACATTGTTCACCTAAGCTTGACGTTCGGGTGAAGATTTTTACATGACAAATAATTGGCTATTGGATACTTCACTTTTCTTTCTGAAGAAAACCTGTCAGGGGGTACACCATGATTTTTCCTTGGTGGCAACTTATATGTACTTATAACATCATTAGTTACGTGAGCATCCATAGTACTTACCTTAGGGATATTCAGAGAAGACGTATTGGACGATGGCACTATCGAGCTAAAGAGGAGGAAACATCTTCAGTACAAGTCTTGGGGCTGCTAGCTTTAGCAGAAGCTTGCGGTGAAGCTAGCTTAGCTTTTGCAGTAGCTGGCTAAACGCCAACACAGGGACTCTCATCACACCCTTCTTTAGCAATCAATGGTTGAACCTCTGCAGACTGAGGCTCTACTACATCAATTGGTCGCGATGCACTTCCCCTGAAGCAATTACGTCTTGGACATCCAACCACCCAAAAATTACCATCAAGATCATAAATACTAGCATGCTTCCTCTGTGATTGGAAGGTGACGATGTTGGAGTATAAAAATATTCTGATTCAGAAAAAGTCACATCCATGGTTACATACATTTGGCGAGTTTTAGGGTGGTAGCACTTATAACTTTTCTGTTGGGATGCAAATCCAACAAAGACACACCAAAGAGCACACAGATCCAATTTGCTATGATGAATCTTGTAGATATGAACATAAGTAACATATCCAAACACCCGAGGAGTAAGAGCGTTGGTAGAGATAACAGGAACATGTTCCATCAATACTTGGAGTAGAGTACGGAATTCTACAACCCGTGATGGCATGCGATTAATTACATACACTGCATAGGTGACGGTATTCGGCCAAAAACTCTTAGGTACAGATGCACCAATAAGCAATGCACGAACAATTTCCAAAATATGACCATTTTTTCTCTTAGCAACCCCATTTTGTTGTAGGGTATGAGGACAAATTGTCTCATGGAGGATTCCTTGATCACTGAAAAAAGAAAATAGCTTAGAGTTAACACATTCACCTTTGTTATCAGAATGGAGAACCTTGATAATGGAGGAATATTGTATAGCCACCATCTGAGAAAAAGTCCGAATAATCATACGAACATCACTTTTATGTTTCAACACATATACCCATGTCATACTAATGCAATCATCAACAAACATAACAAACCACTTAACCCCTGAAACGGTATTAGCAGGTGAAGGCCCTCAAACATCTGAATGCACAAGTCCAAGCGGAAGCAATCTTTTATTCATACTAGGAGAAAACAAAGCACAATGGCTCTTATCAAGAATACATACTTCACAATGTAAGTATGATTTCATGAAACAAACTAGGCAACATACGCCTTAAATAACCAAAGGAAACATGTCCTAACCGACGATGCAATAACCAAACTTCTTATAGATTACTAGTACGAGATGGTTGAATTGCATTAGCTTTGCTAGGAATGACGTCATCCACCTAATACAACCCCTCTCTCTTAGTGCCACACTCAATCATCTCCTTGGCTTGAATATCCTGAAGTAAACAAGAAAAACGGATACATAAGTACAACACAATCCAATTGCTCAGTAACTTGGGTAATAGACTCTTACTGGCTCCATTAGAAGCTCGCTCTTTTGCATGCAATTTTTTCTTCAATTCCAGGAACCATTCAGGTACTCCATGTTTTTGAAAACATTTATCTTCCGTATGACAGGTTTACCCACAGAAAGTACACTTCAAATCATCTTTATTTTCTCGAGTAAATGGACGAGAATTTGTTGATAACAACGAGCTATAGGACCAGCCAGATGATGGTGGCCGTGACACCATAGCCACGGGGGATGTTCTTCCTTGATTCCCAACAACACTACCTCCCATCACAGTAGCATGGCGTTGTGCTTCCCACCTAACAATAGAAAACACTTCCTTGATGGATGGTAAAGGTTGAGTTCTCAAAATATCACTACGTAACTTATCAAATATATCATTAAGTTCTGCTTGAAAATGCATACACACGGTCCAGTTAGATTTCTTCTCGAAGTGTCTTCAAGTCAATAGCACATTCCATCTTGATTGGTCTTCATTGATCCAGTTTTTGCCAGACAGCATTGAGATCGACATAGTATACACTAATAGGCCGCCCTTGTAGTCGAAGTCGGAATGACTTTACCTTCAACTCATAAATCTAAGAGATATTAGACCCATCATAATACATTAAAACAACTTCTTCCTATACTTCTTTAGCGGTACGAAGATGGATGAAAAACCCCATGATGGTAGGATCCATGGAATTAATCAACCACCCTTTCACAATTGCATTCATAGTCTCCTAAGTTTCATACTCAACACTGTCTTCCTTTGGTTCCTTAATACTTCCTGTCACGAACCCTTTCTTACCATGCCCAGAGATATGCATCTCCAATACTTTGGACCAAAGAAGATAATTTGATTCATTGAGTTTTACGGTATTTGGTATGTTAGAAGCATCACTTTGAATTACAACCGGACTCAAAATTGAGTTGTTAGCCGAGCCATGCAACCCACCTTCCAATTTTAGCCTTGATCCTTCCTTCATACTTGTCATGGATCACGCACAGTTACACTTGCAGAGCACCGCAGACAATACTCCCGTAGCTTTCGGTTTGCTACAATGAACGCAACAAGAATGGGGGTCAACTGTCTTGAACACGCAGCAGTAGCATAATAGAACTTTTTTTAGGGTTACGGTTAGGCTCCGATGCCAAATAGAAATTTATGGCTTAATTTTCATGTATTGCATAATTTTGTATATAAGTACATACATCCTTATTCTTAAAGGAAAAACAAAGAAGGACACAAGAGATATCCTTCCTAATAAAGGACTCTAATATTTACACAATATTTACATTCCTATTTCTAAAGATTACTCACGGCAACAATTCCACCCAACTATGGCATAGTAAAACTATCCATAGTCCGTTATGAAGATAGTTGGTGATAGGCCTCCTAGTGGGTACGCCCCATTTTTTATTTGACGGATAGTAAAATAGAAAATAGACTCTCTATTTATATCTATATAGATATATGAATTCTTTGAGGGTTGCATTGATTCAAATTTTTGTAGTCGGGTCAGGAGAAATTCAAACCAGATAATGATGCGATTGACCGATAAATGGAAACATTGTGGCAAATTAAAAATTTAAATAACTTTTTACAAACCTTTTGTTCACGTGCATCATTGAATTAGGTCGACCTCCATATTGGTATATATGTCTTGGACACATTTCGATAGCAGAGGTACATCACTTTAAATTTTCATATTGTTAGTTCTCTTGAATTGGTGAATCACTACTTGGTGGAGGAGCATCATCACATTGTTCACCTTTATCCTCATCAGCATTGGCATTCACTTTTTTCCCCTTGTTTTTCTTCTTATTACCCTTTGCCTCCACCACCGCTAGCTTTAGCCGGGTGCAAGAAACACCTCCGAGGTATACATATTTGTAAATGATGAGTTTCATGGAGCTGGAGTGTACCCTGTGTGCGACTCGATGACGGGGTATGTGTTTGATGATACGAATTTTACCACCTACAGAAGTAGGGATAAAAACACTTTAAATACTTGCAAGCGTACAAGATAATTGTAGTATAGAAGTCTCTAACAAGGTCCTTATCCACAAGGATTGAATGAATAATTTTTATCAAACTAAATCTTAATTAATTACTTAAAACAAAGTTTTGGAAAAGAGTGATTTTTGTTGTAGGCCTATTTAACTGAGCTATCTAAAGAATAGAGAGAGGAAGGAAAGATTAAATTGTGAGGTGTGTGTTGTATCACCCCCATTGTGCCTTTATTTATAGTAGTAGGATAGGTAAAATTCGTACCCTTTTAGGATTACAACTCATAATAAGTAATCAACTCCTAATAGGAATATAAGAGATATTCCTAAATCTACTAGGATTTACACAATCACATTCCTATTCTAAATATGACTGCAACACTCCCTCTTGAGTGTGTAAATACTCAACAAACATCGCATCAAATCTTCAGCAAATAAGGTAGAATAGTTGATGAAGTCATCAACATAACAGGTGAACACGAGTCTCAAATTTTTAAAGAAAGTATGCATTGGTAGTAAAACTCACAAAACCTCGCTATAGTAAAACCCAAGGCATAGATAAAACCCATAAACTAAGGAGAAAAGTGAGAAGTATGCACAATGTCTAAAACAAACATCAAACAAGACAAAAGTAGTGAACTCAACAGAGTATGATAATGCTAGGATGGGTGTCTCGTCAAAACCTCGTTAGGTAGCAAAAACGCAGTGGGAAAAATGCTCCTAATCGTAGGAAAAAGAGTACATTAAGAACAAGTGAGTATTGTAATGCCCCGCCCAGCCAATTTATTTCGGAAATACATTTAATGGTAGGCCAAAAAATGTCATTGTTAACCTTTAGTTTAACAATCATTCTAACATTTCTTTCTTTGATGATTTTCCACTAAAATTTATCTCATTTATTTTATGGCTGCATCTAACTTCTTGTTAGACTGCCTACGTACCGTTTGGAGGGATTAAGCCAATCGTAGTTCACAATTATTTTCGAAAATATTCAAGTCACTCTCTAACCAATGTAGGCCCACCAGACTTCACTTAGTTTTCTGTAGTACTAATTTTAGTATTTAGAACGTTTTA
The DNA here is from genome assembly GCF_019419815.1 of Pyrus x bretschneideri. Taxonomy (NCBI): domain Eukaryota; kingdom Viridiplantae; phylum Streptophyta; class Magnoliopsida; order Rosales; family Rosaceae; genus Pyrus; species Pyrus x bretschneideri. The sequence goes on along the minus strand of NW_025999613.1, from coordinate 1,174,477 downwards.
AGACATGTTGACCAAAAGTCAACTCTCTGTCAATGGTAAGGTCAATAACTCTCCATAATTCAATCTGAAAGATTCCCATTTTAGATTTTGGATTTGTAACTTCCTAAGGTCCTCACTATGCTCATAGAACATCATACTAGAATCTTACCACGATCCGATGGTCGAATCTCTACCAATCATAATTTTCAATGGTGGTCAACTTTTTATTTTACAACTTACAAATCCAATTTGGGAAGATCCATACGTTGGATTCTCAATCCGTAAGTTTCTATGGTCCTCAAATATTATGTACTATAATGTATCAAAGTTTGGTGACAATGCAACGGTCAGATCATTAATTGCTATAATGTTCAAGTGTCGGACCTTAACAAAATTATACTCAAAAAATGGAATTGCGTTAATCAAATGCCAAATATGGAATTAAGGCATCAAAATTTAGCTTAGGGTGGTTAGGGGGCGCCTCGGCCCACGTGCCGCTTCGACTCGCCAAAAAATTCAACTAACTCTAAAAATTATAAAATTATATATAATTGTATATCTTAATGAGGGGAGAAATTTTCATACTTGGCCCGAAGTCCAATTCAGCTGAGAAATGCCTGAATTTTCCCACAAATGGCTGAAACCCTAGTTTTGGGTGTGCTTCGATTCGACCTCCATACTCGCTCTGACGCCTCCACCACTGCTTGGACTTTGTTCCTGAGGTTGAGGGGAGCTTACTGGTGGTGGTAATTGGTTGAGTTAACTTCAGGTTTTGGTGGATCACCACCACGAACCCTGTCACACCCATCGCGCGAGTTTCATAGTTTCAAGCCAGACTTTCATTAATCTTGGGGTCGAATAGGTAGAGGGAAGGTCGTGGAGTGTTTCCCAGGGGGTGGCTCGGCTTAAATCGCCAGGATTTCCCTGAAGAACCATCGGGTTCCATGGGTTAGGTTGCAATGGAAAATCGAATAAAAGGATCCGGTGTCCCTCATCTCCCTCCTTTCCCATCCTTACTCCCTCTTCTGATTGGTCCCGCACTCTTCTCTTTTTCCCCGATTGGGCAGCCCCCTTTCTTCTTCCTTCTTCCCTTTTTCGTTTATTTTCTTTCTTCTTTCCCTTCCTCCCCCTTTTCTTTTTATTTCTTTTTTTTTCTAATTGGTCCCTTCCCAATTTAATGGGAACCCAAAAATATTAAATTTCTATTTTATTTAAGAACATCTAATGTCCGTAACTTTTCATTTCTCGTTTCAATGGACAAACGGTTCTGCCTACGCACTTGTAGGATCGTCCTCTATCCAAATATATCAAGAATATGATAAAATATGTGAGGATAAAATACATCCTCATATAATTACATTGAGCCTACTAGGGCATTTTCGTCTTTTCACTTATCAAAAAAAAAATCGCCGTAAATATAAATACGTCTTAACTAGACCTGGCAATTTCTTAAACGACTCGTTAACACGACACGTAAACGACAACAAAATAACGGGTTTTAGGTCAACACGATAACTACTTTGATCATTATCGGATCACACGATATGAACCCGTTAATAATGGGTCCTTAACAGTTTTACACATGAGTGACACGCGAGTAACCTATTTCGACACGATAAGAAAAAAATTAATTTGATGATTTTAATTTTTTAAACCACTAAAAAACTTACTATAAAATACAATAGATATAATGGATCTATATAAATTCTATACAAATTTTAAAAATTTAAGTTTTATTTATTTATTTATTTTTATAGTATACTATAGGCAAAGAATGAGATTAAAAAAATTATAAAACACATTAAAAATAAAAATATCAAGTAATTTAAAAATATCAATCACATTAAAAAATTTATAATAATTACTTCACTAGGGCGAAAAATGTGAAAAAAATATGTAAACGCTCGTAATCGTATCCTCTACGCTTTGAGGATGGGTACATTATCGTTTGAATTTTTAAAACCTTACAAACCCTCATGAATAATATTTTTAAGAGAGTTCAAAATAAATAAAATTCATAATCATTAATATATAAGTTTGAAAAATGTAAAAGCATATATAAACGCTTGTAATTGCATCCTCTACGCTTAGACGATGATTACATGGTCGTTTATATTTTTAAAACCCTCCAAATCTCATGACTAGTGTTTTTTATTTGAGTGCAAAATTAATAAAATTAATAATTATTGTAGAAGTGTGAAAAATGTAAAAAAAAAATATAAAATCACTCGTAATGACAAGCTTTACAACTTTCGTGAATGGGTCAACTCCGAATTTTAGTATGTACATACTAATTTAGTATTATGTTTTACATTTTTTTTTCGGTCAAATTATGTTTTTCATTTTCATTATTTATTGATTTAAAATATATTTTTCTTAATGCGTAACGGATCGGGTCATATTACCTGATAATATTAACGGGTTGATTTTGGGTCGAGTCATATTACCTATTTACTTTAACGGGTGTTACACGACACGACCCGTTAAGCTATCAGGTATGACACGAAAACGATATGAACACAAGAAACACGACACGAATGTCAAGTCTAGTCTTAACCACTAATACGAATACAAAATACTTAATTTAATAATCAAAATCAGGAACGGGATTTCACATTTCCCCACTGAAATATTCTTAACTATTTAGTGATTCATTTCCCTACTTTGCCCACATATTCATAAATACGAATATCAATTTCATATACTTAAGTTTTTTCAGGATATAACATTCGACCCCCATTAAAATAAATCTCATCCTTGAGATTTCTACCATCGATTAATGAAAAGGAATTTAATGCCAATCCCACCATTCCATTTATAGTGAATAAAATCATAACCTCAGTCTATGATTTTATTTAAGCTCACAATAAATAAATCAACGAATAAATCATCGTGATTCTTACCTATATACTCAGATTCCCAGCACCATTTATTTGCAGAATAAATATCATAAATTCTAGCCACATTCACTGGTGATACCAAACATCAGAAAAATTTTGCCCTATTCATTTTTAGGCAAAACAATTATCATATTTTCCCATCGTAGCCATTATCAGCCAAATAAATATCAGAATTTCATATACTTAAATTTGCCAGCCATAAATATTATTGGCAAAACAACAATTCATCACCTTTGTCTTTTATCCCAATAAGTGACTAGCAACTGGAAAAGATAGTAATATACCTGGTCGATATACATCACATTGATAACTCATACTCACAGCCCATACATGAAGCTTTTCTCCCAGAAACATTGGGTCTTTGTGCCTATTCAATTATTTCTCCACATTTCACAGGTCATTTCGCCCAAATCAACATTCACGGGCCACTTTACCCAATCAAACATCCATGGGCCATTTTGCCTAATCAAACATTCATCTCATTCCACAGGCCATCATGCCCAAATCAACATCCACGGGCCTTTTCGTCCAAATCAACATCCAAGCTGTGGTGGAGGCATCAGAGCGAGTATGGAGGTCGAATCGAAGCACACCTAAAACTAGGGTTCCGGCTAGTTTGCGAGAAAATTCAAGCATTTCCCGGCCGAATTGGACTTCAGCCCAGGTATAAAAATCGCTCCCCTCATTGAGATATACAATTTTACAAAATTTTATAATTTTTGGAGTTAGTTGAATTTTCTAGCGAGTCAGGGCGACCTGACCGTTGTGTGCGGCGGCGCGTGGGCCGAGGCACCCCCTGACCACCCTAAGCTAAATTTTGATGTCCTAATTCCATATTTGACATCCGATTAATGAAATTCCATTGAGTATAATTTTGTTAAGGTCCGACACTTGAACATTACAGTAATCGACGATCCGACTATTGGATTGTCACCAAACTTTGATACATTATAGTACATAATATTTGAGGACCATAGAAACTTACAGATTGGGAACCCGACATATGTATCTTCCCAAATTGAATTTGTATGTTCATAAAATAAAACGTTGACTACCGTTGAAAATTGTGATTGGCAGAGATCCAACCGTCGGATCATAGTAAGGTTTTAGTATGGTCTTTTATGAGCATAGTGAGGACCTTAGGAAGTTATAGATTCAAAATCTGATGTGCGAATCTTCCAGATCGAATTATAGAGAGTTGTAGACCCTACCGTTGACTGAGAGTTGACTTTTGGTCAACATGTCTCAAAAACGTTCTAAATACTAAAATTAGTACTACAAGAGACTAAATGAAGTCTAGTGGACCTACATTGGTTAGAGAGTGACTGTGAACTACAATTGGCTTGATCCCTCCAAAGGGTACGTAGGCAGTCTAACGAGAAGTTAGATGCAACTATAAAATAAACGAGATTAAATTTTAGTGGAAAATCATCAAAGAAAGAAATGTTAGAATGGTTGTTAACCTAAAGGGTAACAATGACATTTTTTGGCCTACCATTAAATGTATTTCCGAAATAAATTGGTGGGGCGGGGCGTTACAAGTTTGCTTCAGGATACTCCTCTTGAGTTAGACATAACTTCAAAATAAGAGAACTACAAGCAATTCAACTCAAATAATTTACGTATACCGATTCCTTGGACGAGCTTCCGAAAAATAGACTTGGGCAATGACTTAGTGAAGAGATCGACCAAGTTGTCATGAGAACGGATTTGCTTGACTTCAATGTTTTCATGCTATTGTTGCTGGTGAGAATAAAAGAACTTCGGCGCTATGTGCCTGGTGTTGTCTTCCTTGATGTATCCCTTTTTTAACTGCTCGATACATGTTGCATTGTCTTCATAGATCATTGTAGAAAGGTCAACGAAAAATGTAAGACCACTAGTGCTTCGAATATGTTCCATAACTACTCTCAACCAAAAGCACTCACGCTATGCTTCATGTAGGGCGAGAATCTCAGCATGGTTCAAAGAATTCGTAACTAGCGTTTGCTTGGTAGACTTCCAAGATATAGCGGTGTCTCCAATGATAAAGACATAGCCCATTTGAGAACATGCCCTATATAGGTCAGACAGATATCCAACATATGTGTAACCAACAAGGTGATAATCAATTCAAGAACCATATGGGGCGGCAACAGTCGAAGATTCGTGGGTATAGAATAAGCCTAAATCCATCGTACCCTTGAGATAGCAGAAAATGTCTTTAACACCATTCCAGTGCCTACATGTGGGCATATTGCTGTATCTAGCCAAAAGAATGTTAGCATGCTTATCTCCCCTTAACGATGGGAAGACTGTCTCATCAAAGTGACAATTCGCAAAACATAAGGTAAAAAGATCTCCTGTCAAGGGTTCTATATAGCAAACAATTGATGGCGAATCATAACCGACATAGATTCCCATTTTTTTCAGAGGACCCATTTTGTACGTAGTGGCGATGCTATTGGCACATAAAATACGCACCCTAACACACGTAAATGCAAGACGTCAGGCTCGTATCCAGTAACAAATTGTAATAGTAAATGAGGTTGGGTAGCAGTGGGCCTCAGGTGGACCAGTATAACTACGTGCAACAGATACCAGCAGTTTGGTTCTCATAACCAAAGTCCGAGTTATCAATTGGTTGCGCTTTATGAAAGCTTTTGCTAGGCTGTTTTGGGTATGAACATGGGGTACAAGATGTTCCACATCAATCCTTACTGACATGCAATAATTGTCAAAAGTCTGTGACGTAAACTCTCCAGCATTATCTAATTGAATCGACTTGATCGGATAATCAGGGTAGTGAACCCTTAACTTAATAATTTGTGCTAGGAACTTTGCAAATACAGCGTTGCGTATGGACAACAGGCAAACATGTGACCATCGTGTTGATGCATCAACTAACACCATAAAATATCTGAATGGTCTGCAAGTTGTTGAATAGGTCCACAAATATCTCCTTGAATCCTCTAAAGAAACTTAGGGGGTTGTGAATGATCTTTGTAATCGAAGGTTGAGTATTTAACTTCCCAAAAGAACACGTTTTGTATGGCAGAAATCCAACATAGGGAGGTAACCGATGCCCACGAGATGTTTTAAGGATATGGCGTATCATGTCATGTCCAGGATGCCCGAAACGATCATGCCAAAGAAAGTGCTCTGGAACTCAGGCACAAGGCCGACCAATGGTGGGCTTCTATGCTGCGAATGGTTTTGATGTACAACCTACTCGAGAAACGTTCCAACTTCTCGTCAATACGCTTCTGGCCATATTCATACGAAGTGATACAAAGAAATTCAGAACCATTATCTTCAGTGGTTTTGACATGATATTGATTACTCTAAAACTCAGCAATGTTCTTCTGGAATGTGGAGAATAGAGTGCCTTTTTAATGGTTAAAACTGTACCATTGGTACGAGCCTTTCTGTATCCTTTAACCAGGCTAGATGAGCCTAAAAGAGTTGTCAGAAGTGCTTTCTTGGGTATAAAGTTAGTAAAATAGTGTTGCTCACGCAAGATGGTGTGTGTGGTAGCACAGTCAGCTAGACAACTAATTTTCCCACTACACATACCTAGATATAAATTGATTGAATGGGTCATATGCATAAATATGATTCCATTCATTCAATTAAGCAATTCAAGAAAAAATATCCATAAAATAACAATCCATAATTCAAAACAAACCAAAAACAAACAAATTATTCCAAACACTTAGAAAAAAATGTTCAAAATTAAACCATAAACCTAGAAAACTAGGGAATAGGGGCCTGCCACTCGTAGTGGCTTTAGCCACTAAGGGTAAAATGCCTAAAACATGTCTAATTTATTTGTTCATAGGCACTAACACCTTTTGAAAATTAGATATCTCCATTGATGTAGTAGCATCTTCCGGATGTTCCACATGTGCAAAGTTAGATTCATGATGAGAATGATACTTGGCAATAGCCTTAGGGTTAGCTCAGCATATGCGTGACCAAAGATCCTTTGATCCATAACGGTAGCACATGTCCATTTAAGTGGAAACCAGTTGAACAGTAGCTTTTCCTTTGTTCTTGAAGTTTAGGGCCTTAGGTGCAAGAGGTGGACGCTACTGGGTCACATTTCCTCCCTTGGGTGGGCCTTGATTCTATGGACCATGAGCCCATGGTGGGGCTTACTACCCATTTGCACGGCCACGATGATTCTTTCGTCGTTTAAAGCTATGAGAATTAGTCGTGTGCGCTTCAGGTGTTGCGTGAGCTACTCGGTTGGGCTTGATGATTCTTCATCAAAAGCTGGTTTTACTTTTCAATGAGAAGTAGTATAGAGATCAAATTCAAAAAATTTGGTGAACTTTTGTGCCCTATATTGTTACCGCATGACAATATTGGTGGCATGGAAGGTTGAATAGGTTTTCTCCAGGAGATCTGATTTGGTTAGATCCACTTTACAGAACTTCAGTAGTGATCAGATTTTACAAACTTCATAGTTGTATTCATTCACAGACTTAAAGACTTGGAAGCGAAGATGCTGCCAGTCCTGTCTTGCTTCAGGCAAGTATATGTCTTTCTGGTGATCGAAATGGTCGGCCAGAGCAAGCCAGAGGGTGCATGGGTCCTCCTGAACGAGGTACTTGGTCTGCAGAGCCTCATAGATGTGTCTTCAAATGAAGATCATTGCAGTAGCTTTCTGAGCTTTGTCGACATATTTGTCGTTGGTAGGTGCCTTGATGGTGGCTCTAATACCCTTTGCGGTGAGATAGAGCTTCACGTCTTGAACCCACTTCAGGTAGTTTCTTCCAGAGCGGTGAAATCGAGCTTGTTCAAGTTTTACATGTCCCTAAAATAGAGGGTACAACAAAAACGTGATTAGTCATATGGTGAACCATAGACATATAACGTTGAACATTCAGATTTTATAGACATGTATTGGTTTAATTTATGCATGAAAACTATAGGTTTCATGCAGTAAGTTTTGAACAAAAACTTTAGGTTTCAAAGGCTCTAAATATGAAACTATAGGTTCAATTTAGTTTTATGAACGATTAGTTCATAAAGGAAAAGTTCCTACAAGAAACACAGAATGCAATATGTTGACTTAAGTGTAGTGGATTTGAGTTTCTTTGGGAACTTAAGTGTGAGAGCTTTGTTACTACAAAATTATGTCAACGGTTCAAAGTATAAAAATAAATTATTGAATCGATAATGTCCAAAAGTGATATCCAAGTCAATAATTTTGGATTTAATTATCATCTTAATGGACTATAGGTCACTTTTATTTAATTCAATAGATCGGAACCAAATAGGGTCGATTGTGGAAGCAAAATAATGCCAAAAATTAGCAGTGGGTTTGAAAAACCATAGCCCAATGGTATTTGGGTTGGGTGCCGTGAATAGGGCAAAGCCCTATAGACTTCTGGGCTCGGGGTTAAGGCTGCAAAAGTAGCCCATATATGGTTGCAGGCCGAGAGACAGGAAGCCCAACAACAAGCTGCTAGCGTGGTTGGGTTGAGACCAACACACGGGAGCAAGCCCAGAAGCTTGTGGGTATGCAAGAAACCCCACCTGCTGCTGGGTTTGGTTTTGGGCTGCAATGACTAAGCCCAGCCTCATGGGCTAGTTGATAGAAACACGGGCCATGGCAAAGGCTAAGCCTAGCAGCACAATTGATGGCGTGGGCGGAGACGAAATGACCAACCCAACATGCGCTGGTGTGGATCGGGGCTGCAGACACGTGGTAAGAAACCAAACCAAGCATACAGCTTGGCTGTCCACAGTATGCAGGGAAGCCCAAAGGCTTCGGCAAAGGTCCAAGAAGTTAAACGACGTCGTCTCAAAAGGGTCTTCACGCGACTGGGCTTCAGGCCAATGCAGTTGTCCTTGTGGTGGTGCCATAGCGGAAAAATCCCAATTTCCTTTCCCTTTTTCGAATTCACTAGGGTTTGAAAAATCCTAACATGCTTATAATTTATTAATATTCTTTGACTGACAATTTTAGGTAGCAATTTAATTGCGTAATGCATGAAACACACACACACACATATATATATATATATTGACAATTATTTGAAACATATACAATATATATATATATAAGGAAAATATAAACATAGAGGGGTTCATGCATCATGGGGAATGTTTTCATGCTTTGTGGATGTTTCAAATATCTTCCTTTATTTTAAGCATACCTGATTAGCAGAAAACAAATAAAAGCCTTTGAATTTTGTGGAAGATAGCCTCCTCTTATGATCGGTCAGTTCCTCAGCTTCTGGCAATATCGTGCTGATAACGTGTTGTAGGCCTATTTAACTGAGTTATCTAAGGAATAGAGACGGAGGGGGTCGGTGGTAGCAAGAGAGAAGAGAGAGATTTAATTGTGAGGTGTGTGTTGTGTCACCACTATTGTGCCTTTATTTATAGTGGTAGGATAGGTAAAATCCTTACCCTTTTAGGATTACAACTCTTAATAAGTAATCAACTCCTAATAGGAATATAAGAGATATTCCTAGATCTACTAGGATTTACACAATCACATTCCTATTCTAAATATGACTGCAACAATTTTGTGATTTCAAATAATAAAAATGAATTTAATAGAAAATAATTAAATAAAGTGACAAAATAAAATAAACTAAAACAAAACAGTTTTTGAAAATTAAAATATAAAAGCCTCGGGTTCTGCTATCACCTTAACAATCCTATGTAGTTCTTTCAATTACTTATGAATTACACATGCATATTTTGAAGGTTAGGTTTGCCTAATATATGCCTACTTGGACCCCAAACATAGAGCGTATATGGTAGGCATATATTAGATCAAATCTAAACATGCATGACTCATTAAGCTTTGTGAAACCTTTTGAAAAACCATACAACCCTTACGACATAGTATTCATCCTAAGTGAACTTGCACATATTAACCACAAGAAGCCTTCCTCAATTTCAGGGACCGACCTCCTACCAAAATTGCATCATATTACTTTTCTAAATATCCTAATTGTACCTAAGCATTAAGACAATTAGATAGTTTAAACTGGTGATTAATAGTTCAAACCTGCATGCATAATATCATAAGCAAATTGAAAAGAAACTACATATTCTTGCTAAGGCTTGTGGCCTCGTCCTAGCGAGCGAAAATTAGTTACTAACAATCATAAAATAAAATATTATTAAAAGTAAGGATAGAAAACACCTTGAAATACAAATCGTCAAAGCCTAGCAAAGTTCTCTAAAATATTATGTGTTCTTCTCCTCTCTTTTTGTCCTCTAACCCTAATGACTAAAAAGCCTTATTTATACTACTACATAATTAAAATCCTTACTAGAAAAGGTCTTCTAAAAACTAGGAAACATAATAGAATAAGATAACTAGGAAATACATTCTTATTCTAACTTTGGGAAATCTGTCTAGCCACAAATCAGCCACGTTTTTGGACTTCCAGGGCTCCAAAACAGGCCCAAAACAACTTGAACTAAAGCTTGAGATGTCTCGAATATAATTTCAGAGGGCCTTGAACCCATAAGACATCATCTTGGACACCAAAAAGCCAAAATAAGCCCAAAACGTCACTTTGACAGTAATGCACGCCACTCCTTTATTTCTTTGCCATAAATAAACTGCTTTGTAGAAAATCTAAAACTTTGATACGATCAAGTTGAGAGACACATGAACATCCTCCAATTTGAATCACTCCAAAATTCGTCCGTTTAATCATGTTTTGCTTAAGAGGAAGTCGATTGTGCTACATTAAGAATATAAATCAAAGTATCAAAATTCTCACAAAATAACCACTAAATTATAACTAAAAATAGGGTAAAATATATAGTATAATATCGACTCATCATTTGACATCAATTATTTCACTTTTATATCCTAAGCCAAGTGGACTGTTATTTTGTGCGTCTAGCAAGCTGTATTACCTTACATGTCCAAGAAAACGCTCCTATGATCCTGCAATTGGCCGTTGGTCCTCTATGCCTCCTTTCCCACTCATGGCTGTATTTTGATGTCATTAAGTCTAAACTTCTCCTTGGATCATGGTCTTTCATATTGCTAGTCAACATTAGTGTAAAATCAGTTGTTAAGATAAATATGCATATCGTCGCTGCCTTTATCCTTTCCATTGAAGGACGATGGCTCTGGGAAATACTATGTATTCCCTATCTGCTACTTACGGGCAGGTTATTTCATTCTCTTTTACAAAGGATTGAAAGGACAACTATTGTCCAGACAAGCCATTGTCATTGCCAGGCCTTGAGTCATTGTGCCAAGAGGATTGTTACTAGTTCGACCGAATTTGAGGAGCGTAAACCTCTGTGAATTACCACGTTCGAAGTTGTCATCGAAAAAGATGGAAAATGAAAGCATATCAAGACATTACACTCTGAAGTTCTCTATGTGTAGTTTCCAGGATTGGTTCATTATTTCCTAGTTTTGGCTTCAAACCGTAAGTTCTTTTACATATCTCTCTCTCTCTCTCTCTCTCTCTCTCTCTCTCTCTCTCTCTCTCTCTCCTCTCCCTACTATAATTTTACTAAGCAAGACTTTGGATTCGGTTCCTAACCACTAATATTATTTTACTAAAACCTTAATGGTATTCAATTTTTGATCAAAATCCCTTGACTTTGTACACCTCATTATTGCTATTAATATGCATTTTCATATGTTTGATATTAATTGCTTGACATGTTTATGAGATTTAAAACCTCATATTATATGGCATATAAATTAAACATGATTAGAGTAAAAAAGAAAATACTCAAAAATTGTAATTGAATAAATAGATAAAAACAGGAAAAAATATAACTTTGAAAAAATAAATGTCAAAAGAGCGTACCCATAGTATTCAAAAAAATTGAAAAAGGAGTACATTTTATTATAAAATATGCATACATTATAAATAAAAAAAATAGATTTTACATATAAAAAAGTTACATTTTACATATAACAAAATGGTAAATTTATAAAGAAAAATGGGTACATTATAAATAAATTATAAGTCTAAATAAAAAATTTAAAAATATGGACACGAAATGAAATTAATATATGGGTACAAATTAAAACTAAAAAGAAAATTGGTACAAATTAAAAAAAAAAAAAAAAGGTTGCAAATTAAAAATAGTACAAACTAAAAATAGAAATTCATAATACAAAGTTTAACCAGAAATATAATTGTGTGTAACTTTCTATCACTGAATGAATATATTTTAGAAATAAATTTAATTATGCTGGTATGTAAATATAATTGAACTAATGACGTTCATTAAAAGTTAGGACCTTGATCAAAAATTAAAAAGAAATAAGGTTTTAATCAATGCAATGAAGAAAAGAGGGATGAGAACCTAATTTCCCCTTCTACTAAATTGGGTTTTTGTTATATTCATATGTAGCCTTTAGTGATTTCTTGTTATTTTGTGCCTCAAAGATTTGGAGGACTTTGATCCAGGAGAAGAGAGTATGAAGCGGAATTGTAATGAGGTGGAAGGATTCCGATGTTAATTGGGAAAACCAAGGTGTCTTCGAGAATGATAAACAAACAAAAGACAAAGGTGACTGTAACCTATTTGGGTTAATATTTGAACATTGGGCTGCAAGTGTGAGAAAGCACAGAGATGCCAATTAGAAGAAGACTTGCCCGAAGCCCATAACCAAGTCCATGGACAAATTGGCACCTCCCCATTAATGCATAAACCATGTGCATATGATTTAAATGACAAATGATGGAGACTAACTCACAATCAGCCAAAAAGCACCTTTCAGTGGCAATACAAGTAAAAAGCTGATGACTCACTACCCTTCAAATGCTTTCAGGCAAGAACAAAGTTACAGCAATCGGGCTAATTGGCCTATAAAAGGAGGAAGAGGCCCCAGAGACAGAGAGACTCAACCAATCAAATAAACAAACATACAAACCCTACTCTCAAGCCAGATTTGTATCCAAAAGCTGAAATCAATCCAAATTCAGTCATTTTTAGTGACAAGCTATCTTTCTTTCTAATTTAAAGCTTTGCCATCTCCCTTAGTGGAGTAGTATCGATGCTCTTATGTAAACTTGTTTACCATCCATCTCTTTTTGGCGTACAAACCCCTATAATCACAAAGAGAAGTGACTGCAAGAAGTTCAACCTTGACAGACAAGGTGAAATCTTGCTCGAAGCTCTTTGTTTGTTCTCTAAATTTGTAGATCTATTACATAATGCATTCCCCAGTATGTATTCAAGTAATGTCCACATGTTGTCCTACTTTAAGAGTTATTTGCATCTAGATCTGGTTAGTTTAATGGATAGGCTATCATTAAAATCAATCAAGAACCAAGCAAATGGCTAAATGGCTTATAAGCAATCCAAACTCCCTTCATACGAACATGCAAAACTATAAACTGAAAGTCCTTGGTCATAAAACAAGAAAAAGAACTTAATGTGGACTTAAACCATCCACGACAATCCTTTGATAACAAGAAGTCCGAGTAACTTGGGGCGCAAGTAATCGACTAAACACACTTTATTTCTACATCTACTATACTGAGATAACAGTGGCACGCCTAGCACTCAGTTAGGTTTGATTGCGAGCCTTAAGGCCTACACCTAAGGCCCCACAAAGGCATATTTCAGAACTAATTATGTCTTCTTCTTGCAGCACATCAGCAAGCAAGAGCCCAACTACACATCCAAAGTGCCAATCCCTTGGGGGGCTGTGTTTAGGTCTAATGAGCCCTCTCTGAAGAAATCTTTGCCCGAACATAGTTTTGGCACACCTGGTGGGACATCATTAGTCTTGTATGCCAAGAAGAAGAACTAAGAAGAAAACCTTTAGGTGGAACACAAAATACGGGTCACCTTAGTGTCTACGAAGATCAAGCATGACAGATCAGCCAAAAGATTTCCCCATCTCACAAAGATCAGCTATTATAGGAAGCCTGACCTCATCCGAGAACTTAGGAGGGAAGGTAACCAATGAGGACTTGCAAGCCACTATGATGCAAGTACTAAAAACTATGGAGAGTATCACTCTGGAAACCAAAGGAGAAGTAACCAGACTCTGTTCCTTAATAGGGAGTTTGCCAAGAAGATTAGATCTAGATTACTCTACTCCAAAAAATGGTTATGCTAGAGAAGAAAGTCCTGAAAATGAACCAGTTATCCTTCTATTTCCTTTGCTTGAGGAAAAGAGGGATAAAGGAAAAAACAAGGAAGGATCTGGAACTAGTCAGCCAATGTTGGAGGAAATCCTAGATGCGGAGTTACCTAACCCCCTACTATTTTCACTAAATAGTAAAGCGCAGAGTGAGCAAGAAAGAATAAGGTATGGGATGCCCCAATTGATCGGGGAATCCAGTAGAAAAGGCAAGCCTACCAAGGCAAACAAGCCTCTTCCTTATAGGCCTCCACCATTAGCCAGTAAGGGAGGGGATGCCAAATGGAGAAAGCCCGAACCAAGGAATGAGACTTTCTCGGGCAATGATCGCAGCTCAAAGTGGGAAGCCTCATATACCCCATACAACTATACAGCTAACCAACAGTTCAAAGGTGAACTAGACAAGTTAAGGAGGATGATGGCCCAGAATGCTCAACCCCAAGCTCACCCGCTGTTCAGGATCACTTATCAGAAGCTATACCCTAAGCATATCGATGAGCAGAATCCTTTTCCCCTCAACTTCAAGATGTTCGCGTTACTTACTTTCAGTGGGGATGATGGCAGTGTGTCCTCTAGAGACCGCATTTTCAAATTCTCCAACCATTGTGTGGCATTTAAAGACAATCCTAATTATAAGTTAAGATTGTTTGGGAACTTGTTGGTAGGCCTAGCATCTCAATGGTATTCTTTGTTGCCTCCCAATTCTATTGCTAATTGGGGGCAAATGGAGATGGCTTTCCATGAGCAATTCTATAGGATAGAGCCCGAGATGTCCATCAATGACATAGTGGAGGTGAAGCAACATGAGCATAAGTTCACAAATAACTTCATAATAAGTTTCAGATGGACAAGAATGAGGTGCCAATTCCCTATCAATCATACGCAACGCATATCCATTGCTCAAAAGGCCTTGAGGTTGCCTTTGAGGAAAAGGTTTTATGATGTACAATTTAATGAGTTGCAAGAATTGGTGATTGCTACCACACAGTATGAGAAGTTGTTACTTGAAGAACAGCAAGTAAAACACTCATCTAAGGTACCTCCATTGTACAAAAGTAAAGCTGCCATTTACCAAGTAAAGTTTGAAGAAGCAGTGCCAGAAGAAAGTGATGGCTATAGAAGAGAGGGATAAACATGTGCGTGGTGGAGATGACTACCCCTTTCAAACCTTTAATAGTCAAAGGGTTAGTCCAACCCGTTAAAGATTAGAAAATGGTGATGAATGATGGTGGATTTGTCATCATGAAGCACCCCAAATACCAGAGTTACTCTTTCGATTTGACCAAAGCCTCCGAGATCTATGAAGAGTTGGTTCGGGCAAGAGTGATCGTGCCTGACATCACTAAAAAATTGCCTAAACTAAAAGAATTGAGAGGGAAGAAATATTACAAGCTGCATTATACTTTCAATCACTTCATAGCCAACTGTGTCTAGTTCAAAGATTAGATACAAGACTTCATAGTCAAGGGAAAATTGCTGTTGGAAAAACCACAAGCCAATATGATGACTGACACGGATCCCTTCCTAGATGCCACGATAAACATGATCAACTTGACGTAGGCTGAGAAAGGAAAAGGAAGGCTACCTGGGAAGTCAAATAAAAAAGAAGGCAAGTTGACAAGCCAATAGAAGAAGCTATCAAGTTGCCCTGAGAAGTCCAAAGCAACCATAGTCAAATGAGTGGTATTATGCAGTAGGTGAAACTGTGAATGTGAGTTGGAAGTATTAGCATCAGGAGTTATCATTGATCAGGAGTTGATCAAAAGAATAGAGAAAGAAGAACAAGAAGCCCTCATAAGTATCTTACGGACAACTAAGAAAGAGACCTCTAGAAATGTTTTCCAAATATTGGAAGGAGATTCTCAATCAAAGGGCTTATCAGAGGTATTCAGAAATTATAAAGCCTCTGAAGATGTGGAGAACAGAGAAGCCAAAGTACCAAAATGGATACACATAAAGCTACCCTAGCCAAGCTATATCGGTAGAGATGTTAGAACGAGAGAAAGGATTGTGAATCCAGTCACGAAGAATAATCATGCTGGACTCGGGCAGAAATGATATGTGGCTGGAAAGGATGGGAGACCCGTCAAAGAAATGGGAGCCTTTATGATTAGGAGAGTTCAGAGGCAACACAAAACCCACATGAACTCATTAAAAATCCCCATTGCCTCAGAAACCTCTGAAAATGTAAAGTTTGAGAAAGTACCTGATGGGGGAAGAAATCAACTTTAATGGAAGAGCAAGAAGGAGGTAGAAAAGGCAAATAGCAAGACTGAGGGGAATGAGATTATGTGCCATAAAACCCTCATCCAGGAAAGTACAGAATCTTGAGGAGAGCTTAAGAAGATATAGTGATGATGCCAACCCCAAGATGGAGCCTAGAACCTATATATTTTGGAACTATCTCATCTGAGAGGGGGATACCCTCACCTTTGTTGATCGATGGTCTTTCTGAAGTTCCAGGACAAATGCCAAACTTTTGGCATAACTCAAGAGGAAGCGCTTGCCTAAGCTGATGTTGCCCGGAAAGGCATAGGCCTGGTTAGATGAATTCATGGGCCACATCAAGGGCAAGAAGAAAGACTTACCTGAACCTGGCAACTTCCATGTAAACATAACATATGTTTTATCTGCCATGTTTTGTCCCAAGCATGATCAACCTGCCACAATGGAAGGCGATTACTTGGCAACAGAACTTATGAGGGCACATGTTAATGTTGAAGAGGCAGGAAAAGAGGAGTCGGGTAGAATAGGTTTGCCTGAGCTCACAAAGAAAGAGCCCAAGAGAGTATACTCAGATAGAATGGTCTTCAGTCGCCCGAGTTTGATCCTAGCCAACCATATCAAGCCTATTTATGTAACTGTTTATCTGGAGGGAGTGCCCTTCAAGGAGGTTTTCATTGATGGAGGAGCTGCGGTCAATGTGTTGCTGTACAAGCAAATGAAGAAAATGTGTAGAAGTGAGGAGGATTTCATCCCCATGGATCTAACAGTTTCCAGCTTCTCTGGAGCCATCACTAGAACTCATGGGATATTGCCCCTAAAAGTTGACTTGGATTCCAAGCAAATCATGCTAGCCTTTTTTTATAGTAGACAGTACTTCCACCTATGGAGCTTTACTAGGCCGAGATTGGATTCATCAGAGCTTCTTTGTACCTTTTACCTTACATCAACAAGTAGCAGTTTACCACGAAGATGGAGCTATAAGACCAGGATTTTGGGAGATGGTGAAGACCGAGTCACGGCCATTCCTCCCCACTGCTAATGTTGCAGAAAGCTTTTACAATCCCAGTGTTTGGATTCTCCAATGCTTAGGAGCTGACAAGAACGGTCGCCTAACTAAGGTGACGGCCCAAAAGCTTCTAAAACAAGGATTATTCCTCATCAAGGAAGAATGGGATAGGCCCCATATTCTCCCAACTCCCCAACACCAATAATGACAAAACAAAGAAGAAAGGACCAAGTAATTGCAGTCAGATCCTTAATCAAAAGACTGTTGGTGTATGGAAGAAAGAGAGACCAAAGAAATGAAGAGAGTTGTTGCCCGAGCTTACAATAAAAAGTAAAGTTAAAGACCTTTAAGGAAGGGGAATTAATTTGGAAATCAGTTTTCCCTTAGGAGCTCAAGTCTGAAGCTTGGGGAAATTGAGTCCTACATGGGAAGGTCCTTTTGTTATTCACCAAACACTGGATAAAGGAGGGTATTACTTGGCAGATTTGGAGGGAAACTTGCAAAAACATCCGATTAATGCCAAGTTTTAAAGAAATACCATCCATCTTTATGTAATGGGAGAGATTGTTATATTGAAGAGACCTAAGCAAGTTAGGAAGGATTGGAGTTAGATTACCATTGGAAAAATTTCAATGAAAAGCAGGAATTAAGACAAGTGTAGATGAAGATGAAGTATATGTTTATTTCATGTAAAAAGGGTTACAATTGATTCTAGCCTAACAACTTTGCATCCTTGGCCAGGGCAACTATTCTAGAAAAGTAAGTTTGCATAATAGTGAAAATTCTACCTAGTTCTCCAAGATACATGTTGCTATTGGCGAGTTGGTTCTTTGAGTCCTCCACTTCTTGAGAAATCTTCTTCATATCCTCTACTTTCTTGGAAAGATGATTGGTTAAGCTCATCTTCTAGGCCTTGAGTGAAGAAAGCTGTTTTTCCAATCTCTAGATCTCAGAATCAACAACTGCAATCCTATCTTCCATCACTAATCCTTCCTCCACCAACTGCTGGAGAGTAGCTGAGCTCTTCACTCTATTGGAAGCCCGCTTTGCCTTTTGATGTTGGTCCCTTAATGCCCACAAGTTCTCAAAAAAGTTTAAGAAAGACTCGTACTGAACCTTAGACAAGGACTGTGATTTGTAAAGTTCGGTCAGTGCCTTTTCTGCATCATAAAAAACCTTAAGGCTGAAGGAAGCTGATAAGTCTTTCTTCATCTAATCTTTGAAGATTTGACTGGCGTTTAGAAGAAGAGGAGACTCAGAAGAAAATGGGGGAGAATGTAGTTTGGTCTTAATCTGCCCGAATTTTTTTACCATGTCGGGCAAGGACGATATCGATGGAGTTGGGGGCATTTCTCTCGCACCTTCAGTAATAGTAAAAGAAGCTGCCTCAGTGGGTAAAAAAGATAGAGAAGCAGGAATAGAAGCAGCAGCAACGGTCTTCACTTTCTTCTTAGGCCTGGGGATAGGCGTCCCTGTGACCCCAGAAGCCAAAGGAGCACAAGGAAGTTTTTTCTTGCGCACCAGACACGGGGAGGGGGCCGTGAATTGCCTTAGTCCTCTCCAGGGCCCTGCAAACCAAAATAGACAAATTGATTAAAAGAGTTTACAATTCAGACTAAAGGAAGGCAAATAGGGAAAAGTTAATATACTTGAGCTAAGTCTGAAGCCTTAGAAGGAGGAGGAGTTGCGTCCCTTGTCTGATGTAAAGAATTATCCCTACTTGCTAAGAGAGGAAAGATGTGCCCAAGACTTCACCAAAAGCCTATGAAATTATAAAAGATAAGTATCAATAGACTGACTTGTGCAGAAAAGAAAAACAGAATAAGAAAAGCCTTTATACCTTAGCAGGTTCTTGAGAAGGAGCAGGCGAGCTAGCCCGAACCACAGATTGGGAAGCCCGCGGGCTAGTTAGGGATCTTAGAGATTATAGGCTACCCAATTGATGTTGCTATTGGTTGATGTGACTCATGTGCTAAAGATGGCTGGGGAAAATAAGAACATAAAATAAGTATAAATAAAAAGATATTAAAACGGAGAGATTTAAGATAGAAGCTCTTACCGGATTGCTATCCTCTTTCGTAAAGTGCAACATCTCCCCAATTGATGGGTCAGATTGAGAAGTATGAGCCACTACTAAAGGAGGAGAAGTTGAAGGAATAGGAAAATAACTTTGCTCGACCTGAGAAGCATACTCTCCAGCCTTAGCCTACGAAAGTGAAGGACAAGTGCTAAAGCTCCGAGATTGGGAAAGTCTAAAGAATGAAAGAGAGCTATACCTTTGAAGACTTAGCCTAAGAAGGAGAAGTTTGTACCACTCGGACTGAAGCTGAAGAGGCCTCCCACGGAGGGATCTTTCAAGTTAAGATATACAGACTTCAAATTTGGATTTTTTTTTTCCTTTTTTGTTAGCCTTATCGTATGGTATTGAGCAAATATTTGGTAAGAGATTGGTAATGCTGCTAAATGATATATACCGCGTGGTTGTTGTCGACTATTTTCTACACATGAAAATTTTAGGAGTTTAATGGAATTTTCAAAGCTTAAACTATCTTAAATACTGGATTAAATATACGGAAATTTTTAGAGAACAAGCATGCCTACGAAAATTCGCGAGTAGAAAGCCAAATAGTTTTTATGGTTTCAGTTTAACAAATAATGATAGTACAAAAGTTCAGTTGAAGAAATAATCAATGTTCAGTTTAAAAAATAGTGATAGTACCCGTATTTAGTTCTAGAAATAGTTAGCGTCTAGTTTACGAAATACTGATAATACCAGCATTCAATTTAAGAAATACACAATGCTCACTTTAAGAAATAGTGGTATTATCGTGTTTAGTTCTGGAAATAATTAGTGGTCAGTTTACGAAATAGTTTCAGTTTAAGAAATAGGCAATGTTCAATTCTAGAAATAGTCTGTGTTCAATTTAAGAAATAGTGGTGTACTAGTGTTCAGTTTACGAAATAGTGATAGTACCAGTGTTCAGTTTAAGAAATAGTCAACGCTCACTTTAAGAAATAATGATATTGTCGTGTTTAGTTCTGGAAATAGTTAGTGGTCAATTTACGAAGTAGTGATAGTACCAGTATTCAGTTTAAGAAATAGTCAATGTTCAATTCTAGAAACTGTCTGTGTTCAGTTTAAGAAATAGTGATAGTACCAGTGTTTAGTTTACGAAATAGTGATAGTACCAGTGTTCAGTTTAAGAAATAGTCAGTGCTCACTTTAAGAAATAGTGATATTATCGTGTTTAGTTTTAGAAATAGTTTGTGGTCAGTTTACAAATAGTGATAGTACCGATGTTCAGTTTAAGAAATAGTCAATGTTCAATTCTATAAAGGGAGTTTTAACGAAAAACCCATGGTATTGTTCACTTTAACGAAAAATTACATTTTGACACTAAAAGGTCAATCATGGTACTATTCACTTTACCCTTTATTTTGTTCTTATCCTTAAAACTCAAAGTTTTCAAGCCCTTTCATTAGTTTTCCTTTCTATAAATAGTCTGTGTTCAGTTTAAGAAATAGTGATAGTACCAGTGTTCAGTTTACGAAATAGTGATAGTACCAGTGTTCAATTTAAGAAAATAGTCAATGCTCACTTAAAGAAATAGTGATAGTATCGTGTTTAGTTCTAGAAATAGTTTGTGGTCAAATTACAAAATAGTGATAGTATCAGTGTTATCACTATCAGTGTTCAGTTTAAGAAATAGTGAATGTGCAATTCTAGAAATAGTCTGTTTTCAGTTTAAGAAATCATGATAGTATCAGTGTTCAATTTAAGAAATAATTAGTGCTCTTTAAGAAATAATCAGTGCTCACTTTAAGAAATAGTGATATTATCGTGTTTAGTTCTAGAAATAGTTTATGGTCAGTTTATAAAATAGTGATAATATCAGTGTTTAGTTTAAGAAAGAGTGAATGCTCAATTCTAGAAATAGTTTGTGTTTAGTTTACGAAATAGTGATAGTACCAGTGTTTAGTTCACGAAATAGTGATAGTATCAGTGTTCAATTTAAGAAATAGTCGGTGTTCACTTTAAGAAATAGTAATAGTCAGTGTTCATTTTCATTAAAAGAAGATCAATTTGTCTTATTGAAATGTATTAACAAGTTCATAGGGATTTTGAGTGACTAATTTTCCGTGTCATACTAAAACTTAATGTTTCTTACATCACTTGTGTTTATGATCTGACCGTGAAAAATAGTTTTCATATTCAGTTTCATAAATAGTTTTCGTGTTCCGTTTCATAAATAGTATCTGTGTTCAGTTTCATAAATAGTTTTCGTGTTTAGTTTCATAAATAGTATTCGTGTTCAGTTTTATAAATAGTTCTCGTGTCCTATTTTCATAAATAGTTCTCGTGCTCAGTTTCATAAATAGTGTAGTACTTGTGTTCAGATTAAGAAATTATCAGTGTTCAGTTTCAGAAATAGTGATAGTACCCATCTTCAGTTCTAAAAATAGTTAGTGTTCAGTTTCAAAAATAGTTTAGTACTTGTGTTCAGTTTCATAAATAGTCAGTTTAAGAAATAGTGTGAGACCCCGTATTTTAAAAATATGTCTAAATAAAAAGAGTTTTATTAAGTTTCTTTTACCCGTGCGTCAAGTGCATGGTCCATTTTGCCACTGATTCCAGGTCCAGGGCGTATGTGACAAATATTCAGTATTCAGTTTAAAAATAGTGATGGTACCCGTGTTAGAAATAATCACTTTTCAGTTTAAAAATAGTGGTGGTACCCGTGTTAGAAATAATCAGTGTTCAGTTTAAGAAACCGTGTTAGAAATAATCAGTGTTCAGTTTAAGAAACAGTGATAGTACCAATGTTCAATTTAAGAAATAATGATAACTCTGTGTTCAATTCTAGAGATAATAAGTGTTCAATTTATAGTTGATAATTTTTTTACTTGTGAAAATATATTTTTAGCTATTTGATTTTTTGTTTTACTTGAACTTGAAAAATTGCGTAAGTATCAAAATTCTAGTTGTAATTTTAACGTTGTTTTCGAATTAACCAATGCGGAATGTAATACCTATATATGGTTGGAAGCTCCACACAAAATTTTAGTTATAACTTCAAAGCTGTAACAATAAAAAAATGAATACAAAAATAAAAACAAAAATCCAATCATCCCTCTCTTCTCACTTAAAATCTAGTCATCTCCTCTGAGAACCTCAATTCCACCACACCCACTGCATAACGGCATTTGAAGCAAAGACACTCAACAAAGCGGTCTCCTTTCTTTCAAGCAGAAACGGGAATGTCTGTGCAAACGTCGGTGAGAACAGAGTGAACAAGTAGCTTAACTGCTGGAGATCCACAACATATTGCAAACCCGATCCTTCTCTCCTGCCATTGATCCTCTAGAGGGTCCCAATTTCCATTCCCATTGGTTTACTTTGATCCTCATTTGAAATCTGCCACGGGGTCCCTATGAATAGGATGCTTCATCTGAAATCCAGTTTCAAGTTGCATACTTGGAATAAAGGGAAGTTAATTTCTAACGGAATGGGGTTTCCATTAGGGGCAAGGGCTGGAAAAAAAAGAGCTTATTTATGTTGGGCTTTTAGCTCAGCCCATTGTGTTCAATGTTCATAAGGCCTAATATAGAATAGTTGTATCCTTATGATTAAATATGAAGCCCTTTTGGTTAAATAATAGTATAGGGTGGTTTTTGGTTAAATTAAACTTAGTCCAAGCCCTTTTCATTAAAGCTCCCTTTTGTTTTTTCCCTTACGCAATCTTTGAATCCAAGTCTTTCCAAGGGCCCTGTCCGAATTTTATAGGGGGAGCCTCCTTAAATAGTCTTCCAAAAAGTGTTATTTTTAGGCACTCGTTTACTACATGCGATCTCTCTCTCAATAGAATGATCTGCGCATATGCACTCTTACCAATAGGAACCTTCAGAAGTTCTTCAAAAAAAATAAAAAATAGGAACCTTTAGAACTGCTTCAGCTAGGACTATGGTGACTGGTCTACATCCTCAAGGACTGTCTAATATGCTCTAGAGCCTCCCCTCCTAGCTACATGCTAGGGTTTTTCCCAATGAATTAGTCAAGTTAACAAAGGAAACGGTAATCGTTACTTACTACACAAAACTCTCTCAAGTTCTCTTTTTATCTCTACTACTTTTCAGACTTAGGCATCGAAGGCCCTCTAGCGAACATCCTCCCAGTTCAAGGTGTTCGTCAATTAGGCTAACAACGTCTATTCTTTTGTAGGTGAAATTTCGTCATATCAACCGTGTACGAAATTTGCATTCACATGCCTCATTTTGTGAATCTTCAAATTTAGTAGTAGCTTGAATTCTTATGTTTTCATGCTTATTTGCTAAAATTAGAAATCAAATCGCAATTTATATGAGTCGAACTTAAAACATTTCGCTTACAAATTTAAAAAATAAAAATAAATAAAAATAAATAAAAAAAAAAAAAAAAAAAAAACCTCTAAGCTATAGTGCTAAATTTCAATGTCGAATGACCAAATTATTACCAACATATTCGGTTTAATTTACGATTTAGACCTAAAATCGAACCAAACCGAGTTTTGGGACCGGACCTCTAAGATTTCAGTTTTCTGCCTTCCAGTTGAAGCTTTTCTTTTGGTGGCTCTGCAAACTCACTACAGAAGCCTGGTGTCAACATCAGGAAGTCGGTGAGAGACCCAACAAAAAACTAATTGATCCGATGACTGCCTTTTATGGATTCTTTACAATTTACACTGACACGTAAGATGAAGCTTCTTCAGGCCTGCAAAGACCTAATAGGAAACCCTAGCCAATATTATTTTGACTGCTTTTGTGACATTCTTCTGCACGTTATTTGACTAATTATACAAGTGGAAATTCTTTATGTTTATGCACGTATACATATTTCTTAAACAAGAAAAGAATCCCGGCAGGGAAAATATTCACTTCATCAAGCCAACTGATTAAGATGCTCATTACTGCGGTTAAAAATTCACGTTCGAGAAAGATCGAGCTTAATGTAATGGGTACAAACAAAAAGTAACAGATATATACACTTGTCCAAAGCCAACAACACCACTTTTAGCTAAGCTATAGCTTGAATGGACATAACTCCTACTCTCAAGTAGTGGGGAGACAAGGAGAATAAAACAATTATTTGCCGTCAACGAGGCCTACTACTGAGTGGACAATTCATAAGAAAGTTGAGTTAAATAGAAAATTTATACACATACGTTGTATCAGTAATTATAAGAAAATTGTCTACATCTATGTTTTAGTCAAACATTAGTTTAGATAATATCGTTTGTTCAAAAAACTAAAAATAATAATATTCACCTCAACTAAACTAGTTATTTCAATCGAGAGATCTTAGCTCATATCCTTCTATATATCTTAATCACTTAACTTCAACTATCATCTCCACAAATTTCTAGGTTCAATGGTCTTTTTTATGAAATACTGTAATATTGGGTCATTGTAACACCACGCGAGTTATGAGCATCATTTTTTTTATATGACAAATTTGTTAATTCCTCAAATGAATCTGTAAATGATATTCCTCGTTTCTTTCGATCTTAAATGTTTGTTTTATGTCACGGAAGCCAATTTAATTAGTTTCAAAGCATTAGTTTCATCAAAACATATATATGCGAAGTATATAAATAGGATTAGTTTTGGGGTCTGAACAATCATACAATAATCATGTCATTTTTTCTTCTTGGTATATTAGATTTCATTGTATTACCCCTTCTATCTTCAATTTCCTAAGCTACAGAAAAGCCTTTTTTTTCCTTTTTTTTTTTTTTTTTTTTTGGTTCTGTTCTCTCTTGCCTTATTTTCAACCAAAAGTTCCATCACCATCACCACTGACATAGGGCTGTTTCTTGTCTACTAATTGGGCAATAGTCTAGGAATAAAGTTGGTCCACTTAATAAACATGAACCATTCGTGCACATACTTCGTATTATATGATTTCTTGTTCAATCATTTGCAAGAAAATTAACCAGTAAAGTTGTTTGGAACATGGAATTTTCTATGTACCAGCTGGGACTCTTTTCTTGGACCACCAATAGGACAGCTAAACGATCAACAACTTTTTCGATGATCACTCTTTTTTTTTCTCTACATCTTTGCTTCTACCTCTACAAAGTTGATTCGTCTCTAATATCTTTCAAACAGTAGTGATACGTTTATCGAATTTGTTTACGAAGCTTTATTCATCAAAACGCTTTATTATTCAAAATTTAAATGTGTACCTTTTTAAGTCAAAGCCTATTTTTTTCTATTTGACGGTGGAATTTAAATTTACTTTCTGTTTGATGCATTCGGCTCAGCCGAGCTTGATGGTTGCTACACATCTGTATATAGTCTCTTTGTGAATGTGATTGTTAACCCTTAAGGAAGTTGTGTTGGCTTTTTGCAATTGAATTATGAATGCAATTTCACTTCGGTAAAAAGTTATTTTTGTATGTATCAAACAGTAAGTTACAATAACATATATGCTGACAGATGATTTGATAAATAAAAAATGGTAATGCTTAGAAGTTGGATTTTCAAACTAGTGCAAAAACTTATCAACCTATTTCTTAATCAGTATAGGAATGTAATGATAGGAAATATTAAGCAGTTTAAAATACAAATTCTTATCATATTGTGATGGTCAAAAAGGGAGTCTTTGGAATCATTATTGTGGTTTATGATCAATTTTAATAAGAATTCTTTTCTCTACTGCTCTCCGCACTCTCTCATGTTCATTTGATCACAGCAAGAAAATGGTATGGGAGAATGATAGATATGTGATGTGATAGACATGTGGATGTGATTGGGTTTATCGTTGGGTTTGAACCACGTTGTTATCGAACTTGATTTCATGGAGTCCATATCTTGCCTGCGGGGAAAGATATCAAATGGTAGATGGGAGGCTTTTCCAACTTTAGCGAGGTGCAAGAAAGTCTGGGAATCCTTTCATGACTGTCACTGGTCTTGAGTTCCAAGATCAACCAATATGGCGGCTGACCTCTTGGCGTCACGAAGATGTGTGACTTTTCTTGGGTTGATCGAACCCCATCTTCACTTGTGCATGTATTTAACAACGATGGATTACCTTGCTCGTCTTAATTTTGTACTGGTTGTGTAAGGGGGGACGCTCAAAGCTTTGCTTGCAGCGTCGGGTTTCTTCTATCCCCTTGTACTTCTTGGTTTTTTTTTTTTTTTAGGTTGTTTGCCTCACTGTGGACCCTCATTGTAATCTTTGGCATCTCTTACCCTGATTATAAATATTTTCAATTCACCAAAAAAATAAAAAATAACCAACTAACTTAGCCTAGCTAGCGAATTGCACAAATGATAAAACTTTGTGAGGAGGAAAAAGCACCCAAATGAATGACCCATATCTCTCCATTTGCGATTACTCTTATTAGATGCTCCACCTTTCTTTTTGAGTTTTCATTAATTTCTGATTATGGGCTGTCATTCTGAACTTGAAAATGAGGAATCTCAGGTGCTTGGTAATAAAAAGTTCATCCTTTTCTGTAAAGAAACATTGAAGATGCCAAGCTTGACGAGGGTTATAACTTGGGGAAAATATCATTATTATGAATTATATATATAAATGTACGTATATATTTGTATGTGTCCCTTTATGACCAAGTTAAGCATCTTGATTAAGCATCTCTCTATCTGTTGCTAGTTAGTTAATTAATTAATTAAAGGACGTCAATGCCATGTAGGCCTGATAATTTCTGACACGACCTATTAATCTGACATGAAACGATACGAAATTAACAGGTTATCGGGTTGACACGATAACGAATCAGGTCGTTATCGGGTAACCCAATAAGCACCTAATATGATAAAGAGTTGGTCTATACATATGGATAACTCGATACACGATAAGCAAAATATTAATTTAAAATTTTATATCCCTAAAAATGCAATAATAATTATATATATAATCATATATATAATTATATAATATATATATATGTGTTAAATTAAATTTAAAAAATGAGGTAATATATTTTTATATAGTATAGTATTATTGTTTTATTTATTTTCATAATTATTTTGGTGACTTCTCATACTTTGAATGGTTTATAATATTTGATTTTTCTATACTTAGTTTATGCTGAAGAGAGTTCTAGATGTGAAAAACCTTACTGAAAATATCATTAACATAACTCTTGAAGGTAATAGATAAAGCCAAAGTTTCAATACAATTTCCCCATGATGATCGATGAAAATTGAAGAATTTTATACAGGAATAACATGCAAGTTTTGAATTTCATTAATAAGGTTTTAACTTCTGAGAAAGGCATCACAACCTTGAGAAGAAAAACTCATTCATTTGCATATCCTTGCATGTTTGATATCTTGTAGTAGACTAGTAGTGTATTGGTACTTTTTTATTAGGCTCTTATCTTTGAGTGTAGAGTACTTAACAACAAATGTGGTTTTATGTTTTGAAGTAATATTTATGTGGCAATGTGGTATGTACAAATTTAAGAAATTTTTTTTTTCTTAACAGGTTATAAAGGGTCGGGTCATTTTTCCTGTTGGTTAAAGTAGCCCTGACCTGTTAAGGATCTCTTAAAATAATGAGTGTGACACAACACGACCTGTTAAGATAACAGACGTTACATAAAAATGACAAGAAACACGGCAAGTGTACTTTGCAACCAGCTGCTTGACGCATGTGTACTTTGCTACAGAGATACCAAGCAACCAGCTGCTTGACGCATGTGTGCTTTGCTTTACATGTGTCGCGATCAAGTTATGTAATATGAACATCATATGTATAAAGATGTAAAATGGATTTTGGAATTAATGTATGCATATTATGCCTGGAAGGTTCAAAGGAAAAAGGATCTATTTCTTTGATTATGTTGCATAATTTTAAGGTGATAACAGCTTCATGTTCGTGATGAGCTGACTGTATTCCAAATGCAGATTCAGTTCGGCCTTTGTTTTCAGTTTTTTATCATATAGTTTGTACTACTTTCCAATCGTAATAGTTTGACTGCTATCGTCCTCACTACAACTATATGATCTTCACTTTTTTCAACCTAAGTTCAAAATCATCACAACCACAATCACAATAATGTCCGGAACAATTTCTTGTTATACAATTTTGCAAGTTATTTAAGTTGTTTGATTAATTATCAATTGTTGAACATATTATTTAGATATGAGTCAAGTAAATTTATAATTCATATTCACAATTTGACAATATACAGCATGTTAATTTATTGGATAAAAAACATTATTCAAAATGTATGTATCTACATATAATACATATTTTACAAGAATTGTTACCACATAAGAAGGGAGGTTCTAGCCTATACTGGAAGTTATTTGCCACTGGCTGGGGCAGTAGCTAATGATTTGACAACACTAAAAAGGGTTGAAACATAAGTTTATGTTGTAAGCAGTGGGTATGTTTGCCTACATGTATACAGTAAAGATTCATATGCTAAATAGTGAAGTTTTTGTAAGTTTTTAAAGTAGCTACTCTATAAATAAAGCACTACGAGTGTTCAAAAGATATGATACAAAAGCAATAAGAAAAGAAAGATAAGTTAGAATATTTTCAGTATCCTCTTTTCTATCTCTAATCTGCAATCATTTTGTATAATATTTTGCAACAGACTCGCTCCTATCCCTAGCAAAGGTTATTTCTTTAACTTTTGTCTATTTATAACACGTTATCAGCACGACTCTCTAACCCTAAAACATTTTCTCATTTCTCTTCGCCAAAAGAAAAAAAAAATGTTTCCTCTAAGGTTTTTACTATTCTTCTTCTTTCTCTGCCTCAATTGCTGGATATACCCTCGCGAAGAACTGTTTGCACCATGTTTACTTCTAGTTCTCAACCTAACAGTTACTTATATCTTTGATTTCTTGTTTGGTGTAACTCTTGACTACTAACCCAATGTTTATTTATGCAATTCAAAATGGTGCGGTATCATCGCCTATCTTGGACTATAGATTTAATTTTACTGCAAATTTTAGGTGGAGCGGTATAATCGCTCACCTTATCCTGCATATTTAAATTTGCCTGCTATTTAATTTTATTGCAATTTTAGGTGGTGTGGAATAATCACCCACCCTGCTTTGCATGTTTAATTTTATTGCAATTTAAGGTGGTGTGGAATAATCAACCACCCTGCTCTGCATATTTAAATTTTATCGCAATTTTAGGTGGTGCGGTATAATCGTCCACTTACTTTGCATATTTAAATTTTCCTGCTGTTTAAAGTGGTGCAAAATAATCGCCCATCCTATATTTGTTTAGATGAGAATGGTGCAGTACAATCGCCCTTCTCATTAATCATGTATATCTCGAGCTTGAAGTTTCGAGTACTTATCATTTTGGCCTGATTATCAAAATTTGTAAGAACTAGAAGTTCTCACAATATATTCCTCCAGAATACATATTATTGCAAGTTCTTACACACCTCATTTTTCTTTCAGAAAAGAAAATGACGAACTTGGCAAATCTTGATTTTGTTGCTCTGGATATTACTGGAAAGAACTACCTTACCTAGGTAATGAATGCCAAGATCCATCTGGAGGTAGGAAATCTTGGAGATACCATCAAGGAGGATACCAGTGCATCCTTTCAAGATCGGGCGAAGGCCGTGATCTTTATCCGTCGCTACCTTGATAAGGACTGAAGAGCGAGTACCTCACAGTTAAAGATCCATTAACCCTCTAGAAGGCACTGAAAAATAGATATAATCACCAGAAAACGATGATTCTTCCAAGGGCTTGTTATGAGTGGGCTCACCTAAGGATCCAGGATTTCAAGACGGTGGCTAAATACAATTCTGCAATGTTCAGAATTAGTCCCAGTTGAAGCTCTGTGAAGAAACAATAACTGAGGAAGATATGCTGGAAAATACTTTCAGTATATTTCATGCCTCTAACGTGCTCCTGCAGCAGCAGTATAGAGAAATAGGCTTTACTGAGTACAACCAGCTGATATCCATACTCTTTGTAGACGAGCAAAACAATGAGCTTCTGATGAAAAATCATCAGTCTCAGCCTACTGGATCTGCACCATTCCCAGAAGTGAATGTTGTTTCCCTTGAAGAGAATACCACATCCTCTCATGGCAATAATTACAAAGAAAGACATGGCCACAAGCGAGGATGGTGGAATGGGAAAGGTAAGAACCATGGTGTCCATTTTCACAACCAGGTTCCAAGGCATAATATAGGCCCAAGCTTTAAGAATGCAAATCGCCAGAAAGGCCAAGCTTATATAAACACTCTTAGAAATCCTGAAGAGTTTGCCATAGGTATAGTGGCAATGGGCACTGGGCGCATACCTGTCGTACCCTAAAACATCTGGTGGATCTGTATTAAGCCTCCCTCAAGGAGAAGGGTGTCGAGACCAATTTCCTCGACCAAGCTCAACCAATGGAAAGTCCAATTTATCACGACAATTGAACACAACCCACCTGGATGTTTCAGACTTTATTATTGAAAGAGGAAATGAAGTTTATGGGTCCGATTGAATCATTTATGTGTATTCTAGTATGAATAAACTGCTTTTTAACTGTAATTTCTTTACTCAGAGAACATGGATAAAAATTATGGTTATTCTCAAAACAAGAGCAATGGCCAAGATTTTTGTCTTGCAGACTATGCAACCACGCATTTAATACTTCGAGATCGAAAATATTTCTCGAACTTGTTACTTGCAAAAGTAAAGGTAACAACAATATCAGGGCATTCAAATGTAATTGAAGGCTCAAGAAAAGCCCACATTATGTTACCAAATGGGACAATATTGTTCATACAGAATGCGTTGTACACTACTCAATCCACTCGAAAATTGTTGAGTTTTAAAGATATATGTCTAAATGGATACCACATTGAAACGAAAAGTGTAGAAAATGTGGAATATTTATGCATTACCTCTAATGATACTCAAAAGCGTATATTGGAGAAGTTGCATGGTTTATCGAGTGGATTGTATTATACATACATAAAGATAATTGAGGTACATGCTGTCATGAACCAGAAGTTCATAGATTCAAAAGTTTACAAGCTTTGGCATGACCATCTGGGTCATCTAGGATCCACCATGATGCGTAGGATCATTTCCAACTCTAATGGACATCCATTATTGAGCAGACACATTACTACCTCAAATGATATCCCTTACAAGGCTTGTTCTCAAGGGAAGTTGGTAACTAGATCATCACAACTAAAGGTTGATGCTGAATCCCCATCATTTTTGCAAAGAATTCCAAGGGATATCTGTGGGCCTATTCAACCACCTTATGGACCATTTCGATATTTTATGGTTTTGGTTGATGCATCTACCCGATGGTCACATGTTTACCTATTGTCTACTCAAAATGTAGCTTTTGCAAGACTTCTTGCTCAAATAATTAAGTTGCGAGCATAGTTCCCAGATCATCCTATTAAGTAAATCCGACTTGATAACGCTGGTGAATTTACGTCTTAAACCTTTGATGATTACTGTATGGCACTGGGCATTGACGTTGAACACCATGTTCCTCATGTCCATACTCAAAATGGTTTAGCAGAGGCATTTATCAAGCGGCTTCAATTAATAACCTGCACTCTGCTCATGAAAACGAAATTGCCAATCTCTGCATGGGGACATGCCATCTTACATACTGCATCATTGGTTAGATTGAGACCCATAACCAACCACCAATATTCATCAATACAACTCATGTTTGAACATCAACCAAATATTTCACATCTACGAGTTTTTGGTTGTGCTGTTTATGTGCCTGTTTCACCGCCACAATGTACTAAAATGGGACCTCAGCGTAGACTGAGAATTTATGTGGGTTTTGATTCACCATCTATCATTAGATATTTGGAACCTTTGATAGGTGATATGTTTATAGTTATTTTGCTGATTGTCATTTTGATGAGACAGTCTTCCCGTCGTTAAGGGAAGAAAAGACCGTTCCAGAAGAACGGCAAGAGCTGACATGGGTTGTTCCCACCTTGTCTCATTTTGATCTGCGAAGCATTCAATGTGAAAATGAAGTGAAAAAGATTGTTCCTCTTCAAAGTATTGCTAATCAAATTGGACAAAATAAAGTGGCAGCGAATAATTCATCTAGGGCACGCTTAAAGCGTGGTAGACCCTCAGGTTCAAAAGATTCAGCCCCTCGAAAGAGAAAGATGAGGGCACAGTTGAAACCAAATGCAATCATTCAAGAAAAGAAAATGAATGATAAATCCACAATTCATAATTTTGTACTTCCAGAAAAAGAAAATGTCTTTGATGAGACATCTATCCCTGAAGAGACAGAAGTACATAAAAGCAAAGAAATATCCATAAATTATGCATGTACTAATGAATTGTGGGATCGAAATGAAATAATCATCGACGACATGTTTGCATTTGCAATAGCCATTGAAATTATATTAAGCAATGACATTGAGCCCCGCTCTGTTGAAGAATGCAAACAGAGACAAGATTAGCCTAAGTGGAAAGATACAATCCAGGCAGAATTAAATTCCTTGGAAAGGCGAAGTGTTTTTGGACCGGTAGTCCAAACCTCGCCTAGTGTAAACCCTATGGGATTACAAATGGGTATTCACAAGAAAACGCAACAAGAAAAACGAGATTGCAAGATATAAAGCACGACACGTTGCACAAGGTTTTTCACAAAAACCTGGAATTAATTATGAAGATACATACTCTCCTGTAATAGACGTAATTACGTTCCGTTACTTAATAAGTTTGGTGGTTTCAGAAAAACTTGACATGCAACTTATGGATGTGAGAATTAGATACTGAGATATATATAAAAGTCCCAGAAGGACTTAAGTTGCCTGAAGCAACTAACAAACCATGAGGTATGTTCTCAATCAAAATAAGGTGATCATTATATGGACTGAAACAATCTGGACAAATGTGGTATAATTGTCTCAGTGAGTATTTGATTAAAGAAGGATATACCAACGATGTCATCTACTTTTGTGTGTTCGTTAAGAAATCAAATACTGGATTTGCTATAGTGGCAGTATATGTCGATGATATGAACCTCGTTGGAACCCCTGAAGATCTTAATAAACTGCTGAATATCTAAAAAGCGAATTTGAAATAAAAGACCTTGGGAAAACAAAATATTGTCTCGGCCTGCAGATCGAGGCATTGTGTTAATGAAATTTTGGTCCATCAATCAACTTACATTGAAAAAATACTGAAGCGATTTGGCATGGACAAGGCTTATCCACTTAGCACCTCAATGGTTGTTCATTCTTTGGACATTAAGAAAGATCCATTTTGTCCAAAGGAAGATGATGAATTGGTCCTTGGTCCAGAAGTATCATATTTCAGTGCAATAGGTGCTTTATTGTATTTAGCACAATGCACTAGACCAGATGTAGCTTTTTTAGTCAACTTGTTAGCAAGGTATAGCTCTGCTCCAACAATTCGTCATTGGAAGGGAATCAAAGATGTATTGCGATACCTTCGTGGAACAACAGACATGGGTCTCTTCTACTCAAAGAAATCCACAAATGACCAGATTCTTGTTAGATATGCAGATGCTGCTTTCCTCTTTGATCCGCACAAAGCCTGCTTACAAAAAATGGATATGTGTTCACTAATAGAGATACTGCAATTTCATGGCAATCAATAAAGCAAACATTAGTTGCTATATCTTCCAATCACTCAGAAATAACTGCTTTACATGAAGCAAGTCGTGAATGTTCTTGGTTAAGATCAATGATTCATCACATCCGGAATTCATGTGGTCTACCTTCAAAGACAGACAATCCAACTGTCATCCATGAAGATAATGCAACCTGTGTTGCCTAAATGAAGGAAGGATTTATCAAGGGCAATAAAACTAAACATATATCTCCAAGATTTTTCAGTGCACATGAGCTTCAGAAGGCCAAAGTGATTAAGGTCAGGAAAATCCGTTCCAATGAAAATTTGGCAAACTTGTTCACCAAATCTCTACCAAAGTGCACATTTCAAAAGTTAGTGCAGGGAATCGGATTACGTCGGCTTACAAATTTGAAGAATGCGGAATCAGTGGGAGATACAATTCAAGGGGAGCATCCATAATACATGCATGTTGTACTCTTTTTCCTTCTATTAGGATTTTTCCCACTGGTTTTTTCCTATCAAGGTTTTAACGAGGCAACACAAGCATGCTTAACACCATATCAACAATCCAGGTAAAAGTTGTACTCTTTTTCCTTTGCTATGGTTTTTTCCCACGGGGTTTTTTCAAGCAAGGTTTTAACGAGGCAACTGATGTTGATATGTGGGCATCCAAGGGGAAGTGTTGTAAACAGTGGGTATGTTTGCCCACATGTATACAATAAAGATTCATATGCTAAATAGTGAAGTTTTGGTAAGTTTTCAAAGTAGTTACTCTATAAATAGAGCACTACGAGTGTTCAAAGGATATGATACAAAAGCAATAAGAAAAGAAAGATAAGTTAGAATAGTTTCAGTATCCTCTTTTCTCTCTCTAATCTGCAATCATTTTGTGTAATATTTTGCGTAATATTTTGCAATAGACTCACTCCTATCCCTAGTAAAGGTTATTTTTTAAACTTTTGCCTATTTATGACAGTTTATATATTCATTACTAGCCTAGAAAATTCTTTGACCGGCCGTTTGATTGGGAGATGAAAGTCCTGCCCTAATTATCTATCAACCTGAAGACTATTGGAAAAGTATATAGTATATCATTTCAAAAGGCTTTTTGCACTTGCCCAATTTGGTATGTGTGAAGGTGTTTTAATAAAGAGAAAAACAAAGGAACTAATAAATATTATTGTCACTTAGTAATACAGTCTAGTGGTATTTTTCTTTACTTGTAAGTATGAGATTTTAAGTTCGATTCTTGCCAAAGGTAAATTTGAATCACATTATTGTTAACTCATTGTGAGGTTAAGCTCACTCCCTTCCCTTAGTGTAGATAATATCGTTGTTTTAAAAAATATATATAATCATGAGCTTGTTAAATCAATTGGTTAAGAGTATTTTTCTTAAAATTAAGATTTTGAGTCCGAATTTTTTCTCCTATAATACATCAATTAAAGAAAACTAAATAAAGGTGTGAAAAATGTTTCATTTTAATCATAATTAAGCACATTATTATATGGAATTTATAATTTAAGCCCTATAGAAGTTGTTGTCAAACAAGATTTGACTAGGTACTAGGAGATAAATGAATTATTAAAAGAAGGCCATTTTACCATTAGCTTAGTGCAACATTCCGTGCTGTATTGACCATCTGAGGTGGTTACTAATTAGGCCTGGCAAACGGGTCGTGTCTATCGTGTTCGTGTCGTTTTCGTGTAACACCTGTTATCTTAACGGGTCGTGTCGTGTCACACCCGTTATCTTAACGGGTCCTTAACAGGTCGTGTCACTTTACCCAACGGGTAAAGTGACCCGACCCGTTATGACCCGTTAAGAAAAAAATATATTTTTTTTAAATTTGCACATACAACACATTGCCACATAAATATTACTTCAAAACATTAAAACATTTCTCGTTCAAGTACTATATCTACACTCGAAAATAAAAGCCTAATAAAAAAAATAATACATACACTACTAATCTATTACAAATATTAAATGTGCAAGAATAAAGAGTTTTTGTTTTTAAGATTGTAAGTCTTTCTCAAAAGTTTACACCTCCATTTACAAAATCTCCAAGCATATACAAACAATTTTGACGGTTTGGATCGTTGAAATTAGTTTTGGAGAATTCGTAAAACAATAGATTGACTAATACTTAGAGTTTATTTGTACTTTCATTAAGTATAACATAAGATTTTGTAGTATTCACTTGTGTAAATATTTTAAATTGAAGATCGAATTCATTCATTGTATTCATATAGGGTCAAGGAGTGTAGTTATAAAAAATCATCAAAATCGGAGTTAAAATAACCGTTAAATCGTGATTTTTCGTTTATAACCGTTGAAAAGCTTTGTCCCGTTACTTGATCTCTGAATGTTTTTTTTTTGTGATTTTTTGCTGATGTGATCTCCAAGCATATACAAACAATTTTGATGGTTTGGATCGTTGAAATTAGTTTTGGAGAATTCATAAAACGATAGATTGACTAACACTTAGAGTTTATTTATACTTTCATTAAGTATAACATAAGATTTTGTGGTATCCACTTGTGTAAATATTTTAAATTGAAGATCGAATTCATTCATTGTATTCATATAGGGTCAAGGAGTGTAGTTATAAAAAATCATCAAAATCGGAGTTAAAATAACCGTTAAATCGTGATTTTTTGTTTATAACCGTTGAAAAGTTTTGTCCCGTTACTTAATCTCTGAATGTTTTTTTTTGTGATTTTTTGTTGATGTGATCTCCAAGCATATACAAACAATTTTGACGGTTTGGATCATTGAAATTAGTTTTGGAGAATTCGTAAAACGATAGATTGACTAACACTTAGAGTTTATTTATACTTTCATTAAGTATAACATAAGATTTTGTGGTATCCACTTGTATAAATATTTTAAATTGAAGATTGAATTTATTCATTGTATTCATATAGGGTCAAGGAGTGTAGTTATAAAAAATCATCAAAATCAGAGTTAAAATAACCGTTAAATCGTGATTTTTCGTTTATAACCGTTGAAAAGCTTTGTCCCGTTACTTGATCTCTGAATGTTTATTTTTTATGATTTTTTGTTGATGTGATCTCAAAGCATATACAAACAAGTTTGACGGTTGGGATCGTTGAAATTAGTTTTGGAGAATTCGTATGCCATCAATCAAGTTCCGTGTGTGTGTGTGTGTGTATATAACTATATATATATATATATATATATTTATTAAGTAGATTTAAATCTATTTATTTTGTACGTATAAATTATAATTGACTGGTACACGGAATAGTACATACATCACGTGTCACGTGTGTCATTATAAAAATAGTGAGATATGTCATGACAGTCATGTGTGTGATAAAAAGTTAATAACTTAAAAAAAAAAAAAAAAAAATTCGCACCACTTCTATTAATTTTCATTTTTCCCTCTTTTTTTTGTTTCATTTTCAACTTTTTCTTATCATTTTCACTTTTCTCTTCAACATCTTTCCCTAATTCCCTCACTTTTTTGTTTTATTTTCAACTTTTCTTAACATTTTCATTTTCCCTCCATTTTTTTTTTCAAAAAGGGCGGCAAGTTGGCAATGGCAAGAAATTGATTATTGAAATTCGAATGGAAACAAATCACGTCAAATTTCAATGGATGCAAAATCATGCAATGCATCATGCATATTAAATTATTAATTAATAATTATTATAGTTTTTATAAAATTTAATATATATATATATATAATTATAATAGATAGACTTAATATTTTGGGGGTATAATTATTATAGTATATATAATTATTATAAATTTTATAGTTAATTTAATATATATATTTATTATAATTTTAGGGGTATAAAATTGTAAAATTAATGTATATAATTATTACAGTATTGTTTTAGGGATATAAAATTATAAAAATAATATTATGCTTATCGTGTATCGTGTTACCCACGTGTATACCCGAACCAACCCGTTATCTTAACAGGTGCTTATCGGGTTACCCGATAACGACCCGATTCGTTATCGTGTCGACCCAAACACCTGTTAATTTCGTGTCGTGTCGTGTCGGGTTATCGGGTTGTGTCAGAAATTGCCAGGCCTATTACTAATGCTTGCAATTTTATATCAACTTAATCGATTGCGCTACTGACAGAGAAAACACGGGGTAGGGTTAAGAACATCATGCCTGTGAAAATATATATATGGGTAGATTTCTTATTCTTTCATGGACTAGTGACAAGTTATCAACCTAAGTTTTTTTCGCTAAAATAAAAAGTTCTAAAGAAACCATTTTTGCAAACCTGCGGCCAAATTATTGAAAGTATAGTTTTTAACAGCTGCTTGAGGTATATCTAAAGCACATGAACGAGAAGTCCACTATCTTTTAGTGAAGTGAAGCAAGCTATGTATAATGTACAATGTTAATCCAAAGTGCGACCCCGACAGTTGTTTAATCCCTCGCTTTTAAACTAAAATATTAAGGGTTGAGAGACAATTAGGAGGGAGATGCTCAAGATTATATATTATTCAGAAGAAAAAAAATTATTATTTTTTCCGATCTGGGACTGGTCACGTTTGCTCATCTTTTGTTTCTCTCCTGCATTTCCTCTCTAATCTTAACACACACAAAAACCCAGTTAGATCTAGGTCCAAAAACCTAAGCTGTTTTTTAGATTTAATCCAACTGTAACATACCTATATCATAACCAAACTACAAAAAAATTCAAATTAAAGAAATATGATTTAAGATAGAAATGAATAGTTCACTTTTTTTAAAAAAAAAAAAAAAAAAAAAAAGGTCATGAAATTGAATTAAAAAAAAATTAAATACGAAATGATTATCAAATACACTCTTAAACTTTTCTCTCAAATTTTTTTAGTGGTTACCTATTTTAACATAAGGACAAACATTTGTTCCCCTCCAATGTCCCTCCTCTTTTGTAAACATTATTGTTCTTTTCTCCTTTTGAAACTTGGACGAGTGTAAGACATTGGCTAACCATGGCTGACAAGCTAGACTGGTTAAGGTCGAACTGACCAAACCAGCCACAGTTGTGGGTCGATCGGTTAGGCCATTCATAGTCGGGACCCTTTTTTCTAATATTTAAAAATAAAGTGAAAATTTTCATAATATTTAGAATGACTATAAAGAGTATTCGTAGGGTAGAAAGATCACTCCTATTCAACGGTATCTTGGCGTGTGTAAGTTTGTAATGTCATATTCCAGCGAAGATCACAAAATTTTGCTTTTATGGCTGCGAATGAATTAGTAGAACTCCTTCTAAAGCAAGAGCATTTTGTTGGATAAGCAAGTAGAATTAAATTGGAATATGAAGGGAAAGACAACAAAAAAATAATAATGTTCACCTTTAAAGTTATTTGGGTCCCTTTTCCCTTTGACAGTTTTTAACAAATTTCACTGTGAGGATAAAGGCAAAGGTTAGGGCATATATGCCATGTGAGACATTTGAATAGTGAAATTATGGGCCACTAGTTGAAACTTTTGGTCATTTGGCTTACAAGATTCATAAAAATGTGTCCACCGTAATTAAATATGGCATTGCCTACTAAGAAAGTGACAACCATGTTCAACTATTACCACATTTCAAAAAATCTTCACCTAGCGCCGCCTAGACTCTACCTTGATTGATTCTTAGGAATTTGAATTAAGAAATAACGCTTAGACCTGCTTAGGCGGCCACTTAGAACCGCCTAGGCAACCACCTAAGTCGCAGCTCTCATTTCGATAGAAAATAAATAACTTTCACTTTTCCTTTTATTTTTTTTAAATAAATTGTAAGAGACTTGTTGAATACTTAGATGAACACTCATTATATGTTTGTTCCCCATGTTTTCAATATGTTCTAAGACTTTATAATGTATATATCATTCTATTTTGCAACTTTTGTATCCCAATACAATTATGTATTTTTTTAAGTATAAGTAGACATTTATTTATACGTTATATAATAAATTTAATAAAAACTTAAAAAAAAAAAAAAAAAAAAAAAAAGTCTAGGTCCCCTAGGCGCCTGGGCTAGGCTCTTACCCGCCACTCAATTACCGCCTTTTAAAACATTGGTCATTATACAATCTATTGTTTTAATACTCTTTCGCAATTGTATGGTGTTTAATGAAGATGTGCATTTGATATTTCTTTTGAAAACATATTACGAGGAATGCTAACTCACTTGCCTTATCCACTTAATGGATGTTATGTGGACATATTTTACACCTAAATCTATGTAGTTTTTGTTTATCCCTCAATATGGTAATCGAGCAGCACACTCTGTGGCTTCATACATATTTAAACAAGGTGGCTCATTTATGGGGTTGTATTGGCTCCGAATTTCTGTTCAACATTTTGGTGGAGGACGTTAACATTCCGATTAGAATTTTATAAATCTACATTTCTGATTATTAAAAAAAAAAAAAAAAAAAAAAAAAAAAAACTCTAATTTAATAATTAACAATATTTTTTATATCCTTTTTTTTTTTTTTTTTTTTTTGAAGTAGAGAT
Source organism: Pyrus x bretschneideri (assembly GCF_019419815.1). Taxonomy (NCBI): domain Eukaryota; kingdom Viridiplantae; phylum Streptophyta; class Magnoliopsida; order Rosales; family Rosaceae; genus Pyrus; species Pyrus x bretschneideri. The sequence continues at coordinate 1,134,190 of NW_025999613.1, read as the reverse complement.
TTTGAGAGTATAAACTTGTTATTCTAAAAAAGAAAAGGATGAAGGGATGGTCATACTTACAAAATTCAAGATTTTGAAAATAAGTGGATATGTTGGTCGAGTTCGATAGAAGAATGAGTTTCCTGTGTATGTCTTAAGTTTGAATAAAATGTTTCTTGTTGAATAATATAATGTTTGAAGGAAAAAAAATAAATAAACAAAAATAAAAATGAGATTCCAAAAAAAAATGAAGCTTGTACAAAAAAATAATATCAAGAATTAAAGGATTAAATATCTAAAACCTCATAATTTTTTAGTGTTATTCCAAATTGGTCTCAATATTTTTAAACATTCCAAATAAGTACCCAACTTATTAAAAATATCACATCTGTTATCCCTCATATAATTTTTCCGTCAAATGTACATGTGGCAACAATGAGTCCCACTTTTTAGCTTACTTGGACACTAAACTAATAATAAATATTAATAGCTTGAAAATGAAAACAACTACGAAGATTAGAAGAAAAAAAAATCAAGCCCCTAACACCTCCAAGCTCAACCAACCACCACCGAAACCCTAACACAACCTTTATATTCAAAACCAACTGGTCAACTGGGTTTTTCATGGTCAACATTAATATTAGTTGCCTTTGAATCTAAAATTCAAACATAGATTATATAATATGGAAACCTATGATCAAAAGGGTATTGAATTGAATTGAAAATGGATCCAAATTGATTTACATTAGGAGGGCAATCTCCTACAAAGAAGGGGTTAAGAATTCATATAGGTTTTCAAGGAGCCTGTTTCTGCTAATGCGATTTCCTCATTTGTCGATTTGCGGCTCGTGAAGCTTGCAATTCTTCTTTGTAGGTGGTGAAGATGGTGGTGGCATGTGGCCATATCACGGAAGTTCATACCATTTCAACAACCTTCATGACCTTCTTCTCGAAGTTGGCGGCTTGGGTTATAGGGTGAAGTTAGTCGTTGTACATTTGTTTTGAGATGATGGCTTGATGGGGTGGTGGTGACCATTAGTGGGTAAAGGCCATGCCTCTATGACCTTCTACTTATTTTTTAGGCAAAGTAAATCCTAGTTAATTTAGCGGAAATTTTAATGGAGGCTTAATAGATGTGATATTTTCAATAAGTTGGGTACTCATTTGGATTGTTTAGAAAGATTGAGACCAATTTGGAATGATATTAGAAGATTGAGAATTTTTAGGTACTTAATCCATAATTAAATTAATTAGATTTGTCAAATTTTAGTGGATAATTTAATAATTTGGTTGACATGTGGAATTAATTTAGGGCATTAGTGGAAAGAGATTAAAAAAGTTTCAAACATAATTAATACATAAATTTAGATGTAAGATAAATCCACATGGCATTGATTGAGTGCGAAAAACAAGTGGGGAAGGCAGCTAGCATTCTCCCTATATTAATTATTGTTGGATGAGTTAAAATTTGGATATCTTTGCCGTAGAAAAAAAGAAAAAATTAAATCATACTCATATGACGATAATGAGCACTATAGTGATTCTCATCATCACTTAAAAGTAGTGAACAAATACACGGCTTATTTTTAGCTACGCCCTCTGGAACTCGATTTTAACTCAAAAGTTGTCACTTTACTCCCTAGAACTCAAAGTTCACTACACTTTGCCCTCTAGAACTCGATTTTGATCCCATTTTGCCCCCTGAAACTTGAAAATTGTCTCTATAAAACTCAAAATTTACTCCACATTACCTTATATCTGTTAATCTCTTATGTGGGTTCGATTTGGGTGCACTAGGCTAATCAATGCTTTTTTATTTTTTTCATCAATTTTTTTTTAATTTAATATTTTCTAATTGTTGAATATTAACGCATAAACGAGATTTATAATCAAATTTATTGCACTTGTGACATATATGTTTTAGAAGATAATCTATAAGTTTCAAGAAGAAGAGTCCACAAGTTCGAGTGAAAGAAATTTTGAATTTTAGAAAGTAAAATGGTGAGTTTTCTTACAAGGGACAAAATAAGATAAAAATTAAGTTCCAAAAGCGCAGCTAAAAGTAACCCAATATACACCCACTTTGTTTTGATGATAAGAATTACAAGGAAGATATGCATGCAAGTGAAATTGAAACAACCATAACATTGACAGTGACATAAAAAATTAGATTATATTATGCATTACCACGCATATACAGAGGAGTTATCAATGATTCGAACCTAAATATTCTACCACCTACCAAAACCCAACTGCAACGTTAAGCTTACCAAAAGGTGTTTTATTTCACTAAATAGAAAAAAGAAGAGCAAAAGAAACTCTTTGATTCTTCTTTTGCTTTAATACAAAAAGACTTTTTGGTCACGTTGTGGTCTAAACGTAAATATTCTAGAAAAGACCCCCCCAACCACCCTCCCCAAAACCACCTTTTGTTGTTTGCTCAACTTATCAAAACTCAAAATCCATAGTGCTGAAACTGAGCAGCTCCAAAATTGCTCATAAACTGTCCTCCTCCTCCTCCTCTTACTGTTGCATTCATCTCTTCCTTTTCTACATTGAACCCTTCAACCTGCACAAAATTAACCTCATTAGCTCTACGTTATTGCAATAACAGAAATTGTATAATTAAACAAACAAAAAAGTAACGAAATTGTATATACAGAGTAATATTTTCTTATTATACTTATAGTTATCAAACTGTGAACAATAAACGTAAATCACACATTCATGCAAGAGTAACATGACCATTGTGTCCAGATTCATAGTCTTGCAAATTATATTTTAAGGTAATTGATCAATATTATGTTACTACGTAAGTTTGTGATTAATTACCTTAATAATTTATATGGTCAAATTTTTAACCCGTTGTCATAATATCGCTTAACAAGTATACACAAGATAATATTATATTGCTAGACTTGCGTTGTCAGATAAATTGCTAAAAACTATAAATTTGAACTAAATGCGTCAGAATTCGCCGTCTCACAGCATAGATAGTACCATGCCGTTGTCTAATGGCTAAAGGGAAAAAAAGATTTGGCTGTTCAAACTTGTTGGTACAAGTTTAACAGAGGAAATTTAACAAATACTGAAATGTGAATAGAAAATATTTTTACCCGGAGCTCATCTACGTCTTCTTCTCTGGTACTTGAACATGCAGCTTTGAGAATCTCACCGGTCTCGTCGTTGCGTGCAAATCTGCCACGTATGCGGGGTCGTTTGTCTGCTAGTGTTTTTCGACATGCATACTTTTCATATAGATAGAGAAGAGTAACAAACAGCCCGCGTTAAGATTTAAACACAATAATAATCTAATTTAACACCCAAAAATTAGTGGATTTATGTAATGATATTATGTTTAATTACCTTAATTGTTTTGTTGAAGTTTCTCTGTGACCTTTTGGCTCTGTACTTTGAGATTCTCTCTTTCCTCTCTTCTGCACTGTACCTCCCCGTTTTGAAGTTTGCAGCTGCTTCTTCCATCACTGAGCTCTCTCTGGGAGCACGATTTGTTCGCAAATTCTACCAAAAAAATTGGAGAAAACAAAAAAAATAAGACATGGGTTTTGATTTTAATTAAACATGGATTAAATCAAAACAAACGCAGAGCAAATTAACTAAAATTCTGGTGAGTAATCTGACTTGCAAATCACCAGTGCTGGATACCCTTCTCATTTGACCAGGCAAAAAGCTGCTTTCCTGAGAGCTCAAGCTAAAAGCTTGGTTCTGAAAACTTGGGGACTCCATGAGAGAATCAAAGCTCGGCTGGAAGTAAAAACCAGGCTTGTTATTATTTCCATCAAAGCAGTTGCTGCTGTAGCTCCTCTGAATAAACTTTGCGACATTCTCCGCCCCGCCATAGCTAGGAGGCTCAAGAGCTTGATGAAATTCTTCAGTTTTAACCTCCTGAGCATCAAAAAGAGATAAATTCGGCCACCCAATTGGCAAATTTGGACAATTTTGTTCGGTTTGGTGAAACTGGGTTTGCTGGTAAAGGCTTAGAGTTTCGAGCTGGTAACTTGGGGGAGAAGAAGAGAGGAGAGATGGAGAGTTATGGTCAGTTGCGTTTTGATGGTTTTGCTGGTCGGAGATTGCTTGGAGTTGGAGGAGGTCAATGTCCGAGAAGGGAGACAATGGCTCGGAGAAGAACTGCAGGTCCGCCATTTCTGAGGTGGTGAAGTGGTGGTAGAAGGAGTCGTTGACGACGTAGAGATCGGAGGAGGACATTATTGGAGACCCTAAAAGAAAATGCAAAAGTTGAAAACTGACCGGGAAAGTTGGGAAGTAGGAAGAAGCAAAAGCAGTTACGTTTTGCTTTGCTTTTTGCGTAATTTGGTCGTGAAACGGCCAATATGTACTGACAAATTTGGGATGGTTTTATTAAAGGCCTTTTGGGAGTTACTGAGCAAAGAAACAAGCAAAAGCCATTTCTCGTCTCTCTCACACCTCTCTCTCTCTCTCTCTCTGTCTAAAACTTTTGAAAGATGATTTCAAACATCACAGGAAGAGACCAGTCCACTTCTCTGCTATGCTATAAATAGGACGGGATTTTGCACGTTTGCCCCCACTGTTTGTTAGAATTAAAAGGGTTCTCCATAAAAAAAAAAAATCATTTAGTTAAGAATCGCAACACTTCCCCTCTTTGTTTGTCGACCAAACTTTTAGATTAAAATATTAAGAATCACATCAATTTCCCAAGCTACAGAAAGGAAGAGGATCCTCCCCTAAGCATAGCATGAGGATCCTCCTGATCACGAAATTCAGACCGTTAAATTTTAATTCAACGGTTCTAAACAGGGGATCCCCTAAAAAATTATAATAATTGCAACTGTTGGATTAAAATTGAACGGCTCTGATTTCGTGGTCAGGAGGATTCCTATCCTATGCTCAGGAGATGATCCTCTTCCCTACAGAAAAGCCTTATTTTTCTTTTCTCTTTTGGCTTCTTTTGAACCAAAAGTTCCATCACCACCAACATAAGGGGTGGTTGGGTATAGAATTTCAAATTGAAAATGGGATCTTGAATCCCAAATTGAAAATTTTCAGAACGGAAATTTGAAGATCAATCCCAAACTAAAATTTTGGTATTCTCAATTTTCGGTATTTCAGGATAGTTTGATATTTCCAAATTTCATACATATTGAAATAGCAATTATTCATACCAAGTTAAATTAACATACAACCAAAGTAAAATAAGTAACAAACCCAAAAGTAAAAAAATAAGTTACAAACCTAATATGTTCGAAAACTAACAATACAATTTTTTGATTTCGTGTTGAAATAGACACATTTGTGGGATGTTCGTACCAGCAAATGTGGCGATAAAAGCTATGGTTACTATCTTAGACCACACCAATTATATTGCTACTAGTAGTTAGCAACAGTTCAAATGTATAATAATATATATAAATATATAATAATATATATTATTTATTTTCAGTTCGGTATGGGATTATTGAAAGATTTGAGTACACAATACCGAAATTTCGGGATCGGTTGTGAATTTCAACCCGAAAATTTCGGAAATTTTGATGTGGGATCAGAATTTTTCTGATTTGGTTTAGAATTTTCGAAATTTTTTCTAGCCTTAACTGACATAGGGCTGTTTCTTGTCTGCTATTTGGACAATAGTTTATGAATAAAGTCGGTCCACTTAATAAACATATACCATTCGTGCACATACTTCTTATTATATGATTTTCTGTTCAATCATTTGCAAGAAAATTAACCAGTAAAATTGTTTGGAACATGGAATTTTCTATGTACCAGCAAGGACTCTTTTCTTGGACCACCGATAGGACAGCTAAATGATCATCCTTTCGATCATCACTCATTTTTTTTGTCAACATCTTCTCTTCTACCTCTACAAAGTTGGTTATTCTCTAATATCTTTCAAACAGTAGTGCTACATTGATCGAATTTATTTACGAAGCTTTGTTCATCAAAACACTTTATTCAAAATTTCAAATGTGTACCTCTTTTAGCCAAAGCCTATTTTATTCCATTTGAGGGTGTAATTTAAAATTAATTTCTATTTGATGCATTCGGCTCAGCCGAGCTTGATGGTTGCTGCATATATCTGTATATAGTCTCTTTGTGAATGTGATTGTTGAACCTTAAGGAAGTTGTGTTGGCTTTTTGCAATTGAATTATGAATGAATTATGAATGCAATTTCACTACGGTAATTTTATTTTTATTTTTATATGTATCAAATAATAAGTTAACAGTAACATATATATATGCTGACAGATGATTTGATAAATAAAAAAATGGTAATGCTTAGAAGTTGGATTTTCAAACTGGTGCAGAAACTTTTCAACCTATTTCTTAATCAGCATAGGAATGTAATGATAGGAAATATTTAGTTTAAAATACAAATTCTTGTCATATTGTGATGGTCAAAAAGGGAGTCTTTGGAATCATTATTGTGGTTTATGATTAATTTTAGTAAGAATTCTTTCCTATACTGCTCTCCCCACTCTCTCGTGTACATTTGATCACAGCAACAAAAGGATATGGAAGAATGATATATAATTAACTAGCTTAGCCTAGGTAGCTAATTGCACAAATGATAGACTTCTTGAGAAGGAAAAAGCACCCAAATGGAGTGCTGTGGCTTATTATTTGAGAAGAGATTATGTTTTTGTATATCTCATTTTGCGACTACTCTTATTAGATGGTCCATCCTTTCGTTTTGAGTTTTCATTCACATTTTTGGTTATATGTTATCATTATGAACTTGAAAGTTAGGGTTGTCAGGTGCTTTTATTGGTAATAAAATGTTCATCCTTTTTTTGTAAGGAAACATTTTGGGAAATTTTATTTGAACCCATCTAATATCTTTTTACACCCAACTTACTATCTTCACCCATATTGTTTTTTATTAAAGAATTAATATCTCTTTAAACCCAAATTTATTATCTAAACTACCCTCTCAAAGCCAATTCAAAATGTAAAATTATCTTTACACTCATTCCTTTTATAAAATAACATCTCTAATTGAATTTTTTTTATCTTTTCAAAGAGGCGTCATTTGCCCCTCTATAATTGCATATGCCGTATAGGACTATCTGGCATTTCTATGGCTGCTTTCTTTTCTACCACAACCCATCCATGGACTTGGGATCCAAGAGATCATTCCATAGACTTGAATTTTCCAAGAGAATGTTATGCAAGCTCCAGTTCAGTCCTTTTTAAATCGAGCATTTTCATGTACTTTTTAAGAAACTTTGAAGTGACATAGGGATGGGTGTTTTGCTGTTATGTTAATAAACAAATAAACAAATTGGAGCTATTTCGAATAAAAAAGGTGCAGGACATGTCACTCGCTAGTTTGTGGTTAAGGTTGAGCAATCTTTATTTGCACCAAGAATCTAGTTTTATGTCTTTGTAGTACAAATCAAAAGTCCTTGCACTAATGTTTTGGGGACCATACAGATAGCAGAGAAAACAAATATAATATAATATAAAAAGTATGAAATTTAATCCAAAGAAGAAGCAAACAAACAAAATATCCATAAATCGAGTCATACCTTAGTTGGAGGATGAAAAACTTCAAAATCACCATCCATCAATACAAAAGCTTGTTTTTCTCTATCAGAGCTATTAGGGCTTTAGTCAGAATGACAGTAGGATAAACAAAAGGTGATGCTAGAGTTTAATTATAGTATGTAGGTCTATTGATAAATTTGATTTTTATTATTAATTTCATTTGTACTTAATAGTAATTATGCAATAGGATAAAATAGACAATTAACATTTAAAATTTAAGTTGTGTGTAGAAAGAGGTTAGATGGGTTTAAATAAAATTTTCCAAACATTTTTGATGCCCAACTTGATGAGGGTTATAACTTGGGAAAAAAATAATCATTATTATGACATGCAGATATATATATATGTATATTTATTATGTATAATTATATATAAATGTATGTATATATTTCTGTGTGCCGCTTTATGACCAAGTTAAGCATCCTGATTAAGCATCTCTCTATCTGTTGCTAGTTAATTAATTAATTAATTAAGGACGTCAATGCCATGTTGATTCCATATTTTTATATAATATAGTACTACTCCTGAAAATTCCATTTTTATATATAATATAGTACTCCTCCTGAAATCTATCCTCTTCAGTGCTAAATCTTCAAGATATTCATTCCAAATTTTCAATTGAATTTAGTATACACTAGCATGAATGCCCGCGCTTTGCTGCGGGTTTTCAGACGATGAATAATATTCATAGAAAATTGATTGAAAATGCTTCAGTAATACAATTGCATTCATAAATGTAGCAAGTCAGAGAACGCATGTTTAACATGAGTAACGTTTACAAAACCACATATTTACACAATTATCTCCAAATGAAAGAAAAAGCAAGATATGGGTGAATTGATCCATAAAAGAAGTAATTTAATTTACATTGCTTATGTATTAAGTCAATATTGAGAGTCAGTATACAGTCAAAATTACTTGAACGAAAGTTTACGTTGACAAAAGTTGCAAGGACGAAATATAGTGTCTTTGCATTAGAGACTAAAGTACCATGCAGTTTACACATATTTTGTTTGTTCATGCAACATGACAAAATACATGTTTTGTAAGGCTTTGTATCATTCCAACAGTTGCAAAACATAATAAACATCTTTTTATGGTATGTACATTAGCTGACTTTAGCAGTGGAATGCGCAAAAAGTATATGTCCATGGTAGTGGGATGACCAAAAAATATATATCTTTGATCCTTTGCAGTAGTCCATCACGATGTCTTCCATAGTTCATTTCTTTGGCGAATGAACATCTCCAACACTGAGCAGCAAAATAGAACAAAAAATTAAATAATTGTCCAAGTTGGCATAGATTATTGTAAACAATATCTCACTATACCTGTCCTTGATTTTCTTTGTCTGTGATCTACTTCTTAAAGCACTGATCGGACTTTTGTCTGCAGGTTCAACTTTTGGGACAACCAAGTTAGAGAATTCCGCTAAGATTCTAGTTGAATTAGTAGATAGTGGTTGGCTCCCCTCATCATGTTTGCTGTGAAAACATGTCAAATTTAAAAAAGATGGAAATGAGCATTATAAAGTGCATGCATGATGTTTTTGTTTAATGAAATACCAACATTACTTGAAAAGGAAAAATTAACCTGTGAGCTTTTGAAGGTTCATTTTCAACAAATAGTGTTCTTTTTACACCCTTGTGTTGTTGCAACTGATTGGATTCGTTGAGTCTGGGATTCAAGGGTAGTAAAAGGGAGAGGGGTTGTTGCATCAATAACTTGTTTTCCAATGTTCCTAGCAGGTGTACGCGGTACAATTGAACTAAGTTTTGGTTCAACTGATGTTTGTTCCTCAATTATTCCATGAACAACAAAGTCGGTGTTGCCAAACTCATTGTTTTGATTATCAAAACGGAGCAGGAATGTTTTTGTGCTGCCAACCAATTTTTGGAGGTGCGGTGGCAACACAGAAGAGTCATCATAGCCTTCTTCTATGATCAAAGAGTGGCTAGAAATACCCAAAGTTTTTCAGCAGTCCTTCCAATCATTAAAACGTTGAATTGATTTGTGGCATCATCCACAATAAAATTCATCTTAAACCTAAATAAGAGATGAAGATGTCCTGAGATGTGTTTAGTAGTTTAAAAAAATTGCAATAAAAATGATATTTATTGCAAAGAGATGTAAACAACGTAGAAAGAAGAAATTAGGAAATTACCATGGTTCAAGCATTTTTTTGAGCAGCTCATGCTTAAAGCATTGAAAGGTTCTATATGTATTTTTCACACTTTTGTGGCAATACGGGCACGACTTGTACCACCATCCATTGGTCAGATCGTAATCGACAATTGTTGCTTGACACATGAAACTTGTATTCTGATATGATATAAAATTTTCAAATACAAATGACATTTTGAGAACAAAATCACAAACATGACATTTGCACCCTATAAAATGCATTTGCACGCAAAATATAAAGTAGAATACAGATTTTGGACATGAAATGACATTTGGAAAATGTATATTGAATAACGAAATATAAATTGTTTAATTTTTTGTGTTGAAGCTTATAAATGAAGAAACAAACAAACAACATGACACTTTGTATACACAACACAGTATAGACTAAGAAACAATGTGATTTCCAAATTACAACAACCAATCAATTGCAAAGTAGTTGCAAAATACAATTGACAAAATATGAGATAATTTAGTAATGGTGGATTGACCTTGTTTAATGTCGGATCAAGAAGAAGCAATTCTTCAATTGTCTTCTGTTTTGAATCAACCATAGTAGTACTTTTCCCATACATTTCAGCAGAAGTTGGTAGAATTTCAATGGGTGTTTTGAGGTATTCAAACCTGAGTTTCACATTTTTAGGTCCAAGAATATAGACTATAAAAATAAAAACGAAAATAAATATTAAATAAGATTTGTGCACTCACTTTTGTTTATATTCTGAAAGTAGTGGGATATCAGAATTGAAAATACAAACCATTGAGCCTGTGGTTCCCAGAACAGATTTTCCTATAAATATAAAGAAAACAATTATAAATACAAAAGAAAAGTGATAACATTTAGATTTTGTTAAGATATAACCTTTATATTTCTTCACTTTGAGTGAAGTCAAAACAATGAAGACAGGAGATGAAAGCGATTTTAATGCATCTTCTTGAAAGCTTGTTGCAGTTTCTGCCCACAGGGTAACTGTAACTTGTTCACCTCCACAATTGCAAAACTGGAGTCAAAACTATTTATGTAATTTTTATATGGCTATATATGTATAAACATGTAATCATAGTTTAAGAGAAGTATGGTTTACCTAGTATTTTGAAGTTGGAGGTCTCGCTTTTTTTCAACTCTAATATTTTGCACAGTGATGTCTTCAATTGGTTGTAAAGCCATCAGACAACCAAAAACATCTACATATGATATAGTTATAAGAACCAGCTTATTAAGTTAAAAACTAAGAATAATGATTTTAGATTAGTGGCAATAGTCAAAATTAGACGATTTACCTGTGAGGTGTACATCTTTATCAACTCTTTGGTCAAGCTTATCAAATTCAATCAAATTAAACCAATGCATTGGTATCACTTGATTTGGTTTCTCAACAGGGACTATGCTAGTGTTTTTGTTTAACTCAAACATAGCATCGTGAGGGACAATTTTGTTTGACGTTCTGTTGCGAATAACACGAAATTTATCTATCTCATACACGAACCCAACTTTTAGATGCTCCAAAAAGAATTGGATGTCCTAGGGTTTCATGGTTGCCTGAATTGCATGTCCCTTCTGGAGGGGAAAAACAAAATTAGATCGATTAATCTTTAAATGAGCAAAAAATGCATTAAATCACATAGCAAATAATGTATAAAGTATCTTTTGTATGGCTATAGCATAGAGCAACATATGCATAAAAGCAAATCATACAAAGTAACAAAGTTACTATTTTATAGATTTGAAAATTTAAAGATTGACATTTAGACAAAAATATGCATAAAATGATGTAGATTTCATATATTTTCTCATATGCATTAAAGACTGAAATTGTAATACAAAACCAGATGGAATGTGAATAAATGAGAAGGAAAAATTGAATTAATACTAATTGTACGATAAATGCATTTTGACATATATAAATTTGTTCCTATTTAATAATGAAAAATAAGTGTAAAGATTTAACCTCTTTGTCAACAAAGACACAGTCCAAACTTGCAGGTTAACGATCAGCTCCAATATTTTTTGTCACCCAAATTCTGCATATCCTAACTTGTAGTTTCCTTATTGGGTTGTATGGTAACAAAAGACGAATTGGCATAAGCTCCATCAATCTATACAAAGTAAATTTAAAAGCAAATAAAATCTTCAAAATCATACAACACACAGATGAAACAAAGAATACATTAGAATTCTGAAAAATAGGCAAAAAGAGAAAAAGAAAAATGAATGGACAAACACAAACCAACACACCTTCATGTAAACGATTCAAAACATCTTTATAAACAATGTTCTTTGTGTATCCGTAAGGCATATCACAATCATGAGCAATCACAATTTTAAGACCCTTTTTTGAGGTGACCCTAGATAATGCAACGTAGAGCTATTCATGAGAAAAAAACTGTTTGAGATAGAAATAGCCCAACAATCTTCAAAGATTCCTTGACTCTTATTAATTGTCATTGCATAGCAAATTCTGAAAGGAAATTGTCTTCTTGCACAAGTAAACGGATATTTATTTTGTGATGACTCAGTAATGATTCTTGAAATGTAAACTCTTTCACCAATGTTGCTACCCGTTATGATCTTTGCTTCCACAATTCTATCAGTTAATTGCATCACCACCAATCTTGTCCCATTACACAATCTAGAACTTTGATTTAAATTCCTAAGCAACATTACTAGCATACTGTAAAGGATTCTATTCTAAATCTAAAGGGATTTTCTTATTCCTTAGACTTTTAATGCCAGCTTGTGGTGTGGCAAACCAGGTAAGTCAAGTTGGTTCAAAAATTCTAATGGGTATAGTATATTAAGATTTTCAACATTTTCTGTTGAAGAAGACACATAATCAAAACTAAGATATGTGCGATTTTTGCCAGGCACCTTAGTTAACATAAAATCATTTATCTCAGTCATTGTGTTGTTTCGCGGTGTGACAATAGCTCTTTCTTTCAAATATGATACATCATGAAAATTTCTTTGAAAATCTGTGTACACCGCTAAAACCATGTTTTCAATGAGATTGTCTTCAAAGTCAATGGGAAAGTCTTTTGATATTTCAACCCAAGAATTTTCTTCATCAGTTGACAATATAGAATTAGCGACACTACTGTTTCCAATTTGTAATATCCAATTAGCAAAATCAGCCAACTCTTGTTTTTCCTTCTCATTCAAACCTGTTTTTGAAAGTCTCATGTTTTCTTTGAGAAAAAAAATGGTTAAATAAGGCCAAAGATAAGAACTTGTCCACGAAGCTTCAGCAATGTCAGCCTTAGTTCCATTTGGGACAACAGGCAAAATTTGTCTAAAATCACCTCCAAAGAGAATTGGCTTTCCTCCAAATGGCAAATCATCAAAACCTGGTTTTGAACCTTTGAGAACATCACGAAGAGATCTATCTAAAGTTTCAAAGCATTGTTTATGATTTATTGGTGCTTCATCCCAAGCAATAAGAGCTGCATCACTAATTAATTGTGCTAGATGAGTTTCTTTTTTTATTTCACAAAGCGAACAATCTGTAATGCTAATGGGGATTTAAATCGAGAGTGTGCAGTTCTTCCTCCAAGAAGCAAAAGGGAGGCAATTCCAGATGAAGCTACTGCCAAAACAATATGGTTTTCTGATCTAATCTTAGCTATGATAGCAGTCCACAAAAAAGTTTTACGAATCCCACCATGTCCATGAACAAAAAACATACCAGGCTTATTGTGATCAACTACCTTTATGACACTATCATAAACTATTTTTTGTTCTTTAATCAACTGTGCAACCAACTGTGAATGTTGCTCTTTCAATGATTCAGTGTAACTCCTCTCTTAAACTTCTATTCTTAAGTCTATCTAGCACATCTTTGCTTGGAATTGGGAGATGATGTTTAGATAGAGAACTATTTGAAGCAACAAACAACTTTTCTAACTCATACAAAAGAGAATTTTTAAGGTCATCCTCATACTTAGACATATCTTGCAAGCCAAAAGCATTAATCATCTTTATTGAGATGTCATCACACATCATTTTCCAATGTGCCTCAAACAAAGTTGCTGGATCAGCAACATCACAAAACAAAACTAATGTAACAAACAATTGTCACAATTGATGCGATGATGCGGTAACTATCGCTTCTAACATTGCATTGTTCCACTCCTTGTCATTTCCCAACAGGCCAAGTGAGTTGCATGCAGCCTGAAATGTGGGTTGAAGAACACCTCTAATTGTTCTTAAATCATTAAAACAAAAGCCACCATTTTGATATTTAAGCAATAATCTCAAGTAGTATAATTCATCGGCAGCAGGGTGAACATATGCAACTCTACCTAGACATCTACCATTTTTCCTTCGGGTACACTCTTTATTCTCACTATTCCAAACATATTTCGAAGGAAATTCCACATAAGACAACTGGCGTGCATTAGGATCTTGAGTATTCATTTCAAACCATTTTGTTAACATTGTGCTTTCAAGATTAGGTTGGTTAACAACATAGTTTAAATTATCATTGTCTTTAAAGACAACATTCTAGTCAAAAGGTAGATGCACACATAATCTTTGAACAGCTGGTTCTCTAAAATGAATATGAAATTGTAACAATCTCCAAACTACTTCATAAGGACATAAATATCTGCAATTTAGATAAGCTACAATCTCATCAAACTCTTGATCCTCAAAAACAGCTCTAGCCCTATCAACACCCTTGGTTATATACTTGAAAAGATATTTAATAAGCATTGATTGACAACACGATTCAATATTTATATGAGCTTGATACTTTAATAACAATTCACGATTATAAGGGACAACAAACGCATTATTAATCTTCACTCCATTTTTAACAACAAAACAATTCTCCATTTCCCTACGCTTGTATGTGACAAAACCATTAGATTCAAAAGTAGTTTCATTTGCAAAACGTTTTGGAAATTTCTTGAAACATTTTTTTTTCTTTCATGCAAGGAGAATTTTCATTTACAAGACCGCATGGACCATGAATCATATACTGTGCATCAACATCATACCCATCTTTGTCAAATTCTTCGCTAGGAATTTTAGCCGAAATGATTGAATCCACATCAGAAGGAGAATGACATTTATAATCTTTACTGACCCAAACCAAGATGTGACAATGCGGGATACCTCTTTTTTGGAATTCAACTGTGTAAATAACTGTTTGGAGAAAAATAAGACAAAAACATGAAAACAAAGCGCCTAATGTTTATGCTTATAAGAGAAAACAAACAAATAATCTTGAGAATTGGGAAAAGCGAATAACTAACCAGATTCAATTTTGCCAAAAGGTTTTCCTGATTTTATATACTTAACCATATGATCAAGTTTTGCTTTGAAAATTCTGGATATGATATCTGGTCTGTCTTCAGCCTTACAGCCAGGTCTTTCACGTAGATCTTCAATAATTTCTGGCCATTTAGCATTGCATGTAAAGGTGATGAATAAGTCAGGATTTCCCAAGTGACGACATATAGCCATGGCATCTTGATAATTATTTATCATATACCTAGCACTGCCAGTAAATGAAGTTGGCAAGATAATCCTCTTACCAATGTCTGAACCACTTGCATTTCCGTTTTTTAACGCCTCATGAATTCCTTTAAGACGCTCAGTTCTCAAAGAACTTTGATTTGTCCTAACGAAATCAAGTCTATCTTCTTTAAGTGTGGCATATGCATCTACTAAATATTGTTGAAACAATCTGCCACCCTTCAACAGGGTATTATCCTATCCCGGTCTATCTTGAATTTGGTAACCTAGAAATGCTCTCATAAACACCCTGCTAGTCTTGGGTTTTTCCCTTAAAAGCAGGATTCCAAGGAAGACCTTTGTTGTATCCATCTTCACCATATAGGAAAAGAATAGGATACTGAAGAGCCATATATTTTGGATGTAACTTTGTTATCCTTTGTAGACCAGTTGCCTTGTGTTCAATAATAATATCTCTTTCAGTGTGAAATTGACTGATATCCCCAACAATTAACCCTTCTATGCCGTTGCATGTTGGTTGATTATATTGCGCATCATGGTTGCTCGATGTGTCGTGCAAACGCAAGCGCAAAGAATTTGCTGACTGTTGATTAATTCTATCCCTTACAAGTCCAAATAATTGAACCAACTCATTACACTCATCTAACATTTTAATGAGCCCACTAACAATTTGTTTGTCAACTTTTGAAGATGCTTCAGAATGAGGAAAACAACTCATACGATTGTTGACTTCATTTTGAGTGTCATAAATGTAGAGCTGGGCAAATTTAGGGCTCTCGCCTTCAGGAGGCAACAAATAACCCATTAAATGATGCACTTGACCATTAATCTTAAAAACATAAGGACCTTGACCCTTGTTTATTGATGCATCAACTTTAGCCCCCATTGAAGTGAATGCCATCATTGAATTATACAATCTAACATTTTTTTTGAAATGTGAATTTTCTTGAGAATTTGTTGGATTTAGCAGATGGTCCAAATAAGCAGGGGCAGGCTTAACAGGTGGGAATTTTACTTTTTGACTCATACAGCATGCAGTGAATTGTGGCCTTCTAGTAGAAGAAGCGTTTGTTTTTAACCGCTCTGTAGACCAAAATAAAGCGCCACAATATTGACATTGAAAATTTCTAGGGCCAAAATCAATATAATCTGGAACACCACCTATGAAAAGAAAGAGCGACAAAATCATCCCTAAAGCAGTGAACAAAAGTTAAGTTTTTAAATAAGCAAAAAAAATGCAAAGATAATTATATTGTAAGAGCACATACATTTTTTTTTTTGATAAGCGACTTGACCAATCACATGTGAGCTTCTAACATAATGACCAGCTTCAGTATCAGTGACCAATATACCACGCAAAGTGGCATCATTCGCAAGAAAAACAGGGACAGTGATTTCATGTGAAGTGCTAGCAACAAACGAAGATGAGTTGAATCCATCGCCAACAGATGCATTTTGTTTCAAAACAGATGTATATGGTTGAACAGGATTGGTCGTATTGTCATGTAATAGTAAAGAGTTTGAAACATTGTTATATTCTTGATCGTAAGAAGTTGGGACATCTTGCAAAACCACATCATCTGGATAAACATCACCATTAAAGATGCGCAAATTGGCATGCTGAATTTCAGCAACCTTCCCAAGTATTCTGAGTTTCCTAGGCATAACACTACGCAAATAAAAAAAAAAAACATACGAATGACTACACCTTACTCGCTAATTAAATCGCCACACGTAAAGAAGGGTGCATTAAAAACACAAATACACCCAAAATATAATCGCATAAGTAAAATCCTACTTAAATTTGACTAACACCAGATATAAAGAGCGCTTAATTTTAGCGATCTTGTCAAAGATTGTCAAGGTTTTAGGCACAAAATAGCAAAATCGAAGAAAGCACATATAAACTATGTTAAGACCTTAAACATTTCTCCACATCTACCAAAATTAACCATTTTTTAATTCTCTAAAATGAAAACAAAGAAAGTAAATAAGATGAAAGTTTAATTTGAAAACCAATTCATATGTAAAAAGCAAGAAAGCTAACCAGTTTGCAGTTGCAAAAGGAATCACTGGCAAGTGTGAGCAATTAATTGCAAAAACCTGGATAATAGAAAGATAAACAACCAAAAAAAAACTACAAATGTAAGCACATACACGACACAATGAAATAAACAAAGAGAAAAACAACTCTAGGTAAACAATAGATCAACCAGCCAATAAACATAAACAATATAAAAATAAAGATAAATTAAAGTTGAAGCAAAACATGAATTATTTCTGAATAATGTGATTATCTTTGTTATATAGTAAATGGAATATGAACATCAATTATATCAAGTCGCAAAATTAGAGAAAATTTCATTAAGGTAGAAATGATTTTTTTTTTTTTTTTGGTTAAAGGCAGAAATGAATTAATGAGAACTAAAAAAGTGTGTAAATGAGTAGTAATAACACGTAATTATTAAACCGATAAGGGAGTTCATTGTTTACATCATTACACTTATATGTCAACCATCCTTACATATTCACAATTCAAAAAACCACTTCGTTGTTTACATCGTTATACTTATCAGCCAACAAAAAAGGTTCACACAACCTTTTTCAGAATTGAAAATCCAGCTGATCCCTACATATTTTTTAAAATCCAAAAAACCACTGCAGTGGAGATGAACCAAAGAAGGAGCATCCCAATCTTCTTCGGACGTTTAAACTTGCAAATCCAATTGTACAACCCTAAACAATTCTTTTGAACATTTTCTTTTGGTGGATTACTACAATTTGTAGGTGAATACATAGTGTGGACGACCAACTTGTTTCGATTGACACCTTTTCCATAAACACGTAAACCCATTCTTGTTTTTTCTATTTTTTGTGCTCTTGATGTGTTGGGTCCTGGAGCAGTCTCTGAATAAAACAATTTTGTCCCTCGAAGTTGTTCTTCTTTTCGAGCTTTTACCAATCTTCTTAAATCTTTTACCAAAACCCCTCCTAGAATTTGTTGTTCTTTTCGATCGATCTCTTTCACCATTTTTTTTTCTCTGAATCAAAAATTAAATATAATGTCAATAAATGTTTTTAAAAAAAAAATTTGGTAGACTTGAGCAACATTGTTTAAAATCTTAAAAATCTTAAACAACAAAGAAAATACATCAATTATTTTTTTATAAGTAAAGAATACATGAATACAAATATTTATAAATCTGTTTGAATAACCAATTTGTGTTTGTTATAAGACTACTTATACTCATTTTATTAAGTATGTAAGTTACGAAATTTTTTTTCTGAATTATTTGTAGTTCGTTGAGAGAGACTACTTATCAATAGCACTTATTCAAGCACTTAAAGGAGGATGAGACCCTTTCGTTCTCTCATTCATCCCTATGGTTGTCATGCATGTCAAATTAGGAATCAAGAATCAGGCCAGTTTTTTTATGTTTGATGATGGTCAAAGCCAGAGTTGAAGCAAGGCAAGGCATGCAAAGGCAAAAATATTTATGCAATGACATTTGTTTTTATTACCATGCATGTGAACTATTATGCACATGAGAAAAAATTCGATTAATAATAGACTCCATATATAGCATAATTAGAAAAAGAGTTTATGCACTATTGTCCTCCGCCTAGAAGAATCGAGAAATAAAGATTATCCATGGGCTTGGTTTTTGTTCTTTTATTTTTGTTTGTATGTTTATAAAACATTGTAAAAATTAGAAAATGCATCAAAATATACAACAAACACCATAAAAAAATTTGAGGATATAGCAAAATTTGAGGATATTGTTGCAGGGAGAATTCATATCAAGTTTAACTACATTATTTAATTCGAATGGAATCAAAAAGCAGCATAAATATGAAGGGTAAAAAACTAATAGGAAAAGTCACATTTCAGTAGCAATTAATAGCAGAAATCAGAGCTTAGTAGGAGGGACCAAAACAATTTTAGCAAAATGATACCAGAAACTATAATGACCAACATATTTACATACATGTGAAAATCTATTTATAACCACATTTACAATGACTAACATATTTACAATAAATTACATACATGTAGGTGTCCAAGTGTCCATATCATGGTCACTGGATTTTGGTGCGGAGTTTAGAGATCTCTATGGGTTTGAGTTAAAGAGTTCAATGTACACACTCTAAACTCCGATAAATTTCAGGGTTGTTATTTATCGGCGACTCATTATCAAGCTCAGCACGCACAAATTCTTCACATCAACAAAAGCACAAATTCTTGTACTTCCAAAAACATTCGCAACCCAATATAAAACTATACAAAAACTTTAATCATACATGAACCATAAACACAAAAATAATTTCGTGACCAAAAGCCTCTCAAAAACCGAGCTTGGAAGCATAAACACAAATAGCAACTAAATTGAATCGCTTCATAACAACTTCCGAAGAACAAAATCATCACCAAGATTCAGTTTAATTAGTTTTCTCACCATATCCAAACTATATGTAGTTTATATAATAAGACAATCATCTTCCAAGACCATTTCAAAACCAATATAACTTTAGTCCTAAAAAAAAATTCTTGTATTTCCAAAAGCATCCGCAAGTCTACCAATGTGTTATTTAGTTCCTCCCGTGAAACTAAAGAGGTGTTTTCTAGAGACCTAAAATACATGGAATCTCTACTTAGCAATAAAAACATCACATACGTAACAAAAGCCGAACAGAAATCCCACATTTCACAACCAAATCATCATATCAGTTCGAAACATTAAATTATAAGAACTAAAAATAATAATAATAGTACCTTAAACTAAATCCTCAGGTGAGAACCTCCTACTTTGCAACCTGAAACAAACCATAGAAATTAAAACCCACGAATCCACAATCAGATAAAACCAATTTTCCAAGAAAAACAAAACCAAGATTGGTATACAAAAGAGCATCAGATCTATAACCTGGAAAAAAAAAAAAAAAAAAAAAAAAAAAAGCCACACAAAAAAACCCAAAATAAAACAACCGACCTTAAGACAAAGAACAAACAGGCAGAAAGAGAGATGAATGTGCAAAATGAGAGAAAAGAAAACAAATAAGGGAAATTAATATCTCTGATGATTCCCCCAAAATCTGACCTAACACACTAAAAAAATCGAAAATAATCCACAACAAAAAGGCAGAAACGATGACAATCTAAGCTGATAGTAAAAAAAAAAAATTTTAAAAAAGTACTTATCTTTCGAAATCCAGGCATGCAGCAGTAGATCCGGACGACCCGTATGGTTTTCTCTGACCATCCCCACTCTCCCACTTCTGAAATCCATCACCCATACCTCTCCCCTTCGCTTTCTTTCCATCGCCATCTCTCTCTCTCTCTCTCTCTCTCTCTCTCTCTCTCTCTGTCAAAGTCTCCATCCCCCCAAAACCCTCATTGAAGGATAGCAAATGAAACTGTACAACCAACCCCCGAATTCAGTCAAAACCGAGAAGACAAAACCCACTTTCCCACTTTTGAAATCCATCACCCATACCTCTCCCCTGCGCTCTCTTCCCATCGGCATCTCTCTCTCTCTCTCTCTCTCTCTGTTTCTTCCGCTCTCTGTCAGAGTTTCCATCCCCCGAAACCCTCATTGAAGGACAGCAAATGAAACTCTACACGCCAACCCCTGAATTCACTCAAAACCGAGAGGACAAAATTGCCCTTCCAACCTAGTCCACATATAATGGGTTTCTTGCAAATAAGGTGAAATGAAGGGATAATCTGTCCTAAACCCTCCGGACAAAATTACCCTTCTGAGTTCAAATAAATACCCTTCAAACCCAGCCCAAATCTCATGGTTTTATTGTAAATAAGATGAAATCAAGAGGCAAACAATTGACTGTAGCGGAATGAACAGTCAATTGCTCCTCAATTTTAGAATAGATAATGGGTTCTCTCAGGTGCAAACATTAGGTTCCCTCTGTGGGCATACCGAGCTACCAAGCAACCAGCAGCTTGACGCATGTGTAGCTTTACATGTGTCGCGATCAAATTATTTAATATGAAGATCATATATATAAAAAGAGATAATAATGAATTTTGGAATTAATGTATGCGTATTATGCCTGCAAGGTTCAAGGGAAAAAGAATCTATTTCTTTGATTATGTTTAAGGAATAAACACAAATTTAAAGTTGCATAATTCTAAGGTGATAGTGCTCAATATCATGTTCGCGATGAGCTGAATGTATATATATATATATATATATATATATATATATATATCTCTATATCTTTATATAGGTAGATTTCTTTTTCCTTCGTGGACCAAGTGGCAAGTTGTGAATTAAATTATCAACCTAAGTTTTTTTTCGATAAAAATAAAAAGTTCCAAAGAAACCGATTTTGCAAATATGCGGCCAAATTATTGAAAGTATAGTTTTTAACAGCTGCTTGAGGTATAACTAACGCACATGAACGAGAAGTCCACTATCTTATAGTGAAGTGAAGGAAGCTATGTATAATGCACAATGTTAATCCAAAAGGGTGACCCCAACAGCTGCTTAGTCCCTTGCTTTTAAACTAAAATATTAAGGGTGGGGAGACAATTAGGAGGGAGATGCTCAAGATTATTTATATTATTTAGATTTTTTTTCTGATGTGGAACTAGTCACGTTTGCTCCTTTTTTGTTCCTCTCTAATCTTAACACACACAAAAAACCGAGAAAGATCTAAGTCCAAAAACTTAAGCTGTTTTTTAGATTTAATCCAACTGTAACATATACCTATATCATAACCAAACTACAAAAAATTTCAAATTAAAGAAATATGATTTAAGATAGAAATTAATAGTCCACTTTTTTTAAATAGGTCACTAAATTAGATTTATAAAAATAAAAACATAAAAATTTAAAGAAAAAATGATTATCAAATACGCTTATAAACTTTTCTCTCTAAATCTTTCGGACGTTACCAACTTCTATCATAAAGATAAACTTCTGTTTTCCCTATAATGTCCCTCCTCTTTTGTAAACATTGTCGTTCTTTTCTTCTTTTGAAACCTGGACGAGTGTAAGACATTGGCTAACCATGGCTGACTAGCTAGACTGGTTAAGGTCGAACTGACCAAACCAGCCACAGTTGTGGGTGGATCCGTTAGGCCATTCATTTTTCTAATAATTTAAAGATAAAGTGAATAATTTCATAATATTTAGCATGACTGTAAAAAGTATTCGTAGAGTTGAAGGATGACTCTTATTCAACGGTATCTTGGTTTTTATGGCTGCCAATGACTTAGCAAAACTCCTTCTAAATTGTTGGATAAGCAAGTAGAATCAAAGTGGAATATGAAGGGAAAGACAACAAAAAAAATAATGTTCACCTTTATTGGCGTGTTTACCAAACCAGAATAAAGGTAGAAGAAAGGGAATTGAATTCCTCTCCAAGTGATTCCGGCATTTAACAAATTTTGGGAATGAAAAAATTAGTGTGCTCCACCCAAAATCAGTAATTAGGTTCCTGATATCCCCAGAATCCAAATATTGACTTGAAAGTGGTAATTGAATTCAGGGAGAAAGCCAACATCCGAAATCAAACTTCTCTATGGAAATTGCCCTGCCCCTCCCATCTGCCTCCCACGATTCAACCACCCAAAGCACACACCCATCCCCACCCTTAACCAATGCAGACCACCGCACCACCTCCCAGACTGCCAAGACCTATCACCAGCCCACCCTAAAAGTTCTACAAACAAACCTCGGGACACCACAAATCCAAATTCGGATGGGGAAAGAGAGATGCAGATGAGTATAGATAAAAGAAAAACTTTGTGACACCCACTGTAGATCGAATTTCGATTGCATATGTTTTTACAGAGAGCATAACATAAAGCATTGAGCAGCTAACAAATGGTTGAGAAATCTGAGAATGGCCGTTGGCAACGAGTTCATGATTTACCACCAAAAGGAGATCTTTAGGCCGATAGAACCCGACAAGGTGAGGATGGGCAAGAGTTGGCGCTTGAGGATGATCGCAAAGACAATATACGGATGCAGACGGGGAGAGTAGAGAGAGTTGTCGTGGAACCGTAGAGGTTCCTGAACCTTTTTTTTTTTTTTTTTTTTTTTCTAGTTTTTTACTTCTTTTCCTTGTTGAATTAGGTTTTTACTCTTTAAGAAATAAAGAAAAAAAGGTTCAAGTTTTATTAAAAATAAATATATGGGAATTGTTAAGATTTTAGTAAAACTATATATATGTGTGTGTGTGTGTGTGTGAAGTTGTCTTAAAAAGTTATGAATTTTTCTATTATTTAGATTAAGGGTATTTTAGTAATCATATTAATTTACATTTTATTTCAGGTAAACTGGTAAACAACTTATATCATTTCAACTCCAATTTCAGGACATTATAGTAAATAACTTTGACAGGAATTCAATTTTGACTCCTCCACATTCTAATTACCAATTCAATTCATTATCAATTCAATGCTTCTTATTTTGATTACGGATTAGTAAACGAGTTGTAAAGTTATTTGGGTTCCTTGTCCCTTCGCCAGTTTTAAACAAATCTCACTGTGAGGATAAAGGCGACGGTTAGGGCATCTATGCCATGTGATGTATGTATATATATATATATGAATGGTGAAATTATGGGCCACTAGTAGAAACTTTTGGTCATTTGGCATACAAGATTCAGAAAAATGTGTCCACCGTAATTACATATGTCATTTAGAAGTGACGATCATGTTCAATTATTACCACAGTTTTAAAAATTCCTGTCTAGTTTCGTCTAGGCTTCGTCTTTGATTAATTCCTAGGAATTTGAATTAACAATGAACACCTAGACATGCCTAGCGCCCGCCTAGACCCATCTAGGCATTTACATAGGTCGCAATTTTCACTTAGACAGAAAATTGATAACTTTCATTTGGCCTTTTATTTTTTTTTTGATAAATTGTAAGAGACTTGTTAAATACTTAGATGAACATTCATTATATGTTTGTTCTCCATATTTTCAATATGTTCTAATACTTTATAATAATTAATATTAAAAAAATTCTAGGGCCTTACCTGCCACTCTACTAGTGCCTTTTAAAACCTTCATTATTATACAGCTATTGTTTTAATACTCTTTCGCTATTGTATTGTGTTTAATGAAGGCGTGCATTTGATATTTCTTTTGACAACATGATTATGAGGAATGCTAGCGATATTCTCCACTTGTCTTCCCTTGCCTTTCCCACTTAGTGGATGTTATGTGAACATATCTTACACCTAAATTTGTGAAGTTTTTGTTTTTTTGCTTTTTTTTTTTTTTTTTTTGGAAAACCTTTCCTTAGAAAGGAGACAATTTTATTTCAAACACTAGATTACAAAGAGAGGCCCACATACAAAAAGTACCAGACACACAAAGGGACCTCCCAACAAGCCCAACAAAGCTCAACAAAAGAGCACAACACTAGAGACAAAACAAAAGACGTCTCTTGACCCCAACATCCACCACTTCCAAAGTTTTCCTGATCAACCCAGAACCAATCCGCCAGCCAACGCCAAATCCAATCGAGCAACTCCGCAGAACCCATCCACGAAAGCCGTCCCGATCGCCCCGATCTCAGCCAGAAAGTGGAAGAAGTCCGAGGGAACACCCCGAAAGACAGTGCCATTGAAGGCAGACAAAGAGAAGGAGGTGGTGTTGTAAACACCGGAGCCGATGAGTCCACCAGAGCTCTATGCACCCTCTCAAAAGATCGCAAAAATTTGCATTAACATCAGACTGCATATCAAATTGAAAGTAGTTGGGGAAGACAGGCTTTGGGTAGAGACATTTGGGTTGAATCAGGAATAACTAGGGAGAAAAACTGAAAAACTAAGAAACAGACAGCGAAATGAAAAGTTTTCCGCCGACCCCCGCCACAGCGAGGGCCGTTGACAACGACGTTAGACGGTGGGGAAATCACTCACACACAGATGGTGGGAAAGACTCTCAAGAAGAGAGAAGGAAGGTAATCGAGCAGCATACTTTGTGGCTTCATACATATTTAAATAAGGTGGCTTATTTATGGATGTTATGTGAACACATCTAACACCTAAATTTGTGAAGTTTTTGTTTGTCCCTCAATATGGTAATCGAGCAGCATACTCTGTGGCTTCATACATATTTAAATAAGGTGGCTTATTTATGGGGTTGTTTTGGCCCCAAATTTCTGTTCAATATTTTGGTCAAGGACGTTAACATTCTGATTAGAATATTAGAAAATCTACATTTCTGATAAAAAAAAAATTATTTTAATAATTTATAGTTTTAATTTTTTATTTTTTATATAAGTATATTTTTTACACTGTCTTTTTTATTTTTATGTTATTCTAAAAAAAAAGGATGAAGGATGGTCATGACTTATAAAGTTCAAGATTTTGAAAAGCAAATAGATATGGTGGTCGAGTTCAATAGAAGAATGAACAATGTTTCCAATGTATGTCATAAGTTTGAATAAATATTTTCGTGTTGAATATAATGTTAGAAGGAAAAAATAAATAAACAAAAACAAAAATGGAGATTCCAAAAAAAAAAAAAAAGGAAACTTGTACAAAAAATTATATCAATAATTAAAGGATTAAATACCTAAAACATCACAATTTTTTAGTGTCATTCCAAATTTGGTCTTAATTTTTTAAACATTCCAAACAAGCACTCAACCTATTGGAAATATTACATCCATTAAGCCCCATATAATTTTTCCGTTAAATGTACATGTGGCAACAATGAGTCCACTTTTTAACTTACTTGGAAACCAAGGTTCTAAAAAATGCTAGGCGCTAGTCGAGCGGTGGACTGGGGTCTAGCGCCTAGGTAGGCACCTAGGCGGACTAGGTAGATTTAATTAAATCTATTATATTTCGTATAAATAAGTGGTTGCTTATACTTGAATATATATATATATATATATTATGAAGTATTGAAACATAATGAAAACATGGGGAACAAACATATAATATGTGTTCATTTAAGTATTTAACAAGTCTCTTATAATTTATTGAAAAAAATAAAATGCAAAATTAAAGTTATCTATTTTCTATCAAAGTGAGTCGTGACCTAGGCGGGTGCCTAGGTGAGTCTAGGCAGGCTAGGCGGGTGCCTAAGCGGTTAAGGCGGGCGCCAGCAGGTCTAGGTGTCATTTCTTAATTTTCAAACGTCTAGGCATTAATCTAGGCGGTGCTAGGCAGAGATTTTTAGAACAATGTTAGAAACTAAACTAATAATAAAATTAATAGCTTGAAAAATTAAAACAGTATGAAAATCGAGAAAAATCAACCCCCGACACCTCCATGCTCCACCATCTACCATTGAAATCTCAGCACAACCTTTATATTCAAAATGGCAATATGGAACCTCTCAACAACTCCCACCAGTCAACTGGGGTTTTCAAGGTCAACATTAATATTAGTTATCTTTGAATCTAAAATTCAAACATATATTATATAATACGGAAATCCATGATCAAAAGGGTATTAAATTGAATTAAAAATGGATCCAAATTGATTTACATCAAGAAGGCAATCTCCCACAAAGAGGGGCTAAGAATTTAGATAGGTTTTCAAGGAGCATGTTTCTGCTAATGCAATTTCCTCATTCGCCAATCTCGTAAAGCTTGTAGTTCTTCTTTTTGGACAGTGAAGATGGTGGTGACCTGTGGCCACATATTGTTGAATGAGTTAAAATTTGGATATCTTTGTCATAGAAAAATTAAATCATACTCATATGATGATAATCAACACTATAGTGTTTCTCATTATCACTTAAAAAGTAGTGAACAAACGCTAGTCCATTGTGAGGCTAAGCCCACCCCCCCCCCCTATAGTGTGGATAATATCGTTTATAAAAGAAAAAAAAAGTAGTGAACAAATATACACGGTTTATGTTTAGCTACGCCCCTTGGAACTTAATTTTAATCTCACTTTAGTCCCTATAACTCGGAAATCGTCACTTTACTCCCTAGAACTCAAAGTTCATTTCACTTTGCCTCTTGAAACTCGATTTTGATTCCATTTTGCCCCTTGAAACTTGAAAGTCGTCTTTATAAAACTCAAAACTCGTCCCACATTGCCTTAGATTTGTTATTCTCTTATGGGTTTGATTTGGGTGCACCAAGCTAAACAATTCTTTTTTATTTTTTTTCATCTATTCAATTTCTTTTAAGCTTAATATTCTCTAATTGTTGGATACTAATGCATAAGGAAGATTTGTAATCAAATTTATTACAAATGTGGCATATTCTTATTGGGTGTTGGGTCTCACATATGTTTTAGGAAACGACTTATAGGTTTCAGGGAGAAGAAAGAGTTCACAAGTCAAAGTTGAATGAATTTTAAGTTTCAATGAGTAAAATAATGACTTTTGAATTACAGGGCACAAAATGAGGATCAACATTGAGTTTTAGGTGGTATAGCTAAAATAAGCGATTACAAGAACGATATGCATGCATGTGAATGGAAACTACCATAACATTGACAGAAACAATTAGATTATATTATTCATTACCACATATATACAGAGGAGTTTGAAATGATTCGAACCGAAATATTCTACAACCTACTACTACCCAACTGCAACGTTAAGCTTAAAACGTGTTTTATTTCACTAAATAAAAGAAGGAAAAGCAAAAGAAACTCTTTGATTCTTCTTTTGCTTTTACACAAAAAGGCTTTTTAGTCATGTTGTGGTCCGAACCTAAATATTCTAGAAAAGCTCCTACTAAAAATCCTTTTGTTGTTTTCAACTTATCAAAACTCAAAATCCATAGTACTGAAACTGGGTAGCTCCAAAATTGTTCATAAACTGTCCTCCTCCTTCTACTGTTGCATTCATCTCTTCCTCTTCTACATTGAACCCTTCAACCTGCACAAATTAACCTCATTAACTCTACGTTATCGCAATAACTTAAATTGTATAATTTAACATACAAAAAAGTGACGAAATCGTATATACAGAGTAATATTCTTACTAGACATGTAGACTGTGAACAATAAACATAAATCACACATTCATGCAAGAGTAACATGACCAATGTGTTCAAATTCTTAGTCACACAAATTATAATTTAAGCTAAATAATCAACATTATGTTATCATGTAAGTTTATGATTAATTACCTTAGTAGTTTATATGGTCAAACTTTTAGCCTGTTGTCATAATATAGCTTAAACAAGTATACACAAGGTAATATTATATTGCCAGACCTGCGTTGTCAAATAAATTTGCTGAATACCATACATTTGAACCAAACGTGTCTAAATTCTCAATCTCACAACATGGATAGTACCATGTCATTGTCTAATAGCTAAAAGAAAAAATAAATTTAGCTGTTCAAACTTCTTGGTACTAGTTAACCGAGGAAATTTAACAAATACTGAAATGTGAAAACAAAATATTTTTACCCAGAGCTCATCTTCGTCTTCTTCTCTGGTACTTGAACATGCGGCTTTAAGAATCTCGCCGGTCTCGCCGTTGCGTGCAAATCTGCCACGTGTGCGGGGTCGGTTGTCTGCTAGTATTTTTCGACATGCATACTCGTCATGTACATAGAGTAACCAACAACCCACTGATTTAAACACAGTACTAATCTAATTTAACACCTAAAAGTTAATGTATATATGCAATAATATTATGTTTAATTATCTTAATTTAGAATGATTTTAAACAATTTTAAAAGATTTTAGAATCTTGGTGTAGTCAACTAGAATTTTACAATATTTTAAAAGAGTCCATTCAAATACAGGGATAGTCAATTAAAGGATTTTAAAAGACTTTAGAATCTTGATGTAGTCAACTAGGATTTTAAAGGATTTTTATAGAGACCATGCAAATCTATAGGTATTCAAAAATTAATACATTTTGAAAGATTTCCTTCAATAAGAGATTTTGTAGGATTTGAAAATGAAAGGTAAGCATAACAAAATCCTACCTCCACCCCTAGGATTTATTTTCAACTCCACACTTTCTATTTCTCTCTCCCCACACTGCAACTCGAGCTTTATTTCTCAATCTCTATTTTCTCCGAGAAACTCATCATTCCTTCCTTCTGGCGTCTCAGCCACCCACCCCATCCTCTCAATATGCAATCAATATACCACTGTATACAATCGTATACAAAGATAACAAAGTTGATCATACCTTTAGAGATAGGACTTGAAGAAGGCGAGAGAGGGGGTGTGGATAATTGAAGGGTTTGAGTTGCATTTGCTGATGGTCTCCTTCATTTTTCTTACCTTTGCAGCATCTATTCTTCTCTCTTGCATTTGCTGATGGATTCCTTCATTTTTCCTACCTTCGCAGCATCCATTTGAATAAGAGGAATCACTTTTTAGAAAAAGTCAAAAGCCAAAAGCGCTTTCATGAATGAATGATTATGGTGGAAGGTTTCTGCTGTGGAGGACCATGGACATGGAGGATAAGGGTTACTTGGGAGAACTAGGCACATTTCTTCATTCACTTTCAAATTTAATCTTTTTTTATTTAAAATAAATTTTAAAATGGCAAAAGAGTCTCCGAAAATTCATTCAAATCTTTAATCAAAGTCCATAAAAATCCTTTCAAATCTTTAATCAAAATCCATAAGAATCCTTAAAAATCCATTAGAAAGTTGTAAGGATTCTACGATCCTTTGAAATCTATCACTTCAAAAAAATCTTTTAAAATCCTGTGAAATCCAAATTGACTACAACCCCTAAATGTTTTGTTGAAGTTTCTCTGTGGCCTTACGGCTCTGTACTTTGAGATTCTCTCTTTCCACTCTTCTGCACTATACCTCCCCGTTTTGAAGTTCGCAGATGCTTCTTCCATCACCGAGCTCTCTCTAGGAGCACGATTTGTTCTAAAATTCTACAAAAAAATTGGAAAAAACCAAAAAAATAAGACATGGGTTTTGATTTTAATTAAACAGGGATTAAATCAAAACAAACGCAGAGCAGATTAATTAAAATTCTGGAGAGTAATCTGATTTGTAAATCACCAGTGCTGGAAACCCTTCTCATTTGACCGTCCAAAAAGCTGCTTTCCGGAGAGCTCAAGCTCGAAGCTTGGTTCTGAAAACTTGGGGACTCCATGAGAGAATCAAAGCTTGGTTGGAAGTAAAAACCAGGCTTGTTATTACTTCCATCAAAGCAGTTGCTGCTGTAGCTCATCTGCATAAACTTTGCCGCATTCTCCGCGCCGCCATAGCTGTGAAGCTCAAAAGCTTGATGAGATTCTTCAGTTTTGACCTCCAAAGCATCAAAAAGCCAAAAATTCGGCCACCCAATTGGCAAATTTGGACAGTTTTATTCCATTTGGTGCAACTGGGTTTTCTGGTGCAGACTTAATGTTTCGAGCTGGTAACTTGGGGAAGAAGAAGAGATGAGAGACGGAGAGTTTTGGTCAGTTGCGTTTTGATAGGTTTGTTGGTTGGAGATTGCTTGGAGTTGGAGGAGGTCAATGTCCGAGAAGGGAGAGAATGGCTTCTTGGAGAAGAACTGCAGGTCCGCCATTTCTGAGGTGGTGGAGTGGCAGTAGAATGAGTCGTTGACGATGTAGAGACCGGACGAGGACATTGTTGGAGACCCCAAAAGAAAATGGAAAAGTTGGAAGCTGCCCAGGAAAGTTAGGAAGTAGGAAGTATTAAGGGTGCAAGTTAGTAATACAGTTAGAAATACAGTTAGTATTTGGTTAGAGTAGTTAGGATTTCTCTTACAAAAACAGAGTGGGTAATCTTCATTCAATCAATTAATACAAATCCTATTTTCTCTCTTTAAACTCTCTCTCTCTCTCTAATATCTCTGTGTTAATCCTTTCTTCTTAATTTTCCCTTCAATTCCCAAATATTGCAATGTAGTTAACATGGTATTAGAGCCACCAAGCTCACGCCCTCACGCCATGGATTCTTGTGGTTCCGCTTTTTTATTAGATTTCATCTTCTAGTTTTATTTTCTCTTCAGATTTCTTGAATTTTCCGTCAAGTTCTTCGGTGTTTCCTTCTTCTGTTTGATCCCCGAATCAAAGAAGGAACCAAAATCAATTTCTTACTCAGTTTTTGTGGATGCGAATCGGCTGAGAAGGAGCGTTCTTGTGGAGATCCTTGGTGCCACCAACGTGTTCTAGGCGGCTCTGTTTCTTGAAGGGTTGGCCCAATTTCTTGTTGGATTCAGAGACCCTAAGTTACTTGCTCAGTTTGATCTCTGCAAATTGCTTCTCAGGAAGGAGAATCGCTTGGCGATTTGATATGAGTTCATCTTTTTCAAGAGAAATTGCAACCCAGACGACAACATCAACAACTTAATCCACATAGAGATCGAATTCAGGTTCCAGAGAGATAAAGCTTTGATCATTCCTAACTGGGGCTCTCAACAAAACAGCAGCATTTGGGTGAGAAAGGCCTGAAATTAGATTGCTTTCAGTGGCCTGCCTATCGTTGGAGGCATGGACGGAGAGGACGATGTTCCTACCGATGTCACAACACGAAGACGAAGATTATTTCTTTGCGACGGGATCTATTGTTGAAAAGGCGCATGAGGTGTTGACAAAATTAGGATGGGAGATGAATATAATCACGCCCTTCGATATTGTCTATGAATTAGATTTATGCTCTGCTCTCTGGTGTGGAAGAAAGTTTAGACTTTTGTGTAGTCTAAATGTTTAATGAAATGCCCAGCTCAGAATTTTCATGTGAAGGTTAAGTTTTTCAGCCACTTCTTCTGAATTTCTTATTATGATTCTTTCATTATTCTGTAAATCAGTTATTTTGTTGTTGTGGGTATGAAGTCATTTAGTTGATATGTTGAGATTCTTCTAGTTGATAATGGCTTGTTTGTGATATTTGCTTCCAAGATTCTTCATTGTTTCATAATCCATGTTTGTGATATTTCGGATATTTGGATTCAAGTATATTGGTCATTGCTGGATTGTGCAATTTGTATGGTGGTGTCCAGTTCTTTCTCTGCTTCACCGATATCTAGCAAGTTTATTGGGTTTGATCTTTCTGCAACTCTTGATATATTTGGAGAAATGAGTGTGAATTCTTGCATTTGGCATGTATAATTTTGTGGTTGTTCAGATTATGGTTTGTGCCAAATGAGAAATGTAATGTCTGAGAAGATTGTTCAAGTGCTTATTGAGGAGTTTCTGCAGTATTTTTTCTTATCACGGACAATAATGTTAAGTCTAACCAACTCAGTTTTAGCATGTATGTCACATCTCGACCTGGGCTCCACCATAGGGCTCGACTCCGCCGTAGCATGATATTGTCCGTTTTGGGCCCCGACCACGCCCTCATGGTTTTATTTTTGGGAACTCACACGAGAACTTCCTAGTGGGTCACTCATCATGGGAATGCTCTCGCCCGAACTCACTTAACTTCAGAGTTTCGATGGAACCTGAAGCCAGTGAGCTCCCAAAAGGCATCGTGCTATATGGAGGTGGGCATGTACTTATAAGGCATAGAGGATCCACTCCCCTGAGCAATATGGGATCTAACAATGTATATACAGTAAGTCTGGTTATACGATGAAGTTTGAAGAAGTTGATAATGGTAAATCCCACGAAGGGTAATTCTATGATATGAATAGGTAAATCCCACGAAGGGTAGAAGAAGTTGTTAACGATAAATCCCACGAAGGGTAATTCCGTGATGTGAGTAGGTAAATCCCATAAAGGGTAATCCTACATAGATGTTGATTTTCTGTTGTTGAAATTATGAAGGCTGATGCCATTGTTAAGAGTAGTTATTTTTTGGTAAAATCCATAAAGGGCGATCCCGTGGTACTATAGTTAAGGCCGATGCCACACTATAGTTTATTAATTTTCTGTTTTAAAGGCCGATGCCAATGTTAATTGTTGACGGTAAATCCCACAAAGGGTAATCCCGTAAGAAATTGTTATAACCGGCATGAGGGTGTGTTACAACTTTATAAAAGGTTGTTCTTTGTGAAGCTCCTGTCAAAGGCAAAGGAATATTGGAATTTTTGGATGTGTTCAGCATAGTTCTTTTCTAAGATCTTGGTCTGTATGTTGTGGTGAGGCAGTGAATATATTTAAAGTGGAAGGGCATCTTGTTGTTATCTGCTTCATCCGCGGATGTGCTTCCTACTGAGCTTAAAGAATACTTTGGGGCATATTGAGATGTGTCTGTTGTGGTTTCGTCGTCATTGCTGCTCTGCAGCTTATATCTGTCATAAGAGTCATCCTTGCTTGCTTGAGATTTCAAGTCGATCTCACTTCCTTCTGATGCAGTAGAAGCCCATATGTAGCTTAATTTGTCTCCAACATCCTAGTTTTTTTCTCAATATATATATATATATATCTGATTGTTATTTGTAATAGTCTTTTGGTTCGAACTACAAAATAGTTTTACAATTTCATTGTTGTTAAAGTTACAATGCATTATAGTGGATGTTACTAGTACATTGCTAGCTTACAAGGGGGAGCTTAGGGACTACTATTGCATGGCAGCCAAAGCTGTAGGGCTGGAATGCCCTGACTACAAAAGGGTACATGAGGGCTTCAAATATGCATATAAAGACATGGCCACCAAGTGTCCATGTTTCGGGCATGCTGCAAAAATGCCCAACATCGTATGGTGGAAAACTTATGTCAGAGACTCCTTTATAAGGGCTGGATATCATCAATCATGATCCTCTCCTAATCTAAGGATGAGGATCCTCATGACCAAGGGATGCGGGCCGTTGGATGAAAATCCAACGGTTATAATTATTATAACTTTAAAGGGACTCCCCTGTTTATAGCCGTTGGATTTTCATCCAATGGCCCATATCCCTTGGTCATGAGGATCCTTATCCTTAGATTAGGAGAGGATCCTGGTTCGGATATCATTACGATGAGGAGACATTTGAGAAAGTGTTCTAACATATATATGCGTCCTTTGGTTCCTATGTTCCTCATTCCATCTTTCCTGACTCCTAACTCTTTCTAAGATGGGTCCATGAACAAGGTCTTAAAGTTGGAATTATTAGCAATGTAGAATACTTTTATCGAGATGTAATTCTTTCAACCTTGGGTATGCATTAGGGAACTGATTGGGATTTTGTCATTGTACATGCCGATGGTTCAACTCTGTGTTTTGTTTTCTAGTTTCATAGCAGTCATTGCAGATGTATTCTTCCAATCTCTAACTGGGTTTCCCCAGTTGAGATTGAGGGGGAGTATTAAGGGTACGAGTCAGTAATACAGTTAAAATACAGTTAGTAAGTTTGTTAGTCTTTGGTTAGAGTAGTTAGGATTTCTCTTATAAAAACAGAGTATGTAATCTTCATTCAGTCAATTAATACGAATCCTATTTTCTCTCTCTAAACTCTCTTTCTCACTCTAATATCTCTGTATTCATCATTTCTTCTTAATTTTTCCTTCAATTCCCAAATATTGCAATGCAGTTAACAGGAACAAGTAGAAGCAATTAGGTTTTGCTTTGCTTTTTATGAATTTGGTCGTGAAACAACCAATATCTACTGACATATTTGGGCTGGTTTTATTAAAAGGAAAACTAATAAAAAGGACTTGGAAACTTTGACTTTTAATGAAAAGCCACCTTATAACTTTATTTAATGGTTAGTACAAAACCCAATATTAAACAAGTCCAATTAAAATGGCCCAACCAAAATAACATATTGATTTCTCTATTTTGCCCCAGACGTTTTTGGGTTATATTAGTTTTGTTTTCCATTAGTTTAGTCATGTCGAAGAACTAAGTTATAAAGGCCAATCATTCACTTTTGCAGATTTTTTAATATAGGGTTTTGATTTGATTGCTTTCTGTTATCCAGCTAGGGATTTTTGGCCTTTAGGAACTTGATCAAATTAGGTTTTTTTTTCTTGTTCCTGTTCAAAGAATCAAGCATAGAAGAAGATGAGATGATGACAGAATCATTGGAGGGAGAAGAAGATGCAAAGATGACGATAAGGAACCAACTGCTGATAGTTGACAACAATCTCAGAGAAATGGGCAAGAAGTTTCAGCGAAGAAACAAAGAGACCGGAAATCGTTTTCAATTCTTCAATTCTTGTTAATTACTAAAAACTGCTCTCTTTTTGGCCCCCCCTAAGATACGGGATGTTCATTCAAATCTCTTATCGATCCTCAGATGAAGAGTGCAATTTAGATTTTTGGGATGACATTAAGAAGTCGGAAGAAGTTAAAACAGAGTTTTCATTCGATATGATGCACTTGCTTGTAATATTCTGTTGTTCTTCTGTCTTTGTCAATCAGAAAACACATACAGGAAGATGTAATCCAAAAAAAAAGAAACCAAATGGATGTTTGGGATTTAAGATTTCATACTTGGGTTCTAAGATTAGATCGAAGAAAACGATTGATCCCCATATTTTTTTAAAATTTCTTTTATCTTCGGTAACAAAACATGCAAAGAATGAGAGTTCTTCAGTGACTGGGAGTCTCTGAGGGCCTTTGGTGACTAGTCAGTCTTTCTACACTAAAGTGAAATGAAAGATGCTGCCAAATGTGTCTCAATACGTTTCAATACCACATTGCCCATTACATTTGCCTTTATTATCCAAATCACCAATGCTGAATAATGATGGTGATTACATATTGTTGGAAGTATACCCACAAAGCCACTCATTTGATGTAATAGCTTTTTGGAATACGTAATGTATTAAACTTTTATATGTTTAATGGAGGGCAAAGCTTATTGTTAATCACTATTTATTGTATCTTGTGTTTAAGCAATAAGGGAATCCAAGGAATGTATTTGATCTAAGAGATAAGTGATCTAAATAAGTTAGATTTTCGAGACCTTTCTCTTATGTTCATTCCTAAAACGTTCCTAGCCATAGGGTTGCCAATTGGGCATTGACAATCCGCTAAGGTTAGTATGTGTTATGTCGACTCAAGTATGGATATGACAAGTCTCAAGTCATTTAGTGTTGGACACTAAGACAAACACATAGGTGCTCGAAAGAGTAATCGAGTACACTGAACTATGATCAAAAGAGAGTTCAAACATACATGTCATGTGAGAACTCGATGGTTACAATATGCAAAGTAGTCCTTTGACCTGAGGCATCATAGATGTCTAATGGTTAGGTCCTTGATCTTTGATCGTGTCAAATGGCATTCCTTTGGAGTGTCCACGGCATGGTTGGGGTCAAGCTATCTAGTCATGTAGGCATATGAATGCACAACAAGGGATCTCTAACTTTCCATGGTGGAAGGAGAATACTCTAAGATATGATTCGAGAGTCTTTGGCCAAAGCATATGAATATGACTTAGGAAGTTTGTTCCAAATCTTATTCAAGCGAATCATATAGGGAAGTATCACATTGGATAGTAAACATGAAACAGACTATCACTTCAACAATGTGATTAAGAGTATTGTATTAGAGAAAGACCGTATTGCATTGTAGTTGTAACTAGATAGGTTCTCCAACCACTTCTACTTAGCTTGGGTAACCATGACATGCTGCTAGGTGTCACTCATGGTTTGTGGAAGCCCTAAAGATTAGCAAACACTAATCTTAAGGGAGAATTGAAATATGGTTTAAATTCACAATCGATAGTTAAGAGTAACATCGCCCACTGCCTCGCTAATTGGAACCTAATGGATCGTACACCGAGTAAGGATGAAAGTGAGGTAATTAAATGAAATGGATAAGCAATTAAATGGTTAATTGAAGTATGGTCAAAGTTAATTAATTAGTTAATTAATTATACGAAACGTTCGTATTGGACTTCTAAGTTGGTTTTGGGTTTAGGGGCCCAAAAGTGTTTTGGTCCACAATGCCCATTATGTTTAAGTTGTATGACAACTAAAACAAAATGGGCAATTAGCCCAAACACTTAAGAGAGGCCGGCCATGGATAGTGAGGGATACCAAACTTGTGTTAATTACAAGTTTGCCACTCACAAGAAATGAAGTATAAATTCAAAATTATAACTTTATTTTGTAAAAAAGGGTTTTTCTTGATGAAATTATTCTCTCTATTTCAACAAGGGAGGCCGGCCACTTAGGGAGGGAAATCTAGCAATTTCCTCTCCCCTAAGTCATCCACTTTTATCTTCACAATTAATCTTTGGTGTAGAGACTTGGAGACATCAAGCTTTTGGTGTTTTGGAGAACATATCCTCAAATCCTCAAGGAAACAAAGGAGGTGACTTGAAGGCCCTCCACTTGGGTGAATCCCTTGTGTAATCAAGGATGAGCTACAAGGGTAATGATTCTCTAAATCCTTTCTTCTCTTTAATGTTGTTAAAGAGTTATGGTTCACCATATACTAGGCTTTGAAAGTCATGGGTTTTATGAATTGTTTTTGGATGCATGCCTACTTTAATTTGTTAATAGTTTGCCTATGTATTCAAATGTTCTTTACATGTTCTTAGTAAGGACATAAATTTTCCTTCACATATATCATCATCATTGACTCTGCTGCACAAATGGAAATGTGGAATCATCTTTTTCTCTCAAACTCCGCAAATGTGGGATTTGCTTGTAACAATATTTCCCATTCAAGCGATATTTTAATATAATATTGTTACATAAGAAAGAATTTGAATATGAATGTTGACACTGTCTAGTTAACTTGCCTACGTCTAGGACTACATTATTTTGTAATTAGCAAAGTATGAACTTAAAACTATTGTGAGTTGAGAAATGTGATCCGGCGAAGAAACAAAGAGACTGGAAATGTCGAACCTTGAACTACTACAAATAGTTTCCACCTATTGGTTTAGTTTTAGAAATAGAGTCTCATTCTTGATTGGGTTTTATAAACAATGTCTACTTATTAGTCCAATTTCATAAATAGTGTCTCCTTATTAGTCTAATTTCATAAATAGTGCATGGATCTTGTTCCACTTCCATAAATAATGGCCTAGTTGTTGATTCAATTTCATAAATAGTGCCTAGTTCTTGGTCCACTTTCATAAATAGTGGTCTTGTTCTTGGTCCAGTTTCATAAATAGTGCCTAATTTTTTGTCTAGTTTCATAATAGTGTCTATTTCTAAGTCTAGTTTTATAAATAATGTTTCTTTCTTGGTCTAGTTTCCTAAATAGTTTTCACATATTGGTTTAGTTTTAGAAATAGTGTCTCATTCTTGATTTGGTTTCATAAGTATTGTCTAATTATGGATCCAGTTTCATAAATAGTGTCTCCTTATTTTAAGAAGGATTAGAATGACAAACTCTAATAAAAAAAATATATGATCAATAATGGTACCGTTTGACAATTTGACAACATAAGCCTCTAGACATCCTATTAGTATACATATATCCTGAATTTTGCTAAATTTGTCCTTTTAAATATGGCTAGAATAATAAAGACTTTTAACTTAGTTGGTTAAAAAGTAAAATTATATGACATCAGAGAGTGTGCAATGTGTAGGGTAAGAGTAGGATTCACAGTTTTCTTTGAGAATGTTAGTAGTGTTAATGAAAAGGACACAATTGTAATGTATAAAGCAAAAAAAGACTTGACGTGTGGGACTCATATGTCCATCACATACGCTGTTTATGAAACTAAACACTATTTATGAAACTGAACACTATTTATGAAACTGAACTGTACGTCCGGTTTCATAAATAGTGCCTAGTTCTTGGTCCAGTTTCATATATAGTGCCTAGTTCTTGGTCATGTTTCATAAATAATGCCTAGTTATTGGGTCCAGTTTCATAAATAATGTATAGTAATTGGTACAGTTTCATAAGTAGTGTCTCTTTCTTAGTCCGGTTTCATAAATAGTGTCTAGTTATTGGTTCACTTTCATAAATAGTGCCTAGTTCTTGGTCATGTTTCATAAATAGTGTATAGTTCTTGGTCTAGTCCAATTTCATAAGTAGTTTCCACCTATTGGTTTAGTTTTAGAAATAATGCCTAATTTGTAGTTTCGTTTCATAAATAGTGTCTACTTATTGGTCCAGTTTCATAAATAGTGTCTACTTATTGGTCAAGTTTTCTAAATAGTGTCTAATTCTTGGTTCAGTTTCATAAGGTTTGAAACTTAGACCTTGTTTGGTCTTGTAAAAGCACCCATTGCGCCGAAAACGATGACTAACAATATTTTTAAAAATAAACCAAAATAACCCACACTATTTCTAGAACTAGAGCAAAATAACTAATACTATTTCTAAAATTGAACCAAAATAACCACACTATTTTTGGAATGGAACAAAATAAATACTATTTCTAGAAATATAGCAAAATAACTCATTATATTTCAAGAACTACTACAAAATTACACACTATCTATGAAATAATTGCAAAAAAGATATAATTTGATATAAAATCTCATCTCAGTCCCTGTAGGTCTTTGAATCTTATGAAGCAAGTTCCAAAAGAAACAACAATACGTAATAAATTCAAAATTAACTGAACGAGTACGAGGATGATGCTATAAAGATGACAGTAAATTTACTTGTAACTTATATATAGAAGCCTCCCCAGTTCCCAATTGCAAATTGCAGTGGTCAAAATCATAATTGATATATTAGGGTCAGCAATAACTATAATTCGTTAGAAATTCAAAATTTTCATCCAATAGACATCAACTGTTAATTTGGGGTAAGATTAAAAACCTTAGTCAAATTAAAACATTAGGACATTTGCAAAAATAAAGAAAATAAATTAAGAAATTAGGTGGTGGTGGAGGGTTAGTCGGTTGGGATGGAAGGAGAAATGGAATTGGGATAAGAGGAAATGGGGATTTGGGCTTCGGGCATTAGGGGTCTGAAAAATAAGGTTGAGATTATCTAAAAGGGAGAGTCACATGTATTTTTTAAATAGTAATGGCTCAAAACGAAGAACAATCTTCTTCTTCTTCTTTATTCTCCATTTTCAATAAAGCTCCCATTATTAAAACCCTTTTGGGAGTTACTAAGCAAGGAGACAAACAAAAGCCAGTTCTCGTCTCTCTCACACATCTCTCTCTCTCTCTCTCTCTCTCTCTCTCTCTCTCTCTCTAAAACTTTTGAAAAATGATTTTCAAACATCATAGGAAGAGACCAGTCCACATCTCTGTTATGCTATATAAAAGGCTAGATTTTGCTCATTTGCCCCCATTGTTTGTTACAATTAAAGGATTCTCCATGTTTGAAAAAAAAAAAAGGGTTCTCCATAAAAAAAAAAATTTAGTTAAACAGTTTCCCTCTTTGTTTGTTGGCCAAACTTTTAGGTTTATGTAGTTGTTGGACTTTGATGAGGACAAATTGGTGAAGCTAGTTGATTAGGACATGTTTAAGAAATACATCAACTTTATATTCATTCAACTTTTTGTGAGGATGTGTTGTGTTTTCTCGCATTGAAAAATTAAGAAATTTTAAAATGACTCGTAAGGATTAAGTCAAATTGTTATTTTAGTTGTTAGGGGACTTTTAGCTCGAGGTAGACTTGAGCTTTCGAACGTCCTCTTGTCTCCCTTGGTACGGATTTGTAATAAGTCCCAGGATATCTCGAAAGAGTTAGCTTGTCTTAGGAAATACCCCGGTAACATCAATGGCTCGAAGATAGCATGAATGATCAAGATAATGACTTGCTCAAGTGAAGCGTGGTGTGGAAGCTAGAAGATTATCAGTTTACATGAGAGAGAAAGGGTTTGCATGGTTGCATGGCATTCTTAGCTGCATGATTTGGGCTTTCTTAGGGTGACAGCAAGGCTTCTAGTAGTTGAGATGTTTGATGGAAGGTTGTGGGAATTACTAAGGTTGCATGGATGGTGATGCTTGAGGCTTGGAGTATGCTTCTAGGCTAACTGGAACTCTCTAGGCTTATTTCCTATGTGGTTATCTCTTCTTGCGTTTCTCCTATCTCTCTCTATATTACTTTAATCCTCTCTTCTAGTGGCTTATTTCCGCAGGCGCTACTTTTGGTAGTGCGCCTCATGGGTTTCGCGTTTTGGTTGTCTGTGCAGGCTGAGTAGGGAAAGTCAACATTAAATGCCTGACTTGCTGGGCTTAACATGCATTTAATGCAAGAATATAGTTAGTTCCTAACAAACGGAGTTGGCTTGCTTGGGAAAGGGGTAAAC
The DNA here is from genome assembly GCF_019419815.1 of Pyrus x bretschneideri. NCBI lineage: Eukaryota > Viridiplantae > Streptophyta > Magnoliopsida > Rosales > Rosaceae > Pyrus > Pyrus x bretschneideri. Next base: position 1,093,038 of record NW_025999613.1, on the reverse strand, counting down.
TAGGCTAATTCTGTATCAATCATACCTGCGTGAAATGCAAAAGGTATGGGCTTGGATCATTGAGCCCTCAAACAGCCCAAAGTATTCCATGACCTCGAATCGATGTAGGCCTGATAACCTTCCGTAACCATCCATACCACAATCCACTTAACAAGCCCCGAATATGTGACTTGGGCGTAACATGGATAGTGACTAAGGAAGTATGGCATGATGAATAAGCATGAGCATGGCGTGAATATCCGACTTAATCACTATGGCATGGCATGTTGGTAAGTATATTCCTCGTCGATCTCTCGCCTTGGCATGTGTTTGGGCTTGAATGTAGGCTTTGCATAACAATTGGGTCTTGAGACTTGGTTGGATTGGTGTGTGATTTGGGCCTTAACATTAGCCCTCTTGATTATTTAGGTTGTGATACACCTTGAGTGGGCTAAATAATCAAACCAAGCCCAAGGGATTCCTTTTTAAACATAGGCTTCCTGATGGGACTCGTCATCTTCCAGCATGGCATCTGATAACTAACTGCTGTTGTGCTCCCTTGCTTCCCATGCATGTCCAATCATATGGAGAAACTCTGGGTATTCCTCCACCTCTACTTGGTAACCGACAGATCGCTCTTCTCCCTAGGACAAGTATTTAATTTGTCCTTGCTTTTCCTTCTTCTTCTTTAATTTTCATTCCTTCTTCAAATTTTTCTTAACTGCTTTTCTTTCGAATTCATCTCTACTTTCTACGCTAGGTTGTACCATCCCGTTCATGCTTCTCCGTGTTCCGCGACAAGTCTTCCTCAAGTAATGAAGTTCCTCCCTTCACCCTCTTTTGAATTTTCTTATTCTTTTTTGCTTCTCTATTTGCCCTAGTGATGAATTAGGCATGCATATCTCCTTTTCGATTACAAGTCCCAAAGATTTAGGGGTTTTAGCATGGGCTCACAAGGGGTACAACTCTTTCTTTCGGGAAATTGAACTTCACTCCTTGGGTAATCTTACTGCTTCAAAATCTTATGCGTTTGCTTTCTGTGATTTCTTTCTTGTTTTTCATGTATACTTTGCAATTGTCATTTAGTCCAGCTTGTTTGCATGTTGATGCGTGCTTGAGCATGATCGACCATTGATTGCATCAATCTGCTTAGCATAATTAGCTTGACTGCATATAACATGTTTTTGCTTGGACATGCGCATAACATACTTTCCCTGACTAGATCTTATAGGGCTTTGATAGCATGGCATGTGTAAGGAAAGATGCATGTGTTTTGCGTGATTACATGTAGGGAAAATAGTCCCATGTTAAAGTCTTAGACTTTTCATGAAAGGGTTTGACTTTTATAAACGTACCATTTTGCTTTCCCAGGGCCCACTTGCTTGCTTTCCCAGGTAAATTCCTTGTCATGTCTTGCTTTGCCTGCTTGTATATTTCTTCATGCATGTTGCATTAGCCTGTAGTATATATGGTTTGACGTTTGCTTTCTATAGGTATGTTATGGTTGCGGAATCACAAAAGTGTTTAACTACAGTGGACGGGTCTTTCACTACTAAGGACCATTTTCAACAAGGCAGGCCACCACTTCCTCTTGGTGCTTAGTACAAGTCTTTCAAGCAAGAGGAGCCCTCGTTAAACTCGGTCCCTCTTATCGATCCCAGGCGCATTTCCCAGTGCTGCATTGACTGTGGGTTGTTTCCTACAATGCCATTTTACTTTGAGTTCTCCTGCAGTGAGGCCACTAGCTGGGCAGATTAAATGGACACTAAGCTTGGCTTTGTGAACTAGTGTGCGACCTTGACAAGGGCCAAGGTTTTGGACACCATCTTTATGACCAAGAAGCAGGTTGTTCGCCTCGAGCCCAAACTTCTGCGCCACGTGGCTAGGAAGTGAAGTACAGAGAACCATACCTTCATTTGTGCCTAAGGAGAGTTTACCCCCACTCTGGAAGATGTTGCCAATATTGTGCACCTTCCGATTACGGGTAATATAGATCCTTTTAGTTATGTTATTCCTCCTATAGATACTGATACTTTTGATGTTTTGGAAAAAGGTGCCCCTTCTTCTTCGAGCAAGGCTCTTTGCTTCAACGAGTGGATGAAGCATTTTTGGTAGAAGAAATAAGAACCAAACTACCGGTTTGAGGCCATGTTATGTTGTAGCTAGGCTGCTTTATCTTCTGTGACAACAAAGATACTTTCAGCCACCAAGTAATTCCTTAGGCCATGACGATTGCGTGTGGCCATGTGGTTCCGTTAGCTTCGTTATTCCTTGAGCTTTTCTACCATGAATTAGATTATCTTCATAATTTTGAAGAGCGGGTTGTGGGTAGTGCCCTATTGAAGAGTTTCCTATGCGCTAGCTTTCTGTAAATCTTCATATGGGAGCGTATTAAGGGTTTGAAGATAACCTTTTACCCTTCTAGTGCAGCGAAGAACCGCTACGTTATTGGCTCTTCCTCTTCCTTGCCCGTAACTCTCCTGCTAGCTTGCCGTTGGTTCAGGAAGATTCCAACAAAGAAGCAGGACTTCTTGGAGCTTTTAGATGACGTGAATAACTTTGTTTTCCGTCTGTACATGTCAGTCCCTGAAGGTTTTGCCTCTATATTGTTTTTTACTGATGGTGTTTGTGGTGATGATCCAAGTGTGACATCGATTCCTCTCTCCCAGAATTTGGATTTTTCTTCACTCACTGAAAAAGTCGTTGTCTTTGTTGGCTCATTTAATCCCTTTACTATGAGAGGATAGCGAGGAAATAAGTGTTGTTTACTCCCCATTCAGAGTGTGACATCAGCCAGGCTTTGACCAACGGGTGCCATGACCTTCCCCAGCTGAAGCTGAGGCTTATTTCAATCACTTGTTTTGGAGTTCTATGTATATGCATCCTGAATGTCTTCGCCTTTTCCATTATGTCACAAACCGGACCCAGGTAAACCATATCTCCAAAGGCTACATTGCTTATTAGTTGAAGTGTTTCATTGCCATCCCCAAATTCCATGGTGATAAGCAGTCGCAGTTGTTTCCTAACGTTGTCAGCCACCCCAAACTTATGTTAGAGCCTACAGCTACCACTTTCAGTTCAAAGTACTGATGCCCTATTGCAGAAAAGGAAAACAACATTTCAGGTGATTCTTCCTGGAGTACCAAAAAGAGTAAGGCATCTAGTGTTGGTGAAGGAAATCCTGTAGGTCAAAGGAAGAAAACAGCTTAGGGTATTTTTCTTGGCTTAACTTCTTTTGCTAATTTTCCATTTGCATGTTTTTCCTTAATGCTTTATATGTTATGCCTTAAATGATGTAGTGAAGCACTTCAGGCCTCGAGTGGTGAATTATGGTCCTCCCAACAGGAAGGTTGATGTTTCCCCCACCCTAAAGAAATCGAAGATTGAAGGTTCCTCAGCAAAGCCAAGGATTGGTGATAAATCTTATTCCTCCGTTCCTCACTTTTGTTGATTTATGGTTGTATGCTAACCATGGTTTTTGTTATAGCCAAGGAAGAAACTCCTGTTTCCCTTACTCATAGGACCGGGAATGCTCCATCATCTTTTTTTTCCAGCACTCACAAGCTTCATGAGTTCCTCGATATTACTGCCGCAATTAAGAAAGAATAGAACGCTGAAGAAACTAATGGCCATGAGGTAGTTGACAAAGGCTTGGCTGCTGAGGGAAGCAACAATACAAGTGCCAAGTCTGACCCTAGGAGTTGAGGACATCCTCAGGCTTCCTTAGGGAAGGACACGGAGGGTGAAGATAGTAGCAAAGAACTAAGCGACAAGGATGACAGCAAAGCAGTAAAGGATGTTGATCTTGATAATGTTGATTGATTTTTGAATGATGACGTTTAGGTGGAAGCGGAAGATACAAAGGTATGTATCCCTGTTCTTCATTGATGTTTTCCCTTGTGTGAATTTGTTATTGTCAACCTTCTCCTTAAGTCTTTGAATTTTGCTTAAGCTTGCATATGCATTTAGGAAGTAGCTAAACTTTGCTTAGCACGTTTTCTTCGTGTTTTTGCATGTGCATCTATAAGCATGTTGGTCTGTTGGAATTCCGTATTGGATAACTTCTGTAGGCTGTGTTGTTTTGTGTCTCCACTTGTCGATTTGTCCCTTCACTTGTGCATACTTTCATGCTTTCCTTGTAGGTGAATGATGGTGCTGCAGAGGCTATATGAGTTATTCAAGCCCCCAATGACATTTTTCTCGAGCCTACAGCTTTTCTTGAGGAGATTCTTTCCCTTGATGAGTAGGCATTGATTGAAGAGTGAGCATCGTGGCATGAGGCTCTCAGGAAGCTCAAGCATAGTATCACCAATGAAGCTAAAGTATTAAATTCGATTAAGGAATTGATCCCTTTAGGTGAAGCTTTCTCTTCCCAGGTTAACTTTAGGGAAGTAAAGGTCCACTCGAGGCTAGCTGAGGCACTAGGCAGGTTATTCAATCGTGTCGGCGATGCAATGTGAGCTTCATAGGTTTATCTCCTTTCACGTGCAGAATGATTTTTTAGGAGCTTGGGACCCTACTTTATGGCATGAAGCATACTTCCTCATTGGAAATCACATAGCACAGGCTACTATGTTAGCGGGATATGTTTAGCGATGTGGTAGATTTGGGTATGCCAGTTGGTTCTTTCATTTTTCCTTCAATTTCTGTGGGTTATAGTGAGATATGTCATCCACGGCTAGGCATGATAAGCTTTCTTCTTGTCAGCCTTCCAAGATTTCCCCGTGGAAGGCTCTACTGACAAGTTGGTATGTCTTATTACTTCTAAAAACCTCGAGAACTGGCTAATTCCGATGTTCTCTAAGTACACCCTATAGTCAGCGATAATGTTACTGATACAGATCTCTACGAGGGTTTCTTCATCCATTTTATCATAGCAATCAAAGGAAGATCTTAGAAACTTATAACAAAAGTCATCAGAGCTTTCTCGTGCTTTTGTTGTGTGTTGTGTAGTTGAGTCGTCGTGACACTTTCCTAATGCTGGAAACATTTTTTACAGAAGTTGCCTACCAACATTTCCCAGGTCCGAATGGAACCTGGTGCAAGGGTGGTGTACCAAGTATAGGCACAATCAGTTAGACTTTTTGAGAACTCCATGAGACAGAGGTTACAATCGCCGACATTAAGACCCAAAGCGTCAATGATACGGCTTATATGTTCATGAAATGATTTATATGTTCCTTAGGGCTACCCTTCATCCCGTAAAAAATAAAAAGGTTGAGAGTCTCATATCCTTTAGGATATGGCATGTGGAGAACGCTGGTTGGATATGGTGTCTAAAGAACATAATTCTAGTCCTTTGAACTCATATGTAACTCATTTTCGAGCATGGCTATGACATCTTCCTCAGTGACAAAGGATGGTGTTTTCTTAGGACCCTTGCCAATTGGAACGGCTAACTCCTCTTGAGAAACCTTTTCCCTAGGTCTGTAGTCCTTATCACTGGATTTCTCACTTGGTTTCAGGATTGAGTTTTTCAACTCTTTCACAGATGCAGCACTTTCTTTTTGGCCTTCACCCAAGGCATGAATGGCTATGATGATGTCCGACATGTCATATTCGTCCAAGTTTTCCTAGCTTTCCTAGCGTTGGCCTTTGCGTTGAAACTCGTCGAGCCATGAAGCAACCTCGCCTACATTTGAGGCATTGCCACTCATGGTAGTGTTCCTTATGGATCTTGGAGCCATTGAATTAAGATTGTGACATGTCCCCAACAGAGTCGCCAAGTTACGTTGGGGGACTTTTAGGTTGAGGTGGTCTTAGGCTTTGAGAACATCCTCTTGTCTCCCTTGGTATGGATTCGTAACAAGTCCTAGGATATCTCGAAAGAGTGAGCTTGTCTTAAGAAATACCCTGGTAACATCAACAGCTTGAAGACAACATGAATGATCAAGATAATGACTTGCTCAAGTGAAGCATGGTGTGGAAGCTAGAAGATTATCAGTTTACATGAAAGAGAAAGGGTTTGCATGGTTGCATAACATTCTTAACTGCATGATTTGGGATTTCTTAGGGTGATAGCAAGGCTTCTAATGGTTGAGATTTTGATGGAAGGCTGTGGGAATTGCTAAGGTTGCATAAATGGTGATGCTTGAGGCTTGGATTATGCTTTTGGGCTAACTGGAACTATGTAGGCTTATTTCCTAAGTGGTTCTCATTTGTCTTATCTCTCTTTGTTACTTTAATCCTCTATTCTAATGGATTTTCTCCCTTTTTTGTACGTGAAGGGTTCTTCTTTAGGCTTCAAGAGAATCTCCCATTATGAATTGGTTTTCCCCTCCTTTCTCCCTAGCCATCCTATTATTCCCATTTTGGTGTAAGATAGATGAACTGTTAAGACTTGCAAGCTGCTTTATCTGCCGGAAGACGTGTAAACCAGAGATGAATTAACAAATATAAAGCAATACCTACTCCCTCCCATCCCAGGAATAATTGAAAAGAGTTATCTGTGCTAATTTAGGTAGCGCGCCTCATGACTTTCGTGCGTTGGTTGTCTGTGCAGGCTTGGAAGGGAAAGTCAGCATTAAATGCGTGACTTGCTGGGCTTAACATGTATTTAATGGAAGAATCTATTTAGTTCCTAACTGAAGGAGTTGCCTTATTACGGAAAAGGGAAAACTAGATTAATTCTCTCCCAATGATGCCTGCATGAAATGCAAATGGTTTGGGCTTGGATCTTTGGAGCCCAAGCAACCCAAAGTCTTCCATGACCACAATTCTACGTAAGCCCGATAACTTTCTGTAATCACCCACACCACAATCCACTTGACAAGCCTCAAATATGTGACTTGGGCTTAGCATGAATAGTGACTAAGGAAGCATGGCATGATGAATAGGCATGAGCATGGCGTGAACATCCATCTTAATCACCGTGGCATGACATGTTGGTAAATATATTCCTCGTCGATCCCGTGCTTTGGCATGTGTTTGGGCTTGAATGTAGGCTTTGCATAACAATTGGGCGTTAAGACTTGGTTGGACTAGGTGTGTGACATTTTTGGGCCCCAACAATAATTAATTTTAGTATAGAACCGCAACTTTCCTTCAATATATATAAGCTCAATGATTAAGTGTGCTCCACTTCACCTGACGTATTGTTTACATGTTGTACTTGAGTTTCGCCACATATCAGGGCATGTGAGGACGTAGAGTATTTTTGTATATATAATCAAGGGCGCAACCAGGATAACAAAGTAACTTGGGTGGTTAGGATATTCTATACTAATGTACACTAATGGAAGTGGGATGTTAGGATAAAGTTGTGGACTGTGGCTGGGTTAAAATAGGTATATCCACATGAAAATATTTAAAGATAAAAAAAAATTAGGGATGGTATAACCAATTTATGCCCTTCATGTTGTGTCGTCCATTTAGCATACGATTCACTCGACCAGTTGAGAGAACGTTAGCTCCCCGATACGATCGCCAGTGAATCGTCTTAAGAATGACAACATGCTCATGATTGTGTGTGTTCTCCAAGGCCATCAAGAAGCGGTTAAAGCATAAAGTCAGCTCTGCTAATTAGGAAATTATTAGGAAAACGTTCAGTATAATGACAATAAAAGTTAACCAAAAAAAATTTATATGAAGGTAAGAGACAAACCAATACAAATGCGTATAACTTTCTAGCTCCTAAACACTACCCAAAATTTGAAAGATTTCAATTTAAGCATAAAAAGGTTTTAATGATTAACAACATAAGAGTGGTACTCTAATAATATTTTTTTTGCCACTTAATACTACGGTTTAGTGATATTCTTTTCACTTATAAGTGAGAGGTCTTCAGTTCGATTCTTACCAAATGCGAAGTTGAACCACATTATTGCGAGTCCATTATAAGGCTAATCCACCTCCTCTCCCTTAGTGTAAACAATATCGTTTGTTAAAAAAAAAAAACATTTTTCTTGAGTTTTTGCACTTGATACTAGAGATATTCTAGATATTTGAGGTGAGTAGTTGAGCTAGATAAAATCTACTCGACTTGAGAACAGTGTGAGTTACAAGTAGAACCAATCACCCTTCATATGTGTTTCTACAAGAATGAAAACATGTTCATTATTTCAAAAGAGTTACTAAAGGCAGTTAAGAAACAATTACACGATCAAGTTTTCTGCCAATTATGAAAATACAAAGACACTCAATACCGTGATATCAATGACGACAATGAAGGTTAAAGCCTCATTTTGTAGTTTGCATTTCATAAGATTTTAAAAGTATCAAAATTCAACCAACCGTTGCATAACAAGTTTCAAGTCAATGTGCTACAAGCTTTCAGTTGTTGCAAAATTTCCCAAGCAGTGCAATGCAATAGCTCGTTGTGCGAAACTACTCAACCAATTCAAGTATTCACAAAGCCCATGTAGAAGATTAAGGTAATAAAGGTTTTGGGCTTCTTGGGGGCACCAACCTTTAGAAGTAAATCAAATTCCACAACAAATTTGCAAGTGCCCTCTACTAAAGTGGTGAGGAGTGTTATGCACTACAGCATGATTTTAAATTCCATCAACTCTCTAATCTAACATTTAATATGACAAATCTACTGTTTGATAAAAAAAATTCACAAAAAAATTTAGTCAAAACCCATCCTAAATTCAAACCAAAACTCATTTAATAGCTAGCGATAGAAGAAGTCAAAGATGTTTAATCTAACTTTTGTATATATTTATATATATATTTTTTGGCAAACGGTAGATTTTGTTAAATTAGATGCTAAATTATCACCAACGTGATTTGAACTCATGTCGTTATGCAAAGAATCAACACATTTCGACACATGTGGTAAAAGAATACATGAGTTTAATCTAAACTTTCCCACTCTACAACTTTACCAAACTTAGCAATTTTTTTTTTTCGAGAAAGTAAAACTTGCCTCAAATAATAAACCCCAAAACAACATTTAGGGTATGTTTGTTTGCCTTCACTAGCATTCTTTGGACTGGACAAAACTAAATGATAGTACAATATGGTGTTTGTTATTTACACAGACAAGAGTTAATGAGACTAAAGGGGACACGCCCTGACTGAATGCCTCGCTAGCCATTCTTAGCAAGAGCCCTCAATTTCGAGCGGACTCTTAGTCCCTCTCTCGTAGCTGATCCATCCGTCTTCTTCTCCTTCACACCTTCGCCATCTCCCATCTCCTTCACGACTTTGCTGTTTCATCTGAGTTTGAGCAGGACGAGAGGTTCTCAGCAATAATGGAAAGGCCTCCCCTAACCTCAAACTCTTCATGGGTAACCTTCCCTTCAGCATTGATAGCGCTCAGCTCACTGGTATCTTTGAGAGCACTGGAAATGTCCAAATGGTCGAGGTAATTCCTTGTTTTCACTCAAAATTTTGTAAATTTTACTTGAAATTTGGGTGAAAAGTGAAATTGGTTGTTGCTGGTTTAGTGTTTTATGGGTTAAATTTGAGGGTTTTTTGCAGGTGATATATGATAAGACGACCGGAAGAAGTAGAGGATTTGGGTTTGTGACTATGTCAAGTGTTAGCTGAATCTGCTACTCACCAGCTAAACGGCTATGTGAGTCTTCATATTTAAGTCTGACCATTTGCTGATATTTTCTTATATATGCAAAAGTTTGTGGAATTTTGCGAATTGGTACTTTATTTATAATTGTATTTATTAACATTCATTTGTTGAAACTTGCTTGAAATTTGTCTTACTGAAGAAATGTTTGATGGAGCTTAGTCTCTGGCCTTTCGTAGTGCTATTTTTGTTACGATTGCGATCACCTACTACGATTTACCGTGTTGATTGTTCCGAGTTGAAGTCATTGGTTACAGGTCAAGTTGACAACCCTGTTTGTTGTATATAACTATGTTAGCAAGAGTTTTATGGCATTATCGTGAAAACAATTTTATTGATTGACGTTTGAAACTTGGTCGATGTTTATTTCATTCTGAAAAGGTTGTTTTGTTTTGTAGCTTTGTGTTGCATTTCTTGATGTTGGTTTTTTAATGTAGTGATTGGTTGAGTTCCGTATTTATTTTGCTAAGTCTTACCATCATGTGGTTGTATTGCATTCATGAGAACCCTGTATATCGTATCTAAGAAAGGATTATATTGTATATCAGCAAGGTTCTAAAAAACGCTAGGCGCTAGTCGGGCGGCGGGCTGGCACCTAGCGCCTAGGCGACTAGGCGGAGTCTAGGCGAATTTAGGTAAATTTCTTGTATATCTTGTAAATAAGTGCATATTGACACTTATAAAAAAATTAAACTTTTACAAAATCCATGGATAAGATAATAAAAGAATAATAAAATGCAAAAAGAGCATCCAACAAGTCCAAAATTTAAAAACACAATAAGCATATATGTCATAGAACCATAGTGAGGAGTATTGTAGGATGACATATGTATAATAAGTTCCCAATTTTAAACCACACAAAATGCAAAATAGGAGGAAAATAAGGAAATATAGTAATGTAGGTAGGATTTTTTTTTTAAATTTCAAAAAAAAAAAAAAAACCTCCTAGCTGCCTAGCATCGCCTAGCCCGCCTCACCTGCCTAGGTGGCCACCTAGACCCCAACCGATTTTTCCAATCAATTTACAAGAAAACGCCTTGGGTCACCACCGCCTAGCGCCTAGGCGGTTGCCTAGGCCGTTTTTTAGAACATTGTATATAAGTAAGACTTCATTGCATTTGGCAGGAACTTGATGGCAGGGCATTGAGGGTAAACTATGGACCTCCTCGGACTGAGGATTCCTCTCTCTCTGGCTTTTCATATTTGGTTGTGTTCATGCATTGCTTGATTCCATTTATTTGAATGTGCTGAGTTTTCAGGTTTTTGCATATAATCATGTTCTAGATGCTATGGTACAGAAACATTTTTGAGATTTCTGAAATAAACAAATGTGCATCTGTATCAATTTGTTATGGATATAAAAGTTTCACTTGATTTCTAAGAGCACTGTATTTGAGATGTTGCCAAATTTGTTCTCCAATTAATATACTTAAGCTATGGTGTGTGAACCATATCCACCAACTACAGTCTGCAGTAGTGTTGAGACAAGGTTGAGGTAGTTGTAGATTATTTGCATTTTATCCATTTTTAACCAATTTTTGTTCTGTTTACTACCCAATGCTTACAACATGCAGTCTTTTGATCTGAGTATCTGACATCATGGTTAATCTTTCTTAGTTTGAGCTTCCACCTGGGGTGGAGTCTGCTTTACTACAAGAAATTTTGAACATAACACATGAAAAACCTGAGTTCATTGTCTCTGGAACAACAACAAGAAGTAATAAAGCTCCAACAGATGCTTCGGTGAGATCAGATTCAGCCATTGTAGCAGAGTCATAAATGGCAGTTTTGATGCAACAAGTTGTTATATGTGCAAGCACCAACTTGCTTGCTAGAGCAACAAAAGGCGTAGTATTGATTCAATCGATTTTGATTATTTGTAACAGTATGTTTACGTAAATAGTTGATTCAGAGGATCTACAGTGCAGGAGTACTATCGTATACGTGCTCGAATCCAAATGTAGCAATGATCAAGGCTCGGCTGTCCATTTGCCATTGCACCTCACACATCATTGTAGTCTTGAAATTGAATGCAATCAAATCAAAAGTGAATAATTAAGAAAAGCATTCTAAACCCTGTCAATTGTTAGGAAAACACCTTTGCTATATTGATGTTTGGAGCAATACTAGAATCATGTATGTTTCTTTTGTTGGTAAGAAATTTGGTTTTTATATATTTTTTTATTGAGTCATACTCTCATCTAATATTATTAATTTTGATAATATCTTTAAATGAAAAGAAATTAAATTAGAATAATAATTTAGTCTCAGTCCGAGCAAACACCAAACTAGTGATAGTACTGTTTTCATTATTTTGCTTCTTAGTCCGACACTGCATCAAACGCTTCACTAAATTAGTCCAGTTTAGTCTAGTCTAAGCCAGTCCAACTTAGTCATTGAAGCTAGTTCAGTTCGAAATAATCCGGTACAATAAACGCATCTTTAATGTGTTGTTGGATATGAATCCGCAGGTTTAAGCATGAGAAAAGTAATGATGATGAAGGAGGAAATATGGACTTTGTCATATAAAGAGACTTAACGAAGGATACAAAGCCCAACTGTCAAGTAATGGACCATACATTCAAATATTATTTCAACCGGCCGGATTCGTAAGAGAAGGCGTTGACACTTGACACATGGTATTCCGCGCTCACCGGATTCATCGAATTTCAAAATGGGAAATTTCCTCGTAATTAACTATCACGCGGTTATCCATTTAATTATTATTTTACTAATTAACAAAATATTATTTTAGAGAAAACCGTAGTAATGATCTTTTAACTTTAATTCAATTTAAGCAATGATTTTTCAACTCAAAATCCACGATCATTGGTTCCTTAACTCATTAAAACGTGCAATTATGATTATTTTCGTCAAATCCGTTAAAACTTATGTCAAAATAAGTTACGCATGAGACTGAATTAAGATATTAAAAATCAAATGAAAAAAGTGTAGCAATGACTCCCTAACTTTAACCCAATTAAAGAAATGATCTCTCAACTTTAATCTATTGGAGAAATGATCACTCAACTTTATCCAATTAAAAGAATAATCCCTCAATTTAATTCAATTATAGCAATGATCATTCGTCTCATATCTGTAATTTTTTATGATGAACTATTACTTAAATTGAGTTAGAATTTAAGTATGAATGATACAATCTCTATTGCTACTTTTACTTTGTCCTCGTCCCATTCATTTCTTAAAACGGAATAAAAGTCTGCCCCAAAGACTTCATATTCTCTAATTTTTCCAATCCTTTCATTGGCTCCTTGCTTTTTCCCAGATCCCTCCGTTTATCTGCCACTCCCTCCTCTTCTTCTTCCTCGCCGATTCTCTGAGTCAGGTCTGTACGGAAGAGCAGCAGCAGCAGCCATGCCGTCGCAGGAGTACATGGACAAGATGCAGGTCCGACAGAACTACCGGAATCTCTGGCACTCCGACCTCATGGGCACCATTCAGGCCGACACTCGCTGTATTACTCTCTCTCCCTCTCTCTCTTTCTTTCTCTCTCTATAAATTCGACCGGTTTAGTGTCTGATATGGGACTGTGAATGTTTGTCGTTGCAGATTGCTGCTTTGCGGCGTTCTGGTGAGTTCTCTCCGTCGATCTGATTGCTTTGCTTGTTAGTAGATCTGATTTCCCTGCCGATTTTGCAATTTCTGTTCATGTTTTCCTCGTTGACTTGGTCTGACACTCGTTGACTTCATTTCTATAATTTAAATCTCGATGAATGCTAGGTAGACAATCTTTTCAGGCCAAATTTGCAGATCAATTGATATGTTATCAATAGAAAATAAGCACGTTAATTAATATTTAAGTAAAAATCCAATCATCAACAACTATGTCATATAGTTTACCAATTTTGTTTCCCTAGCCCATTTATTTCTCTGGATTAAAATTAGAAACTGAATACTTGATTGATTGTTTTTAGGATTAAGTATTTAAAACCCCCAAATCCTTTAGTGTCATTCCAAAGTAGTTTCAACCCTTTTGATCATGCCAAACAAGTACGCGATCTATTGAAAATGTAACATATGATAAGCCCCAGTTAAAATCTATTAAATTAACTAGAATTTACTTTGTCTCCAAAATCAATAGAAGATCATGTAAGCATAGCCTCTGCCAATTAATGGTCACCACCACCGTCATCGTGCCATCACCTCCAAACCCAAAGAAGAACTAGAAGCTTTACGAGTCGAGAATCGGTGCATGAGGAAAACACATACAAAAACAAGCTCTTTGAAACCTTATATGAAATATTAACCCTCTCTTTTGTTAGAATATTGTTCTCTTGATATCATTTCAATTTGGGTTCATTTTCGATTCAATCCAGTACCCATTTAATCATTGTGTTTCATATTGTATAATCTATTTTTGAAATTTCGATTTTAAGGTAACAAATATTAATGTTGACTATGATATACCCATTTAGTGGGTTTTGAATATAATCTATGTTCCTCGGGACTAGAATTCTCTTGACCAGACTCCCGCTGACCAGAACTCTCATCTTCATTGGCAAAGATCTTGATCAAACTCCAATTTGAACTTCTCGTAACCAGGCTCCCCCTAATTGAACTACCCATGATCAGACTCCCTAATCGAACTCCTATTTGACCAAGCTCCTCCATATTAGATTTCCCTTGACCAGCCTCTCATGATCAGAACTCTCATCTCATTGCAAAAGCAATTATAGACTTCTTTGTGAGAAACTATCGCTCTTCTGCATCTTGTTCCAATCGGCATCAAACATCTTGCTAGCTTGCTCTTAACACCTTCAATTGCCTCATGGAGACCTTTACAATAAAGCATGTCCTCTATTCTTGATTTCCATGTAACTCAGTTGGAGCGGGTGAGTTTCATCATAGTGCTAGTCACACCTTCCATTCTAAACGGATATCAGCCAGATCAGGCTCTGATACCACTTGTTGTGAATATCGAGTTTAAGAATGGGAAAGACAAAACAAACTCGGGAAATCGAAAACAAAATAATCAAGATAAACAACGCTAAAATTAACGTGGTTTGGCTATATGTGCCTAGGTCCACAGAGCAACAATAACAATCTTTCACTATTTCGATAATCAGTACAATGGATAATCTTGCCAAGCCTTTAGGATTAAGACTTGTGAAAAACCTGAAAGAACAAGAACAAGAAATGCACTCTTATCACTCTTTTTTATCTAGCACACAGTTTGCCCTCACAATATTCTCTCACTCTAACTCTTTGAGTGGTATATAACTTATCATGGGCTGAAAAAACCCAACATCTACTGAGATAAATTTTAATTTAAAAAGTAGATGTAGGATTTATTACTATGTGAGTGTAGTCAACAAAATGTGGGGTGTGGATAAAATAACCCTACTTGATTTTAGGTAACAAACTATTTTTTTGTGCACTCAATGTGTCAATGGATGCTGCTTTGAATTTTTTTTTTTTTTTTTTTTTTCCTTTCTGGATTTCTCAATGCAATGGAAGGAAATACCATTAACTAACTATTTTTATTTTTTGTTTCCGGGTAGATTTCGTTTACTTGTCAAAAAGAAAGAGAAATTAAGAACAAAACCATCAGAGTGTACGATAGTGGTGGCAGTCAAGATGAAAATTGCGCAACTTGATCATAAATTTTCCCTCCTTTAATACTTGTTAATCGTTATAACATATAGTGTGGCTCAAGTTCTTTTGCACCAGATAGAGGCTATGAACAAGAGTAGAGTAATTAGCAACCCCCAATAGATTGAATTCCATCATATGAACTGAAAGGGGATGCTTAGATTTCAAGTAAGCTTTGATGCATATTGCAGGGCCTTTTTAGTTATACATTGTCCATTTTATTTGGGTTGCTAACTTCGAACCGCACTTTTAATTTTACCCGTGCATGAATTAACTATTTGATCATCAGGTATTGAGTTTTCCTCCCATTGTGGTGATATTGATTGACTTTTGTTTCCCTTCAGTGCACCATGTGCTTCATACTTGCTCCGGAAACGAGCACTTTATAATGACATGTCAAGGTGATTTGTACTTTTGATTTTGCTTGAACCCTAATCTGAACTATGTGACCCTGTGTTTTGAATACAGTGATAATTGCGCTTTTGTTTGTCATAGATATGTATGCTGTGCTGGTTATATGCCTTGTAGCGGTAGGTGTGGGGAAAGTAAATGTCCTGAATTCTGCCTGGCAACTGAGGTATACAATGAATGTAATTACTATGGTTTATGTAACCTTCTTCAAATCCTTGGTTTAACATCTATATGCCTTTTGTGGCATAATTTTGTCCTTATTTCTAGTAGATTTCACCACATTCTTGGTTGTTTCTTACTATCTTATTTTCATGCCTTTTATATTGAAAGGACAGATTGATAGCTAATCATCTATTAGTTAAGTATTTCTGGTAGTCCGAAAATCCTGCTAGGAATCCCCATGTCGCCCAACGAATTTGTCTGCTAAAATTTGTGCATCTGAAAATGGTTTGATTTTAGTTGCATCCCATGCAAGCTAAAAGGCTTAAAGTTTGTATTAGTAATCAGCAGAAGTATAGAGAAAAAGAGGGTTTTTTTTTTTTTTTTTAACGTTTGAGAATTCATAGGCAGAGAGAAGAATAAGCAAGAGAAAAAAAAAAAAAAGAGGAAGTACAGAAGGAGATATCAATGAAACCACACCAAACCTTGAACAACACCTTGCTATGTTTATTTCCGAGACCTAGAAATACTACTCTTAACTAGTAGAAGCTCTTAAAAAAATTCAAAAAGCATAAAGTCTCTAAAATCCCACATACATTGGCTCTTAATAACACCTTAACTCTTAAGTGACCTCCAACAATTGACTGAATCCAAATTTTATTTAACAATTATGTCAATTGACGAACTGTTTTTGTATTTTTAATTGCCAAGGGCGTTTCCCTTTGGACTGGGAAGACCTTGACTGAAGTGTTCCAATGCGTTTAATCTTTGGCTTTTAGAGATCCTTGATTGTTTTCCTAAGCAAACTGTTGTTATCCCATCACCTGATAGATCTCTTGGTGCATGTGGTTTGGCTAATTAAGCTCCAGAAACATAGAATCATATGATAGAATAAGAAATTAGTACAAAAAACAGATACATAACAAGGTGCTCAAATTTGGTTCCAATGCAGTATCTTGGCGCCTGATGTTTTCAATATCCTGATCAGAATCTGGTTCACTTGTTCAATGCTATACAAACAAACCAATCCATATGTTATCTGAATTTCATGGGTCATAAATATAATGACTTTGCTCAAATGTGGCTCTAGCGTAGTGTAATTTATGGCCAATTAAGTAGTGCTTTCAGTTCATGTAGTTTTCCATAAATAATCAATTATACGACAAGAGTAATTGAAGGTCAAATTTGCTTTAGGGGTTGAATTTTTAGAGGATAGACTGCAAAGGACTTGTATAGGCGTTTTACTCTTTCTTTCTTTTGTGTTCGCAAACAATCTTGTTTAGGGTCAGTTGCATGCTTGCCATTATTTTGTTACTATAAGCTGAAGCTGCACAGAGATTCGCTTCCTGTAGTTTCTAATTTTCATCCTACGCTTGACATTCCAGGTTTTCCTGTGTTTTGGGAATTCGGTGGCCTCAACCCGCTTTCTGTTGCAAGATGAATTCAATATACAGACAACACAGTGTGATAATTGCATCATTGTAATCTCTCTCTTGCAACACCGTATTCTAGTTTATAAAATCTTTATAGCAGAGCTCGATTGTGGTTTCCAATTTAATGTAATGTTCTATTCAACTGTTAGTTATGCTTCCTCTTGTTAACAGGGTTTCATGTTCTGCCTACAACAACTTGCGTGTATTTTCTCCATAGTTGCGATGATTGTTGGAAGTGAAGAAATCTCAGAGGCATCTCAGTTGTTGAATTGTTTGGCTGACTTGGTGTACTGCACGTAAGTTCTTTTCTTTTACCCATTGAACATTCTCAACCAACGTTGATTCGTGGTTACTAATTTTGCATTTGCTTTCTTGTGCAGGGTCTGTGCATGTATGCAGGTAAGCAAGTTGTTTTTTCTCTCGGAATTCATCTTAAGAATTCCCAAATGCGAAACTAGAACGAAAGTTAGATGAACTTCATTTGCTGTTGACTCCCGACTTTTTAATTTTGCAGACACAGCACAAGATTGAAATGGACAAACGAGATGGCAAGTTTGGACCGCAACCGATGGCAGTTCCTCAGTTTCAGCAGATGTCTCGCATTGATCAGCAAGTTCCTCCCACAGTTGGATATCCACCTCAACCAGCATATCCAGCTCAACCAGCTTACGGTCAGCCCTATGGTTATCCACCTGCTCCACAAGCTCAAGGCTACCCACCAGCTCCACAAGCTCAAGGCTACCCGCCAGCCGGTTATCCTCCAAGCGGCTATCCACCTAGCGGTTATCCACCTTCCGGCCATTAATTCTAGCTGATTTTGAACAGATTTATGCATCCAATTACAGTCTCTGGTGGCCGTTTTGTTCAATCGTGTTACGTGTTGGTTTGCAAGTATTGTCTTTGAAGTTCCAACTTGTGTATCTTCGACCTTGCTCTTCTTAAATATTACTTGCAAGAGGGTTTACTGATGTATGCAGTAACTTTGTGCTTTGCTTTTTATGATATAAAACTTCAAACTTCCTCACCCTCTATAAAAATGCGAGCATCTTGTCGTCTCTCTCTCATATTTGCTTTCTCATGGTTGTTTGGGTGGATTTGTAAGACTAAAATCATCTGTCACCTATGGCGTGTTTACCTATTCGTAATTGGAATCAAAACAAGGAGTCTGAATCCGATTATCGAGTATTCGAGTGTTGGCTTACTAAACCCTTTTCCTTTCTTTTTAGGGTTTTCGTTACATAGTCATAGATCAGGTGTTTGCTCCCCTTCATACTTGGTTTTGTGCATGGTTTATGCATGACCTGGGTAGACAATGTATTGACAAGGTATCTCTATCATATTAATACTATAGTGTATTGTTATTATAAAATTAATAAGATGGGATACGCTGCCAATACAGGTCATGTGCAAACCACACGTTCGCGTGCATGTGAGCATTTATGGTCAGAATATCAAAATGGGGTGTGCTATCCACAAACATGTTTTTTAGTTCTCACTCTCTTTTAATTTTTTGTCGTCATATTAAATGAATTAAGAATATCAAATGATATAAATTAATAAGGGGTGTGTGTGTGGATATCACACCCTTATCAAAATATGTAGAGCATAAATCTATATGCAAGCATTTCATTTCTCAATCCGCCCATCCCAATGCTGTTATTGTTGACTACTGTAATTTAAGACCTACAAATGGGTGGTTTAAATTGTTGCATTTTTCTCTTGTCAAACACAATCTTCATCGTATAGAAGAAAATGTTATAAGAGATATACATAAAAACAAGTTGTAAGAGCATCCCCAATTGGGGCTCTATCCTTCATGAGGCTACTACATTTCAAGCTTTAGCGAGAAATTTCATCCTCAATGACCCAGAAAATGGGGCTAGATCCACCACTGGGGCTAGCAACTTCCTTTCTTAGATAGCATAAAATCAGGCTACATCTAGCCCCAAAAAACAGTGGGTCCCACAAAAAAAGTAGCAACCCATATGAGCAAAATTCAATCACTCTCTCTTCAATTGCAAATACACTTATACTCTCCTTTTATTATTATTTTTTAATTCTTTTTTCTCAATTATTTTCTTGCAATTTGGCTAGTTAATGATTGTTTTAAATTCCATAAGAATTTAAATTTCAAATTGATTTAATGTTCATGGGCATTGGTGGATGAAATTTTCAAATATTTTTTTTTCAAAATTGTATGATACTAATTTACCAATTGGTGCTAGGTAAATTGTTGTGTTATGGAAAATCAAATTATTTCAGAAGGTGAAGTGGGGGTTTGTTTCTTTCAACATATGAGATTGAGATAAGAGAATATAATCCAATGAACAATTCATAAGTGATTAAATCTAACTTTGTCACATTTTGAACTTTTAGGTTGAAAGGTCCATAAAAAAAAAAAATTAAGATAGCACGTCCAAAAATCAGCTTAAGAAAAGCTAACACAAAAAAAAAAAAATCATCGCTTACTCAAATTACTACATAAATAAATATATATAGTCCTATATAGAGCCCGAAATATATAGTCCCTTATTAGGATAAATTCTTTTATAAAGTCTTAAAGATCATCAGAACTCTACAATGGACTATATCCACCACTTTTCCAGCTCTATATAGAGCCTCTCACTTGAGATGCTCTAAATTAAGTAGACATAGATGGCCAAACAAAGCACCGCATAACTCAAACAAAGCACATGATACCCCAATTAGACTCAAGCCTCTCCACGCAAGTTGAGCCTGCCACAACTACCATGGACCTCGCCCCGTTTCAAGAAAATCGTTGCATGTTGTAGTGCTGAGAAAATTATCCATTTACTTTGCTATTTTCAATAACCACATGGTCTGTTATGCAGAAATAGAAAAATTAGAAACTTACTATTTAACTTGCATGGAGATTTTTTTCTGTTGAATTTTGTTCCTTCGTAAGGGATGGATGTGTCAGAGAAAAATTCATATGCGCTCAATTTTATTCAACTTTGATCTTACTTATAACGAGGATTGATTATTTTGGGGTATAGAATGGTTCTATATAGATTAAAAATTTAAAAGATTCACCAATATGAGACTAAACATTTAAATCTAAGTTTAACATAATGAGTTAAAATCCTAAATAATCAATTATGTCAATAAATAAAACTAAAACGGAGAAATTTAAAAGGGAAATTTTCTCAACGCGTTCTTTAATAGAACCTCACAATTATGTCAAGTTGCCAAGTGCCAACCACGAGCTCAATGCAAGTGCGACTTTGATTTTTCGTCTCTTCTTCTCCGCAAGTAAATGGATCATTAGGTAACAATGTATGCAGCCTAAAAAATCAACCTAACCCACCAACCCATATGAGCTTACTCAAAACCTTGATCACACACATGACTTAGTTGATGCTGATGCAGATATCAAATCATATATATCCATCGTTTTAGCTCATGCTTTACGCTTAATCTAATCTCTCAAGTATGAACTAGACGTACGTCGTGGCATGGTGACCAAATAATTAAACCATATAAACTTTGTCTTAACCACAACCACCTCAAATTTCCTTGGACGATGATTTTATGCTGATGCAGCTATCAAACCATATAAGCTATCTTTTAATGATGATTTATGTGGTCTCGCTCTGTAATAATTTGATGTGGTTTCGTTCTTCCACGATGATCTATGTGGTCACCGGTATATGACTGTTGTGGTCACTGATATAAGACTGTTGCGTCTATAATTTTTGTGAAATACCACCATTGTATCACTTCTTGTAAAAAAAACATCACCACCTCGAAGTTTCCTTGGACCAAACAATTAAACTATATATAATCTAATTTAAATAATTAATCTTAGCAGTACTTATATGTTTTGATTATATTTTTCATTTTTTAGACCATTTTAACTTTGTGCGTGTGGATTTTATTGTCATTTGCCAATCTGTCAACTAATAGTTTTCGTGTAGGTTTCCCCTTATTCCAGAAACTGCAAAATACCATCTAACATTAACATGAATCAGACGCTAATTAATATGATACAGTTTATTGCATTTTTTTATATTTAGTAGAAGGTTGCGTGCGTACGGATACGATAAAATGCAGAAAATACGTAACTAATCTGTAATTAAGCTTTACGTGTTTTTATGTTCATCATATCATACACACATCATTTGGTCGTTAAAATTGAGAAAAAATTATTGCCCTTCCCTAAAAGCTTCTTGTAAATCCATGGAGGAATTCGAACAAATTACTATAATATTAGTTCTGTCTATGCTTTTAAAAAGATAATCTTACCTACAACCCATGATATATTAATTGTGTCAACAACAACCTCGAGTGTCAAAAACTTTGATTTGAAGACTAGTACGTATTTCTCACCTAGTTGTAAATTCTACTATACGCATACTTTAAGTATTTTTGAAAAAATATGTATGCATCCTGTATATTTATCAAAATTCAGGTATTAATTTCGCACATTTAATTTTACTAATAAAATTTAGGCATTATACAATATTTTTAACATAATATTTTCTTCTAAATATAAAAGTATTCAAACTTTATATTGTCGAATTTTTACCACAAAAAAAAATTATGAATTTTCACATAGGTAATTTCATTTAAAATATCCATTCCGTATTTCTTTTAATAGAATCAATATCATTCAATCAACTTAATTATACAAACTAGACATTATATTTAGTCCATTGTGAGATTTATCCCACTATCTCACTTCCTTATTGTAGATAATATCGTTTGTTAAACTACATACGAGTCTTGAAACAGCATGTCCTAAATAATATTAAGATGATTCTCAAATCAAATCAGGGAACATGTGAAATACTTGTTTCCTGCAACTGTGAGATATGCATGCGAAAATCATCCACGATCAACTAGGAAGGGTTTGGAATGCTCCTCTTCTAGAACAAGGGATTTGAAAATGGTGATGTTTTACCTGTAGTTCGAAGAAAGTCATAATATTGTATCAGAAATTCTACATATTTGTGGGGTTCACCTAAAAGCGCAAACAAAGAAAGAAAGCAAAGACCAAAATGCTTTTGAATTAACAAATTCAAAAATTATTTATCTAGAAGGATTACGCGTTCTTATTAAAAAGAAATAAAATATCATCAATTTTGATTAAGAAACCCTAATGTGGGCTCTGCATGTTTGAAAACTAGCCCCACGTGGTGGCTTTTTCTCCCAGCCTTGCCCCCTTGGCTTATGAGTCAATAGATGTCATTGCCTCTTCAATTATACAACTTCATCACTACTCCAAGAAAACCAACTCTCAAATTTTCAATCATCTCACCAATGAATGCATATCATATCCAATTTGTGTCGTTTTCTGCCAAAGAACAATTTGTAAACCAATTGAATAATGAATAAAATGATCAAAATATATATTTTTTTTAACAAACGATAGAATAATTACAGATTTCGTTCATCTATTAATAAGAGGAAGGAGAACAGAAAGCAAAATGAGTGTTCAATTCATAACTTCTCATGCATTTACTTGCTGTAAGAAAATAAAATTCTTAATGGTACATCTAAAACCCGTAATGAAATATCCCAAACTTAGGAATTGGATCAACTAGAAGAGGGGTCTTATGTTCGATTGTTGTATATCCCAAATTAGGTATGTATCTCTAAATACCGCGTGTTACACGGTCTAGTAGTTTTTTTTTTACTTGTAAGTGAGAGATCTTAATTAGGTTCGATTGTCGCCAAATGCGAATTTAATCACATTATTGTTAGCCTATTGTGAAGTTAAATACACTTCATTTCTTTTAGTGTAGATAATATCGTTTGTCAAAAAAAAAAAAAATACCGTGTATTAGGAATATTCATATTTGTCTCTTTAATTAGTTGACTTGCCATGAACATCATCTAGAAAGATGGCTGGCTGATTGGACTGTAGTTCAATTTCAACGTTATTTCATTAACAGCGACAAAACCAAAACAAGAGACAAGATATTTTTGGGAAAGGAAGGAGGCTGCAACATCATCATCATCATACGTTTGTTTAATCATCTTGTTCTTCATAAAACCATATTTCTTGGTGCCGGCAAAGTTTGTTGCAAGCCCCCATAAACTATTTCACTGCATGTATATTGCACGAAAGCATTTCATAAATTAATCTGAGGCTGGCGGGCCATTGATGCTTGACGTGTTTCGAAAGAAAAGGGCAGAAAAAGAGAAGATTTCAGGGAAACCTAGATTTTTTTTCTATTAGTAGGCATATGAACATATTAAATCTTCCATCTTTCTCGTATATGCTGACAAGTGTAGTTCACATCCACCCATCCCTAATAAAACAGAAAAAAAAAATTGAGTACAAGTGACAACTCTTTCGTATGCAGGAGACCTCTCATTCAAATGTATCAAATTTCGTATGCGTGGGAACTGTCGTATACCAGAATTAATGTACACATCAAAGGACTAAAACCAATACATAATCCAACGTCAAGTTTTAATGTAATTTCAATCTTTTTCGACATTAAGGTTCAAAAACCCATATAATTAAACGCACATATATAGTGATCATTTAATACTATGATATTATGTTTGATTCTTACCAAGATGAATTGCTAGTACATTGTGTGGCTAACCCCACCATCTCATTTTTAGTGTAGATACTATCGTTTGTTAAAAATAAAAAAAAATAAAAAATCATCTCCACCTCTTTTTTTTTCTTTTTCTTTTTCATCTTTTCACTTTCTTTCCTTTTTTCAAGTTGGTAGATCCCATCTGATTTAAAGCCCATTTGAAATGCTTGGAGGATTTGCATAGACATTCATGTCTTCCATTTCCAGAATTTGTCCAGTGTGAACCCACCAACTGACAATGTCACGCTCCATTTCATAATTAAACAATGACCCCTATCACCAACCTTACAAGTTACTAATATATGCCAAAAGCCAAACTAACCATACACCAATTTTACCACTTTTAACTTTACTAATACTCGTCAATGTGAATTAAGTCCGTTTATTTTAATTTAACTAAAGATAATACTCACATAATACTCGTAAATATGGATTATATCAATTAATTAACTTATCTAATACTCATAGTTATAAGTTTAAGTCAATTAATTAGTACAGTGTGCTCGCACAACTCCCGCTATTTGAATTTAAATACAAAATTGTATCTTGTAAAACAAAACCATAGGTAATACTCCAAAGCAGTTAAAACAACCCATCACTCAAAATACTTAGGTACCAAAATCGAAATGTTATCATTTAACAAAGATTGAGATCTCTTCCAATATTACAAAAAAAAAAAATATCTGCAAATCAAGAACTAATTGTTTTTTTTGGAATCTGAGTTACAACATAGAAAACCCAAAATTCTCATTTTTTTATCAACCAAAGAAAGAAAAGAAAAAAAAACTATACAAGATCATCTCATTTGTAACTCAATTCTTATTTTTCTTTTATCCAACTATCATGTATTTACACATTTACAAACTCTGCGTTAGAATCATAGGCACTACATTCACCACAAGAGTTTGATTCTTTCGCAACAAAATCGAGAGTTCGATTTTCATACTCCTCTTCTCAATTTTTCTTTTCTTTGAAGTAAAAAGAAAGTAAAACACCTTTGAATTTGCAGTGCTACAATTCAAAGCCAAGATTAGTGTGAGAATAATCACCGTAAAAATCAGGGATCCCAGTAGCGGCCCAAAGCCTCTCATTGAAATCGCCCTGCATATCCTCCGATATGAACGGCGTACGACACAGTGGGCACGTCTTCTGGTCGTACCCGACCCACCGGTCCACGCACCCTTGTGGAAGACGTGACGACAATTCGTGAGCCGTCGTATCTCGTCCTCGCCCTCGAACTCGTACAGGCACACGGCACATGACTCCGGCGGGTCCACCAGGTCCGAGAATTTTGCCAGCGGCAGGATTTCCCGGATCAGAACCGCGGAGACGGAGTAGAGCTCCGGGAATCGGGCCGGCGGGTCGGACCAGGCATTGTCCTGTTCGATGAAATATTGGAGACCCAGCAGGGAGAAGAAGGCTGAGATGAGTTTTCGGATTAGACACAGCAGAGAGAGTGTTTGGATGAAGAGCTCTGGAAGCAGAAACTCTGTGTACCCAACTGGGAACCCCATTAAAAAGCTTCGAACTTTGAGGTTTTGGGTTGTGATTAGGTTATGGAGTTTGGAGATATTAAATGGGTTTTTGTTTAGTTTCTCTGTGTTCTCTAGAGAGAGAAAGAGAGAGGAAGGGAGGGGAAGAGTGAGAGAGGGGGCATGGAGAGTGGAGGAGGATGGCTTATATGGCCATGGATGAGGATTGAGAGAGTTGACGATGTGTATAATGGCATTAATGCCCTTCAACACGCTACCAAAGTGTATTGTATTCACATTTATAAGGGCCTGTTTTGTACGTATAGTATACGTTAAAATAGATTTTTGGCCTTTTATTTTCACCTCTCTTTAATTAATCCATTTCTCATTAGGGTGAAAAAAATGGAACTGGAGTTGTTTACATGAGATGAAGAAATATGAAAACTAAAACATTTGGGTTTATATAATCTACTAGTATTTTTGCACGTACATGCGACTGATCTTTTTTAAGTAAATAATTTTCAATAAATAATATTTCAGTTATGTATAGGTGCCCAAGAAATTCTTTTTCTTTTTGATCCCAAGGAATCCTATTTAGAAATATAACTTCATTAAGAAAAAATAAGTCAATACATTATTTTCTTTTAGCTACACCTCAATTAAGTAATAACCTCCTTAAAGATAGAAAATTAGTTTGGTTGCAACTGTATAACTTTATAGAGGTTTTATTGTACTATAATATATCCATCCTATATTTTGTTTTGTTTAATTCTACTCTCCCAAATAGTGGGACCAACAACTTCTTTGTGTTTTTCACAGTTCTAAAAATTTCCGCCTAACGTCGCTTAGTTCCTCGCTTAGGCGCTAAGTGGTTAGCTACCGTCCCGATTAATCCCTAAGCATTTCCAAATTATGAAATGGCTTCTGGATTGGCTTAGGCATTCACCTAGCCCACTTAGGCGCCCGCCTAGACCGGCCTAGGTACCCGCCTAGGTCACAACTCCACTTTGACAGAAAATTAATAACTTTCATTTTGCATTTTAGACTTTTTCTATAATTTGTTAGAGACTTGTTGAATACTTGGATGAATACTTATTATATGCTTGTTCCCCATGTTTTCAATATGTTCTAATACTTTATAATCTACATATCATTTTATTTGCAATTTATGTGTTACGTATTTTTTAAGAATAAATGGGCACTTATTTATACAATATATAATAAATTTACTTAAATCCGTCTAGGCCCTGCCTAACCGCCTAGGCGTTAGGCCTTGTCCTGCCATCCAACTAGCGCCTAACGTCTTTTAAAACCTTGGTGTTTAGGCAAAAAAAAAAAAAAAAAAAAAAAAACCAAAAACAAAAACAAAATAAAAGTTGTCTTTAAAGTTAATTTTCTAGTGAATTGAATTAGTCGAGTTCTATATCAACAATGTGCTATTATAATTTATATTAGAAAGATTAAATATCATACTTATAGAACCTCTAAGGACCATTTTGGAATTGCTGTGCTTATTTATTTATTTATTTATTATTTTTTAAATTGCTTTTGCTTTACTTTAAGAATAATCAGCTGCAAATTGAGCGTTTAATAAACTATATTTTTAAAACTGTTGTGAGTACGAAAAGCAATGTAATAGCATTTGGTAAATTTTAGTGTAACAAATATAATTGTATAAGGACAAAAAGGGACATGATAGTCTAGGTGATGACTTCGATAATGGTGGCAAGGACAATAGTTGTGATGGTGGTGGTGCCAATAAAGGGTATGGTGGTTGTGTTGCATAGGTAATAATGGTGGTACGGACAACAACGATGTTGATGGTGGCAATGGTGGCGGTTGTGTTTTTGGTGGTGATGGTGGTGGGGTTGGCAACGTTAGCAACGATAGTAGTGGCAATTGTGGTTGTAGTGGTAGTGGTGGCGAGTATGGTTGTGGTGGTGGTTGTAATGGTGGTGGTGGCAACAATGGTAGTGGTAATGACAATGGTGGTGTAAGAGGTTAGGGTTTGTAGTCATAGGTGGTGGTGGTCACTTTGCTTTATGATTTACACACGAGTCACAAATCTTGCTGTTTGAAGGAGGCAGTTCCATGAAATTTATTCTTTAGTGGTTATTTCTCGTCACTTGTAAGACCATCTCCAGTCATACTCTCTATTTTCAAATGAAATTTTAGCTAAAAAAAAATAGAAAGTAATTTTAGGAGCTCCCTATAAAAAAAATTTCAACCATTCTCTCTAATTTAGAGTCATAATAATTATCAACCAATAGAAATTAAATTTTTATTTAAAATATTATTAAAATTATAACGGTTACTGCTAGGATCTCCTCACTCACTCTTAGATTTAGGAGCTCCTAGAAGTTTTGTTGTCTTAGGAACATAATAGGGATCGTGTGATTGGAGATAAAATTTTCCAACATCTCCCCGTATTTTGGTGAGGAGATCATTTAGGTAGCCTCATTGGAGATGCTCGAAGATTTTTTTATGTTCAAAATTCGTGAATGGCAAGTTCGATGTAATAAATCATTGTATAAGAAATTATAATTAACATAGTTTGATGGTTGACGATGATTGTTAGAGTGAAGAAAGTTGCAAATGGATAATTATAGGGGAATGATATCAAAGAATTATTAGTGATGGGCCAAAAAGGGAAGGGGAGTCATGGTGCTCAAATGCCCTAGACATAAAGTGGGGCTAATAGTTCCATCCCTTAATTTAGATGCCCCCAAAAGAGGGTAGACATTAAAGGAAAATAGATCAAGTGAAGAGGGATAAGAAATGTTTAGTCATGAGTCTCAGGACTAGTTGTGGTGATATTTCACAAATCATGGTGGCATTGTCCCAACTTAGATGGGATGTAATGGGGGCACCACTAACATATCCAATGGCCTTATGATTTTGATTCGAGACCACCTTGAGGTAACCATCACTTTGTTCTCTCTCTTCACGTCCACACACATAAATGCACACCTATCCACGATATAGACTACTTGATAGACCAATTGTATATAAATATAGTTATATACAACTAGTAGTATAGTAATAAGAATTCTTAGAGGATGTTTTTTTTCAATCTCAAATGAAATGCAATATATAAATTCAAATGAATCAGACAAAAAGTACATATACATTCGGCATACTTATATCTGTAAATGATTGTAGCATTATTTGGTAATTAGTCAAGGACACCAATGGACTCTTAATACGTTGGAAGTCATTTTTTCTTACATGATGATGTGATATTGTTGTATGACATAAATGTCATAATTTGAACAATTAATTCTCTTAATTATGTATTAGCATATTTGTCGATTTGCCCCCTAAAGTTGTATGGAGCTGCCAGTTTTCTCATGAACTTTAATTTTAGAGGATTACCCTCTTTAACTTTTATAAATAGTCAATTTCCCCCTTGAACTTTAATTTTAGCCGATTACCTCCTGAACTTTTATAAATAGCCAATTTCCCTCGTGCGTTAGATTTTAAAAGTTTACATCCAATTTTCCATTCATCTTGATCATGGAGATAATACATGACAACCATATGAGAGCAAAAATGATGAAAAATTAGATGGATGAAAAATTGAATGAAAGTTTTTAAAATCTAATGCTAATGGAGAAATTGGCTATTTATAAAAGTTCAGGGAGTATTTAGCTAAAATAAAAGTTCAAGGGGGGAAATTAACTAATTTAAAAAGTTTAAAGGGTAATCGGCTAAAATTAAAGTCCATGAGAAAAATTAGCAGCTGCATACAATACAAGTTTAGAGGACAAATTAACAAATACCTCTTATGTATTAGAGGCATAAAAAGTCAAATATTATCTTTTAGTAAATAATTTTAGAACGGAAGAAATATGACGTGTGCTAAAGGAAAATCTAAGTTTTTTCCCTTATTTGGTTAACAAAATCTTTAATGAGATTAAACTTGGACAAGAAAAAGGTTTTGGACCTTTGGTCGCGATTAAAAAGGATGGGGATTCTTTTGTTTGAAAACAAAAAGGATGGGGATTCTCTCCTCTTCCTTTTCTCCTCCCTTTTCACAGGTTTTTTTTTTTTTTTTTTTAATTTTTTTTTTTTATCTCTCTACTTTTGACCTTTTTATCTTTATTTACAAAGATAAATTCTAAAGCGTCCAAGTAGGATTGGATTAAAAAAGAAAGGAGAGAATCTTTGTTCAATTAAAAATTGCCCCGTAAAATTCCTTTTTGGTTCCTTGATCACTGTTAGAATACTTAGTAAATAATTGGTTGGAGGGACCACTAATGTATAAAGTGATTTCGAAATCTCTTTCATGTGTGCGTGAGAGAGAGAGAGAGAGAGAGAGAGAGAAGACAAAGGATCTGGCAAGCAGAGTTGGGGGAGGGTGGTGGTGGCGAGGCTGAGGCAGGAGCTCTGCCCAACCGGCCGAACAGGATGGGCTGGAATCTGGATAGATGCAGATAGGTAAAAAAAAAAAAAAAGAAAAAGAAAAGAAAAGGCCTGGCAACAATTGAGCCCAAGTGGGTGGGGTTGTGTTTGCCAAACTGCCTCTGACATGTGTCTGATGCATCCAAGACACCTCTGGCCCAAGACACAGCCAAAGCTCCATATGCCACCCATCATCTACTCCGTGTACATTCATATGCAGAGAGAGAGAGAGAGAGAGAGAGAGAGCAGGGGCCCAACCCTCCTCACTCACCCCGACACCAAGTCACCACCTTTGCTCCCTTCATTTGTCTCGTTCTCTGTCTTTGCATCCAAAGATGCCTTTCAGTCCTAGGCCATATCACACTCACATTGACCTTTGCTCACCATCTGTCTATTATCCCACACACAAGTATTGGGCTTATAATTTGCTTGTGATTGTGACCTTACATCTCAATGAGATATCTTTAAATGTTATGCATGAACTTGATTAAGAGCTAGATTTGAGTGTCTTCGCTGAAAAGTATAGTGCATTTGACCTAAAATCAATTATCGATGATTTCTTTTTTTATTAAATAAACCGCAAAATCAATCCGACTTCAGCAATTAGTGATGATTATAAACTCACAATCTTTATATATTTGATGGAATAACTTTATTCTAAACATGCATGTATGGAGAGGCTCAAGGTTTGTACATTGGAAAGCAGAGCTTGACTCTTTAAGATTTGCATGGATGTTCAAATCTTGAACGTTTGAGTTTAGGTCGTTTCATGCTCACTTTTATAACTAAATGATCTATGTAGATACCCTTTTGAGATATATTCATCTTAGTGTCACTACGTAACCCTCATTGACTGTATTGTGGTGCTAGGGATGCTTTTGCAACTTCAGTAGTCTTCAAGAAAGATGTAAGAATCAACCCAATACTGAAATGAATTTGTTTATATATGTTGCTTTTTGGCAACCGCGTTTTATATTGCTTTACTTTTCATGTCCGTTTCAACTTTTAACCGTAAGGACTAGTTCTAAAAGTTGAAGGTGCAACTTGAATAGGGAGAACCCTATGCAGTTGAAGCACTAGCTAATAGTAGTCGGCAATTTGGTGAGCTAGCTCACTGGCATTAATTTGGCCCTGTTAATAACATACAGGTAGGGCAGCTAAATCCAACCATGATCAGCCTTAATTTAACTCTCTAAGCTTCTTGTACTTCCAAGCAAAGACTGCACCATCTTGCATATTATTTTTATTTAATCAGTCAGGAAGCATGTTTAAAAAGCATGATTTGTACGGGGTTAGTGCAATTCTTGCTCCATAATATATATGAAATTGAAAACTATGATAATCTCTGCAGCAATTGCCTGCCATTTGGTCTAACCAAGCATCACAACTTGTCTGCTGGCAAGCTAAATATCAAATTCCATATCCAACCTTACTTGTCAGATATTGTCTTAAGATTCATAACAGACTAACATAGATTAACATATAAATTAATGAGACAATTGGCAACAACTTGCATTAATTTAATTGTAAGGCCAACTGCAAAATGGTCTTCAAGGCCAAGTTATATTTGACATGTGAGGGTATGGTGATGATTACATTTGGTGATAAACCACTAATCTTTTTTTTTTTTCTTTAAATCTTTTTTCACCTCCAGCTACTTAATTAGCTTAACAACCTACTTGTCCTGCACTATTAGTCCTGGTTAATTATAAAAGACAGAGATGAGTTAGCACAGCTTGTACCATGTTTGCTTTAGCTTTTAGCTGTGGTTGCTCACGGCTTTAAACTGTATACCCACTTTTTGGTTGTGGAACAGTACAAGTCCTGTAAAGTTTAGTAGAATTTCTTGGGGAAGGAACCCTAGCTGTTAATCTTGGTGTTACTTAATTTTTATGGCCTGAACTTCGGTATTGTGTTTAGTTACCATAATTAGTGAGCTTTCGTATATAGTCTAGTCTTTACCTTCTTCGTGCCTAACCAATATTTTTATTTCATATATACATGAATGCTATAGCTCACTTTCGGTTTGTTTTGCTCACTCAATGTCGCTTTGCTCATCATGATTCTATGTTATTAGATGTCTGCAATCATCCCGCTGTTTACTTGTTTTTTTGGGAATTTTTATGATGCTCTAGAGTATCAGATATTTTTGATTTTTTAACTATTAAATCTTTAAACCAAGATTTAATAGTTAGAAAACCACATCCTATACTCCTAACCATCATATAATTTTTGTGTTTTTCCTTTTCAGTTTAAAAGCATGCATACCCTTTGTTTGACACATACGGTGTTGCAAGTTCTATTTATAACTAGGGAAATATGACTCCAACTCCAAGGAACGGTTTTAACCCTATTCATGTAGTTGGCTACAAAATATAGCAAGAGAAATGCTATACACATTCTTAATTTGTCATTCACCACTTCTTGTAGTGTAAGTACTTAAAAACAATTAAAATCTTGATAGTTTAAAGTGTGTCGAGATGACAAATGAAAGAGTGTGAATATCACACCAGTTACCAAAACATATAGTGAAATCAACTTCGTTGTTGCCGAGGGCTTTCTTGCTAGCGATATGTGACCTGAACTTAAGTTCAGCTGCAAATCTTTTTGGCCTACCAAAGCTAGTTAGTTACTGTATATTATAATAATTAAGTAGATTTCTAGGGTTAGGTTGTTTGGTGGAAGCAGAAAGGATAAAATGAATACGACCAAGGGGAGATTTGAGACACACTTTGTGATGGCTGACTCTAAAGATAACGATATTAGCAGAGACAGTGGTCAGCAATGGTGGGTCATTTTTGCATGTGGCCATGTCTGGTGTTCTTGTACCTAAACCTAGCGAGCGACCAGATCCTCCAGGAATATTTTTGTGCGTCTAGCTACATGTGAATCTCAAATTCTTGTAAACTCGAGAAGCTCTAGTACTTGTACCTTTACACTCGAGAAGCTCCAGTAGGTTTACTGTTCTTCTAGACCCAGGGTTTAAAGTAAATGGTGGTCGCCCCCTTGCGATCATTAATCTTACCAAACAATGAAAAAGACGGTTTTAGATAAACAGAAGGCTTCTCTATTTTGGTTCGAGATCCAGGATTTTCGGTTTAGGTATTGTTTTGGGCTTACTTTTGGGACTTGTTTCCTTACTTTACTTTTGTAATGGGGTACAATGTTGTGGATTGTCTTCGGACTTTTTTCACTTTGTATTAGTGTGTTTTATTTTTAATAAAATTAGTGGTTTGACAAAAAAAAGAAAGATAAACAATAGGCTTCTGATCATTGGATAGCTTGAATACTAACCAAACAAACCTTGTTGACAAGTAAGAATAAGTGGTCATCTATGTAATGTTTGAATGTATGTCAATACGTAATTCATTTGGATAAAAAAAAATATCCATTAAACTAATGGGCAAAAGCTTTAGTGCATTCAAGTTAAGTAAAAAATCTTTCAATTTATTTACTCATTCCTACTTTTGCTGTTGCCTTTTAGTGATCAAGTTGTTTTGATTATGAATCATTAAATCTAGTAAACAATAATAATAAGAATCACTTCATTCATATTGTGGTTCTCGATGGTTAGTAAACATAGTTCCTTGAGTATTGTATTGGGCCTCAATGATTCTTGGCCAAGTGGCCAAACTCCATGTTGGCTTAGACTTTTCTTTCAGTCTGCATTTCTTCCCTTTAGTTGGCTTCGAGGCCTTCCTTGTCACTGGTAATATGCCTTGTTCCTAGATGGGTGATAAACAACGTGCTGCCTGCCCAATTCATTCACCATGCGCTCCATACCCGATGTCCACACATATTTGCTTTTTAATATAAACTTTTGGTGCAAGTATTTGCTTTCCAATGATACGTGTGTGGTGTTCTTTGGAATTCTGATCTTTCCCCGCAGCACCATGTGTGGAGGAATTCTTTGGTTGGTGTTCTGAATGTTAATTGGTTGCAGGCAAAGTTACTTGAAACTTTTAGTTTTTGCATGCAGGAAATGTCATTTAATAACTACTTTGATTCCGATGCGGCTTGGAATTGTTTGTCAGAGTTTCAGAGTCCTACCTGCGTAGTTGTAAGCATACAAATCGTTGTTGCCATATCCATCCTTCTAATATGGCAATATCGGATTTGTATTAAACTTGGGTGCAATAACGGTATCGTAACTCAGTTGATTTTTCAGAAAACCAATAAAAACACCTAAAATTATACACTTTTAATCATCAAGATATGAAAATATTATAATTTTCAAAATATACATGGAGATGATCAGGACCATCAGGTCACTAGATAAAAATGTAAAGTTAAAATCTTCTTCACACTAAAGAAAGTGGTCCAGGAAGACAAAGAAAAAAGACGTGCATCAAGTGTGATCCATGAAAAAGCAAAAGGTACCAAAATAAAGAAATTTCACATTCAGAAACAGTTTGACAATCATTTCCTGAAATAGACACAATAACACCTGCATACAAAGAAACATATAGAGCAAACCTTCCAAGTTTTTTAACATCCTTTGTAAACTTCTATCTTTTGTAAATTTTTATAGTATCAATAAAAGAGCAAGTTTACATATTCAAGAATTCTTCAATCTTAAGTAAGTTTTCTTTATTTCTTTCTTTTAGTGTGTTTGTTTAATTATACTTCTCGTCCAAAACATGGAAATACTATTGTAGTTATATTATTAACTTGCTAAACTGACGATCATATTTTGTTCGAGCATTCTGTTATAGTTGAATGTTTGTCATACAAATAACTGGACATTAACCAGAGTACCTCTGAGTACAGCCTTATAGCCTTATACTTGCAGGTGAGTGGTCATGCTTAAACATGTCAAGTTCCAAACTTGGTTTTATGTGTAGTTGTTATAATGGTCATCCGACTATTTAACCGAGTCTTTTCTTTGAATTTAGTATCAGAGCCAAGTTTAGTATTTTAATAGATATAAGTATAATAATAAAGTACCTTGAGGATGAAAGTCATCAACACAAATGATATCACACACTCATTTATCTTGCATGAACATTGTATATTATTATCCTACATGAACATTGTATTTTATTCCTAATTTAGGAAGAAAAATAGGAGTATTACATATTAAACTAGTTAAACTGGGCAAAAGTATTTTAATAGTGAAGATATTAAATTAGTTCAAACTATAAAGCAATAAATTATTAAGCTTAAACTATTAACATTCCCATTAGATAATAGTTACAAAATAATTGAAACAGATGCATCATCACTATGATGGGCATGAATATTATACCAGAAAAAGCATAAGAATTCACCAAAAGTTTGATGAACAAGTTTGTAGATATGCATCAAGAAAATTTAGTGACATACAATCAAGATTACGGGGAACAGATTTAGAAATTTTAGGCATAATTAACTCACTTAAAACATTTTGCTTATTTCCAGATTAAACCTTTAATATAAAGTGGCGCACGAAAAAAGTTGTAGAAGAACTAAAACCTTCAACAACTCCTCACATCATACGGATTTGGAATAAAGTCTAACGAATTAGATACAACACCATGTAAATAGTTATTAGGGCACAACTCCAACACACCATTTCATGCCTTTTTATTTTTATGCGCCATTCTCTATATCATTTTACAAATTAACTATTTCATTTTTTTTTTTCTTTTTTAAATTTATGGGTGCAGGAAAAAGAGTAAAAGTGACCAAACAAGTTTTCTAAATACGATAACTAATCTCTTATTCATGTGGAAATATACAATAAATTCAAATTGCATTCAAGTTTCAAATATTAAAAAAAAAATCCATTTTTATCAATTCTACAAGCATCACACCCGTCTCAGAGTGAAAAGGTTGAAGCACAAGATTAAGGTAACATTTCTTACTATTTAATTTCGTAAACATGAGTATAATTTGTTAGCTCAAACTTGACAAATTATTTATCTTACAGTATTCTTTATTTAACTAGAGTAGAAGTATTGTTATGGCCAAATTGTCAAAGTTAAAGGTATTTGGTTTAAACTTATGTTGCCATAACTTTTAATAACACATTCAAATGTTAAATTATACATATTAATGATTTCACAATATAAACACCTTCTCATAATAGAATTTCAGTTGACATTTGTAATGTTTTGTTCATATTGTAATTTTTCTTTTCCAAAGATAGACTTTATTAAATTCTAATGGAAATGTTTAGACCACTCAGTATTGCAACCTGGTGGTATTCCTCTGCACTTGAAAGTGAGGGGTCTTAGATACAAATCTCATGGATGATGAATTCAATATCAAATTAGGTTACCTATTGTGTGGCTCAACCAAACACCCTCTTATTGGAAACAAAACAGAAAATATGATTTGTTGATAACATTATTAGAAATTACAAACTACTAATAATATTAAGGATAATGCAAATAAAAATGAAAAATATTAAATGAGCAAGAATTTACTAACAGATGGATGATAGAGGCTTGCAGGGTCGTTGTTGGGCCCAAAAATATCACACACCAATCCAACTACGTTTCAAGACCCAATTGTCATATAAGCCTTCATTCAAGCCCAAACATATGCCAGGGTGTGGGATCGATAAGGAAATACATTTACAGACATACCATGCCATGGTAATTAAACTAGATATTCACATAAAGCACGCCATGCATGCCTATTCATCACATCAAGCTTCCTCATGCTAGTCACTATTCATGCTAAGCCTAAGTCACATATTTGGGGCTTGTTAAATTGTGGCATGGATGGTTATGGAAGGCTATTGGGCCTACGCGGTATCGGGGTTATGGAAGACTTTGGGCGCTTAGGGGCCCAAAGATCCAAGCCCATATCTTTTGCATTTCATGCAAGCAACATTGAGAGAGAACTAGTCTAGTTTACCTCTTTCCCTAGTAAGCCAAACCTCTTAGTTAAGACTAAACTAGATTCCTGCACGAAATGTATGCTAATCCCAGCAATTCAGCCATTTAATGCTGACTTTCCTTTCCCAGCTTGCATAGACAACTAACGCGTGAAAGCCATAAGGCGCGCTACCAGAAGTAGCACCTACGGAAAGCTAGCCTGGGAAAGTTGAGCCTCAGGAAGAAGCAGAATGCATGCTTCAACAATACAACTATTTTACACCAAAAGGGAAATAGTATGAAGGCTAGAGAGAAAGGAAAAGGAAGACCAAGCCACAAAGGGAGATTCCTTTGAAGCCTAGAATATAACCATTCACTTACAAAATGAGGAAGATAAGCTATTAGAGAAAGAGGAGAAAGTAACGCAGGGAGAGAAAACCACCCAGGAAATAAACCCAGAGAGTTCCATTTAGCCTATAAACATACTTCAAGTCTCAAGAATCATCATTTATGCAACCGTAGTAATTTTCACAGCTTTCCATTAAACATCTATTCCATTAGAAGCCTTGTTATCACTTTATGAAAACCCAAATCATCTAGCCAAGAATGCCATAAACCCAAATCATCTAGCTTTCACACCACACTTCACTTGAGCAAGTCATTACCTTGATCAATCATGCTATCTTCTAGTCGTTGATATCACTGGGGTATTTCCGAAGACAAACTAACTCTTTCGAGATATTCCAGGACTTGGTACGAATCTGAACCAAGGGAGACAAGAGGACGTTCTCAAAGCCCAAGTCCACCTCGACCTAAAAGGTTTCCAATAGTTGCAATGTCCTTATAATAGAAATTTAGCTTATACACTTATGCAATAGTTCTTGTAGGCTTCTGTCACCATGATTCAACTATCACAATCAAAGTCCTTACACTAGGGCTTTGATTCCATTGAATGTAATGAGTGTTTCTCTCTAATATATTAATGTTATATGAAAATTGAGTTGTGAAAATGTTAATATTTTGGATGGAACGAGTTAGTAAATTTATAGACTTGTTTAAGCCTTTTGGACGAGAATGAACAACTACTTTTTGTAGTTGCGTCATTTGATTGATAACTGATCATTTCAGTTGCAACGTCTGATTTGAATTCAAACCCATAGTTATATACATATATATATATATGTATGTATATATATATATATATATATATATATATATATATCCATACGCGCGCGCGCACACACACACACATATATATAAGGGTTGGATTAATTTTGAGATCACAAGGCTCGGGTCTTTGTCTTAACTACTCTAATTATGGGTTGTATCCTAATTCATACCAAACTTTTTTCATCTATACTTAATTCAATATGTTAAGTCTAATGGTGTAAGATTTATAATTTGAATCTGCAAAAATCAATCCACCAATGCGGATTAAAATAAACTCATGGTTTTTTCCATTCAAAACTCCAACAATACCCCACATTTTGAATTGCAAAAATGAATGCAATTTTTTTCTAAAAATATATATAATAATAGTGGAGAGAGTTTGTTGAAATGATATTGTTGACCCTAAAAATTACAAAACCTACGTGGCGCGCAGGTCGAGTAACTAATGAGCTAACTACGTCCTTCGGTTGATACGGGGCGTGCCAACTCGTCGACTGAGGAGTAAAATTTGTTGATGTTACGTTGAGCGCACTGCTGACTCCTTGATCTTACAATTGCGGCCGAGGAAGGAACAAATCTCGGCCTTTGGGTTCTCGAGTATGAAGACAAGGCTGCTAGTTCTGCGAAGTTCACGAATCGTCGGCGCTGGATTCGGTCACAGTGATTATATTTGTAAGAGTATAAGCACGTCGAATCGACACCAGATTATATGTACACAAGTACTCAAAGGAGATGTATGTCTGGATGGTAAATGTGGTTCAGCCGTCAGAATGCTGAACTCTGAAACTCACTTGTGAGTATCCAATCATAAAATCACTCGGCGTTCAATGCGCCGAATGTCATAACTCGTAACACCTTACTTCGCCGAGAAGGCTAATAAGATGACCTCTGTCATTAAGGATTCGAAAACCCTTCTCGACCGAGACTTGGATAGATAACCAATCGGCCTTGACGCAGTGCTGTTTATCCAAATTAAAGATGCTCCTCAGTCGGCTGATTCTATGGCAACAGTGTTGTTTATCCAAACTAAAGATGTTCGGCGGTTGCCTTCACAGTGCTGTTTATCAAAACTGAAGATGTGTTGGCGAAAAAGAAAATAAAAAATCTCAAGATGTTTTAGAGGTTTGCGCAGGGCAATTATGTGTTAAATTGGAGAGGCTTTGAATGATGTACTCTGATC
Source organism: Pyrus x bretschneideri (assembly GCF_019419815.1). Taxonomy (NCBI): domain Eukaryota; kingdom Viridiplantae; phylum Streptophyta; class Magnoliopsida; order Rosales; family Rosaceae; genus Pyrus; species Pyrus x bretschneideri. The sequence goes on along the minus strand of NW_025999613.1, from coordinate 1,054,304 downwards.
TTTATTTATAGCAACAAACCCTCCTTACGATCGAGTTGAAACCACACTCGGATTAGGAATCCTTATTCTGATCCGACTCTATCTCAACCAATCCTACTCTTATTAGGACTTTGAACTCACCCCCCTTTTCAGGTCGTATTCATTGCCGGCCAAGAATCCATATTGCATTAGGTCCCCTTATCGTACTGGGACTTCGACCCATCACTTCTTCATGCAACAAGACTCGACCACCTTCACTGAACGACCCAGGACCACCAGGTAACCCATAGTATACTTGGAAAAGCCTTGGGCCGAACATAAATCCACGATTGGCCCAATAATATTATTTTGGGCCCAAACATTGCCCCCTCACTTCTGAGGTCCTCGACCTAACACTCCTTAGCCGATTTTCGACCTTGAAGAAGTGAAATTAAACCCCACAAGATAACTACGGGATAATGAAAAGCCTCATACCCCATCCACCAAGCGCATTTATGAAGACCGATCGCATAATCTAAATCCTTCTGCACGTCTTGTCGCGTGTCAAACCTTGTAGCCTTTAATCATGATCCTCGAAAACATGTACCAGCCGAAACGTCTCTTCCACATTAATGCATTAAATTAGCTGCAACACACAATCGTGCACCCTCAAAGCATGAAAAACTTGATCCTATCTCTTAGATTCCCAAGATATCCATAATGATTAATGATTTCCCGGTTGATTTCGCCCTAAAATTTGAAAATCAAATGCTTTTGAAGATCAAACGTTTGACCTTCCTTTCGAAATGCCTATAAATACCTGAGTCCCTTCGATTTGCATTTTACACCTTCAGAAACTTTGCAAATCCTCTCGCCATTTCTGCCTTCAAAATCCCAGAAAATCTCAGTCTCTTAAACCAGTAATCCCTCATTCAAACCTAAACAATTTCAATCTTCATCAATGGCTTCTTTCATCTCACAGCTTTCTGACGAGGCCAATAAATGCAAAGCCTTCATCGACCGGAGCGCCATCAAAACTCTGCACTTCAAGAGTGATCTGAGCACCACTCATCAAATCTTGGGGCCACTCTTCAAGGATGCAGTACCATCGTCCATCACCATGCTCTTCAAGGCTCACTGCCTGACACCCTTGCTGCAAGGATTTGATTGGTCAAAATAGGACTTAACAAAGCCTCAAGGAGCCTGGCCTACGACCAACGCCAATTGGGTAGCCTGGGTCGTCCGGATGGAAAACTTCTTCAGGCAAGAGTGGAAGGCTCTTGGTATCTATGATGCCATTAGACTCTCGACCATGAAGCTAGATATGAACAAGGAACTTCTTATGGCAGCACTAAGTCTTTGGTGCTCGGCCACCAATACCATGATCCTTCCCTTCGGCCCTCTCGACCCCATTATCTTTGACGTCTCAGCTATTTTTGGGACTTCTCATTCTGGCAAGAGTACCCCTCTTCCATCAGGCTTCCAACATCAGCATGGAGTGAAAGTAAAGATGCTGTTCTTTGTCAAAATTGGGGGTCGATGTTGTTAACACGCGACCTTCCCCTCAGTTGCAACTCTCGCCGAGCGGGTTGGGAGGTTTACCACCCCCACTTCACTGCCCGACAACTCGGCTACCTCCAAGGTTGTCCGGTGCCTTTACTTACTTCCCACTCCCTCCTAAGCTGAGAACGCCTTTCTGGCTCTTCAGAGAAATAGTGTAGAGACTACAAAAAAGAGTTTCAGGAACGGTGCAACATATTCTGCCTCCGATCAACTTTTCTTGAATCCCTCGGCACTCACACCTTCAGCGACTGGTAGGAAGAGTATACACAGGCCTTTTTTGGGGTTTCGATCGAAGATGTCGTCAACAAAATTTTCAGCGATCGACCCAAGAAAACTTCGGCCCTCCAATCCAAATTGACGACCCCAGGTATACAGCTGGGTTTACCTCTATTTCTCCATTTTATTGTCACTAAACCTCACTAATTTAATCTTGCTTTCTTAGATGGTCAAGCGTTGAAGAAAGCAGATGTGATTACCGCGGCTACGGCCAGGAAAAAATCTGCCTTTCCAAGAAAAACAAAGCTGCCGTGCAAACCCCGCAAAGCAAACAGCCTCCCTTAGAAATCAAGATGGCAGGTGAAGCTCTAGTCATACTACGGGAACGACCGCTCCTAGTGTCTCTCCTCCTGCTCCGATCATCCAAGCCTCGACGAAAGAACAGCCAACATCAACCCGCGGAGCCAGTCGACCAGTCCCTAGGGCCGTGGCTGATCCAATGGCTGCTCCGCTGGTCGAAGAATCTACAGTTCGGGGGGCGACAGCTACGCCCGTCCTAGAAGAAATGGCCCCATCCGTTGAGACAAATTTCTCGAAAAAACAATTGATGATCATCTTGGAAGAGGTATGATTATGTCGCTAGTAACTTTCTTCATTTCATCAGATTCACAAATATTAACAGCTTTTTATTTTAGGACGACAAAATTGACGAAATTCCGTCGGCGAACCATCATCGGCCAATCAAAACTTTTACCATTAATCCCCATCTAGTGGTTGAGGCGGCCGACCCAATCGACCTTCCTACAGTGGATCGTGGGAAGAGGCCACTCGTCGAGCCTGAAGCGATGGCAGAGACGTTGATCCATCCGTAGGATCAAAGCCTCGATGTTCCTCCCCAAGAGGTCACTTCGGCTTTTGTAAGGCTCAATCCTTTTCTCTTGTTAATTTTACTATAACAAGTCTGAACCTAGAAAATATTAAATGTCAAGTGCCCAACTATTCATTTCACCGACAATTCTACACACCGAAAGGTGTTATCTATATTTCCCGGCCACCTCAATGGCCGTCGAACGTGGATAACCTCCATCGGCCGCGTGAATTGAGGAGCAACCTTAAACACTGGGCTTGGCCATTGAGCTCTCTAGGTTCGAGCAATGAACCAGAGGACATGGCCAAAGTCTTCTCTCGACAGGTTTAAAGAAAATTCCCTTATGCTATGTTCCTTATAACTTTTCTTCTGCTTAAAATCCTTTCCTGTGCAGCCTATGTGGTAGGTCGAGCTTAACGCTCTTCTTCTAAGCACTTCTGAAGCAGCTGGTTCTCTTGCCGCATCGGCTGAGCCTGCGGAGACCGTAGCCAAATCTCGTGCTTTTGCCAAGCTACAAGAAATTCTATCCCTCTCTGCCTCTTAGGTCCTTCAGTGTAAGGGCCTTGACTCTGTAGAGGAATGCCTGAACGACCTTGCAGACTGCAGTTTCTTGAGCACTGAAAATGTCGTCTATTTGTCTATCTTCTAGAGTGGACCTGGTAGTATTTTACCACTTTTGAACAAGCTCTCCGAGCCGAGGATGACCTAAAGACGGAAAAGATTGCTCATGAAGCCAGCTGGTCGGAGGTGGAAAACGAAGAAGGCGCAACTAACCGGTTTTGACCGCCAAATCTCTAAGCTTCAACGTCAAATTGCCGAGCTTCAACAACAAAGGTCGGCTATTGCTTTAGAGCTTGAGAGGGATTTGGAGATGAATAAGGCTCGACTGGTAAATTTCGCGGCTGGCATAAAGCAGATCCAGCAGCTCCAACTTAACAAGAAGACAAGGCAAACCGGGATCATACTGAGCAAAGTAAGGTGGCTGGAGTTGAAAGTCGCTCTTGAAACTCTTCTCCCCTCGACCCCCTAGAATTTTAGGAACCCGTTATAAATGTACTTGTACGTCTTTTTATAAATTTAATAAAATGATCTTTATTCTTGCATCTCCCATGTGACTTGATAGTATTTCTTTAAAAATTTCCTATTGATTGGTAGTTTGTGAATTAAGCCGGTTCGATCATTGAGATGGTAAGCCCCTTACCGAGGATTTTATGGACTATGAATGGCCCTTCCTAATTCAGCGACTACTTGCCGAATCTGGGGTCTTTAGTTTCTACAGGCAACACAGTTTGCCAAACTAACTTTCATTCGCTGAACGTCTTTTGTCTGACTCGTTGATTATAAGCTCGCTCGACAATATTCTTCTGCGTTACTAATAAGTTATAAGTGTCAAGCTGAATTTCTTCTAAATCTTCCAACTCTTGTCCCATGGCTTGACTGTATTTGGCACTGAAAAAACCTACTTTGTTCGATTACTCGCAATGAGTTTATACTTAGTTCAACCGGTAACATAGCATCGTGTCCATAGGTTAACGCATATGGAGTCATTCCAGTGGCTGATCGGGGTGAAGTCCGATTGGCCCATAATGCTTCATTTAGCTTCAAATGCCACATACCAGGTTTCTCTCTTACCATTTTTTCAAGAATGCCAATCAAAACCTTATTACTTGTTTCGGCCTGCCTATTCGCCTGTGGATAATACGGCGTAGATTGCTCGAGTCAAATATTTAGATTTGCCGTGTACTCCTTAAACCTATCAACTGTAAAGATTGTGCCGTTGTCAGTTAGGATCGTTTCTGGTACGCCGAATCTAGTCACAATATTTTCCTTAACAAAATTGCAAACTTCTTTGGTTGTCAACTCGACGTATGATTTTGCTTCGCCCCCCTTAGTGAAGTAATCGGTTGCCACTATTATCCACACATGTTTTGCTACTCCGAAAGACGGCGTGACTTTGCCGATTACGTCCATTGCCCATCCTCTGAATGGCCATGGTTTGGTAATAGAGTGGAGTAATTTAGCCGGGACTTTTTGTATAGGTCTGTGAATTTGACACTGTATGCATCCTCATGTGTATTCAATGCAATCCTTCAATATACTTGACCAGAAATAGCCGTGTCGGCGAAGTAACCAACACATTTTACGCCTGGATTGGTGAGCCCTACAAATCCCTTCGTGAACCTCGGCAATTTCTTGGTCGGCTTCCTATGGTCTGAGGCATAATAACAATAAACCATCCTTACCCTTTTGATATAACTCATTCTGGTATGACATGTAGTTTGTGGCATGGACTCTTGTCCTACGGTCATGTTTGTCGTTGAGGTTGTCGAGATATTGTATAATCACCATTTTCTAATCGTTTGGTAATGTCTTGACAGCACATACTTATACAGGGTCTCCTCATTCTAGTAATGATGGTAAAGACATCACTCGTGTGTGTATTACATGGTTGTGCTAGAGAACTTGCTGATTAACTAAGGCCAGGTAAGATCGTCATCCTATCGATGTTGCCCGACCTAGCTCTCCCCCGGAAGTTGTGCTCCGGAGGCTATTTGGGTGAGTTCGTCTGCGTTAGTGTTTCGAACACGCGACATGTGCTCAAATGTAATGCCCTCAAACGACTCGGCCAAATAGGTGGCAACCATGTGATAGGGCGCCAAAGTACAATCATGCAACGAAAAATGCCGTTTAGTTGGTTAATCACCAGTTCGGAATCACCAAGGACGAGGACACGAGCTGTTCTTAAGTTGTGAAGGATGTGAAGGCCGATGATGAGAGCTTCATATTCGGCCTAGTTATTCGTACAGCTAAAGTCTAACTTGAGAAAAAAGTACCAATAGTAGTGGTCCGGAGATTAAATGACAATGCCAATCTCAGCCGAGGTTGAGGTGCTAGAACCATCAAAGTGCATCATCCAGTAGTTGTCTCATGTTTCGACTAAACCGATGTTGACTTCGCTACTCCCAAAACCATAAGGAGAGGGGTGTTGGGCCAAAAAATCGGTTAAGGGTTGACCTTTGATGGCTTTTTGAGGTACGTATTGCAAACTGAACTCTGATAATTCCATTGTCTATTTCCCAATTCAGTCTTTGACGATACGCCGAGTAAGCATGTAACGAATAACATCTGTCTGGGCGATGACCTGGGTAACTGATGGAAGCATGTAATGTCGAAGTTTTGACGCAGCGAAAAACAAAGCCAAACAAAGTTTCTCGACGGGTGAATAATTGATGTCAGGCAAATTCAGATTCCGGCTGAGATAAAAGATGGCTTGTTCGCCCCCAGCATCGTTATCTTGCGTGAAGAGGCAACCGATGGACTTGTCGGCCATTGAAATGTACAGTTTGAAAGGCCTACCTCGTCGAGGCGGTGCGAGTGCTAGTGGCATTGCAAGGGAGACCTTGATTTGCGTGAAAACCGCATGATGGTCTTCTCGCCACTCAAATCTATCTGAGTCCTTAAGTTTCAAGAGCGTAGAGAACGCTTTCATTTTACCTGTCGAATTAACTATGAAACGGCGGAGAAAATTTATCTTCTTGAGTAACGACTGGAGTTGTTTTTTGGTCATTGGGGGTGGAGAGCTAATGATTGCGTGAGCTTTATTTTTGTCGACTTCGATGCCACGATGATGCACGAGAAAACCCAATAAGTTACCAACTGATACACCGAATGCGTACTTGGCCGAGTTCATTTTGAGATTATGCTGGCGTATACGAAGGAATGCTTGCCGAAGATCATCCAGATACGTTCGGCGGCTCTTCGATTTTACCACCATATCGTCGATATATACTTCTATGACCGTACTGATCAAATCATGGAATATCGTATTCATAGCTCGTTGGTATGTGGTATCGGCGTTCTTAAGGCCGAATGGCATGATGACCCATTCGTATGTACCTAGTGCTCTCGGGCAATGGAAAACGGTTTTGTGAACGTCAACTTCAGCGATAAAGATCTGATTGTAGCTGACGTGGCCATCTATGAAGGAAAATATTTCATGATTGGTTGCAGCATCAATTAACAAATCTGAGATCGGCATCGGGTGTTCATCTTTAGGAGTGGCCAAGTTCAAATTACGGTAATTGATACAAATGCGAAGGGCGTCGTTCTTCTTGAGCACTGGGACGATATTGGCTAGCCACTCGACGTATCGAGCGATCCGGATAAACCCAGCTTTTAAAAGTCGAACTAGTTCGTCTTTTATGCCGAGCTGTACTTCAGTCGAGAAACGGCGAGGGGGCTGTCGGAAGGGTTTACAACCATCTTTGATGAGTAATTCATGTTCAACGAGGTTTTAATCGAGGCCCGGCATCTCATGGTAACTCCAAGCAAAGCAATCTTTAAACTCGTGTAACATTTAACAAAGGTCGGTCTTCATGAAGTGAGGTAACAACGCACTAATGAATAACGGTCGAGGGTCCTCAGCCGTTCTAACATTTATTTCTTCTAACGGGTCCTTGACTTGGGGTCGACTATCTTCGAGTTCGGCCGGTGCGGCCTAAACTTTATCTAACGATAATACTGGGTCGTTGTCTCCCTCGGCCAAAAATTCGATTAAGTTTATGCCCGAGTGTGGATGTTTGGAAATAACATACCAATAAGCCAGCAAACGTTCCATGGTGGATGAAATTGATGCCCGACATCTTTCTTGTTGGGTGTTAGTCATCGTTGTTGGTAATTAGGTTTGCCAAGCCAAGTCTTGCCGAATCTTGGTACACAGTCTCGACGTCTACCTTGATGGCTTTCTGAACTGAGATTCGAGTCGATCATTCGTCCTCGTTGAAACCCTGTAGGGTAATGTAGCCTACGTGATCGTCATAATAGCGGGCTTGAATCATGTTGGTCTCGAACGGCTGATTATCGGCTGGGTGGACCACAACCGATTTGCCATCCCAAAAAATGAGGACCTGGTATACCGATGAAGGAATGTAGCTCGTTTGATAGATCCAGTCGCAACCCAGCAATGCATTATATTCAGTCTTTGAGTCAATTATAAAGAATGTAGTCATGTGGTTGCGATCTGCGACGCTTACTTCTAACGGGAGCACCTATTTGGTTTGAGACTTGCTGTCGATGAAGCTGCTCATTGTTATCCCTGACGGTATGAGTTCATTGTCGAAACGGTGTAATGCCTTCATGATAGATAGAGGCATGATGTTAACTGTGGCTCCACAATCGACAAATACTTTAAAAATGGGGTATCCTTCAATATGAGCCGTAATGTATAACGGCTTTAGATGTTGGAGATTAACAAAAAATGAGCGGGGAAATAATTAGGCCAGGGCTGCTTTAAGTTTGTCGTCTTTACTCGCCTGCCCATCCTCTTCGGTGGTGATGAAATCGACTTGTGTTGCTTCCTTGGCAACCACGTCCCCGTCCAAGAAATTTGGTTGGTGTGTGGCTGGTCGAAATTCAACGGGTAAAACATGGATCATGCTGATTTCCATATTTTTAAAGACTGAATGACCCATCGGGTCCTGATCGTCTTCCTTCGGGTGATCGAGGGCACTATCATGCTTTTGAGCATTCTTGACATGATTATCTTCTGTCTTCTCAGATGCTTGCTCCTGGGGAATGGCACCTGGACCTGGTTCTTTATAGTTGTCGTCTTCGGGGATTTTCGTTGCTCATGTTTGATTTTGTTCCTGCAACATTTTACGGGCTCGTTCTTCATAGGCTATTCGAGCGTTGCTTGTGTCTAAATATGTATCTAAATGGGCGAGAAGACTTTGAAATGATATCACAAATGCTGAAGATCTTCAAGGGAGAAAATAAGCTCGGCAATATCTATGTCTGTGTATGGGTCGACCTCAAAACCGAGGACTCGAGCCTCACGTATATGCTGGAACTTAGCTTTTATTGCTGGATCAGTGGTTTTCTAGATAATCTGTTTAGCATCGGAACAAGTTAGTGCTAAGTCTAGAGCTTCTTGGCATGCCTTGGGCAGGCCGTACAAGTCATTGGCGGAGTGTTTTTTGTGAAATTCTCGCATGTACTCCAAAGATTCGCCGAGGAATGGAGGGTGTAGTACGTCCACGAGGGTCAGTTCTTTGTCCGACGTAAATTTCAGAATCACGTTTTCTTTTCATGTGGTCATAGAGGCTGAAGCATTGCCCATTAATAGATTTCCTTTATTGTTGAGTTGTTGGTATGTGGTGAAAATATTTATGTCACCACAAACATGTTTGGTGGCTCCAATATCAATCCACCACTCTTCTGCATCAGCCACCAAATTAACCTCAGACACAATAGTAGCAAGATTTTCCTCTGCCATGTTTGCTTGATTATTGTTGTCATTCGAGTTTGCAGCAGCATTTTGATCCTTCTTATGGCGGCACACTTCTGCTTTATGCCCAAGTTTACCACAGACCCAACAAAATCCTTTGATATGTTGATTCTTGAAACTTTTGCCTTTTGGTCTAAGAAAGATGTCATCCTTTGTGATTGCTCTCGTGTTCCTTTTCTTATAATGAGGGAATTTTTTTCTTCGATGTTTGTGCTTCAATAACATAAGCCTTTGCTTCCATAGAAGAAGCCTTACCAAGTTTCTCACTTTTTCTGTTATGTTCTTCAATTCGAAGCCTGACAACCAATTCCTCCATGATCATCTCTTTACGCTTATGTTTCAGATATCTTTTGAAGTCCTTCCATCCATGTGGCAATTTTTCTATAATAGCAGCCACTTGAAAATTATCACTTATATTCATGCCTTCAGAGTGAATGTCATGAATTATGATTCGAGTCTTTAACTTGTTTGACCACTAGTTTAGAATCAGTCATTTTGAAATCTAGAAATTTTCCAACAATGAACTTCTTGGAGCCTACATCCTCCATTTTGTATTTCTTTTCCAACGACAACCATAAGTCTTTGGTTGTCTATCAGGATACATACACATCATAAAGTGTGTCATCCAATCCATTGAGAATGTAATAGCTTAACCCTTGTTATTGGCGTTGGCGCTTTTTCTTTACATAAAAAAAGGAAAATAGAGTTTTTGCCTGCCAAGCCACCTCTCTCTTTTCCAAGCATCAATGAATTCATAATGTCTTTTGTCAACTGGGAATTCTTTTGGTTGAGGAGCCTCTTCCTTCACAATATGTACAAGATTCAATGTTGTTGAATAAAACATCTTTTGTTGCCAATGTTTGAAGTCTCCTCCCTTAAATTTTTCTAGTTTCTCAGCATGAGGGTTCTTAATGCCACTTATATTGACTGATTGCTCCATAACAAAGTTTTCTGTCTATAAGATTGTTGGAAACAAAACAAAAAGTACTGAGGTGCTTTTAAAAAAAAGTGAGTATAAAAAAAAGCTGGGAGTTTTTTGTGTTTGTAAACATTTAACTTCAGCTTTTTTTTTCACAGTTTTGGGTGAAAAAAAAAGCTAAAAGTTCAAAGCAACAAAAGCTAGCTTTGAAAAACCAGCTTTTTTTGCTTCCACAACTTATGCGCAAACCTAATTTGCAAGAGGAGCTCATCCATTTAATGAAACTTTTAAACACCCAAAATGACCTTAAACAATTAAATAATTACACATAATACCAATTGGAGAATGTCGCCAACTTCAATTACGAGGTCGTCCTCGTCGATCTCGCCACAATGTCGTTCACTCCCAGCTTCAACAATCACCGTCATTGACCTTGAATTCCATACCCTAGGACGTTGTTTCTGCCTCTGTCCTTCCTCCCATCTCTTGTCCGTCCCCTCACTCATATGCCGACAAAATCGCGCCGAGAAATACCACCATCTTTTCCAGCGAGGACCATAATTGGTTTTGGCATCATAGATTTGCCTAGATTTCCTAGATTGCACCGCTTACAAACGACTGATCTTCATATTTCTGCAAATTAGGAGAGCCTAGATTGCCCAGACGGACACCAAAACTCAGTTATTCCAAATACCCAAAATTAAATATAGGAAACTACTTCGTATGATCAAATTTACACTATACAGTTTCAAAAAGAAAAAATGATTAGTCCCGAAAGAAGAAAGAAACCAGCATCCTGGAGCGTTGGCCTTGCCTGATGTATATAATGAACTCCTCAAACAGCTAGACCATATATGTACTGCAAATCAGATGACAGGTGAGAGAGATTGAGGAACGGAGCAGAAAATAAAAAAGAAGAAGATGGAGCAAAAAAAATAAAAACTGAGAAAATTGGAGTTGTGGGGGAGACTTCTAGAGAGATGTTTTTGGTTTTTGGAAAGTCTGGTTCAGTAGTGGGGTAGTGGGAGAGACTACTCGATGTAGATGGAGAAAATTAAATTAATGGCACATCTAGTATTATACCCTTTTGGGTCATTTCACACAGTCACAACTATTTTACATAAAAGTTTACCGAACACTATAATACTGCTTTTTTTTTTTTTCCATAAACACTTTTACAAAAAGTTTACCAAACACTCTACTGCTTTATTTCACAATTGCCTATTCTCACAGCACAGCAGAAATAGTTTTTTTTTCAAAGCACAACAATACCAAACTAGCCCTTAATGCATTATTCCCACCTTAATTAGTTTGACTTCTTATTTTACTATTATTGATTGCAGATTGACCAAGAAAATCTAAAGCATCAACTGCAAAGAAATGAGTGGCGAGCGTAGCTTTGATGTCACAAGTAGACGTTATGTTTACATATGTACATATTGTTATATTTTGCTTCGCTTGATACATTAAAACAAGCCATGATTTGGTAATGGAAATATCACGTTATAAGTAGACTTTATGTTTTTCTATCTACATATTGTTCTTTTTTTTTAATCAATGTGTCATATACCATCATTTGGTCACGATGGTTTGAAAAATGTGACCTACGTCCTACAATAAACATTAACGTCATTTTTGTTTATACATTAATCAATTTTAACGGATCTTTAGGGGCAAGCAACGCGCATAATAAATAAAAGGTCTATTGTACGCGCATATACGCTTGCAGAAAGGCTAATTATTATATAATATTAAATTGTTGAGTGTGTGTATATAACATAACATTATCAAGGCCTAATAGTAATACCGGTAAGAAAAAGTAAGATATAAAATGGTTAAAGTAGCATATAACAGAAATGGTTAAGTAATAACATAAGTTGTTTTGACGGGTTGGACTGCTAACAACTGCTGATTACGAACTGCATCATATTAACCCTGCTTAGTTTGTGTAGAATCGAATTCTCCATTAGTGTCACATCCCGGCCCGGGTGGGACGACTTCCCGGGCCCGCTCCACCACCGTAGCACGATATTGTCCGCTTTGGGCCCCCACCACGCCCTCATGGTTTTGTTTTTGGGAACTCACACGAGAACTTCCCGACGGGTCACCCATCATGGGATTGTTCTCGCGCGCTACTCGCTTAACTTCGGAATTCCAATGGAACCCAAAGCCAGTGAGCTCCCAAAATGCCTCGTGCTAGGTAGAGATGGAAATATACATTTAAGGATCACTCCCCTGGGCGATGTGGGATGTCACAATCCACCCCCCCTTAGGGGCCCGACGTCCTCGTCGGCACACACGCGGCCAGGGTTAGGCTCTGATACCAATTTGTCACATCCCGGCCCGGGGCGGATCACTTCCCGGCCCCGCTCCACCACCGTAGCACGATATTGTCCTCTTTGGGCTTACCATTCCCTCACGGTTTTGTTTTTGGGAACTCACGAGCAACTTCCCAGTGAGTCACCCATCATGGGATTGCTCTAGCCCCCTTCTCGCTTAACTTCAGAGTTCCAATGGAACCCAAAGCCAGTGAGCTCCCAAAAGGCCTCGTGCTAGGTAGAGATGGAAATATACATTTAAGGATCACTCCCCTGGGCGATGTGGGATGTCACAATTAGAGTGGCTTAAGCCTCATCACTCCTCCTCATTAGAGGTTTGAGCTTGGTTACTTTTTGCAACACTTATCCTCCCAACCCTAGACTGGGCGAAACATGAACACACCTTTTGGCCGTCAAATGATACTTCTCTGGAATATGTCTAGAGTAACGATGAATGCTTATAACTAATGTTTACTTCCAAGCGTGCAATGTTTCCGCTTAGCACTGAGAAATATTGTTTTCCTTATAGTGTCTTCGATGTATATGTGGTTACATAATTGGCTGTAAAAATTGTGTTCCTACCCTATACACTACATCAAAATTGAATAAAAGACACATTTGGTATAATGTCTAAAAGATTTGTATTGGTTACGCTGGCATATGCAAAAGACAATATCTATGCTCTCCAAGTCTCAATCTGTTCACCATACTTGCATAACAAAAGCCGAAAGCGAAGTCTCTTCTCTTGTATGGGGCCTTTGAGCCCCAAAGGAAATCCAACATATCCAACCAAATGTACAAAATAATGGTTTTCCATAGTTGCCGTCCTTATTCCTCAATGTTGTTCAACTTCTTTCAATTTACCTAAGTTAAAACACACAAGTTTATCCAAAAAATTCTCACCGGAAATTATATATAAATAAAAATATATTGGTTAATTTAGCAAAATAAGGGGCACATTTTTTATCAAGTTAATTTTCTTTTCCTTTGTAGCCAAGGAAGAATGAAACTTAATGAGTGTTAAATCAATGGGTAACAACAAAAATTATTAGATGTGGACCAATATTTGTATCTGTGTAGACAATGTCGGTCCCCCTCCAATGCCAATAAAGTGAGTAGGGTTTTCTATATCCGTCACTTTCTTTTTTAATTCTTCCTTGCTTGCCTGTATTTTTGGTGAGAACGTATAGGAAATGTGCATAGAATGGTGATCCGATAGTACAGCTAGCAAAGAGCATGAAATAGCATTTGGTTGTGGCACCCATGACATGAAATATAATGGAGGATTTTTTTTTTTTTTTTTTTTTTTGTGGGAATTCTACAATGATTCGGAGTATTCTATAATTTGAAGTTTTTAATTGGTTTTATTTATATACAACAATATTGGAGGTGAGAAATTGGGCAATCACACAATGGACTAATAATCTTAAACATTGTATCTTTGATAAAAATTTAACAACTAAAATCTTCACAATTATTATAAAGGTAATATTACGAAGACTAAATTTAACTAAATGTTGTAAACTAAATAACATGAAAATTAATGATTGTATTATTACTTAAGTGTTAATTAACATTCTTATTTCTTATTAGTGATACATTATTTAATTTATCTAGCATTACTAATACTCCAAAATACTATTAAAAAAAATGCCGAAATTGTATGCATTATGAGAGAGAGGGAGAGGGGGAGAGAGGCACACCACATGAAACACGAAATGACATCAAGTAAAGTGAAAGGAGAGAAGTAACAAAATAAGTTGGGATGAAACAAAGTATGGTATTATCTTTTATAATAACAGAATGACCTTTTTAACTTCCATTATATAAGTATCAACTTAAAATAATAAAACTTTCATGTCACGTAGCTTGGAAACAGATCAGAGGTATCTTCATCCCGTGCTATTTTTTTATCTTTTTAGAAAAGGGCTAATTGGTAGTAAATTATCGTTATCTACTTTTTTGGCTTCAAAGAGGTTATGGGGAACTTCACTTTGTCTGTGATCACAGTCATGCAGACTTACCAGCTCGGAGAATCGAATCCGAGACCTCTCACTTTTTTGTTTATTAGGGAATCGCAATCCACGCCCTTACCACTATGTTAATTATCTGTGGAAAGGGATCCTCTTAGGATCCCTTCCACCAAATCCTCTCAATTAATCAATTCGGTCCCTTGAAATTTGATCCAACAGCTAAAGTTATTGCATCTTTTAAAGGGGCTTCCTGTTTGTAGCTATTGAATCAAATTTCAAAGACCCGGATTAATTGATTAAGAGGATTTAGTGCAAGGGATCCGGAGATGATCTCTTTCCGTTATTTTTCATGTGTTTGGCTTTAGTTGTCAAGTTTGTTACAAATAGAAGGTAGCTTATTTTCACTAAGACGAAAAATTAACATAGTACAATAATTGCAAGTGTTTTTTTTTATATTATTTTCTTCAGTTATTTTTTTTTAATTTTTTTTTGATTTGTTTATTCTAACAACTATTCAAAAATATAGAATTTGAACGGGAAAAGAAAAGAGTGCGAAAGTAATTTTCTATTATGAAATGAAAGTGTGATTAGAGAGTTTTTTATGCTTAATAAATCTACATGCAATGCAAGGATGGTAGGTGGGAATGAGATTGGGTTGGGTAGATATATAGTTGTGATTTAGACTCCTTTGGCATTTGTGGTGGGAATTTTAGTTTGCATGCTTGGTTACTCTCAATCATTTTCAGTCTCAAATGTAGCATGAATTTCGTGGAAAGAGACATAAGTTAAAATACCAATAAAAAAAGAAACTAAACTGCAAATGGATGAAATTTAATACTGCAATTAAAAAAATAATACCTACTTTAATGACCAATATTAATTAAAATGAAGTGGTGACTGTGACATGATGCATCATAGTTCATGATATGTAACAAGGGACTAAGCCCTTTGTACAACAAAATAGAATCCAACGGCCTGCATGCATCCTATACGAGAGTGAGGAAATTACTTGTCTGCTAATATTTGGAGACTTAAAACACAGAAAAGAGCTTACATGAAATGCATTCGCTGCTATCGTGACTTCTTGTTTCTCAAAATATGTTATTGTCTCGTGAATAAAAATGCTACGTAACAATAAAATCGCTTTGTGCTAGTTGTTCAAAAATTGTATGAACATGAACCCAATTGTAAAATCATGACAAAAACCAATCCAATTTTACAAATAGAAGCACCCTATTTGACGCAAGACTTGAAGCAGATTCCAAAACTAAGCAAATGAAAAGAAAAGAAGTGAGAGACTAAAAACACATAACTGTCACAACAGCACAATCACACCAATTGAAGCAATGAATCGTACAACACATCCATCACAAGACTTGGCTTTCTGCCTCTCTCGCTCTCACCTTTTTTTTTTTTTTTGTTCTGACAATTCCAAAGTTTTCTCGGGGAATATGTTTCTATCCGGATTCTTTTTTTAGGATATAAAGAACAGTCTATCTCATCCGTTCATTAGTAATTCTGCAATCATAAATTATTTTAATTTTTTATTTAAAATTAAATATATAATATTTAAAAAAAATTAATCACACGATATACAATGAAAATTAAAATAAATTGATCCCTAAAATCTTCAATCTTCCTCATTTCGTGAAGAGTCCAAAAACCCCATCCATCGCAAAACCATAAAAAACCCTCAGCTTTTGGTTTCATCATCCAAACAAAGCCAGATGTAGATAGGGCTCTCTCTCCCCTATATCTCTCTCTCTCTCCTCTCTCTCTCCCTCTCTCTCTCTCTCACTTTCATTTCTCATCGATCCGCCACTAAATGCTCTTTTCCCAGTCTCCTCTCATCGCTCTTCCTTTTTTTTTTTCTTTTTTTTTTTAAGCTCTGATCCATCTCGTTTACACCACCATTTTTAATGCACTTTCTTTGTCATTACCCAAAAGAAAGGAAAAAAAAATCCCAAAAAATTCATAATTTTGATTAATTTCATACCAATCTCTCTGAAAACTAAAGGACAAGAATAAAAGCATTTGGCTTAACAATTTATGTCTTTTTTCCAATTTTTCAATTTAATATTTCATGGCAGCTGCGGCAGGCACAACGACAACTACTAGTAGTACTAACATTACGCACTTCAATTCCCACACAACCCCCTCCAAAACCAAAACCAAACGCCGTAGGCACCGCGACTCCACCACCCTATCTTCCCAAACCGCCGCCACAGCACTCAACCCGCCTCGAAAACTCGGCCCGCCCACCATTGTCTCCCCCGATAACTCCTGGTGCTGTTTCGCCTCGAAAGACTCGAAACCCATCTCCGCCCAGCCACGCCAGGCGCAACCCATTAACCCGGAACATAAACCCGATCCGGTTCAGTATTACCCATCTGGGAAATCGCCTTCTTCTTCGCCGTCCTCGTTCCGGATCCGATTCGCCCCGGGTAGTCGCTCTCCGGTCATGGATTTTAGTCCGGCGTTGACAAATGGCCATTCTGGTCAAAACGATTCGTTTAATTCCAGCTTCAGCAGGTTCAATTCAATGCTCACGGCTGGGTTATTGAACCCCATGTCGCCGCCGCCGCCGCAATCCGACAAGACGAACCGGTCCAGCCCGACCCTTTTCGAAATGATGGCTAGCGAACCCGAAATGGCCCAACCCAGAGCCCAGATCCACCAGAACGGCGTCGGGTCGGCAAGCGGGCGCAAAACCCATGTGGGTTTCGTTCAGGACAAGCAGGCGTTGATGATGCAGCGGGTCTCACATCTTCTGACGGGGAATCGGAGCCCAGGGAACCAGTTCAATGACCCGTCGAGCAGTGACATTAAGCTCACTCTGAGCTCCAAAGATGGGTTCAGTGTGTCGATGAATGTACACCGTCAGATTCTGGTCGCGCACAGTCGGTTCTTCGCGGTGAAGTTGTCGGAGAGGTGGGTCAAGCAGCAGAGAACGGCGCCATCGTCGTCTCCGCCGTACAATGTGGAGATTGCGGATTGTGATGACGTGGAGGTTTATATCGAGGCCTTGAGGTTGATGTACTGTAAGGATCTGAGGAGGAGGCTGATGAAGGAGGATGTCCCTAAAGTGCTTGGAATTTTGAAGGCAAGGTTTGATTAATTTTACTTTTCGTTTTTAAAGTTTCTATTTTTTTGGTGTGTAATTACAGCTTATGATTGATTGCTTAGAAAGGTTAGATAATTAGAATGGAAACAGATTAAAACCCTTTTTTTCGATTCGAAAAAACCCAGTTGTTCGAATTCAATTTTTGAGTGTTCCTTCTTAATTTTGACTTTGTGTTACTTATAACAAGCTAAAAATGGAAATGCAGTTTATGGGAATGATGGCATTTGTGGGTGTTCTGTGTGCTTTAGGTTTCGGCAGCAATTGGATTCGATGCCGGTGTTTTATCTTGTTTAGAATACTTAGAAGCTGCCCCATGGGCTGAGGATGAAGAGGAGAAGGTGGCATCACTGATGTTTGAGCTTCGCCTTGAAGGCGTTGGAGCTGGGGAAGTACTCAAGAGGGTCTCTGTGGAAGTTGCCAATGGGACTGAAGTGGGTAATGACAACGAAGAAGTTCTTATAAAGCTTCTGCATGTGGTTCTTGAAGGCAAAGACGAAAAGGCAAGACGCGAGATGAAAGGATTGGTGTTGAAGATGCTTCGTGAGAATTCATCTCATAATGATCTCCGGAAAGAGTCCTTGTACTCGGCTTGTGATGGGTGTTTGCAATTGCTTCGCCACCATTTTTCTCGGGCAGCAGAGTCAGACTTGCAAGATGTGGGTCAGATTGCGAGGCAAGCAGATAATTTGCATTGGATTTTGGATATTTTGATTGACAGACAAATGGCTGAAGATTTCTTGACAACATGGGCATCCCAAACTGAATTGTCTGAGGTGCATTCTAAAGTGGCTGCAGTTCATAGATACGAGATTAGCAGAGTTACTGCTCGTCTCTTTGTCGGGCTGGGAAAGGGGCAGCTATTGGTTTCCAAGGATGTGAGGTTCTTGCTTTTGCGTACATGGTTGGTCCCGTTTTACGATGATTTTGCCTGGATGAAAAGGGCTTCGAAAGGCCTGGATAGGCACTCAATTGAGGATGGTCTAAGCAACACAATCCTGACCCTGCCATTAGCATGGCAGCAAGAAATTTTGCTGGCTTGGTTTAATCGGTTCTTGAACTCAGGTGAAGATTGCCCCAATATACAAAGAGGATTTGAAGTTTGGTGGAGGAGGGCCTTTTGGAAGCGGAATGGTGACCAGGAAAGACCACGGCCGTTACGAATTACAACCGCAACCATTGAAAACTCATAGAAATCAATAACTACACAATGCCGGGATAATGGTGCTCTCGAGTCTGTCTCTTGTTCTCTCTTTACCTTGTTCGGATGGCTATACTCTCATTTGTTCTTAATTGGTTGTCTTTTGATCTTCTTAATTTCGGGACCAAGGCCGGAAGCCCCTTGTGGAGTAGTTGGCTTTCAGATTGGTGCACGATGTAATAGTTTGACTGGATGTACCTAGGTTTAGTTTGGGAAGATGATCAGACATATTGGTGCAGTGTTCATAGTGTTTTGGGAAATTGCTTGTTTTGTTCGTTTTCTTATTTTGGACCTCTAGTCTCTCTCTCCCTCCAATCCAATGTTTTGAAAAGGAATTATTGTTCTTTCCTTACCATCTTAGCTTTAGAAATTATCTTAGTATGAACTTTAACGGTGTTTTGTTTGTCAAACTCTTGAGCTAGGGTTTAGATCTCGAGTTTTGGGCGTAAGTGATTAACGTGATGCAGAATATAAGTAACTCTAGTTTGTAAGTGTTGGATATTCTTTTTCCCATCGATCGGGTTGAAAGCATCCTATCCTCATCATTGTGAGGTTTAATTCACTCCTCCATCCCTTAGTGTGTTAATATCGTTTGTTCAAAAAAACAAAAATAAAAAAAATTTATGCCCATTTTTTTAATAAATAAAGAAATATATTAAAACTTGAAACAACAACCGCTTCTCGTACAATCAAATTTAAGGGCCTATATAGCCGTCATTGATAAACAATATTTAAAGGCCTATATAGCCGTCATCCGAAATTGACTTAAAGTGCCCTGGCCCAAGGAGTATTCT
Organism: Pyrus x bretschneideri; assembly: GCF_019419815.1. Taxonomy (NCBI): domain Eukaryota; kingdom Viridiplantae; phylum Streptophyta; class Magnoliopsida; order Rosales; family Rosaceae; genus Pyrus; species Pyrus x bretschneideri. The sequence goes on along the minus strand of NW_025999613.1, from coordinate 1,035,087 downwards.
AAGAACCTTGCATCCCGTGAATCACCAGCGGAGTTCCCTGCCGCCATTATGCTCCTAAAAGCTTTGCATCTGGCATACAAAAGGTCTTCCTTTAAAGAAATGACATTCATAACTGAGATAGTGTCGCCATTTATATTAATAGCACATGTATTGCCCATTTATCCTCCTCTTTCCTCATAACAAAAGCAACAGCCGCTTCAACATTTCAAGTTTTCTACGTACACACAGGACACAACTGCTTCCATATGCGTGTTTTTGATGTAATTGTTACTGGAAAAACGACGATTCGTCCATAAATTTTGTTAGCATTGGAAAAATAGTTTTAAGATAAGCGAGAATAGAAACAAACAAAATAATTAAATATATAAGGATGACCGTAGAGTTCAACAAGGGGATGTAGCTCAGATGGTAGAGCGCTCGCTTAGCATGCGAGAGGTATGGGGATCGATACCCCACTTCTCCATTTTTCATCATCATTTTTTCATGATTCCCAAGCAAAATCAGAAAAAACTCCGGCCCACCGAGAAATTACCTATTCTAAAGTAGGAGCGGGGGCAGCCACTGTTGATTTTGTTTTATTTACAACAATACCAGCCGAATGTGGTTGGGTTGGGAGGGTAATTCTCAAAAGTTAGGAGGGTAATTCTGTCTCTGATCAGATTGCAATATATTTACGGTTTTACCAGTTGCCACTGGGTTTCGGAAATTTTTTGTTGTGTAAAATGACGACACTGGCCATCTCATCATCTTCATATCTCACGGTTAGGATGATGAGTTAGAGGGGTGGAATCGTCTTTTAATCGATAGGGTTTCAGATTGGGGTTAGGTTCCATCCCCCGTCACTTCGTTCTTTCTTCGGCGCAGGCAAGGCCGTGCTGTTCCCTTTTGCATGTCGGATGAATGGCTGGATTTCGAAAGCTAAGTTCCATTTTTTATTCCATTCTTACTGTTAGCATAGATGTTATCATTTCATCCTTTTTGATGTGAATTATTTCCGGATTGTTGCACTGTTAGGTCAGGTTTTGGGGGTTCCTTTGTTTCGTTTTCTCTCATTTTCTCTCATTTTGGGGATGCATCTCTCTGTTCTGTGCATTCTTCTTTGTTTTAAGGTCAGTTTTCTTCTTCTTTTTTGTGGCTTTTTTTTGGGGGGTTTTCAGTTCGTTGATCTATCACTCTGCATTTAGATTTTTCGTTCGTGTATGATTAAATGGGTATTGGGTTTTGGTGGTTGAAAATATGTTTTTTTTTTCTGCTTAAGCTTCTTGCTCATTTTTCTGGGATTTTTGGTTTTCGGTTGCAAGGGTAAAGAGAATACTAAAATCTTAGAAATCGGCATTGGCATTTGTATTAATGCATTTGCATTTTCGTTGGTTTGCGGGATAGGTGCATTGAGACCTAAAAATATTTGCGTCAACTTCATAAATTTTTCTGAGGCTCCGAACCTTGAAGGGTAAGTGTTTTTGAGCTAAGTTCAATTTTTAATTCGATTCTCTACTGTTAGCATAGATTGTCATCATTTCTGCCCTTTTGCTATGAATTATTTCTGGATATTATATGAACTGCATAAAATTTGGGGTTTTGTTTTTATGTTGGAATTCCGAGTGTGTGTGTATGATTTGGTTCTCTTTCTATTTTCAAAAAACAGTGGTTTTCATTTTTTTGGGAGCGCAATAGCATTCTAGGATTCATATAGCCGACCCCACTTGGTGGGAAAATGCTTTGTTGTTGTTGTTGTTTGTATTGTGTGTAGGCTTCCAAGCTGTTTGTGCTTGAGGTATATAATTTGAGCTTTTTTCTTTGGGTTTTTTTTATTGCTTTTATCTTCATCTCCGTAAGACCCTAATCCAGAATTCCCAAGGATGCAAAAGATTCCACATCTGTTTGGTCATTTTGCAAAATTTCATTAGATTTGGCCCTCAAATTTGAAAAAAGCTTTCATCTTGCTGTAAATTTAAGTCTCCTTATATTTGAAAGTCTCAGAATTGCTAATGGATTTATTGTGTTTGGGAATTTCAGGATTTTGGATTTTGGTTGGTTTAGGTTGCTGCAGATGGGGGCTTTGGATGTAAGGTGGTGGTTGGCAGACCCCGAAAGGTTGATTACCCTCCTTAGAGCAGCTCCACCGGAGCAAATATTGCCCAGCACCCAGTCCAAATAACAGCCCGGCCTGCTCCATATGTGCTCCAGCCCGCAACCTTGCCTGGCACCCAGCCCGTGCCAGTCAAGAGCCCAGCCCAAAATGGACAGACCCATTCCCCGGTCTGTTTCTGGCGCGTGCACAACACGCGGGGGGGGCGGCGAGTAGCCGACAGGTTTGCAGGCGCGGGGGCCCGCGTGCAGACCCACTTGCAGCGTCCGGGTGAAGGAAACGTGGCCTCCTCAGAGCCGTTGGATTTCCAACGGCTAGTTTTTTAGGCCGTTGGATTTCCAACGGTAAAAAAAATTTAAATTTAAATTTTAAATTGGACCGTCCGATCACAGATCAACGGTCCACGTTTATTTCACCAAAAATATATAAAAAAAAAAAAAAAAGGCCCAACGGTCAGAAATTTGACCGTTGGCCACGTGGCGTAATGAGTGCTGTTGGATTTGATTATTTTTCAAATCCAACGGTCCCGATTAATTACAACATTAAAATTTATTAAAAATTAATTAAAAAATGTCAAAAATTTTTAAAAAAATACAGAAAAATTTTAAAAAATTAATTTTTTTTTCTATAAATACCTAACACTCATCTTCCACCTTACACCACATTTCAATATTTTCTACACTTTCTACACTTTCTACATTTGAATATTTTGTACACTTTGAGAGAAAAAAATGACTTCGTGGAAGCTCAGTGAAGATGTTACGTTGTGTGAATGTTGGGTTCGCACTACTCATGACCCGATTACGGGTAATGAGATGGATAAGCGAGAAATGTGGAGTAAAATTACGAAATCGTTCAACGATGTACATGGAAAAGATGTACATGGAAAAGATGCCAGATCTAGTCAAGGTCTTCAAGGTCGTTGGAAAAAACTCAACGCATCCTTTACTTGTTGGAAAAATGCCCTCTCTCATGCTTCTGGTAATTTGCGTAGTGGGACAAGTTTAGCGGATGAGGTAACAATATTTTTATTTATTTATATGCATTCCACCCACATCAATATTTTAATTTATTTAATTTCTTATATGTAATTTTTATGTAATATGCATTCCAAATACTTATGTAATTTTTATGTAATTTTTATATAATTTTTATGCATTCGACAATTCTTATTTAATTTCTTATGTAATTTTTATGTAATATGCATTCCAAATACTTATGTAATTTTTATGTAATTTTTATATAATTTTTATGCATTCCACAATTCTTATGTAATTTTTATGTAATTTTTATAGACACTACAAGCACAAGCATTCTACAATGCAAAGAACCATAACAAATCATTCAACAAATGGGAATGTTGGCAAATTGTCAAAGATTGCCCTAGATACAAAATTGTGGCAACCGGTCCAGAAGTTGTCATGCACGGTATGGGTCTACACAGTTCGCCAGAAGCAGACACAGCCAAACAAGAAGCCAACACATTTGAAGACACGGAAGGGATGCCTGAACAAGTGCCAGAGACCCAATCGACTCGTCAGTCCCTCAGGCCTCAAGGTAAAAAGGCATCAAAGAAAAAAGGTAGTTCTTCCAAAAATGACTACACTAAATATATGGAGGAACTTACTCGTCAAGGTGAAATGAACATGGCATGGGAAAAGGCTAGAGATGAGGAAAAAGCTGCTGCTGTGGCAGCAATTATTGCAGCTACTGAGGCTCGTGATGCGGCGTCTGAGAGACAAAGAGAAATAGTTAATCGAGAGAACGAGATGATTAGAGAAGCACTTCATCGAGAGAATGAGATGCTTAGAGAAGAAAGGATGGCTCAAACAGATCGTGACACTATGAACAAGTCTCTAGTAGGACTGTCTCCGAATTCAAAATATTTTTGGACATCAGAAAAAAGAGATGTCGTGCGAAGGAGGCGTGCAAGAGATGCCGAAACAAGTCAAGGGGGTTCCAGCTACAGAAATCCTAGCAACCAAGATCCTAGCACCACATATCCTAACTCCACAGACTTTATTTAATTTCTTATGTAATTTCTTATTTATTTTTAGAACTTTATTTAATTTCTTATGTAATTTCTTATTTATTTTTAGAACTTTATTTAGTTTCTTATGTAATTTCTTATTTATTTTTAGAACTTTATTTAATTTCTTATGTAATTTCTTATTTATTTTTAGAACTTTATTTAATTTAAATAAGTAATTTCTTATTTATTTTTAGAACTTTATTTAATTTCTTATGTAATTTCTTATTTACTTTTAGAACTTTATTTAATTTAAAATTAAAATTACATAACCTCACCATTTAAACTTAAAAAAAAAACCATTTAAACTTAAAACACCAAATAAAATTACATAAAACACCATTTAAACTTAAAACACCATTTAAACTTAAAATTACATAACCTCACCATTTAAACTTAAAAAAAAAAAAGCAAACACACTAAATAAGATTACTTAAAAAACAATACACTTTATTCTTCAACCACAAGCCTTATTTTAATTATCTTCGCCTTCGTGCAAGCTCCACTGATGCTCAATCAAGTCATTCTAGCGGGCTATGTGCCAGTATGGCTCTTGCAATGAAGTGTATCGTTGAACGATCAATTCATTGTAACGTCCATCCCGTTCCAACGGCTCGTGTTGCACGGGATCTTCGGTCCGATCATGAGCATAGTAGATTTGTGTTCTTGAGTTGTTCATCGGATCCGGCTCGTATTCATCGACGGCATCATAATCATACTCGTCTTCAACAATCATGTTGTGGAGAATAATACACGTCATCATGATGGATCGAAGAGCCTCGACATCAAACATTCTAGCTGCAGCCCTGACAATGGCCCAACGAGCTTGCAGGATACCAAAACAACGCTCGACATCCTTCCTACACCTTTCTTGACACTTTGCGAAGTGTTTCTCTTTTTCACTCTGCGGGTGTGGCACTGTTTTGACAAATGTTGACCACCTTGGGTAAATACCATCTGCAAGGTAGTATGATCCCTCGTATTTAGTACCATTAACCCAATATGTGCATCTCGGCCCACGCCCTTGTAGCAGTTCATCAAACACTGGAGATTGGGCAAGGACATTTAGGTCATTCTGAGCTCCTGGAACACCAAAAAAAGCATGCCAAATCCATGTATCAAAAGAAGCCACCGCTTCCAGAATGATGCTTTTGGCTCCTTTTCTGTCGCCATAAGCTCCTTGCCACGCACTTGGACAGTTTTTCCATGTCCAGTGCATGCAGTCGATGCTTCCAATCATGCCAGGGAAGCCTCGCATCTCAGCCTTCCTAAGAAGCCTTCGCATGTCCCTTGGCGTGGGTTGCCGAAGGTACTCATTGGTGTAGATGGCTTCAATTGCAGAGCAAAACCGCATCAGGGACTCCAGAACTGTTGTTTTTCCCATCCTTGCGATCTCATCCACTTGATCTGCGGATGCTTCATATGCAAGCATTCGCAAGGCAGCCGTAATTTTTTGCTCAGGAAGAAGACCTAGAACATGAAAAGCATCCTCTTTTTGCACAAAATATGGATCATGGTTGCAAACATCACTCATGATTTTAGCGAACAAACTTCGTTGCATTCTAAAACGACGTCTAAAAACATGATCAGGGTAAACGCTGTTGGGAATAAAATAATCTTCCAAGAGATCTTTACCTCGTCTTTCCCTTCTTCTATCGATGTTTGCCGCACGTCCGGGTTTGGCTATCTGACCCATAGCTTGCATGATACGGCGGGAATGTGAGGCCCTCCGCCTTCTATGGTGATCATCGTCATCCTCCTCCATTGCGAAGGCCTCATCTCCACCTCCACCTTGGTCAAGATTGACCAATTCTTCCTGTTGTGCCAACAACCTTTTCTGCTGCTCTTGCAACTGTTTATACGCTCTCTTTGAAGAAGACATTGTAAGAACTCAAGATTTGAAAATGATAAAGAAGAATTCTGAGCTAAAAAAAAGGATTGAGTTTAGTGTGAGGATGGATGTAGGGATGTAGGGTTTATATGGACAAAAAAGAAGAAGATGAGGTTCTGGACAATGCCACGTGGCACTACGTGATTGGTTGAAAATCTTAGCGGAAATCTATTCAAAAAATAGTACGTTCGGATAATGACACGTGGCGTGACGAGATTGGTTAAAAATCTTATCGAAATCTTGCCTAAATTATTGTAAACAGGAAGCGACACGTGGGTTGTCGGGATTGGTTGAAAATCTTAGCGGAAATCTATTCAAAAAATAGTACGTTCGGATAATGACACGTGGCGTGACGAGATTGATTAAAAATCCTATCCGAAATTAAAACTATTTTTTTTTTATTATTTTATAAAAAAATTATTTAATATTTTAAATGGACTGGGCGCCAGCGCATTTTGTAGGGGTGGAGATCGTTTGTGCCAGCGCATTTTTAGACTAGGTGCCAGCACATTTTTTTTTGGGGTGGAGATGCTTTGGCCTATTACTGTTCATTGAGTCTGTTACTGTTCAATTAAGTGGATAAATGGGCTGGGTGCTGATTCAAAGTGGATAGGGGTGGAGTTGCTCTTATGGAAGGGACTTTGTGAACCATCAGCCTACTGGAAGGTTTTGCAATGGCAAACTGGCCACTGACATCAGTTGTAAGTGGAAAATTTAGCTTCCAAAAAAATTGCTTTTTATTTAATGTTGATCTGTGTAGTGTTTTTAGTTAATAGAAATTGACTGGTAATTAACAATATTACCATTTAGATGCCTTCAGTTGTTCTTATTGAAAGTATTTAGTTGAATTCTTCTATTTACAGCAAACCATATAAACAATGATATGTAATTCTAAGAGGAGAGATTTAATGGTATTACTATGTTTTTAGTTCGATTCAATGATGCAAACTGTTAATTTCCTTTGCAGTTACTTTTATTTCAAGACACTGCACTCTTCTTTCAATCCTGCATTCTTATGAATCCTCGAAATATTATTTTTGAGCAAAATTAGTTTTCCAAATCCACATAACAGTGTTAAAATTGAGAATTGTTAAAATAGTATGATTTACTTGGAATCTGACGGTGTTAAACTGCAGCAAATAAATTTTTCCTGTTGTATTGAATTTTCGAAGGGCTTCCTTTCCACTTTTGAAAACTCAGCAGCTGCAAGCAAAGCAGAGAGTTTTTTTTATTCAAGAGCAACAATCCAGAACAATTTCCATGGGTCTCATGGATTCCTATTTCTTAGCTCTCACTGCCATTGTCACTGTAACACTCTCTCTCTCTTCCTCTGAAAGATAAATCTGAATTTTTGAGCCCTGATTTGTTAGTTACGCAGTCCTTGGAACGGAATACAAACACAACTCGACAGTAGGGTCTTCATGTTGTCCCACATCGGAGGATAATTATAAAATTTAAAATTTATAAACTTTATTAGGGTTTACATCAGGCTTTTCATCTCCAAATAATTTTTTTAATTTGGTTTCCTTACGGCTTGGATATGCATACAATCATCGTTTGGAATTTGGTTTTGACTGCAAATTTGGAATTTGGTGTTTATAGCATTTGATTTTCTCGGATTTTTTACATGTTTTTGTGGTGACACAGGGGACGAATTCTAGGATTGAGGTGAAAGGATTTGGAAGAATCAGATATGCCTATTCATTTGCAAGGTGATTGTTTTACAGCTCAAAATACCGTGCAAGTTTATTTCACTAACATTGCATTGGTTTTTTAATTTGATATGTTGTTTTGTTGTGTGAAAATCGAAGAACTTTTAAATGTTTGCGAATCATAGAAAAGGTAAATCTGCTGAATGCTTTTCTTATTTACGATAAAGCTAGGGTTACAAATATATAAGGAGGCTATACAATCATAGTCCTATACTGATGCCTATAAACAAGGACAATCAAACTAAATAAGTAAGTGAATAACTACATATATCAAATTACAATATTGACATAATCAATCTGAGATATCTTCCTTAACACTCCCCCTCAAGTTGGAGTGTATGTTAATGACACCCAACTTGCTGAGTAATGTCTCAAACTGTGTCGAACTCAATGGTTTGGTGAATATGTCAGCGGGCTGATCAGTTGTTCGCATGTAAGCTGTACGTATCATCCCTTCTTGAACTTTCTCTCTTACCAGATGACAATCGATCTCTATATGCTTTGTGCGTTCATGGAATACAGGATTCGAAGCAATATGTAGTGCCGCTTGATTGTCACAAAATAACGTGACTGGTTGTGGGTGACTCACCTTCAAATCTTTCAAGATATTCTTCAACCATGTAATTTCGCAACATGTAGTGGCCATGGAACGGTACTCGGCCTCTGCACTGGAGCGAGATACAGTAGTTTGTTTCTTTGTTTTCCAGGAAATCGGTGCTTGACCAAGAAAAACACAATAACCTGTTATCGACCTCCTGGTATCCTTACATCTAGCCCAGTCGGCATCGCAAAATGCCTTCAATTGTAATGTGCCAGTAGAGGGCAGGAGGATACCTTGCCCAGGTGCTTTCTTGATGTATTTGAGGACCTTGTGTGCTGCCTCAAGATGTGGTTGTCGAGGTTTTTCCATGAATTGACTTAACATGTGAACCACATAGGCTAGATCAGGCCTTGTTATAGTTAGGTAGATTAGTCTACCTACAAGGCGTCTGTATGGAGATGCATCGTTGAGTAGCTTCCCTTCCGTTTGTGTTAGAGAGATGTTTTGATCAACTGGAAACCGTGAAGGTTTGGCGCCTAAAAACCCAGCATCCTCCAATATGTCCAATGCATATTTACGTTGGCATAGAGTGATCCCACGTTTTGATCGAGCAACCTCTATCCCTAAGAAATATTTGAGCTTGCCCAAGTCCTTTAGTTTAAAACGTTTGGAAAGGAACTGCTTGGTCTCTTCGATTTCTTGCAAATTATTGCCTGCTAGTATTACATCATCAACATAAACCAACAAGGCGATAAAATTACCTTGATGACTTCGGACGAACAATGAATAATCAGAGCATGACTGGTGGAACCCAGCAACCTTGAGTGCAGTGGATAATTTAAGAAACCATTGTCGCGAAGCTTGTTTCAGACCATACAGGGATTTGTGTAATTTACAGACTCGAGTCTCCCCCTTTCGTCCGAACCCAGGAGGCAAGGTCATGTAAACATCCTCGTGGAGGTCACCATGTAAAAAGGCATTGTTGACGTCGAGTTGATGCAAGTGCCATCCTTGTAAAGCTGCCACACTAAGAAGCACACGGACAGTGGTCAATTTGGCCACGGGGGCAAAGGTTTCCATGTAATCAACCCCTTCTATCTGGCTATAACCCTTCGCAACCAACCGTGCTTTGTACCGCTCGATTGTCCCATCGGGTTTTAACTTTACTTTGTAGATCCATTTGCATCCAATGGGTCGTTTGTGGAGTGGTAACGGCACAAGAGACCAAGTGTGATTGGCCTGAAGAGCAGCAAGCTCATGGTGCATGGCAGCACGCCAATGGGGGTCTTGAACAGCCTGCGAAAAGCTTGTGGGTTCCTTAATGACCATGAGGTTAGCTGTATAAAGTTTATGGTGGGAGGACAGACGAGTGTAGGATAAGTGGTGAGAGAGTGGGTGAGAGGTACCTGAAGTCTTAACCACGTTCGTTGAAGATGGCGGAGCAGGCCTTGACGGGAGGGATGTCTCGACGTGAAAGTCCTGCAAAAATGAGGAAGGCTTGGTGGGGCGGGTGCCGCGGCGGGGTGGTAATGGTGGAGGAGTATGGCTGGTTGGGGTGTTGGTGGATGCGGGAGAAAGATGAGCAGTAGGTGATGTTTCTGGAGAAGGTAAGGGTATGTTCGGGATTGACGACGAGGATAAAGGTGGTTGTGATGTGTCGGGTGTGTGTGGGCAAGTAGGAGAGTCCAGAGTAAAAGGTGCAGGTGTGATGGCCCGAGGAATGGTGAGAGGAAAAGAGGCCATATCGAAGGTCAGTGGTGAGGAGGTTGGAGTGGACAAGGAAGTGGGAGCAGCGGAAATGTCTGAGGTGTGGTAGGGGAACTGATCTTCAAAAAAAATAACATCCCGTGACACAAAAACCTTTTGGGAGGGTAAGATCAAATAATCTGTAACCTTTTTGACCATATGGATAACCAATGAAAATACAACGACGTGCACGAGGATCAAATTTGGAAGGCTTTTGTGCATGAGTTGAGGCAAAACACAAACATCCAAAAACTCGTAAGTGAGAATAATTGGGTTCCTTGTGAAACAATTGTTCATAGGGTGTTTTTCCATGGAGAATGGGTGTGGGTGTGCGATTTATGAGATAAGCTGAAGCTAAGATGGCATCCCCCCAAAAACGTTTAGGAAGATTAGCTTGAAAAAGTAAGGCTCGAGCAACATTGAGCAAGTGTCGATGCTTACGTTCAGCGACACCATTTTGTTGTGGTGTGTTGACGCAACTAGTTTGATGAACAATTCCCTTGAGATTATAGAAAGTGGAAAGCTTGAACTCAGGACCATTGTCACTTCGAACCATTTTGACCTTAGCATTGAATTGATTTTCTACCATGTGGATGAATTGGACAAGAAATGTTGTTGTATCGGATTTGTGTTTCATCAAATAAAGCCATGTGCTCCTAGTGTAATCGTCAACGATGGTGAGAAAATATTTTGCACCTGAAATGGAGGCAACTTGATAACCACCCCAAATATCAACATGGATTAACTCAAAACATGACTTGGTAGATATAGAACTCAATGAAAACGGTAATCTCGTTTGTTTGGCCAATGGACAAATGAAACATTTATTTGAATCACAAGATTTATTTTGGAAAAATGGAAATAACATAGAGACTTTATGTGATGGATGCCCAAGACGTTGGTGCCAAAGGTTAGAAGGTGGGGTTTTGACGGTGTTGCATGTTCCTTTCTTTGGTGGATCGAGATAATAAAGTCCCTCCCGTTCAATTCCCATCCCAATCATCTTCCCCGAGCGTAGGTCCTGCATGACACAAAATTGGTTTAGAAATATTGTGACGTATAATGAGTCATAGGCTAATTTGCTGATTGATATCAAGTTTAACGTAAAGAGTGGTACACACAAAACGTTATCAAGGACAAGGTTGGGAGAGAATACAACTTGTCCAATGTGGGTGACTTTAGCAAATGAGCCATTTGGTAATTCAATGGTATGGTTGTCAACGGGTCTGGAAGATGTGAGGGAACAAGGATTGCAAACGATATGGTCTGTGGCCCCACTATCCAAAATCCACACATTTTTCTTGCCATTACGTGTGAAAGAAAAAGCTTTACCTGAAAGATCTTCATGATTTGAAGAATTACCCACTTGGTTAGCAAAAGATGATTTGTTCTTGCTCAGCATCTGGAGAATTTGCTCACAATCCTCCTGAGAAAAAGGAAAGTTAGGCATCACTTTCCTTTTGTCGTGAGTTGCAACTTGATTGCCTTTGGAGGAGAATGGTCGACTTTGTTCACTCTTAGCAGCTGCTTTCCTCTTGCGACAAAAATCATAAGAGTGACCCTTCCATCCACAGAAGGTACATTTGAGATGAGCACGACAATTTTTAGTATTGTGATTCATCTTGTAGCACTTCCCACATCGAAGTGCACCGTCTTCTGATTCGACTTCGCGGCTAGTTGTTTTCACGGTGAATGCCGCAGCTTCTGTTTGAGAAATATTGTTGTTTCCACTGGAAACTTCCGCCTGTCGCTCATGGCGGAGAACCAATGAGTAGGCTTTGTTTACTGTGGGCAATGGCTCAAGGAGAAGAGTGTTGCTGCGAACGGTGGCATAAGAATCATTCAACCCCATGAGAAACTTCATGGTCTTTTGTGTTTCAACGTACGAAGCAATCTCCTTCTTTGTTTCACAACTACATGCCGGAATCGCACTTACTGTCATGGTACCTTGCACGCAGCCGTGAATCTCATTCTCTATGTGAAATAGTTGGACGATGTTCACATGAGAGAATCTTTCCTGCAAGTCAAGCCACATTTGTCGAGCATCTTTGCAGTTGATGACGCTTCCTGAAATTTCCTTGGACATCGACCCTAAAAGCCATGTCTTCACCAGATTATTGCATCGGTTCCATTGATGCAATTCTTCAAGTTTGTCTTCATGTGGCTTCTTGACTGTGCCATCGACGAGACCGAGCTTGTTCTTGACCGTTAATGCCATGGTCATGGACTGAGCCCATGTATTGTAATTGTCCTCCACCAATTGCTGCGGTACAAGGACTGCACCAGGCTGGTCCGAATGGTGAAGGTGGAGTGGATGGTTAGGGTTGTCCCATTTTAGGTGTGAGGTCATGCCTGAATAGGTTGACTGTGTTTCTGATTTTTCACCCATGGCTGCGTTGGCTAGGGTAGGGTTTGTGTTTTGCTTTATTCCCAGATCAGTGCTCTGGTACCATCATAGAAAAGGTAAATCTGCTGAATGCTTTTCTTATTTACGATAAAGCTAGGGTTACAAATATATAAGGAGGCTATACAATCATAGTCCTATACTGATGCCTATAAACAAGGACAATCAGACTAAATAAGTAAGTGAATAACTACATATATCAAATTACAATATTGACATAATCAATCTGAGATATCTTCCTTAACAGCGAATTTGGTTGACACTTAAGTGCAATTCATTTTGGTCAAGGCTTTTGTTTGTGCCCAGTTGGAATTCATTTTGCTAAAATAAGATAAATCTCTCTTTGAGCGAAACTGGGGTTTTGTTAGGTGTGGGGTTCTTTTGGCCTAATTTTTTTTATAATTGATTTGGGGTTTTGTTTTATTTGGTTTGCTAAGATTTGCTTCCCCAAAATTAGTTTTACATGCAATAAGAATGCTGCGGACCAAATTGTTTGTCCAAACATCTCTTGAAGGAGATGATATAACTGATGAATTGCTTAAACATGATTTGGATGGTAAACCTTCTGTTGATATGCCAAGCTGCCCAGTTTTAGTGTTTGTTGATATAAAAGATGAAAAGCTTGGAGGACGACTCTATAACGAATTTGGCTACCGTCTTAATAAAAAACAGGTATTATTCTCTCTTTGTAATTGTCTCTCCTTGAGGAAAGGCATATTGAAATGATTATTTTAAAAAGGAAATCTGACCTGTATGATTGTAAACATGCTTAACTTGATAGTGTTCAAATTATAATGAGTAACATGTTAAATTTATCCCATATAGCCAATTGTTCAACACTTTTTTTTTTGGATTTGTATTTATAATTTCAACAATTTCTGACGTACATTTTGGATATTTTTTTTCTTTAATTAGTCTTTGGGTTGTGCTGTAGCTGTCTTTCTAACATATATTTATTCTCAGATTGTTGGTGGGGATGATGTGGTTAACTGGATTCTTTGAGTTATTTGTGATCTGAAATTACCAGTGTCGCCCTCCATTGTGCCGATATGACATGGGACTGAAAATAACTTCCCACTTTCGTTTGGATGGGTAGGACATCTTTTAGTTTATGATTTGAACACTTTGAAGGGATCAATTATTTTTCTTCTTTTGTTGTTGATTGAGGTGGGTTATAGGAATAAGGTGACATTTTAGAGTTGAAATTGTTAGTGTTTTTCGTGATGCTCTTTCCTTTTCTTCTCTGTGAAAAAACATACTAAAGTAACAACGCAATGGTGGTGAGAATAAGCGTTCTCATGTATCTATGGATGTGTGATATGAATTAGGTGGATGATGTTGAAGCATCAGTCAATAAAAAACAAATAGGATCTCAGATATTATACATTAATCCATACATTAGTCTTGAAAGATTAGCTGTTGAAACAAGAACAACACACTTATTTTGCTTTTTTGTTTAGCTGTTAAAACACATGCCTGGCCTGCTGGACGTATATTTTGCTATCGTAACTTGAAGGGCAATGTAAGTGTTAAATGCATGTTGCTTATGTTTCTCAAGAAACAGAGCATTTATTGCAACTGTATCTTTTGTAATCAGCTCAGTTGACTGTATATAAAAGTCGAATTGCTTATCTTACCGACATCTTTCTCTCGTCTATCCCTTTTGTTCATTCATGATTATGTTGATTGTTTTTTTCAGGTTAAATGTCTTATTCATGTGGTTAAGGCTGATGCATTCAAATCCCGCAGCAACGCACGGACATTTTTGCTAGTATTATCAAAAATCAAAGTCCAATCAACTCTATTTGTGTAAAAAGATTTGCTTCCCTTTTCATGTTTGATTCCCTTAATTTCATAAACCAGTGCTTAATCATGTGTTTTATTTTTTCGGATGTCGCCGAAGGGACTCGGATCAGAATATGATAATTATTTGAGTTTATTTTGGGTTGAACTTGTTTGCAAAGATAAAAGCTCTACAGACTTTGTTCTTTACTACCATATCAAAGTGAAAAGAGAGAAGAAAAAAAATGTTGGTTTACTTGCATTTCTACACCATACAGCTGTTAGTATATTATCTATGGCTTCCATTCCATGGTTATGTCAACTAGAGCGTGCCAACGGCCGCACGATCACCATCATCGTCATCATCACCCAAGTGCGTGAAGAAGGAATTTAGCATCGGGCAATCGTAGTTCAGCTCCCCGGGTTTTGCATATTTTTGCCTTGAATCAGAACCCAACGCACAGGGTTAGAGTACTAAATACAAATGAGAACTCATTGCAATGAACTTGCTAAAAGATTTAGGTTTTTTTAGTTCTACCATTCTTGATCAACAAGCATTTCATCTGTCAATCCAAACTGTCTTAGCTCCTCTTCAGTGTGATGCACTAGCAAGCTGTACCTGCAGAAATTAGAGATTGGGAAATGGGAAACGCAACGAATTCATATTACTTCGCTATGTCTTCGGAAAATAGATTTGTGCATATGTAGGTTAGGATCGTTGATCAAGGTAGTGTGCCTGCCTCTTTGCACTCAAGTAGAAATCCTTGTTTAGGTAGGTTAGAGTAGTTCAGAATATCGCTTTGTTGCAAAAATTGATTTCAACTTTCTACAATGAAGTAGTGGAGGAGTAATACCTTCCACCATAGCCTCTTTCCATAACGACCATGCTTCCATTGCCAAAGTTATTCAGCCTCTCAAATTGCTCCACTGTCCATTTGTACCATCTCATGAGGAACACTCTGAGCGTTAGACCGTGTGAAACTAGCACCAAGTTGATGTTTGGATTTCTCTCGCCCGGTGGTTGAAATCGTCCTATATCGATATCTGCTCTCAGTGTTTCTCTAAATCCTGCTCAAGTCAAGTACACTTCATTGCCTTAAAACTTGTTGGCTGAATTCATAGTGATCGATAATCGATAAAAAATATATGTGGAAGCTGTACCTGTAATCCTATCATAAACATCGGCTGCAGATTCCCCATTAGGAAACCGATAAAAGAAACGACCATAAAGCATGCGAATCGTTTTCTCTACTCTCATCTTCTCCCTATCCTGAAAGTTCCCTTTTCATGGGAGAATGTAACAAAATGCAAATCGCTTCAAATTTCATGGAAAAGGAGATAAGCATAGATAGTAAGGGCACATACCGAAATCCTGTTCTCTAAGCCGAGGCTCTTCTCTCATGCCGGCGATTCTTGAGCGCTCAAACGCTCTACCCAAACCCTTCAGTGTTTGAACTGTCCTTCTGTAAGGAGACACATAAAAGTACACCTTCCAATTATGCACTTTGTCCCTCTCAATCATCTCCCTTATCCTCCTCCCACATTGCTCAGCATCAGCCAACCCTTTCTCTGTTAGTCCAATCTTCGGATCAGAAATTCTTGTATAAGCACTCTCATCTACATTTCCTTCACTCTGCCCATGTCGAACCAAGATTATCCGGCGAGGCCTAGGAGGTGGAGATTTCAAACTAGTAGCGGACTTTCGATGCAAATGCTTTTCGGGAAAACTAGCCAACCCATTATCAGAATACTCAATCGTCCCATTCTGGCTCGCAGAGCATTGGATTGTGTTGAAGCTAAGCACCCCATTTTCTAGTGGCTTACATTTAGGTGAAGCTGAGGGAAGTGTGAGAGAAAGATATGAATTTTTTCGAAAGCAAGAATTGTAACACAAGGAACCGGACAAGCAAAATTGAGTCATGGCCATGAACACTGATTTCTTGCTTGGAAATTCAAGGCTAATGGTCCTGTGAGCCTCAAATGTCGAAAGCGGTTTCAGATTTTTATTTTGGGAAATGATAACCGCACATTACCATTTTTTTTCCTTTTTTTTTCTTTTTTTTTCTAAGCACCATTTTTTTTAACGGTTATTATTTTCCATTTGTAGGGAGGAGCTTTCATGCTTTCCCGTCTAGCCATGTCAATCAAATGCCAATTTTCAAAGTCTTAATGTACTTGTGTTTTATTCATGTGGTGCAAATGGGGAGGGGACCCTTTGCATGTTTTGTTGTGTTGTGAGAGGTTCATTGGTAGATACAAAAGGGCATGATGAACCTACTGAATTGTGGAAATAGAGTTAGGTGCTTCCCTCCTACTCCTAGCAAGGTTTTTTTGTCTTTGTATTGGAGGGGACCAATGTGCCTAGTGCTTTTGGGTCCCAGTTTATGTCTTGTGGGATGATTTTTTACGAGTAGTGTTAGTCATGACCTAGGTTACACTACAATTTGTGTAGAAGAGTTGAGAATAAAAAATAGTATAATCCCATATGATTCTTGAAAACGTTAGGGTAAAGAAATTTGTTAAATCACCTATACTAAAATTGCTCAAGAAGATTCCGAGTTCGAATTTCATAGACCGACAGTTGTTGGGTTGTAAAAATTGGAATATGGAAAGAGAGTGTTTATTTTCATTGTTCTATCCAAAACGATTAAAAAGAAATTATATGGAAAAAATTAAATCAGTCAAATGTACTCTTGTGCTAGTAAGAGGAGATTGGGTCGATGACTTGCTTGCAAGAACATGTTTATACAAGGATTTGGACTCGGGTTTTGAGACTCTACTTTTTGCATGTCGAGCCCATGTTTGATGTGAAGAAATGTAAGCAAAAGTAGACTAGCCCAATTTCTTTCTTCATTTTTAAACTATATTATCATCTCAATAATATTACATGTATCAGGGATAAGGAAAACTAATAAAAGGAGTTTGAAAACTTTGAGTTTTAATGATAAGGACAAAATAAAGGGTAAAGTGAATAGTACCCGAATTGACTTTTTAATGTAAAAATGTGGTTTTTCGTTAAAGTGAACGGTACTGTGGACTTTTCGTTAAAACTCTCTAAATCTTAAGCTTTGAATAGCAACTCAGTGGTAGATACAGTATTTTATTTGTTAAAGATAAAAGTAAGATTCACAATTAAAAAACGAGTAAGACTCAACATGAATAATTAATCAAAAAAGTTCGTATACATCCATTAGTCTGATCTATTTTAACACTCTTTCTATTTCCTGACATTAAAAATTTCATAATTAAAACATCTCTAGTAGTCAGAGGGATGCAGTACGCAGTTTTGAGTATGACAACAGTATCTTGGTATTTTTCTTAAGTTGTGTTTTCGTTTAGTATGTGGGTTATTCGTATTATTTACTCTATCTTGGTCCTTATTAATGTAAATTCATCTTGTCATAAGACAAAGTTGGTGATACATGTAATATATATGTTATTGTCAGTCACATGTACAAATAATTCGTTATATGCAAGTTGTTGGACAATAAATTTGATTGGCACCAATCATTTACATTTGTCTAGTGATTCTGGAAATCCAAAGTCGATGTTTAATGGGGATTTTAAAACCCTAAATCCAATACTTTAGTCAACACAAAGACATATTACACCTTTACGAGATTCGGTATGAGGTCCTAATGCATAGATTAGTCGTTAAGGAAGCATAATCTCCTAGTAATATATTAATTATTTTTTTGTCAAATTCACGATATGGTAGACAACGAAATTACGAACTTCTTATTCCATGCTCTTGACTAGGGCTAGCTATATAATTATAAACTATTCTAAATTTGGTCAGTCCGTGGAAATAAATAAAGTATAGAGATCGACTACAATAATTCATTGATATTGGCCTCTTTAAAAAATGAGACTCTTTAAAATAGGACTCTTTATGTATTCTTTTAAAAGTGGGACTCTTAATGAACTCTCTGTCACTTCATGCTTTTGGCACAATTCTCTTTACCAACATTATAAAACATTGTGTCACAAACATAAGTGGGGGAGAGTCTATAAAGAGTCTCACTTTGAAAGAGTCTCCTTAGTATTTCTAGACCTAATCCTATAAAACCCTTTAAAGTTTGGCTTAGGTTGTTGTCCTCCATAGAATTGGATCCCATCCGGATTCACTTTGTGGAGATCTTAGGGATTCCCGCATCTTAGCCGTTCATCGTGTATTGTGTGGTCATAAATCATTTGATTTTTTTATTTAAAATTAAACACAAATAGTATCTAACGAAAATTAACTGCACGATGTACGATGAGCGGTTGGAACGTAGGGATCCTAAAATGGATCCGGAGAGGATCCTCTTCCGTCCTCCACACTATATCCTTCGGCCTATTTCAGAACCCTATGGGATAACGTACTGTTACAACATTACCCACAATTGGTTTCTTGTCCTTGTCAGGGCAAAAGAATACTTCCCTATCTCTATCTATTTTTCTTGATAAAAAAAATCGAAGGGTTGGGACTTGGGATTGGGAGGTTAATTAGAGGAAACTACATATTGGTAAAAAAATTATTTAACAACCTATCTTCTTATTGTTTTCCATATAATTTCTTGCACTTCATAAATTTTTTTCCTTTCAATTTTGTCTTCTAAATTCTAATGCGTAAGCTGTGTTTTGTAGGTCTTCCATGCGTAAAAGTTGCATTGGAAACCTCGACATATTATGGTAAAATCAATGTTTGAAATATCCGGGGTATACTCGATATTTCCACGAAAATATTCAAAAATTCAAAGAACAATATGAATATCCATGATATTTCTGAAAATCAGTCAATTTCCTCAATATTTTCGATATTTTCAGGAAATATCCAGTGTTTGCAGACAATTTGCAAAAAGTTTGCAGAAAATATCCATAAGCCTATGCATTCTTTATTTTTTTTTAATTTCTTTCTTTATGGTATTAGTTTACTTCAATAAAACTTGTGTTGCTTTCATAACGAAAATTTCAATTAAGTTATGTATACACTACAAGAAAAAGGCCTTATTGCGACAGGTTTTTTGCATCAGATACCACGGCCGTCGCAAATAACACAAAATTGGGTGCTAGATGGTGTTAGTAACGTCGCAATTAAAGTCGCAAAAAGATTAGAAATAACAATTTGTCGTCTTCAACAAAGGGTTTGCCAACGACGGAATACAATTCAGGGCTCAAATTTTTATATACGCGCTCAATTTTTAGATGAAATAGCCCAGCGCACTTTTCCTTTTCCCTTCTATCCGAAAAAGAAAAATCTTTTTCTCTCCCTCAACCGTTTCTTTTCCCTATTCGACTAAAAGTATGGAGCTCCTCTCGCCCTAATCCATCCAATTAGAGATTCAATCGGAGATTCTGGAGCACAATCGGAGTTCTTGTAAGCCACTACAATCATCTCCATCTTCTCTCTTTTCTTATTCAATAACTTTTGCTAAGTGATTTCTAATAACCAATATAACAGAAATATAGTTAGAGGGGTATTATTATAAGTAGGTTATATGGCTATATAAGGGATTGTATAGCTATCATTTCCTCAAGTTCATTTGTATACATTTTATCCATTCAATCAATACAATCTCTCTGGTTTTCTCTCTATCATCTTCATTTTCCTTTGTACCAACTTTATATTTTGCAATGTAGTTAACATGGTATCAGAGCCACCAGGCTCACACCATGGATCCTGGTGGTCGATTCCTTTTCCCTTTTGCTTTTCATTAGTTTCTTTTTCTTTCTTTCTTCTTCATTTTTTTTCAGATTGAGATTATGACTATTGGTGGTGTGATCTTTACTGCTTCCGCTAGTTATCTGTGATTCCAGAGATGAATTGTTTATGGTTTTCAACTATATCGTCTAAGGTTTCAAAATCAAGTTTCATAGGCTTCTCATATCTCAGAGGGTTCGGATCTGGCAGCAGTAGCGGCGGTCTGTTCATCAGAAAGTCGCGGAGGAAGTGATGGATGAGTTCTTGATTGTTGGGTTTGAAGTGGAAACCGCACGGCACAAGGGAATGGTTGTCTATTAACACCAGAGAGAGAGATAGAGAGATGGAAACCCCGTTTCTTGATCTGTTTGTTAATGCTTGCCTTTGCGTTTTGATAGGACAAAAGCAAGAGAGCAAGAGTGATTATGTTGGTGTCTTGGTGCAAGATCAAGCTTCTGAATTCTTGGTGGTGTTCCCAGATCAACTCTCTGAATTATATTTTCTGTGGCTTTGATCAACGCTCTGCTCTCTTCTGTGGATGACATCTCAAAACTTTGCGCAGTCCATATGTTTGACAAAATGCACAACTCAAGATTTTTTTGTGCAGGTTATGTTTTCAGTTCATTTTCTCTGAATTCTGAACAATTAGAATGAATCTTTTCTGGGTTTTTTTTTGTGGTTGTTAATGGTTTCGTGAGCAGCTAGTATGCCTATCTCGACAACAGGTTCATCATTTTCACAAATCATCTTGAAAAATTATGAACGGTTGTTTATAATAAGGATGCTTCCGACGATTCTTGAGACATTGAGGACGGACCGACCAAAATTGGTTCCGATGCATTTACATACACAGAGTTTAAGCTAGGAATGATCCTGGATGAATCTACGCGCAAAACGATTCCGTTGAGCGGCATGGTTTGGCTTTGTATATTCCTGTCCTTCGGTGTTAGATGGTATTCTTCTCTTTCTGTGGAACTTTTGGGACCCTAGTGGAGTTTGGGCACATATGATCTATGAGGCTTGTGTGATTTGTGTTTATGTCGCAGCGTCCAGGTAGTGTTGAAGGCAACTCTGGCCTCGGCCGTGGTGGTATTGTGCAGGTTGATCTACAATTTCTGTGACTTGGACTCTCTATGATTTCGTTTTGTGTGAAGAATGAAGAAGGTTGTTTATACTGAGGAGTATTATATCTAAGATTTGTGTATTTTGAGAAAAGCAACGGAGTATCAATCTCCTAGTATAATTTTTTTTTTGTTGTTAAGTTTCATGTCAGGGAAGTGAAAAGGAGTGTCATTCTCCTTGGTTGATTTGGGTACTTGGAGTGTCATTCTCCTTGGAAGATTTAGTTTCTTGGAGTATCATTCTCCATAGTAGATATAGTTTCTTGGAGTGTCGTTCTCCTTGGTAGATTTAGTTTCTTGGAGTGTCATTCTCCTTGGAAGATTTAGTTTGGTAGATTTAGTTTCTTGGAGTGTCATTTTAGTTTCTTGGAGTGTCATTCTCCTTGGAAGATTTAGTTTGGTAGATTTAGTTTCTTGGAGTGTCATTCTCCTTGGTAGATTTAGTTTCTTGGAGTGCCATTCTCCAAGTATTCAGTGAGTTCTTGGTTGCATTCAAGGGAAATTCAAGAAGCACGTCACCAGTTTGCAGCAAATCAGAGGTTCCAAAAAGGGTCCAGTCACACAGTGCCTTAATGTCAACAACTCCAGACTATCATACACTGCTCCAAACTGCAAGAGATAGGGGTTGAAGCAGTGCAGACATCTTCGTTTCGTAGTTCCAGATCAGTCTCAAATACCTAGCTAGCTCAAACTTCACTTGGATCCTCCAAGTTTAGTTTGGGGGGGGGGGAATAATAACCGATATAACAGAAATATAGTTAGAGGGGTATTATTGTAAGTAGGTTATATGGCTATATAAGGGACTGTATAGCTATCATTTCCTCAAGTTCATTTGTATACATTTTATCCATTCAATCAATACAATCTCTCTGGTTTTCTCTCTATCATCTTCCTTTTCCTCTGTACCAACTTTATATTTTGCAATGTAGTTAACAATTTCTAGGGTTCCTCTCAAATCCGGAAGACCATTGTTTTTATTAATATTGGATTGATTTTTCTAATTCTTGTTAATATGTTTACCTGGAAAGATTATGTACTTGAGATCCCCTCTTTTCTTGTTTCCAATTTTTGTTGTCGTTTGCTTTCAAGTGAGTTTTGAGATATACAAGGATTTACTTTTCGTTTCAGTATGGGTGGTAACGGAATTTGATCTGGAACTCAGTAGATTTTGCTAAAATATATTTTTTAGTTAAATTCAGAGTTGTGTTTTTTTTAACTGGGTTTTAAGTTTTAGTAGAAACATGAACCACTTTTGGTGTAGCTAATGGGATTGTTTAGTTTTGGATTAGTTTGAAAATTGTTTAGCTTTTGCGTAGCTAATGGGACTTTGTTGTGTTGAATTAGTTTGAAAACTTGTAAAACTACAGGAAGTATGAGTTTGGTAAATTTAATGTCTTTGACTCTTTGTAGGGTACAATTTCCCACACTTTTTCATTCGGGATAAATCTGCATTGTTGGTGATTTTAGGAGTTTTAGCAATGTTTGTTGCCAGGACATTATGAAGTTTTGTTTCTGATAGATTCAGCAACATGCTTGGGATCTTTTTTGAGGTTGGAAATTAAGATTTTGAATCAGATGCAAGCTGTGGAAGTTTTTGTTAAGGTAGGATCAGTGTTGTAGTTCATATACTTTGGATTCACAACAGAGATCAGAACAGGGTGCTTAATACATATCTTGGTAATGAGTTTGAGAGTCATGACTCTTATGTCTAAGCATCCAAGGATTACATATGCAGACCTATACTAGGTGACTATAGTTCTGAATAATTTACTCAGCCGATTATATGAATTTAGCTATTAAATTATTTGCAAATGAAGACCTTGTACAAAGACCATCATAGGCTTTCCTAAAATACGTGGGAGATAGCATGGATTCTTTAATGAAGACAGCAATTAAGGGGCATGATTACTTGTATTTTCAGCTTGCTGGTGTGCTGCAGTTGAGTTCACTGCCCTGCCATTGCTTTTTTTCCAGGCAGGAAGGTATGTTGTGGCCACTGATCACTTATTTCAAG
This sequence comes from Pyrus x bretschneideri, assembly GCF_019419815.1. NCBI lineage: Eukaryota > Viridiplantae > Streptophyta > Magnoliopsida > Rosales > Rosaceae > Pyrus > Pyrus x bretschneideri. The sequence continues at coordinate 1,012,075 of NW_025999613.1, read as the reverse complement.
AACACATAGCTAGTTTCCATATCACTATTTTCAAGTTTTCATCTGTTTTTTGTACTTTTTCTTAGGATTCTAAAATTTCTCCTAAGGAAGGACGACTTCCAGGTGCTAAACGAGGTTTATTCGAGTACTTAATATATCTTCTTCAAGTTTTTTTTTTCCCTATTTTAATAGTTCTCATATGCTAGCATTTTAGTTGGATTATAATTCATAAATGTTATGCGTTTCAGTATTAGATATTTAGAAGTTTTTTTATTAGACTAGATTAGAAGTTCTCTAATAATGTCTCTATTAGTTTATACGTGCTTCTGTATCCTAGCTTTCTTAATTCATGCTTGCTTGTGTATCATTTTCAATTAAATTGTTTTGGTGATGAAGTTTTTTGTTGTTCATTAATAGAAGTTTAATTTCTTATCCGTGTGTTCTATCATTTGATAATAGGTGCACCATATTTTAGGGAAAAGTTCTATAGAATGGGGCTATCTGACAAGGATATTTTTGCACTATATGGGGGTGATACATTGGTAATTCTCCCTCCTTGCACTCTATGGGGGTGATACACTGGGGGTTGCTGAAACTTCCGACCTATGCAGCTTTAGTGGAGGATCCTAAGTTCCGTAAATATATTGATCTGTATGCAAAGGTAATTTGGGTTCAGGCTTGTTTCGGTTCTATTTTGCTGGTAAACAGTTGGATTATTTATCACTGCTAGTGCTAGATTATACTTACAGATTTACCGTGTTTGTTAATTTAGAGCTACTTTAATGTTGTTGGTTGGCACTAATTTTAACAAACAATCAAATGTGGCTCACCCATTTTCTAGTGGTGCATGATCTGATCAACTCTGACTTATGAATGTAATATGTTTTCCTGCATCAGTGACAAAATTTGTAATCTGTTTAGTTCCTTTGGGTTTTCATCTCATCTTGTTTTTCCAGCGCGTGCTGAGTGGTCTTTGTACAACTAGTACGATTAATACCCTATTATGAGATCCTGTTGGTGCTTTTGAGTTTTGACCATATTAAAATTCATCTAGTTATATCTGTTTTCTTCTTATTGATATGAAACTATGATTTTGGTAAAAAATTTTATACATTATTGATGGTTCCAAAAATGTCGCTTGTTGCAGGTTTTGGCTAAAGACTACATGATGCCATGGATGTATAATGTATAGGACCATTCAACTAACTTTAAGTAAAAGTGGAGCGTTGCTTTCGTAGTTTTGTTGGTACTTGTATATAATAATACATTGTATAATGATTTACATTAATTATAGTTCATTATTAATAACAATTCTTCATATCTAGCTTATAGATATTTACATAATTTATAGATTAGTCATTTTAATAATTATTTATTTCTAGTTTATAAAATTAAATAGAATAATTTATATCTGGTCAAATATGACGTCATATATATATTATTTACACCTGCCATTTATTATTAACGACGCTTCAGATAGTGTCGCAAATAGTACTTGCGACGGTTAGTTTGCGTCGTATATGGTGTCAAAACATTTGTGACATAGGTTTATTGCGACACGTCCATTATCGTCGTAAGGCCGTCGCTAAAAGCTTTTTACGATATTTTTAGCATTTTTTGCGACATTCCCTTTCCGTTGCAAAAGGCCCTTTTTTTGGTAGTGATATATTATTCTTTCTAGTGAAATGCTTTATTTTATTACTTGTCATTATAAGGAAGTTTTTCTTCTCACATATCACATACTTATTGTTTACACATTATCCAATTATTAAGTTTTTTATTCATACATGTGTTGTGGCTTCATTTGACATTTTCTAAAAAATAATTTTAAATTTCCATGTTTTTAAGCAAATTTCCATCATTTCCATCGAAGGCAATCGATATCAATATCGATATACAATATATACATTGATATTTCCACAAATTTGCTTATCGATATTTTCACCAATACCGAAATTTTAAACACTGGGTAAAACACAAGCATTTAACATTTCCAGTTTTTATGAATCTCATAGGATCATCCATGACATGTATACTTCTGGAAAAAAACTATGGCTTTTCTTATTTGCGAAGAGCTTAAGCGCGATGCTCATTGACAAGGATGTTTTCGATTATTTAGAGGAGCTTAGCATGTACAAGTAGCAACATACAAGAACTTTCCATTTGAATCCCACCTTGATCTGAGTAAGCAATAAATAGATAATATATATAAGATCGACCCTTGGGATTTTTGACAAAATGCTTAATGTAGACCGAATCATATTTAGATTTACTTGCAAAACAGGGTAGTAAGCGGTGTTAATCTAGGATATTTATTATGAATCAACAGAAGGAGAAAAACGTCATTAGAATGAGTGCTAGCTAATTGATAAAAGTATATAATGTGGATCAAATAGAAAGTAAAGTACTTTAAATCGCTATACTTGTTATTAAAATTGAAATGAATTAAAATTTTATAACCAAAATATAGTAACTTAGTAACCAATTTGTGATCTAACTCGGTACATATTGCTGCAGATAGCTGTCTTCCTGATTAATTAGACTGGAAAGACCCTCCAGCAAAAATAAAAAGTGCCAAGACCTTAAAGTCAAGCAGCCCCACTTGAGTTATATATACACTAAAATATAATATTTGGTTATATTAACAATAAAATGGATTTATTAAACATCCAAAAAAGAGTACCTCTGATTAGGTATGTACAAAGAAAAAGCTAATTAAATCATGCATCCAATGGCAATGGTAGCAAGGTGCTTGGAGAAACTTCTTGTGATTGCCAACCTAATAAAATAGATTTGTATATCTGACATGCATACATACATGCAAGCGAGCAAAATTAACTTATTAGTGAGATTCAGCTCGACGATCAACAACACAAGGGTTAAGGGTGGAAAGGAAAAAACCAAACTAGTCTCTACATGTTAAGAGACAGATGCACAATAGACAACAAGCTATATGCTATTTACTTCTTTAGGGTTTTGTCATTTATATCGACTTTAGTCTTGTTGCTGACTCATTTTTCCTGCAAACAATTAAATAAGAAAAAAAATATTTATATATATTGCATATAATGGGATTAATATATATATATATATATATATATATTGTATATAATGGGATTAATTAATTAATATATCCGCTTCTACCTCTTTAATTTTTATCAAGGTTATGATATCTTAGAGGTGTCTGGAATTGGGATATAATTCTCTATTTTTGTTGTCTAGTTAATGGCGTGTCTTGAATTTGGTCATATGCTACAGTTCACAACATCTTCTTGGAAGTAACTACATGTTTTTCTAATAGAGCAATAGAGAAGTTTATTGATCAAAACAAATACAAACATTACATGGGTACAATTCTCCAGTGATGTCTACCACACATGAACATCGAGGCACCAGTAAGACGGCAAACGCAACAGACTTAGTAACGGTGAGCACATAAAACCATTGCAAGAACAGTAAAGTCACAAACATCTTGCCTAAGCAATTAATTAACACAAAACCACTACGCGGGACAGCACAAAGCAAACAAAAGAGAGATATAATACTTGAGAGCAACTACAGTTCATATAACATTAGGGTAGGACGAATAAGTGATTTATATTAAGTTGAAATATGCCTACTAACTGCAGAGCTAGCATTTGAAGGCATGATTGCTTATTCTTTAACGGATATCAAAAGTCAACGAAAACTTAGCAATTTCACAGCGTTTGGTATGGTTCGTAAGACTTGGACTTGAAACTTTGTTCTTTGATCTGCTGTCAAGCCTTGCAGGTTGAAAGGCTGATTTATCTTCAAAGCGTATGCAAACATGATATTTTGTTTTATTTAGGGTTTTCACACGTACACACGTATACCCACCGTAGTTATGAGTTAATTACGAATATTGTGCATGTGAAAATAATCTGTTTTTCTTATGCTTTGGGAATTTGAACAAATTCTAGCTTGAAAAGGCTAGCATTTTTTTTGTTGCGGCTGTATGCTTTTTTTTTTTTTGGGTTCAAACCATATTTTCTTCGTGCCAAGTGTCAGATAGGTTTCAAAATACAGGATGATATAATATGATTTTTTATTTTTTTTACCACTGCAATACTACATGACATGCCGAAATGGTGTGACGAGTTTATATACATTTACATTGTTAGATTAGACTTTAATTTGGAATCTTTTTTGTGATTATAGCATGTAATATGTGAATGTAATTCTAACCTAAATAGGGATTAACATAACCCTATATATATTGTAATATTTTCATAGATCAATACAAGAAGTCATAATTCCACGTACATAAATTTATCTCACTTGCGTTAATGTATATCGACATAATACCACAGGATATGATAATGTGGTGCGAGGAGTTTATATAAAATACACGAATCTGTCGGGCTGGCTCCAATGTCATAAACACAACAATTTTGAAGCCAAAGAAAAATAAAGTTACAGATGATCATTAAGGTGGTGTTAGTAGTACAAACTGTGCAATGTAATTGAAGTCAGCACATCGGAAAAGAAAATCGTGTCAGAAAAATCAGAATATTAATTCTTGTGGAAGGAGGAAGGCACAAAGCCCCAAAGGAAATGGAATCTGTAATTTTTCTGCAAACAAAAAAGCACAAAGGAAACCTAAAAAATTGAAGTTACAAAATAAGGGTTGCAAGGCATGTTTTTGGAGTCGTGTCTCTATAACTACTACGAGAAATGCGCCTTATCCTAGAAATGTTTTAATGCCAACCGTAGTGCAAAATTGAAATGGACTACAAATCTCAATCCTTGAGAATTACAAGTGGCTTTCTCACTTGAAAGCTTGAAATAAACATACCGTGTATATATAGAGAGAAACCCTTCAAAACTATCTGTCAAAGAAAACATAAATTAATGAAGAAAAACTTGGATTTGGGTTGACATTCCCAAGTTCTATATGCAATGCAATGAAATGAATCATTGTATATTGTCTGTAAATGTCAAACATTTTAAATCATATCATATATATAGAACATTTTTGTTGTTTTATCAACAGAATTGTGTTTACGTCTATTTATGTTACAGTTATATAACTAAACTGTTTTTTTCAATAAATTTATACGCGGTTGATCTTCTAGTTGAAGGAAGGATGACTTAAAAAACGATTGGTTTCTCATATCAGGTAGTCTACTAAGTTATTTAGAAAATCAAAATCATTAGTCACTAGTAGAAAAAACACTTTGCGTGACGTAGGTACTTTCGTCGCGCAAAGTCAAAAATCGTTGCCTGAAAAATAGCATAACGAAACCTCCGTTGTGCGCTAACCGTCGCGCCAAGGCAATGACAGTAAGGTTTGCGCAACGAAGGAGTAATTGCGCGACACAGGTATCTCTATCGTGCAAAGCAGTTTTGTGCGACGCATTTTACTTCTTCGTCGTGCAAACACTTGGTTTTTTTTTTTTGGCAAAAATATTTTTTATTTAATTTTTAATAAATATTGTAATTAAATTCTAAAAAATAATTAATAAACCAAGAAAAAGTATTTAATTATAAAATATATGAAAATGTACATACAAGATGTCCGAACAAAAAAATAAAAAACTACAACAACTAGTCTTCTAGGTTTGATACATTAGGCTACTGGGTATAGGCTGGGCGAAGTGGCTAGAAGGTCGAAGGTGGAGCAAGATCAGGTGTTGGCATCGGGATTTGGAGGTTGGACATCTGTAAGGCTCGTAAGATCATGCTCATCTTCTTGTCCTGGGCTGAAAACTGGGCTGCAATCTAGGCTTTCCGAGCATCCTGGGCTGCTTCCTGGGCCGCACTGAGCTGCTGAACTGACACTAATGACGTCAATGATGCGGGCACCTGGGATGCCTTAGGAGTAGCTTCAGTAAGGGGTGTAGGCTCCCCAATCAATGGAGCACTCACAGCTGAAGTAGTAGGTGCTGAAAATGCGGGAGGAGCATTGGTCACACCCCGACGACAAGTGATCAACTGTGACATCTATACAATTTTTGAACCATAAAAATATAACATTAGAAACTAATTCTTTCTTACATTTGAAACTAATCAATTAGCAAGAAAAGTAATATCATATCCTTTCTTGCATTTGTTCACATATATATAAAGCAGTATTGCATACTAATTCAAAAGTAGTTTTGGTTGATCAACTCCAAACACATGGTTTACTTGAAATAGCTGAAACAATAAATATAATCAAGGCAAGGCAGCTATACTATACACAGAAGCTCAACGAAACTAATACAATTAACATGAATTAAGCAACTGCAATGTTGTGTTGTGTTGACCGACTGAACTGATCAAGGACAACTTTTCCAACACCCATTGATTTATTCAACTCAAACTAGTCTGTATAAAAATATTTTTAAAAATTAAAATAAAAAAAACCCAACAGAATACCCACAAGGATAGTGGATGTCATTTCAAAAACTATATAACAAATTACCTGAATAATCTCGTCATTTTTTTTCTTCTTGTTTGGTCTCCAACACTCCAAGTCTCCAATCAAAGTGAGAAACGTTAGTTCATAAAATCGATATTTCCAAGAGGCAACAAGATCTGTGTTTTCTTATCTGGTGCTATGTCTACATATATATACACACGCATGTAGAAAACAAGAGGGTTTCATTTAACATAAAAAAAATGAAGACAAATCTCATGACTAAGTTATTGAATTCTATTTCGAAAATAATTGATGAACAATAAACACCATAAATAAATCAAAAATCTTAATAGGCTAAATCTACAAAGAAATTACACAGAAAATAATCATAAATTTAAAAAATTTAAAACGAAAACCCAATGTAAACAGGGTTGTGGCTGTATTCATCTTCTTTCTCTTAATTATATACTTTCCTGTATTCATCAATTTTTCTATTTTAATCGTAATTCCCATTAAAATGCAAACAGAGCTTTCCAATACAAATAGAGAAATTAAGGTGGGCTTGCTGTGATGAGAAATTAAGATGCGAAATTAAATAATTTACCTCGGAATCACTGTGGGCTGTGACGGCTGTCGACGGTGAAGCCAGCGAGTGCTCGAGGGTGAAAAGGTTTGAGTCTTTGAGATGTGCTGCAGACTGCAGTGGGTGCTGCAGACTACAATTGGGGCTCCAAAGGCTGCGAGGCTGCGGCTGCGGGGTTGCGAGAGTGGAGTGGTGAGTGGTCGTCTCTGAAGGGAAGAATGAGAACACCTAGCCTAGGGCTATACAAAACAAAAAGCGCCCATTTTTTCCAATCGGAAAAAATTTTGAGCCCATTTTTTTCTAATTAAACCGCCACAATTTTAACAAATTGCGCGACACAGGTATGCATTACGAGGTCGCGCTAACACTTTTTGCGTGATGTCATGGTATGACTTCATACAAATTATATTAAAAAAAAAATTATAAAATTTACTGAAAATGTGACTTTACTCATTTCAAATTCATTTATTTTTTAACATAAAACACAATAATATATTTTTCTAACAAAAACTCGATCTGAATTACAATAATAAATTTAAAGCTACTTAATAAATATATATACTATTCAATTTCTTAAGTGTTATACGTACAAAATAAATAAATTTAAAGCTAGCTAAGAAATATATATACCATTGAACTTGATGGGATACGCATTCTACGAAACTAGTTTCAACGATCAAACCGTCAAACTTGTTTGTATATACTTCGAGATCGCATACACCAAAAATCATAAAAAACAATCATTCAGAGATCAAGTAACGGGACAAAATTTTTTGAGGTTATAAATGAAAAATCATCATTTAACGGTTATTTTAACTTTGAACTTGATGATTTTTTACAGCTACACTTCTTGACTCTATATGAATACAATGAATAAACTCAATCTTCAATTTAAAATATTTGCACTAGTAGATACCATAAAATCTTATGTTATACTTAATGAAAGTATAAATAAACTTTTAAGTGTTAGTGAATTTATTGTTTTCATGGGATACGCATTCTACGAAGCTAATTTCAACGATTCAACCGTCAAACATGTTTGTATATGCTTCGAGATCCGCCAAAAATCGCAAAAAGCAAACATTCAGAGATCAAGTAATGGGACAAAACTTTTCGACGGTTATAAACAAAAAATCACCATTTAACGATTATTTTAACTCCAATTTTGATGATTTTTTACAGATACACTCCTTAACCTTATATGAATACAATTAATGAATTTGATCTTTAAATTTAAAATATTTGCACTAGTGGATATCACAAAATCTTATGTTATACTTAATGAAAGTATAAATAAACTCTAAGTATTAGTGAATCTATTGTTTTGATGGGAAACGCATTGTATGAAACTAGTTTCAACGATCCAACCATCAAACTTATTTGTATATGCTTCGAGATCGCATACTCCAAAAATTGCAAAAAACAAACATTCAAATATCAAGTAACGGAACAAACCTTTTCGACAGCTATAAACGAAAAATCACGATTTAACGGCTATTTTAACTTCGATTTTGATGATTTTTTTACAGCTACACTCCTTGATCCTATATGAATACAATAAACTAATTTGATCGTCAATTTAAAATATTTACACTAGTGGATACCACAAAATCTTATATTATACTTAATGAAAGTATAAATAAACTTCAAGTGTTAGTGAATCTATTGTTTTGATGGCATACGCATTGTATGAAACTAGTTTTAACGATCCAACCGTCAAACTTGTTTATATATGCTTCAATATCACATACGCCAAATATCGCAAAAAACAAACATTAAGAGATTATGTAACGGGACAAACCATTTCAACGATTACAAACGAAAAATCACCATTTAACGGTAGTTTTAACTCCTTGATCCTATATGAATACAATGAACTAATTCGATCATCAATTTAAAATATTTACACTAGTGGATATCACAAAATCTTATGTTATACTTAATGAAAGTATAAATAAACTCTAAGTATTAGTGAATCTATTGTTTTGATGGGATACGCATTGTACCAAACTAGTTTCAATTATCCAACCGTCAAACTTGTTTGTATATGCTTCAAGATCGCATACGCCAAAAATCGCAATAAACAAACAATCAGATATCAAGTAACGCAACAAACCTTTTCGACGGCTATAAACGAAAAATCACGATTTAACGGCTATAAACAAAACAACTTTGCGTGACGCAGGTGTACCTACATCACGCAAAGTTCCCCCTTCTCCCCCCCCCCCCCGCGCCGCCTTGTGCATATGACATCCAAAATCCAAACCTAACCCCTCTAATTTTCTTTTCAATTCTTCCAAACTATGAATTTTTTTATTATTTGCGTTGCATGTTTCGAAAATGAACTTGTGGTTGTTGATTGAAACGGGAATCACAATTTATCTTTGTTTTGTGACTATCTGCTTTTCCAATTTCACTTTTGGTTTCTCCAATATATTTATAGAGAGAGAGAGAGTATATACTTCAAACTTTTAAATGAAGGAAAAAAAAATATACATTGCAATTTGCAAGGTTTATGCTTTTGACTTGTGTTAGAACACAGGAAAGAAAGATAAGAAGTGACATTTCCGTGCTGACTTTGCGCAACGAAGCTAAGCGTCATGTAAAACTGTTTTGTGTGATGCAGCAAAGTTAGGAAAAAAACGGTAAAACGTTCTTGGTTTGGTGTCAAAATCTTGCGCAACGCAAAAAATGTCGTGCAAACGGCCTTTGTGCAACGGCACTGTGCGACAAAGTCTGGCGTTGAGCAAAACGGTTTTGTGCGACATAGGTGCGCCTTCGTCGCACAAAACTATTTTGCGCGACGCCAAACATCATTGCACAAAGTGCCGTTGCGTAAAGGCGTTTGCGCGACATTTGTGTTTAGCATTGCACAAACATGCTTTACGCGACAAAATTTGTTGCGTCGTGCAAACATGTTTTTGTACTAGTGAGTCATGTAGGTATTATATATCATGTCCAAATATACACGCTCAAATTTATAGTATGCTAATATGTTAGATGTCATGCAAAAGATCAATGTCCTCAAAAAAAAAAAAAAAACGATCAATGTCCTCTTCATATTTGAGAAGAAATTCTAAAATTAAATTATTAGCTAGGGTTCTTAGTAGAATTTCTATCTTGTGTACATGCACATTCACATGTATCTCCTTCATCTTCTGTGCCAAATATTATTGCATAGCTGTCTCAGTTCAATCTGCCTTTTGCCCTTAAGCTATTCTTCTTTGGTTGTGTTTGTCTTTATAATTGTTGAACTGGTTCTAACTTGTTGGAAATTTTTGAGTACAAATTTCATTGTCCCACATTGGTCATTACTAAAAGGTTCCCTCATTTTATAAGGCTTTGTCCCTTATAGAAAATGATTGGAGTGATAGACCATGAAGAATAAAATTGGACTAAGCCTTGGGGTTGGGCTTTGGGGTGTTCTAATTAATTGATAATTATTTTTTATCAATTGACTTATCTTTTCAGATGAAGTCTGAAGTGATGAAAGGACGCCAGAGAGCAAAGCACCCTTTGAGAAGATGTCTCCCAATAGACGCATCCCATTCTCATACCTGTTACGAGCAAGCATAAACCTATTGTATATAAATCCATCTACATGACATTTAGAACACAGAAAAAACAAAATTTTCTTCTACAATCCCAAACATTCTTTGTCACATCCCGGCCCGGGGGGGGGGACCACTTCCCGGGCCCGCTCCACCACCATAGCATGATATTTTTCGCTTTGGGCCCTGACCACGCCCTCACGATTTTGTTTCTGGGAAGTTAGGCCCTGATTTCGGTCGGGGTGTGTCATTCTTACTGAGAGAACCACAAAGAAATTTGCCAGAAGTCAAGTTTTCCGGTGCTAGAATTCTGATTTAGATTGTTGAATCCTGGTGAAGCAAACGTCCGTAGAACTACAAGTACTGAGTAGGGATGAAATTTCTGTTTCAAGGACATTACGGTACGCAAGCCTCGATCTTCAATTTGTCTGTTTAATATTATTTCATTTTGTTCATACTCTGTTAATTTATTTATTTACATTTATTATTTATTAACATAAATAAATTTATCACGGATTATTGATATATCTCCAACGTCACCTTTCCCCCGATTCTTTTATTTATCTACTTCATATTGTTAGATCTTAAAGCAAAGTGCAATTGTGCGAATTTATTTTAGGCAATTAAAACATATTAAATCATGGGAAAATCCTAAAAGCTCTCCTTTTCTTTTTGGACTCCTTTTTGGGTCATTTCGTTAGTTTAGAGATAATAATCTATACTGAATCACAATAGGTAGTGGCACTTAAATGCAAAAACGAAAAGTTCAACTTCAATGCATACCTGTTTTTTTAAGAGGGTTTAGGGTTTAAGTGCCCCACTATTTTTCCCATGATTTATTATGCTTTAATTGCCTTAAACAAAGGATTATAAGATTAGCTTCTTTCTATCTGTTAACTACTTCTCTGATCAAGTTCTGTGGACTTGACACTCTTTACAGATTGATCGATCGGTCGATTAGGACCGTTAACTGTTTGAATGGACGACTTATTTGATTGGATTTTCTGCTTATTTGCCCCAGAAATCATGCAACCTGAACTTGACAGTCCATTCAAGAACAAAAATAGGTGAAGATTTTAACGTCTAATTTTAACGGCTGTGAAAACAAAAAGGTTCATTTTAAACTTATATTTTGGATTTTGGCTTAATTATAGCAATATTCCTTGAATTTTACCCCTAGTTCAATTTTAGTCTCTTAACTCTAGTATTAGTTTCTTTAGTCCACGCAACTTATCAATGTGTTGTACCATTGGTCATTTTCACTAATGCCGTCTGTTGATGCACAAAATCGACGAGGACTTTGGTACAACAGAAAGTGTCAGGTTTGTGACCTTCGCTAGATTGCTCTAGTCATTAGTGTGGATAAGTATGTAAATGAATAGAGATAGGGAAGCAAACAACACAAGATGTACGTGGTTCACCCAGATTGGCTACGTCCACGGAATAGAGGAGTTCTCATTAGTTGTGAAGGGTTTACACAAATACATAGGTTTAAGATCTCTTTTAGTGAGTTCTAGTGAATAGTTTAGTACAAATGACATTAGAGATTATTGTGGGAGAATGATCCCCTTTTATAGAAGAGAGTTTCTAGCTTTGTTCTGACATTGACACGTGTCGTGTTGTGATTGGCCTCTGATACCGACATGTGTCGTGTTGTGATTGGCCTCATGGTTGGAGGAAAAGTCTTGTGGGTCCTTGACGATATGTTGTTGACCGGTGCTTAGTAGTTTCGGGATTGGTCAAGTATGGTACAAATAGTGCTCCCCTAAGTTCCCGAGTGAAGGAAGCTCCTTGGTTGGGGACTTGCAAGGTCCAAGCCATTGAGTAATCACGAAACTTCCAAGTACCGAAGTGTGGTGTCGCCTTCACTTGCCTTCTCTGTCCTGTAAGTAGATGTGGCATCTTCTCTTAGAAGTACTTTTCCTTCATCCAGGAGTGGTATCTTTAGTTGGCGTTGACGCACAAGGTAATGTATCATTTTCATTTGAAGCTTACTTGTAGTTTCGGGTTTGGTCAAGTGCGATACAAACCATATAGTAGGAGTCCCCCAAGTCTCTAAGCGAGGAGATCTGCCGAAGGAGGTGACAGACAAGGTAAGCATTCAGGGTTCCAAGCAATCAGTCTCAGATCGGTAGGTTGATCTTGGGTTCGGCTGATTGTACTCATTCTCCCTGTCTTTCATTCAACAATAAGGATAAAGAGAAGAAACAGGGAGAAGAGATGATATGAGGTATTCTTGTTTTTGGAGAAGACAGACGAATCGGCACGTGCTTTGTTGTATTTGACTTTCCACGGATGTATTCTTGAACTGGGCTGGAGGGTTTTCTAGTTTCCTCCAAAGGAGCGAGCCGACTCCACAATTTGAAGGTCAAAACAAGTTCGTCAAACTTGGAGTATGTTTGATCCTGATGATATGTGTTACTTTTGCTGTTTGACAAAGTAGTAGATGTGGTATGGCGAAGCTTTGTTCTTCAACGACGGTGCTACCAAAAGGCTGTTGAGGCTTCTTGATCTTTTCAATTAGAGCAATGATGCCAAGCTTGGATTTGACTTAGATTTTTCCATCTCGATTGTGAGGTTCCATAAGAAGGGCGTCGTGCTGTAGTGATATGTTCTAGCTAGCCGTTGAACCTTCTGCTTCAATCTTTTATATAGTAGAAATGGTGCACAACCTTTGCATTTAAATGGTTCTTCAGAGCACGACTTCTCAGTGACTCATCCATGCTTGGTAGCTTCAGTGTAAAGAGCCAATATCGTACCAATTGTTCTGAGGTATTTGCCGAAGGAATTCATGACCTTGACAGCAGTTAAGGATGAGTACTCGAGAGCAATGCCAGGCAAACGACCAGGAAAAGGTTCCGGGCAATCAGTTCTAGATCGGAAGTTTGATTTCAGGCTCCGACTGATTGCATTCTTTCTCCTTGTCCTGCAGGAAAGAGTAAGGGTAAAGGAAAATACAGGGAAAAAGCATGATATGGGATACTCTTACTTTCAACCCTGATGATATGAGATATTCTTGCTCTGATATGGCTGGTTGGCATGGGTATTATCAAAGGAGAAGAAAACGGAGTATTTCGAGATGCTAGATTGGAAGTGCCATTTCGGATGTGAAGAAGGGTTGAGCATATTTTTTTTTTATTTGGCAGGTCTGCCTGGCTGTGGAGGATATAGGTCGATATATAGGAATTGTCAGCGAGTGGTAATGCTGTTCCTTTACCCTTTTCGGTTAAAGCAATGTAGTGGTCGCTGCAAGGTTCACGTGTTTTAACTTTGTCAGAGCATTTTGAAAAAGTGGTCTGTGGTATCCAAAAAGCTGATGTTGCGTGTGAGGATTGTGGACAAATTTTATCCAATGAAATCCGACTTCTCGAAGTTCGGGGAGTTGTGCCTCTTCGATTTCTGAGCAGGCAATCTTGTTGGGGATATGGTTCTCGAGATTCAGAGAACGGTGCCTCTTCGATTTCTGGGCAAGCAATCTTGTTGAGAGTGCTTTCTCAGATGTGAAGAAAGGTTGGGCATTTTTGCAAGTCTGTCTTAACTTTGTCAGAGTTCTTTGGCAAAGTTGTCTTTGGTATCCGAGGAACCGATGTCGTGTGTGGAGATTGCTAATAAATTTTAACCCAGGAAATTTGCTTCTCGAAATTTGGAAAGTGGTGCCTCTTCGATTTTTGAACAAGCAGCCCTATTGAAGATCTGGCTCTTTCTTTTATAGGAGCACCAATTAAGTTCAAGGAGTACGTTCAGAAAGTTATTGCTTGTAGGAATTTTTCCTTTATTTTCGTACTTTTGAGACTTACTGTACCTTATTTTTTCTTCATATTTTCTGAGAATGTCTGGCCCATCCGACTGTCGTTTGGACTTGAATGCTATAGGAGAGGTAACCATGTCTCCTCAGGATAACATATGGCGCTCATCCTTCTTATCTCTACTGGTCCCCTTACTATTGGGGACTCTGTGAGGAAGAATGATATGACCGCTGCGGTGGTGGCCAAGAATCTTCTCACCCTCAAAGACAACAGACTACTTTCCAAATGATCCGATGAGTTGGCTGTTAAGGATTCTTTGGCTTTCAGTGTTCAGTGTGCAGGTTCTGTGTCTAATATGGCCCAATGCCTATTTGCTCGAACCCGCCAAGTTGAATCGTTGGCGGCTGAAGTGATAAGTCTCAAACAGGAGATCAGAGGGCTTAAGCACAAGAATAGATAGTTGCACATGCTCGCACATAGCTATTCTACAACCATGAAGAGAAAGCTTGACCAGTTACAGGAATCCGAGAGTCAGATTTTAAATGATCATCAAAGGTTTGTGAGTTTGTTCGAAAGGCATTTATTGCCTTCGTCGTCTGGGGCTGTACCACATACTGAAGCTTCAAATGATCAACCTCTGGTGCCTCCTCTTTCTGGGGTTCTACCCAGTACTGAGGCTCCGAATAATCACCCTCCGGTGCTTCCTATTTCTGGGGCTTTGCTGAGTGTTGAGACTTCTCCTGAGCAGCATTTGTGAAGGCGCCCTCTTGTTTGTTTGTTTTGATTCATGTGTATGCACGTATTTGTAATTTATCGAAGATATCAATAAATAAGCTTTACTTCATTCAACGTGTTGTGTTAAATACACTAAGGTATCCTTCACTAAGTTCTTTGAAGTTTTTATTTTGTTGAAGTTTGCATGTTGAAACTTCGTGGGTGGACCTTGTAGGTTGAAGTAGTGCTCCCTTAATTTCTTGAGTGAGGAAAACTTCTTGGTTGGGGACTTGAAAAATCCAAGGCACTAAGTAGTCGCGAAATTTCTGAGTACCAAGGTGTAGTGGTATATGGTAGGAGTCCCCCTAGTCTCCGGTCGAGGGAGGTGTCTTGCTAGTAGACAATTTTCCAAACAAAACTTCACCATTTTCCTTTCTAAGTGGTTGCCCAAAACTCCTCCTTCATATATATTTGGTATGAAAGTTGTTTAGGCCCAAAGAAAGGAAGGCCTAGGCTCATCTTTCTTTCTTTCTTTCCCTTTTTATTTATTTATTTTTGAATTTTCGAATTTTTGAATTTTCTAAAATTTTTTTTTTTTTTTGGGTGAAACTTTGATGTTGAAATTTTGTAGGCG
Source organism: Pyrus x bretschneideri (assembly GCF_019419815.1). Lineage (NCBI taxonomy): Eukaryota > Viridiplantae > Streptophyta > Magnoliopsida > Rosales > Rosaceae > Pyrus > Pyrus x bretschneideri. Next base: position 996,504 of record NW_025999613.1, on the reverse strand, counting down.
AAGTTTTGGTGTTGAAATTTTTGTGTTGAAGCTTTGTAGGTGAAACTTTTGTATTGAAGCTTTGTAGGTGAAGCTTTTATACTGAAGCTTTGTTGGTGAAGCTCTTATGTTGAAACTTTGTAGGTGAAGCTCTTATGTTGAAGTTTTGTAGGTGAAGCTTTTGTTTGAAGCTTTGTAGGTGAAGCTCTTGTGTAGCTCTTGTGTTGAAACTTTGTAGGTGAAGCTTTTGTGTTGAAGTTTTGTAGGTGAAACTTTTGTGTTGAAGCTTTGAAGCTTTGTAGGTGAAGTTTTTGTGTTGAAGCTTTGTTAGGCACCATAAATTGATTTTGCTTCACACTATCTTGATCAAGAGTGTGTGAAGTTTTGAGTATAGTTGCTCTTATGATGAAGCTTTTGGTTGATGTTGAAGTTTGTGTTGAAGCTTTGTTTGATGTTGAAACTTTTTAGGTGAAGCTTTTGTGTTGAAGCTTTGTTGGGCACCATAAATTGATTTTGCTTCACACTATCTTGATCAAGAGTGTGTGAAGCTTTTGAGAATTGTAGTTGCTCTCCATTAATGAAGCTTTGTTGTTGAAGCTTTTGTTGGCACCATAAGTTGGTTTTGCTTCACACTATCTTGATCAAGCGTGTGTGAAGCTTTTGAGAGTTGTAATTACCCTCCATTTGTTGAAGTTGTTGAATTTCCCAATTTCATTTTTTTTTTTTGGGGAAAATTAGAAATTTGAAAAATGTAGGAGAGACAACATATACAAATTTTGTGGAAGAGAGACAACATATACAAATTTTGCTTCCACACTGTTGAGCAAGAGATTGTGATGCAAGCCACACCTTGTAGTAGTCCAAGGTTCGGATGAACCATATAAATTGAATTTGCTTTGAACAGTCTTGATCAAGAGTGTGTGAAGCTTTCTACGAGTTGTAGTGTTTGCATTGTTACAGAGGAGAAATGTCTGAAGCAGATGTAAGAGGGCTGAAGAGCTTAATCTTCGTATACCATGCACTGAAGTCGTTGTTGGCTTGCAATAAAACTTTGTTGGCGACTATAACTCTTGTTAGGCATAAGTGCTCCCCTAGTTGAATTGTAAAGCTTGAGGGTTTTTGATTATTTGTGAATGCTAGAAGTTCACATGTACAAGTTGTACCACTCGTCTTCTGGTTGGTGGAATGAATGGTGAGTTGCTTTCATCACTTGGTTAGTGGTACGAATGTGAGTTCCTTTATCACTTTTCATCACATTTCATCACCTGGTTGGTGGCATAAAGATGAGTTCCTTTTTCACTTGGTTGGTGGCATGAGTGGCAAGTTGCCAAATGATATTAGAGTATAGGTTGTACATTTTATCACCTGGTTGGTGGCATGAAGGAGAGTGCAGGTTGTACCTTTCATCACCTCGTTGGTGCATGAAGATGAGTTCTTTCTTCACATTTCATCACTTGGTTGGTGTGAATAAGGGCAAGGTGTCGAGACACATTGTAGCAAGTGTCGAATGACACAAAGTGTGTTGAACCCTTTCGAAGCACAGTTGGCATATGTATAGACGTGTTGGAATGTATGATGTTTATGTATGAATGTGTTGGAATGTATGATGCTTATGTTGATTGACATGAGTGATGCTTATGAATGTTTTGCTATGCATGAAGGGATCCCTTGTTTGGATATAAGTTATGTTGACATATACTTAGACTTTATTTCATGTTGTAAGCATTCGTGTTGAAGCTTCAAACCTAAGCGTTTCAGTGATAGGGATGTAAGGAAGTTAGGACCAAGTTGCCTAAATCATCTCTTTATTGAATTGATGCCAAATGACCTTCATTACATAGGATGCCGAATGGCCGTAGCTCAACACTTGTACAGTGTGAGTCTACTTGTAATAGTACTTCAAGTGATCAGCGTTCTATGGATAGCCAAGGATGGCCAAGGGTCTTGCCATCGGAGCTCCTTAGCTTGTAAGAACCAGGGCGACTGATGCCAATCACTTCAAACGGTCCATCCCAATTTGGGCTAAGCGTGCCTTCACTCGGGACTTTGTCGCAGAGTAATCTTTTCTTCAATACCTAGTCCCCCACTTTGAAAGAGCGAGGTTTGACTCTTGAGTCATAATAGTTGGAGATGCACTGCTTGTAGGCGACATTCCTCAAGTGATCTTGGTTTCTGTGTTCCTCAGCTAGATCCAAGTTAAAGGTGAGTTGTTTGTCATTTTCACTTTGCATGTAGTTCTGGACTCGAAACGTTGCTTGCTCAAGCTCAACTGGGACAACATCCTCTGTACCAAAGGCAAGTAAGAATAAAGTTTCTCCTGTTGAAGTCCGATATGAAGTGCGGTATGACCAAAGAACATGGGGTACAAATTCTGGCTAACAACCTTTAGCCTTGTCCAAGTTGGTTTTCAAAGTGCACTTGATTATTTTGTTGATAGCCTCAACTTGTCCGTTAGACTGGGGATGAGCTGGGAAGGCAAAACATAAGTTGATGTTGAACTTAGAACAGAACATCCTGAACTTCTTGTTGTTGAACTGTCGCCCATTGTCCGTGATTATCGCATTAGGAATGCCAAATCTACAAAGGATGTTCTTCTATACGAAGTCTTCTATTTTTGCCTTAGTAATGGTTGCCAAGGGTTCTACTTCGGCCCACTTTATGAAGTAGTCAACTGCAACGATTGCATAGCGAACCTTGCCCTTTCCTGCAAGCATTAGGCCGATCAAATCAAGTCCCCATTAGGCGAAGGGCCAAGGGCTGATCATAGGAGTAAGAAGCTCGGGAGGGGAGTGATGAATAGTTGCGTAGCGTTAACACTTATCACATGAGCGGGATATTCTAATGGCATCTTGGTGGAGTGTTGACCAGTAATATCCTCGGCGAAAAACCTTGTGTACTAAGGATCGAGATCCAGCATGATCTCCGCATACTCCTTCATGTATTTCTCGAAGGACAATTTCTGCTTCCGCAGGTGTGAGGCACCGTAAGTATGGTAGGTTAAAACCTCGCTTGTAGAGTTGGTCATTAATGATCAGGTAGCGGGTAGACTTGTATCGAATCTGTTTAACTTGGACTTTATCATTTGGGAGAGTGCCATGAACAAGGAATTTATATATTAGGGTGATCCAGCTATCCCCCTGTTGCAAGTTGCACACTTCTGTGACCATGGTGCTTGGTGTTGCCAACAATTCGACATGAATTTTTCTCCTAATCTTGTCTTCCACTGCTGAGGCGAGGCAAGCCAAAGCGTTTGCATGACTGTTTGCCACTCAAGGGACATGGGTGATCTGGTAGTGGAAGTGCTTGAGCAAAAGCTGCGTTTGCGCAATATACGATGCCATAGAGTTATCCTTAGCGTCAAAGTTGTTCGTGAACTGGTTAACCACTAATTGGGAGTCACTGAAGATATTAATTTGGTTAACTCCATGGTGTTTGGCTAAACGTAAGCCTGTTAAAAGGGCCTCATACTCGGCTTCATTGTTTGATGCCTTGAATTTGAAGCGAAGAGCATACTCCATTGCCACTTTGTCGGGGGTAGTCAGGACTAGTCCCGCTCCACAACCCTGTTGATTGGATGAGCCATCACCATATAGAGTCCATACTGGGAGTGTTGGTTCTACCTTCTGGGTTTCCAGGGATGATGAAGCCGCTACCTCAGGTGTAGGAGAAATGTCAACGGGATAAGTGAATTCGGCAATGAAATCTGCAACTGCTTGGCCCTTTTCAGTTAGCTTTGGGTGGTAAGAGATGTCAAACTCTTCCAGTGTTATGGCCCATTTGATCATTCGCCCCAAAGTGTCAGGACTCTGAAGTATTTATCGAAGGGGGTGATTGGTTTGCATGATGATGGAGTGTGCTTGGAAGTAAGGGCGAAGTTTCCGAGCAGACATGACTAATGCTAGAGATAATTTCTCAATGTTGGAGTATCGTGTCTCCGCATCTTGTAGAGCCTTGCTAGCGTAGTAGACAGGTCATTCGATACTACCATCCCTACTAATGAGGACAGAACTAACTGCTGAAGCTGAGACAGATAGATAGACAATTAGGGTGTTGCCAACTTTAGGTTTGGAAAGCAGAGGGGCTTTACTCATGTACTCCTTGAGATTCTTAAATGCTTCGGCACATTCATCGATCCACGTAATGTACTTTTTACTTCCCTTAAGTGCTTTGAAAAAAGGAGCGCATTTGTCTGTGGCCTTAAAGATGAACCTGGTCAAGGCTGTCACCTTGCCAGTAAGGCTCTGGATGTCTTTTGAGGTTACTGGTTCTTTCATGTCCTCGTTGGCTAATCATGAAGCCCAAGAATTTTCCAGATTCCACACAAAAAGCGCATTTGTTGGGGTTCAACCTCATTCGATACTTCTTCAGGATGGAGAAGGTTTCAGACAAGTTAGCAATGTGTTGGTCAGCATGTTTGCTTTTGACTAACATATCATCAACATAAACTTCCATGTTTTTCCCAATCTGTTCAGCGAACATTGAATTGACTAATCTTTGATAAGTCACCCCTGCATTCTTTAGGCCGAATGGCATGACTTTATAGCAATATAGTCCTCTATCAGTGGTGAAGGCTGTGTGTTCTTGGTTCGAAGGGTTCGTGAGGATTTGATTGTACCTTGAGTAAGCATCCATGAAGCTCAAAAGTTCACACCATGCTATAGAGTCTACAAGTCTATCAATGAGAGGAAGGGGAAAACTATCTTTCGGGCATCCTTTGTTTAAGTCAGTATAGTCGACACACATTCTCCACAAGATCTTTTGAAGTAAAAGACTTTCCTTGGTCGGATTTTTCTTAACAAGGACCACATTTGCTACCCACGTTGGATAATTGACTTCACGGATGGAGCCTATGTTTTTGAGTTTTTCAACTTCTGCCTTCATTGCTTCATATCGTTCAGCATCATAAGATCTTCGCTTCTGTTTCACCAGCTTGGTCTTAGGATCAATACTCAAGCGATGACAGATAATATCGGGAAAGATGCCTGGCATATCCTTGTATGACCAGGCGAAGACTTCAGTGTTCTCTTGCAAAAAAAAAGATCAATGCCAACCAAATGAGTGGTGACAAAATGGTGCCAATCTTCACTATGCGATGTGGATAATCTTTTGAGATAGAGACCTTCTCCAACTCTTCAGCAGGTTGTGCTTGCTGGGTGAAAAAGTCATCTTGAGGATCGTCGGGTTGATTGTTACCACCGTGAATATTCAAGTTGGCTTTGTCCGAGCTGGTCTTGATAACTTGGTCATGTATAGAAAGTGTTTCTTTAGGTACATGCAAGTGTTGTTGCTTGACTGAAGTGTTGTAACATGACCGTGCACTAAGTTGATCTCCTCTGATGTAACCATTGCCATAAGGGGTTGGAAATTTCATCAACAACATATGTGTGGATACCATGGCCTTGAGATCATTAATGCCTGTACGCCCAAAGATGACATTGTATGCTGTTGGGCAGTCAATCACCAAGAAGTTAGTGGTGATGGTAGCTGTGTAAGGGCCTGTACCGATGGTGAAGGGTAAATGTATGCTCCCTAAAGGTTGCACGACATCACCAGAGAAGCTTATCAGAGGAGAAACCGAGTCATCGAGCAAGTGTTCAGCTACATTAAGTGTTTTGAAAGCTTCAGCGAACATGATATTGACCGACGCCCCCGTGTTTACCAGGATTTGTTGTATATCAAAGTTGGCTATGTGAGCCTCCACAATCAGTGGGTCATTGTGAGGATAGATGATACCTCTTTCTTCCTCAGGGTAGAAACATATTGGATCTTAGTTATGCTTTTGATACTTGCCTCCCCTAATGTCTTCCACGTTAAACACTTGGTGGCCAGGCTTCAACGTTCGTTCCTTGTTTTTCATGGCCCTGTTAGAAGATTCAAATATGGGTGTGCCACTGCTTATGGAATATATCACATTCACTTGGCGTTGGTTGCGGTTATACATTGGAGGGTGAAGAAGGAACTGGTCAATTTTTCCTTCACGTGCCAAAGCTTCAATATGATCATGGAGGGTGATACATTTCTCGCTGTCATGGCCATTATACTCGTGGTAACCACAAAACATGCCTATGTTCTTCGTGGACTTGAAATCTAGCTCTCTCGGCCTTGGCTTTGGTATCAAGTGAGCTATACTGGGGTAAATGGCCGTGCATGTGGCGTTCAAAGGTGTGTATGTCTTATACCTCGGGGTAAGACCATTCTTGACACGTGTTTGGCCCACTGCATTAACTGCCTGGGGGCGGGTATTATCGTGGTGATACCTTTGGTTATCGCGATAGTGCCCCTTCCTCTTTTTATTAAAATGAGACTGGTGAGGATGGAAGTCTTTCCTTTTGCCCTGAGAATGATACGCCTGTTGACTTGGTGAGGTATTAGGTAGGGCAGGGAGAAACGTCGCTACTATTTGGAAGGTTGAGGTCTTTTCATTCGGTTGGATTTGGCTTCCACTCCCCATTTGCTAATAAAGGATGGCTGTAGGGAGTTTCCCTTGATATGTCCTTGCCTCGGCGGAAGCATGGTTATAAGCCTGTGCCATTACCTCAGAGTAAGTCTTCCAAGTGTTAACATTCATCATGTACTTGAAGAAACAGTTGCGTAGGCCTGCCGTGAAGGCTTTAAGGGCGGTCTTGTCATCTGCCTTAGCGTAGCGAGAATACTCATGGTTGAAGCGGTCGGCATACTTTCGTAGTGACTCATCCGGCTTCTGGCGAATAGTGTACAAGTCATCTGCGGAATGCAAGCGATCTGTCTGGAAGATGTGTTGAGAGACAAATAGTTTCCTTAGTTCCTTAAATGAGTCTACTGTCTCAGGTGGAAGACGGCAATACCAATTCAGAGCTCCGCCAGAGAGGGTAGAGGGGAAGAGAAGACATCGTTCTTCGTCAGTGTGCATCCGGTATGTCATGGTGGACTCAAAGAGGTTAAGGTGTTCAATCAGGTCCTCCCTTCCAGTGTAGAGTTGTAAGCCAAGCTTCTGCTTTGTCTTTGCTTGGAGGGGGTGTCGAGGATCCTCCTTGTAAGAGGGCCAGGCCTAGGTTGGTTCCAGTCAGGTATTTCGGCCTGACATTCGGCCTTCAACTTGTTTACTTTCTTAAAGAGTTGTAGGACAAGGGTGTCCTGAGTGGAGTCAGGTACTGCTAGATTCTTCTTCCGTAAGTCTTCATCTCTTCTTGGAAGTAGGAAAGCTTGGTCAAGAGTATGAGATTTTTCTTTGGACTCACCGTACTGACTTCCAGGGTGAGCCTGTCGAAACGCCCCCGAGTTCCCCGTACCTTCATATTCCTCTAGGACATGTCGCTTATTCCCTAGATTGGCAATTGGCTTGGGGCATGGAAGAGGACCAAACCTTTCAGAAACCCTTGGATCATTGACCTTAGAGCTTATGTGGATGGGGTTCTCTCGACGTTGCCTTAGGAAGTCTCGACAATCGCGATAAACGGCTTTTGATCCTTCTACTCCTTCTGCAAGAAGGTGCCTTCCTCCACTTCTCCAGCTTCGGGTCGAAGCAGCTGGGTCGAGAGAGGTCTCATGTTGATCAACACCTTGATGAGTAACTCGCTCCCCATTAGGGATATGCATGTTGAAGGCAGGTGATCCCCCGTGTTGGGGGGCACCCAGGTGGTGGTTGACTTCCCCGGGGGCGATCAGTTCGTGTGTTTGAGTATGCCTAGCTTTATGGAGCATTCCGAAGAACTTCTCATACTGCTCCTGGAGGATCTCATTCTTTATCGCTATCTTGTTATTCTGAGCCTCTAGCTCATCGACTTTAGCCTGAAGAGCAAACCTCTTTCGTTCCTTCTTTCGTTGTTTTACACTAAGTGCGAGGGGGGTGTCGTTCTGTGTGCTGTGGCTCCCTTCACTCCCCATGTTGGAGAGGGGTGTCTGGTCGAAAGAAAGTGTGCGAATGGTGGAAACCAGCTTGACAAAGCTGGAGAGAGTAGGAATAAGTGTGATTGACGGCACCAAATGTTGATGCACAAAATCGGTGAGGACTTTGGTACAACAGAAAGTGTCAGGTTTGTGACCTTCGCTAGAATGCTCTGGTCATTAGTGTGGATAAGTATGTAAATGAATAGAGATAAGGAAGCAAACAACACAAGATGTACGTGGTTCACCCAGATTGGCTATGTCCACAGAGTAGAGGAGTTCTCATTAGTTGTGAAGGATTTACACAAATACATAGGTTCAAGCTCTCTTTTAGTGAGTTCTAGTAAATAGTTTAACAAATAACATTAGGGATTATTGTGGGAGAATGATCCCCTTTTATAGAAGAGAGTTTCTAGCTTTGTTCTGACATTGACACGTGTCGTGTTGTGATTGGCCTCTGATATCGACACGTGTTGCGCTGTAATTGGCCTCTGATACACATGTTGTGATTGGCCTCCTGGTTGGAGGAAAAGTCTTGTGGGTCCTTGACGGTATGTTGTTGACCGGTGCTTAGTAGTTTCGGGATTGGTCAAGTATGGTACAAACACCGTCTATTTTTTTCGTAGTTCAACATGTGTTTTGTTAGGTTTTCAAGTCCATCCATAGTTTGATCTCCTACCGACTTTGAAATAGCATTGCCTAATATTTACAAGTTGCTAAAGTCCAACTGTTTTCATTTTGTATCTTTATAGTTCAAATTTTATTTTGCTTTAAGTTTTTTTTTTTGAGTACGTCAATATTTTTACACTAAGGGGAGAGTGAGTTCGGCTAAGCCATACAATGGGCAACCTAATTTGGTATCGAATTCGTCAAGATAATAATTTATAAATTTTCAGTTGTTTTTTAGCTTATTTTAATTGTCTTTTTTAAGTTTTAAGTTGAAGTTCCTAATATACCTCTATATTTAACGGAAAAAAAAGGCGTCTGTGGAAATGACCAATGGTGCAACACATTGTTATATATATTATTTTATTTTATTTTTATTATTTTTTTGTCAAAGGCAACACATTATTAAATTTAATGACTAACGAAACTAATATAAGAGTCAAGAACTAAAATTAAATTAGAGCTAAAATTCATATCCCACAAGTAAGCCTTCAAATTTTATAATCGATATTATGGTACCTTGTCCCATCAGAACAAAAATTTCCAATGTGGGTCGACTTTAAGGTGTATTATGCACTACAAACTAGTGCCAAATTCTTATTTTTCTTTTCCTCCTTTCCACAAAAGTAGGAACAGGTGGAAAAATTATGAGGATAATATGGTTACCGATAGAAGAATGGATATTATGTGCTTTCATCGGTCGACTTTAAGGTGTATTATGCACTACAAACTAGTGCCAAATTCTTATTTTTCTTCTCCTCCTTTCCACAAAAGTAGGAACAGGTGGAAAAATTATGAGGATAATATGGTTACTGATAGAAGAATGGATATTACCATAAAAGAGATTTGAAACTGAATTATAGTAAGTTGAATTGTGTAAACTCAACTCGATAATGAGTGAGTGTTCATTCATCATTTGTATAGAGTTACAATTGATTAGTTTGTTACACTTGAAAGATAAATACAAACACTTGAAATGTATACAGAAGTATTTGAAAGTATTGATGTAATCAGATAGGAGAGTTATGTAGATGATGGACTGTGTTGTTACGATATCACAAAAGATGTTTGAGATGAAACCAAACTCTTCTGTTGTAGATTGCAGTAGGAATATTCAATTTGAATTGGTGCTGACGTGGAACGATGTTTAGGGTTTGCTGAATTATCTGAAGTAGTCTTATCAGCGACATCAAAAGAGGTGAATCCAAACAAAATAAAACATATGTATGAGTGAATACTTTTAACTACATGAGAACAAAATCCCTTGCCTTAACTTTTATTTTTATAGCAAAATAGATACAATTTTTTTTTTTTTTTAATATGAAACGATATTCATTAGATACAGTTAAACAATATGTCAAAGAAGTCTACAAAAATCAAAGAAGAAACTAACAATTAAACTAATAATCCTAGAATGGATGCTGAAAAACTAACTTGAAACAAACCGAATAAACAAAATAGACAACAATGGTAATAATAAATATGGACTCACATCACCAAATGTAAGCATAACTCAAAGTAACCCAAATCCTAAATTAACTCATAACTCTACACAGTGACTTCCTCCAATGAATCAAATTTCAAAGAAATCTTGTTTGAGTAAATTGTTACTCTTCTGAGTTATTCAACACAGTATACAAGGTTACATACAATAGCTATAACATTATGGATGCTAAACTAACTCCTACAGTTAAGCTAGCATATAATAGAATAGGAAAAATGTATTACAATTAACTTGATATATGCAGGATTAATTTGTTAGTTGAATCACACTGACTATTTCCTTATATAACATTATGCATCAAGTTAGAGGGTATATTAATCACTCTTACCTTGCTAAGTAGTACCATAAACTGTGGGAAACCAAATGCCTTGGTAAACAAGTTTGCTAATTGATGATGTATTTGAACATGAGTAGTCTTGAACATTCCATCTTGGAGCTTTTCACAAACCAAGTGACAATCGATTTCAATGTGCTTCATGCATTCGTGGAAGATTGGATTTGTTGCTACGTGGAAGGCCACCTGATTATCATAATGTAGTGTAACATGCTACAAGCGTTTGACATCAAATAAGCAAGTATATGTCTCAACTAGAAGATCTTACAACAACTGGATGATATGGACCGATACTCACCTTCAGTCATTGAACAAGAAACTGTAGTTTGTTTCTTGGTCTTCCAAGACATTGGTGAATGACCAAGCAAGATGCAATAGCCAATGACTGATCTCTTGATGTCTTTACAACAGTACCTAGTCAACACCACAAAAGGCTCTCAAATAAAGTGAACTAGAGGTTCAAAAGAAACAGCCTTGTTCTGTTGTTTGATTGATATACGAGGTTGTCCATGAATTGGCTAAGAACATGTACTGCCAAGTCAGGTCTTGTAATGGTCAAGTATATTAATTTTCCAACAAGTTTTATATACACATAGACATATCATTAAGTAGTGCACCATCAGTTTTTGTGAGTGTGAGATTTGGTTCCATGGGTAATTTCATAGGCTTTGCACCAAGAAAGCATGTATCCTCGAAAATTTCTAAGGCATATTTCTACTATGAGGTTGTAATGCCCTTGGCTTGTTAGGCAACTTATAATCCCAAGATATATTCTAATTTTCCAAGATCTTTGTGGGACCATGATTTTCTGGACCCGTGATACGTGGTGAGAAGGATCAGAATACTCAAGGCTCACGGAGCATAGTCTGGATATCTTAAGGTAATTATCATTCTAGAAGGATTAGATATCTTATTCTAGATTTCCTCCTAGACAGTTTTCCGATTTGATGAAGATTACTTTCCTTACTCAAGATCCTTATAAATACTCTAGCTAGGGTATTTACCATGGGGAAATTTACTTCTCTCTAAATTTGATATTCTCTACAGGACACATATTCTCTCAATGCCTAGTAGAGGCCCTTACGCCGCCATCTACGCCTAGACACATCCATGGAGAACTCATCACTTAACGCCCTACCATAGGCTATTAATCAATAATAGTTTACTTTGTTTTTCCTTAGAACTACACCCGTGGTTTGATTATCCTTCTAGCAAATATGTAGGCAATCATATTTGAATTCAACCACACCCCACAATCAACCTCATTCTTCGCTTATTGGGATCCTAGGCTAGTCCGACTGGATCTCGCCTCTATGTGCGGATGTGCATGAATTTGGTTCCAGCAATTGGTGCTTTCATTGAGAGTGAACTCATATTCCCTCGTCCAAACCACTCTATCAACATGAGAATCTACTTTGGGCGAAAAGTGATCAAACAAAAAAAATTTTGAGTAATTCAAATTTTGAGGGTGAACCACTTAAATTCGGAGTCCATTTCATTATAGTTTCAATTCCAAGTCCACCAAAGGTTGATTGTTTTAATTTGTTAGCCTGCAAGTTTTGAGTGTTAATAAGCATAATGCAATGGAATCCTTCAAATCAGTGTTTTATTGAAGTTTATAGAAAATATGAAATCTTGGAGCAAAGATTAGGAGTGGAATTGACATGAAAAAGAAGTAAAATATAGTATTCAGAAACTCAGATATGAGCATGCTGATCAAATCACCACAAAAAAAATATTATTCTTTTTCTTTTTTTTTTCTTTCAAAACAAGAGAATATTATTCACCTCAAAGAAAGACACTTAACTAAAAAGAAAACATAAAAAGAAGAGAGAAGGGGAGGAAGTAAAGGCACTTCGCCTACCTTCTCTTGCTACACTAGTGGCTATAATCTTTCTTTTTCACCAGAGTAAATAGCTACAATTGAAACTAAACAATATCAAAATATAAAAAAAATTGTTAATCTATTGTTTGGGCCATGTGGCTTTCTCAACCCAATGGTGGGTCTTTAGGCCACGTGGTTTTCTCAGTCCAGTAATGAATAATTTGACCGAGTCCTAATAGAATTGGAATTACTAAGGAATTAGATTTAGGCGTAGCTCGGTTGAGTCCTAAATAAAGTAAAATTGCTAAGGATCAGGATCAGTTTTGATAAGATTTGAATCATGCCAAGAAACAAAACTTATGGCTGATTAGAAAATGAGTGACTAGGATGAATAAAGGACTAGGTTCAGAGTCCTAATTCAAGTCAAAATGGTCAAGAATAGATAGAGAAAGGGTTTTGGTAGAAGAGGGGATTAGTAAGATAAAGTCAAGAATATCCAGGTAGATGTCGAGAAGTCATAATCCTAGTAGGACTCTACTTCAATAGACTTGGCTATCACGAAATTCACCTCTATAGATAAAAGTGATTCTGCAACAGAGAGAGACTCTCTTCAACTCAACACACAAACTTAAACACTCTACTCGGAAACTCTAGCTTTACACACCTCTGAGAAAATATTAATTATTCTAACCCTTTCTTCAACACACATTCAGTTTGGATTAACAACACTGTGTTTACAACCGATGACAACTTCAGTTTAGATTAACAGTATTAGAGTCCTAAAATCAAGCAATCAAGGAGCATTTTCAGTTTAGATTAACAACACTACTTTTATTTCGATTGGTTACCTATCTAAGTCTCTGCCGGTGAGAAGTCCTTGATTCTCTCACTAAACGAGGTCACTTCATTAGATTTTTAGGTGAAGTAAGGTGTTGCTCAGTGTTTGGCACATTGAAAACCAAACCTTTATTGAACTTTACAATAAAGGCTTATCTTAGGGTTCTAGAACCCTAAGCCTAGAGGCATTCCTTCTTCAGCCACAGTCGCTTATTGCAGAAGTTAGTAGCACGTTCAACACTACACCACCACATCTATTCTACTCGTCTGACTAAGCTTGGTCACGAGGTGGCACACTCGTATTCACAAGAAGGACATAGTTAACTTAGTAGTTTCTCATCATGCACACCATGTATGCTATGTTTTTATGAAGGGGAAAAGAATGAAAGGAATGAGAGTTGCATTCATTCTAAGTGGTTCAAGTATTTACCAACACTTGGGGAATGAAAAAATATTTGTGGCCCACCTAAAATGGGGAATCATACTATTAATTATTAGATTACTGAGCAATAGGTGATATTTGGATTCTGAGAGAAAGCTTCCATTCTGAATTAGCTTTTTCTACCTAAAATACCTTATCCCCTTCTCCCTTCCAACTTTATCTTTGCATATCTTCATCTCTTGTTATGTTGCTGCAAAATGACTCCACCCCTCTACCAACTACCTTCCACCTCTGATCCATTTGGGCATGGGAGATGAAAAGGAAGTCTTGGGAGATAGCATTTAGTGGGCAGGAACCAATATCAAAGGAATGGTTGAGAGTTTGGAAGATTATGCAGGTTTCAGCCAATGGACAAACCTTCAATTGAGTACCCTTCAATGGTTAATTCCCTGGCTTGTTTGGGAGCTAGGTCGGGTTCTCAATTGGGTTTCAGGTCTTTGCTTCTACTTTCGATCATTAATAGATTAACTAAGAAAAAGAAGAATCATAAGGGAAGAAGATGAGGATTTTTAAAGGGTGAGGAGAGGAACTCTGATGAGGAGAAATTTTTGTGTTGTGGGTTATCTCCACTTTGATCCTTCGTCAATGAGGGGTGAAAAGGGCCTTGGGATTTCAATTTCGTTATGTTTTATTAAAGGGCTTTTATTTCTCCTTTTCTGGTAATTGATAGCACACAAGTTTGAGTAGTTTAATTAATTAATATTTGCATTGAATAAATTGTATTAATGATTTAGGGTAGATAATTAGCTGTATAAAATTTATAATCTGTTTTTGTACAAGAGTATTTTAGTAATCAAATTGCTTTTGATTCCAATTCATCAAGTTAATTAGTAAACAGTTAATATGGAATCTTCATCATTCTCACTCCAATTCTAGCTAGTTTAATAAACATCTTTAACAAGAATCTGATTCTAATAACAACCTATTTCAACTCCTCCTTGACAATTTTCCCTAATGAGATTATGAATTAGTAAACGAGCCATAATTGTACTTATAATGATAGTTTTAATGATGATTGTGATCATTGGCGGCCTTCTCTATTACATTTGGGCTTGCTAAAGAAGTGGAAGGCAAGGTATAAATTTCAATGCAACCGTCATTGTGCAAAAGATCAATCAATCGAGTTGATATGAAAAAATTAATCATAATTATGGGATGATAAGGACAATGGGGAAAAGGCAATAACCATTGTCATAATTTCATGGTAACGACTAATGAAGATCAAATGATCACGAACACCTTCACTATGATATAATATTCATCAAACGGTTTTGTATTCCATGAAAATAACACATGATGACAATTCTATATTTTCTTGCACAAGAAATCTTAAAAACAAAAAATAAAATGGTAAACAATCCATGCTTGCAAAATTGCAAACAATTGCTGAAAATTGACTCTAAAATGTCACACTGTCGCATTTGTGACTAATTGCAACGATTTGTTAATATGTTTCACATTCAGTGGTATATGAAAACAACCTTGATTGGACTAGCAAGATAAATGGTTTCATCTGTTAAGGAACTTTTGGACGGCCGCGATCGAGTGTTTAATTAATCCCATAAATAATCAACAACGACACAATCAGAATGCCAATTCTGGTAACTGTAGCAGTTCTGCAAAAAGTCTTCTGCTTTTTAACAGGGACAAGTATTGTCTCCGGATCCTCACAATTTGGATTTGGGAATCAATCAATTATGTTTGTTCATCGTATATTCTACAGTTAGTTTTTGTTTGGTACTATTTATATTTAATTTAAAATTTAAAATTTAAAATGAACAAACACGATTAATTAATCATGCAAATAATCCGGAAAGGATTCTATTCCTTTTAACAGCACTACTATTAACTAATTTATTACTTTTATGATGAACAAACATAATATGAATTTCTAGAATTTGGTGAAATCAAATGGGAATCAATTTTTCTCAAACCCTAGTCAAAACGAATCAATTTTTGGAGTGACATTGTTTTATGTTTTTTCTTTTATGTAGTTTTTGTAACTGCTTAGGGAAGAACTTTTACTTATACTGTGTTTTGCATAAATGACGTCTTTTTTTTTTTGTATGTCTGTCCTTCTTAGGGCTATGTATGCTGTAATATGTCCGTTTGGACTTTATTTTATAAATATTCGGTACCTTCTAACAAAAAAAGGGTCAACACCAATTATTATTATTAACATTTTAACCTTGAACAATTAATTAACAATCATTAACCTAAGATTCATTCGGCTTGTGGACAAAACTAAAACTAAATTGGAGTTTAATTAAGTCGAACTATTGCTGCTTCGATCTCGTTTTCTACCCTATTTTTCTTTTGTAGCTAGCTGCAGTTTTGCTAAGCACTTACACACCATATTGTCCCTACACCAATAATTCCACACACCATACTCACCAATCATTTGCCCCAAAAGGTCCCAAACAATAACTAAAAGGTTCTTCTTTTTTTTAAAAAAAATATTTTAGAAAATTTCTATATATGCTCCGGTCTATCTCAAATATCCATATTTTTAGTTGTTAAATCTTGGTTATTGATTTTTTTTTTTTTTTTTTATCAAGAATCAAACCGTCAAAATCTCAAATGTATGAACATAGTAGAGAATCGAATCTCATAACTTCAATTATTTTGTTGAGTCCTTGGATCCAGCATAGTTTGAGCTTCATCATGGTCACATCACAAACTCTAACCCTGTTAAAAAAGCTGCATAACAAAAAGTGGCATCTAGTGCCCTTTAACTATTGGCTAGCTAGGATGGTCCATGCAGAAAAAACATTGTGTCGTATTTACCAAGTACCTTACCTCACCTTGCAGTGCATTGCAAGGACCACACATATACCTAGCTCACATCCATATAGTTACAAGTTTCAAAAACCCAGCTCAAACAAACTGTACATCCAGCACAGCGAGCTTTCCTACACCACAGAGTTATGTACACAGAGCAGCACCCGTCTTTTGTGGGTGTCCTCACCAAAAAAATTGACCTTGAAAAATAATTATACGACACTTAAAAAGTAGGGTTTGCAGAGTTTTGGTTTTTTGGGAGGGAAGAGTGGGAGAGGACAGATTGACATAAGCTGATATGCAAGCATTTGAGCCTTTAACATATAAAATCTGGGTGAAAGTTACGTAAGCCTGATTGTTAAGCATTTAAAACTGCTACTACTTCCAGTGTGGCAGCGGAGAGACCAGAAAAGTCCAGAGATTCATCAGGGAAAGATACAATTTTTTGGGGACTGCAGATTGCTAGGGTACGCAGGGTGCGCAGTGTGCACATAGAGTGAGGTCAGCGTGGTGTAGGTGTAGAGTAAATGTGGAAGAAGGCGGAGGAGGAAGAAGGAGGAGAGAGATGGATAATTTGGTAGGCGGCGGAGGCTTCCTTAGAGGACCACCTCCTTTTAACAGACCACACTATTAAAATTGCTTCTCACTCTCATATTTTCTCTGCGTGTGCCTCACATTATATATATACACACTCAAACACACATATATAAAATTAAATTGCATACAAAAGCATATAACTACAATCCAATCAGTACTTATTTTCGTTTTCTAAATCTCGGTTGAAAGAAATTAAATGTGTTTTGGAATGTCAAATTTGTGGGATATATGTAGGGTTAAGGTTTAAGGAGCAAGTAATGACATATAAGTTTACTTTCATCTTCTGAGTTCACATACACACACACACACACACACACAGAGTAATTTATATTATATTAGAAATTCTCTCATCCGAACGTTAATGTCTGGACTTAATCCAGATGTGCCTTCAGTCACCCATCTCTATGCATGGCTGGTTGACAACGTGTTATATTTCACGGTGCCAATCGCACCTCGCCTCACACCCATTTCCCTCAATTTTTGCTTCATTTTTTGTTTAATCCTCGTCATGGCTTCTTGTTTTATTCTATAGAAAAATCTTTACAAGTCAAAAGCTACCATTTTTTTTCTTTTTTGAAAATGAGAAACGTGTTTGGAAATCCATATTATAAAGTTAATTTTCAGACAATTGTTTGATGACAATCCGATTTAATGGTCTTTTAGTTTTGATGTTATGGAAATGCAAATGCATAAATTATTAAACATGGCTTGAAAATTCAGGTATACTGGAAATTATTTCTGAAAATGGATTATGAAAGATCAGTCTTACATCATGTGTACTGTCCAAGGTAAGATAAAGGTTTGTTAGGATCTTGAAATCAAATTAGGACAATCGTTTGTCTAATAAGCAGGACCGTTTTTGAAATTTTGAGGGCCTTCTGCGAAATTTATAAAAGGGCCCTTCCTTAAGATAGTTTTTTAAAAAAAGGACAATGTATTAATGCTAGAAAACAATCACTTAAATCAAAACAAAGTTTAGCACTTACTGATTGCAAGTTAAAAATATCATTAATAATAAGTATAAAGAGCTACAAACATAACGTTCACTAAATAATCAAAAGTAGTTCAATCTTAAAAAAAAAAAAAAAAAAACTACAAAAGCTCTAACTTTGAAGTTTCCCTTGAATATATAACATTATTATATAATAAAATTGAAAAACAAAAAAAACATTTTTAAAGTGTTATTATTGGCACTCAAAATATCTCATTATACTCCAAATTTTTATATTTAAAGGAAAAAATTACGCTTATAAGGAGTGCACAATAAAATTTAAATGCTAACAAAAATAATTTTTAAATATAGAACATTATTACATATAAATATTAGATGACAAAAATTTTGGGGCCCTATACTACTGCACTTTTCGCTCCCCCTCAACGCCTTCTTTGACTATAAGATATCCATATCAATGTTCTATACAACAATTTGGCATTTCAACAAGTTTTAGCTACATTCCTTATGTGCATCGACCAAATATACATGATTTGTTTAGGCGCGCATATTCAACTTTATTCATGAAACATACATAATCAATCATGTGATGAGTACCCCAAATGTGTTACAAATCATTGTAATTTGATTTTAAAACAACTTATAAACATAAAATCTCCCAAATAAGGTTCCCCATGCATTATAACCTTGCAATTTCAAGTCATTAACTCCCTTAAAAACACTTGTGGCTGAGAAATTGGGGTGATAGGGTTGTGGAAGAGCAATGACATCCCATTGGTTGCGCGTGGAGAAAAAAAGAAAAGATGCACTGCGGTCCCATGCAAAATGTGTTATGCGTCCTTCTTCATAGAGAGAGAGAGATGGGTGGACTAGTTTATTACACCAATTAATTAGAATTAGATGGGGAAAACATTGGGATTGGACCACCTCATCATCTCATCCCACAGAGTCCCTAATTTTGGGAACATTTTTCACAACTCTGGGCGCATCTATTCGCTCTTTCTTTCAATTGTGAAGAAATTCCCGGAATTTTTTGGTTCATGAAAAAACAGTACACCAACTCAGAAGAGAAAATAGAATGGCCAAAAAGGGTCCTACCATTTTCACCGTTGTCCAATTACAATAGCCCTTATTTTGGCTCACTGCAACCCCATCTGAAAAAGCCTGGAACACAACTCCCATCATATGAATCACTTCTTCGGATTCGATCCCCAAATCAACAGAGTTTTTTTTTTTCGTTTTCCTTTTGATCATAAAATATGACGTCATTTTTCCATTGGGATTCTGGGCATGTGAGTTTTGATGTTGAAAATCATTTTACTATCAGTATATATTTTATGTACTTAAAAGCAGTAGAGTAAATCCATTGAAATAGCAGAATTACTGTACTTTTCAGGGCAGGTTGGGTTTAAATTATTTTTAATTAAAGTTTTAACTATTTAATTAATTTGATTGGCTGAACAATAATTTAATATTTGTTGGGTATGAAATAATTGAGGAGGGGTAGGGGAAAGGCTTATTAGAGAATTCTCATTCTAGGAAGTGTATTTTGTTGGTATTTATATCATGCTGCATTGACCCCCACTTGATGAGAGAGAGAGAGAGAGAGAGAGAGAGAGACGATGGAAAGGAAATGAAATGATGAACATGGTTAGGAGGTCATCATCAAGCCCTATCTGATCATATCATCATCTTCTTCTATTTCTGATCGATCGAGGAGATATATATATATATATATATCTATATACATATTTTGGATCTCTCTTTCTTTCTTCCTAGGTTGTTCTTTCATGGCTTCCTTTGTTGGCTTATTAGGAGAAGTCTTCTCCTAAAAAGCAAAAGGACCTCCACACTTCTCCCTCCTCCCCCTCCTCCTCCTCCTCCTCCTCCTCCTCCTCCTCCACCATCCATTATAAACCTCCACCACTTCTCTTCAACAACTTAATCTGTAAGCCCCCCTCTCTTTCCTTCATCCGATCAAAGAGATTCCTTTTATATGTTATTTTTTTCATAAATTCTGATGATTGATCTTGAAATAGACTGATCATATACTTCTCGTTTTCTTCTAATGGGAATCTAATGATTAATTTTCTCTTTCCTTTTCTGTGGCAAGGGATCTTGATGGAATAGTAATTGCAGAGAAAAAAAGAGGGTATCCTTCACCCAAAAAAAAGCAGTAAAAGCAGAGAGAGAAAGAGCAAGAAAGGAGAAGACAAGTTTGAAGCTTTTGTTTTCATGGCAGGAGAACTGCTGAGTAGTGAAGCTAACAAGTCAAGGAACAACATGGCTTCTTCCTCAGTTGGTGGATTCTGCTACTCTTATGATGTCTCATCCAGCAATCCTACAACCACCCACTTCACCACCAATCAGATCCAAGACTTTGGGTCAAACCCTGCTGAGATCTTCAGCCTCACCACTGGCATGGAGATGATAGGGTTCCCCAAGCAGCAAAATGACACTTCTAACCCTGCAGCTTCATCCATCTGGAATAAAGCTGGCTTCTTTGGTAAACAACAACAACAGCAACCTGATTTCACAACTGGAATTTCAGAAACCAGCACTGATCATCATCATCAGAACAATCTATTGGTGGGAGGACCTCCACATCAACATCATCATCAATCCAATGGTTGGCAAGAGAATAATAATAATAATAACAGGTTTCCGGTAGATGATTCTTCTTTGAGGTGTGTTTTTCCATGCGAAGGAAATGAGAGGCCAAGTCAAGGCCTTTCACTCTCTCTCAGCTCAAACAATCCTTCCTCTATTGGGTTGCAGTCCTTTGAACTCAAACAGACCAGTCATCATCAGCTACATCAGCATCAAGGCCATCAGGATGATGGTGAGGACGATCACATGAAGTTTATGCAAGATAGGTTTTTGGGAAAAGCTGCTTCTCATGCTTCTGCTTCTGGGGCAAGCAGTCTTCAACATGAAGGACTGTTCCAGCTGAGGAACTCAAAGTACTTGGGCCCTGCCCAGCAGCTTCTCAATGAGTTCTGCAGCCTTGGAACAACAAAGCCAACGACTGCTGATACACAAAAGCAAAAGCCCCATAAAAACAAACAGTGGGGTGAACAAGAGGACAATGGTAGTACTAGCTCTTCAAGAAACAAGCAACAATCCAACATTTACTCCCTTGAATTTGTGGAGTTGCAGAAGCGAAAAACCAGACTGCTTTCAATGCTTGAAGAGGTAAATAATAGTAAAACCCATCTTTTATTTTTTTTATTTTTTTTATAATTCCTCAATAGTATTAGAAGGCAAAGTTAAAAACTTTTTACTCGGGTTGTGCTTGATTAATCTTTTCAATTAATACCCAATTCAAATTTTTAGATTTTTATTGTTATCAAGGTTAAAATTTGAGATTCTCTTTGAAACCCATCTCTGGTTCTTTAATTATTATCGTGATCATATGTGTGTTTGTTTTAGGTGGAGAGGAGGTACAAGCACTACTGTGATCAAATGAAGGCGGTGGTGGCGTCGTTTGAGGCTGTGGCAGGAGCTGGGGCTGCCACCGTGTACTCCGCCTTAGCGGCGAAGGCCATGTCGAGGCATTTCAGGAGCTTGAAAGATGGGATTGTGAGTCAGATTCAGGCCACAAGAAAGGCCATGGGAGAGAAGGACCCAGTGGCGCCTGGCACGACGAGAGGAGAGACTCCGAGGCTTCGGATTCTCGATCAAACACTTCGACAGCAGAGAGCATTTCAGCAGATGAACATGATGGAAAGCCATCCATGGAGACCCCAACGTGGCCTCCCTGAGAGATCAGTCTCCGTTCTACGAGCTTGGCTCTTTGAACACTTTCTTCATCCGTACGTCTCTCTCTCTCTCTCTCTCATAGAAGTAAACAACAAATTAGATTTTTGGGGAGAATCAATGTAATAAGAGAAGAAAGGAAAAGAGAAAAAAAAACAAACAGTTTGCTGATGTTAATTAGTGATGATTTTCTACTGGCTAACTAATCATCAATAAGGCAAGAGTTTTATGATCATCAAATCATATCTTGTGCGGCCTCAATCATTTTTGCTAGACATTGAAAATACAATACAAATTCCTTGGTTGTTTCTATCCACCTCCTTTCAGATTCCAAAAAAAATTTATTTATCTTTGTTTCATTTTACTTTCAATCATGTCATCAGTTTTCTTTTGCTTGATATTTTTCCTTGGCCCCAAGCTCTCTATGTTGTATATTCCATTGTGGGTCACTTGGTCTCTCATTCGAGATTTTTTAATATGCTCTAATGTATCTTATACGTCAAGGTTTTTGACCGTTCGATCTTTTATAAAAAAAAAAGAATGACGAAAATCTAACGGCCAACAACTCAGAGTATTCACCATAGAATTTTCACTTATTCTACTTCTTAGGGGAAAAAAAACCCCTCTCTCTCAAGAAATAACAGTAATAAATTTATTTGTGTATTTAATTACGAAAAACTGCAAATAAAGAAACAGAATGTTTGTGTGAAACTTGTTGCAGGTACCCGAGCGATGTCGATAAACATATCTTAGCCCGCCAAACGGGTCTCTCAAGAAGCCAGGCACGTCCACATCCTTCTCCTTCTCAATCCCTCCCATAATATAATTCAAATTTCCCCACCACTTAATTAATATATATTATTATGGGGCATATCTTCTTAGGATCCATAGTTTAGTTGAATACTATATTTGTACATGATATTATATCATATAATAATGTATATTGTAATCCAAAATCTATGTCACCATTAATCATATTATATATGTGAAGCCTTTTGTTGCCACATGGATGTTTCAACAGGTCTCCAATTGGTTCATTAACGCAAGAGTTAGGCTTTGGAAGCCAATGGTCGAAGAAATGTACATGGAAGAAACAAAGGAACGTGAAAACAACATGAACATTAGCAACATGACCTCCTCAGATGGTATCGCAACCGATCCCAGCCCGCATCAGTCCCGGCCCGTAGATGAAAAGCCGACTCACGATCAACTCGTCCAAATGGACTCCGAGTGCCTCTCCTCCATCATCACCTACCCGGAGAAGAATCATGACTCTAGAGGCAGCAAGAATACCATCTCAAGTCACCACATTCACCCACATCAAAATTTTGGGAGGGTAAATGAGTCATTCGGGACCATGGAGCTGGATTTTTCGTCGTATAATCATCATCAACAACACTCTGGAGGGACGGTTTCTTATGCTAATGAACATCATCACCACTCAAATCAGGGTTTCAATGGCGGTGGCGGTGTGTCGTTGACATTAGGGTTGCAGCAGCACGGCGGAAATGGGGTGAGCTTAGCATTCTCTCCTGCCTCACAGAGCTCTCTATTTTACCCTAGAGATCACATTGAAGAATGTCAACCGGTTCAGTACTCGCTATTAGATGGGGAAGGTGAGAATAATTTGCCTTACAGAAATTTGATGGGGGCACAGCTGCTACATGACTTGGCAGGATAGAAGACAACAACAACAACATTTCTCAATCGGGTACTGCAAGAGGTTCACTAGTGGGGTTTTAATTTGATTTTGTGCCACAAGGATGGTGATGAATTGGTGATTATTGGCAATAGATAATTAAGTAGTTTAATTAGGTAATAATAGATGAATATATATAGCTAAATACTTCATGCATACATAAAAGGCTATACTGGGTTAGACAACAATTATATGGTGCTCATCGTCTTCATGGCTGGCCGGTATAGCTTTTCTGGGCCCCCTGTTTTTTTAGAAAAAATTTGGAAGGACATGTTTATTATTGTTAGGCTAATTTGGAATTGCCAGTGATTTGGCTCAAAGGTTATACGATATTGTTTCTTTTCTTTTTGTTATTACAAGCGATATTACTACTCTAAGCTAAACTAGGAAAAGATGAAGAGTTTAAACGAGAAACACAGTAGACTGAAGAGAAAGATACCCTATTTAGTAGGACAATCCATCACTTGCAAGATTATACGATTTTTGTTTCCTCTTATAGGTAGAATCTGCTTTTCCAAAGATTTAACCTAAGCAGTTAGAAATCTCTCTTTAATTGCATTTCTCCATTATTTGTGGTTGGGCTAATTAAGCTAGGTGTTATTGAACCGTTTGTGGCTCTTGTTTAAGTGAATACTTTTGCTTTTATCAGTTTATGTGGTTCTCTATAGA
The DNA here is from genome assembly GCF_019419815.1 of Pyrus x bretschneideri. Taxonomy (NCBI): domain Eukaryota; kingdom Viridiplantae; phylum Streptophyta; class Magnoliopsida; order Rosales; family Rosaceae; genus Pyrus; species Pyrus x bretschneideri. The sequence goes on along the minus strand of NW_025999613.1, from coordinate 972,597 downwards.
GGCAATTAAGTTTAGCAGCACAATTTGGTGTTGGGTCCTTATATAGTTTTTTGTTGGAGATTAAGACAAATCCTCAAGGAAATTACAAAAAATATCGTGATCGTTTGTTGTGTGTAGTTGTGGTCCCTAATCCATGAGGCTCGTGAAAAGATGATATTTTTCTTACCAATAAGAATTGGTCTCCTTTTTTTTATTTGTGAGCTTGAATTGGGGATTGGTTCTATATGCTTCTGCTTTTGTAAATGAAAAAAGGTACTTTTATTAGCTGCCTTTTTAGATAGTGTGAAGGCCATTAGGGTTTTGGGATGCACCTACCCTTGGTTGAACACGTTCGTGCACACCAATGAAATTCATCAGTTATGGATTAAACCAGTGCTCTATATTGCATGCAGACCCAATGGCTAAATAAGTTCTATGTAAAAATGGATGCTGATGAGTTCCATGCATAAAATATTATAGATTTCTCACCAAACTATTGTGTAACAAATCAGATATATTTTATGTAAAACTCTTATGTTCTTCAACAATTAAATTATACAAAGCAAAACATTTAGAAGGAAAAAGCTAATCAAGGAAAGGTAGTATGTACGCGATTCAACAATTAAATCATATAATATAGGTGAAATTAAGGTATACAAATATGCTTGATTATATTGTTGACATGCAACAAAGCAAATTAATCATGAGCATGTGATCATGGGTTAAGTTTGTGAAGTTCCCTGGCTATTCTTTTGAGGCGATGGCCCCCAGTTGAGTTAATTCTATGCCTTCTTATAGTTAATAGAGCAGAAAGATCATGTTATAAAAATGTTTTACATTTCTCGTTTGATATATAGTGCTGTAAAAGGATGCATACAAATGCATGCATGATACGTAAGTCCATGGGGTTTAAGAAGCTTACTTTACCCCAATGAACGTGCTAACATATATAAAAACTCAAGATTTTGGGATTATATCTAGAGGAAAAACCTTGAGTCGAACAATCGTCTTGTTCTTACAACTATCCTGAGCGAGGAAGCAGGTTTCGGAAGTAGGGTAGTGAGTTGGCTACTTAGAATTACTTCTAAGAGTTTCCCCCTGAGTCTTCGCCTCCATCTTGGTGAACCGAATATTTTGGAGAGTTTTGTGAGCGAGGTTGGAGGCTTTGGAGGCTAAGCCAAAGCTATTATACCAATCATATTACCATTATCATAATCCACCTCTTATTTGGGTCGATTATATTGTTTTACTAAGTCAAATAAAACCAATATCTCCCCGTCACACAAATACGAGTGGTATCCTCACATTCTGTCACGTTTCATCATCCCAACATTATCACGATCACAAAGAATGAATTATGGCGCGACCCTATGAAAACATGTACAGCACAGGAACATAAAACTTTAAACTACTTGCACAGCCAATGAAGATGTTCTCGATCTCAAAAGCGTTTCGTCTAACCTAAACTGATTTTCACAAAACACTGATGAGACATTCTTAATCCCTCATGAAATAAATGTCTTTGTCCAATAAGTACTCATGTTCTCGTCTTTTTATGTGAACGATGGCCAGCTAACACTAGTACAAAAATCTATTTGCGCGACGAAGTAAATTTTGTCGTGCAAAGTGTGTTTGCGCAACGCTAAATACAAAGCGTCGGGCAAATGTCTTTTGATCAACGAAACTTTGCGCGACGAAAGTCGTGTTGCGCAAAAGGCATTTGCGCGACGCTTTTGTGCGTCGCGCAAGATTTTGGCACGAAACGAAGGATATTTACCTCTTTTTTCCCAACTTTGCGAGATGCACATGGGCAGTTGTCGCGCAAAGTGAAACCACAAATTAATGTCCTTCTGTCATTTATCACACTCTTCACTCCAATTCCAACACTCCACTCAAAACTGATAAAACCCAATTGCCAAAAGAACTATTTAAACGTACCATAGGTGAGCTTTCTTTCCCCCACAATTTTGCTACTTTTCAAATTTTATTTGGCGTATGCAATCTCGCTTATATACAAACAAGTTTGACAGTTGGATCGTTAAAACTAATGTCATACAATGCGTTTCCCATCAAAATCAATGGTATATGTATTTACCAAGTACATTTTCATTTATTTATTTTGTACTCATAAGCAAAAGGGCAAAAAAAATAAAAATAAAAAAAATAAAACTTTGCGCGACGTACGTCCTGCGTCGCTCAAAGATGTTTTGCATTGCCTTCTGCTTTTGTGGTATCCTCTTGTGTAAATGTTTTAAATTGACGATTGAATCAGTTCGTTGTATTCATATAGGTCAAGGAGTGTAGCTGTAAAAAAATCATCAAAATCGGAGTGAATATAACCGTTAAATCGTGATTTTTTGTTTATAACCGTCAAAAAGTTTGTCTCGTTACTTGATCTCTGAATGTTTATCTTTTGCGATTTTTGGCGTATGCGATCTTGAAGCATATACAAACAAGTTTGACGGTTGGATCGTTCAAACTAATTTTGTACAATGCGTTTCCCATCAAAACGATAGATTCACTAACACTTGGAATTTATTAATACTTTCATCAACTATAACATAAGATTTTGTGGTATCCACTTGTGTAAATATTTTAAATTGACGATCGAATCAGTTAGTTGTATTCATATAAGGTCAAGGAGTATAGCTGTCAAAAATCATCAAAATCGGAGTTAATATAACCGTTAAATCATGATTTTTCGTTTATAACCATCGAAAAGTTTTACCTTGTTACTTGATCTCAGAATGTTTGTTTTTTGCGATTTTTGGCGTATGCAATCTCAAAGCATATACAAACAAGTTTGACAGTTGGATCTTTGAAACTAGTTTCATACAATGCGTTTCCCATGAAATTCAATGGTATATACTAAGTATATTTTAATTTATTTATTTTTTACTTATAACACTTAAGAACTTGAATGATATATATGTAAAAAAATTATTGTGTGTTTTTGTTAGAAAAATGTATTATTGTGGGGTTTATGTAAAAAACAAATTGAATTTGAAAGGAGGAAAGTCACATTTTCAGTAATTCTTATAATAAATATTTTTTTTCGAAAAATACCTTGCACAACGTCTTAATGTGATCGTCGCATAAAACCACTTTGCGCGACGTCAAATTGTATACGTTCGTCGCGCTACTTGTGATAATTTTGGCGGTACCATAGTGAAAAATAGGCGATTTTTTTTTCAATTTTCCAATTCTTTCCCCAAATGTTGAACCCTAACTCTTTCTTCCCGTAGACCTCCAACTCTTTCTTTCTTCCTTCTCACTCATCTCTCCTTCTCTCTTTCCCCAAATGTTGAACCACCACGCGAATCTCTCCCTCTCTCTTTCCCGTAGACCACCACGCAAATCTCTCCCCCTCATTCTAAAAGACCGGCCGCCACGCTCTCGAACCCGACGCGAATCAAGTCCCAAAATCAAGGTAAGGGTTTCTGATTTTCGATGGGTTTTTGTTATTTAGGGTTTAGGGTCAAATTGCATGTTGATTTCTGAGTACTTTGTTCAAATCTTGAGATAAAATTGGATGTTGGTTCTGGTTTAGGGTCAAATTGCGATTTTCGTTATGTATGTTTTGTGTATGAACATGGAGGAAAATGTTAACAATTTCTGGGCATCCATCTTCAATAGCATTATCCCGTTGAATACGAGGTCAGTGCTTGGCAAGTGATGCCAAGAAGGGTGGTTGAAAGGCAGTGTAATGGTTTAGTTGTGTTGGAATTATCGTGTATTGTGGACTTTACTTTGGAATGTACGATTCTCTAAAACATGTGGTTTTAACTGGTGGCCTGCATGATAGCTTCTTTGCTAGCTTCTTGTTTTCTTGTTGGGATGGGGAATTACGATTGGTGCTAGATTAGCTTCTTACCCCCATTGACACAGTGCGCCACGGATGATGATGACCTAAGAAGCAGCGGTTAAATATAGTAGCTCTTTGGATGCATTTAAGCAAAATATAAAAAACGAGGGTGCTAAGTCACTGTTTAAGGGTGCTAGAGCAAACATATTGCGTGCTGTTGCAAGTGCCTATGTGCTTACTGGCTATGACAAATTGCAAGTCCTGATAATCCCTCTTAATTGGAGTCGTTGGGTTACAGGGCAAGATCTTCATAAATTCATTATTCTTTCTCATTCTTTTGATAGTGTAATGGTTAGTTATCTTTTTCTCAGTGAAAATGTTTGCTTTTATGTTCTTTTTCGTTGTTTGCATCAAGAAATACTTCCCCGTCTGATCATGTTCTCCATCTTAACAATCTTTTGTTGTTGGTGCTTGTGTAATTAATGAAAAGTAAATCAAGTTTGTGGTTCTGAGTTTATGCACTTAATTCATAATTACTAAACTTTTCTCATTGAATTGTCAGGTGAGCAATCTAAAGTTGAAGAACCCCATCCAAAGGTAAGGCAGGTAATACTATGACAGGAAAAAATGCACTTTGATTTCACAAAAGTTCATTTCCACCGTGAGCCGTTTATTTTTGGACATAGGTTTTCTGGTTTGTTTGTTACATTGGCTTGCTATGTTCAGGTGAGCAATTCATAATACTTGTTGATGAGGCAGGAAGTGCTTTTATGTTTCAAAATGTTTTGTATGGATCTGTTATTAGAAAGTCATAGTTACAGGGATGAATAATTTTGAGTTATGTGTGCTTGTTATCTGGTTGACCTCTAAATGGAAGTCCTTTTACGTTTTTAAACGTCCCTTTGCTGAGAAAAAAAAAAAACTATTAAGTGTAGACGGATATCACTGCAGTTATTATTGGAACGTAGATTTCTAAAGGAAAAACTAGAAGAGTCTGATCTTTGAGAAACCACCTTATATTATCTTTTGTCATTCTTTTTGATAAAATTATCAAATGTTTTTTTATGGAGAATTTTCATTTTTTTTTCTTAATGGCTCAATTGTAAAAGAATATGCATAGTTATTAAACAGGAACAACATATGGTAGGCAGAGTTTTCTGAGATGTACAGGACGTGTTTTCTGGTTCTATTAAGTTTATAAAATATTTGTTTTCAGTTACTGTTATTTATGTTAGCTTTGTTAAATAGAAGCAGTGTTTGACTGACCTTTTAAACATGGATTACTTCCATATTGGCATTTGGCAGCTGCATTGTTTATGTATTACCATGGTCCTTTTATTTGTTGTTGTGTGCTTCACTTTTGTTGCTGATTTTCGTAGCATATTGATTTTTTAAATGTATTTTTCTTAAATCAGGGTTGAAGTGTGTTTTTACTAGGAAGATGTCGTATCAATGCTTTTTCACACACGGTTTATTTGTTCAGTTTTCTTTGATTTTTTCTTCTAGTTTCAAATGCAAGAAAGGATTAGTTTCTAGGGAAAATTTGGAATAGGTCCAATTTTATAGCCCAACTTTTGAAATAGGTCCAATTTTTAGTGACTTTTGACTTTTGAAATAGGTCCAATTTTTAGTGACTTTGGACCCATATCAAAAGACCCCTAGTTTCTAATGTTATATTTTTATGGTTAAAAAACTGTATAGATGTCTCAGTTGATTACTCGTTATCGGAGTGCGACCAATGCGTCTCCCGCATTAGCAGCATCTATTGCTCCAACCATGAGTGCTCCATTGATTAGGGAGCCTACACCCCCTGCTGAGGCTACTTTCCAGGTGTCCCAGGTGCCTGTCTCATCAATGTCATCAGTGTCCTTTCTGCAGCTTAGTGCACAGTGGCCTCACCGGCGCCACCTGCGAGCCGGAGCCTTCTAATCACACTTCCTCGACATCCAGAGTCGAGGGTGAGGCCTCCTAGCCAGGTAGTTTTTTTTCTAATTCTCACAATATTGTATTTTTTTTTTTTTCATTTTAAAACTATTATTTTTATGATGGTGAAAATTTCCTGGATTGTGAAAATGTGTTGCAGGTTGTGAATTACTGTTATTTTACTATTTTAAGGTTTTGGGAAATGCTATACTATTAGGGGAGGTTGTGTCGAATTTTTTTTACAAATTTAAGCTTAGGGTTTTCACCATTTAAGTATTTTTGGCCAGCTAAAAAAAAACACCAGGGGGCCTAGTCGAATGCTGAAGCAGGCATAGAGTGCATGTCAGGGCGCCTCCAAGATCAAGATTGTGTATGACTGGCGACATTGTGGAGCGGCTACCTCACAGCAGCATAGTGGTGTCGCTTGTAGCTATGGTGTTGTTGTTCGACAAAATTGTCCTTTTCAGTCGGAGTCTTGGGCAGACATCCTCGAGGAGACGAAGGAACTAGTGCAAGACAAGTTGTCGGTTAGTATAATAATTTTTAGCCTTTATCATTTTTGTAATTTTGTTTACAAATATTAAAAACCAAAATATATTATCTTAATATTATTAAATTTCTTACTATTATTTTATTGTTTTTCATATTCGTAGGTTATTTATGATCTTGAGGACATATCCCCTGAGACCATGGCCTACTTAGAGAAGACCTTAGCAATCCGGTACAAACAATGGAAAAACAATTTTCACATGTATTTTAAGCGATGCGATAATCTGGAGATTGCTCGCCTACATGTTCCAACGGAGTTGCAGGACGGCCCTAGAGGATTGGGAATGGCTCTGCAAACATTTTACGAACCCAGAATTTGTGGTATGTACATAATATTTTAATAATAATTTATTATTGTTTTAGTTATTTTTTAAGCTTTTTTTTATTAATTTATTTCAAATAGTCGCACTAACATGTATATTGTGTGTTTAACAAAAGTAATCTATTGCTGGCCAAAAAGCTCAGGCGTCAAAGACACTTCTCCACCATTTCGGTTCGAAGCCCTTTTTGTATAGGCTTGAGGCAAGATGTCAGGTAAAAGTATATTAACTTTGAAATTTTATACAATTTATTTATTATTATTGATTAATAAAATTTTCTTAATGGTTTTTTCTTCAGGAGGGTTCTAAGTTCCCAGAGATCGACATGTTCAAGGACGTTTACGTTCGACCTAATAATGAGAACACTAAGCAACTTCATGTAAGTATATGTAATTATTAATATTCTTATATGTATGAATCGTACAAATATTATTTATATTTTGTTATTAAACATTATATGTCTTTTCTTTATTAATACAGGCTACTATGGTGGAAAAGAGTATTGTTGTTCTCCAAAAAGCAACATCGCAGCTTCCCCCGGAGACCCCGATTGAGGACGTCATGGTACCCGAGGTTGTAGGTTTTCAAATCATGACTGATGTCTTGGATCAAAACTTAGGTCGTCGTCGTGGCAAGATTGTTCAGGGTATGGTCAAAGCGTGGATTCATGAGACAGGTGCTTCTTCTTCCAGATCGAACACAGCAGAGGTTGATGCATTGAAGCAGGAAGTGACAACCTTAAAGGGTTTGCTTGCGATCCAGGAAGAGCAGATGAGGGCACAGATGATGGCTCAGAGTGAGTAGATGGGGGCGCAGCTGAGGGCCCAAGGCAAGGAGATGAGGAACTATGTCGGGACGATAAGAAACCTTGTACAGGCCATACAGATGTCTGACCTCCAAATCCCGCTACCATCATCTCATATTGCTCCACCTTCGACCTCAGAGCCACCTTGCCCTGCCGATACCCAATAGCCTGATGTATTAAACCTAGTTCACTTGTAGTTTTTTCTTTTTTGTTCAAACATTTTGTATGTACATTTTCATATATTTTATAATTAAATATTTTTGCTTGGTTAATTAATTATTCTTTAGAATTTAATTATAATATTTATCAAAAATTAAAAAAAAAATTATTTTTGACCAAAAGAAAAATAATTTTTATAAAAAAAAAAGGGGTTTGCTCAACACATGCCTACGTCACTCAAAGAATCTTTGCGCAACGCACATCCTGCGTCGTGCAAAGCCTCTTTGCACAAGTGCGTCACGCAAACCCCTTTTCTGCGTGACGCATGTTACTTGTTTGTCGCGACGGAGGTTGCGTTGCGCAAACCCTTAGGCAACGATTTTTGACTTTGCGCGACGAAGGTACGTACGTTGCGCAAAGTGTTTTTTTTACTAGTGTAATGAGCTATATTAAATGTGGTGTAATGACAAACTATCTTCCCTAAAGCACTCATGTTAGTCTGATTAGACTTAACCACTTTTCCAGACGCACCCCCTTAGACGGTAATGATTGCTAACCGTTGTAGATAAGTATGATAAAGAAACAAGTTGTAAAGTATCCTCTTTTTGACATAGTCTTTAATCTAAAGGGTATAAATATTGGATTCGAAACTCCAATGGCTCACACATAGTAATGAAGAAGGGATTCATTCATTACTCCCCTTATTTTGGTCGGCTAAAACACATACAATTGTCTAACTCTAGTCTCCAACATGTATGATATGATGTATTTTCATACTTCAAATATGAGCATGTCACTTTGTATGAAAAAAAACACTAATACGTTATACCAATCTTAGTCTAGTTACTATGGCAACGCCATTGCGTGAGTCTCTTGGTATAGATGCCCTCTCAGCACCCACTTGAAACAACTCACATTCGGCTGTAATCAGGCTACTTGGAGTCATGGAAATATATCCATGAATTACTCCAAAACTGACTTTCTCCATCATAAGGTCTCATCTTAGTTCTCTTTCTAAGGCGACATATTAGATAATATACGTGTATTCTTTGCTGTACCAAGTAATGCACACGTCTGGATGCATTCTTTGTGCCTAGGACATGTGCGGATGAATGCACTCCATGCTACTAGTGTTACATTCCTACCCGGGCCCCACTACATCCTAGGCTCGACTCCACCGTAGCACGATATTGCCAGCTTTGGGCCCCGACCACGCCTTTAATGTTTTGTTTTTGTGAACTCACACGAGAACTTCCTAGTGGGTCACCCATCCTGGGATTGCTCTCGCACGAATTCACTTAACTTCGAAGTTCCAATGGAATCCAAAGTCAGGCTCCCAAAAGGCCTCATGCTAGGTAGAGATGAGAATATACATATAAGGCTTATAGGATCCTCACCCCTAGGCGATGTCCAAATTGTCACATCCCGACGATATTGTCCGCTCTGGGCCCCTACCACACCCTCACGGTTTTGTTTCTAGGAACTCACACGAGAACTTCCCAGTGGGTCACCTATCCTGGGATTGCTCTCATGCGAACTTGCTTAACTTCAGAGTTCCGATGGAACCCAAAACCAGGGAGCTCCCAAAAGGCCTCGTGCTAGGTAGAGATGGAAATATACATATAAGGCTTACATGATCTTCACCCCTGAGTGATGTGGGATCTAACAACTAGGACATAAATGTCTCAACTTAATTGCTTGCTATCTCAAAGCGCCAAGTGAATCATTCGTGTGAGTGAACCTATTCAAAGCTCGGTGATATCTAATAAAAATGCGTTCGCATGCATGAAATGAGCCACTAAATCATAATGTCAAAAGCAACTCTAGTCATGGTTTTAACCATGCTAGTTGCTTAAGATGCATCTCCAGATTGCACCTTATTGTGCAATTCGGATTGAAACAACCATTTCTAATTGAAGCAACCATACATTTGGATCGTCCCAAATTAGGGACTAATTGCATGGAGTAGGGCAGTTTCGCTTTTGTACTCAAGTATAGCTAATCATCTCTGGGCTAAAGATCTTTCAAACGTCATCGTTGAACTTCAAGCTACACCACCTACCTTCTAGGTCTATGGCTAACTTGAACTCTATAGTGAGTTAGGCAATATAAGTATACTTGTTTCTCATCCTCTGAGAGAACATTTAGGTGCGTGTATCACCTTATACTGTGTTGCCCTTCTCTCTCTTTCCATTGCTCATCCTTAAGGGATGTCTCTAGCCACCTCAAGGTAGTCAGTAGAGAAGGGCAATGGTCTTACCTTGATATTGAAGAACTTTCTTCTTTTAATCACATGAGGACGTTCAGAAGTTCACTAATAAACACAATTAACTCTCAGTTAAAAATTATGATCACTCATATCAATCTAAAACGCGTTATAGCATTCTTTTTAACTCATACAAGACAAAAATTTATAGTCGTATCATGACATGACGCTCCACAATATTCTTACCAATTGTCACGAGATAGTATAGGAAAGATCATGTCAAAGAATGCATATCAATGCATGCATGATACATACGTTCATGGGGTTTAAGAAGCTTACTTTACGCCCCAAATATATAAAATTACTTCGAACTCAAGATTTACATCAACAAAGTAGAGACTGGGTACTATTACACCAATAACTACAAGCTAAGTATTTTTCGTTTTGAGAACTTAATGTACGATTTGTTACAAAAACTAGCTCATACATGAGCGTGCTGCGTGCATCTTGAACTTTAAGATGCCTTTTTCATCCAACGGTTGCAAGGTTGATAAAACAGTGGTTTTCTCAGTTCTTATTGCAAGATTTTGTTGTAAATTGAATACACATATTGAAGACAATATATATATATATATATATATATATATATTGTTTTTTCTTTCAAAATATGTTGATTGGCAACTAAATTGTTCACGAGGGATTGCTTGTAAATCTTTAGGTTTTTCAAACATACGTATTAAATTGTACAGGTGATTCAAATGGTTATGACCTGTGAATATATCTGAGACGTAGGAATAACTGATCAAGTTTTCGATTCCCTGAAGAATGATTTGGAATTCATTTTAAATGGACCTATCTCAAGGACAAAGATATGAATTATAATTCAGAGAAAAGTACAATGACATGCATGTATGTTGAAGTGTCACGTTCCGATCCCGACATACATCTAGGATCGACACATGATGTAACAACGCGTTCCGAAATTTATGGAACAAAAAGAGTATTTTTTGTATTTTCACTAAATTTAGGGATATTTTTCCTTTTAAAAATGGTTTTGGATCTTAAATGGTCTACCCAAGGGCCCACCCCTAATTTGTTTGTTCCCCGGTTCCGTTACCCTTTTCTTTCTTTTTTGATTTTTTTAACTCTTTTTCTAGCTTTCTCTCTCCCCCCCTCCCCCGAAACTCTCCGCATCTCTCTCTTGACCTTACTGTTCCCTCCTCACCGTCGAACACACACATACAAACATACAAACACACGACGGCATCACCACCATTGTTGGACCTTTCTTCTCTCCCTCCCCCTCTGTGAAGCACAGAGACCAAACCGGCGAGTTCTACTATTCTCGACTAAGTGAGTTTCGAAATACCATCACTCGTTCTTCATTTTCAATGATATGGTGGTTTTAATGAAAATGGGTATTGTTTTGGGAACATTTTGACACAGGAAAACCACCTCAGAGAACTAAACCCAGATTCCAGCAAATACTCGTGGCTTTCAGTCCACTTTCTGGCCAAACCACGATGAGTTGGCTGACGTGCAAGTATGAATATCTTTGTCTCGCTGAGTACTACAACTTTTCTTTTTGTTTCACCCAATTTCGTTGAGTATTGAAGAAGTTATATCCATTTGAATCTTACCCAGTTTTCGGTGACCTTCGCAGCTTTCGAGGCGTTTTCCAACCAAACCACGGTGATTTAGATGTCATGCAAGATACCATTCTCTTCGTCTCTTCGAGAGCTACAATTTTCATTTTTAAATCACTCGATCTTGTTGAGTATTGACAATGTTATGGACGTTCAAAATTTGTCTAAATTTCGGCCGAATTCCGGCCTTCTTCTCCAGGGTGAAACCCAGCCCAAGAAACCTTCTAGGCCTTCGGGCCGTTCCTACCAAGCCTAAAACCCTGGGCAGCCCAACCCAACCCTTTTATTTCTTTTTATTTTGTTAATTTAAAGGCCTTTGGGCCATTTCCCTTTAAAGCCTTAGGCCCGTGCACTTTAAAACCCCAAAACCCTTGACCCGGATCCGTTGTCTTTGACCCGGTCAACGATCATCGTTGACTTTGACTTAGATCGGTCAACGGTCAACGTTGACTTTTGGGGTTTTCGTGCGAGACCCCTCCTAGGCTAATTTCAATGTGTTGAACCTGTTTCCGATGTCTGTTTTCACAAATTCAATCATTTGAGTACAGTTTGACTAAATGTACCATTTATGTGCTTAGGGGTAATTAACTGTAGCGTTTCCATCTTCACTAGTTATGTGGCTCTTTGACAGCTAAGTACTATAAATGGACCCCTTCTAAAAATGCATATTTTGATAGTAGAAATGCATACATGAAAAACATGATTTATGAAACTGTTTTATGAGATAACATGCTTACTGAGGCTAGTTTGAATTATTACTATTTTTCCTATAACCCGTGTTCTTATAGAATATCCGATGGATGACAATATGATATTTAGAACATATTTAGAACACTTCTTTATAGTATAGATGATGGATGACTTTATACTATGAAGTTGCGTTTCAATATATGTATGTTCACTGGTTTTGTACTTACCTAGTGGTCCTTTCCGCTACGGGACGTAGGGATAGATTTTGGTCCATCCCGGGCAACGGTTGGTGTTGGCATAGGGTCTGCAGTGTGTTTCCTCTGACTATTAGCATAGGGACGGGGAGCCAGTCATGGGGTCTGAAGTGTATTTTGCCTCTGACTGTCTGCTCAGAGATAGGAAGCCGGCATGGGGCCTAGGGGTTATTGGACTTTCACTAGTGATTATTGATGTGTAATATTCTAACACTCAAATTAAAACCCTATGATTGTAGTATATGAAAGTAGGGATCGTTTTAGACTGGGGATTAGAAGGGATGCTAATCTACTCAATTTAAACTCTAAATCACTAAACTAGACTCAATAACAGACAACTAAACTCTTTATGACTCAAAACAAACTAAAAAGACTCAAAACAGCACAAAATAATCAAATAGACTCAAACTAGATACTAAAGGATGATTTGGATGAATTCTAACTTAACTTTGACTCAAAACACTTAAAAACATAAATTTGGACAGATTCTAACTAAAAGACACAACCAAGTAAAGGGGGATTGGATTTTTGGACGAAACTAAGGTAAAAACAAGCAGATTGTAAAGACTCTAAACAACTTGGATGAAATTGGGTGAAATATGGGTGAATGGCTAGCTAGAGAGTTCATCTCCGCACATGACATATATGCATACAAATCGATTTCCACTTATTATTCCTTTAAACCATGAATGACTATGCCCCAAGTTAATTGCATCGCACAACTAACCATCAGATTTTCCTTATTTCATTGAATTGAATGAATACGCATTACAACCAAATTATCTTTCTCAAGTTCCCTATATGAAACCCATGATAGAGATACATATCAAAAGTCATTAAATTCTATGAAAATCATAAGCATTGGCAAGGCATTCATCACTATGAAACGCATGAGACTCCTACCAATGATTCACTTAACACAATCATAACTAGTGACTTCCATTACTTGTGAATATAAGTGAATAACTATTACATGAAACTCCCTTATATTCTAGCATCAAATTCATTCATGCATGCAAACTAAGTAAGACTCCTTAATCAACATACAAGAATAAGTTATCAATCAAACAGATAAGTAAATCGCATTCACGATTTATGAAACAATAATTGGATGAAATCAATTCATATCACATATATGTTCATGGCTTTGAATTCACCTCTAACTAAAACGAATTTGGTTCCTCATGTTCGCAAAACAAAGATAATTAAATTTAAACATTGAAAACAAAGAATAGAATACACCTAGGAACGCTCCAACAATCCAACGTTTTGAATGGCAAGCACGGTTCTAGGTGTGGTGGATGGTGTGGTGTGAAATAGTGGTAGAGGGTGGTGGTTTATGAGTGTTGTGGCATCATGTATTTATAGGGTGAAGGGAAGGCATGAAATTGGGCTGAAAATGAGGGGAATTAGGACTCCAAATCACCAAAGAACAAGGACACTTTCAATCAGATTCCAGGGAGGACAAGGAATGGTCCTTATGGCAGATTCTAGAACTTCTAAAAGGGTTACATGTGGCATAAACTTAGGGCACGAAAATAGGGCTTCTAGAACCTGATATTTAGGTGATTAAATGTGAAAATGAGTCTTCTTTGCAGCTAGAATTAAGGTAGGAAAATATTAGGATATCATAAGATAAGATAAGGTTGGATAAGGTTTGGATAAGATAATGTTTGTTTGGATAATGTTCCTACTTTTATAGCTGATTCCTTATCTTCAATGCTTCCAAATTTTTTTCTCTAGATATTAAGCACATTCCTAGCCACTCTTGATCTTCAAATTCGTCTATCCTCCTTGCTCCTTATGCAAGCTATCCATTTCATGCCCAAAACTGCTCTAAAATGCTCCAAATTGCACTTTCTTGCCAACTTTGTCATTTAAACCTACAAACATACGAAAATAGCTTAAATCACTATAATAAATAGAAACTAACTATGTAAATGCAAGAAAACGAGCTAACTAAATTGCATAAATATGCTCCTATCAATTATTATATATACAAGTTATGATTTGAGACATTGCACGGACATGCTAGGTTTCAGAAAACCTATGTTTATCATGTTTGTTTTGCGCCCCCTTCAGCACTTAGAATCGAGGCATACAATCCCAGCGTCCAGACACTTCCGCATGGGCATTCGAGACCTCTTGGTGTAGGATCCATTCTTTTGTTCATTCAATTTTATATTATTTCTTTTAGTGTTCTAGATTAGATGTGTGCTCTAAACACATTCCTTAATTGCATATTCATTATTCTTTTATATTTATAAGTCTTATCTATCCCTTGTTTTCAGCATTTGCACTCAATAAATGGCTTTCGTCACCCTCGGGTGTCGACCAGCACGTGCCTATCCTGGTATTCATAGTTCGTCGTTTGCTATACCTGAACATTCATCATGTAAATTACTATGTCTCAACATAATACACAATTCAGCGGATGCAACATCTCAAGGAACAATCGATGAAGCGCAACATAATCTGTAGCCATATTGGTCAACGGGTCTAATCATAAAGACAACAATCACAACCAACATCATTCCGCAATCACATCAATCAATAACATATACCATACACCGAAATGCAAGGCTAGAGCAACACAGTTTGGCTGAAGCCTACATCTCTAAAGTTGTCTCAAATGAATCAATCCAAGGAACCAACGAGTCAAATGATGCAATTTCGGACCACTCAATGAAATCCATCAACATCAGGTTCTGGACCACTCAACGGAACCAAGACACCAAAGGGATTCTGAACCACTCAACAAAATCCAAACCAAGGTACGATTCTGGACCATTCAACAGAATCGCGGAGTACAATGCATATTGAACCACTCAATGAAATTGAAGCTGGATACAATTCCGGACCACTCAATGGAATCGTGGATCACGAGGGATTCCGGACCTCTTAACGAAATCCAGACGGAGAAGGGAACCGAACCACTCAACGAAACCCCAATGGAAACCCAGTTCCAAATCACTCAACGGAACCGAGCAGAAGTTCAATGAATATAGCAACGCTCAAAGAACAAGACATGAAACAAGTACTCAAAATACAAAAGCTCAATGAAACAAGAAATGGAACAAAGCACAAGGTACACAATTAGAACGGCTCAACAAAATGAGAAATGAAATAATGATACGATATGTGAAACAAGTCTCGAAGCAACAAACTTTATGACAATGGGTTCATGGTCTACTACTAGCCCTCACATTTCATCACATCAGGCTAAACATACAAATCAATCACACTCCACAACAAGTTCAATACACAAGTCAAATCACATAAAATCAATAAGCATAACACAATGTGATGCCATTAGTATGTTTATCAAGGTGCACATCAATCGAGAAAAACACATCATCATGTTAAGCCCAATGAACTCTATGGAATCTTAGCTAGGTAGTGATCACCCTATTGCGGATATACCAAGCATGATTACTCCTAGAATGCGTATGGGATATACCAAGCAGAACCATAAGCATAGTCTAATCGTGCAGACGGTGATCATCTATCATGGATATACCAAGTATGATTACCCCTGAAATACGTATGGTCCCCTATCACAGATATACCAAGCATGACCATCCATGTACTACTACTACATGGTGCTGTAAATTCAACACACAACCTAACCATAGCTCAACCCTTATGAGTTACAACATAGTTACCCAGGGCTGGGCAAACGCGTCCTCGACCTGCAAGTCGGGGTGGGTAATTGCAATTTAGGGCAGGTACATATATTGTAAATTCAAAATAGGGCGGGGCGAGATGAGTTCACTTAATTAGTGGGGCGGGGCGAGTACAAATTTCAAAGAAAACAGGGCCCCCAACCCGAACCATTTCCACCATTTATTTCTTAGGCTATGTGGATTCTAGACTTCATCCTCTCTCCAAAGTTTATGCCACCCAAAGTTCATACTCTGTATTCTGGAATCTAGACTCCGATTAATTCCCTCCTCTCTTCAACTTCGTATTCGCTTTTCTCATCGCTATCGTGACCACCACTATAGCACCACCCTTCTCTCTTCCTTAATGATATCTCAAAGCATCCAGGTCCTAGAACCTCAAAGGCATAACCCATCCTAATTCTCCCCTCTTCGTCGGCACCACCCATCTCGATTTCTAGACGATAGCACCATCGTCGCAATCATCATCACCCTACCACCATCGTTGCCTACTATAATTTTGGTAATTTTGAATTAGGCATTTGTTATTTATGTGAATTTTTGGTTTAAGGATTTAAGGTTTTTGAATCAGGAATGGTATAGATTCTGTTATGGGTTCTAAATTTCTGGTTGAGGAATACAAGATTTGCAGCTGTCACAAGGAAGGTTGTGGGGATGGAATTGTATTCATTTGATATATGTGTCTATTCTTTAATTTTGTTTTCACTGTTTGGTGCAACATCTTTATTTTGCTCCCAATTTTCAAAAAACCCAAATTGGTTTTGATTTGGGTTTCCTGATGGTTTTATCTCATGAGAGACATGAGTTTGGCCTTGGAAAAGATCTTGAAGATGGAGTTAAAGGTGTTGTGGACCAATAAGGCATCATGGCAGGTCTACAACCATTCTTTGATAGAGAGGACCACATCCCTCGACAGAGTTATATGGGCCATGGTTGAGAAATTGCATATTCAAAACCATGGACGAACAAGTTAAAACCTTTTCAAGAGATGGTAGCTAGAAATGCATCGTCTCCTCTGAGTTAGAGTGATGATATGCCATCGACAAGTATGTAGCGTTTGAAGCTTACCCTCGCTACCGTAAGACCTGTGGAGACCCGTAGGAACCAACTCGTTTCAAAAGGGCTGGGTCAGGTCCGAATCCTATTTTGAAAAATCCAAAACCTGCCCCGCCCCCTATTATTTACAAACGGGCTCGGTCCAGTTCCTTTAATTTTGGGCCCGGCCCGACCCTGCCTACCCCTATAGTCACCTACACTATCAACTTCTCAGGGCCAGCAACTCATATGTCACACAAGCATATAAGTTCTACAGAATACTTCTAATAGGATTCTAGGATCACATTGTCATAACATTTATCATACTTATCATTCACATTATTAAGAAGATAAATGAACACACACATATATATATATATATATATATATCACAATATGACGTCTTATACACGTAAACCGATATATATATATATATATATATTATCTGGGATAACTCATTAACCAATATAGGCCCACTAAGCCCTATCTAGTCTCTAGTAATACTGATTTTAATATTTAAGATCAATTCATAACATATTGACCATAAGTCAAGTCTCTGTGAAAGGTGGGGTCCACAACTTTATACAGTTAATTTGGAACAACATACTAAAATTTCATTACAATCCATCGGTTGGATCTCCACCAATTGCAAATTCAAGTGGCAGTCAACATTTGATCTTACAAACTTAGAAATCCAATTGGGGAAAATCAGTACTTTGAATTCCCGATCTGTAAGTTCCTAATGTCCTCAAATATTATGTACTATTACTTATTTAAGTTTGATGCCGATCCAATGGTCAGATCATCAATTCATATAATGACTTTCTGGCGACCAACTAGGTGATCAACTACAAAACTATATTAAAACCTCCAAATTTCACTAAAAAAAATGATAAAATATGGAATCGGGGCATCAAAATTTGCCTAGGATGGTCAGATGGGGTCTCGACCCACGCACCGCCACACGCGGTGGGCGACCGCCCAGAATCGTTGAAAAATTCAACTATTTCCAAAAATTACTAAATTTTACATGCATGTAGATCTCAATGAGGGGAGTAATTTTCTTTCATGTGGCTAAGGCCAATTTGGCCGGGAAAAGCTTCAATTTTCCTCGAACTCACCTGAAACCTTAAAAAGGGTGTGCCTCAATCCGTCACCTTCGATGCTCCACCGCCCCCAAACCTGTTTGGGCTTTGTTCCTGGCCTCTAGAGGAGTGTTTTGGTGGTGGTAATTGAAGGATTTAGCTTTAGGATTTTAGGAATCGCCGCTTTGTTCCTGGCCTCTAGAGGAGTGTTTTGGTGGTGGTAATTGAAGGATTTAGCTTCAAGATTTTAGGAATCGCCGCCAGGAAATCGCCGGTGTCACTGTTGCCAAACGCCACGAAATTGGTTCAAAAATGAAGGAGAAGAAGTATGCCTGAGAACTGCCAGATTCCAACCGAGTCAAGGACTAGTTGGCGCAGGTTGAAAAGGGTCCGGGTTGGTTCCCCTCATTCTCTTCTCCTTTCCCTCTTTTCTCTTGTCTCCCCTTGGTTCGTCTCTCTCCCCTCCTCTCCTAGTTGGTCCGTACCCCTTTTTCCTTGATTGGGCAGCCAATGCCCTACCTCCTTTCTCTCCCACACCTCCCTTCTCCCCTTTCCCTTGTTGCTAGTCTCTAATTATTTTTTTTTCTTTTTTTTTTCAAGATTTCACCCCCTCTTATTGGTCCATTCCCAAATTAATAAGAACCCCTAAAAATATTAAATCCCTATTTTATTTAAGAAACTTCTAATGTCCGTAGCTTCTCTTTTCCCGATTCACGAATGGCCTTCGCCTATGTGCTCATGGGGTTGAGCTCAATCAAAAACATTAAGAGTGACCCCCGAAGGTCTACGGATTTAAATAATTATTTTCAAAAATTAAAACTTTGTAATTAAGTAATTAGAATCTAAAATTAATATAAATTACCAAAAATAATATAGAATCTCCTTAATAAAAATACACAGTTTGCAATAGTGAAATCCAGGAACGGGATTTCACATGAAGAATGTTAAAAGTTCCATGTACAGAATATGACAGATTAAAATTTATATATAGTGATACCACTATTAAATACATCCCAAAAATAATATAGAATCTCCTTAATACAAATACGTAGTTTGCAATAGTGAAATTCAAGAACGAGATTTCACATGAAAAATGTTAAAAGTTCCATGTACAGAATATGACAGATTAAAATTTATATATAGTGATACCACTATTAAATACATCAGACCTATCTCAAGGACATAGATATCAATTATAATTCAGAGAAAAGTACAATGATATGTATGTACGTTGAAGAATGTTAAAAGTTTCATTTACGAAATATGACGGATTAAAATTTATATTGAGTGATACCACTATTAAATACATTAGTTATTTTATGGTAAAACCATACATTTTGGTTAACTTGAGTTTACTAAATCGCCACTGAAAACAGACTGCTCATGAGAATTGAGTATAATATCAGTGTTTGGCTCTTTTAAGAGTAAAAAATTGCTTTCGTGTAATTTATTCAATTCGAAGATCGATAAGAAAGAAAAGTATGAGAAACTAAAAATTGTTTGATTATTGGTGCCGTAATCTTCTTACATTTCTGACCTAAGTCTGAGCTCTTTATATTGGAGTTAGAAAGAAAGAGTCTGTCTAGAAAAAGTCCAAAAATGCCGAAAACGATTTAGAGTCCCATATAGCTTAGGGCCAATCATTGTACAAGCCCATACAAGTTCATGCAGCACTTTAAATTCAAGGCAGGCCATTCATCTGGGTTGTCTTTCAGTCCATACTAACAATTATCAGACAAAACCCATAAATAATTGTTCATTCTTTTTTATTTTTTCCATTTTAATTTCCTTCCTAATTAGTATTGAGTGCTTGTTATGATGCACATTATCAATCTCAGACATCCCATTATCTATCAAATGAATTTTTATTCGAATGTATAAGTCAAGCTTTGACATTTCACAACATATATTTAAATGAAAGCACAAATGTTTGTTTTTTTTTTTTTTTAAATGAAAGCACAAACTTGTTGAGCAAAAAATAATATAGAAAATAATGGAGCTAGTATGTGAAATTTTATTCACAAGTGATGAAAATACCCTCATTAAATTGACGAGACCCACATCTGTTTAACATGCAGTTCAACTCTTAAGAAAACCTGAGATACTGATTACAACTTCTTCAAGCCCTCATGCCCATGGCAAGAAGAAAAGACAAAGGTATTAAAGATGAGACTAATAACTAAGGGGAAGTGTTATTGGCACTCCAAAAATCTCATTCCACACTCCTCACAAGTGTATTTTTTTCTTTCCAAATATATAAAGTTTGGAGTGTAGAATGAGATTTTTAGAGTGCCAATAACAATTCCCTAACTAAATTATCTTAAAAGCTTCCTTATTGAAAACCAACTTAATCAAATAAGAAATCACCATCAAATCCAATGAAGGATTTCATTAGATAATTCCAAGATATTATTAATTAAATAATATCTTCGAGATTATTTCTCAAGTATCTTTAAGATATCCAACATCTTAAAGATGCTTTCCTACTACATCTAATAGATGACACACCTTGGCCAACTGAACGTCAACAAATGGCATGACAATCCTACACAAGTGGGGCAGCAATCTCCCTATAAATATCCCATTCTCCACCAAATTATGGTAAGTTTTTGGTACGCAATTAAGTCTTAAACACTCTATTTTTAGAGAAACTAACTTAGGCATCGAAGATCCATTGGCCAAACCTTCCCCTCCCCTCTCCCATTCCTTAGGTGCATGAGTTTATTCATTGATCAAAGGTGTTTAATTACTTTTGCAAACCTGCATCCGCTTCAACGATCTGCGCTCCTAGCCTAGACCAACTCCAGCAGACTTATCCCAGACCAGTTCAGTCAAATCGGTTGTTGCTCCCCAGACCTGATTTGGCTCAGATTGAATTGATTAGTTTGACCGACTGACTAGCTATTGAATCTGGGTTTGTTCACCCCATTTTTCAACAAATTTGATCCGTCCTAGCTCAAATTTCGTGCCCAATGTCTACTACACTTCCACCACTCCCAGATATACCTATCAATCAAGCTCATCCATCCCGAATAGTGACATACATATATCTCGACAGGTCTCGAATATAACAAGTGACATCGCGCAACAAACTACATTGGTGAATCAACTCCATGAGCACATCGAGATGCAACGCGCTCCTGACGAGGTGTCTCAAAGTTGGACAAGGGCAAATGACAATGTTTCTTTCCAACAACGTCCCGATAAACAACCGTTCAACTAACCACGAACCAGGCGTTCACGTAGTATACACTCTCTCTTAGCCTCCACAAAAACATTTTCTCCCACCTTAGAGCACTAAGAAGTGTTTATTGTCAGCTTGGCCCACAAGTAAGTCCTACATTTACTATTGGGTCCATACTTTAACGAATACTCAAGACCTGAATCCAGGCCCAATATCCATTCGCGACTTAGCTCATAAATAATTCCTCCTACCTCGTACCAGAGCAAACAGCATAAAAACATGAAAGACTTGAGAAAACTTAGGATAAAGTTTAACTGACACTGAACACAAATCGCAATCACCAGTAACTTGATTGTTAGTTAGGGATGAATAACGTGTACCACAGCCGTGATATAGACGAGCAAATCACAAGAAAGAGCATCACATACCTGAAAACCACTGATGTCGGCAACCGGAGGCACCATTGCACCAGCTGAGGCGAATTCACGAGGAGGTAGAAAGGCTTGAGCTGAATGACTACGCGATTTTTAGCTGATTGAGACCATGGATGAAGCACATCTATAGCAGATTATAGCGATCTTGAATATGAAGTCTCCAGCCATTCTGAAAGAGATCTGAAGTTTGATTGAATGAGCAGCAGCTCTTAACAGACTTCTTTCGCGATCAAATTCTTAGTTGATCACCAACCAAACCTTGGGGAGTACACAGCAAAACATCTAAGGGCGGCACAAATACCTAGAAAAAAGTCTGAGAGCAGCTCACAATATTCCTTACT
The DNA here is from genome assembly GCF_019419815.1 of Pyrus x bretschneideri. Taxonomy (NCBI): domain Eukaryota; kingdom Viridiplantae; phylum Streptophyta; class Magnoliopsida; order Rosales; family Rosaceae; genus Pyrus; species Pyrus x bretschneideri. The sequence goes on along the minus strand of NW_025999613.1, from coordinate 950,499 downwards.
TACACCTTTATGCAGGTTCCACGAGTAGATAACATTCATGCAGACGCATTTGCGAGTCTAGGCTCTACCCTAAACCACCAGCTTAGACATTGCATCCCAGACAAATATTTATAAGAGCAGAGCATATACACGGAAGAAGTGGCGTGGATCAACATAATCCCAAGTTGGCAAGATCCTATCACTAACTACCTAGTCATTGAAGCACTCCCCAATGATAGACTAGAGTAGAGAAAACTCCAAATGAAGGCAGCATACCACTACATGTAGAATGACGTGCTCGTTCAAAGATCATTTAACTGGGCCACATCTTCGTTGCTTGAAGCCTCATGAATATCTAAGGGTTCTCACCCTCATCCACAAAAGTGTTTGATGCAATCTCTTTAGAGGCCGATCCTTAGCTCGAAAGTTCTTAATGCAAGCTATTACTGGCCAACCACGCATTAGGATGGTAAGTATTTTATACATAAGTTTGACAGATTTCAGCGCTTTAAGCTAGTGCCCTACCTATGAACACCATTTGCGGACGAGCCCTTGGCCATTCATGTAGTAGGTGATCGACCTGTAATGACCAATGCTGCCTACTTCTGGGGAAGAAGAATGATGATTGTGGCGGCAAACTATTTCACCAGATAAGATGAAGCTGAACCCATGACAATAGCTACCCAGGCAGACATAGAAGCCATTTAAGCTTATCCAAGTTTTTCAAAGTCTTAAGCACATTGTCAAACAAGGCATCACATGCTAGAGACTATTTCAGTTGTTTTGTAGTCTTGCTTTGCTCGGGTGCACTCATAACAACAATTTACATGCTCTCTAGTGTGAGAAGGAAAACCAATCTCTCAAAACCCATCGGGTATGCTCTTTCATTCTTTCTGGTGAGAGAGGGTAAACCAATCCCCAACACCCATATGGGTATGCTCTTCAATGCAAGAAAGTAAAATAAATTCCACGACATCCATCTTGGTATGCTCTCCAATGCAAGAGGGTAAACTAATCCTCGACACATATCTGGGTATGCTCTCTACTGTTAGAGGTTAAACTAATTCCCCAACGCCTATCTGGTATGCTTCGCTACCACTATACTCTCACCTGAGAGGGTGAAATTTTCTAGTTATCTAGGCATGGATGGGTTTGACTACCTTAGTGTAAGTAGGTGCACGACAACCTGTGTCAAAGTTTTCGGAATTAGCCATAATTCTTCATCAAGATTTAGCTAACTAGCTAAACTAAAGGATTATGCCCTTTGACCTAATCTGTAAGGACCCGATTTTCTTTATCAGAAAAAGCATTAAAGTGCAGTACATTCCTTAAAATGTTCCCCATGGGAATTCATATAACTACACACATTTGTTATGACAAGTTAGCAATTTTGTGTCCACATGGAGCTTTATCATGTTGTGTTACTAGTTACGTATTCTACACGATTCATGACCCACAAGTGCAGCACATCCATTGGGTTACTACCCATGAATTTCTACACGACTGCACATTTTTTATGTGGCCAGTTAGCGATTTTCATGTCCACACTGGTCCATATCATGTTATGTTATAACTATCTGACCTTCGAGTTTTGTGACATAAAATACAATGCATTCCTTCAATCGTTGCTTGTGAATTTCCATATACCTACACACTTTTGTTGTGACTAGTTAGTGATTTTTATGTCCCAAAAATCTTTATTATGTTGTGATATATGCTATGCAGCTCAAAGAATCGATGACCTCAAATTACATGTGCAATCCAACTTTCTGGCAACTTATGAAAAACTTTGTCTTGTCACATGCATCAGCCTTATGAAGTACAACTTCTCGTGAACTCAAATTGCACTACCTATGAAACCTCACCTTAGTCTCACAATAAGTTCTTACTTTAGACAACTTTTGTTCAAGCAATGAAGTCAGCGACCAGCATCACAGGTCAAGAGGCAGCTGGTGCATGATGAACTAAACTGCTTAAGACCTCAGAAAGCTAAACCTCACAACCTAGACATGCTTGGTAGGAGTGCTTTCTTTTATCAAAGCGACATGAATAGTTTGCACCTTTATTGCTAGCATTTTTACAAGACGCTTCAGACAAGCAAAGTTCCACGAACATTTAAGTCAATTGAATAATGAAGATGGCGTAAAGCGAAGAAAACAGTTTTTTTTTTTTTTAATTTTAACAAATTGATAAACTTGCACTGCCACCAGAATTTGATACAAGCTAAACAAAGCAAACCACTCATTAGTAAGCTTGGATGATCACAGGATCTACAGCAGCCATCATGATTCCACCGGCTATCTCGCCTTTAACAAACACTTTACACTTAGCAGTTTGCGCTTATGCTATTTCATCTTCAGCAGCTCCAATCTCGACAGCTTCATCTTTTACTGCTCCATCTATAAAGCTCGAGCAAATTCCTCCTTCTAGGCAAACAGATGCCTCTTGAGCACCGAAATCCACTTCCCCAAGTGATGACCTTTCATCCCCACTTCTCATAATGACGAGCCTTTTAGAAGTCGGTTCAGACTTAGCCACAAATGGACTCTTCACTCTATCTCCGAACCTAGACGTTAAGGGCAGTACATAACTTTTGCGCTGAATGATCTTCTCAGTTAAGACTTTAGCTTTTTTTAGAGTAACATATTTCACAGGCTCATTAACATCAAACCTCCCACAAGCAATGGTGACTTCTTCTCAATTGAAGGTCCAGCAAGCAAGCCAAAATACTAACAAAGCCCCGGGCCTTTCTCGTGGCCATAGCTGCCCTGACTTGCTCCACAGCTCCTAGCCATGATACCTTTACTTCATTATTCTAACACCGCACCGACCTATGAGACAATGGCTGCACGATTTTCGCAACCTAACACACACAGCATAACACTGTAAACCCAATGCCCTAGCACACTAGACCTAAAACTCAAGAGCCTAGCGCTATGCCTCACAACCTAATCCGCTATCTCTTCTCCTCCAAAATGATCGAGCCCAGCTCCTTAATGATAGGCCTAACAGTTTAGGAAACCTAACACCTCTCAATCATCTCTTTTTCTTAAGCCTAGTAGGGCAGGCCCAAACCCCTTTCTTCCTACATGTGGGCCCGCACCAGCCTTTACCGTGGCTCCCAGCTACGCCATCCATTCATCGACCCCATTCAAGCCTCATCGATGCCTACTATTAGGCAGCCCATGCTACTATGCCACCCACGAAGGCCCCAGCCCACTAGTCCTGAGCTGCCCCACTGTAGTAGCAGCAAGAAGAAAGAAACTTTTTTCTTACCTTTTAGCACAACAACAATGACAAAGATTGACTCTTCAAATGGCAAACAAAGAAGAAAATTGGAGGAAGGGAACAATATCTTTGGATTTTTTCTCTTTCTTTTTCTGAAAATAATTGCTCTTTAGGTTTATTTGCTCCCCTACTTAAGGTAGAATTAAATAAATTCTATAAGCAACTCCATCTCCTAGAAGACTTTTACTACAAGTCAGATATTAGAATCCAATGTAGTCAAAGAATCCATATTTGGCTGGCCTACTCAACTTGGACTTCTACAACTCCTACGCACAGCACAGCAGGTGTGAGGGCATTTGTAGAGCAAAAAAAGATACGAAAATCCTAGAGTTAAAACGTGGACTTTTTCCCTCAAGTGACGAGAATGCCTCATTAAATTAGCGAGGCACACATCCGTTTCACCTGTAGTTCAACTTCCAAGAAGATTTGAGCTATTGACTACGACTTCTTCAATCTTTTCTTCCATGGGATTAATAACTAAATCTTATCTTTAAAGATTTCCTTGTTGAAGACCAACTCAATCATGTAATCAATCATCATTAAATCTAATCAAGGATTTCACAAGAAAATTTCAATATATTATTCATTAGATAATAACTTTGAGATTATTTCTCAAGTATCTTTAAGATATCTCAGCATCTTAAAGATACTTTCCCACTACATTATTTAAGACACATTTTATCATTGGAGAATAAAGTGACCACCACCTACCATTACAAAACTAACCTCTTACACCACCATTGCCATTACAACCATTATTGCCACTACCGTGACACCACCACCACTACAACCACCACTACAACCATAACAACTAGCACTACCATCGTTGGCACCACGGCCACGGCCACCACAAGCAATAATGAAAAGGTAATGGTGGGGGGGGGGGTATTGCAAATCATAGTGTCTTTGGTGATGAGAATTAGGTTAGAGTAAATAGATCACTGAGATTGTGACAAGTGCCACAATCGCTCGTGTTTTTTAAAGAGTTGTTAAGGGTTTATTGTAACAGAATAAGAGTAGACAAGTACTTTGTTCATTGTAACTCCAAAATACCGAAATATCAGTATTTGATATTTTAACTATTAGATCTTGATTTTTATATTTCTAAACAAAGATTTGGGGATTGAAATAACCCAATATAATTATTCATAACTTCAGTAGATAAGTGATTTCTGTTCTATTATTCTTATCTTAACGCAAATTACATTTGTTCCCTTGTTAGTTTCTTTCTTCATGATTGGGATTTTTAGCACTTCCCATGTACCCTTGGTCTGGGAATGGAGTGGCACAGAAATTAGCATGTTTTATTTTGTTGAGATAACGATATAATTTTGTTTAGTAATATTTTCTTTTCTTTTAAAGTAAAAGAATTTAAATTTGACCTATTCTATATTAAATTATTAATGACTCATTTGTACAATAATCCAACTTTGCTCCTACGTCACGAATCAATACCCTCGAAGGTACAAGTAAAGTCTGGTAACTTTTACCAAGTTTTTTCTTTTCTTTTTTTTTTGAGAGTTTTAACGAAAATTCGCAGTATTGTTCATTTTAACGAAAAATCACATTTTTACACTAAAAAGTCAATCCTAGTACTATTCACTTTACCCTTTATTTTATCCTTATCGTTAAAACTCAAAGTTTTCAAACATTTTTCATTAGTTTTCTTTTTTTTTTTCTTTTTTAGGAAAGCTAATGAAAAGGGCTTGAAAACTTTGAGTTTTAAAGATAAGGACAAAATAAAGGGTAAAGTGAATAATACCAGATTTGACTTTTTAGTGTAAAAATATGATTTTTCGTTAAAGTAAACAGTACTGTGACCGTTTCGTTAAAAACTCTTTTTTTTTTTTTTTTTTTCTTCTTCTTCTTCTTTTGCGTCAAACCAAGAAAAAGTAAAAGCCAGCTGCAAAGAATTGTCCAAAATTTTCAACCAAAAACATTGCAAAAGTCGGGATAATTTGATAAGATGTTAGATGTGTGTGGAACCGTATGGGCCATGGATCTGACCAACACCGTGGGACCACCGTCCTCATGAAACCCAAAAAACCTTCTCCGACACATAACTGCTGGGAGTAAGATTATCTCCTCTTCTATTACCATTCATTTCCATCCCTGCCTCTTACATTTGTTTTTTTGTCTTATTCTTTATACAAAAAAATTAAAAACAAGATGTAGATGTAGCGTAATCACAACTGTTTAAATAGGAAGGGATGAAAGGGGAGAGAGATTAGAAGGGGAGAGAATCATACTTCTGTCTGCTGAGACAATTAGGCGGTGGATTGAAACGTAAACGGATGGGCCCACTTAAGTGTTAAGTCTCACACCCGCGCTCACGACAAATTTTCTCAAATGCCGAATATTTGAGCAATATTACATGTGTATAATATAATTAAATGAAAACTAATAAAAACGATTTGAAAATTTTGAATTTTAATCAAAATGGAAAAAATGTGTTGTAAGTGAATAGTATCAAGAGTAACTTTTTAGAGTAAAACTATTATTTTCGTTAAAAATGAAGAATAACGGAAGTGTTTCGTTAAAACTCCTTCTGTTCTTTCACTTATTTATGACATAAAGAATACCTATTTGAATACCGGACATTTTCAAAATTTTCTTCACTGTCACACTAGTGTGACTCAAAGACACATATTGTCTCTAAAGGGTAGAGAGACTTGTACAAAACTGAATTTCTGTAACCGTAATGTCTTAAGTTACCAATACAATTTTGTGTAATGTTTTGTATTATCTTGTACAATAAAATTTCTCTAAAATAATACTCTATAAAGGATTCCTCTTTATAGTCATAAGAAATTTTGATCCCAATTTGGGTTGTTATGTATATGAATAAACTCCGCATTGTAATAAGTTATAATTTTGTTTAGTTCTGTTTTAAGGAAACATGCATCCACATGGTGTTAATAAGTACAAAAATATGCAATACTACATATAAAAGCGTAAGATAAACTAAAGTATTTATTTGGGACAATGTTTTAGTTTTTAGAATTTGATACCACGTCTTTGAATTTGCACGTATGTAATACTTCGTCAACATGAACACTTTCTTGTTGAAGCTCAAGCATGTTTACAGCTTCTTGGCATGAAACTTGGATATTTCCATATTGTCCATCCTTAGGATATCTCCTTCTCTTTCGAACTTCTCAAAATGTTTCTTAAGTCAATAAATAATATTTTTTTAATTATACTTCTATTAATAATAACCTTCTTAAAATTATTAAATTTATTTATTCCAACTTTATGACTATACTAAATGTCACATCCCGGCCCAGGGCGGAACACTTCCCGGGCCCGCTCCACCACCGTAGCACGATATTGTCCGCTTTGGGCTTACCATTCCCTCACGGTTTTGTTTTTGGGAACTCACGAGCAACTTCCCAGTGGGTTACCCATCATGGGATTGCTCTAGCCCCCTTCTAGCTTAACTTCGGAGTTCCTACGGAACCCGAAGCCAGTGAGCTCCCAAAAGGCCTCGTGCTAGTTAGGGATGAGAATATACATTTAAGGATCACTCCCCTGGGCGATGTGGGATGTCACAATCCACCCCCTTAGGGACCCGAAGTCCTCGTCAGCACACCACGACCAAGGTTAGGCTCTGATACCAAATTGTCACATCTCGGCCCGGGCGGGATCACTTCCCGGGCCCGCTCCACCACCGTAGCACGATATTGTCCGCTTTGGGCTTACCATTCCCTCACGGTTTTGTTTTTAGGAACTCACGAGCAACTTCCCCGTGGGTTACCCATCATGGGATTGCTCTAGCCCCTTTCTCGCTTAACTTCGGAGTCCCTACAGAACCCGAAGCCAGTGAGCTCCCAAAAGGCCTCGTGCTAGTTAGGGATGAGAATATACATTTAAGGATCACTCCCCTAGGCGATGTGGAATGTCACACTAAAAGTATTACTTTATCAGTAACATAAGACAACACGGAAATAATATACCCTTCCCACCTAGGTTGCCTTAAAAAGAGGTCAGTGGCACTAATAGAATTATAGAAGGGCAAACTACAAAACCAAATGAAAATTCTGCGAATTTTTTTCGTCATACAAAAACTCAGAGTACTATTTGGCATTACTGCATTCGATTTTACGTAACATTCATGCAGTAAACGATAATCAAGCTTTATGTTTTCTATGCACCGACTCTTCGGTACACCAATATCTTGACTAAATTCTTGCACTCATTTTTTCTTTTGAACATTTCTACACTCTTTTTGTGACGATCCGTTTCAAATTTTACGTTTTTATTGTATTTTAAAAGCGTGAATTTACGAAAATGCCCTAGAGGCAAAGATTTTGACTTACGTTGACCATTGTCTAGAGTGACGTATGACTTATTCTTTTAACATATTCTCGTAATACTCGTTGGTGTGTGAACGCATAGGCAAAAGCCATTTGTGAGTCAGGATTATAACGGTATAGTTATAGACGTTTGAAAATGGTTATTTAAAGTTTAGTTATAAATTATTTGAATTCCCACCTTATAGGAAAGTGGCCAATCAGATTTTAGGCACAAATAGGAAGGACCAATCAAGTATAAGGTCAAGGAACCAATTAGAAGTAGAGGGAGAGGGTGAGACCCAATCAGAAAAGAAAAGAAAAAAAAAAAAACAAAGGGAAAGCTTCCCGTGCACCCGTGCCCAACCCTGTGTGACCACCCATTTTCCAAGGCCGATTCCGGCCAACTCCGGTGGAGTTTTCGAAGCCACCACCTCCAAATTGAAGCTCTCAATCCCCTCTACAAAATCCACCCAAGAACCACCTTGATTAACCTTTGTATGTGGCAGTTTGAGGCCACGAAAGTTAACGGTTCTCACGGTGCCCTGGCCACCCTTTTTTATTTTCCGGCAAAACGGCAAAGCGATGGCCGATGCCACCACTTGGGCTTTGTAGCCCATCATCCCAGGAGCAAATCCCAACCAACTTTGACCCCGTTGGTCCACTATAGACGATGAATCGACAGCAGGAAGTTTTAGTCACCGTCGACTTTGTGGGCAAAATTGACCATCTTCCGTCCACTTTTGAACTTCATGGCAGGTATGAAAGCTTCTCTACTCACTGAGATCTTCATTTCTGTGAAGTTTGAGAATTTTTGGAATTAGTAGGATTTTCTGGCAAGTCAGGGCGGCCGACCGCCACCCACGGCAGCGCGTGTGGCAGCGCGTGGCCAGTGAGCCACCAATGCTATTTTTAGGCTATGTCGAATGTCTTGAATTCAGTTTTGATATTTGAATGACGTAGGTTGATCGTTGGAACCTAAATTCATTACGATACGTTACTTGATAAAAATGTGAATCGACGATCCGACTGTTGGATCATCACCAAACTTGGATACGTTATAATACGTAATATTTAAAGATCATAGGAATTTATGGATTGGGAATTTGACGTGCGGATTTTCCCGAATTGGATTTGTAAGTTAGTAAAATAAATGTTAACCGCCACTTGGTTTTGGGCAATTAGCGGAGATCTGACCATTGGATCATAATGAAATTTTAATAAGTTATTCTAGAAGCATATGATGGATCTTTGGGAGTTGCGGATTGGAAATCTGATATGCGGATCTTCCGGGTCGAGTTATACCAGGTGTAGACCCTACCGTCGATCTTTGATCGACGGTTAACTTGTGGTCAATGGGTCTTGAACTATTTTAGAATGTCCTTGAGGATGTGTTTTACATGAATTACGTATTCTATTGATAAGAGTTCTGAGATGTGATTCGATAATTAATCACATGCACCAATCATTCAGGACGCCTCGATGCATGCGCTAGAGAATCATAACATGGATTCCAGGTGAGTGGATCTTTTTCTTTTTATCATACATATTATTGATAGTTCCATCGACACTTTTAAATTGATTTAGGTATATTACTTTCATATAATTAATGTGAATGTTTGAAGTGCTAATATGAACTACGAATGGCTTGATCCCTGTTTAGGGTACATAGGTAGTCTAACGAGACGTTAGATGCAGCCATAATATATTTGAGACAAAAGCCTTATTTGGGAAATTGAGTAATGCGAAGGAAATTGGTCAAGACAAGTTTTAGTTTTGTGAATTAGTTAGTTAAACTAATGTTAATTGGGCTTGTCACGGATAATTATCTCTAAAAATAAGTAGTTCGCGAGTAGGGTGTTATTGATTGTACTTTTTACACCGTATTGTAAGTAATTGGAAATGCCATGACATGGTTGAGTATTAGATTGCATCATAGTATATCCATATGTATATTACCTGCACATAATTATTGTGAATGCTTTGAAGTGCAAAGGTGAATGCAGGACACCCAGGTAAGTTCAGGTGAGTTTATGGTATGAGTTGAATTGATAGAGTTATAGCATGACTACAGTTATGTGTTAGGCAACTCTGACACTGTCGTACTAGTTGCCCATGAGTTGTGCATGTTATATTGAGATGGATTGATGAGATATGGATATCTGCACCCCGGTGTTAGTGCTCCCACCCATAGACAGGGCACAATCCTTCACGTAATGTTCACCTCCCGCACCTTACGCTCATCTTGGACTTAAGGTAGGTGCACAGTCTTGTCGTACATACCACTATAGGTGGTTCCGACTCGTAGGTGACCCGCGATTATTTGCACAGTCTTCACGTGATCGTAGGACTTGAGCGTACTTATTTACATCCAGTCCTGTCGGACAGACCACTAGAGGTGGTTCCGACTCATGTGCAGGGATGATTGGTGAGATATGGATACATGCACCCAGGTGTTAGTGCTCCACCTATAGACAGGGCATAGTCCTTCACGTGATGTTCACCTTCCACACCTTACGCTCACCTTGGACTCAAGGTAGGTGCACAGTCTTATGGTACAAACCACTAGAGGTGGTTCCGACTCATAGGTGACCCACGATTATTCGCACAGTCTTCACGTGATCGTAGCACTTGAGCGTACTTATTTACACCCAGTCTTGTCGTACAAACCACTAGAGGTGGTTCCGACTCGTGTGCAGAGATGATTGGTGAGACAGGTCACTATAGGTGACTCCCGACTTATATGCTAGCATTGATTAATGAGATATGAGTACAGTCGTACGAGTCATATTAGGTGATTCCGGCTAATATATCATTTATATTGATCAAGTTCATTTGGCCTGCTTGTTAATGCATTGTAGAGTTGATGGACATGGCATACCCATGGTTTTGGCCATTTTTGAGCATGGGTGGATCTATATATATATATATATATATATATATATATATATATATATATATATTCGTGTAGTACTGTCCTATAGAAAACAATAAGGGACAATGAGGAGTTATTACTGTTAAAAAGGTAATAGTTTGGTTTTATTGCTTACTCACACTTTCTGTTTTGTACCCCTTCAGGTTTTAACTGCTGAGTTCGTATCGACAAGGATATATTGCTAATCTTAGTATTGGTGGCTACTTTTAAGGGTATGATTCTTACCCACACTACTGTACTTTACTTATGCTCTGGCATCGCGTGTGAAATGGGTTCGCTCCAACTCGTAGCGCACTCTGGTATTTAGACACTTTTAGGTTCAAATTTATTCACATTATACACTATCACATTTTATGGCTTCGTCACCTTCCAGGTGTCGGCCAACACAGCTCGATTCTATGTCTAAGTGGACTTTCCTGATCGGGGGGTGTGTCACTTTTTCTTTTCACACATTTTTAATTTTAAGGGCATTTAGATTTAGGGATTAAATAAGATAATTTTAGATTATAACTTGAATGGATTTTTAAATCTAATTTAAGTGTCTAAATTAAAACTCACTATCGGAAATTACCATTTGCCTGACGAAATTTTTTCAACGACCAAACTTTTGTCGAGCAAATAAACTTTATCCAATGGAATAAAAAGTTCGTTGGGCAAACCTAATCAACATTTTGGTTTATTCAGAGGTTTTTTGCCGACGAAAAGTGTTCGATGGGCAAGGTTACCTACGTCGGGTAAAGTTTTCGAGCCAAGGAAAAAAATGGCGTATAATATGGCATCCTTTACGCGACGAACCATTCAGGTCTCTCAAGCTATATATTTTATGATTTAGCATTTAGGGTTTACCATTCATTTAGAAAAATATACTATTTTGTCGGGCAAAAGTGAGGGACATTTTGGCATATGCAATTCCTTCGATAATTTTCCTAGTGTACAAAATTAATTTCAACAATCTAACCATCAAAATTGTTTGTATAGATTTCGAGATCGCATATGCCAAAAATCACCAAAAACAAACTTTCAGTGTCAAATCCCGTTCCTGGATTTCACTATTGCAAGCTACGTATTTGTATTAAGGAGATTCTATATTATTTTTGGGAATTTATATTAATTTTAGATTTTAATTACTTAATTACAAATTTTGAATTTTTTAAAATAATTATTTAAATTCATAGACCTTCAGGGGTCACTCTTAATGTTTTCGAATTGTGCTCAACCCCACGAACACATAGGCGAAGGTCATTCATGAATCGGGACGAGAAAAGAGAAGTTACAGACGTTAGAAGTTCCTTAAATAAAATAGGGATTTAATATTTTTAGGGCTTCCTATTAATTTGGGAAGGGACTAATACGAGGAGAAAAGAAAAGAAAAACGAAATGAGAAGCTACTAGATGGCAGCAAGAGGACGGGGAAGATGAGAGTTGCAGGAAAGAAAAGGAGGGATCTAGGGACCAATTGGGGGAGAGGAAAAGAGGGAAAGGAAGAGCAACCAACCCGAATCATTCCTCGACTCGTTATAACCGCGTGACTTGACCCGGTTCCGAAGTGAATTTTTGACGTGAAATCGTCGATTTTTCCGGTGAATTACACTAAACCAACACCTGTAAATGGATCCCCGACCTTCCTTCTTCCCTTTTCCACCAAAAATCCGAGAGTTTTTTGCCTCAATTTCGTGAGAATTGCACTAATGGGTTCGTTGGGAGTACAGCGGCGATCCGCCAATTTTGCAGGTACCACCATCTACCACCACCGTCATACAAACCCTTTTAAGACCAGGAACAAAGCCTAACCAAGTTTGGGAGCGGCAGAGCTTTGAATTCGACGAATTGAAGTTCACCCTTTTTAGGGTTTCTGGCAGATCGAGGTGATTTCAGGCGACTTCCAAGTCAAACTGAACTTCGGCCCATGTATGAAAAATGTTTCTCTCAATGAGTTGTACATTCCTACAAAATTTGGTGAATTTTAGAGTTGGTCAGAATTTGTGGTTTTCATTCGCCGAAAACTACCACCCACGGCGGCGCGTGGCTAGTGGGCCGACGTTGTCTTTTTAAGTTAAATTTGATGTTCTTATTTCAGATTTGATATCCATCTTATGGGGTTTAATAATTTGAACCTAGTATGGAATATTACGCCACTTAACCATTTAATGATTCAATGATCCGACTGTTGGATCGTTACTAAACTTTAATATGTTATAGTACGTAACATTTGAGGACCATGGAAACTTAAGGATCGGGAATCCAATGTACGGATCTTCCCAAATTGAATTTCTAAGTTTGTAAAACCAAATGTTGATAGCAACATAATTCTAGCAATTGGCGGAGATCCGACCGTTGGCTTGTTCCAAAATTTTAGAATATTATTCTATTAAATAAATGAGACCCTTGGGAAGTTACAGATCGAAAATCCATGGGCGGATGTTCTAGATCGACTTGTATAGGGTTGTGGACCCCACCGTTGATAGAGACTTGACTTTTGGTCAATATGTTATGAATTGATCTTAAATATTAAAATCAATATTACTAGAGACTATGTAGGGTTTAGTGGGCCTATATTGGTTAGTGAGTTATCCCAATTAATATATATACCTCGGTTCACGTATATGGGATGTCTTATTGTTATATATGTGTAGTTATTTTCTTGATAACAAGAATGATATGTATAAATGTTTTGACAATGTGAGATAGAAGTATCATGTAGAACTTATATGCTTGTGTGACAAGTTAGTTAATGACCATGAGAAGTTGATAGTGCAGGTGCCTACGTTGTAACTTATAGGGGTTAAGGTATGGGTAAGTTGTGTATTGAATTTACTGCACCATGTAGCAATGGTAAATAGATGGTCCTGCTTGGTATATTTGCAATGAGGGACCATACGTATTTCAGGGGTGATCATGTTTGGTATATCCGTGATGGGTGATCCTCGCTTGCACGATTAAACTATGCTTTTTGTTCTATTTGGTATATCCGCGATAAAGGACCATACACATTCTAGGAGTGATCATGCTTGGTATATCCATGATGGGTGATCATTACCTAGAGCTATAAGATACAGTCCTGCTTGGTATATCTGTGATGGTGAACTATTAGGGGTGATCATGCTTGGTATATCCGCGATGGGTGATCACTGCCTACGTTATTAGACTATACATATGGTTCTGCTTGGTATATCTGCGATGGGGGACCATACGTATTTTAGGAGTGATCATGTTTGGTATATCCGCGATGGGTAATCACTACTTAGAGCTAGGATGTGGTCCTGCTTGGTATATCCACGATAAGGGACCATACATATTTCAAGGGTGATCATGCTTGGTATATCCATGATGGGTGATCACTACCTGCACGATGAGATTATGTATATGGTTCTGCTTTGTATATCTGCAAATGGGGGACCATACCCAATCTAAGGTTGATGAGGATTAGTTGTACTTGGTACATTTTGATAAGTGATCATATTTTAGTTAGATTTCGTTTAGTGGTCCGGAATCCCTACTCTTGCTCATTTCCATAAGGTCAGCTCGATTCTAGATTTGAGTGAGTAGGAATTGCTCACAGTATACGTTATGTTTATAAATTAGAATTACCATGTTATTACTTGGAATCCAAGTAAGGAATTATGTAGAATTCCTTTATTAAATTTTGTTCATTGAAATGCAATCTTATTGATTGATTAATGTAGTTAAATGTTAATATGGTGCATCTTTGATTCTTAGGACTGATTAATTGGAGTGATTGTGGAATAATGTTGGATATGATTGTTATTATTATAATTAGACTCGTTGACCAATGTGGCTAGAGAATAACATTGTGCTTCGTTGACTGTTCTTTGAGATATTGCATAATATGAATTACGGTATTATGTGAAACACAGTGATTTATATGATGGATGAATTGGAAATCTTGATGGTAATGTGGGTTTGTTATGTAGCCTGAGTCTAGTAATTTCATGCTTGTCAAGTTCTAAAGAATGATTAAGGAATTTTATGCCTTTCTTCTTGAACGGACTGTGATATATGTCGAATTGTAGTGAATGGTGAACTACAAATAGCTTGATCCCTTTTAGGGTACGTAGGCAGTCTAATGAGGAGGTCAGATGCAGCCATAAAGTATATGAAAATTATCACGTAATTCGAATCTTGAATTATGCTTTGTACATATCCCGAAGGCAAGGTCTATTGGATATACGGACATTTGGTGACGTCAAGTGTCGATCTTGGACATATGTCGGGATTGGGGCATGACATTCAAGGATTAGGTAACTGGACAAAATCCTTTGACGATTAGAAACGGAAAATCACGAGTTAATGGCTACTTTAGCTCCGATTTTGATGAGTTTTTACAACTATACTCCTCAACCCTAGAAGAATACAGTGAACAAAGCCGATAACTAATTTAAAATATTTACACTAGTGGTCACCACAAAATCTTACGTTTACTTAATGGAAGTATAGGAAACACTCAAATGTTTGTTGAATATATTGTTTTGCCGGAATACACAGTCTAGGAAACTAATTTCAAAGATCCCACTGTCAAACTAGTTGGTGTATACTCAAAGATCGTATACACCAAAAACAAACTTTCAGGGATTAGGTGACGAGACAAAATCCTTTGAACGTATCATCAAGATTAACGGCTATATGACCTATGATTTCGTTAGGCAAACGTAAAATTTCCCCCACTTTTTTTTTTCAAAAAAATCAATTTTCCCTTTGATTAAATGGTTTCCCAACAAAATATTCTACAATTTCTTTGGGCAAAAGTAATTTTCCACCATTTTTTTTGTCAAAAATTAAACTGGGCAGACATTTTTAAGTGACCTTTGCCCAACTGGTTGGTTAGTTTGCCAACGAAGAATACTCCACTCACCACAAAGGCCTCCCTTCATGATTTTTATTCCACTTAGAATTTTATAATCTACTTACTTTCCAAATTCAATTGCAACTCTCCAACGCAACCCCCTTCCCTCCCCTTTCCAAATCCCACAACCAAGCCTCATGTGTGCATTCTCAAAATTTCATCCTCATGACCCATTTCCAAATTCACGACAATCCAATGCCACCCTTCCAAGCCTAATTCCTTCTTCTGGTCTCTCATTCAATTTTAATTTTTAAATAATTGTTTCATTAGTAAAATGTTTTGATCAACTCTTATTTATGATTAAACCATAGGAATATAAAATGAAAAAAAATATATGCTTGAAGGAATTGAGATAGTTGCAAAGAGATGGGGAAAAGAGAAGAGAATCCCTTTTTTTGGGTCATTGTGTGTCATTTTGCAAGAGTAAAATTCGTATCAAAATTTTTATTAAAAAGGAAGAGATAAAGTAGTGAGATGAGTTTATCAACACTCTTCATTAGGCAACATCTTACAAAGGATGTAGTGTGAAATTGTGATTCTCTTCATCATTGAGGCATGCACTGCATGAAGTGTGCTTCTGTTGACAGATCAAACTCTCCAACTATCAGTTTGGACGATACTTCTAACAAGTCAAATTAGGAAGACAAAAAGAAGAAGAGAGAGAGAGAGAGAGAGAAAGAGTTCAAATGACACTACTAGAAATTTGGCTATAAGCCGCTCTTTTCATTGGTGGCTATTGTCAAGTGTTGCCACTCACATTGGTGGCAAACCTCTACGGCCACTAAGCACCCACTAAACTAGAGAGTGTGGCCTATGTAGAGGACTCTATTGTAACAATGGTTATCAATATTGCATTGGTTCCTTTCTTGCAGTGCCACCCTAATTCACATCGGTGGTAAAGTTGCAAAATAATATTAAAAAAAAGGATGCCCTGTGTGGGCACCCAAATTGGAGTATCATATTTCTTTTTCTATTTTTGGTGAGAAAACAAGTTGTTATATCATTAAAATATAAGAATACAACTATAAATTTACATAACGGATATTTTATAAAATTTTGTACAAATGTTGGAACCAAACTTTAAAAAGTCTTCAAAGCCTTTGTTTCCAAGAGCTTAATCATCTCAATAACTTGAATCTGATCATCAGCTGCAGCCTGCACCCAAAATCAAACCCACAAATTTCCTAAGAATAACGTTAACTCAAGTCCAACTGAAAGTGATTAGAGTTGAGGACAACACTGAGATATGATCACATAAATACCAGGGAAAAGTAGATTTTCAAGGGGTTTGCAATCATAATTTACCATACAAAAATCTCCACAAATTCACTGCAACCCTTTTGCAACTTCAACTAAGAACATATTAAATTGACAAGTTCATGAATATGCAGACCACCTTCAACCTTGAAACAACAAATGATCTCCCAATCAACGTGGGTATTCAAGAATAAGATAAAGAAAGCATAGATACTATATTTATGACCAATGGGCAGAGGACAAGATACAACAAAGCATTTGCATATGAATAAGGGAGAACAAAAATGAGAATGGAATATCAGTGAAGAGCGCGCGCATACTCACACATATAAATGCATTAACATTTTCTCTTTTTTCAGAAACTCAAAAAACCAGGAAATTCCAATACAAGAGATCACCAACTAATGATCCAGGCAGCTACAAAACAGAAAACAAAAAAGTGAGTTCTAATTGAATTCATTTACATAGTGATAGCTATTTACTGTCCTTTCTCACCATAATCTTGACTCTATTCCATTATTCAAGCATTCTACCGTCCTTTTAGTTCTACCATATGTGAATGTCTTCATATACATGTCAGCATATATATACATATACATACATATGCACACTGAATTCTGAAAGCAATGAGAGAAATATACCTTTGGGGCGTTGATGCCAGAAGGTTAAGTGAGGGATCTAAGATGTTTGAGAGCAAGAATTTTTGAGCAATTTGTCTGAAAAAAGTTGAAAATCTTCGAACAGAGTAGAGTGAGTTGGCCTGGGCTAAAATAAAGAGGATGAACTCTAGAAAGTAGAAAATGTTGTTGTTCAACCAATCTCAGAAGTCAAGAAACCATACTATTAACAGATAAATAAGTTTTAGATATCAATGTTTACATGTAAGTTGTTTGAGAAGGTAAATTAGCAACATATACAGTGATCAAAAGATTAACAGCAATAAACTGCTCATTATTCGAAATATACATGAAAGTTGTCATTCACATGATCCGAATGGTTGTTAATACAAAGGACAAAACAGAAGAAAACAAATATTATAGCGGCATAAGTTGAATAATTGCAACAAGCAAACAAATATAAGACTTAAAAACTGGAAATGAAAACATGTAACATTGAGTTTTAATAACCAAAAAGGGACCTTGTTTAAGCAGCTCCACAACAGCATTTATGCTTGGACGATGAGCTACAAAAACAGAAAAGAAAACACAAATTAAACTAAAAAAATATAGAATTTAACACTAATCCAAGGATTAAATATCAAATATAAAGTCATTAGGATTGGGACATTTGCATTGAGGAATATCTACTACATTATGAGTTCCTAATGATAAAGCCTAATCATGGGGTTTTCCGGTGAGCCACGAACAGCTAACTGTGCGCAACACTGCCAAACCCAGATAATATCAAACCTTACATGTTCACCAAACAGAGTTTGGAGTATCAGTCCAATTTATGGGAAATGGTCAAGTTCAAACGGAATAATTAAAAGGATTCCTAAGACATATCAACCGGGATTTGGATTTGATAAACACCTAAACGAATTTCTGAGACAAATCAGTTAGCAAGTAGTTTTAATCCAGTCATTTATGTCCAAACAATCTTCCCAGCACACAGGAAGGACAGCCCTACATTGGCTGAGTGCATTAGTTTGCACATGATGACCTTCTAAGTTCAAGGAGTTCCTTCTGCATATATATGGTTGGTGAGATTAATTTTAATAATCTTTTCATCTAATACTATGTAGCTAATTGGTCATGCAACTTGATTACTCCTATGCATATTAGAAATAAATCAAAAACACAAAAAAAATTGAAATTTTCATACCTCAAGTTTCTAGGAGGGTAAGAGTAAAAAACCACGAAAACAATAAGTGCGTGCTCAGATCAAATCAGCCAAAACTTGATCTAATTGCAGCAACTTGAGTGAAATCCGACTTCCAATTGTTGCACCTCCTAGCTTCCTTCTGCTGCAACTCAAATTTGGTAGAACAAAGTCTCAATCTTTAACAGATCGGAAAAACCCAGTAATCACACATATTTAACAGATCGAACTCAAAAATTAAAGAACGAAAAGAAAAGGTGAGGAATTTACTCGAACCCACAAAATTAAAATTAATTACAGCATAATTAGGCTAAAGATTCAAAATTCACAATGTAAAGACCTAAATTAAACATAAAATTCAAAATTCACGACGCAACAACCCGAATTAAACACAAAATCAAGGTCCTTTCAGAAACATAAGCTTAAGAAGGCGAAAATCTGAAACCTTTCGAAAGCGCAGAAATAAAGAGAAAAAAGAATTAGGGGAAAAGTTGGGAAACTTACTCGATGGGTTTAGGTGAAGGTGCCAAAATGAGCTGATCGGCAAGGCGGATTGAAGCTCGAAGGGTCAAGCTTGGACTCTCCGACAGTGGTGATATCTGGGGTTTTTATAGACATAGAGGAAACCTAGATTCAGAAAATAGAGAGAGAAATAGAGACCTTGATTCGAAGAGAAATGGTGAAGCCCTAAATCGAGCTGCTTGGTGCAGAAGAAGAGTGAGGCGAGGAGGGAGACGGGGAGAGCATGAGTCAAACAAAATAAGGAAAAGCTGATAATGGAGAGAGAGAACCAAAGCACCCAAAGAAATCGAAATCGCAGAGGATAAACGTGGCCTTGAAAGGCAAGGAAGTCATTTTATTGTAGAAAAGATGGCAAAAAAGTGGCTTAATAATCGAATTGAGGGGCATTTTGGTCTGCACACTACCCTAGAACAGTACCACCCGAGTTTTGGTTTTAGTAAATATAAATTTTTATTCATGTATTCCATCAAGAAAAGAAACTCGGCGTATAGAACAATTATAGGTACATAATGATTTGATAAGATAACACTTACAACTGTGCAAGACCTTGCTATTGCACCAGCATGGGAGCAAAGCGTAAATTATTTTAATCAAGTACATACCAATCGGTTGTAAATTTTTTTACTGCAGGTTGTTGAAATACCAACCACAACAATCTTAGCATCAACCTCCTCCTGCAAGGAAATGAAGTTAAACTTAAAACAGATCAATCTGGGAACACATGTAAATGAAAATTAGGGTTGTCTAACTACGTATTTATTTGGGGGTGAAACTACTGTAGAATAAGATTATTAAATGAAAAAACAATTATTTTTGACAGATACAAAGGAGAAGACTGAAAAAGAAATAAAAAAATATGCCCCAAAGTTGAAAAAACATGTGTCTTTGGTGTAATTTTAAGAAATAAAGTTAGTTAACAGACACCAATCATTGGTGGCTGATTTCTTAAGGCCACTGATATCAGTGGCATCCCACTGTAAAGCCACCAAAAAATAGTAAGAGTAGTAGTTTTATATCTATGGCCACCAATTGCAAAGGGTGTGCAAAAAATGGTGTGCAATGAGCATAATTCTAGTAGTGTGATATCCTCCAATGATGAGCTGTAACTTGTTAGTGATTCTTATGATCAATCGAGAAATGTTAGAATCAATCGTGCGTGTCTACATGTAGTGCTACCCAAAAGCAAATTTAGGGTTAGAAATAATCCACCAATCTGATAAGTGATGAAGTGTAAATCGATAGGGATACAATTGTGAGATGCGATATGTGCACCATATCAAAAGTCCCATAATTTTTCTTTTTCTATGAATTTTGACATACCGACCTCCCCAGTCCACTAATATAATATTATCGTCTTGTTAAAAATATAGATTATGTACAGTTAAATATGATTTGGGCAGAGGCCCTAATAAAAAAATTTCTGAAACATTGTCATCTTCGCAAAAGACAGGAGTAAAGAGTTCATATTTATAAATATTAAATAATAAAAGACAACTCCTTATTCTGTTTTATTTGTAAGTTAAAAATCTTATGTTTAATTCTCCTTAAAAACAAATTTGAACTCCAAAAAAAAAAAGTAATAACAAGGTGACAACGAAGCACTATTTCGCTATTACATATTCTGAAATGTAAAAGTGACAAATCAACACACTGAATTGTTAAGGATACTCTGTTAAAACCCGTTTGATTGAATAATGCTATTCATACTAATTATTTATACCGTATATTATATATCACCTTATGTGCTAAGTGAAGAGGACACCCTGTCAATAATTCTGAATTTTATAGTTATTTTTTCATTGAATTTTATAATTCAATTATTCAAAAAAGTAAAAGCAAAAAAGCAAATCCCAAATCTTTTTCAATTCATTATACCACATTCCGATAATTCTGATTAACTCTATCTTTGGCCTCAACATACCACGCCCACCGATGAATTTGGATTTGATGCCAATGGAAGCTACTCCGATCCCAACCCACGATGAAGACTCATAGAACCCAGTGGCGGCGCTGCCCTCTTTCACAAACCCAGCACTGCCGTCATCTGCATCTCTATTCTCCTTACCACCTGCGTCACTCTCTCCACCGCCGCCGCCGCCGCCTCCCCTCTCTTCTACTTCTCCAAAATCTTCCCCCGTTTACGACTCCTCATCACTCGAATCCAACCCTGTTGTTCTGTTGGTTTCCGCAAATGGGTTTCGATTGGGGTACGGCTCGGAGGGTCGACGCCGATTCGGATTGGGGTTTGATAGGCTAGTGTTTTAGTTAAATAAATATTAATTTTAACGAAAAATCACAGTTTTACATTAAAAAGTTAATCCTGACATTATTTATTTTACCAGTTATTTTACTTTTATATTTAAAATTCAAAATTTTCAAACTTTTTTTATTAATTTTTCTTAAATAAATTAGGACATTTAATTGAGGTGGATGCCCACCACAGTAAGGCAGTATAAAAAATATGATATAAATAATGGATAACAATAGCATTATCCTGTTTAATTTGATTTTATCTTAAGTAAAATGTTCGAAGTCTCTAGTACCAAATTAATGAAATTTGACCATGACCCCAATCGTATCATCGATCCCAGCAGTATTTAAATTTTTAAAGTTCCCTTTCGGCACCTAAAAAAAGTATTATTAATTAATTAAAACACAGGAGCAATGTAATATGACTTGATCACGTTCGAGAAATTCTTTAATGTATTCAAAACATGATTTATTAACTACAATCAGTGGTTCAGTAGTAAGGATGTAAATTTCAGTTCTCAAAATACAAAAAATAGGGAGATCTTACGTTCGAGGCTCCAAACCGATGAGTCTGCTTAACTGTGACTAGGGGAGACTGAAATGCTTCTGTGAGTCTTCCCAACCTCCAAAAATAGTGGATAACCATAAATTGCCACTAGTTTATTCCCCTTAAAAAAGAAAAAAAAACACGATTCATTACATTACGTATCATAATATTATTAAAAAAAATTGAAAAATATATTCTTTCTAATTATATTAAGACACCTAAGGCCATTTCCAACCGAAAGATGGCCAAAGGATCATGTTTAGCCCTATAGTCCTGCAAGAAATAATATTTTAATGAACAATGTCAGGCCATATTTTATATCATCTCCAACTGAAGGGCCAAAGGGTCATAGGCCAAACATAGTTCTTTGACAAAAAACCATCTCCAACCGAGAGGGTCAAAAGATCATAGGTCAAACATAATTTATTATTTTAATTGAATTAATATGGTTAATTGAATTTAACTACCATATTAAAATATGGTTTTCGGACATATTTTGAGTGCCACTTGTCGCTAAATTAATAAGCCTTCGAATTTCTTATCTTTATAGAATGAAAAGGATGTGAAAAATTGGTGAAGAATTGAAATAATGAGATAAGAAAATGTGGAATGGTGAAAATGATGTGAGAAATGGGGTAGAAATAGCATAGGTATTTATAAAAAAATGAAAAATAAAAAAGATTTCTTTTTATTTTTAAATTTCGTCTAAAAAAAAAAAAAGTCAAACAATAACCTAACGTCAGGTAGCAGGTGCTTGGGCTGGGCTATAAGGCTGGCGGACTGGCTGCTCTTGGCCAACCCTTTGGCTAGTTCTTCCATTTTTGGCCGGCCAAGGCCCACGAGCCCTCTAGCCTAACTCTCGGTTGAAGACGATTTTCGCGTTAAAACGAACTATTTTAAGTCTTATGGCCCTTTGATCAGGTCATTTAGAGATGGCCTAATGTCTCAACTTGTATTTCAAATACATAAAAAAAAGTCGGGAGAGTCCCATTTTGTAGGGAGCGACGTGACATGGGAGACCAGGGTCATGTCGATCTCACCTAACGCAAGAACATGCACGATACAACAAAATAAAGTGAAGAATAAAGATTGCGAAAAAGCAAAATGAAATTTGTGATGGAGGGACCACTCAATTTTTCTAACATTATGTTGATATGATAAAAATAAATTTGAAATTTAGACAAAAGTCATAATTTACATATGAATGTGCATCAATTTTTTTGTTTGGGTTCATAAATATAAAAATTTAGGATTTTCTAGTGAAAAAAAAAAAAACTTGAAACTTGAGATTCAATTCCAAAGTTTAAATTTCATATAAGTATGAGTTATTTCCAAATTTCTGTAAGTGAGAGTTTAAAAATAAAAAACACATGAAAACTCAACCATGATTGGCCACGACCACAACATGTCGCCACCACCTACCACCACCACCTCCCATCATCACCATCACGACTACCGCCACCACCACCGCCATCGTCGTTGCCACCGCCGCCACCACCCACCATCATCACCTTTGTCGCCACCACTACTACTAACACATTTCATAATTACTATCTTTTATTTATGTATTAATAACCCTATACACACGTTAAATTTTGTATTTAAATTCTATCGTTTTTTTAGGTTAAATAAATAAGAAAATTCATAAATTCTAGAAAATAAAATTCCCTCATTTTTATTTTTTGTCAATTTAGAATTCTTTAGTAATCTTAAATTTTCTCAAGCACACTGTAATTAAATTGTCACAAAATCAAGCTACTAGCACCTACGAATTCAATACGTATGTGATACCATGCGCAAGGAAAACTTGGCTCCTTAAGATTGCGGAGTTCCTCCTCAAGATACGTTGTGACCATTTCAAGAAACTTTGTACTCACGATTGCAACTCTTCATAAGTACAAAGAGATAGACGGTTCGTAATAAATTCATTTAGCCAATCAATTATACCAAACAGATATATATCACAACATACGTCACCCATGGATATTGGTTACAACACTCATGTCTGAAGGTGTATTAAGTTCCACAAATGGTAAATGCATTGAATGAATTCTGGCAAACATAACAAGCACATACATGGGTCCAAAGATCGACCATCAACAAATTCACACAAAAATATATACTTTTGGGGAAAATTAATTATAAATTGAATAAATAATTTAACTGCTGTTCAGAGACAACACTGGAATGTTATAGCCTACATATTTTGTACATGAAACATTTCTCTTTTGTCTTTCTAATGATTGTTTTGGCAGTGGATTCCCCCAAAATACAACAAAATTGGAACTTAAAGATAACAAATTAAGAAATAACTAAGCCTAAATGATCAATTGGTGAAAAAAAGAGGGAAAAAAAGCTGTTTATATTTCACTGATCTCACCCTCTTTACATAAACCAACATCTATCACCATGGTCCCCTTCTTCTTCGAGTCCACGATCCTGCAACAATTTCGCCTCGGAGACTGCCCAGAAACACACCCCAAAAACGAAGGAATGAAAACGCGTTAGTTATCATTTTTTGTTTCAGTCGACAAAGATGTGGTGGTGAAGTGTGTAGTGCAGTAGTAGATAAGTGAAATGGAAAGTTCAGAGTGGTGGTAAATGGAAAAGAGGAGTGCAAGCTCTTGAAATGTACTTACTCTATCCCATAGATGCGGGTTGGGCTTCTTATGAACCTCAACTTTGTCGAGATTAGAAGGATTAGCCATCTTCCACTTGCAGTGGGGATGGGGGGTACGATGCTGGACATACTCGCTAATTGTTGAATTCGTCGTAGCATTAAACCTTACCTTTGACAAGTAATAGACAAAAGGTTTCTGGCATGGGTTTCGGCTAACAGGACGGGTGTTGAATGCATATGCAGTATAATCTGCTCTTCTGTACCAATTTAAAAACGTTCGGGATGGCATTTCCATCTCACGGGGAGAAAAGACTCCCCGAAAAATTTGTACAGCAAAGCCCCATGAAACTGAAATGGTCCAGCTCTTTGACTTGTCGTAGCAGATGGATTGTTGCATAATTCCTGCCGAGTCCAGCTGCACCGGTGCAAAAAGCCGCTCAAGGGCTTGAATACGGGTCACATTGGGGAAGATGGGCTCGACCACATCCAGGTGATGCATCGTTACTAAGGGTGCCACTGGGTGTGCTGCAAGGAGCCCGAACAGGTTTCCGTACACATCATACTGAGAGCCATTGATAAGAAAGAAACGCACTGTAAGTTCACACCAAATCTATCTGAAAAATCTACAATTTAACCATACAGAAAATCAGAAAAACATTGTGGGAACGGCAGCGGAGGATCTTGCTCTATTGCCAAACTAAACCTACGTTCGTTGAATGCAACAAATATATATCGGTTTAACCTAAAGCTCGCAACAAATCCGCCGTTGCCTGCTATAATTCTATGCCAAAATTAAGCTTAATCCATCAATGTAAAATGATCACCGGAAAATTTTCATGTAAAAGGAAAAAAAAAACCAACAAATTTCAACCTTCTTCACCTCGAAAGACCACCGACATAATTGAGGTTGGGCAAAACTGAAGCTTCCATTCATTCGATGTCGACAGGACTCTACCGAGTCGGTGAAGGAGCGCGACGTACACGGACAGCAAGTGGTCGTGGGGGATGTGAAATTGTGTAAGCGCGTGATGTGTAGTGAGCTGTGAGACAGACCTGGTCTAACCCTTAAATGCACGTGGGGCCCATCCCGTCATCTACGGATCCCGAGCATCGACAACTTTGAGCAAATCACCCGCCCAGTCTTAGATCCCCACCTCGGACCCAATGTTTTGTTTTTATAGACCGGTTTTACGGTCTAGTGAACCGACACAACGAAACGGCCCAATCTACCATTCGCCGACACCGGAAAGTAACGTATAGGGAATTATCGAACTAAGAAGATGATTAAACATTAATTAAACTCGTTAATACTTAATTAAACAAGAAACACTAATTAATTGTAGTTCCAGAATCCAATGCACAGAGCCAAACCGACACTGACCCAATTCGTGTTTCGGACGATTTTTCGGCCCAAACTAGAGAGTTTCGGGATATGCCGGGTGTACTAGTTTCCATTGCAGGAAATCAAGCTGGGTTTTCAAATTCGGAAAAAACCCCAGATAAATTCAAGCCAAATTACGACTAATTAAAGCAAAAACAAATCAAATTAAGCAGATTAGAGTACGCACCTGGTGAAATCCGAGTTCTTTAGTGAGTGGGACGCCGAGTTCCGCCATGCACGCATGCATTCGGTCGTCGGAGCCGTAGAGTCCGGGGTACCTCTGAATGCACCGGTCCTGCATTTTGCTCAGCGCCATCGCCAGTGGGTAGCTGATGGCAAAACCGCCGCCGCCGTACGCCATGCCGTACGAGAAGAAAATGTTCTGCAGGTGGCTTTCCGATAAGCTCCCGATATAATAGTACTGCGTGTGGTCGTACTTCCTCAGGACCCGGACAAGGTTGTCGGTGATGAAAACGGTGTCATCGTCGCCCATCACGAACCACCGGACGTTCTTGAGGCCGAGACGCAGCGTTTCGCTCACGATCCGGGATATCCGAATCGCGGACCGGTGGCCCTGTTTGTTCGTGTAGGCGAACCCGGAGGTGTCGCCGGAGATTTTAATCGGCGGAAGACCGACGCCTTCCGGATTTTTATCCTCTACTTTGCGGTCCAGCCAGACTATCCCGCGCATCGACTTGGGCTTGTACCAGAGCTTGATGTAGTTCTTCCTCTGTTTCCAAAGCTTGGCGGAGGCGGCAATGCCGAAAACGATGTCGTTTATCTCCGTCGGCTGGTTTGCTTTATCGGGTTGTTGGGTTTTGAGCTGGAGCATCTGGGAAGTCCGATCTTGGGCGGTGGTGGTGTTGCCGGTGGAGGAGGAGGAGGAGAGGCGGAGAGGGGTGAAAGGGTCGTTGTCATCGGAGCAGGCGGCGCGTGAGGTGGAGACGACCTTGAGAGTGTAGACGATGTAAGTGAGAGAGACGAAGAGGAGGAGCCAGACGAGGAGTTTAGGGGTGGCTCGAGATTGGGAGCCGGGTCCAGGAATTGGGGTCCCTGTGGAGCTCCGCATCTGATCCCAAATCACTTTCTCTTGATCTTTCTGGCTCCCTTTCATTTTTCTCTCCAAGACCCTCTCTCCCTCAAAGCTCAACGCTTTTCGCTGCACTCTGTTGATTGAAGAAAAAAAATCAGAGGTTTTGCAGCATTGGGTTTTCAAAGGGTGTTAGATTGTGGGGGATATTTTGGTTCCTTTGGGAACCCAATTGGGGCGGTTCAGATCACTCTGGAATTTTCAATCAGTGGTGGAGAAAGATTGGGACTTTTTGGGGGACAATTGGGGATTGAATGGGAATGGGGAGACCCAGTTGGGTGATTTGTTGGGTTAGGGGGTTTGGAATTGAAGGAAATGGGAGTGAAAAGAAGGAAGAAGATGAGGACGGTGTTGGTGTTGCAGAAGAGAGGTAAAGGTGAGAGCTTGCATTGCTTGCTGCCAGGTTGCACAAATCACACCCCAAAAGAGAGCTGCACCCCTGAATTTTAATCTCTAATACTTTTTTCCTTTTTTTTTTATTTTTTTTTAAATTATGTAATTTTGTTTTAATTTTGTTAATTTGTTTTGTATTTGTGTGGGTTAATTTCACAATTACCCCTAAGATTTGCAAATTTTTTCACTTTGGTCTTCCAACCTTTTTTCCGTCACAGTTTGGTCCTTTAACTTTTCAATGTATATCACTGGACCAGGATTCTCTCTAGATCATTCTATAAGGATCTTGTCAGGATCAATTCACCATAACCGTTCACCACAAATCATGCGGTCATAAGTAATTTTGAATTTTTTATCCTTATTTTTAGTTTGCAAGCACAAGTCACGATTTCGTTTCTTTCTCCATCCCTTTGGAGCCTTCTCTGTCACCACACACCGAAAACACCTCTGATATCGCCTCCAGACGAACCTCGACGGATCAAAACAATTGCCCAAAACCATAGACATTTGCAACCTCAGACCTCCAATTCTTCTTCCTCACCGTCACATGTAAGACTAAGTCCTGACTCCTCACCAAAACAAACTCTTAAGTTGTTACTCAATCAACAGTTTTGTTTTGGATAGGTTTTATATTTTTTTGAATATTTGTTTTACAAAGATTATTGCGATTAGCTTCCACCGTTTAATCTGGTTGTGATTTTGAATTTTGAATTGTAGCTTGTAAATAGGGTTTTCAAAACCCTGATGTAATCTGTATTGAATTATAAATACATGACACCCTACATTATTAAGGGTATGCAAAACCATTGAAGAAAACCTTGTTTATTAGTTTTAGTTTCCTGCTAGTTTCTACTTTTATAAACTTTTGCTCTAGTTCTTTATGGTACTCATAGCCCTATAAGTCCAACTACAAAATATCCAATTTTTTTTCTACCCATCATGTCTTCGAACAACAATACTGGTGCGAGTGATCCCATATTAACCCTCCCCCTACTTGCAGTCTCTACTACAAATATGTCTTTCTCCATGACTACTATTGTGAACATCAAATTGAATAGGACTAATTATCCACTGTGGTTAGCCCAGATTTATCCAATCTTGAAGAGTCGTGATCTTATGGGCTATGTCGATGATGATGCTCTCTACCCTCCCAAACATTTTGTTGGGAGCAACTTTGTGAATCCTGCGTATAACACGTGAATGTAGCAAGACCAAATGATCCTCAACTAGATCAATGGTTTTCTCATTGCCTCGGTTCTTGCTACTGTGGCATGCAAAAGATCTACTCGTGCAACATGGGAAGCATGGAAGCAAAGGTATGCCTCATTGTCACAGAATCATATTTTTTTTCCTCCACAATGAATTACTTCAAAGTAAGAAATGTGAGTTATTTGTTGCTGAGCACCATGATAATATGAATGCCATTGCTGACAATTTGGCTATAGCTGGTAAGCCTGTGGATGATGATGAACTCATCCAAATCATTTTGAACAATCTTGGCCTTGGTTCGAAATGACAATCAATACAGCTCAGGCTTGTGATACACCTATCACATACCCAATTCTGGAAGCTCTTTTACTGACTACTAAGAGGATGATGGAACAAACTATTCCTTATGTTGAATCAGCCCATGTGAATGCTTTTATAGCTGCAATAAAACTTTGTGGACGTTCTCATGATACTGGAAGAGGTGGATTTCCGTCCAATTGTGGAGGCAACAATCCACAAATTCCTAGTTATCGTAACAACTACAGCTACCAGTGTGCTTCTGGTGGTATCGGTGATTGATTTCCTTCTAGAGGCAGTCGCATTACCTGTCAAATTTCTGGGAAAGAAAGGCATTTAGCCCTTGATTGTTACCAACGCATGAATGTTGTGTTTGAAGGTTGGATTCTAACCAAACGCTTGACTGCAATGGCGTCGTCACCCATCGTCCGGATACCAGACATTCTACATGTGGCTTCTGTATTTATTTGGGATCTAATTTGGTTTCGTGGAGCTCAAAGAAGCAAAAGACTGTGTCTCATTCTAGTACTGAGGCGGAGTATAAGCAGTTAGCTTACACATCAGTTGTCATGGCTGCGATCATTGTTCAGGGATTTACAACTAAATCTTGTTGAACCACATATATGGTGTGATAATATATCTTCAATTTCATTGGCCTTTAATCTAGTTTTTCACTCACGTACAAAATATTTGGAGGTTGATTACCATTATGTCCGGGAAAAAGTGGTTCATGGAGAGCTTCTTGCGAATTTCATATGTTCCCAAGATCAAATCGCAGACTTGTTTACTAAAGGGTTGTCTTTCGCATGTTTCAAACTCAGTCTATCAGCTTACGGGGGGATGTAAAACTAAGTCCTGACTCCTCATCCAAAACAAACTCTTAAGTTGTTACTCGAACAACAATTTTGTTTTGGATAGGTTTATATTTTTTGAATATTTGTTTTTCAAAGATTATTGTGATTAGCTTCCACCGTTTAATGTGGTGGTGATTTTGAATTTGAATTGTAGCTTGTAAATAGGGTTTTCAAAACCCTGATGTAATCTGTATTGAATTATAAATACATGACACCACATTATTAAGGGTATGCAAAACCATTGAAGAAAACCTTGTTCGTGTTTTTAGTTTCCTATGAGTTTCTACTTTTATAATCTTCTGTGATTCTCTAGTACTTTAACCTCTAGAACCCTCCATAATCTATCTCTAGTACTTTAACCTCTAGAACCCTCCATAATCTATCTCAAGTACATTAACTTGAGATTCATTACCAATCCCTCGCCGCCATCCACTTCCCCGTACTTGTCGTAGCTGTGACCTCTCTTCAACACCCTGAGAGCTCTTGGCCTTCAAAATTCAATTATAATTCCCAGATCCTCACTGACCCATACTCTTTATGGAATCCAATTCTGATTCCAAAAAAATTTTGAAACTCAATGACTAATAGGTAAGAAATCTCCATGCAGCCTCGTTTTTGTATGGGGTAATAAAACTAATTTCATTAATGAGTAAGAAAGAGAAAGACAGTGAAAAGAAGAACATGAAGATTTAGAGGAAGAGAGGTTAGAAAGAGATTCAGATGGTGAAAGAAATAAAATATATTACATTACTTTCTCACCGTTGGATTTGGTTCAACGACTAATGTAGAAAGTCTGAAGGATACCCAGATAGAGATCAGGAGAGGCTTCTAGTCCCTTATCAATGAAAAAAAATGGCTTTCGTCATAAAAGAGTTGATGGAATGAAATGCATCCGTTTTTAAAGGGATTTTAACTATTCCATCTTCTTTGATAGTTTTTTTTTTAGTACTAGCTTGTGACCACGTATGTTGAGGGGTGAGTATTTAGGTTGAATTACGGACAAAATCAACCGCGCTAAATCAGTTTGTTTGGTGTTAATGTAAGGTATTTTTGATCATTAAAATAGTACAGGCCAAGAAGAAGACCAAGAAAGATCAAAGTTCAAAAAGGAGAATGAAGCCAAAGTATACAATGGAAAGAGCTTTTTACTAAGTGCTATAGTTGACCGCTCACCAATCTAGTTTGACTAAGTAATGTAAAACACTTTTCGACCGATAAGGGCACGTGGGTAGATTGGCAACTTTATGGCACAATGATTTAGGAACAAACCTACTCAAACACGAATCCAGGCCACGTGTCGGCCACTAATCAAGGCAGAAGTCTAGGACATGACATAAAGGTAGTTGGACCACTACTCGGAATGAACATTATTAACTAGTCAAGGTCGAACAAGTCACTCGATATGCTTTGGTCCAAAAAACCATGCAGTGCCGACTGAATGATTGCCACTTCGCTACCGAATGTTGACTAATGAACAAAAAGGTTGTCAACACTCCAATTTACGTAGATAACTTATAACATCCCACATCGTCCAGGGGAATGGATCTTGTAAGCCTTATATGTATATTTTCATCTCGACCTAGCACGAGGCCTTTTAGGAGCTCACTGGCTTCGGGGTCCTTAGGAACTTTGAAGTTAAGCAAGTTCGCGCGAAAGTAATCCCAGGATAGGTGACCCACTGGGAAGTTCTCGTGTGAGTTCCAAGAAACAAAACCGTGAGGGCGTGGTCAGGGCCCAAAGCGGACAATATCGTGCTACGGTGGAGTCGAGCCAGGGATGTGGTGGGGGCCCGGGCCGGGATTTGACAATTTGGTATCAGAGCCAATCCATGGTCGGATGTGTGCCGACGAGGACGTCGATCCCCTAAGGGGGGTGGATTGTAACATCCCACATCGTCCAGGGGAATGGATCTTGTAAGCCTTATATGTATATTCTCATTTCTACCTAGCACGAGGCCTTTTGGGAGCTCACTAGCTTCAGGTTCCGTAAGAACTCCGAAGTTAAGTGAGTTCACACGAGAGCAATCCCAGGATGGGTGACCCACTGGGAAGTTCTCGTGTGAGTTCCTAGAAACAAAACCGTGAGGGCGTGGTCGGGGCCCAAAGCGAACAATATCGTGCTACGGTGGAGTCGAGCCCGGGATGTGGTAGGGGCCTGGGTGGGGATGTGATATAACTCATTTAATGTCAGAATAGTAAAGTAGGTGCGCCAAAAACTTTCTAGGTTCAGTGAGGACTTATATAAAGGGGTGGGCACCTTTTGTAGGGTCATACAAATATAAAAATAGAAAATTTAATCTCCTCTATAGTTAAGCGCCTCTTGTCATTTTTAAATCAATATATTACAAGCAACACAGTGGATGTAGCCCAGTTTTAAGGCATGAACCACTTGTCTTGAGTCTATTTTATTCATAGCTTTAATCTCAAGTCCACCGAGAGCTAATTGTTTTAGTTTGTTAACTTGCAAATTTTGAACATTAACAATTTGACATTGTCTATAGGAAACACATACAATTTAGTTGGGCTTTCTACCCAACTAACTCCAGCATATTTCGCAATGAAGTGATCATACTCCCCCAAGTATCATGAAAAGCAAGAAGGCTCTTACTCAAAGAAAAGAATCATTGAATTATGGAATGCCATACATCCATCATATAGAATGATAGAGGGAGAAAATTTTCCATGTGGCTGGAACATTAGCTGACTTGGAGCTCCCAACCAATAAAGCTTTAACACGTGTCTA
This sequence comes from Pyrus x bretschneideri, assembly GCF_019419815.1. Classification (NCBI taxonomy): domain Eukaryota; kingdom Viridiplantae; phylum Streptophyta; class Magnoliopsida; order Rosales; family Rosaceae; genus Pyrus; species Pyrus x bretschneideri. The sequence goes on along the minus strand of NW_025999613.1, from coordinate 918,161 downwards.
TTTCATAGTTAATTAAAAATTTTGCACGTTTTTCCATTTATGATAGACATTAATGAATTGATCAAAATATTTCCTAATATACCCCTAACATAACAGTTCAAAGATGTCAGAAAACTCTTAACTAACCCCCTTCCACGCTGACCACCTAAAAACCACCCATATCCATTGCCGCCCCTATGATTCCACCAGCGGCACTCCATCTTTATTCTCTTTTCCTCTTTTTCTTTCTTCTGTCATATCTCGTTCTCTCACTCTAATTCGACATGGAACTAGAGGGATGGTTGGCGACACCTCTGACTTGCCGTTGCCGAACTTTGATTTAAGATCCTATCAGTTTGTCGATGTTCTTAGTGCCTTCTTCATAAGAGAAGAAGATCACAAAAAAGAGGAAGAAACAATGAAAATGAAAGAGAAAGGGAGATAGAGAGAAGTGAGAGAAAGATAGGGGGTGGACGGTGCAAGTCTTTGGGAGTGAGTCGGCAATAGGGGGAGAAGAAGGGTCATGGAGGCGACTTGGTGAACTAAAAACTTTTTATTTTAAATTTTTTTATATGAGTTAATTGTGTTAAATTAATATGTTATAGAATACATGTGTCAATAAGTTATTAGTGGGGAACATTACTTTTTATGCTGAGGTGTGTGTTTCAGTCATATGAAAGAATTTGGTGTTTGTCCGAACACAACATAGTTACAAAGTTATTCGCTCCAATCTTAAAAAGCAATTGAACCGAATTACGCCCTTTTTCGTCAAATTTTGTAGATGACATCACTGTTATCCTCATTAACATATATTAGTGATCAACTTGGGACTAAAAAAAATTCAAGGACCAAAATGAAACCACCAGTAAAATTAGGGATCAAATTTGTAATTAACTTTTTGTGAATTTTTGTCTCTTATTTGGGTCCCACAAGAGTAGAGGCGAGATTGTGATTCAATCTTGGGTTGGGTTAGGTCACTTGCTTTTTGGGATGGGGTCAGACAGATCAGAAACTAAGATTACGCGCATCAACAGTCTAAAATTATTGTTGTTTTTTTCTAAAATTTTTTAGTAATCTAATTATTTTATTTTAGAAGAAAAATAATCTAATTATTTAAATACATTAATTTATTATCATACTTGTCGTGACCCTAGTGGCCTCATTGCAATTACTAATAATTAGCACTAGGCTTTAAAGTTCTCTTTTCTACTTTCGTAATTATCCTTTTTTCAGTAATCACTTCTGGTTGGTAGTGCGGTACTTAAAAAAAAAAAAATTTGTTTTTGCTGTTAAAAATAAACAGCGGTAAAATTAAGTGCTTTAATTTTTGATAATTTTTTTTTCTTTTTTTTTTTTACATAAAAATAATGTCTGAATGTTTAATAAAAATTGCTGTAAGTATGTTACAAAAAAAAAATATTGTATTTATTGAAACAAAAAGATAGTCTGATAGAAAAATACAAGATAGCGACGGAGGGAATGAGCAGGCATGCAATGCAGCAGCTGCTTGCGTTGGGATGTTGGCGAATCTGGAAGTGCAGAAATTCTGCTACTTTCCACGGAGAAACCTGCTGCCCGGTGGAAGCTCTCAACAATCTAAAATATCCAATCGAAGGAGTGGGTCGCGGCCGGCGGCAAGAAGAGAGGAGCAGGTCACCGTGGAAAAGAATACAAGGAGGGAGGAGACGGTTTGGAGGAAGCCTGCAATTGGTTGTTTGAAGGTTAATTGTGTGGTGCATGGAGATCGAGAAGAGACGATGATTGGAGGTACGGGTTGGGTGATTAGAAACAGTGCTGGGTGTGGGTGGTTCCAAATGGGAGGGGGACGTGGTGGAGTGAGGGCCGCCTCCTGTTTAGCCATCGAAGCTGTGGCGGTGAAGCAGGTGAGGGAGGCCTTATGGGCTTGCGTTGAGAAGGGATACCAGCAAATAATTGTGGAGTCTGATTCCTTTAATCTCATCTCGATGCTTAATGGTAAAGAAGTATATGATGCAGCCATTGAAAGTTTAATCTTTGACATTCGAGAGCTTGTCAAACAATTGAGTGCTGTCGAGTATGCTTTCGTGACTAGAAACTGCAATAAGGCGGCTCACTTGATGGCCTCATACACTAATACTAAAGGGACCAGGATCCTCTCGTAATTTAAGGATGAGAATCCTCATGACCAAGAGATGTGGACCGTTGGATAAAAATCAAACAGTTATAATTATTATAACTTTAAAGAGACCCACCTGTTTGTAGCTGTTAGATAAAAATCCAACGGCCCACATCCCTTAATCATGAGGATCCTCATCTTTAGATTAGGAGATGATCCTGATCCATACTAAAGGGGTTCTCAAAGGATGGAATTTTTGTTTCCTGAATATTTACTCAATGTTTTTGCTGAGAATGTAAATGTTGATATTCGAGTTGATTGAATAAAGCTATCGTTAGGCATAAAAAAAACAAAAAAAAACAAAAAGAAACGCATAGACATCTTTATATTTACTAAAGCTAGGCTTTTGATCTTTGTAGTTAGATTTTATTTTACGGTACATATGTTTTTATACCTATGAAAATTTGGACACAAAGAGTTGAGTCATTCGTTGTCACACTATTATAAATTTAAGAACTAACTCATCAAAACTTCAAAAGTACAAAAAGAAGAGTACAAAAAGGTTTCGTTTCGAATTGTAATTTGTATGAAATGAGAATGACTTCTCAAAAGTGCTAAGTATTTTTCGGTAATAAGTAAAGAAGGGACGCAAAGAATGCAAGTGATTCATTGTACATTTTAGTTGATTCAATTTGAGTTTTATAATGTTATATTGTATCTAATTAAATCCATTGTAACTAATACTTTCACCCTGTCAAAAGAAAAAAAACCCAATACTATTACGATTTTTGCTAAAACATTGTATTTGGGCATTTTTTTAAATTTATCAAGAAAAATTATAATTTATATAATATATATATTTTTTGCAATCGAATTAGTAGGTTAAATTGTTAATTGGTAGGCTGTCTTCAATAGGAGGGTAGTAAAAAAACCTAACTTTTGGTCCAAATCATCTCCAAAAAATGTATTTTGCGGTGGAAAAAAAAAACGATTTTGAGTTGCTAGTTTCATCTAAATTCTAATTTAATACTTGAAGTAAGTGAACTTTAATTTAAATTTTAACCTTTTAATTGTTTGATATTTGAAAATTCTTTTTAAAAGGTTTCAAAAAGCTAACTATGATTTTCTAGAAAAGGTTTTAAAACAGAAAAAAAAAGAAAAAAAAAAGGGGGGCTTACGATAGCCGGCTTGGGTTTTCGAACCAATGCGCAAATGTGCAGAATATCTTAAGCCTTCGCAACCTCTCGGGCAAACGAGCTACTTGCATGAGCATAGCTCATCAACTGTTAATATTAGTATGGTCTAGTAAATAATTAGAACCAACATTGAAAATATAAACTGATTGTGGGTTTGTTTTTAAGTTTTTTTAAAATAATTGAAAATATTTTTATGAAAGTGTCTTGGAAAATCAAAATCAATTTTTAGTAAAAATGTAAGTGAATCTTGTTAATGTACTTGAAGTGTTTTTAGCAAAAAACACATAATTGATACTTCTTTTACAATGCACTACAAGTGCTATTGAAACTCAAAACACTTTTACCAAAAACATTTACAATTATTTAAAAGGAGTTCCAAACAAATTTTGCCTCTCAACTTTTATTATTCAAAATTTCAAGACATTTCATTATAAAATAGACTATCTACTAGGAAAATATGACCAGAAAGGGGAGCATTATATATCTTTGTCTCAGTCAAATCAAGTGGTTGTCCTTTTCCTAAACCTAAACCAACAAATTCTATTACGCCCAATTAGGCTTTAAAGAATTGAAGTTTGAACCCAAATCATAGTGCTCATTTTGTTGAATTCCTCCAAAAACCCATAATTAATTTCCGAATATTGTGTCAAAGTCGATGTAGAACAAAATGGTTGAGGAACTAACTACATGACACAATAACAAAATCCATCATTTGTGGATTTGAATTAATATTTAGACTCTTAATATAACACTTTTATAGGAAAATAACTGCAAAATCTAACTCTAGATTCTAAAAGTTATTTTAAAGTCGAATTCAATCGTTTACCAGGTTAGACCACAATGACATACTCATTAAATTTTTTAAAAATGCTTGTATTTATGTTACTTGTCTATTTTCATATTAACTTTGGATGACATTAGAGTCTGACGTAGTATACAAAACAACTTTAACTTTATCTTTAGTGTTGTTATTCATATTTTTTTTTTTCAATTCATAAACTTTGAGATTTTTCTCCCTTCCTAAGTGAAGTTCATTTCCATTGTACTCTATATGGCTCCAACTACTTTAACTCTCGTCTGTGCATTCAAATCCAAGTTTCCTGCATTTTCCTGCAGTAGCAGTGATTTCTCAACTAAAGGTTGTAGAAAATTGGCAGTGATTTCTCAGATAAAAGGACCACAAAACTGTATTCCACAGCCTAAATGATCAATCCAAAACAAAAGATGAGAATCCGTATTTGGATCTTGACTCTGCGCCTTTGAGAACGATATTTGCCAGGAATATTGTCAGTTGGGGTAGCTGGGTGCCCTAACGTGTTCCGGAACTTAACGGCTACTTTGTTCTGTCAGTTGGGACAAGGAAAGCTAATCTTCCCGCCTTTGAGAACGGTATTTGCCAGGAATATTGTCAGTTGGGATAGCTGGGTGCCTTAACGTGTTCCGGAACTTAACGGCTACTTTGTTCTGTCAGTTGGTACAAGGAAAGCTAATCTAACCGACTTCTCTACAACATTACATCCATGACCGAGTTTTGTATCAACCTATTGCGAGAAACCAAAACCCTAAATAAGAACAAATATTGCAGGTTGGCCCGAATTCTGAAGACAGTGCCCGTGAAGAAACCATGGCAGCTTCTCGGTTTCTGATCAAACGTGGAACATATGGATGGTGTGATTAGTGGGGGAAAGTATTTGATATATCTTGAATCTGGTTATTCAGCATCACCCATTCTTTACCATTTTCATCGCACTGTAACGAGGATAACTAGTCACGCTTATGATAGGTTTGAGATCGATTCCCCCCAATATAAATGAAATTCAAAAGATGAAAAAATAATAATTAATTTTTGGCACGAACCAGCATAAAAAATTGTTGACACTAAAGTTACTGAATTAAAGTTAATAGAAATTATAGAATATGGTTGTGTCAAGTTATCTTCAATCTGATAAAGTGGACAGTTTTAGTAACATAATTATTTAGTATAATTGCATGTTTTATAAAAAAAAACATGTATGTATTAATGTAAAACTTATTAGAAATGTATTTTTCATTTCATTGATCACAAGAAGATTACTTTTGAGTATATATACATGTAAGCCAAGTCTAACAAACTGTAACAATTACTTAGTCTCTAAGTTTTATCTCTTGAGGAGATATTTACACTTTCATCCTCCCTCAAACTAAGCTGAGGTACCCAAAGAGAGAGTTTGTGTCTGAGAAGGGTAAATCTGGACTTGGACACAGACTTGGTACAAATATTTGCAACTTGATCTTGTGTACACACAAATTTGACAGCAAGTTGCTTGGCTAACATTTTCTCCCTTATGTAATGATAATCTATTTCAACATGCTTCGTGCGAGCATGAAAAATAGGATTCTTCGCCAGATAACTGGCAGAGATATTATCACACCACAACTGAGGAGAACAAGGAAGAGAATAGCCAATATCAACTAAAAGCTTGGAAATCCAGGACAACTCTGCGATAGTATTAGCAAGGGACCTGTATTCTGTTTTAGTGGATGATCTTGCCACTGTTGGTTACTTTTTAGCACTCCAACTGATAATGGAACTGTCAAGGAAGATACAGAAACAACCAGTGGATCGCCTGTCTAAAGAGCATTCTGCCCAGTCAGCATCAGAGAATGCTTGAATTGCCAAAGGAACAGGGCTTTTAGAGAACCATAAACCCATATCAATAGAACCTTTTAAGTACCGAAGGATTCTTTTAACAGCCTGAAAATGAGAGACTCGGGGACTATGCATGTACTGACAAACAAGATTAACAGCAAAACTCAAATCAGGTCGAGTCCAGGTGATATATTGTAAGGCACCTACCAAGGACCTGTATTCAGTAACATTGTTAAGAAGTGGAGACTCATGATCAAGCTTTTTTGTACTGAGGGGTGTTGAACATGGTTTTGCTCTATCCATGTGAGACTGTTACAAAAGATTAAGAATCTATTTGGTCTGATTAATAAAGATCCCGGATGATGATCTCTTGACCTTAATGCTTAGGAAATAATGCAAATGACCAAGATCTTTAACACGGAACAAACTACTCAATTGTGTAATCACCTTTTGACATTCTGCAGAAGAGGGTCCAGTGACTAAAATGTCATCCATATAGATCAGTATGAAGACCAAATGTGGAGCCCTTTTGATAAACAGGGAATGATCATTTTGAGAACCAATAAACCCCAAAGAAACCAGAGTACCATTCAATTTTTCATACCAAGCTTGAGGAGCTTGTTTTAAACCATATAGAGACCTGTGAAGATGACAAACATGATTTGGCTTGGATGAGTCCTCAAAACTAAGAGGCTGTTGCATAAACCTAGATTCTGTAAGTGTACCATGCAGAAAAGCATTGCTAACATCAAGTTGGTTAAGAAACCAATCAAATTGACATCAAGTTGGTAACTGGTTTTGCCACGGGACTAAAAGTCTCAGAATAGTCTAAGCCCTCTTGTTGATTGAAACCTTTAGAAACTAATTGGGCCTTGTATCTGTCAATAGACCCATTTGGCTTTTTTTTTTTATATTCTGAATACCCACTTGTAGCCGACAATATTATGAGATGATGTGGAGGGAACTAAAGACCATGTACCTCTGCTGAGAAGAGCATTATATTCCTCGTGCATTGCTTGGCGCCAGTAAGGATGTTTGGATGCTTGCAGATATGTGTGAGGAGTATAATATGAAGAAATATGAGCTGAAAGTGGATGCTTTGTGGCTGTGAAAACCTTGGGTTTAAATATCCCAGACTTTGATCTTGTCTGCATTGGGTGATGATTAGAGGAAGGTAAGAGAGGTGGTAAGGTTGAAGTAGGGGGTGATGATATAACATGAATGAGTAAAGAAGAAGGAGGTGAAGTAGGAGTAGTAAATGTGAGAAATGATGGGATTTGTTGAGGAGGAGAATTGAGAGATGTGGAAGGGACAGGGACTGAAAGATTATGAAAAGGAAAACTTATTTCATCAAAAAGAACATGCCGGGATGTGTAAACTCTCTTGGTTACAGGGTCAAGACATTTATAGCCTTTATGATGCAAGCTATATCCCATGAAAACACATAACTTGCTCTTCGGATGTAGCTTTGAAGGAGAGTATGGTTCTAACCAAGGGAAGCAAGCACATCCAAAAACTCGAAGAGTACTGTAATTTGGCAACCTTTGAAATAATAACTCCCAAGGTGAAGATTTATAGGTAGTAGGTAATCGATTGATCAGATAAATTGCAGTGGCAAATGCATTAACCCAATAGAAATGAGGAACACTAGAAGCGGCCAACAAAGTCCTTGCAGTTTCAACTAAGTGCCTATGTTTCCGTTCTACACACCCATTTTGCTCAGGTGTACGAGGACAACTAAGTTGATGTTGAATGCCATTGTCAATAAGAAATTGAGAGAAATAACTACTCATGAACTCACCACCAAAATCAGATCTAAGGGCAATTATTTTAGTACACAGAGAGTTTTCAACTATATTCTTGAATTGAACAAATGTAGAGAAGACCTCAGATTTGTATCTCAAAGTGAAAAACCAAGTACACTTGGTGTAATCATCCACAAAAAGTACATAATATCTAAAGCCATTGAGAGAAGACACAGGTGATGGCCCCCAAACATCTGTGTGAATAAGCTCTAGAGGTTTACTTGTAGTGCAAGTAACAGATACAAAAGGAAGTCTAGAACACTTGCCTAATGCATAATCTGAGCAAAAAGACTTATTTTTACTATGAGAAACTGAGATACATGATGTTGCAGCCAATTTATGTAAAATCTTCACAAAGGGGTGGCCCAACCTTTGATGCCACACTTTATTGGAAGCTTTAACAGTTGCAGTCAAAGCTTTAGGATGCACAGAATGGGATGAAGATGGATGAAAAAGATAGAAACCTTCTCTAACAGGACCTTTAAAAAGCATCATCCCCGAAGAAAGATCATTCACAGTGAAGTGAAAAGGATAAAGATGCATTGAGTACCAGTTATCAATCAAAAATTAATTTGCAGACAATAGATTTTGCTTAAGAGTAAGGACATGAAGCACATTATTTAATTGAAAATTATCATGTGCAGTAGGCAAAATAGAAGATCCAGAATGAGAGATGGAGAAACCTTTTCCTCACCAATGTAAACTTGTTCAGGTCATCTATAGGCTTCTGGATTCTGAAGATTGCCATATGAGTTGGTTATGTGAGAAGTAGCACCTGAGTCGACAATCCAAGTAGGAGCAGAATTCGAGGTGTTTGCCACCATTGCAGAGTGAGAGGATGTAGCACTGTAATTGGCATTTATGCAATAAGGACAGTCCCAAGCTTCATGATCAAATTGTTTGCAAATTTGACAAGAAACTTTCTTGCCAAAAAATTGAAAGGTGTTTCGACCTGTACGATAATTATTATAATTTTGCCTCTGATTGTCGTTGCGATATGAATTATGCCGTTGATTGTGATTATTGTTTGAACGAAAATTACCTCGATTTTGAGAATAATTCCTAGAATTGCGATCCATGCCACGACTGTTGTTTGTGGAATTTGAGAAATTATGAGCAGTGAAGGCTTGAGAATTAAGGTTTGGGCGTAACAGTGTAGGTAGAATACCAGCGGACGATGAATAAGCCTCAAAAGGTGTCACAAAGGACGATTTCTTGCGATGATTGAGTTGAATCTCTTTGCTTATCAACAGGCCATGAAGTTCATCAATCGTTGTAGATGCAAGTCGAAATTGTATCGCATCCACAAACGAATCAAATTCAGGAGGCAAGCCATGAAGAGTGATGGAGATGAGATCAGAATTATCAACCGGTGTGCCAGCACTAGCAAGTGCATCAGCAATTTCTTCAATTTTCTGGAGGTATTGAGCAGCAGTAGATTGACCTTTGGAAAGATTGCAAAGCCGAGATCGGAGCTCATGAATATACGACTGGCAAGACGTGATTCCAATTTAGCCCAAAGCTCATGAGCAGATGTAACGCCAACGGTGTAAGGAATAAAAGACTCCGAGAGCATTGAATTTAACCAGATGAGAATGTTCTGATCATTCTCGAACCAAGTCACAAATTCTGGATTCAAGGTTGTAGTACGATTTCCTGAGGCATCAAGAAGAAATTTAGGCGGTGCCTCCATGGATCCATTGATCAAACCAGTGAGATTATACTGACGGAAGATTAGAGCAAAAAGAGCACTCCAAGTCAGATAATTTGTAGTAGTGAGCTTAATCGGAACTAGAGATCCAATATTCTGAATCGTGATTGAGGTAATTGCAGAAGAGGCAGAGGAATTAGGGCTTGGAATCGCCGGAAGAGAGAGATGAACATGAGAATCCGCATCAGATGACGGAGATGCACCAGTCGCAGCAGTCACCATGGCTAGGGTTTGAAGTCAGCAAGCAGAAATGAGGCAAATTGGAGAAGAAGATCAGAGTGGGAAGCTAAAACGTTGGGATTGAGAAAGAAAGGCGGTCGTTAGACCAAAAAAGGCTCTGATACCATATTAGAAATGTATTTTTCTTTTCATTGATCACAATAAGATTACATTTGAGTATATGTACATGTAAGCCAAGTTTAACAAACTGTCCTAACAAAACTATAACAATTACTTAGTCTCTAAGTTTTATCTCTTGAGGAGATATTTACACTTTCATCCTTAATAAAACTTGCTTTTCCATCTTCAATTCATTTGTTTAATTAGGATCAAATCTCACCAATGAAAATGAGCAATAACAATGGAGGTTGGATGATCATAGTGACTCACTAACAACAAATACAAGCAAATACAACAACGATGACGACAACAACAAAAAGGCATATGAAGCATGTTAATTAACAACAAAATGTTTTGACAATAATTAAATGTCTGCTTTTCGTAAGGGGGTGGCTGTTTTATTGCCGTTGGGATTGTCATAAGAAATTCTTTAGGAGTATTTATTGTTTGTTTTTGTGCAAACTTTAGTCGAGGTGAGATTCTAAGTGTTGAAGTTTGCAGTGTATTTATTGGTTTGAATTTGCGTAGAATAAAGAAATTGAGAATATTTTGTTTGAATATGATTTTGCTCTTGATGTGCACTTGATTCTAAATGCTTAAGTTGATAATATCCTTTTAAGGAGTTTGGTTTTAAACTATTGTAATCTTATATGTACTAGAGTTGGTCTTTTGAACTATGGCATGTTTATTTGGAAATGAATTTTGTTACTGATGAACTAATTTGTTTGGGTTTATTTTGCAACTCGATTCCCGTATTTTTTTATCAAGCTCCCCCAAATCTTTATGCCGCAGCTGGCATAGGGAGTGCTATTGGAAAAGTGAGAAAGGTAATTAAGGAAAAAATAGTCAGCAAGGACCCTAGTTCTAGTTGGCTTCGGGTTCAAGTTGGAGGAATGATGCATTACTTTTTTTGCTGATGACAAATCACATCATGAGAGTAAAGAAATACATAGTGAGCTAATAAGGTTGTATTGCCAAATGTCAATGACATCAAATTGGAAAATGATGGTCCAAGTTTAATGATCTTTGAATGTAAAATCGCATCATTGAGAGTAAAGAGATGCATATCTAGCAATTCTCATTGCTTGCTCGACAACCACTTGCTAACAGAAGTGGCATCCTTGCCATCTGAGCAGGTTGGATTTTAAATTTATGAAATCCGGTCATATATGCTAAAGCAGTTAATATTAAACAGTACTGCAAGGTTTTACCATTATATTCATTATCCATCCTACAAGGCGCACCCAAGCCGCTACGGGAAGGTATTAAATAACAAATGATTTGAGATATAAAATATTCATAATCCACACATATGCACATGTCTATATCTCTGTATATAACATCGGCCATTAGCTTTCTATTTTTTCTCCATGGAATGCGTAAATATTAAGCTGCTTTTCAAGATTATTTGCAGAAGTCCAATAGTTATAATGTATAACCAGTAATCAAGCTTAGAATATCATTTTGTTTTACTAGCTTCATGAGTTGTGAACCTTCTAAGTGTTTAAAATGAATGATTGCAATGTAGTATCTGCTTGGAATTTGGCACGCTAATGTATTGGGGTGCTGCTTCAAGTTGAATTATGAGCAACAGTCGTGGAAACTAGATGGAGCTATTTCCTTATTTTTTATATTCTGAGCTTTCTTTTGCTCTTTTTCCATAGTGAACTGCCATATCTGACTAGTGAAGAGAATAACAGAGTATATGAAAATGTAAAAGAGTCCAAAGTTAGTTAGAGTTAGTTAAAGTTACCGTTGTAATAATTCTTTTACTTTTCCTTTTGGTAACTTTAGTTTTTACTCTATTTGTTTGTATATTTATACTCTGTAAAATTATTCCTTGAGTTAATGAAAAAGACTTTTCATTTCCTCAATATGGTATCTCTCGCCATAGTCTAACCACCTCGATCCTTTCTGAAATTTTATCACCTACCAAACAGCCTCTTCTCACATACCAAACAGCTTTGCTTCTACTTCCCTTTTGTGATTCTTGATTGGAATTCTGCAATCTCTGATCTTTAATGGCGGTCAATTCTTCTAGCTCATCTTCTCCGGTGATTGCCCTTCCTCGGTCTTCTCCTGCGATCGTAAATCCGAACTCTTCTCCGCTCATCTCCAATCCTAATTCTTAATTTCAGGCTTCGATTAACTCGATTACGATCCAGAATATTACTAGTATGGTTCAAACAAAGCCCAAATGCCACAATTATCTTGTCTGGAAATCTCTCTTCGATCTGATCTTCCGCCGTTATAAACTTACCAGAATCATCGACAGATCTGAGCCACTACCGCCTCAATTTCTTGCTGATGACTTTGGTAATCTTACCTCTTTTCCAAATCCAGCCTTTAAGCAGTGTTATAAGAAGGACCAGAACATTATCATCTGGATCAATTTCACTCTCTTGGAAGATCTCATTTCGTTCACTATTGGTGCTTAATCTACTCATGAGCTTTGGTAGAATCTTGAATGATAATTTGGTGGTGTCTCTCGCTCGCATATTCATCAACTCCACACTAATCTTTAATCAATAAGCAAAGGATCCTCCTCAATCTCTGAATATTTGCAGCGCATCAAGGAGGTTACAGATGCTCTCGCTGCTGCTGGCGCACTAATTGATGAACATGATCTTCTCCTCATCATTCTTAGTGGTCTTCCTGATGAATATGACTCGTTCGTGGATTCTATTCAATTCCACTTAGCTGACACAACCGTTGATGATCTTCATCGATTTCTTCTCAATAAAGAAATGGCTCTTTCTAGAAAGAAGCAAAATCAAGGTTTTTCTTCCAATGAACCGTATCAAGCTTTCAATTCCATTCAGGCATCAAATAATCCTTCACTGCTACCTAAACCAAATATTCCTAGGTTGCAAGCTCACAATGTTCAAACTCAGCCAAACAGAAACAATTTTTAGAGGAACAATTCTCAATGCAATTATTCCAATCGCTACAACAATAACAATCGCAGAGGACATCGTGGTGGAAATTGTGGTGGTACTTACTACAACAACAATCATAATTCTCCAAGACCTATTCCTTGTCAAATTTGTGAGGATCTAGGCCATCTGGTTATTGATTGTTCAAATCGTATGAATCCAAATTTCCAAGGGTGCATTCCACATGCCAAGCTTGCCATGTGTGCCAACACTTCCACCTATTCTTCCCCGCCATGGTTGATTTACTCCAGTGCAAGCTCTCACATGACAAACAATGTTCAAAACTTACAAAATCCTCAGTCATACAATGGTCCTGACAAAGTCTATATTGGAGATGGCCAAGGTTTGCCAATTCTTCACTTAGGTTCTTCGTTTATTAAAACACCATAAGCTACTTTTAAATTGAACAATGTTTTGCATGTTCCCCATCTAAAACATGATATTGTCTTTGCAAATATGTTTCTTTTAGATAATTGGTGCTCCTTAACCCTAAACCCCTGTTTCTAGCCTTCACTATGGGAACAACTCTTTCACAAGTCCCCAGAGTACACTAACCTTAAGGTTTTTGGGTGCACACGTTATCCTTAGTTAAAACCTTATACCACCTTCAAACTTAAAGCTAAGAGAAATTTTTGTGTATTCATTGTTTATAGTCTACTTCACAAAGGCTATAGATGTCTCAATCCTTTCACTAATAGAGTCTACATTTCTGGGCATGTCTATTTCAATGAAACCTCACTCCTTTTTCACCAATCTAACTTTGTGGCACTGCCTACATCCCCTTCCTTAACCACCACTCCACCTTCTTCTTTCTCTCTTACCTTTCCAAACTTATATCCCTCATCAAACTACAAGTTTTCTTCCTTTTCTCCTCAAGAATCACCATCTGGTTTCATTGACCAAGATCGCTCTCATCATGTTTGTTATTTAAAGAAGTCTCTCTATGGATTGAGACAAGCTCCACGAGCTTGGTTTGAAAAGCTATAGGCTGCTTTAATTTCCATTGGATTTCAGGTTTCTTAATTAGATCACAGTTTATTTGTACTTCATTAACTAGTTCTAGTTCTTGTTCTTGTCTACGTGGATGATATAATTGTGACCGGACCTTTTTCCATTGCCTATAACAATGTGATATCTCAGTTAACTGCTCAATTTCCTGTTAAAGACCTAGGTGATCTTCATTACTTTCTTGGGTTAGAAGTACAAAGGTCTTCTGCAGGTGTGTTTATTCATCAGTCTAATATATGTTTTAGACTTGCTCAAAAGAACCAAAGTGGATGGAGTAAAGCCTTGTGTTACTCCTCTAGGCTCTGCAAAACTTGACCACACTAATCCATTGCTTGAGGATCCTACAGAATATAGAACCATTGTTGGGGCTCTTTAATATCTTACTTGGACAAGGCCTAATCTCTCATTTGCTGTGACCCTTGTTTGTTAGTTCATGCATTCTCCAAGGACCCCACATCTTCAAGCTGTCAAACATATATTGAGATATCTCAAAGGTTCTTTTGGTCATGGTTTATGGTTTCCAAAAGTCTCATCCTCTTTCACACTTAAAGCCTATTATGATGTTGACTGGGTAGGTTGTTCTTAGGACAGAAGATCCACTGGAGGTTTCTGTATTTTTCTCTGTCATTCACTCATCAGCTGGAGTGCAAAGAAGCAACACATTGTTGCTCGTTCATCCACAGAGGCTGAATACAGATCTTTAGCCCATACAAAATTACTTGGATATGCCAACTGTTTACTGATATTGGATTCCAGTTACTTGTTTTACCCTAGATTTGGTGTGATAACATCTCTGCAATTGCTTTGGCCTCAAATCCTGTCTTCCATGCTCGGACTAAACATGTCGAAATTAACTACCATTATATTTGGGAGCTTGTTCTTGCTAAGCTTCTCACAGTTCAATTTGTATGTAGTCAAGATCAGATCGCTGATCTGCGATCCAAGCTTTCACTCCAACCTTCTCCATTCAGCTTGAGGGGGTGTTAAGAGAATAATGGAGTACATAAAAATGTAAAAGAGTCAAAAGTTAGTTAGAATTAGTTAAAGTTACTGTTGTAATAATTATTTTACTTTACCTCTTGGTAACTTTAGGTTTTACTGTATTTGTTTGTATATATATACTCTATAAAATTATTCCTTGAGTTAATGAAAAAGACATTTCATTTCCTCAATAACTAGAAACTATCAGTTGCTCGAATGGAAGAAGAAAAATGTAAATATAAATATATAAAAGTAGAGCTAAGAGTATTTTTTTAATCTATTTAGTATATTCTATTTAGAAATAGGGAAATTCATAATAAAAATAATTAAGAACGTAGTGATCAACTGATCATACATTTCCGATTACGATGTAAATCTATAACTTCTACTTCTTTGGCTCTAGCTAAAACTGGGTCTTACTGCAGCGACGTTTTTGCTCTGAAGAGGCTTTGGAGAGCACAGAGACTATTGAACGAATGGCATTTGCAGCTATTCTTGATTTTATCTGTCCCCGCTTTGGAAGAGGCTTTATGCTTCTGACGTTGTTGGAAGTTTCAGTGGCAGGAACAATAGAGATGCTGCTTTTCATTTTGTAAGCTGAGTAAATATCGATTTTTTTTTCTTTAGTGGTTCTCTTGTTTGATGGGTGTGTGGATATAGTGGCATTGGTTGGGAGTTTATATAGCACACCCACCCAGCTCAAGCATAGGATGGGAGAGGATTGATCCGGGAAGATCAGAGAAAGCTACAAACAAGCTTTTTCAGAGACCGTTGTTTGTTAGGGGGGCATGCCAGCTAGAATGTCTTGCTGTACATGACATTTGAATTTGTGTGATGATTTGGTGGCTAATTAAAAGTATTATACATAGTTTAATGTTAATGATTGGTTCAAGTTTGTCCTAACACGTATACGTGCGGGTTTTCACAAGCTCCACGGTGGACCTCGGTTCTGGTCCCTGGTTTTCTTTACCAGATCGGCTGAAAGGACCAGGGGAGGACACATATTCTAATACAATGGTGAGGATTTGGTGACTTCTTTTTTTTTTTTTATTTTTTTTTATTTTGACAATGTTAATAGATGATTATATTACTTTTAATGCAAGCTGTGCGGGTAGCAGGGAGCAGAACATAATCCATTTGTGTATATGTATTGATATATATATACTTTTTTTTTTTTTTTTCTAATGAATGCCCTTGTTTTTAGGGAGACCTTGGAAATGTCAAACCCGCCATGTTGCTACCTACAGGTGAAGCTATCTTGTTCTATTATTTGTATATTTGGATTTGGTTTTGCATCGCAGGGTTGAATAGACTGATCCCCAAGTAAAGAGAAAGAGATGAAAATAGCAGTGTGACTCTCATTGATGCTTATTTATTTTACATGATTTCTGTGTACTCATTTTTTCTCGATTTATATTTCAAGTTATTTTTGGCCTTTAGTTGAAATGAGTCAAATGAGAATTAAAGTAGTGTGCGGAAATCATTTCTCTGAATTATAAATCTAATAAAATTGGAATAAAGTGAAGGGATCAACAAGTGGACAAAGATATCTGTGTCTCTTATATTTTGATTTCGTTTAAACTTGAAAAGATGCTATATGAAGTGCTTCTTATACACTTAAAGTCTCTTTTTTCAGTGCAGCCTGCATAAATAGTAAAATAAACATAAAACTTCCTCCACCTCTTGAGATTTTTTTTAAAGTTACAAGTGAAGAAAATGATATATTTTTCCGTATTCCTCCACTTATTTTATAACACCTAGAGTATGCGCTTGAATACCGATCACTTTAAAAAAATTCTCCTCTACGTTGTTGTCTGTCAACCATGTGCGCTGAATCATTTTGCTGGATTCTCTTTGTAAAGTTTATTTTGTCCTTTCAAACCCAAAAAAAAAATTGTTTTGTCCTTTATGTGTAATTATCATTATGTGCATGTACATGCTTTATCTAATAACGTTAGTTTATCAAATAGTTTGCCCTTATAATCGTACCATCTGTTTGAAACAAAAAATTTCACTCAATGGATGATTGAGGTTCACATTGTTAAACTGTTTGATAAATTTACTCATCATAGAATATAAGCTACAAACACATACGTATACGGTCGACCGTACCAACTAACTATATATGTATGTAGATGAGACTATTTTGAGGAAAAACGAATTACATAGCTAAAGAGGTCCTAATTAATCTATATTTCCATGTTCCAATTCTACAATGGCAAGATGATTGCCAAGCTGTGACCCTATGAATCTAGGGTATCTAGTCATGCACAGGAGCATCGAGGCCCATGCAATTCCTTGTCATGCCTAGTCCTAACCCCCCACATTTGCTGCAACAGTAAAATGGCTAAAAATGCTAACAATTAAGAATTGGAAATGGAAAAGCCAATTCAACTTCACGAAGAACGTCCTGATGGGTGTGGTGGGGTTGGGTTTGGTTTGTACGACCGGCTTACATTTTCTGTTGAATTATGTGTGACAGTGATCAAAGTAAGACGTAGCCATTTCCTTGACATCTTCTTGTTGTTGTTCGAAGTTCTATTTTTCTCTTTTTTCCAAGTGAACAGAAACAAAATGATATACAGGAAGAGATAAATACATTGAGAAGGTAGTGATCAACTGATCATGATATGAAACTATTTCAGACTAAATATGGGTTTTCCTGCAGCGACGTTTGCAATCTGAAGAGGCTTTGGAGAGCACGGAGACTATGAAATGGATAGCATTTGCAGCTATTTTTGATTTGATCAGGCCCCTCTTTGGAAGAGGCTTTCTGCTTCTTAAGCCTTTGGGGATTTCAGTGGCTGGAACATCAGACACCTTGCTATTCATTTCGGAAGCTAAGGAAAATTGCAATATTTTTCTCTAGAAGATTTTTTGTTTGATGGATGTCGATACAGTGGCACTGGCCGGTGTTTATATAGCAACCCCAGCTCACTATATGATCCCAAGAATGGGGGTCGATTGACCCGGGAAGGTCAGAGAAAGCTAGAAACAAGCTTTCTCCGACTGAAGTTTGTTAGGGGGCATGCCAGCAAGAGTGTTTGGCTGTGCCAAGATTCCTTTCAGCCCAACTTGAGGTAATTTGAATTTGTTTGTTAACTGACTGCGATTGATTATGAATATTATCATCGATAGTCTAAGCGCCTCTTAACGTGAAGACGCGAACACGTGTGGGTTATCTACGAGCTCGTTGGTGGACCAGGATGGAGGCTGGTCCCTGGTTTTCTCTAGTAGAAAGGCTGAAAGAACCAAGGGAGGACACAGACTCTAAAACAGCGGTAAGCATTTCGCAGTTCATTATTATTATTTTTTGTGTCCTTGTTAACAGATGATTATAGTACTTAAATTGCAACTTGCACTGATGACAGGGAGCAGAATACAATCCATTTATGTACATGTACATTATTTTCTAATGAATATCCTTCTTTCCAGGGAGACTTTGGAAACGTCAAACCCACCATGCTGCTACCTATATAGGTGAAGCCATCGTATTTTTTTATTTGTATATTTGTTGTTGCATCGCATGGCCGAGTAGATTGATCTTCAATAAAGAGATTACTAGCATATAGACAGGGATTGCTGTATTATTCATGACCTGAGGTGGTTTTAACTTATAGGGCTACGCTGCTGCTGTATGAAATACTTCACATATGCTTTGGTACTCTATAAACCTTGTACGAGCAATCATCATGCAGGATTTTCTTAACTAGTAAAGTATATAATGTCCTTTTGTAACCAAGAAAAATGTACGCTTTGTCGTTTATGGATGAACATGTGCCTTTTCATCCTTTCTTATTATGTATGATATATCTAATACCAATCTTTTATCAAATAGTTTGACGTACTATTTTGTCGATCAATGAATGATCTTGATTAACATTGCCAGGCTGTTTGATATCTTTTCTCAATAAACAATGCAAGTACGAACACATCTGCATACAGTCATGTTCTAACAGTTGTAAGATCTCACATCGTTCAAGAAAGTGATCCTTATATGTATATTCTCATCCCTATCTAACACGAGACTTTTTGGGGTCTTACTGGCTTTGGGTTCCGTCGGAACTCCGAAGTTAAGCGAGTAGCGCACGAGAGCAATCCCATGATGGGTAACCCACTGAGAAGTTTTCGTGTGAGTTCCTAGAAACAAAACGGTGAGGGCGTGGTCAAGTCCCAAAGCGGACAATATCGTGCTACGGTGGTGGAACGGGCCTGGGATGTGGTGGACCCCAGGCCGGGATGTGACAATTTCTTCCCAGAAACAAAACTGTGAGGGTGTGGTAGGGCCCAAAGTGGACAATATCGTGCTACGGTGGAGTCGAGCTAGGAATGTAATGGGGGTTCGGGCCGGGATGTAACAACAGTTGTACGCAGATAACATTATTTAGGGAAGAACACGTTTTCATTATTTTGTTTTGTTTTTATTGGAAAAATTAGATAAGGGATTTGTTCAAAATGATACAGGAATAACAAAAATAAGATGATATAGGAAGAGCTAAGTACATTGAGAAAGTAGTGATCAACTGATCATACATTTTAGTTTATGTTTTGAATCTACAATTTCTACTGCTCTAGTTCTCACTAAAAAGGGGCTGTCCTGCAGCGACGGTTGCGATCTGAAGAGGCTTTGGAGAGCACGAAGACTATGGAATGGATGGCATTTGCTGCTATTCTCGATTTGATCTGCCCCCTCCTTGGAAGAGGCTTTCCGCTTCTGAAGCTTTTTGAGATTTCAGCGGCAGGAGCATCAGACATCTTGCTATTCATTTTGTAAGCTTGAGGAAATTTCAAATTTTTTTTCTCTAGAAGCTTTCGTGTTTGATGAACGCAGACATTGGCTGGGTACTTATATAGCAATCCCCAGCTCAGTATATTATCCGAACGACGGAAAGCAAGCTCTTTCAGGCTGATTTTTGTTAGGAAGCATGCCAGCCAGATTGTCTGGCTGTACAAGATTCGTTTCCGTAGTTTAATGCAAATGATTGTCTTAAGCCCGTCTTAACACGAACACGTGCAGGCTATGTTCGAGGTTTTCGGTGGACCTGGATGAAGGCTGGTCCCTGGTTTCTGTTTGGTAGATAGACTGGAAGGACTACGGGAGGACATGGACTTCTCTACAGTGGTAAGGAGTGACTGATTTATTATTATTTTTGTGAATTGGTAATTGTTAACAGATTATTATATTACTTTAATTGCAAGCTGTGTGGATAACAGGGAGCATAACATAATCCAGTTATATATTTCTGATGAATATTCCTTGCTTTCTGGGACACCTTCCCGTTTTTCCTATTCGGTGCTGCATCACTTGGTCAAGCAGATTGTTGAGATGTCCAAACTATTGGAGGGAGGGAGGGATGGAGGGAGGGAGAGAGGCATGACTCTTGTTGGTCTCCTTCCTTTGACTATATTTTGAGAGAGAGAGAGAGAGAGAGAGATAGAGAGGTATGACTCTTGTTGGTCCTTCTTCCTTTGACTACATTGCTCTATGTACTGAATTATATATCATCCATGGAATAAGCAAAAAAAACAAGCCGAGCGCTGCTGGTTTGAGTATGTGAAAGGTTTCTGATTTGAGTTTAACAGATGACAAGTGTGATACGTATGTGAAGCTGACTTATTGTGTAGCTTAGCTCACATTTCTTTCTCTTTGAATTGTATCAAAAGAAAAACGATGGTATGCATGCAGGTGACATCATTATGGAAGAACAAATTGTAATAATCAATTAAAACTATGCTCCAAGAAGTTTAAAATTGCATTTCCATTTTCCAGCTAAACAAGACCAAGATGATTCCCAGGCCAGCAAGACCTAAACCCCTATGAAGTTAGGGTATCTAGGAACAAATAATTGAGACATATAAACATATAAACATAATTCCAAACATATAAACAAATATATCGACAATCCATTGATAAAGCAAAGATTCCATATAGAATTCCCAATTCCTTCAACATAATTGAAACATATAAACATATTGATATTTCATAAATATGTTGTTTATATGCTACATTGTTAGACACTAAGAAGACAAGTGCGAGAATACCTCACATTTTATATCTGGAGTTCCCAATAAATATTCTCATTCACTATGCTAGGAAAACCAAAATTTTTAAATCAAATGAGTGTCATGAATAAGAAGTAAGTGCGTTAATCAATAGTTCATTAATAATCCGATCATCTTCAACCACATCATTTGGTTTGCAAAGTTGGTTTAAAAAATTGGTCTCCCAAACATTACCTTTAGTATAATTAAGGTTTCCATCACAATGATCCCTAAATTATGCAAAATTACTTTAGTCTAAAGAAGGAGGCGAAATTGCACTGTAGAAATGAAAAGTGTTTTTCGACATTTCAGTTTATTTACAAGATTGCCACTATGGTGAAAGCGGCTGGGTTAGTTCGTTTTGGGCTGTGTTTGCTAGGCTTACCTCAATTGTTGATGAGGCATGCCCTTTGGGTGTTCAAATGATGGGAATGCCCATCTAGGGTTAAGATTGGACGGCCCGAATTAAAAGTTTGGAGGGTACTTTTGTCATCTTGATTGTCGGGACTGATTGGGATAGATGGTGAGGGGATTGTAGGGCAGACACGAGGCCATGCCGCCTCTAAGATAGAGATGGAGAGAGGGAGACCGCGAGAATGACTGTCTCGCCTCCATCCTATCCTCCTCTCGCCGCCGTCTCCCTTCTCTCGCCTCCGTCGTCTTACTCCTCCTTTCTCTGTCTCTAGAATCGTTCGCTCTATTCGAAGAGGATCGAGAGTTCTGAAATGGTGTTTAGATAGGTAGGGGGTTGTGCGTGTGAGGTCATGCTTGATGATTGTGGAAGCCAGCGATTCTGCTTCTACGACATAGCCTCGACCCTGCTTCCATCTCCATTTTCTCTCCTCGCCTTTTCTCTCAAAAATCACCAACGAGCTCAAAAACCACCAAGCCGTTAGAAATCTCTTCGATTCTCTCTCTCAGAAACTACGAAGCACAACGACCTCTTGCTGAAAAACCGTGAATATGGTCCCAATTCGAAGGAAATTTTAAGCTCAGAAAAGCCTTGGTATCCTGGTGAGTTCTCCGGCCGATTTGGAGTAGGTAATTTTGTGATTTGCAGTTTATTTTGGGAAATGATTGATGGGTTTGCAGCTCAGTTTACCATTTCCAGAATATTATGTGAAGTATTATTGTCTGAAAAATTAAGTATGCATGTATATTTTATGTGTGTGCGCGTGCACACCTCTGCATGGTGTTAATCTCTTTGGGTCATCTATATATGTGTAGACATATCTCTGTGTGTGTGGAATGCAACATATCAGATTTAGGTTATACTGTGCATAGTTTTATTGTCTGTTGTTATTTGCGCTATACCATTTCTATGCAGGCTCTGAAAGTTATTCATGAGCTTTATAAGCACTTTCCATAATTTAAGCAGTCTGTTTTGGGTTCTTTTTCATTAGGTCATTAGCAGCTGATTAATGGAGAAACGAGGACCATGCCATTGCGAGAATTTGTAGTTTGCAACTTTCATTGGTTATTATATTTGATTGAGTTAAACTTGGATTTCTAGATTTTGACTTTTTCGTTTGTTTCTCTGTTGCAGAGTTGGCTTCATTTCATTCCAGTAACTCTAAATAGGTCCAAGAACTCACTGAATAGGTAATTGTCTTATATCTTCTTCTCTCTTTGTGTTTATATTTATTTTTCCCGAGTTGTGTTCGAATATGACAAACAAGAACTACAAAGGCAGCTAAGAATATCCAGCGATCCATTAACAGTTGAACAATTAATTGGCTATATATCTTGGATTTGCAGTTTTTTCGTTTCGGAAACGTGGGAGACTTTATGCATCATGTATATCTGCAATGTATATCCCTTATATATTTATTGTACAAAATATTAGTTCGCTTACACTTTAATTCTATTCATGGTTGTGGTGTCTTTTCAAGGTAAATGGTTTATATTGAAGTCTATTGATACTGCAATTTAATTCTATTCAATAACACTTTTAGTTATTTCTGCTCAAATTTTGGTATCTAGAAACGCTTTTAGCCTTACCAAAGCATCCCAAACACACTCCTTAAGTTGATCAATCATTTGTTTTGTTCAACATGGCAAGTTGCTCTTTAATATTTATGTGTATTTGTTAAAAATTGAATCAATTGATTAGGATGAGAACTTCAGTTTTGGGTTTTGTTCCACAAGGACCCTGGTTGGTCATTTTATCTGTGTGTGAATTTTGTAGTGAAATTAAGGAGTGGATTAAGAAGACCAAGTAAAGAAGAGGCGTGGTTTTGTTTTGATTTTCATCATCCAATATGTTAAATTTATTGTTAATTTCAGGGTATTACCAGCTTTCTGCCGGCTCTAATTCCACACTTCAGAAAGGTATGCCTCTAATTTATGATAAATTTTGCCAGTTTGCTTCTCTTGATTTGGAAAGGTACGACTCCAATTACTTTGTTTTCCAAAGCCATCTTAGCATCTGCATCCCCAATTATAGAACAAAAGTTAATCCAATTGCTAATCTTAGCATCTACATCACCAATTCACCATTATCTTTCGATTTTGAGTGCCTTTATCAAATAGAGGGTAACAATGTAGTTTTATATCTTCGATATACAAATATCAGCACTGTTTTCTTTTCTTTACTAAATACGTGCATAATCTGTGGTTCGTTTGAACTTTGATATATGTCAAACTTATAATACAGGTACTGGGATGTTGTTTGGAACAGAGCTGGAGGTGACAATGTGGTGGAAAAGTAAGTCCTCTTACTTTCCTCCCTACCTACCTAGCATACTACATAATCTTTCCAACTTTAACTAAAATTATATCCACAACTCATTTGCAGGCTACAAGGACTGGATATAGAGTAATGGTTTAATAATGGTTTTAGAATGGTAAATGATTGCAATTAAGTGCAATTGTGGCTTCTTGCTCTGTGTTTGTTTATTGGGATACCTAGTTGTGGTTTTCCTATTGGTCCTTAATGTGAAATGGAAAGATGTTGGCGGTCTTGAGAATGTGAAGAAATCGATTCTGGATACTGTTCAGAACTTCAGGTATGTGCTCTTTGTATCTCTAATGCTTAGCTTTTATGAAGGTAATCCCAATAAGATCCATCGGTTTGGTTCACTTTAGTTTTTATAATTCTTATTTGTTCGCATTTCCTCATGTTCATGCAGGACAGTGCATCTTTCCAAAGACTTGATGGGCGACTACCTTCATTACCTATTCAAGGGGCCACTTTGGCATAACGCTACAGAATAATCCCTTGAATGATACTTAGCTCTCAGTTTCCAAGCCAACCCCCTTCGATGCTGATCAGAGATACTCGCGTTTGCACATTTTCTAGTTAGTTCTAAATCAATAACATATCGTCTTTATTGTTTGACGCTGCACATTAGTGTTTGCTTCCTGTCCTCAACTTCATAAAAAAAACAAACATCCATCACAATTAACACAAAGACGCACATGCAACAAAATAATCGAAACATTGATATGCATATCAAAACATATGGATCATATCAATTATTAAGCAATTTTAAAGTTTGAGAACCAAGTGAGGAGCTTCGCGTGATTTAGAAAGCTACTTAAGACTTTGGAACGCTGCAGCTCAATTACTTGGCGACGCTTGCTACATTTTGCTTTACATTGGAAGGTTTTTCTTCAACTAGACGATTCTATTTCTACAAAGTCTTTTAGCCAAGCAATACCAAGCATTACAAGGACAGCTAAATCACCTGTCAGTCATCATTGCTATCACGACTTGACCATGTTTCTAGCAGCGAGAGAAGAAGCAATGGGCCGAAAACTGGTGGAAGGGGCGGAGGCCTGCTGAAGGCGACCATTGGTTCGGTTTTCTCTTTTGTGACAGTTTCTCCTTCCGCATTATCGTAGTTCCCAAGTTTCTTTGGTGTTGAACTGGCCAACGTACCTGATTATAATACATGACACTAGTCAAACACACAAATTGTTACAACATACAATTCTAATTATAAAATCCTCAAATGAGAGAATATATATTACCCCATGACCCTTTGATAGGGTAGAGTCGTTTGAATTTGATCTTTGAGGGCGATTATGCAGTTATTCCACGCATGTAGGCTATCTTTTTGCTGATCGTTTCACAATGGAATGGTTAATACTACGGAACCGACAATCCTGGAGCAAAGTGATGACATGGAAGATGTGTTAGAAAAGCCAGTTTTTTTTTTTTTTTTATCTCGATGTTCTTCCCAATTCTCCTACACGGATCGACACACTCTATGATCATTCAACGTGAGAGAGTTCAGAAAAGGAAAAAAAATGAGTTGTATAGCACTATCACATCAACAATCATCATGCAAATCGTAAAATTTTGGAGACGGTTGATCAGATTCCTTGAAATTGAAAACCTCATATCGGAAGCATATGTAAAAGTACAACACAAGACAAGACAACGAACAAGAATCCCATGTTCTATAAAGCAAAACAAGATATTAAGGCTTCCTGAAATTTATTATACCATAATTAAACTCCAAAATTAACAATTTTCGCGCTTCTTTTGTTCATTCGCACTCTCGTCCCCTTCTTTTTATGCTTCGATTCTCCTTTTATGCATTCAATTATCAAAGCGCGGTACCGTAAGGGAGGAGTGCAAACGGATAAAACGAGAGAGTGAAAATCGCCTCCTGATAGCGTTAACACAACATTTAAATGCAAACTAGAAAGAAAAATGAATATATATTTAAGCTTCAATTGCAACCAAGGAATTAGCGTAATATTTTGACTAAAATGTTTTAAGTAATAGAAAGTGAAAACTTGATAGTACGTTCCTAGTTGATCAAGTTAAGAATTGAAACAATAAACATTAAAAACATAATAAAATCAGACAGACAGTTAATTTCCAATGACTCGAAGAACGTACGGTTAAGTAAAAATTATGGAAAACTATAGAATGATGAATGAATCTTAAAGTTCGTTGTTGTGTTCAATTAACCAAATTAACCCAACAAAGTAATAGAGGAGAGATACTAATTAAGATTAGAGTTTGGTCTCGTACCTGCCTGCTGTGCTTCTCTTGACCTGCAACGAACATCGACACAAACGAAGAGAGAGAATTATGCGACAACGTTGTGGATGTGGTTCCTGTTCCAGAAGATATGGATGGCCAAAAGAAGGTTCAGGAAGTTTCAAGTTTTGAGTGGACTCGTCGTCGGACAGATAAGGCACCTATAATGGGGATTTGGATCCTCACTCGAGCTTAAGAGGCTGAGCCTCCTAAGCAAAGCGCAAGGACCGTTAGATTTTGATCTAACTGCTATAATTATTATAACTTTTAGATGATTCTCCTATTTGTAGTCGTTCAGGAGGCTTAGCCTCTTAAGCTCAAGAGCGGATCCAAATCCTTATAATGGGATTTTGACTCGTTGACACGTGTGCACTTAAAACAGGAAACAAGTATCTAAACATCACGTAATTACATGGATTTTTTATTTTATTTTTTCAAAACGAGAAAAGCAATTGAATCAAACTGTAAGGTCATCTTCCTAATACAAAAACGAGAACTGTTATTTACACTTTAAAAATTTTATTCTACATTTTTTATAATTATATTTTTCTTTCTAATTATAAAGTTTAGCGTGTAAAAAACAATTTCCTATAAAAAAAAATTAGGGGACTTTAACGAAAAGCTCCCCGTATTGTTTACTTTAACGAAAAACCATATTTTTACACTAAAAAAATCAATTTCGGTACTATTTATTTTACCCTTTATTTTGTCATTTTAGTTAAAACTCAAAGTTTTCAAGCCATTTTCATTAGTTTTCCTAAAAAATTATGCTTCCAATCTCTTTCTTAGATTCCTTTTCGTTATTCGGGATTTGTATTAAAGTGGATGAATCTAAGTCAATTATTATGAAGAAATTGTAACAATGGCCCCACAACTTTAACTTAATTGGAGTAATGGTCTCTTAACTAAAAATTCATGATCATTGGTCTCTTAACTCATCAAAACATGCTGCTATGGTCATTTTTTTCAACTCCGTTAGAACTTCCGTCAAAATGAGTCATGTGTTTGCGCATGTGAGGCTGAATAAAAGGCAAATAAGGAAAACCAAATGAGAAAAATTGTTACAATGCTCTTTGAAATTTAATCCAGTTCGAAAAATAGTCCCTCAACGTTAATCCAATTGGAGCAATGGTCTCTCAACTTTAATCCAATTGTAGTAATGGTCTTTCCAACATAACTCATTTTGATGGAATACTGATGGAGTTGATGAAAATGACTATAGCTGTACATTTTGATGAGTTAAGGGACAAATGGTCATGAATTTTTAGCAATGTTCTAAAGGACGCTAGGCGTTTGTCAGGCAGCAGGCTGGGGCCTAGCGCCTAGGCGGCAAGGCGGGCGCCTAGACTGACTAGGCTGATTTATGTAAATCTATTATATTTCTTGTAAATAAGTGTCAGTTTATACTTAAAATATAAACAATTTCATTATAAACTACAAAATAGAATGACATATATATTATGAAGTATTGGAACATTGTGAAAACACAGAGAACAAACATATAATGTGTGTTCATTTAAGTCTACAACAAGTCGCTTACAATTTATTGAAAAGAAATAAAATGTAAAATGAAAGTTATCTATTTTCTGTCTAAGTGAGTCGAAACCTAGGCAAGTGCCTAGGGTCTGGGTGGGTTAGGCGGGTGCCTTAGCAGGTCTATGTTGTGACAGCCCGTTCCAGATTTTCGAACCGTAGGGGTGAAATGACGATTTTGCCCCTAGCATGGCTGTTTCATTGTGTGGTTGTTTTTGGGATTTTTGTTGGCAGGTTCTGGGCCACACACACTCCCCCATACCTCCCTCACCCTTTCCCTGCCCTGCACCCCTGTCCCGAGCCTTTCTCTCTCCCATTTCCATCCCCATTTGTACGGACACACCCCAAAACCCTCCAAATCTTCACAGATCGAGGAAACAAAGTATATATTCATGCTTGTGAGGTCTGTAGAAGTTCAACCATACCCATTTCAGGTAAGGATGCCTTCGTTTTCACGTCGAACTCGGGATACCCCGATTTTGTCACTGTTCATGCACACGTTAATTCTTGTGTTTTTGGGAATTTCAAGCTTGTAGGAAGCTTGGTGAGGTCCTTAGGAGGCTCGGGGTGGTTCGTTTGAAGGTTTTGGACGTCGGGATCGTGAGTTTCAAGGTTGGCCGGAGTTGGTGGTGTTTTCCCGGCGAGATTCCATGGATTTTAGTGCTTGAAAGTGGTATGGATTTGTTCCTCTCGTTGTAAGCTTCATTTTGGTACCAATTTTGTGAAATTTGGTTGAAAAACGAAGAAGATATGAAGTTTTGAAATTTTCACGATTTTCGGGCGCCAACGACGGCGCCGGAGCCTCGCCGGAGAAGACGACGGAATATTCTGTCAGTTTGGACGGAATATTCCTAACGGCGTTAACGGAATTCGTTAAAGTTAACGAAATATTCCTGACGGCGTTAACTGACGCCGTCAGTGTGCCAGGCACGTGCCTGCGTGTGGGGACGTGTGCGACGGTGGAAAATTTTTCTAAAAATATGGGGATGTTCCTGAGGTTGAGTAGATCACGTTGGTATATTCATACACCCCATTTGAGCATTGTATGAGAAGTTATTTCATAAGGTTGGTTATGTGCTTTAAAATTAATGTTTTTATAGTTGTTTCGCATATAGGTGAGACCTACCCCGAGGACAAGCGCGGTCACTCGAGGACGAGCGCGGTCACTCGAGGCAAGGGGGTTACGACCCTTCTACATACCAGTGAGTGGGCTTTTGGTTTTCCGTATATACCTATATACTTATGTTTTTCCCAGAAATTGATTTGAAACATTATACGTTTATATACCATGCTTATTGTTTGCCATTTATTTACGCATTATTAGTCGCATATGTTTATATATGTTTGGTGCTGCGGACGCATAGGTAAGTGCCAGGTGAGTTATGATTTATGTTACGTTCAGTAGCGATTTGAGATGCATAGAGAGCTCATAACCTGCACTCCCGGTGTTAGTGCTCCCGACCAGAGTTGGGCACAGTCCTTCACGTGATGTTCACATCCCGCACCACACGCTCATCTTGGATCCAAGTTAGGTGCACAGTCCTGTCGTACAGACCATTTTAGGTGGTTCCGACTCGTAAGTGACCCGCGATTCGTCGCCCAGCCTTCACGTGATCGTAGCACTTGAGCGTATATATATTACACCTAGTCCTGTCGTACAGACCACCCTAGGTGGTTCCGACTCGTGTGCAGGTACAATTAGTGAGATAGATATTTGAGCTCTAGATTCAGCCGTACAACTCACGTTAGGTGACTCCGGCTGACAGCTTATATAACATCGATTTGACGTTCCTGAGCACTTGCATTCTATTTAGAGGCATTTGGCATGGCATATATTTCTGAGCATGACTTATCTATATGTATATTCTACTTTTCTGAGAAGTATACAGGTTTTACGGCGAGGGGTTAGAATCTTGTTTTTGAAATGGTTTTTGAAAAACTTTGTTTTTGCCCACTCACGCTTTTGTTTTGCGCCCCTCCAGGTTCTAGTTGGCTAGCACTTTTGGTGGCTCCCCAGAGGATTTCCCCGACATATCTGACAGATTATCACCAGTGTAGGACCACCTTTGGGTGTGTTTATGTAGTATTGTTTCCCCCGGACTGCATTAGGTCTTCATGCTCTGAACTTTGTTTTCACACTTACGCTTGCACATGTATGTTATTACTTTGTGTAAAGCTGGTTTTTATTTATTCGTACTTTTATTTTTATTTTATTAGCTTCCGCACTGTGCACATGGTTATGTCACTTCCACGTAGCGGCCAGCATGCCCTGATCTCGGTCGGGGTGTGTCATATGTGCCATTTCTTAATTTTCAAATGTCTAGACATTAATCGTGGCGGTGGTTCGTCACGTAGCGCTTAGGCAGCGTTAGGCGGGGATTTTTAGTTAAGAGATCATTGCTCCAATTAGGTTAAAATTAAGAGATCATTTCTAGAAATTTCTCCTATTATTACCTTCAAGTACCTTTGATGAGTCAATTTCATATTATATATTTTACCCTATTCTTAGTATATTTTGGTTAATATTTTGGAAGAATTTTGATACTTTGAATTGTATTTCCAATATAGGACTTTCGACTTCTTTTGGAGCAAAACATCCTCAAATGGATGAATTTTGGAGTAATTCAAGTTGGAAGACGATCGTGAGTCACTTAGCTTGATCGTATCAAAATATCAGATTTTTCTACCAAGCGATGATTTTTTGGCAATAAAATAAAGGAGCAATGTGCAATGCTAGAATAATGATGTTTTGGGCTTGAATTGTGTTTTTGGAGCTCAAGATGACCTCAGATGGGTTCATGGCCTTCTGGAGATTTGTTCAGAACGTCCTGATCTTCAAAACAAGCTATTTTGGGCCGGATTTGGAGGAGATTTGAGGCTAAAACGTGGCTAGACAATTACTTGGCAGATTCTCCTAGTTTAATAAGGGCTATATTTTATAAGATATTTTATTATTATTTGGTTTCCTAGTTGGAATAAGAGGCCTATGATTTAGGGTTTGTGCGATGGCTTAGCAAATATATTGCTTGGCCGTTCTTAGTCTTTTCTACACTTATTATTATGCAACTTTGGAGACAGAGAGCATTGCTAGGGTTCTTGGAGATTTTCTACTTTAAGGTGTTTTCATTTCTTTTATTCTTAATAATATTTTCGGTGATTTCAATTATGAATATGCGTAACTAATTCCTTTTACTAGGGTGAAGCCTTGAGCCTTAGCATGAATATGTAATTTTTATTTAATTGCTTCTGATTGATTGCATGCACACTTTGAATTATTAACCACCGTGATTAAAACTATCTAATTGTCTTAATGCCTGATCACTATTAGGATCTTTAGAAAAATAATTTGATGCAATTTTGGTTGGAAGGTTCCCTGAAATTGGCGCTGGTTGCTTGTGATTAATAATTGTAATTTCATTTAGGATGAACACCACATCCTAAGGGTTGCATGGTTTTTCAAAGGGTTTTCATAAAGCATAATGAGTCTCTCGTGTTTAGATTTGATCCGAACGTCCGGACGGATTGCATGTTAGATATACGTTCTATGTTAGAGGTTCCAAGTAGAATATGAATTAGGAAAACCTAACCTTCAAAGTGGCATGTGTAGATCATAAGTAATTGGTAAAAATATATAGGATTGCTAGGTGATGTTGGAACCCTAATGCTTTCTTAATTTGATTTTTCCAAAATAGTTTTCTTTCCCCTTTGTCTTTAATATTGCATATTAGTTTATTTTTATTAATTAAATTCGTTTTAATTATGGTAGGCCATAAAAATCAATCATCTCAACATTTTTCTTTACAATAATTAATTAGAATTTGGTGCTTCGATTTATTTAATAATCCCTATGGAGAACGACCTTGCAAGAATCGTTTATACTACAATATCCTTGTCATTCTTGCAAGTATTATAGGAGTTTTTAACCTGTTTGCATGTGTGGTAAATTACATATCAATCTTTCTTCGCAACATGCTAATAAAGCTTCCTTCACTCCCAAGGGCCCAAGGCTTCAAAGGCCAAGCTCGAAATCCCTCTTAGATTTCCTTTGCCACCCCATATAGTTTCGAACCACCCTTCCAACTCCCCCTAGATGTTTCTGCCGTTCTCGCACAATCGCAATAGACTTTTAAATAACCAAAATCTGGTTTCATCCATGTGGCCTTCGAACTACCCCCAATTTCTTTAATTTCACTACTACCCATAGTTTCCTCAACTTTCCGCAAATCACACCATTCTTTCCAGTCTCTTGACTTTAGAATTAATTATGGCGGTGACCAGCTACCTAACTTTTAAGCGAGACCTAAACCGGAATTTTTAGAATAGTTATTTGAAGTACTAAAGATCAAAATTAATCTTAACAATCTTAATATCTATTTTATTTAAGGACTTGATGAATGAGAATAAACAAATCAAAACAATATTATTAATTAAAAATGATGAATTATCAATCTAATTGTGTAAGGTGTGAGCTCATTTTTCACTTATTATAGTAAATGGCGAAATTTGTGTTTATTCTTACTGTGCAATAATTGACGGGCCAAATGGTTAAAAATAACACTAATACATATATTTTGGCAGGTAGGTTTAAATCGTGTCAAGTTTCAATTTGTGCTTAATACTAACATTACAACACTAATCACATTAAAGCTTTGTTGTCTCATGTAGTTAGGTCCTTTATATATGGGGTTGGCATTCAATTTATGTTTGATGTGATAAATGTAGTAATACAAGTAAAAATCAAAATAAAAGTTAATTACAAATTGATGGAAAACTATCAATGAAAGTACAAATTGATGGAAAAAAAACTACCTTTAAAAGGCCATACACAAGCCCGGTGGAAGAGGGAAGGTGCAAATTTTATGCGAAGAAATATCCATAGAACCGACATATTGATGGAGACAGGGAGTGTGCAAAGAAATATGTATGATTCTACATGCTATCTCTCAACGAGTAATGCTATTTGTAGACAAAATCTGTAAATTAAATAAAGTGTTGTACTAATAAGAAATAAACATATTAATTAACAATTAAATAATCATATAATCATCAACTTCCCTTGTAAGTTTACAAAATTTTATTTACACATTTAGTCTCCTTAGCATTACCCTTTCTCCACAGCTGCCAAATCAATTTTATATTGGTAAAAGTCAATTAACTGGGCATTCGAAATCCACAAAGAGTGCCACGCTTTTGTGTTGGAGTTAAGTGTTTAATTAAATGGTAAATTTTTCTCGTCCCATTTTGTACCTTATGATTACCAGGCGTTTTGCAGTTAATTGGCATACAAGGAGCATTTTGGGGCTAAAAAAAGTGGCGAGGAATGGTGAAAATATGGAGCAGAACGAGGATACCTGTGTTAATAATTCATTGTAGCTAAAATTAACTCGCCGCTACCACCACTACCACCACCCACCCCTGCCCTGCGTTGTATTCCACCTTGTCAATTTGGTAAATTTGAGAGCAAGTTGATGGTTGTAAGCAAAATGCAGTGTTCAAAGTCAATGAAACCCTCTTTATATAAGAAAAGAGTAATGCTAATAAAATTTGCAAACCATACAATGTGCCACCAATAAATAATAAACATATTATTCAACATTTAAGTAATAATTCAATCATCTATAATGATGTAATGTGGTAATACACACGTATTGTAGTCTACAGTTTGCAAGGCTTGTTGGGTTAGAATTAGGGCTTTTACTATCTCTTTTTTATGGGCCTTTGTTACTCATGGGGAAAAAATTGTAATAAAATCATTTTGAATGGACCTAAAGCCGATAGAATTACAAAACTTTAGAGGTAAGAGGGCCCTTTAGAGCATTTTTACCAGTTAGTGGAGGACAATGACAATTGAAGAGAAAGAGTAACAAAATTTCCCTCACTATTCACTCTAAACTGTAATTGCCTTTGTGCAGGTCTACACGTTTGGAAGGAGGAAAGACAAGGACAAGGGCGATTACTATTCATAAACATTTTTTTTTAAATATTTTCTTCGTCTTATCCCCACATATCATTATCGCCGTAGATTTTTGGGTAATTTTAGACGTTTAATTTGTAAGTGTGTTGGACTTTGTAAGATTTTTAAAGTGTGAACTTTGTAAGTTATTTTAATTTTTTGGAGTTAGATTAATCCTAACCGTTGAATTGAACAATTTTTTGAAATCAAAGGCTCACAAAGAGCCACGTGGGTGGAGAAGTGGGAGACGTGGTGAACATCTTACGAGTTGGAACAACTCTAGGCTTCACATGGGGTTGGAGGGAGGGGGCTCGCTTGCTGGGCTTCAAGTAGGGCACAAGCCTTTGCAATTGTTGAAGGGGTAGCTACCCTTGAAGTTGCCTTCAACCCAATTGCTTCCTATTTTGTGGACTGGTGGAGGAGTTTTTTTGGGTGAAGGGCAACTTAACCTAATTGCTCTGGTGGAGGAGTTTTGTTTTTGGTGAAGGACAACTCAGCCCAATTGCCTGTGCAATTGAGTGACTGGTGGAGATGCTCTTAACGTTGGGCTATAACTATCAGATAATTTCTATTTTTTGGGTGTAGGATTCAAAGATTTGTATTTGGCTGTCTTGTGTTTTTATAACCAAAGTAAGAGATATAGGTTTAGGGTTTACCATCAAAACGATCATACACCACCTAAATTTGAACTCTCGATGTCTTCCAAATATCATATGGCCATTGACAGATTTTTTTTATCATTTTTAATTTTACTATTATTAAGTGGTCCTACTTAGTAGGATAAGACTTTATTATTATTGTTGTACTATTATTAAGTGGAGGGATGAGAGTTCAAAACTATTACATTAATTTTGGGGAGGAGAGATTTCGAAACTATTACATGAGAAGGTTTTTCAACCAATTATCTCAAGAGATGTTTGTTTGAATATGTAATATTTAGACAGGCCAGGGGTTTGCTATCCCCAATTTGTGTGTCTCATTGATGTCTCATTCTTAATTTTTTGACACATGTTCCTCTATTTAACTTTAAATTTAATATTGTTAAATTGCATAAAATTTAATTAAAAAATAAAAGACCACATTGCTGAATAAACCTTTCAGCAACCTCCCCCAAATCTCGCACTGCAGCCACCAACCCCATCTTTCCAACTATGCATTTCGGCCATGGGGCTCTTCCTCATCGGGGTGAAGCTTTCTTTCTCTCTCTCTCTCTCTCTCTCTCTCTCTCTCTCTCTCTCTCTCTCTCGCTTTTCCAGCAAAGTTGTATTAACATTCTTCGCTGTCGTCACTTATCGATCGATTAGATATTCCTAAATTTTAAACTTCACTACCTATTTGCCGGCTGTGATGAGATGGATCGATCACATATCGATCAATTAGAAATTCCCAAATTTTAACTTCAAACTTCACACGTTTTGACAAGATCGATAGATCATCAGGAATTGAAGAGAGACAAAGGAAAGGAAATAAAGCATCGCCGACTGTGAGGAGCAACATGGCAGCGATGGGGTTGTGCTGTTGCAGTGATCGGCGGCGATGGGGTTGTGAAGTTGCAGTGGATGGTTATGAATAGGGGTGGGCATAGTCAGGTTCGTTCTGATTCTACTCTCAAACTGGAATTGGAATTGGAACATTTCAACGGTTCGGTTCAGTGCGATTCCGTTCAAATTTATTACTAAAACCGTACCGTTTGATTCATAACGGTTTTTGTTCGGTTCGTGTTGATTTACGGTTCTAACCAAAATTATATATATATATTTATTTATTTATTTTCTAATTTTCTACATTAAATACCAAACATATATTTCTACCACAAATTTAAGCAAATTTGAGTTTCTACTACTAAATCTACAAGATTTGTGATCGAAAAATAGATAGTGTACATATAAATATAAATCAAAAGATAAAAAGTCTCAAATTACGATCAAAATGTATATCTTAAACTAAAACTGAAGTGTACATAATGCATAATATAATGGAAAAGAATTGAGAAAAATAAAGTAGGGGGAGAGAGGGATAAAACAACAAGGATAAATTAGAATTAGATGCTTCATTTTAGATTTTTTTAAATTAAACATCTGTTACTTTTCAACTTTTGATTAAAGTGCTTTTACTTTTAATTAAACTTTATATGCAAGGTATATTCTTAATTTAAGTATTTTATAAATTCTTTTAAATACATTTCTATGTAAAAAAAAAAGAGAAAATGCACTCAATAATATTCATTAATTTATTGCTATTTTTAAGGAATCTCATCCCTTCCTCAATTTAAGGATTCAATTATATCTACTGGGGTTCAAGATTAATTAGATGAAATATAGTTTTTCCAATTTCCAACTCAACATTTTATGTAGATTATAAAAAACAAGAGTTCGTTTATTTAAAATTGAGATGTAGACAAGACTGCCTAATTTCATGCAACTGAAAATAAATTTGAATTTTTTAACAACTACTTATAGTAGAAACGTGAACTAAGAGTTTTCACATTTTTATTTTTATTTAAAATGATTCCTTATTCCAATTATTAATTATTAAGAGTTGACAAAATATTTTTTAGTGCAATGTTTTAATGTGAAAAGTTATCTGTTTTTTTTTTGGGTTACACAACTTACACATAACGTACCACAAGTTTTTTACGTACCAAAATAAGAATAATACAACGTACTAATAACTTGGTACGTACTAAATTAAGAATTGCATAACGTACCAAAAACAATATTTTATAACGTACTAAAATACTAATACGTACCCAGATTAAATTTATATAACGTACCAATAACGTACCAAATGATTGGTACGTTATATTTAATATATCTGTTTGGTACGTTATATTTAATATATATGCATGTTATATTTCATAATTGTATGTTAATAGGATGTTTATGTGTTTTTAGAATTTAAAACAGCAAATTATTTGAATAAGAAAAATTCATTTTGAACGAATTATGATAAGATAAGATAGGATGTTTGTGGTGATTTTAGAATATTTGTGATATTATTTTCTGAACTAGTTGGTTAATTAAATACAATAAAAATCATAATTTTTAATTAAAAATTAGTAGAAGAATGTTTGATCAAAAGTTTAAAAGTTATAGATGTTTGATTAAAAAAATTCATATTTGAGGCATCTATATCAAAATGCCCCAAACAACAAAGGAGGGGAGACAAGTGAAGAAAAATATTGGGCTTATGCACATAGCCTTCTTGGAAAAATGTCTTATTTATCTCAAAAGCGGTTCGGCCCGGTTCCTCTTGCTTTTAATATTTCCAATTCGAAACCAGAACCAATTTGAGACGGTTTGGTTCGATTTTTGTTTCATTTTTTTACTTTTCTGGTCAACGTAGTTTTTTACCCTTTATTATCATGGTTTGATTCAGTTTTCCAGCTCGGCAGTTTTTATGCCCACCCCTGGTTATGGAGTGATGGTTTTTATTTTCTTTATTTTTTAGTTTTTTAATTAGTATATGCAAAGTTAATAGTGTTAAATTAATAGAAAATTTGATGTTAGATTACACAGTGATTATAGTACTTAGACTATATATGTTTAACTTCTTTTAATTATAAATGAGAAAACATTTCAAAAAATATTAGTGGTACAAAAAAAATGTAAATACATAAATATATGAAAATTGATTGGTTTACCTAAATGTCTGTACCGAAATATACATAAAAAAGTTAAATGCATGTACCGAAATATATTAAATAAATTAATGTACCTAAATGAAGAATAGAATTAAATACATAACCATACGTGAACACATGGATATTTACTATTTTAGAAAGAAAGAAAAAAAGTTTAATAAAACCTCAAAATATAAGTAACATACGAAGTGATTAAATGTATGTTTACCTGAATATTGAGTCAAGAGACTATTTTTAGATTATAGTCTTACGCAAGGTTTTATTTAAAAGAAAGATTCTAAAAAGCGCTATACGATAGTTGAGCAGTGTCACATCCCGGTCCGGGAGGGGACCATTTTTCGGGCCCGCTCCACCACCGTAGCATAATATTGTCCGCTTTGGGCTCCGACCACGCCCTCACAATTTTGTTTCTGGGAACTCACACGTGAACTTCCCGATGGGTCACCCATCCTGGGAATGCTTTCGCACACTACTCGCTTAACTTTGGAGTTCCAACGGAACCCGAAGCCAGTGAGCTCCCAAAAGGCTTCGTGCGAGGTAAGGATGAGAATATATATATAAGGATCAAACCCCTAGGCGATGTGGGATGTCACAATCCTAATTATCACATCCCGCTCATGCGGGACCACTTCCGGGGCCTGACTCCACCGTAGCATGATATTGTTCGCTTTGGGCCCCCAGCACACCCTTACGGTTTTGTTTCTGGGAACTCACACGAGAACTTCCCAGTGGGTCACCTATCATGGGAGTGCTCTCGAGGGCTACTCGCTTAACTTCAGAGTTCCAACGGAACCCGAAGCCAGTGAGCTCCCAAAAGGCCTCGTTCTAAGTAGGGATGAGAATATACATATAAGGATCACACCCCTGGGCGATGTGGGACGTCACAATCCACCCCCCTTAAGGGCTCGACATCCTTGTCGGCACACCAAGGCCAGGGTTAGGCTCTGATACCAAATTGTCACATCCTGGCTCGGGGTGGACCACTTCCTGGGCCCGCTCCACCACCGTAGCACGATATTGTCCGCTTTGGGCCCCGACCACACCCTCACGGTTTTGTTTCTGGGAACTCACATGAGAACTTCCCGATGGGTCACCCATCTTGGCAATGCTCTCGCGCGCTACTAGGCTTAACTTTGGAGTTCCCATGGAACCCGAAGCTAGTGAGCTCCCAAAAGGCCTCGTGCTAGGTAAAGATGAGAATATACATTTAAGGATTACTCC
Organism: Pyrus x bretschneideri; assembly: GCF_019419815.1. Lineage (NCBI taxonomy): Eukaryota > Viridiplantae > Streptophyta > Magnoliopsida > Rosales > Rosaceae > Pyrus > Pyrus x bretschneideri. Next base: position 880,091 of record NW_025999613.1, on the reverse strand, counting down.
CCTGGGTGATGTGGGATCTTACAATCCACCCCCCTTAGAGGCCCGACGTCCTCGTCGGCACACCACGACCAGGGTTAGACTCTGATACCAAATTGTCACATCCCGGCCCGAGGGGGACCACTTTCCGGGCCCGCTCCACCACCGTAGCACGATATTGTCCGCTTTGGGCCCCGACCACACCTTCACGGTTTTGTTTCTGGGAACTCACACGAGAACTTCTCGATGGGTCACCCATCCTAGGAATGCTCTCGCGCGCTACTGGCTTAACTTCGGAGTTCCCATGGAAGCCGAAGCCAGTGAGCTCCCAAAATGCCTCGTGCTAGGTAAAGATGGGAATATACATTTAAGGATCACTCCCCTGGGCGATGTGGGATCTTACAGAGCGGGTGTCTAGGCGGGTTTAAGCAGAGCTAGGTGGGTGTCTGGGTAGGCAAGACGGACGCTTAAGCAGGTATAGGTGCCATTTTTTAATTTTCAAACACCTAGGAATTAATTGGAGCGGTTGCTAGCTGCCTAGCACCTAGGCGAGAATTTTTAGAACAGTGTTTAAAAGTAATTTTTTTCCAAGAATTTAAATGAAGTGTTCTATATATTGTATTCAATCGGAGACTCAACACGATGTCACCGGCTTATTCATTTTCACAGGAATCCAACAGATTTGTCTCATATATTTTTGCATATATGGGCGATCTTCATCTGTCCCCATCATGTGGCTATCAATAAGGGATTCCATACTTTTACAATTTGGGACCCAATATTTCATACCTTTACGTGTAATGTTCAGTAAAGAGGATACATGTAGAGCTCCTTTGTTTCTCAGTCGGCTAGGTCTCAGTCATAACCTCCACTTCCTTTTTCCAGTTCTAATATCCTTCCTAGGTCGTCTCAAATTTCCATCAATACTTCATTACCTTATCTTTTTTCATCACTCACTCATAAGATTCCACAATCCATATACAACCGCATCAATTCCTTAATGCTTAAGGCCTAAAAGAAAACAAAAACCAGTTAAGTAATGGGGTCTTGAAACGAACCAACTTAATGGCTGTGTTATGTGGTGAGGCCAACATGTAGATAATGTTTCTGTTGATGGGCATATCTACAACTTGCTTGCATTACTTTAAAATATTAAAGGAAGTAGTTTCGAAACAAGTATTTCAATTTTCAGAAAACTAAAATAGTTATCAAAGGAACTAGTTTTTATTTTGTGTCTTTCCTTATGCATTTCTTCAACATCTCTACCACAATCCTTCCTTCATCTCTCATTAACTTTTGAAATCCCTCTATCACTAGTACAAAATTGAAAACCAAAAATTAAAAACAAAATGTTTATCAAATAGGGTTTCTCTTATTATCTGCAATTTTCACACTGGTTGATTCTCTAACATAGCACAGCACAACAGCATCTTGAGTCCTTCACTCATACATTTCACTTCATGCACTCCTCAGCACCTCCTTACATATACCAAAAAGTTTCGGTTCATTAATCCTGGCACACCACCTTATTCCATTTCTCCTTTAGTCCTTGACTCAAGCCTAGTAGTTTTCATGCAAAATTATGCATCAATAGTCAAACTTATTATAGTATTGAAAGCACCTGCTAGCTGTCATCAAATACGGATACTTTTTGCCCTAATTCTGTACCGATCTCATTTGTTCTATCAGGGCGGGACGAGAGAGAGAGAGAGGAGAGTATAGCTGATGAAGAAATGATCTTGATGGCATTTCACTCAAAATAATTGATGTCCAAAACTAAAACAGATGACAGATACTACTGACCATCGAAGTACAAGTACAGATTTTTACAGGAATAACATAATTCATATTCGACTGAATGAGCGATGATACATTGGTTGACCATTATTATGTCACTTTGAGGGCCATATAGGGTATCATATTTTTCTCCAACAACTCTCCCTGCCCAAGGTTCAAACAAACACTACTCAATGGCTGACAAGACCTCAACACATTAATTCATCACCACTTATATCTCAGCTACCAACTTTCTACGAATCAACTTATATTAGCAAACCTGTATACTTAATTCATACTATTACTTTTTGTTATTGATTAATTTGTTTGTAGATCCAACAAATTAAACCTCATATTATAATTATAATATTTTCTGTTGTTCTAACTTCGTAGAGTGCTAACAGTACTACTTAAGTTCTTATCTCAAAGAAAAACCTACCATCACTATCTTTTTGTTTTCTTTTAAGAATTTATCTGAAGTGAACTGATTTTTTCTTCTTTTCCTTTGAATTACTTTTGTGAGCTAGAAGCCCAGAAATACAACTATTACTCTATGTATATATCTGTCCATTTTCTGTTTTTCATATTTTATGCATAAATATATATAGAGAGAGAGAGAGACAACCCCCCCTTTATAGATGCTGATAGACTCATCCATGCACTATCATACTGATTTAACCCCAACTAAGATTGCTTTAGTTCTTAAAATAATGTGGTTTTCGGCAATTAGTCCCAATAATCACATGAACCTGTCGAGTGGGTGACAGTTAAATATATCATGGACTACAGTAAATCGAAACCCATATGATATAAATTCCACCTGCTTTTTGACAGTAATGAGGTAATTTATAACACTTTTGTACGATTCCAAACATGTTATTATTGATTAATATTGAGAGTTGCATATGATCTCCAGAGACATTATCAGATTCACAACTAATATAATTGCATACGATTTCAAACATTGTTTTATTAGATTAACTGAGAGTTGCATACGATTTCAAATATGGTTTTATTAGATTCACAACTAATATATCGCTTTATAGACATTGATGATTGATCCATAGCATTCGCTTTATTGTAGTAGTGATGCTAGCTCTTCCGGTACGATTTCAAATATAGTTTATTGGTTTTGTTAAAATTGATTTTGTTAACTTTTATATATATATATATATATATATATATATAATGATATATTTAAACTAAAGGGTGGGTGAATAAATTAGTTTCGAACTCATTATCCAAAAGATTCGAACTTAAGTCCTATCATTTATAATTGAAGAGTAATATCAATAAATCTTAATACTAAATGACATTTTTAACCTGTTAATTAAATGCATATCTATCAATTTCAATCAAATGCGGGGGAAACTAAAGTTACTAGACAAGTCAAGTGATTAAGTTTTTTCGTCGGAAAAAAAAAAAAGTGATTAAGTTTCTATGTAATCATATACCACTAATTCCAAATTATGCTAAAGATTGATTTCAAAGGCTAATCAAGCCCACTTGATCTTGACATTCAACCAACTTAAGCAACTGTTTTTAAGTAATTTTTTGGGAATTGCTATTATTAGCATTCCAAAAATTTAATTATGTACTCTAAATTTTTTTATTCTGAAACAAAAAAAATACTCTTACGAGGAGTGTACAATTAGATTTTTGAAATGACAATAGTAGTTCTCTAATTTTTTTTTTCTGCTTTTCAATATGTTTACTAGTTTTACTAATTACATGAAGATTACAAATTAACAAAATTTATATCGTGCTTGCATATCTATCAACTTCGTTGAATGTGGTTTAGAAGTGTACAACATTTCATTTTATTTCAAGCCAAATTATATGTGTGAATTGTTGAAAAACTGAGGTCTAATTGCTATATTTAATTACACAAAAATTGAGAAATACTCATGCAATATAATATCAAATTTATGCATACACATTTGACGTGTAAGAAAAACAATTACTTTCCCAAAGCGTTCATAATTAAGGTAACAATTTGAGGATAGTCCTACAATTACAAGTAAATAGTTCATCATTCATAAAAAATTTAAAAAAGGAAATAGTTCATCACTATTTTCCCTTCAACTCAAACATTTTTTTCCCCAAACCCTTAACTAAACAAATGCTAATAGCTGTGAGGATCTGAATTTCAAAGTCCCTCACGGAGGGTTAAAATTTTTGGATGGTCATATAAGGGAATGGATCACTCTCTCTAATGTCAAATAATTTTAGGGTTGAATCAACTTCATTCATCGTGTCAATTCATGATATCAAGTCTATCCACATGTGAAGTCCAACATCCACTTTTGTTGTATATGAGAATATAAAGTTCAAAGTCCCACGTCAAAGAGTTGAGAAACATTACATAAACGTATAAGTTCTTAGGTCACTACCTATTGAATGAATGCTTGAACAACTGTTTATTCATGGTTGAGCGTTTCAATAAAAGAGCAATTAACTATGGATGGATCATGAAAGGTATTACATGGAAACTATTAGACAATCCCATACATATACCATCACCATGCAACAAGGGCAATTACTCAATCCATCGGATGCCGTCCCTTTCAAACCTAAATTATTATGCACCATACGATTAAAGTTGATTTATATAAATCACTAAAAAAAACAAATGACAAACTAGGTATGATGCATCATCATCGTCAACATCCAAAAATATGCACAAAGATTTCACACATAATTTGTTTATATATATTAGCTAGGGTTCTCTTTCTTTCTCCTATATACCTCTAACTTTAGACAAGCAGATCTTGAAATTGTCAAACTAAGCTGCCGCCATGAGTAGAGGTGGGAGCTATGGTGGGGGACAAAGCTCATTGGGATATTTGTTCGGCTCAGATGATCAGCAACAAAGTCCACCTCCAACCGCTAAGCCGGTAATACCACCATATGGTATCGACAGATTCGATTCTAGCACTGAATTTAAGCCTCCAGATACGCCTACTAACTCTTCAGAAAAACATAAAATTTCCAATAACTATCACAGAGCTGATGGCCAAAATTCTGGGAACTTCTTAACTGTAAGCTCTCATGTTTTATAACTTATTTTGGGAATTCAACTCTTTGCAGCTATAGCTTACTTATTATAAATTTATAATGTATTTTTCTACCAAATGATATATATTCAGGATCGTCCGACAACAAAAGTTAAATCAGCTCCTGGTGGAGATTCATCACTCGGGTACTTGTTTGGAGATAAGTGATGTGGTTCTCTTTAATTTCTCCCACTTCTACCTAATATATATATTTGATTGTGAGTTGGGAGAAATTAAGAAAAAAATAACTTGTATAATAAGAGGGATTTATCAGTCCTCATAAGTGTGAGATTTGCAAGGGTTTCAATTTATCTGCTTTATATTTGGGGGCCGGAAACACGAAGACGAAGATGAAGTACTGGGTATACAACTACAAAAAATGTACGTTTGAATGATTTCCCCTTACGATGGAATTTATTAGCTAGGTTAGTCTATGTATATTTGAGTTTGCTAAGTTTGTCTACATATATATGAGAATATGATTTTATGTTTTCTTTGGGTGTTTGAATTCTGATATGGATTATATGTAGAATTGTTTATCTATCATACTTTGGCCGGATTTGGAAACATGAACATGACTCCGTTTGGGGTTTCGTTACCATGCATATTTCCGACCACTATTCTTACTAAAATCGAATTGGTACTCCTTTTTATTTTCTTTTCCTTAGTTTCTGTATTAACTGCTTTTTACTTACCAACTGATGGAAATTTAGTTCATGATTTGGTCTCTCTGTGTCTTCCAATTATGGCTCTGAATTTCATACTTAAAAAAACTTCTAGTAATTTAATTTATATTGATTACTAATTTATGTGTGTTTTTGTTTAATTCATGGTCATGGAAACAAAAAATTATTTGTTTCCATGTACATTAATTGAGTTACTCTCACGTCGATGGTTAAAACTTTTTTGCAAACAACTTATATATCTTGTCTTATTACAATTTGTGTTGAATCATGAAACTTGAATAAACTACTACGTACTGTTACTTATCTCTCCCTCGATTATTTTTTCGTTTCTTAATATTATCGTGGAAACTGAAAATTTGTGCCGGGAACCAACTTTCCCTTATATTCTGCATGTCCTTTGAATGTTCGACATAAACCAAACTCTTATAGGTAAGTAGCATTTTGTCTATCGGATCATCATCATCTTATATTATCATATGTAGGTTAGGTAACGGTTATTTCTTTGTCTATGTACTTCTCACGCTCTCCATATGATTGAAGAAGATAGGTAACCCTACGAAGAAGGTTAAAAACAGTTTAAAAATTGTACTTTAATTTGCCAAATTCTCTAACCAAAGTGATGCTTAATTTTATGTTTCATTTTCCAAATCGTGGAAAATGAATGTCTGCAATCACTTGCTTAGTTAAATCAAACTTGCTGGTACCGCTGCTATTTGCTAGGTAAGGAAATATAACTTTCAACCAGATTTCAATTTGTTATTGCATGAATATATCGTATATGTGGCTTCAAGCGTATTACCTGATTAACAAATAACATGTTCAAATGCAATTGCTGTTTGTTCTTGTTTAACCCTTGATCTAACTTAATATTAATTCATATTCCAGCCTCCCTCGCCACTAGATACAAGGGCGAATTTGATGAAGGGCTACGTGCCCCCCTAAGTATTTTGGATTAAAGAAAAAAAATAAAATGTATATATATATATATATATATATATAATTTTAAGTAATTTGTCAAAATAACTACCTTCAAAATATCGTTTTTTCAATTTTTTTTTTGTTTTTTTTTTGGTGAAACAAACGAGTTCGACAAAAGCTAAGCAACATTGACATTTTTCTAGCGCAACTCTATCACTCGATCCTCATTGAAGACCACCAATAGAAAAATGTATATGTTTTTAGTGAAATAACACCGTTTTTTCAATTAAGTTTAAAGTTAGTCGTTCTTTCTTAAAATAATAAAAGGGTCATCAATCCTCCCTTTTCCAATCCTCTTATAAATTTGAGCTCCGCCCTATACCCTATATGATCACTATTTGTTTGACCTATAATAATATTGACCTAAAGACACAAGAGCACTAAAAGAGCGGGATATACAGTAAGCACACAATGGTATGAGTCAACCAAATGCTCGACAAAATGCCTCATCAAAAACATTGGAAATTATTTTTTGGGACGCAACGAAGAGAGTCATGCATACGTCACTGCTTAATTAGTTATGTCTCCAGTGAGCTAACTTTCTAGATTCGCTCCTGACTAGATACGCAATTGTTGTCGTCTTTGCATGCTCAGTTTACAGGAATTCTGGTAGCAGAAATGTTTCCTGACATTACAAAAAAAAGGCTCTCCAAATACTTAAGCAAACAAATCCTGGGATCATTAGCTACGTAAATGTACAATTATATGATTTATATTCATATTTTTTAAACTTAAAACTTCTTTAACAGAAATTGATTGTTTTATCTTCCAATATATTCAATTCGCTCATATATACAATTAATCACTTCAATATCATATGCAATTATAATTTTACTTTACAAGGCTCGATATTACTGATTTCTGATTGTAAAGTATTCTCAACTATATACCTTTCACTCTAAAACTGTTTACTAGGCATCATCTTGCCTTGTTAATTCGTTTTTCATTTTTAAATGTCATGCCTGATTGGTTTCTAAGAAAAAAAGTTACTTAATTTTTTTAATTTGATCATGAATTATATGTTTGGCTTTGTAAGTTAAATTTCTAAGTTTTATTGTCTTACAATTAATTAAAAAATATTGAATATCAAAGGGTTATTCTATTATTCTTTTTATGATATAAGTAATATCTTACACTAAAATCATCTAAATAAATTAAAAAAAAAAAAAAAAAAAAAAGGTCTTTGGTTAAGCGCAAATCTGTAGACAATGAACTTTAGAATTAACATCCATTGCCTTTTTCGAGATATTTTTTTGAAATAGGCCACGAGCATTCAATTTTTTTAAAGAAGAATTTTAATATATAAAATTATACCAATTTTGTTGTAAAAATTGTGGAAATGCATGCCCACATGCTTTAGCTAATAGTGAGGAAGACTTGAGAATAATTGTGCTGTTGTTGATATATGAGGTTTTTCAAAAGACAATCATTTCATTTTTGTAAACCTTCACGAATGTGGCTCTATATAAAGAGCACTCTGTGTGTGATCATAATGCACAGCAAGAAAAGAAGTGAAAGCAATAATATCAGTATCCCTCCCTTTCTCTCTTTACCTGCAATCCTTTTGTGTTATAGTTACAAAACTAAATAGTGTGATATTTTGCATCTGCTTCGCTCTTGTCCCTAGAAAGGGTTATCTCTCTCTAACTTTTGCCTATTTATAACACGTTATCAGCACGACTCTTTAACCTTAACTAGTTCTCATCTCCCTTCGCCGAAAAAAGCCTCCTCCAAGGATTTTAATGTTCTTCTTCCTCATCTGCCTTTCCTGCTTGATGTACCCTCGCCAAGATCTGCTGGCACCATGTCTGCTCCTAGTTCTCAATATAACAATTACTTATATTTTTAATTTCTTGTCTGGTGTAGCTCGTGATTACTAACCCAGTGTTTATTTATGTTAATTTTACTGCGATCAAAGATGGTGCGATACAATCTCTCATCTTGAACTGCAAATTTAATTTTACTGCAATTTTAGGTGGTGCGGTATAATCGCGCACGCTACTCTACATATTTAAATTTCTTTGCTACTTAAGTGGTGTAGTATACTAGCTCATCAGATGCTATATTGTTTCAATGAGAGTGGTGCGGTACAATCGCCCTCCTCATTAATCATGTAAATTTCAAGTCTGAAGTTTCGAGTGTTTATCATTATGGCCTGCAGATCAAAATGAAAATTTTGTAACAGCCAGAAGTTCTAATACTATATTCCTCCAGAATACATATTATTGCAAGTTCTTATACATCTCATTTTTCTTTTAAAAAAGAAAAATGACAAACTTAGCAAAGCTTGATTTTGTTGCCCTGGATATTACTAGGAAGAACTACCTTACCTGGGTAGTGGATACCAAGATCTATCTGGAGGCAGGAAATCTTGAAGAAAACATCAAGGAGAAAAACAGTGCATCCTCTCAAGATTGGACATAGGCCATGACCTTTATCCGTCGCCACCTTGATAAAGTACTAAAGAGCGAATACGTAACGGTTGAAGATCCATTAGCCCTCTAGAAGGCATTGAGAAATAGATACAATCACCAGAAAACGATGATTCTTCCAAGGGCTCGTTATGAGTGGACACACCTGAGGATCCATGATTTCAAGTCAATTGGTGAGTACAACTCTGCAATGTTTAGAATTAGCTCCCAGATGAAGCTTTATGGGGAGACCATCACTGAGAAAGATATGCTGGAAAAGACTTTCAGCACTTTTCATACCTTCAACGTGCTCTTGCAGCAGCAGTATAGAGAACAAGGCTTTACAGAGTACAACCAGCTGATATTGGTGACCCTTATGGCTAAACAAAATAATGAGCTTCTGATGAAAAATCATCAATCTCGACCTACTAGATCGGCGCCACTCCTGGAAGTGAATGTTGCTTCCCTTGAAGTGAACACCACATCCTGTAGTGGCAATAATTACAAACAAAGACTGTGGCCACAGGTAAGCCTGGCAAATGAGTCATGTCTATCATGTTTGTGTCGTTTTCATGTAACACCTGTTATTTTAACGGGTCGTGTCGTGTGACACCCGTTATCCTAACGGGTCCTTAACAGGTCAGGTCACTTTACCCAACTGTTATGACACATTAAGAAAAATATATATTTTTTCTTAAATTTGCACATATCACACATTGCCACATAAATATTACTTCAAAACATTAAAACACGTTTGTCGTTTAAGTACTACATCTACGCTCGAAAATAAGAGCCTAATGAAAAAAACATCCATACACTACTAGTCTATTACAAAATATTATATGTACAAGGATATGCAAAATGAAAGACTTTGTTTTCAAGGTTGTGAAACTTTTCTCAAAAGTTTAAACCTTGCCAATTGAACTCAAAGCTTGCATGTTATTCCTTTTACAAAATCCTCAATTTTCATCGATCATCATGAGGAAATTGTATTGGAATTTTGGCTTGATCTATTGCCTTCAAGAGTTTGTTGATGATGTTTTCAGTAAGGTTTTCCACGTCATAACTCTCTTCCGCATAAACTAAGTATGAAAAAACCAAACATTAGAAACCATTCAAATTATGAGAAGTTTACCAAAATAATTATAAAAAGAAATAAAACAACAGTACTATACCATATAAAAATATATTAGCCTCCAACCTAATGCACAATGGACAGCTGAGATTAAATCTAAGCTGATCCAATGGTCACAAATTTTTTAAATTTAATTTAATATATATAAATATATAATTATTATAGTTTTTAGGGGTATAAAATTGTTAAATTAAAATATATAATTATTATAGTATTTTTTTAGAGTTATAAAATTATAAAATTAATATTTTGCTTATCGTGTATCATGTTACCCACGTGTATACCTGAACCAACCCGTCATCTTAACAGGTGCTTATCGAGTTACCCGATAACAACCCGGTTTGCTATCATGTCGACCCGAACACCTATAAATTTCGTGTCGTGTTATTGGATCGTGTCAGGAATTGCCAGACCTAGCCATAGACGAGGCCGGTGGAACGAGAAAGGCAAGAATCATGGTGTCCAGTTTTACAACCTGGGTCCAAGACATAATTCAGGCCCAAGCTTCAAAAATGTAAATCGCCACAAAGGTAAAGCTCATATGAATAACACTCCCAGAAATCCTGAACGAGCCTACCATAGGTGTGGTGGCAATGAGCACTAGGCGCGTACCTGTCGTACCCTAAAACATCTGGTGAACCTGCATCAAGCCTTCCTCAAGAAGTAGGGTGTCAAACTAATTTTCTCGACCAGGCTAAACCAATGGATATACTTGATCTAGTGTTTGATTCATTAGGGCAATTGAACACAACCCACATGGGTGTCTCTGATTTCATTATGGAAAGAGGGAATAAAATGTATCAGTTCGATTGAATCATTTCTGTTTGATGTATTCTTATTATCTGAACTTGTAGTTTAAAGCTTGCATTGCAATTCAATAAAAGTGGCATTTCAATTTCCTTTTATTATGAATAAATGGTTTTTGACTATGATTCCCTTACTCAGAAAGCATGGATTAAAACTATGGTTATTCTCAAAACAAGAGCAATGGTGGAGATATTTGTCTTGCAGATAGCGCAACCACACATACAATACTTCAAGATCGAAAATATTTCTCAAGCTTGATGCATACAAAAATAAAGGTAACAACAATATCAGGCCAATTAGATGTAATTGAAGGCTCAAGAAAAGCCCAAATCATATTACCAAATGGAACAATATTGTCCATACAAAATGTGTTGTACACTACTTGATCTACTTGAAATTTGTTGAGTTTTAAAGACATACGTTTAAATGGATACCACATTGAAACGAAAAGTGCAGAAAATGTGGAATATTTATGCATTACCTCCAATGATGGCCAGAAGCGTACATTGGAGAACGTGCATAGTTTATCGAGTGGATTGTTTTATACATACATAAAGACAATTGAAGCACATACTATCATGAACCAGAAGTTCATTGAACCAAAAATTTACATGCTTTGGCATGACCGTCTGGGTCATATAGGATCCACCAAGATGCGTAGAATCATTACCAACTCTAATGGACATCCATTATTGAGCAGACACATTATTATCTCAAATGATAACCTTTGCAAGGCTTGTTCTCAAGGGAAGTTTAATTAGACCATCACTATTAAAGATTGATGCTGAATCCCCATCAATTTTTCTAAAAATTCAAGGGGATATTTATGGGCCTATTCAACCACTTTGTGGACCATTTTGATATTTTATAGTTTTGGTTGATGTATCTACCCGATGGTCACATGTTTGCCTCTTGTCTACTCTAAATGTAGGTTTTATGAGACTTCTTTCTTAGATAATTAAGTTGCGAGCATAGTTCCCAGATTACCCTATTAAGTTAATTCGACTTGATAATGCTTGTGAATTTACGTCTCAAACCTTTGATGATTACTACATGACACTAGGCATTAATGTTGAACACCCTGTTTCTCATTTCCATACTCAAAATGATTTAGCAGAAGCATTTATCAAGTGGCTTCAATTAATAGCTCGCATTATGCTAATGAAAACAAAATTGCTAGTTTCTACATGGAGACATGTCATTTTACATGCTGCATCATTGGTTCGATTAAGACCTATAGTCAACCATCAATACTCCTCAGTACAACTCGTGTTTGGATATTAGCCAAACATTTCACATTTACGAGTTTATGGTTGTACTATTTATGTGCCTATTGCACCGTCGTAACGCACTAAAATGAGACCTCAGCGCAAACTGAGAATTTATGTGAGTTTTGATTCACCATCTATCATTAAACCCTTGACAGGTGATATGTTTGCAGCTCGTTTTGCGGATTGTCACTTTGATGAGACAGTCTTCCTGTTGTTAGGGAGAGAAAAAACCATTCCAGAAGAATGGCAAAAGTTGACATGGGTTATGCCCACCTTATCTCATTTTGATCCGCGAAACACTTCATGTGAAAATGAAGTGAAAATGATCGTTCATCTTCAAAGTATTGTTAATCAAATGCCAGATGCATTTAATGATGTCCTTGTTGGACAAAATAAAGTGGTAGCAAATGTTTCATCTGGTGTACGCCTGAAGTGTGGTAGACCCCCAGATTAAAAAGATTCAGCCCTTCGAAAGAGAAGATGAGGGCATAGCTGAATCCAAATGAAATCATTCAGGAAAGGAAAATGAATGACAAATCCACAATTCAGGATTATGTACTTTCAGAAAAAGAAAATGTTCTTGATGAGACACATATCCTTAAAGAGACAGAAGTACATAAAGCAAAGTAATCTCCATAAATTATGCATGTACTAATGAATTGTGGGATCAAAATGAAATAATCATAAATGACATGTTCGCATTTGCAGTAGCCATTGAAATCATATTAAGCAATGATATTGAGTCTTGCTCGGTTGATGAATGCAAACAGAGACAAGATTGGCCTAAGTGGAAAATTGCAATATAGGTAGAATTAAATTCCTTAGAAAGGCGAAGTGTTTTTAGGCCGTTAATCCAAACCCCGCTTGGTGTAAACCCCGTGGGTTACAAATGGGTATTCACAAGAAAACGTAATGAGAAAAACGAGATTGCAAGATATTAAGCACTACTCGTTGCACAAGGTTTTTTACAAAGACTTAGAATTGATTATGAGGAGACATACTCTCCTGTAATAGACGCAATTATGTTCCGTTACTTAATAAGTTTGGTGGTTTCAAAAAAACTTGACATACGATTTATGGATGTCATCACTGCGTATCTATATAGAGAATTAGATACTGACATATATATGAAGGTTCCAGAAGGACTTAAGTTGCCTGAAATAACTAACAAACCATGAGGTATGCTCGCAATTAAATTAAGGCGATCATTATATGGGCTGAAACAATTTGGATGAATGTGGTATAATCGTCATCTCAGTGAGTATTTGATCAAAGAATGATATACCAACAATGTCATTTGCCCTTGTGTGTTCATTAAGAAATCAAATTCTGGATTTGCTATAGTGGCAGTATATGTCGATGATATGAATTTAGTTGGAACCCTTGAAGAGCTCAATAAAACTGCTAAATATCTAAAAAGTGAATTTAAAATGGAAGACCTTGGAAAAACAAAATATTGTCTCGGACTGTAGATCGAGCATTGTGGTAATGGAATTTTGGTCCATCAATCAGCTTACATTGAAAAAATCCTGAAACAATTTGGTATGGACAAGGCTTTTTCACTCAGCACGCCAATGATTGTTCGTTCTTTAGACATTAAGAAAGATCCATTACGTCCAAAAGAAGATGATGAAATGATTCTTGCTCTGTAAGTACCATATCTAAGTGCAATAGGTGCTTTATTGTATTTAGCATAATGTATTAGACCAGATATAGTTTTTTTAGTCAATTTGTTATCAAGGTATAGTTCTTCTCCAACACTTCGTCATTAGAAAAGAGTCAAAGATGTTTTACGATACATTCGTGGGACAACAGTTATGGGTCTCTTCTACTTAGAGAAATCTATAAATGACCAGATCTTTGTTGGATATATAGATGTTGGTTTTCTCTCTGATTCGTATAAAGCCCACTCATAAACTAGATATGTGTTCACTAATGGAGATACAGTGATCTCATAGCGCTTAACAAAGCAAACATTAGTTGCTACATCCTCCAATCACTCGGAAATACTTGCTTTACATGAAGCAAGTCGTGAATGTTCTTTGTTAAGATCAATGATCCATCATATCTGGAATTCATATGGTCTACCTTCAAAGACAGACACTCCAACTATCGTTCATGAAGATAATGCAACTTGTGTTACCCAAAGGAAGGAAGGATTCATCAAGGGCGATAAGACCAAACATATATCTCCAAAGTTTATTAGTGCACATAAGCTTCAGAAGGCTAAAGTTATTGAAGTCAGACAAATCTGTTCCAATGAAAATCTGGTAGACCTATTAACAAAATCTCTACCAAAGTGCACGTTTCAGAAGCTAGTGCATGGTATCGGATTAGGTCTGCTTACCAATTAGTTAAATTTGAAGAATGCGGAATTAAGGGGAGATACATATAAGAGGGAGTATCCATGATACATGCATGTTCTACTCTTTTTCCTTTGTCTAGGATTTATCCCACTGGGTTTTTCCTATCAAGGTTTTAACAAGGCAACTGATGCTGATATGTGGGCATCTAAGGGGGAGTGTTGTAAAAATTATGGAAATGTATGTTCACATGCTTTAGCTAATAGTGAGGAAGGCTTGAGAATAGTTGTGTTGTTGTTGATATGTGAGGTTTTTCAAAAGAAAAGGCAATCATTTCATTTTTGTAAATCCTTACGGATATGGCTCTATATAAAAGCACTCCGTGTGTGAACACAATACACCGCAAAAAAAAAAGAAGTGAAATCAATAATATCAATGTCTCTCCTTTTCTCTCTTTACCTGCAATCCTTTTGTATTATAATTACGAAACTAAATAATGTGATATTTTGTATCTGCTTCGCTCCTCTTCCTAGCAAAAATTATCTCTCTAACTTTTGCCTATTTATAACAAATTTGTATTTTTCGTCTATTCAACTGATTCCATTAAAATAATAACGTGGTAGACGTGGAACTGATTTCTACATTGCAAAGAAGCCAAGCAACAGTTTCCACTTGTCCCTTTATTTGGGATTCGACCCAACTGGGTCTCTCAATTGAGCTTCCTTTGACCATTGGGTTTGTCAAGTCTGTTCACAAAATTAGCCCAATATTTTCTTCTCACATTTCGGTCCATATGAATGTGAAGAAAGGAAGAAGGTATTCTTTTTGAGCAGCACCATAATCTTTGGGATGTGATATTTACACATCTCATTTTACTTTTCGCACATCTTTTTAATTTTCGGTCGTTGAATCGGATTAATTGAAGAAAATCAACAGATAGAAATTAATAAAGGGTGTATAAAAAGTAAAATGAGTTGTGTGGATAGCACACCCCTAATCTTATATCACAAGTGAAGTGTAGAAAGTTAAGAGAATTACTAGCCATATTTTCTTGCGTTGCACAACATAGCGAGAACACATTCAAGGCTTTTAGTCTGTTTTAGAAATACAGCCACTCTAGAATCCCCATAACAATACCAGTAGATCAAGTACCAATGATTTCATATCCGATCAAAATTTTGGCTAATTGATTGTTTCTTTGGATCATCATAGCATACTTTCACATATCCACTAAGAGAAAGATCTTTTCATAATGGATGACCCTCGAAGCCATAATCTGTTGAGACCGTTTGGAGCAGTGCTTGAACACATATGAGACCACTTGAGAAGTGTTTGAAAACCTCTTTAATATGTTCGAACTCTCCTCAAGTGGCAAATATTCTATAAATCTAAAACTACTAAGCAGGTAAGATTCAGCCACTAGTCTAGTGTAATCCACTAAGAATTTGAGAGTGAATTGTATACTTAAATATAAATACTATAATCATAAATATAAAAAATATATAATTATTCTGGTCATGAGATTTTGGACTGCGATCAAGCTTAGGAACAGAGAAAAGTTGGTGCATGTACTTGCAGATAAGTTGGCTTCCTAGCACTCCACTCCAGTCCACTACTTGAGCAGTGCCCGTGAAGAGCTGGCCATTGCTCAAGTCACGGGTATACATAATGCGGTGCATATGCCATAAAAATACATGCAAGTTGTGACGACAAGGTACTATATATAAAATTATGGACCCCAATCAAACACATCATAATCAGCCAAATATCCCCATGATTAAGTTGTTTTCTTTACTTTTTTAATTGGTGGTCTTATAACAAACCCATTTGTTTTTCTACTCCACCAAGCACTAACCGCCCAACATGACCTCACCATTACCACTTTCATTTTGGGATACCAAATTTCTCACATGAACCTTTACATGGAATGTACGGGTGTTCGAACGACTAAACTAAGACTGTCAAAATTCAATCATCCAATGCACTGCCGGTAAATTGAGACTATCAAAATCCAGTCACGCAATGCACCCTTACATCACATAAGCCATGCACTATAGAATTTTCAAAGCAATTATGAGAGAGGAAAAGATTGTTTCATATTGAAGTATCAATAGAACGATTTGTATAATTTGGTAAATTATTAACACTTGATTACTCTTTTTTTGTCAATACTATTCTATAATCTCATTCGAAAAAACATTGACCAAATGTATACAATGTGTCAAATTTGTAGTTCTAGCAACCATTTACACAATAATCAAATCAAAGTTATGTTTCGATCAATCGATCATACTTGAGTAAGTGACTTTCAAGTTAGCAGGATTAAGGAACCACAACACGTGTGAGTCACGCACTTACACGTAACGTGAGCAATTATCGTTAGCATTTCTCAAACAAATGGAGGAAGTAGTGTACTACTTTTTACCGTGTGCGGTTATAATACCGCTAGTGTTTTAGGGTTCTCTCCATTCTCAGGTCTATAACAAGGTGGGGACTGAAGTGAACCAACTTTGAGGGAGAAGAGGATGAATCTCATCCACAAATAACAAGGAAAAAATGAGAATGCTTTCTATAGTGCGCACTGGCATTCAGTTTATGGTGAGTGTGTTCGGCATCGTCACCATCATTAGGTTGTCATAATATCTTCTAGAACCCCCTATATCGGCCTTTCTTCAACTTCCAGTTTTAGAAGTCTATGAAGCAAATGTGCTACAACTTTTTCTATATGGATGGAAACTGATCACGTGAACAATGATGACCTCAAACAACTAAAACGGAGCACAATCATATTCTATTTAGGATTTTTATCACAAATTGCTTCTGAAATTGAAAATTAATCAATGTAATTCTTGAAAATAGGTGTCGCAAATCAATGTGGTCATTCCATCATAATTCTGTTAAAAATTCAGTTAAGTGTTGATGCGGCACATACATGGGTTCCATAAGTCCTTTTTTTTCACAAATAGTCCTTGAAATTGACCCGCGACATCAAAAGTCCCTGAAATTGACTTGCGACATCTAAATAGTCCCTGAAATTGAAAACTGATTAATGTAGTCCTGCAAGTAAGTGTCGCAAATCAACGTAGTCCTTCCATCACAATTTTGTCAAATATTATGTTATGTGCTCTGTTAACCCTAAAAATTACGAAGCCTACGTGTCGTGCATGCCGAGTAACTAATAAGCTAACTATATCCTTCGGTTGAATGCGGGGCATGCCAACTCGTCGGCCAAGCTCGGACGAGGAGTAAAATTTGTTGATGTTGTGTTGAGTGCGCTGCTGACTTCTTTATCTTGCGACTGTGGCCGAGGAAGGAACAAATCTTGGCCTTTGGATTCTCGAGCCTGAAGATAAGGCTGCTAGTTCTGCGAAGTTCATTATCAAATTCAGCTCTCAGGGTGCCGAATGTAATAACCTGGTAACACCTCACTTCGCCGAGAAGGCTAATGAGATGACCTCTACCAATAAAGATTCGAAAATCCTTCTCAGCCAAGACTTGGATAGATAACCAATCGGCCTCGACGCAATGTTGTTTATCCAAACTAAAGGTGTTTCGGGAACGGCTGATTCTACGGCAACGGTGCTGTTTATCCAAACTGAAGATGTTCGCCGGTTGCCTTCACAATGCTATTTATCTAAACTGAAGCTGTGTCGGTGAAAAAAGAAAATAAAAAAATCTCAAGTTGTTTGAGAGGTTTACGCAGGGCAATTGTGGGTTGAATTGGAGGTCATTTTTGTCTTTGCCACTGCCTTTATTTATAGATTTTGTAATGCTCAGCCACTAAAATAAAGTATTCCAGTTCCATTCTAACTCTCAGCGTCCATATATTGTGATAAAGAACCTTTTTGATAATATCCCTCAAAGTCAAGATTCCTTGGGTCAATGTTGTGTGCTCCTTTCATCTTTGTAGAACACCAATCTAATCAAAGATTGGTTATATTAAATGTCGTGGATCTCTGTCATCCAAATTCCATGTACCAATGACATTCCAATTTGCATCATTATCTTGACTTCAACATTTTCCCAAAACCATGCATCTTGACTATTCAAACCTCATCTTAATGCACCATCCCTATGCTGCTGCTCAATCTGATAATAGGAGTCCCAAGTCCTTTTGAATTGTACTGCTTGCTCGAAAACTTACTTTGCATCTTATTATCCTGTATAAGAAAATATCAAGATAATTTGTTAAACGATAATTATTCTGATAAAAATCATAATATTATCTTTCAATAATAACAAAATTATCTTCACTTTTCATCCGACGTTTGAGAGCTATGCTCACTCAATGGCCTTAATTGTACGGGCCGATGGTGTAAATTTGGGTCCAAACATTGCCCCCCAATTTCCTTGAACTTCGGCTTGTAGGCCGAATGGTTAAGGAAATTAGCACAGTCGAAGAACTCTCGTATCGTCGATAATGAAACTTTTTACTCGGCAACATCTCTGTACTGCCAACGCTATGGTCTTCCTTCAGTTCCTTGGCTGCCACAATTCTATACAAGGCTCGGCCACCTTAATAAATAACCTCTTCGACCATCTCGAAAAAATTTGGACCGAGGAAAATCAAACGCCGTCAAGGGCCAAGATATATAGGTAACCTGATTACCTAATATAATTAGTCGGTCATGCCTATATATATAAAGAACCTGTACCAAGCACCAGTTCGCCGAGCTCGGCATGTACGATACAGGTCGAGGAGAGTTAGGGGTGAAGGGCTGAGGGAAAAATCTTCCTTGACAGCTTGTTCCTTGGCCACGGCCATGCATATACATATACACACACAACCCATTGTCAGCAATCATGACTAAATAGGTAGCCTGATTGATGTGATGCTACTATATATCCAATGTCAGCAACGCATGTGATTTTTGTTCCTGTGGCCAAAAGCATTCTTTCGGTCACTTTGGTCAAAAGCATTACTTCTGAGCTGGCTAAATGGGTTAATATCCTCGGCCTCTTTTGCATTTTTTTTTTTACACCTTCAGCCAATAGCCGAATGACATTTTTATACTCATTCGGCCCTTCCATTCCTTCGGCCAAAAGTTTCTCTCCTTTTTATTTTTTTTATTTTTTATTATATATATATATATAGTTTTGTAAAGTGGGCCGAGGCCGAGACCAAAAAGAATTGGGTGTAGAGCATATATATATATATATATATTTGGATTGCCGCGCTCTTGTTGCCCCCTTTATTTTCTTATGCATCGATCTAAAAGGTCAAATGGGTAAAAAAAAAAAATTATTCATTATATATATATATATATATTTTAGCAAACGAAAATAAATGTGGCTGAATCGTAAAGTGAAGGAGGCCAACTATGTTTTATTTCGGGCCGAGATCTTTTCACATCAAAATTCTCAAATTGATTTCGCTCTAGGCCAAGAAAAGATTTTTCTCCAAATATTTTTGACTCGGCGGAATATTTTTCATTTTCGGGCGCTGAATGTGTTGGACAATTATTATGCCCCCCAGGCATAATAATTTCGCCAATTTCGGCTTTTAACCCGAACAATTGAGCCGAACGGGATTGCTCCATATCGGCTTTATCACTAATAATCATATCGATTGGCGTGGTTTGTTCAACTGAAACCATGAATTGGTCTTGTTCGTTATTGGAACACTTTTCTGACGAATTATTTTCTGAGTCAATTTTTGGCTCAGAAACTTGAACATTTTCTTCTAGGCCTACCACACTTTCAGCCTCGACCGAAAAAATAGGTGGCCTAGGTTTTTCTTCTCGGCCGACCATATTTTCAGTCTCGACCGAAAAAATAGGTGGCCTTTTTTCTTCGGCCAAATTAACAATTTTCTTAGGCCGATGTTTGATTATGGCCGAAGTGGAAAATTGCCCCCTGGTATTTTCAACCAACCATTCCTCAAATGGAATCGATTTGTAGTCGAAAACGTAAGGAAAATATTTTCCATCTAGCCAGGTATTAAATCGAGCCCTATCTTCATTTACCCATTGCTCTTGCAGGGTAACAGGAGCTTTTATTCTCAACATGTAAGCAAATGACTTTTGCATCTCTGTATGGCCACGAAGAATTTTTTTCCACTTCCAAAGATCTTTCGTTCCTCATTGTGTTTTTTCAATTCCTTTAGGAGCTCGTACAATCGACTACGTGGAGCCGGATTGGAATATTGATATATCATATGAACTTTGTAGTTTTAACACTGGGTCCCACTAGGCGTGCCAAAATTTTGACCCTAAAAATTACAAAGCCTATGTGGCACGCAGGTTGAGTAACTAATAAGCTAACTACGTCATTCGGTTGAATGCAGGGCGTGCCAACTTGTCGGCCGAGCTCGGCCAAGGAGTAAAATTTGTTGATGTTGCCTTGAGTGCGTTGCTAACTTCTTTATGTTGCAACTGCGGCCGAGGAATGAACAAATCTCGGCCTTTGGATTCTCAAGCCTGAAGATAAGGCTGCTAGTTCTGCAAAGTTCAACATCAAATTCGGCTCCCAAGGTGCTGAATGTAGTAACCTGGTTACACATCACTTCGCTGAGAAGGCTAATGAGATGACCTCTGCCAATAAGGATTCGAAAATCCTTCTCAGCCGAGACTTGAATAGATAACCAATCGACCTCGATGCAGTGCTGTTTATCCAAATTGAAGGTGCTTCACGAACGGCTGATTCTACGACAACGGTGTTGTTTATCCAAACTGAAGATGTTCACCGGTTGCCTTCACAGTGCTGTTTATCCAAACTGAAGGTGCTTCGGGAACGGCTGATTCTACGGCAACAGTGTTGTTTATCCAAACTGAAGATGTTCGCCGGTTGCCTTCACAGTGATGTTTATCCAAACTGAAGGTGTGTCGGCGAAAAAAGAAAATAAAAAAATCTCAAGTTGTTTGAGAAGTTTGCGCAGGACAATTGTGGGTTGAATTGGAGGTCTCTTTTTTTGTTGCCACTGCCTCTATTTATAGATTTTGTAATGCTCAACCACTAAAATAAAGTATTCCAGTTCCATTCTAACTCTCAGCGTCCATATATTGTGATAAAGAACCTTTTTGATAATATCCCTCAAAGTCAACATTCCTCGGGTCAATATCGTGTGCTCCTTTCATCTTTGCAGAACACCAATCTAATCCAAAGATTGGCTATAATATTTAAGTGTCGTGGATCTCTGTCATCTAAATTTCATGTACCATTGACATTCCAATTTGCATCATTATCTTGACTTCAACATTATCCCCAAACCATGGATCTTGACTATTCAAACCTCATCTTAATACACCATCCCCATGCTGCTTCTCAATCTAATAATAGGAGTCCCAAGTCCATTTGAATTGTACTGCTTGCTCGTAAACTTACTTTGCATCATATTATCCCGTATAAGAAAATATCAAGATAATTTGTTAAACGATAATTATTATGATAAAAATCATAATATTATCTTTCAATAATAACAAAATTATCTTCACTTTTCATCTGATGGTTAAGAGCTATGCTCACTCAATGGCCTTGATTGCACGGGCCGATGGTGTAAATTTAGGTCCAAACATGCTCATATGACACATAAATGGATCACACAAGTCTAATTAAACTAAAAAAAATTACAAATAGGTTTAATAATTTAATAATTAATAAAAAGTTGTGAACTCAAAAACCCAGTCATGCCATCACCTCCGATCACAGTCAACATTCCTCTACCTCCTTTGCTGTCTATTCTCTAAAAAAATCGCAATACACCCATCTTTACACACTTTGACACCGTTCACCGAATTGAACCTAGATCTAGATCACCTTTGGAGACGACTTGGTTGATTGGCAATGACTTCTAGGACATCACTGTTAACATTTAGGCAATCAACATCCTCACAACCTTAATCTTGGAGAGCTTGTTTGGTAGTTCTTCGATGATCTTGTGACTCAAAGAACAGCGAGGTCTACCTTGAGATAATGAGGTTATAACCGAGGTGCGTCTATTGTTGGTTGAAAACTATTTCCAAACCCTCTTAGGCCTTGGTTAAACCTTGTGCCTTTAAGAATTTATGGAAGGGATCTCTCTTCGGAGTGGGTCCTATTATAAGAAAAAAATTCTATTGTGCAAAAAGGTATTTAGACAACTTTTTTAATTAATTATTAAACCCACATCAGCACATAACAAAAAATTTTACAAAATTGTGGCGGAAGGAATTATATTGATTTATGACATCTATTTTTAAGGACAC
Source organism: Pyrus x bretschneideri (assembly GCF_019419815.1). Lineage (NCBI taxonomy): Eukaryota > Viridiplantae > Streptophyta > Magnoliopsida > Rosales > Rosaceae > Pyrus > Pyrus x bretschneideri. The sequence continues at coordinate 857,509 of NW_025999613.1, read as the reverse complement.
ATTCATCGATTTTTAGGGACCATCTTGATGGTTTGAGTCAATTTCAGAGATCATCTTAATGGTGTGAGTCAATTTCAGAGACCATTTGTGATAAAAACTCATAAATCTTATGGGGCCCATTTAGGAATTTTTAATAGAATTGTGACGACATGATTACATAAATTTGCAACACCTATTTTCAGGAACTAAATTGATTGATTTTCAATTTCATAAGGTCATCTTGATAGTAAAGATAAATTTCAGAAATTATTTATGATAAAAACTCTATTTTTTTGTATATTGACATCGCATTCTCAAAGAATGATGCTTTTTGGGTGAAAAGGTCACTAACTTTATGATCTCCATCTATTTTGCTCTGCAGATCAAACTAAAAACAATAGAAAATAAATACAGTACACAACAAACTGCAGACTCTATATATACACATACTTCAATTCGCAAGAAACTAAACTACAGACGACAAAGTTTGAATAACCATCATTTTTTTTGCACCATGAGGAGGAGGACTTCCATGAATACTCAGGTAATTAATCACTCTTCCATTAATTCTACAAATTATTTTTATCCACCAAATTTTAGCTCTATATAGTTTTTCTTCCTTTTTGTTGTGGGTTCCTCATATTGTTGAATTTACAATATTGGCTCTCATTACTTTCGATTTCATCCAAAAATAAAAATAATAAAATAACAACAAAAATTACAGAAATTCCATCATTTTTTTTTTCAATGTTGCAGTTATCTGAGATGGTGATGGCAGTAATATTTGTTGTTTTATTGGCCACAACAAAAGGAGTTGAAAGCCGCAAGGCTCGGAGGGAGAATGCAGGAGGAGAATACTTCGAGTACTGCGCCATAAGTTGCAGAGCCAAAAGTGCTTCTCTGACAGATTATGGAGGAGTTGGCGATGGAACGACATCAAACACTAAGGCTTTTCAAGAAGCAATCACTCATCTGAGTCAGTACGAGTCAGAAGGCGGGTCACAACTCGTTGTCCCTCCTGGTAAATGGTTAACTGGCAGCTTCAACCTCACCAGCCATTTCACGCTTTATCTCCATAAGGATGCGGTTCTTCTTGCTTCTCAGGTAATTACACAAAATTTCCCCTAAAAGTTCCCCTTTTTTTTTCTCTCTTACCAACGCATACGAAATGAACAAAAAGGAACATATGTGGGTCAATATGTAAACATTAGGAATTGTATTTTTTTTTTTTTAAACAAACATTATTATCTACTTAAGAGACATGAGTTAGACTTAGCCTCAGAATAAGTTAACAATAATGTAATTCAAATTCATCTAACATTAAGAATTGTATTGAAGGAGAGAGCAGTTGATCTCGTTCTCATTTCTTCTCTTTCTTTATTACAATGTTCCAATTTATGATTTCTCTCGTTTCAAGTAAGTAAGCATGTCGTTAATATTATTTAAAATGAACTCCTGTAAAATAAACTAAATACAAAAGGGTCGAAGAAAAAGCATTCTTGTTGTAAATCACATTCCTTGGTTCTGAAAATTAGTTTTACATCTGTTATTATGTGGGAAAAAGTAAAAAAGAACAAGAAAAACAGAGCAAATCCGTGGCAGGCATGCAGGGCGATTGTGGCGAGAGGGAGAGAGTCAAAGCCCAAAATAACCTTCAAATTTTTATAAGATTTTTGTGAAGACTTCAGGCAACTGCTATTCCCACGTTCGAGTTTGTTGTGCTATTCACACTTTTATTCCGTCGTCCTGCATTTTAAGTGCAACATTTTATTGTCATTGGGTAGTGATTTTACTTTGCACAACCATTATATCCTTTTGCACTCATACTTTTGTTTCAATCGTTTGATTTATTCAACTTTAAGCCTATAAAAGAGGGGGAGGAGTGCCGAGTGCATAGGGAGAACAAAGAAAGTACGAAAGTCTCCTCTCTTATTTAAATTCCCCTCAAAGAAAACGTGCAAGATGAGATCCTGAGAGTGAGGACACATTGCATTTTGTGTATCATCATTTTTCGGTCACACATAGTATGGTCTAGGCATTCCAAGGCTTTCAGAATTTGACAATAATTGTCGTAGGACGAGAGCGAATGGCCGGTGATTGAACCCCTTCCGTCGTATGGCCGAGGAAGGGACAACACAGATGGTGGAAGATTCATCAGTCTGATATTTGGAACCAATCTCACTGACGTTGTAATTACAGGTAAAACAACCACGAAATTTAATCAAATTATGAATTATACTGCACAGAAAGTTGTTGAACATTTTGATACCAGGTGACAATGGCACCATCGATGGCCAAGGTGAAGTATGGTGGCAGAAATTCAAAAAGGGACAGTTAAATTACACGCGACCGTACCTGATCGAAATCATGTACTCCGAAAAAATCCAGATTTCCAACCTCACCTTGGTTAATTCTCCTTCATGGAATGTTCATCCCATTTACAGCAGGTTTTTTCCTCCATCTCTCCAAATTTTTATTCTTTTTGTTAATGTTTCATGTGGTAAGAACTGGTGAAAGAAGTGAAAAGCACCCTTTTAAGATTTTTCTAATCAAAGAAGTTGAAAAATGCAGCAATATTCTTGTTCAAGGCATTACAATCCTTGCACCAGTGACATCTCCAAACACAGATGGGATCAACCCCGGTAAGCACTTTTCTTAAAAGCAAAATTTGGTTACACTACTATAAGTGCTTATGAAGTTGCCATTGTTTTTGTGCAGATTCTTGCACAAATACTCGAATTGAGGACTGCTACATTGTCTCTGGGGATGATTGCATAGCAGTAAAGAGCGGTTGGGATGAGTATGGAATTGCTTTCGGGATGCCTACGAAACAGCTTGTGATCAGACGGCTGACATGCATTTCTCCATTCAGTGCAGTGATTGCACTTGGGAGCGAGATGTCAGGTGGAATCCAAGATGTGAGGGCGGAGGATATTTTTGCCATTAACTCGGAATCAGGAGTTCGAATCAAAACTGCTGTGGGAAGAGGAGGGTTTGTGAAAGACATATACGTGAGAGGAATGACTATGAAAACAATGAAATGGGCGTTTTGGATGACAGGAAACTACGGATCCCATGCAGATAATGGCTACGATCCGAATGCCCTTCCTGTGATTCAGAATATAAATTATCATGACATGGTTGCTGAGAATGTGACAATGGCAGCTAAGTTGGAGGGGATTCCTGGCGATCCGTTTACAGGGATTTGCATATCCAACGTTACGATTACACTGGCAAAGAAGGCGAAGAAATTACCGTGGAATTGCACTGATATTGCCGGGATTTCAAGCGGCGTGGTTCCTCAGCCATGTCAGGCTCTGGCAGACCAGGGTCCAGACAATGTTACAGCATGCAATTTTCCAGAAGAGAGCCTGCCAATTGATAATGTTCAAGTTCAGGTGTGCTCTTACAGGAGGGAGCACTGGTGATAGACTGAAATATCATATTCCCTACCAGGGAATCTGTTTCTTATGAAGATTGATGGACTATATTACAAAACTATATTAAACGTTTAAATTGAAAAGTTGGATCGATTACTTGGTGTGCAAGGCATGGTTTACTTTTAGGAACCCTAGAGAATGAAGGGAAGTGATTTTAACACTCCCCTTTCTCCCCTGCACTCATTATATTAAACGTTTGAATCGAAAACTTTGATTGGTTTCTTGGTGTGCAAAGCATGCCATACTTTTAGGAACCCTAGAGAATGAAGGGAAGCGAGACAACAATAAGGGGAGAAGTGTAGAAAGAGAACACGAGGGGAAAAGCACCACCCTAAATTTATCGGCCAGTAATCTATTAATGCAAGTTTTACCATAGCAATCTGTGCATCAAGCACCCGGAAGTGAAGCGTTGTAAAGGAAATGCCGATGCATAACAGCTAAACCTGCGTCAAGTTCCCAAACTAGGTGCAACCGAACCATCATCACAGTAAACAGAATAACAAATCCAGGAAAGAAGCAATAATCTGAAATGTGCAAGATCTGAACAAGAAGAAACACGAAACAGCTCTTCAAATCTTTTGATTTTATATGATTAGTGAATAGAAAGAAATTTCACATCCCAATTCCAAATCAGTACAACATTTAGAATCTTTCTGCCAAGCTCGAAATCAGTTTTCAACCACACTTCAATACTGCTTTAGAGTCTTCACCGATATTCATAGGACACTAATTCCCTCGAGTATGTAAGCTCCTTGCAAATAACTTGACCCTAAGTTATAAGCAAAAGTTCTCCGGAGCCAGTCTTCTTAGGGCAAATGGTGATCGATTATACATTGTTAAAAGATGATAAGTTCTTCATAATACATATATCTACAGCCCTAGCCGACATGTTCCTTTAATGGGTTGGGTCTGGATTGAACTTCACTGCTTCTTGCCAGATGAGATCTTTGATGTGCTCTTCAGTGCATAATGGTTGCCCAAAATCAAAATGGAAGGGCCTTGCGCAGATGGGCTCATCATTGTTGTCGTGAAGGGACGACAAGTATGGGTGACAAAGTGCCTCATCAACTGCAGACAGATATAGACCTATAAGTCAGGAAAAGCGTGGACTAAATGAAATCCTTTACTTTGAAAATTTGGACTCATTTCTCATACCAGTAATGCGTCTACTAGGATCGAACACAAGCATTTTTTCCAGCAGATCCACAGCCCCAGGAGACATGTTAGGGAATCTAGCAGCGAATTGTTGCCTCTGGAATTGTGGAAGCTGTTTTGCATATCTTCGGGCATTATCACTTCGAAGAAATCCGAGGCTTGCATCATCAGGTGAACCTATCAACTTTACACAGAAACAATAGAAACACACTATGTTTCATTTACATCATACAAGCATGAATATATAAAGACTGTCGAATAAAAAAATAAAAAAGGAGAACGAAGCATTATTCCGAAAGAAAATGATAGGATAGAAGAGTGATATGAACCCAAAAGCATGTCATATTGTTACGACCATGAACAATTTGCATAACAATATTTGGAACATATCACAAATCTATCTTTTTCCTTTTATGTCCAGTTAATCTAACAAACTTCAACCGCAGATCAAAACTAGAAAGCATGCTTAACTAGCGTTTAAGTTCATTTGGAAGTTCCACTAGTACCTCCGTAATAAGCCTCAGCTGATGGACATAATCTTTCCCAGGAAACAAAGGTTCTCTCGTCATGATTTCACCAAGTATGCAACCAACAGACCAGATATCAATTGCAGCAGTGTACTCTGAACAATTAAGTAGCAACTCTGGTGCTCGGTACCAACGAGTGACAACATACTCGGTCATGAAATCTGTCTCAGATGTTGTTCTTGCTAGTCCAAAATCTCCGATTTTAAGGTCACAGTTAGCATTCAGAAGCAGATTACTTGGCTTCAGATCACGGTGCAAGACATTTGCCGAGTGCACATATTTTAGTCCTCGTAACAGCTGATACAGAAAGTACTACACACGATTCACAAAACATTAATCCGATGTATGACTTTGAACCCCAAAAAGCAAACAAGCCAGATCGCAATGTCCAAAACAGAGAGTCGCATTTGATAAGCGAAGAAATTTTTTATAATTACTAACATCCTGATCAGATGTTATTCATTTGTAACAGTTAAAAAGTACTAAAAAACCCATTCTGATCAGATTTATTTAAGTGCAATTTTTCCTTAAAAATTAACAGTAGTCACAAATACTTAGTACTGCGTGAATTCTCTTCAATCAACATCTATCTCTTTCCTATGTCACGTGATCTCTGATTTGAAGGAGTCCGTGTCTAAGTTTCCATCTACATTTTTCATTACACTTAAAAATGTCCAGATTCATTAAGCATCAAACTTACAGAAAGTGTCAATTAGAAGCCTCAAAAGTATGCAACAAAAAAAGCAATGAACATATAATATATTTACGAGTTTGAACTATCTGACTGTAACGACAAGGTAAGCGAGTATTGATTCCAAACCTGACAATGATCATCTGTTAGTGGTTGATCAGAACGAATGATCTGATGAAGATCAGTGTCCATTAGTTCATAAACAATGTAGACATCATTGAAGGTCTCTGTTTTTGGTGGTCGTACAATGTCCTTGATAGAAATAACCTGTGGAGTGACTGAACTGTAATTCTGAGCAGACCCAAATAGAAAGAGTGATGCATGTAGTCCAAAAGGCAAATAGAAATGAAACCGGGTCTGGCATATGGCTGTCAAACTTATACCTTCTATGCGTAAAACATATTTTCATTCACTAATATATAGCCATTAAAGATAAACAAAACTGTTTGCCACAAGTAACTCTTGGTGGGGGGCTAGTACGATATATGCTGTAGACTGCCACTCAATTTACAGGGTTACCATGGGAAACGGAAGAAAAGAAATGAACCAGACTGCTGAAGTTCCACACAGAAAACCCAGCAAGACAACAATAAGATGTTAGACCCACTAAACATTGAAGACGCTGTAAAGCATCCTCCAGAGTCTTTAGCAACATACGACCATACACGCGTCTTAAGACTTGCTTTCAAGTTTTGTTATTACTCTTAAAAATAAAACTTACATTTTCATGGTCCATGTGGCGAAGAAGCTTGATTTCTCTTAATGTCCTTTTGGCGTCTATTATATTGTCAAAAGCATTACCAATCTTCTTAATTGCAACTTCCTCATGGGTCTCTGAATTGACAGCCGCACTGAAAAGCAAGAAATTGTGTTATCCACCACTTTTTAGCCAAAGATTATACTTGTAAAAAGAACAATAGGGAAAAGCTTTCCCTTCCTCAATAAGCAGTCTTCTACGCCTAAACTGCTCTTCACAGTACATGATGAGCAGACTTCGTTGTATGTTAGCAGTTAGCCGAACTGATATTAAAATACGCATAGAGGGAGAGAAATATAAGCACTACAATGCATTATTGAAACTATATGTTCTCTATCCGAAAATCGAAATAAAATACTCCTCCTAGAATTTGTTCTCATGGGAATCCTGTTCAATGCCATCACCAATAAAACCTCTTGAGATATCACATAATTTTGACAACAAAGTGGCTCGAAATAAATCGATCATGTCGTCTGATTTACAATATATCAAACATTTTGTCTGCATAATAGTCCTGAACATCATTAATAGCACTCAAACTATTCAACAGACCAAACTCATCTTGAAAAATTAAAACCAATTCTAAAAATATAGCAAAACTATCAGGATTTCATGTGGACGTATTGACTAAATATTATCCAACTGATATTGTCCCCAACTTGGTCGACAGGAGTGTCAGTTTTATTACAAAAGGTCTCGTCATGAAACAACTCAATATACTTCATGTTTAATTTTGTCAATTTTTCGAAGTGAGATTCTGGATTCTTCAACAAAAACATCGAACGATAGCAAGTAAACGTACAAATTTAATTTAAACATCAAATCAAAGGTACCCCAGATAGTAAAAGAAGCCAAAGATCAAAACTTTGAAAGCAGAAAGCTTACCAGACAATGCCATAAGAACCTCTCCCAATAGGCCTAATGGGGGGCACGTACTTGCTGGAGACTTCGAACAAGTTACCAAACACATTGTACTGCGCATATCTACCGCCATGGGTGAGCACCCTTTTGATTTTTCCGTCCGACGAAGCAGCAGCAGCTGCAGAGCTCGACTCCTTGGCAGCCATTTTCCTAACTTCCAACTTGTGAAAAAAGCGCTTTTCTCAAAAGGGTTCAAAAACCCCCGAGTGGGTTGCTTGGGGCTTTAATGGCGCTCGTGAATCAGCACAGCAGCGAGGGAATCAGCATAGTAGGTGGATTTTTCGGATAACAAGTAATGGGTTTTGTGTGAAACTCTTCAGTGAAATCCAAGGCAATGCAAAAAGCCAACTGCTTTTGCTTTTACAGGAAGTGCTTTTGATGATCGTGAGTGAGAAAAGTTTGCAAAATCCGTGACTTTTGAATGGGACTTTTCTTGGTTCAAAATTTTGAACACGAAATTGGGAGAGTAACAATACAAGGAAGTTTGGAAGTATAGTCATTTTAGAGCATTTTTAAAGCAGATGTAAAAAAGTTTACATCAATAATAACGGTAAAAAAAAGAAGGTAATAATGATGTTTTTCAACTGAAATATCAATTCCTATATGGCATGATATAAAATGACAGCAGAAGAAAATCTATATTTATTGAGTAATAAATGCTTTTATTAATTTTTATTATTATCCTTTGTTTTAAAAATACCAATTACACTTATGAAAAGTAAATAATAGTATAAATTTGACATATCGGGTTGACAACAAAATTAAAAAAAGATCAATATGCCACATAAGCTTTCAAATTTAATTTTATGTTTAAAATTGAACATCTCCTTTAGAGAACACTAGCAATTGAGCCGCACCATGCCACAGGTTTTAAAAATGGGTTTTAAAATTGACTTACATATTTATGTTCAATAAGGAACAAAAGGAAGTGTTTATATAATATGTTACATAGCTGTTCGTATAGATATAACACAACGGGTTAAGGTGACAGATTAGATATCAAATGAATCTATTGTGATGCTTTTTCAATACCCCACACTCTTTAAGTTCTTATTAGTAAATAACCCTACATGACATCCGAAATCACACACCAATCAAAACAGAAGCAAAAGCTCCCAATAAAAAAATGTGGGAGGTTTCGAGTTCGATGCTCTGAACTGGTAAGTCTGTTTGACTGTAGCCATGGGTGTTAACAGAGCTAAGAAATCTTAGAGAGGGAAAGTATATTCGAGAGAGAAGAGAGAGAGAGATGGAAACAATCTTTCATTTACTAACCAACCTTTACACTCTAACAATGGGTAGAGTAAAATTCTCCATAGCCTCTCCAGACCTGTAAGGAATGAATAACCGTGATTTGTCACCACATGTCTCCTTTTTAAGAGAGAGAGAGAGAGAGGAAAGAAAATAAATAAAAAACCAGAAGCAAAAGCAAAAGCAGAATAGTCCACTCACCTAGGTGAATTGCAAAAAAGCTTCTTTCCTTTGTTTGCTGATTCTGTTCATTTCAGGTTGCACAACAACTTTATAACGATGATGATTAAGTAAGAACGCTATTAAGTTAGCAGCAAAACTAACAACATACTAAATGGAAGTAATGGATTGAATCGGGAATCAATGCATATATACTTGAAATGTTGATTCCAACTCGGTGATCCCTTTCCCACCTTAGTAACATTTAACAATTTCAATTAGAAGGAAAAAAAAAAAATGATAAAAGAAACAAGCATAACAGACCGACGCACGGAGTGAAACATACATAAAAGACATAAGTAAGTAAAGCAGACATAATAAGTAAAATAGACATACATAACAGACTGTCGCACAGAGAAAAATAGAGGACAAATAGAGAGCAGTAATTGGTTTGCTTGTGAGCCTAAGATAAAATAGTTAATCAAAATACAATATCACATATTAATGAGATTGATTGAATTGAACATGCAGAATACATGACAAAGAAAACAGAAGCCAAAAAAAAAAAAAAAAATCCAAAATCGAAATGCTTCTTCATGTACACAACTATTACAGTAAGCCAAAATCATTCATAGTCAATGGATTTTTTCTGGATAGACAGAAAAAACGTAATGAGTATCATATATAAAGTCCAGACATGTTTAAAGAATTTAAAAAGATGTAAACTTTTAAAAGAAGCGTGTGTGTATTAGAACGGAGTCAGGAACTTACAACAATTGAAACACACTTCGTAGATAATTAGAATACCTTAAGAATATAATCAGTTTGAAGTGTATTTTTCAGTCCCTCAACACCTGCAATAGACAACTTCAATCAAAATGATGCGTGAGAAGCAAAAATGGTTGTGTGGATAACAATACTCTTTGATAAAATATGCAACGGATGTACTAGATGCAATGAATTCGTAAGTTTGCATATAACAATGTGTAAAAGATTAGGTATAAGATTGTAATGTCACCCAAACTTAAGAGAATAAAGTGTACTTAACCAAGATTGTAATATCAAATAAACTTAAGAGGGTAAAGTGTAATTTAACCTAGTTGTAGTGCTTATGTATACTGTGTCGTATATAATTCATGCATTAAGCTTCAGAATGCCACTTACGGCAGCATAACACAGGTGTAGCAACATAAGCCCCCCAACAAGTGTCACCAAAATTGATCCACTTCATTCATGCACAACCGACTCAGTACTATCAAACCCCTTCTGGAACTTTTCGGGTCGGTAAACAAGGCACCAGAACCTCCAAACACTAAACCTACAAATATTTATAACCCTAAGTTTCCAACGCAGAAGAGAGAAGAACTGCAAGTTTGACATTAACTCTTGTGTGCGCTTGTAATATTTCAGGGCTGAAGAAGTTGCAATGGAAAATACTGAGACCTTTGCTTTCCAAGCGGAGATCAACCAGCTGCTGAGTCTGATCATCAACACGTTTTACAGCAACAAGGAGATCTTCCTCCGCGAGCTCATCAGCAACGCCTCGGATGCTGTGGACAAGATCCGGTTCGAGAGCTTGACTGACAAGAGCAAGCTCGATTCTCAGCCGGAGCTCGTCATTCGGATTGTCCCTGACAAGGCCAACAGGACCCTCTCCATCATCGACACTAGTGTTGGCATGACCAAATCAGGTACAAATATATATTACACATATTTTAATCAATCAAACATTAGCCGAGTCGCCAAATTGATTTACCAAATGACGTGTCAGTATATGCGTTGTAGTTATACTACACATCCAAACTACGTACTTAATGATGTGCGCATGTTGCCACTTAGTACTACGGTCTAGTGATATTTTTCTCTCATTTGTAAGTGAGATGTCTTAAGTTCGATTTTAGTCAAAGATTACGAGCTTCTTATATTTAATTTATTACCCAAAGTTGTCTAATTTGAAACTAGCAGATTTTTTTTTTTTTTTTCCTTAAATTAGCCTACCTCGAACAGAAAAAGAAAATTAGTCCATTACTATAAACTTTTCTAGCTCCGCCCTTGAATATAATGACGTGTCTGTCTTCATGTAACTTTGAATAATAAAATTTGGGAGACTAAATAATTTATTTTGAAATGATTGATGGTTTTTTTTTTTTTTTCTTTGGGCTTAATTTGTGAAAGATTTGGTGAACAATTTGGGGACAATCGCAAAGTCTGGGACAAAGGAGTTTGGAGGCATTGCAGGCAGGGGTAGATGTGAGCATGATTGGGCAGTTTGGTGTGGGATTCTACTCTGCTTACTTGGTGGCTGAGAGGGTCGTTGTGACAACAAAGCACAATGACGATGACCAGTATGTCTGGGAGTCTCATGCCGGAGGCTCTTTCACTATCAGAAAGGATGTCAAGGGGGAGCCCCTCGGTAGAGGGACAAAAGTCACTCTCTTCCTCAACGAAGACCAGTTGGATTTCTTGGAAGAGTGGAAGCTAAAGGAGCTTATGAAGAAGCACTCCGAGTTCATAAGCTATCCTATTTACTTGTGGACTGAAAAAACTGTCGAGAAAGAGATTAGTGATCATGAGAGTGAGGACGGAGAGGGAGCGGAGAAGGAAGAGGAGGGCAAAGTCGAGGAGGTGGACGAGGACAAGGACAAAGAAGGGAAGTCCAAGAAGAAGTTTAAGGAGGTGAGGCATGAGTGGGAGCTGATCAATAAGCAGAAGCCGATTTGGCTGAGGAAGCCCAAGGAGGTTTCGAAGGAGGAATATTGTTCCTTCTACAAGAGTCTCACTAATGATTGGGAGGACCCTCTTGCTTGGAAGCACTTTTCTGTTGAAGGGCAGCTCGAATTCACCGCCACTATATTTGTTCCAAAACGAGTTCCATTTGATCTTTTCGACACGAGGAAGAAGATGAGCAACATCAAGCCCTATGTGAGGAGGGTGTTTATCATGGACAACTGTAGCTCATGCCCGAGTACCTCGGATTTGTGAAGGGTGTTGTGGATTGTGACGATCTGCCACTTGACATTTCTCGAGAAATGCTGCAGCAGAACAAGATTCTCAAGGTTATTAGGAAGAATCTGGTCAAGAAGTGCATTGAGCTGTTCAATGAGATTGTTGAGAATAAAGAGGATTATATGAAGTTTTACAAGGGTTTCTCTAAGAATATCAAGTTGGGAATCCATGAGGACAGCCAGAACAGGCGTAAGTTGGCTGATTTGCTCAGGCACCACTCCACGAAGAGCGGTGATGAGATGACAAGCTTGAAGGATTATGTTACAAGGATGAAGGAGGGCCAAAAGCACATTTACTCCACCGGTAAGAGTAGGAAGGCAGTGGAGAACTCACCCTTCTTGGAAAGGCTCAAGCGGAAGGGGTATGAAGTGATCTTTATGGTTGATGCCATTGACGAATATGTTGTTGGGCAGTTGAAAGAGTACGATGGGAAGAAGCTCGTGTCCACAACCAAGGAAAGGCTTAAGCTCGAGGACGAATCAGAGGAAGATAAGCAGAAAACGGAGGAGAAGAAACAGTCGTTCGAGAACCTGTGCAAGATGATCAAGAACATTCTTGGGGAGAGAGTAGAGAAGGTGGTGGTGTCTGACAGAATTGTGGACTCGCCTTGCTGCTTGGTGACCGGAGAATACAGGTGGACAGCCAACATGGAAAGGATCATGAGGGCTCAGGCTTTGAGGGACAACGCCATGAGCGGTTACATGGCCAGCAAGAAGATTATGGAGATTAACCCTGACCAAGGCATAGTGGAGGAGCTAAGGAAGAGGGCTGACGCTGATAAGAGCGACAAGTCAGTGAGGGACCTTGTGCTGCTGCTCTATGACACTGCTCTTCAGACTTATGGTTTCAGCCTTGATGACCCAACAGCTTTGCCAGGAGAATTCACAGGATGCTGAAATTGGGTATGAGCATGGACGAGGATGACACCGAGCTAGTCGATGACATTGACGTGCCTCCGATTATTAATGTTAATGTTGGTAACCTTCTGTTTAAATGTTGGTAATGTTGGTAACCTTCTGTTTAAATGTTAATGATCTTTTTTTTCTCGAGTCGGAGTTGCTTTTCTGTGTAAATCGAACTGCAAACCTCCAACCAAGTCTCCAACCAACTGAAGACCGAATACTGTTAAACCTAACCAACTAATCAAAATACTCTTCACTCAAGAAATAGTAAATCGTAGCTATTGTCCTTCAACTTTAATCAAATTGGAGTAATGGTCTGCCAACTAAAAATCTATTATCATTGGTCCCTCACCTCATTAAAATATATAGCTATGGTCTTTTTTATCAACTTCGTCAGAATTTTGTCAAAATAAGTTATGTTAGAAGGACCATTGCTACAATTAGGGCTCTTCAACTCATCAAAATATGTAGCTATGGTTCTTTCCATCAACTTCGTTAGAAATTTGTCAAAATGTGTTATGTTGGAAGGACTATTACTACAATTGAGTTAAAGTTGAGAAATCATTGCTCTAATCGGGTTAAAGTTGAGAAACCAATGGTAATGGATTTTTAGTTGAGATACTACAACTGCCCATTTTGATGAGGTGAGAGACCAATGGTAATGAATTTAATGTTGAGGGATCATTGGTCCTACTGAAATAAAGTTAAAAAGATCATTGCTACAATTTACACCTCAAGTAACAAAATATATAGCTCATTAAGTGCATTTAAAATTGACTAAAAACACTTTTTATTAGAGTTGTTTTTGGAACTAATCCTTATTAAGAATGTAAGCAAATCCTGAAAGCACATGAATGGTGCTTTTTATAGGAAACACTTTAAGTGCTTTTAAAACCTAAAAGTACTTTTACCTAAAACGCTTTCAGTAATTTTAAAAGCACTTCCAAACAAAACCATATTCTCTAAGTAAAAATCAACTAATCGATACATGATGCCCTCGCTAAACCAACTAATCAAAGTATATTCTGCTCCGACCATTTGGGGTCCAAACTCTACAGGTGTATAAACCAAGGACTTCACAGACCTTCGGAAACTCTGATCTATGACTCATGTTTGAAGCAAATAATTATAAATCTTTCATAGAGAAACTGATCCAAGATTTATATAGATAGGTGAGCAAAAGAAACAATTTTGCAGAGTGCGGTTCAAAGACCGAGAAGAACAAAGTAAACATCTAATACAATCCCGCGACTATTTCAAATGTAACCGATTTAACAAAAACTGCTACAATCTCCTAATGTAGAATGTCATCTTGTTCTCAAAATCCACCCTCAGGAAACCGAGCATTGATCAAGTAACAGCTCCCTTAAGAAAGGTTAGAGCCGCTAGCCGGGCCTGCACCGAAACCACCAGCTCCACGACCGAAGCCAGGCCTTCCACCAGGACCCTGCAATTCAGAAGCAATAAGCAAAGATAAGTTTTAAAGGTTTTCATACGATGCTCTGCAATATCGACCAAGCCATGGCAAATAATAAGAAAGGAAGATAAACAGGACTATTTCTACACCATGACTAAACAGCAAAACTGAAGAAGTTCACAACGAGAACTATTGCAGCCAATTTGATGAGCCAAATTTCAAGCAAGCAAATGGATCGTATTCCTAAAGTGAGTAAATCAACTGATCATGAAACACAGATGGGCAGTTTAAATGTAAATTTATTGAGGTATCAGTAAAAAATGTAGATAGTAAACAATTCAAAACTTTCAAGAATAGCAAACTCCGTGGCCATTGAAAGGCAATTACTCTACAGCCTTGTAAACAGTAAAACATGAGACAAATTATTTGGCAACAAAAAAGTTACCCCGAAAGCAGGCTTGTAATCAGCAGGAGCTCCACCCTTATCGCCAAAGTCACCCCCAGGCGCACGGGGTCCTCCACGGTACCCATCCCTGTCACCACCGAATCTACGCTCTCCATCAAAGCGAGATGGGCCACTGGAACAGATAATCAACAAACCCAAATTTATTCCAAAAAATCGTAGGAGTTAAACAAGTAACTACACAAAGAGTTCAAAACCATGTCCAAATATACCGGCAGAATAAAAATAACTATCGCTAATCGGACAAAGCAACTTCTACTTACATGACCAAAATTATATCTACTAACTCGCCTGTTAGTTAAAACGCAAAACAAAGATCAACCGAGTTGACAAGCATTTCAAATATCCATTATGCCCAAATTAAGTAACAATCAATTGCAGTACTCTCTGTGAACTAATTAACTATTGCAACCCTTCTGCAGCATTTTGCAGTATTCCAAACTAAACGATTTAGTCCTAGAGTATCAAATTCAATCAATCAAACAAACTTCCTACACAAAATACTTGTATATAACAACTTATCAGCGACCTAAGAACACAACCCAATAAATTCAAATAACCATTAAGAATTAAAATGCAAACAATATACAAATCAACAGACACAATCACCAACAATGAATAGGAAACGAATGGATTACCGTGGGCGATCACCAGACGGGCCCATTGGGCGGCCAGCCGGCTTGGCCTGCTTCTTCAAAGTTGCAGGGACAATCTCAGAAGGAAGATTGAGGTAGTTCCTCAAAAACTCGATACCGTCATTGGTAAGGTACCAGTAGTAATGCATCCAAGCAAAAGTTTCTCTCACATACTCCTTCGACTTAAAGCTCTGCATCAGCTTAATCACCTGCAGGTTCGGCACATCGATATCGGGATGCTTCGCCAAGTTATAGTCCTTCTTTGCATAGCAAACTCCCTCTGCTCAAATTAAATTCAACAAAAAATTGAAAAAAAAAATTAATTAAAACATAATCTTCGCATTGAGAACTCCCTCTGATCAAATTAAATTCAACAAAGTTAAAAAAAAATCGAAACAAAAATTAGCAACTCTAATTAGAAAAATTAACAAAAATCTAATCTTCATAGGGCACCTTGAAAGAGGTACTTGGAGATCTCGCGACGGTTCTTCTCTGAAATTATCTACGATAGAAAAATAAAAAGCCACAGAAACAGATCAGAGAAATAAGCAGAAAAAAATTCTCTTCTCTTATCATTTCAGTTTCTGGGGAACCAAACAGAGGATAAGAGAAAATTGGTCTGAGAAAATACCATGGGTTCGGATGAGCTGACGACGAAGAGAGGAAGAGACGGCGGCGAAGGTCTGGGGTCTCTGGAACTCTTATCGTCTGCTGTGTGGAGAAAACCCTAAAACTCTGATGTGTGCGATTTGTAGTAGGTTTTCGGGTAGCAAGATATGGGCTTTGAATGTAGTGCGCTAGTGGGCTTTGGGCTTTGCATTTGGTGCTCTAGTGGGCTTTGAGGAACTTATGTTCTTGCAACTTACTCATGAGCTTGGCCCGTTACTTCCTTTTCTTTCTTGTTTGGTTTCTTTTTAGGATAAATTACACTTTACCACCTCAGATTTGAGGTATATTTCAACATCATGCAACATCTTTAAAACATTTCATTTTCATACATCAAGTACTATTTTATTTCAATATAATACATCCATTACATTTTCCATTCATTTATCCGTTAAAAGTTGACGTGGTTGTCACAGTACCACGTAGTCAAAAAAAAAAAAAAAAACAACCCATCCCCCAACCCACCTCCACTCCCTCCCCAAACCACTCCTCCCTCTTCACCTTCCGGACCCACCTTCTCCCTCTCCTCCACTCTCTTCACCTCCCCTTCCCTAGCCGCTGCCAAAGGAAATTTTCGCTCAAATGCCTCATTTTGAAATTAATCAATTCACGAGAGATCCATTTTTTCTTGAAAAAATGAAAATCCCGTTTTCCTTTTTCCCTGTACTTTCCTAGCTACCAAACAAATAATCTCACTATGAAAAAACAGCCCCACACAATAATTTCTTCCCATTTTCTTCCATGATTTCTCACTAACCAAACAACATTTAGCATCATGAAATTCAAAAAATCACACTGTTCAACAAGAAAAAGAAACCCACAATGCACCTATCGAACCCAAATTCAAAACCCACAACTTTAGAAACCAAAACACCAAAAACAAACACACCTAGATCTACAAATCGCACAGAAACCAAAAAAAAAAATAAAAAATCAGACAACAGAGAGCAATGGGTTACCTATTGAGAACCCGGGTCGGATCCAACGCAAGAGAACGACAGAACACGACCACCCTTTGTTCCTCTCTCCCTCTAAAATATGAACCACCAGAACCACCACTAGAAGAGGTTTCAGCATTGTGGGTCAAGTGATGCAGGGAGGAGTGGTCTGGGGGCTGCAATGGTGATGGGGAAGGGCTATGGTGGTGATGGGGAAAGGGGTGGATGTGGTCGAGGAATGGGTTTCTGGATTTTCTGGTTTTTTTTTTAGGGTAATAAAAATTATTTTTTTGTCATGTGGCATAAATTTGGCAGTCACGTGGCATAAATGTGGCAACCACGTCAGCTTTTAACAGATCAATGGATGAAAAATGTAACGGATGTATTATATTAAAATAAAATAGTACTTGAGGTATGAAAGTGAAATGTTTTAAAGATGTTGTATGAGGTTGCAATAAACCTTAAATATGAGATGGCAAAATGTAATTTACCCTTCTTTTAAAAAAAAAATTAGCAAAATTAAATTCCTATTCTCCATTTATTTTCATTTTTGTCCATTGAAAAATTGACTTCTTCTTTTTTCATACTAGTATATGCCTACATACTTTCTGTGTGAACATTTTTTATTTTTGTTTTTAAAATAGAAATGAGAGAGGGAGAAGGAGCGTGGGAGTGGGAGTGGAGAGAGAGGCTTTTGTTTATTGTTTATTATTTTTAATATTAGATATATGTTAAAGTCATTTGTATGTGAGACTTAAATTAAAAAAGTGCTACTATACTCACACCACTCTTTATTAAATTTTGAATGACTAATTTATCCTCACATAAAATGATATATAAGGACAGTAAAAAAGGAAGCATCGCTCCCTTGTCCCTAGCAATTTAGCACACCCGTTGCATCCCTGTTTTATTGTCTCCTCCAACCTCTTTTAGTCTTTTCCAAAACTCCAACCTCCAGAATCGACAACACGATTAAGCATACTATTGTGATCAAGGTTATGTGACGGACTAGATCTTGTGGATAGATGACACAAGTGAGGCTCATGTTTTTGTTACCTTGTGTCGGTGAATGGCGAGGAGAGAGAGGAATGGGATGAGGCATTTGGAGGGAAGGCAATTATTGCGGATTGAGATGCCACTGCCATTGCCATTGCCAAACCCATTAGCCAGGCACCAACAAAGCATGCAAATTGCAATGGAGGTCAAGAGTGTGTATGGTTGTATCAAGTGAGATTGGCATTTTCCTTTCTATTTTGTTCAAAATTGTTAAACAATAGTCCCATGTTGATTAGAAGTATATTGTAATCTGTCAAAGGATGTGATAATTGTAATCTTGTGTATTCGATATAGATGGGAACTCAGTATCCCAGTAGGACTCTTGTAACTCAAACTAATTATTTATACCGATGTATGCAGCAATGAAAGCCAACGCTTCCATCATATTTGGAAATATTATTCAAAGAATTCAAAATATAATGGAGAACATGTTACAGGAGAAGGAAATCAAGCATTGATATGATAGGACCTGGACTTTAAGTGGCCAATACTGATCGGAATAAAAGGCCAATGAGCAAGGTGTTAGGGGGAAGGGTGCTTTGGGAATAACAGTGGCTGGGAATATGATATAGATTTCTTTTTTACTTTTTATGGTGGGTGGAAATATAAGGTGTGTGACAAGATAGGACAATTGGGTGGGTTTATCAACACTCAATAAAAAACATTAAAATTTAGTTTTGTGAAATTACATTACTGTCCATAATTTTTTGTTGTGATAGAAGACTAAATAGTCTTTTCACCCTCTTTTGGTTGACAAAGAGAATTTTGTTTTTCAGATACAGGGAGGGGAGATATCCAACAATTTACAATATTATCACAAAACTAACAACTATGGTAAAATTTTACAATTTTTTGTGCATTAGGAACATAAGGTGGTATATCACGTATTACAATATAAGTGACAATGTGGTTTAATATGTCTTTTAGGGCATATTTTTCAATATCCCCGCACTAATATTGTGACACGTGGTGTATTGACTTATGTTCTAATACACTGAAAAAAAAATGTTTACAACGCTAGTAAAAAAATTCACATATATATGTTTGAATTTACGGTTTTGATACATTGAAAAAAAAAGTTCATTAACGTGCTTATTTCTTATTGGTGATATATCATTTAATTTTAAAATTTAATTTAAAATTTTAGTATCACTAGCATTACCTTTTAAGAAAAAATGAAGTAATAAATGCGCAAATAAGGAGGCCTTCTCTAGTTCATCTTTGTTTCTCTTATTGTAGCAAATCAAAGACCCAGAAATCTCAGATGAGTTGGGAATCTCTTTCTTAGTTCAACCATTTGAATAAAGGTTAATTTCGTTGGACCGATCCTTTACTTGGGAGTTGTTTTGTGGAATGTAGCAGTCAAGCTTGTGTTATTTAATTAGGTTTTGCCATTCCATTTAGCGATTGGAGACCTTTAGATAATGATAAAGAAAATGAACGTTCTAATTATAATGTTCGGATAGTAAATATTTGTTAGTCGTAAGTGGTGGGGCACTACTTGTCTTCCTATATGGGGACTACTTGTCTCCCAGGGTACACAAACATTATCCTTTTTAATTATATGGTGTACCAATACATTCTTGAGAAATCAATCATAATTATTACTTCTCGAAACTCAATTGTTACGAAGCCATTTGATAACTATTTTTTTTTTTTTTGTTTCAGTTTTTGTTTTCACAAAACCCTCCCTGACCACTGTTCTTAAACCCTAAAGCTAAAGCTACATCCTTATGCTTTCCCTCTGACAAAGCTCTCCGCATCCCCATTCCACCAAAATGATGAAAAAAAGGAAGCAGTCTCTTTTTCGTTACCTCTAATATATTTTGTATTTTTTTATTTTTTATTATATACATGCTCAACGACATCTCCACTAACTAACAATATATGGTGATTAAACATTAACGGCAGATTGATCAAACATTTACAATATTAATCAAACAGGAACAACATATGAATAAAAATCAACATCATATCGTCGATGTCGATCATGTTGAGCGTGTGAACATTTGTCATAACTCATAAAAAAACCATCTAAGACCCTTACTGAAACATGTATACATTTGTCACATTAAAAGAAAACTCCATGTAGAAATATTGGAATCACAGAAAATCCATTTATGATAAATATGTGTGTATATACTCTTGAGTGATTAAGGAAACATTGGCCGGTGTCGTGTCAGTGATACATATAGCATCATTTCGTATTCGCCTTAGTGGCCGACCATTTTTACATGTCCATCTATGATTCTATATATATCGAGGACGACTGAACCTTTTTTTTTTTTTTTTTCTTTCCATGGCATCTAACTTTTGAATTTAGTGAAACAAGGTCACATCATATGTATACGGGTCATTGATGTGATGCTAATTAATCGTATAATAATTTCAGACCTCAATGCAATTTAAGTTACTCTTTTATTCTATAAATGTTCAAATCACGTTTTCGGTCTATGCAATCGGCTTTCGTGACGAATCCAAAATTCTAACCTCATGGGTTCCAACATAAAATATTTTTCAATTTTTTCATTGGGGAATTTAGTCGAGTAATTAGTTGAGTTATCTTCTTAGTTCTATCAACAACTTCCAAGGCTTGATGCTGAGCATCACTTGCCAAGGCATGCTGTCAAGGCTTGTCTCAAGGCCTGTTGTGCATCACTTGCCAAGGTACGCCGAATTCTACCTAAGAATTGAATAATTTTTTAGCATTCTCAAGTTCCAAACAAGACGGTCATAGGACCTTCTGCGACTATCTCCCATATTTCCCGACTTTCGTAAGGTCTTGGGACCAAAGAGGACCCCTGAATTTGCCACTGCACGTATCGATCAGTTTTACCACGTAAGTTGTCATATTTGCTCCATGAGATTCACCATAATAGTCTAAAGAGCATTCAAATTCAAAATTATGGGTCTAAAGACACAAGAATAGCCAACGTTTTTCTTGATAGACAAGAGGTTGTTGGAGTAGTAAATATTATATGGTTGTTGAGCCTTGTTAGCTAGGTCGTCTTTGTTAATGTGTACGTGAGAATGTTGCATTCAAACTATACTACTAATTAATTAGGACATGAACAGGGAAAACATAGCAAGGAAGGACGAAAAAAACAGGGGAGGAAATATAAGGCTTTTCCCTTTTGACGAAATAATAATTTCCAAAGTTATCATTTGAGAGGTTGACGAAGGAAGCGGATTTCGTCATCAGTTTCATAATTATGGTGCCATATGCATATACCCAGATCTTTGTGTTAAAATATTTGAAGGTGGCAATCGGGTGTTCGGATTACTTATATATGTGTCGTGTTTATGTCAACTTACAAGCTAATCAAGATGCAAATTAATATGCATATTCTTAGTTCTTTGTGTTTAAGATATTTAGGGGTGGTAACTGGGTTACTTATATATACTCATGTCGTGTTCATGTCAACTTACGGATAATCAACGTGCAAATTGATATTAATATATGTGAACAATGTCAGTTATACTTTAATCGTGTACCCATCAGATTCTACGTACATTTGTGAGTTTCAAGTCTTATAAGCATCCCTTGTCCGGAATGGCCTTCCCTATCAATTTCGTAGATTTGTGTAAGTTTTCATCTTATTTGCGTGCATGCATTCAAATTCACACAGGCCATAAGCATTCGTATTGCAATATAATACCTTTCAGAAGAAACCAGTTATATAATGTACTTGGGCGTTGTTATTGGCACTTCAAAAAAGTTGTCATACACTTTAAAATAGTAAAAATGTAAGGAGAAAAAAATCTGAAAGAGTGAAAATTTAAATGACATTTTGAGAGTGCTAGTAACACTTCCATGAACACACAAGTGTACTTAATTTAATTAAAACATATATACACATATAAGATAAGATATCTAATATTGCTAGTTTTTCCTCTTTCCTTTATTTTCATAATATTCTTAGTTTTCACTTTTCGTGACCTTTTCTGATTAAGCATGGAGTAACTATGTGCTTGAGGATCCATGCAAACAATTAAACTGGTTAATTTTCTTCATCTTTCAAGAGTATCATAGCTTGGAATTTAAGAAGCCATGCATGAGGGGAAAGGAAATATTATTTCGTACTGAACATGTAATTCAACACGAAGACAAAGGATCAAAGGTCACGTTGCATGTATTATTCATTCCTCTTCTGTTCCCAAATCCAAATTAAATAAACATTGCATGCATTTTCTTATGTTACTCCCTTTTTACAGCTCACTTTAATTTCACAACCGATCACTCTCACCCGAAAATTAAAGAAAACAAACTCTGTACTCAAAAGCCTGGACCAATTTGAAAAAGTTCTTCCTAGAGAGAGAGAGAGAGAGAGAGAGGTGCATGGTAAAGTTAGATGGGACAGCAGTGTACGTACGTTGTTCACACCACCACTAATATTTCATAGAGATGGAGGGAAAGAAGACAGTTGTACTGCGTTTGATGAAGCAGGATGTGCAATCCCATGATCTTGTCCAACAAGAACTATCGCTTGATCATCAACAAGATTGTCCCAAAATAGAAAGTTAGAGCATTGTTGCTGGGAAACAACCCATTCATTCAACTCATGCCTTTGCATTAAGCACTCCAAGGCCATCTGATCATGATCTCCCTCCTCATCAATATTGTGACAAGATTGATGATGATGATCAACGTTCGGTACCATGTTGTCCATGTTCTCGATCAACGGTGGCAAATAGTTTGTGTCCATGGTAACATTATTAGTACTACTATTTGTAGTATTAAATGACATTGTTGCCGGAGGTGGGAAAGCCTGGACTTGATGCTGATTCAAATTCCAAGGCTCAGATGAATTCAAACCCGTTGCAACAATCATGTCTTGGAAAATCTCCCCGCGAGCGTTGTAACTTTCTGGAGCTGCTTCAATATTGGCAGTAGTACTTGTATCAAACATGAACATAGGGCATGTTGAAGAAAATAGGGTTTCTTGAGCTTGAGGCTTTAGGGTTGTACCCAAATCTTGGTGTGCAAAATCTAGTTGGTTATTGTAATTACCCAAGTGGAGAATTATATGCTGCTGATGATCAACACTAGGTGGTGGACTTATTGTGGAAGCACTTGAAGGTGTGGAAGGCTTCCGAATCTTCTTTTTGATCCATGAATTCCAGTAGTTCTTGATCTCGTTGTCTGTTCTTCCGGGCAGATGGCTTGCTATATGAGCCCATCTACATATATAACAATAAAGTTATAGTTATAGTTATAGTCGTGCATATATATTATTAGTAAACAAACTATAGGGCAATTAAATTAACCGTGTATTTAACTTCCATAAGCAATTAATTAATTAACTTGTAATTTACATTAACAATATGATTGTGTGTGTCTGCATTAAATTCATCATGAGCTGAGATGTTCAAAGCCAACCTCCGAATTTGACTGCTTAACGTCTTTCAGCAAAAAAAATTAGGTGGAGTATGGTTCTTACGGTACAGGTGATGAAGACAGCTTCTGGATTAACTATAAATTTAAAACATAAACTTGACACACACATATATATTTGATTGCGAAAACTTGTTTATTAAGTTTGTTTGTATTCAGTTAGAGGTCCATTTCACTTAAGTTTTTTCCAAACACCCGAAACCAATTAACTTACCATTGGAAAGAAGGTTTTTTAGACTATATTATTATGGGAAAGAATAAACGTGACCATTA
Source organism: Pyrus x bretschneideri (assembly GCF_019419815.1). Lineage (NCBI taxonomy): Eukaryota > Viridiplantae > Streptophyta > Magnoliopsida > Rosales > Rosaceae > Pyrus > Pyrus x bretschneideri. The sequence goes on along the minus strand of NW_025999613.1, from coordinate 833,878 downwards.
TATGTGATTTTATTTATCAATGAAGCATATGAACTCAAGCTTCAAAAGCACTTCTTCCAAGTACATACGTACAACGACAACAAAACAACCTTCAAATTTACAGGTTCTAAGATAAAACAGACTCGCCAAAATCTTGAAATAATTTGAAAATGGTGAAATGAATTTAAATTTTCAAAAGCGCTGCTTGTTCAAGAAAAAAACAGTAGAAATTAACTTCAGGTATATACCATTGTATAAGAAAAGTAGAGGCTTCCCAAAACCCCAATTGATCTTTTCGAACATGGCGATGGCTTTAAATTTGGAGGGTTGAAATAACTGTCTAGTCTACTAACGTCATCACTCTAAAAAAAATTGAAATTTGGATTGGATGCAGTCACTGAAATAAATAGAGTAATGAAATTAATTAGCTAATAATTCAGCTTGTTAAATTAACCTGTTGCCTACAACCCCATGGAGGCTAATAATCAATTTCTCTTCTTCTGGAGTAAATCTCCCTCTTCTAATATCAGGCCTTAAATAATTAATCCATCTCAAGCGGCAGCTTTTACCACACCTTTGAAGCCCTGAAAATTACACAAAACAATTAAGCACCCTTTAACATCAGTAATTAATTAAATTATGATATAATTAACAGTAACGAATACAGAGAGAGAGAGAGAGAGAGAGAGAGAGAGAGAGAGAGAGAGAGAGAAGATCATGACCAGCTTTTTCTGGGACTTCACTCCAACAGCCATATCCATGAGTAGTGATGTATCTGATGAGTTTCTCATCTTCCTCAGGGGACCAAAGCCCTCTCTTAACCTTCTGTTGATTGCAGCACGAATGGTGCCCCATTATTGATCTCCTTAATCTGTAATTCCTAATATGTTGTTAATTAACTTAAACCCTCCGAACTCTGATCGATTCTGATATCGTTTGAATATCAGAACTGATGAAACTCGATATAGCGATGATGGTAATCACCAACACCAAATTTGATGTTTTGCAAGAGTTGGGTCTCTCTCTACCTCCCTTTAAAAGTAATACAAGTACAGTAGGAGGCTATGAAGATATAAGCCGACATGATGGGGTCCATAAGGGAAGCAGATTTCCATGTAACCCTACAATGACATTCCATCAGCTACCTCTTTCTCTCCCTTAATTATATCATATTCCATTGTTGGTTACTATTTTCTACGTACATATTTGTGTATTGCGTAACCAACTTCACGTACTCTAAGTCATGCTGGTGGTTCCACACACCTAGGTCCTTCTTGTTCTGCTACTGTGAAGCAATTGGTCATTTCAACCAATCACTTTGTACCACGTCACGATATATATGTGAGGCTTTATGCTTGGAAATGATTGGGAGAATGAAGTCATTGTAATTGTCTAACTTTTTGTTCAGGAAGGAATGTATTTATGTGTTGAAAATTTCACAGAAAGGGAATTTTACGAATAAATTAGGCGACATCCTGGTGTAATATGTGATATATATGCTTTTGTAACCTGTTGGTCATGAAAATATCTGTGTTTTTGTAACCTGTAATTACAAGTTTTTTTTACATTTCATTTTTCATAACTAAATCAACATAACTATGGTTTTATAATCTGTATTATGGTTTATATATGGGTGCCATTCTTAAACAAAACCGAGGAAGATATATCCAATTTATCGGAACAAATGACCATTTGACATTCAATGAAATTCAAAGTCCTTGGGTTAGCTCAAGTATTGCAGAATAGTTAATTAATGATTTATGATTAGGAGATATTCAGGATTGATAATGTAAAAATAAAAACAATTAGTATTAGAAACAAGTAAATATCTCTCCGACACACACAAAACTAAAAATGCATGCAGCTCCATGTATCACATTTTGCAGAACAATCTACTAATTATTTTGAGCACGACACATTGAAAAAATTGACTTGATCCATAAGATAAATTAATAATTATCAATGCCCAAATTAACTTTAGAAAAAAAAAACATCAGCCTTTACTAGCTATTTGATAGCTAGTACTTGCTTATTAAATATATATACACCTAACTTATAATATTTAGGCAAAGGCAACTATAATATATATTACTTAGGTTTTAAGTTATTACATGACTGAATCTTTTTCTCGTGTTTAGGGCAACAGTTGTACTATGTGACTCCCCTAAAATGAATAGTCTATGTGGAGCGTCAGCCCTTGCATGAAGCAGTGATTTTGTGGGTGCCCGGATTACTTTGCATTTTGAGTATTTTAACGGTAACATTTTTATTTAAAAGTACAAAAATTAAGATTTAATTGTTAAAATATCTATAGTACTGAGTAAACCAGAGCACCGAATACACCAGAGCATCCAAGAATTTTTGGATGGAGTAATTGGAACGGCTGCACGGAGCCCCCAAGGAAATTAAAAAGGAAAAAAATGTACGAGGGGAAGTCATCTTGCTTAAAGAGTTGGCCAAAAGCATAAATGTCATGGAATTAATCCGGTGTGTTGCTTGGTGCGTTGTGTGTGAGTTTTGTATGTTTGAATAACTTCATTCTTTGACCAAAAAAATAAAGAATAACTTCATTCTATGTGTATTATTTATTTCGTTTTGGGCAATGTTAGAGATATCATATATTTAAACTATATTTTGTAAATTATATTACGTGATTGTTGATGATTGAATTATTACTTAAGTATTGATTAACGTGATTATCATCTATTGGAGGACACATCACATGATTTGCAAAATTGGTTTGGAAAATTTTATCATTTCTTTGAGAATCTAAAACTATTACACAGTAGGACTGAATTTATCTTTAATTATAAAGTAGGTTGATTTGATATCTCTCAAATTACTCTTAAAATGTTTTTCTGGAAAAATCTCAAGAATTCTTAATTTTTTGTGTGAGAGGCCTTCGTTTTGTTGTGGCTCTGAGTCTCCAAAATCTCAAGACCGGTCATCCATGTAAAGAGCATTTTAGGAGTGTAAAATTGAATTGCATATCAGACTAAGTGATACTAAGCCCATTCACACAATACCAATTGATTTTGAGTTGAATGCTCATGTTATGTCACGGAAGTTACTTATTGTGAGCCTTTTTTTTCTCAAAAGAAATTAATTAACCAAAGAGGTCATAAGAGTGTAATGGACTAATCTATCTATACCATTAGAATTGAATCCCAAAAAACAAAAAGAGTTTATAACCAAAGAATACAGATGTTCATTGCCAAGTTGTAATTTAACGTTAAATGATACGAATTATCAGCTATATATTCTCTGGTTTAGTTAGGAGACAATGGAGACCTCATGAAAATGAGACATGTCAATTCTGATTTTCCCTATTCCTTAATGCTTACTTATAGATTAATTATAATTGCTTCATCTAAACTGCTAAAGGCATGCTGACGTCATCTCGACTAACAGGATTTTTGTATCATTATTGGTACGTAATATGCATTTGTGACGAAGGCATGACGCAATTCATGAGTTAATTAAATCAAATTATACTCTGGGTTAGTTTAGTTCCTCATGGCTTCCAAAAGAATCAATGGACATCGAGAAGGACAAATGTAGCCAGTTTGTTGCTATATGCATGACTTAAGATCATCCGACAATTAAATACACAGTGATCCAATACAGCCCTCTCTATTAATTTTCTATCGACTTGTTTAATTTTTTTGCTTTAATAACAACAAATGAACAAATTAAGATCACAAATATATATGGTGTATAAATAAAGTCTATGCGTCCATGATTAATTAATTAACATGTTTGACCTCATCTAGTCGACATACCTACAACAACTCCCTGATTAAACTCATTCACTGGTTCTGTTTTTTTTTTTATTTTATTTTTTTTTTTATTTTTTTTTAACTTTAGGGTACACATTTAGAATTTTTTTGGCATTGTTGTTGAGAGTGAATCCCACCTCATAGAAAGAAGGTTTATATGTATTTGGTTTTTTATGATGAAACCTCAACTTTCTTCAATTGCTTCAATTTCACTTCAGCCTTGTTTCATTAATTATTTAGAGAACTATCTACTGATGGATGATCACGTGAATTATATCGAGCATTAGAGACTGAAAACAATATGGTAATAAGTGAAAAGACCCAAAATTTTATATACTACTCCCCAGTGTGAGATTTTCTCCCAATTACCACTGTTAATCTATATCAGATGATTAACATATACTGTAATCTTGTATACTGAATCAAGAACAGAGGAGAAAGAAAGAGAGACTAGAGAGAAGTTAGAGAGAGAAGAACAATCTGTTATATTTCTTGATGATTAAGTAATTACATGATGAGTTCTTATATATACTGTTACATATAACAGCTAACTAACTAACTATAGTAAGATTGTGACAAGTGTCACAATGTTAAAACACTATACTCTAACATCCCCCCTCAAGAACATGCGGTGATGAACCAAGCATGAGATTGCGGCAATGAGTTCGGAAAAGAGGACCACTTAAGCCCTTGGTAAGAATATCGGCAAACTGCTCTTGAGAAGACACAAATTGCACTGATAGTTGTTTCTGTGAGACCCTTTCGCGAACAAAATGGACGTCGACTTCGATGTGCTTGGTCTTTTGTTGCTGGACAGGGTTGAAAGACAAGGCAATGGCTAACAGATTGTCACAAAAGAGGACAGGCACACTAGGTAAGGGAATGTGCAGAAAAACTAACAACTGTTTGATCCAATCCAACTCAGCAGATGTAAACGATAAAGCTCGGTACTCAGCTTCGGTTGAGGATCGAGAAACAGTTTGTTGCTTCTTAGAGGACCAGGAAATCGGACTATTACCCAAAAAGACCACCAAACCAGTAGTAGATCGCCTGTCATTAGGGTCCCCTGCCCAATCAGCATCACTAAAAGCCTTCAACTGCAAATCTCCTTTAGTATATGATATACCAAACTGCATTGTGCCCTTCAGATATCGTAATATGCGTTTAACCGCAGTAAAATGGGACACTATTGGATTCTGCATGAACTGACACACTTGGTGCACAGAAAAAGCAATGTCAGGCCGTGTGAAAGTCAAGTATTGAAGAGCTCCTACAAGACTTCGATACAACGTAGGATTGGAATAAGGTTCCCCATCCTCCTTCAGTAACCTGTTGTAAGGAAGACAAGGGGTATCACACGGTTTGGCTTCAATCATTTCAGATTTAACCAACAAATCCTCAACATATTTGGTTTGTGACAGGAACAAACCATGTGCAGTCTTAGTGATTTGAATCCCTAAGAAGTAGTGGAGTAAGCCTAAGTCCTTGATATCAAACTCAGTGGTGAGAGCACTAATAACCTATGTAATTGCACCAGAAGCATTGCCAGTTATAATGATGTCATCCACATAGAGAAGCAACACCACAATTTCATGACCAACATGCTTAACAAACAGAGATGAGTCAGAATATGTGGTCTCAAATCCCAAAGAAGGAAGAAACTGAGTAAAGCGGTCATTCCAGGCCCGAGGAGCCTGCTTGAGACCATAAAGAGATTTATGCAGCTTACACACAAGAGAAGGATGATTTGGATCTGCAAAACCTGGAGGTTGAGACATGTAAACCTCCTCTTGTAGAAGGCCATGCAAAAACGCATTTTTAACATCCAACTGGCGAAGAGACCAATTAAACTGAGCAGCAAGAGCAAGAACTAACCGTACTGTAGTAGGTTTCACTACAGGGCTAAAAGTCTCCCCATAATCCAATCCGGGTTCTTGACTGAAGCCCTTAGCAACTAACCGGGCTTTGTGTCTTACAATAGACCCATCTGAGTGTCTCTTAATCTTGAAAATCCATTTACATCCAACCAGGTTCTTGTTTGCTGGTAAGTGAACTAGACTCCAAGTGCCTTGAGCATGTAAAGCATTAACTTCTTCTTTCATGGCTGCTAACCACACAGGTACTTTGATGGCAGACTTATAACTAGCTGGTTCAACCAAGGATAGATCAGTGCCCCCAGAATCCTGAACACTGGCTAAGAGAGCCTTCTTTTTGAAAATCCCACTTTTGCTTCGGGTTTGCATATGATGCAAATTAAGTGGAGGAATGGGCAAAACTACTGACAGAGTATCAGGATTAAAAACAGGTATTTCTGATGCAGAATTGGAACTGATATCAGGTACCACAGGATCTGAGAAGAGACTTGGATTGGAGCAGTAATGGATTGAGAACTTGGAGAGACTTCAGGTAAATCCAAGGCATAAGGTTGATAAGGTGATTCTGGGATAAATGAGACAATTCTATTTTCGGGAGTAACTATAGGGGCATGACAATTGAAACTAGGAGATGGACAGACAACTCTATGTGCAGTTGAAACTGTGTTGGAAGATGCAGTCAATAAATCTGTGTAGGGAAAATGTTGTTCATCAAAGATAACATGCCTAGAAACAAACACTTTCTTTGTAGACACATGATAGCACAGATAACCTTTATATTTTGTGGCATACCCTAGAAACACACACTTTGTGGTTTTTGCTTGTAGTTTGGTACTATTATAGGGTTTGAGAAGGGGAAAACAAGCACATCCAAAAATTCGAAGATGTGTAAGCATTGGATATGTCCCAAATAGGATCTCAAAAGGAGATTTGTTATGAAGTACAGCAGTAGGCATTCGATTGATGAGATAGGTGGCTGTTTGACAAGCATAAGACCAGAACTGATGTGGCAACTTGGCTGTTTGGAGCAGTGTGATAGTGGTTTCAATGATATGTCTATGCTTCCTTTCAGCTACCCCATTTTGTTCAGGGGTATAGGGACAAGATAATTGATGTGAAATGCCTTTGTCAAGAAGAAAATGTTTCAATTTGAGGCTGGTATACTCTCCCCCCCCCATCAGATTGAAGAATTTTAATTGAGGCAGAAAACTGAGTAACAACAAAGGAATGAAAAGCAACAAACGTAGAGAACAAATCAGACTTGTTTATTAAAGGGAAAATCCAGCAGTATCTGGTACATTCATCTATAAAGATGGTGTAATATCTATAACCATCCACTGATATACATGGTGCAGGACCCCACAAATCTGTATGAATAGTTTCAAAATGAATGACTGACTTATTGACATGCTGTGGAAAAGGGAGCTTGCTAAATTTGCCTTCTAGACAGGTATGACATAGCATAGGTAATGAGGATTTGGGAACAGGTACATTAGATTTATGCAACATCAGAGAGACAACATTATTTGTTGGATGACCTAACCTATGGTGCCACAGATCAGATTGAACAAGTTGTCCAAGAAAGGCCTTAGCTTGATTATTCTTCTGGAAATTGGAAGTGGACAAAGAGTGGATAGGATACAGCCCATTACTGCACAAGCCTCTGTAGAGGATCCTCCCTGTGGTTTTGTCCTGAATCCAAAAACAAAAAGCATCAAATATAAGCCAGCAATTATTGTCAAGGCAAATGCGATGTACTGACAACAGGTTCTGAGTTAATTGAGGAACACAGAGCACAAAGTTCAATTTGATTGGAGAAACTGATGTATGAATAGTAGAATGACCAACATGAGATACTTTCAAACCTTCCCCATTTGCAGTGTGAATTGTTTCATTTGATGGATATGGTGATGCCAGGGACAGATTAGTCAAATCAGCTGTCATATGATTGGTGGCCCCAGAGTCCGTGAGCCACACTTGAGAAGGACCTGAAGAACTTGATGACTGAGGTGCAGAGTTGTGCACTGTGTGCATGGCTTGCATAGGGGGTTGCGGTGCATGAAACTGAGAAGGTGTGAATGAGGAATGCTGAGGAGGAGCTTGATAGGAATTATACTGAACAGGCGGTGGTTGCATAACATATGAGAACTGTGGAAAAACAGAAGAAGGGTTATGCATTCCCATGTAATTGGGACCCTTATCATTATGGAAGCAATACTAAGTTGTATGGTTACTTCGACCACAAATGTGACATTTTGTTGGCTCATGTGAAGAGGCTCCACAGAATGGGGCAGTATGTCCCTCAGAATTGCACAACTGACAAATGTGAGGCATAGGTGCAGAAGGACGACCAAACTGTTGACCAGGAGATGGACCAAGAACTCCAGGATTAGAGTGAGGAAGCATATGTGCCATGGGGGAAAACACTGGTCTAGAATTATAAAATCTCGAGCCCTGATTGAAACGACCTTTGCCCTTGTTCTTGTTCCCATTATAGGGTCTAAAGCCTCCAGTGGCTACCTGAGATTGACCATGATGAGGAGAGAAACCCTGAGACTGAACCGAAGCCCCTTTTGTGTAAGTGGAACCTGTATTAGCAACCATAGCTGTCATAAGAGGATTATGAACTGAATTGTCAACAATGATTTCCTCTGCAAGTAACTGTGACCGAAAATCTTTCAGTGAAATCACACTTTCACGCCCCCTGATAACACACCTGAAAGTGTTATACTCAGCAGGTAAACCATTCAAAGCAAGAATAACAATGTCTTCATCCGCAAAAAAGACCCCAGCAGCAGACAAATAGTCTCGAGCTTCCTTAATGCGATGAAGATATTGAGAAATCGAATCGGACCCCTTTTTAATGGTTTGCAAATTGGATTTCATCTGAAAGATGCTAGTCCGAGAAACAGTTGAGAATTGTTCCTTTAACCTAAACCACAGATCCTTGGAGCTAGTACTACCAATCGCACAAGACATGGCAATAGGAGATAAAGTGGCAGTAATCAATTGCATAATAGCTCGGTCATGCATTTTCCATACTATGTATTCATCATTCAGAGAAGAAGAAGAGATACCAGATTCACCGGATGACGAAGCATATTGAGATGGACAGGCAATCGAACCATCAACATACCCCATGATGCCATTGCTATCAAGCAAAAGTTGCATCTGGAAGTGCCAATTGAGATAGTTCGAATCATCAAGCTTGACATTAACCGACGTAGAAATGGAGGAAATCAGGCCCGTAATCGGAGATTGAAGGAGTTGTAGTTGTGAAGCAGTCACCATCGTGAATTCAAGATCAACTTGTCAGTGAGACAATACAACAAACACAAGGTGTGCAGAATTGAGCACGTACCAAAGAAGAGCAAAAGAACGATAGGAAACCCTAGAAATTGCAGAAATGAGAAATAGGAGAAGACGAAGTCGGATCGAGAAAGAAAAAAAAAAACCAATTCGAATCAGAGAAGGCGGAAGCAACAGAGGATCGTATCTTCAAGCGTAAGCAACAATGGCGATTGATACCATGTTAATCTATATCAGATGATTAACATATACTGTAATCTTGTATACTGAATCAAGAACAGAGGAGAAAGAAAGAGAGACTAGAGAGAAGTTAGAGAGAGAAGAACAATCTGTTATATTTCTTGATGATTAAGTAATTACATGATGAGTTCTTATATATACTGTTACATATAACAGCTAACTAACTAACTATAGTAAGATTGTGACAAGTGTCACAATGTTAAAACACTATACTCTAACAACCACAACCATGTTAGTTCTCAGGCCATTAGATACTAGGTATCAATTATCCTTATTAATTTCCTTCATGAACTTCTACATATGTACTTCTTGTCCAAAGCAGATTATGCATGGTTAATAAAAATGTGGAAGAACTGTTGATGATTAATTAAATTGATTATGAACACATTACGAGCTAGTTTGGGGTTGTGTTTTTTTTTTTTTTTTTAATTGCTTCAATTGTGTGGTGAGAATAAACGGTTGTGAAAAAAAAAGCAAATAAGTGTGTGTTAAACTGTAGTGCTAAAAGTACTTTTAGCAAAAAAAGAAAAGATGGGGATATGATTGTTAATATGAAAGTTTCATTAATTGGTACTGTTCAACTACAACTAATGAAAAAAAAAAGTTCTTTTGAGAAACATGTGTAAAGTTGCTTCTGCTTTTTGCTATCTTAGACCCGTGATTATGAAAAAAATACACTTTTTTTTTAATTTCCTTACAAAACACAATAAGGTCCCGACTTTTTTAAAAAGTTTCTTTTAGAAAAATTTAAGCAATCCTAAACCAGCCCCAAAGAATACAGTGTTTCTGGATTTAAATAAACATTAAAAATAACTAGACCAAAAAAAAAAAAAAAAAAAAAACCTTTAGCAAGGTAGAAAATCTTTTTTGAAGGGAAACAATTAAAAAAAAAAACTTAAGTAATCGTTTGTCAAATATTTTTGCAAAAAGCGTATTTTGGAGACAAGGTCCTTGTCTTGGCTGCAATGAATCCAAACGATTAGTTAGATCGGGGAACACAAATTAAACGATTAGGTATTTCTTTACATAGTTTTATATGGCATGCCAAACGTTTTAATACGTAGTTTGAAATATATTATGGAAAGAGATCATCGAAATGCAGCGAACCAGTATCGAAAGCGAGGGAATGATGCAAACATCTACCACATTTGATGTGAAGATTAAGAAGTGACTTTTGCTTGGATGGATCGCAAGCTAAAACTTCGAAAGTAATATATTTACATAAAAATCGTTTCTTTTTAATTTTTTAAATTTATTTATTTATTTATTTTTATAAGTTTTTAAATAAGGACCCTTTGGGAGAAGAGCTGAAAAGGAGCAATGATTATTATTCTTAGCTTTAAGGAGGAGCAATGGAGTGGCATATTTGGCCCTACCATTGGGGATTTTGAGTAGTGATTAGTGAGAAACGATATTGGGACTTTGCCTTTATAAGCATTGGTTGGTTAACTCATTAAGTCATGGATGAAATGTCCCTACCATAATCTCCTTTGATTACTTAAATGTATTAAGGGACCTTGTTCTCAAACATCCTCTCTTTTTGTTAATTAATCTAAAAGTAATATTAGGAGACTAAATTTGTAGACAAATTTTGTAAACAAAATGATATGAAAGATGACGATTGAATTATTACTTAAGTATTTATTAACATGTTTATTTCTTATTGATGACGCATAATTTAGTTTGTAAATTTAATCTACAAATTTAGTTTACCTACCTATTAACAAAATTCTCCTTGTCAACCAAAAGAGGGTGGAAAGATCAAATTAACCATGCCGACAAAGCTAAAGAAAAATAAAGAAAATGAAGGTTGTGGGCTATATAATAAATTAAACGTAAAATAATTTTTAATGTTGTTTTCGAAGCCTCACAGCCAGGTAATCATCTCAGTTGCCCTCATATTCTCTTTTCTGTTTTTCTCCCAAATAAATTAAACTTTTAACGATGAAATAGTTATCCAGAAACAATCGCTAAAGACATGAACAACCTCTTAAATGATGAATAACTATTTGAAGGTTGCCACAAAAAAATTTTAGTTATCATTTTATATTTTCTTTCTTTGTAAACTTTGTTTTCAAAATGAAAAAAGTTGTGGCATGATTCACATGAACATGTGAAGAATTGGATTAATACGTAATATAATAAGGTTAATTTGCCTAATTTTCAACTAGCACAGATCGGTTAATATGGGCGTTGAATTGTTTAATTACAAATGGAAACATACATCACTTCTGTTTGGGGTTAAAATATAAGACCAAACTAATTCGTTAATCTAGAATTTAGTGGTTCTAGTAACAACTGAAAATCATTCAAATGCAACTAATATCCTTATCTATCTATATATATAAAGGGAGAAGGTTAGTTTGGTGAAGCTTTCAGAAATGCCAAGAATGCCCTCATTTCATACATAAAACACACGGATAACTGCTCACAAAAATAGGGTCAAATTCGTAAATATGTTACTATTTATAAATCATTTACATGTTGAAAAACAAAATTATCCATTGCAAACAATATATGCACCCATCACAACAATAACAATTATGAACCACTAGATGAAAACACACAAACTTTAAATTCATTATCATCCCTTAAATTAATCATCCTATAACTACTTCGTTACATTCTATCTTTCTGCTATACAAAAACAAGAAGTAAATAAATAAATAAAAAAAGAAAAAAAATACTTCAGATGGGCATGAAGCCACGAACTCTCAACAGCAGTTGCAGCGGTTGCAAACTGCAGAGACAGAACTCTCCATAGCAGTTGTAGACTTGCAGTTGCAAACTGCAGAGACGAAATGTTGGAGAACAATTTAGAAACAATAAAATAACAGATATACAGAACTAAAATACTTATACTTTATTATTCACAAATACTTGCAATACAGAATGCAATAACACAATAATTACAAAAATTAATATGATACTAACTTGAATGAATTGAAGGTAGAGGCTAGCGCAAACGCTATGTCCTTCGAATAGTATTTCCGTCTCACTCGTGTGCTTGTGGTTCTACAACGTCTGCTCGACCAGGATACAATTACCTAATTTTACAACCCGCACTGGATTATAGAACTTTAGCGAATTGCTTTGTGTGTTTAATCTCTGGAAAGTTTGTACGAAAGATAAGGAGAAAGAACAGATGATTTTTGATGGAACTGAGGACTCTAGTTATATAGGCTCTTTCATATCTCTTCAAACACCTTTTGGATGTATCTGAAGCTATACAACTCTTTCCAAAGAGTTGTGTCTATTAATCAAAACATTTTTAATTAATTTAATTAAAAACTTAATTCGAAATTAAAACTAATTGATCAGATTAATATTAATATTATAGTATAATCATCAAGCCTAATTCACACAACCATAAGGCCCAAGCCTTCAATCCATTTCCAAATGGTCCAAGTTCTAATTACTAAGAAAAAGGAATAAGCCTATATAAAGGCTAGTGAAAAAATACTGTTGACCAATGTGGAACAAGAAGGTCTCAAACTTTAACACGAAATTCTCCACAACATTTGCAGCGGTTGCAAACTGCAGAGATGGAACTGCCATATACCGCACGTTTAAAGTGAGCAACGGGTCACTCCATCCCCACAAACCAGTGAGAAATTCAGACAGTCGCTCAGTGTACCAGAACGCACCCTTCTCCGCTGCCCTCACCACCAATAGTCTCCGGCCTTCTAAGCATTCAGTCCTCTGAATCTTCTTTCATTTCTGCCTCCGCCGTCATCTTCATTACCATGTCCTCCAGGTACCCAAGATTTTATTCACTTCAGTGTCCTATATAATCCAATCATCATCGTCTTCATCAAAGAGTGTCCTAAATATTGTCTAATTAGATAACTTAAAGCTTTTGTTTGCTTGCGTCACCGTCACGGGGGGCTTTCAGTTTGTGTTTAATCAAGTTGATGGCACAAATGGTAAAACACGAAGACCTTCCGATCCCAACCAATTCACGACACCCTCAAACTTGTCTATGGCCACTCCTCCCAACTCGACGAGGCCTAGCTCTTCGCTCGCTCTTCAGGTGGGTCCTCTTTATCTCTCTCCTTGGGGTTTTGTTTTGTTTTGTTTTTTTTTTTTTTTTCAGATTTCGATTTTGTGCATGTGTTTGAGTTTTTTACCGGACAGTGGATTCAAGGATAGTGAACTTGACCAGAGAGCACATAGACTACGAGGGCTACTTGGTGCTGTCGCTGGCCATACGACATGACACCATTGTTGTAATTCGGAAGCACAAACTACGACGGAGATGCCGAGAAAGTTCTCATAATTTCCAATGGTCAACAAGAAGTACCAAATTTGTACTTAGCCCGCCGACCCTACCCAGGTAGTAAATTGTTTGACTTAATCATCATTCGTTTAACTATAATGTTATCCCAGTTGACATCCGAGTTCAATTTCGGTCAAAGTTTTTTTTGGAAATTGAAGGAAATTGAGAATCACAAATGGGGGCCTTATTTCATTTGGGTCGTCTTTGGAAACGTTCGACTACTTCTACAAGTTCCTCCATTACTGGCCTACTGATCTCAATGTCAATAAGGTATGAAACAACGTTATGAATTTGTTGTTAACCTTTCAGCTATGCATTCATTTTGCTGAACGTTAAAGAATGGAACTTTTTGTTAGTGTATAGCAATATACTGTATGATTTATGTAATTTGGATTTCGGAAATTTGGTGATGGGTTGTTTGCTTTCCCCTGTTTGGTTGATCATCAACTGCTGCGGATTTGGTGCATTACCCAGTTTTATGAAAAAAATTATTTAGGATTCAGCTACGTATGCTAATACGGTATTACAAATAGGTTTTTGTTTTAATTAGTAATGTTGGAGCCGTTATGTAGGAATTTATTCAATTTGATTGCTAGAAAGATAGGGAGGAGGGGAAGATATTGGTTTTGAGTTGAACGTTATGTTTTGAATTTGAGTGAGTATTACTCATTTATGCGTTTGAAAATCTAATTTAATCGTGAATCTAATTTCTCTTGGAATTTGGTATGAAGCTCGATCATGGTAGTTCTTTGGTCTTGCTACATTAAAGCGAGAATTTGTTCACATCATTCTGGATTTGAGTTCACCAAGTTGAATTATGTTTACGTAGTGAGATCAGTTTTAGAATTTTCAATTAAAACATGATTAATTTTGTAAGATTTGTGTAAATTGGTTGTAATCACGGGCCCTACGTGCGATGTACAAAGTTATATTTTCATTTTAACATTTGTGTTGTTCTTCTTTGATGATTTTAAGAAACTTTTCATTCGAATATCTCCTCTGGCCTTTTGTAATATTGTATTTTACCACAAGCTATAAAATTCATGTTTCCCACCACGAATAGTACAAACACCAATAGTTAGAGCACACAATATGTCAATAACAATCTTCTAAATTGTAAACAATATACCCTAATTCTTTTGTGTGTGAGTGCCTATATGTCAAACAAAGTAACATTAAATCAACTGACATTTTGAATATAATTTGGAACTTGGGATAGTGTCATTTACAATTAATTATCTTGGGCGAGTGTATTTACAACATATTTTCATCTTTGCATCAACCTAAGCTTAGTCAATTACTTGGAAAGTTAAAGATGCTAAATTAGTTGAATCTTTAATGGAGTTCGATTGCAATTCAAAGTCATTTTAAGTTCTATTGCAATTCAAAGTTCAGGGTTTTTGTTTGGTCATCATTGACGAAGTAAATGCAAGTTATTTACGGATTTTAACATTTGGGGTGTGCATTTTGTTTCTAAATCTTCCCAATTCAGTGCTTCTGTTACACTAACGGAAAAACTGTAAACCTAAAAGCGAATGGTTCCTTTTCTAGCAATGATATATTATGCCTCAGTGAACTTTATTGTGTTTAATTTTGCCCTGCTGCATCTATTGCTTATTAGAACGTAAAACAAGACAGAAAGAAGAGGAAAATTAGTTTTCATTTCTTCTAAGTAAGTTTGTTTCATCCCTTTGACTCCAGTTTTCTGAATTTTTTTTATAAAATCGCTGTCATTGTTTAATTTGTCTAACTATTATGCCCCAGTGAAATTTGTCTAACTATTATTCCCCAGTGAAATTTGTCAACAGAGAACTGAGATTGGATGACACGGTTGAAGAAGCCAACGTAACGGTAAGAGAGAGAGAAGACGGACAAATAAAGAATAAACGAGAAATACATTAGCTTTCTTCGTTGCTGTCAATTGATATTTTTTCCAAACGATCTTTTACGTTATGCCAAAACTACATGTCATGTTGTAGCTTTTTAGCCTCTTATTACGGGTATTACACATTGTTAAAGATCTTTTTATATTATATCGACCCCACATTCGTCATTTGTTATACGAAACTATATTTTGGTATATTTTTTCTGCATTTTGTACTGTATGCATTCCTTTACTACACCATTTGAATGTCATATTTCTTTTCTATTACAGATATGATGATGAAAGCTTTTCTTCACTCGCCTATGGAGAAAAAGAGGCATGCATATAAAAGATGCAACTGCCTAGAACCTTGGTTCACGTTGAAGCATGTCATCAAAGGGAGTAGTCAATTTACAGTTGCTACATGGTGTAATTAGCATCTTTTTATAGAGTTTTAATTTTTATGTAAATGGGTGATAGAATTTTGAACTTTTTGTATAATGCTGAATAGTTTCATATACCAAATGATAGATGTGGACTAGACATAATATAAAAAGATCTTTAGAATTGTGTAGCACCCGTCAATGTAGTTGTATGCTGAAAAGCTAGTATAAGAATATCTAAAACAACATATCTTTGGGGTGCGTAGCGTCCGTGATGCAAAAATGCCTTTCACATGTGTGTGAGCGCGTGCAGAGAAGCTAGTATAAGATAATTGGCATGACCCAATTTGAATCGAAATCGACCTGATTTATCTTGAATTTTTTTTTTCCGGTTTTTATCCCAAACCGTTCGCCTCAGATTCGGATTGAATTATGAAAGTCAAACTTTCGGTTCAGCCCGAACCGATATTCATATTATTTATGTTATTAATTTTATTTAAATAGAAATTAAATAATTATAACAAAATTGACTGGGAGACTGAAACTCAAGATCTTCCTTAGGAAATCCTCTGAACCAACTTTCAATTTGTGACATTGTAAGGTACCGGTTGCATATATATTATCTAATAACTATTAGTTAACATTTTTCAAAATCTGAGCCGCCACTCTCTCATTTGTTACTCAAGGATTGACGGTTGGCTAATTAATCCTCAAAAGAAAAAAAAACTTGCTGCGATTGAAGTTCTTCGTTACTTGAATAATATGAGCTTGCGAACTTGAACTAAAAACCTAAACTAAGGCTAGAAATCCAAGTAATTGAGCATTAAAAAGTTAAAAGTAAATTGTGAGGTTTAGAGTTAAGGAAGCTAATTATCCAAACTTACAAAGGCTAAAGTAAGGTTTCATTTATCACGAAAGTCATTGATAATCATCGTAAAAACCATATTTGATTGCGGGTTGCTCAATATTTATATAGAGAAATAGAGGGAATGATGAGAATAAAGAAGGGTTGGTTGACCCTGAATCGGGAAAAGAGACTATCACCTCCAGTTAGAAAGGGATTTGCTGTAGGCATTCGTTTGGTGGACGGATAGGATGGGTTATAGCCAATTAAAATGTGTTGGGTCCAGTATGTTATTGGATGCGATATGTTAAGCCTAGAAATGTACTCATTGTATCAATGGCAAGAATGATTTAAGGTATGAGTTATGTTAATCAAAATTTTCCAATAACTGAACCCATGTCCTTAATTCACGTTGGGTGGAATCTATACACTAAATAACTAGAATATATGCTATTCATTTATGAGTTATGACAAACATCATGTACAAGGTTTGGCAATCTCGATAACAATACTTTTATCATGGTGGCCGGCTAACCACAAATTGTTTCTAATTCTAGTTATGCTCATTAATAAGAACAATCTTTTGGGATCTTATAAAGATCAACTCCCCACATGCACGCGTAAATAAAATGAAATAAAGGTTACCCTAGCCAGATCAACATGCCATGATCAATAGATCAATCACTATCGCCTTTTAGTACTACGGTCTAATGGTATTTCACTTTACTTGTAAGTGAGAGTTCTTAGGTTTGATTCTCGCTAAGGACGAAGGTGAATCACATTATTATGGCAAACCCGTTGTAATGCTTCGTGCACTCTCCTACCACCTTAGTGTAGATACTACTGTTTCTCCAAAAAAAAAAAAAAAATAGATATGAAGTCATGCATGCTGATATTCTAAACCCATACAAGGTTATGACCATTTGTGAAAAGTGAAATGCAGAAGGTGGAAGAATAGTGAGAGGCGGGAAAAATATGTTTGCAGGAGATAATTTTCTCATTGCTATTTAATGTATAAATATACATGTATACAAGAGAGTCCTAGTCAAGGTGAATTACATGCTTATCTCTAAAACAGACTATCTGTTACGTTTGATTTTCAACTGTTGGATAGACTCCAAGGTTGACTAGGAATTCTGTTTAACATCCCCTGCAAACTGGGCGTGGGAGGACTGCCCAGTTTGGAACGTAGTAACAGATGTTGTGCCTTAAGAAGTCTTTTTGTGAGCAAGTCTGCAGGCTGACCAACTGATGGTAGAAATCGATCATGAACTCTCCAACACTACTCGTTCACGAACAAAGTGGTAATCCAGTTCTATGTGACGTGCACGGACATGGAATACTGGATTAGTAGCCATGTAGGTTGTACTTATGTTATCATAGTAGAGATAGACTGGAAAGGAAGTGGCAGTGCCCAATTCATAGAAGTGGTAGGAAAGCCAAAGCATTTCAGCACAAGCATGGGAAAGTGCTCGGTATTCCGATTCTGCACTTGGTTTGGATACCGTGGGTTGTCTTTTAGAATACATGAGATCAAGTTACCTCCGTGATATATCAAAGAACCCATCGTAGACCATCTTGTATCAACACAACTTGCTCAATCCGCATCGGAATAGGCAATGATCTATGAGGACGGAGGATGGGAGCGGAGAAATAAACTATGAGTTATGGAACCTTTGACATATATCGTAGGATGCGTTTTACAAAAGTAGACGAGGTGCCTGTGGAAACTCATGAACTGGGCCACATGATTGACATTGTAAGAGATATCTGGACGAGTAAGCGTCAAATATTGAAGGCAACCAACCAAGCAACGATATTCGGTGGGATCAGACAATAATTCCCCAGAAAGAGCAGAAAGAAAATGTTTAGCAGCCACTGGTGTTGAACTTTGTTTATGTTCGTGCATATGAGCACGTTTTAACAGGTCGTGGTCATATTTGGCTTGTGAAATGTGGATTCAAGTAGAGATGCGTTGCACTTGCAAACCGAGAAAGACGCTTGGACCTAAGTCATTCAAGTCAAATGCATTTCCCAAGTCGTCAATGAAAGGGTTAGCAAGAGTCAATGGCTGCCCGTGAGAACTATGTTGTCGACGTATAATAGTAGCAGAATAGTGTGAGAAGCGTGATGAAGAATAAAAAGTGAACTATTTGCTCGGCTTTGTACGAAGCAATAATGAAGTAAGAACGAATGGATGGCTCCATATTCAACGGCTGGACGGCACCATCAAATGCTATTTACATAACCTAAGACCCTTTTCTTCTTCTTTCGAAAAATCCCCAAATCATTCAAGGAAAAAAAGGTTCAAACTTTCTTCCTTTACACATTGAAAAACTCCCCAATCT
Source organism: Pyrus x bretschneideri (assembly GCF_019419815.1). Taxonomy (NCBI): domain Eukaryota; kingdom Viridiplantae; phylum Streptophyta; class Magnoliopsida; order Rosales; family Rosaceae; genus Pyrus; species Pyrus x bretschneideri. The sequence continues at coordinate 814,979 of NW_025999613.1, read as the reverse complement.
TTTCAACCTCTTTCAGTGGCGTCTACAAGCATGACTTCAAAATTACCCAAGATTTCACCTTACAATCTTTTCATTAACAAGAGTCCACAATCGAGAAGAAGGCCAAAATTTTGTTGAAAGTCATTTGGATATCTTGAATCAATGTAAAGTTTGTTGGGAACCTGGCCAAGACATTTATGTTGATCTTTCTGTGCCGCCTGATCCCCAGCGTCCCTGTACCAGTACTAGAATTCACCCATGGTTCCTAGACTTAGGTCTATGATTTCCCTTGCCTGACCTTCTAAAAGGCATCTTGATCAGCTACGACATGGCTATCTACGATTTGTCACCTTTAGACTCATTACATGCTTCGAGCTTCTAAATCAATGGTTCAGGGTTGAACTTGGCCTTCAGGAATTTAGAGTTCTTTCAACGTACGAAAAAACTTTGGTGGCCATTACTACTTTGTGTCAAGACCTAGCCTCATTTGGGAGCCGTACATCTTAGATGTCCCTTAGCAGAACAAGGATTTGTTTAAAGACATTCTGGTTGTCGACACGATTGGGAGGGAGATATCGACATTGTTGGCTGCTCCTTACAAACACGTATGCCGATAACAGATTTAGTACCTAAGAACACAGAAACGGAGGAAGAGACTCAACTGTTGAGGACAAAAGGGCGTGCTGACACGTCTATAAACTTAGAGCCACCTGTTTTGCAACTTCTTATTGAAAGACCCCAACCTCCTCCATCTTCCTCACAAAGACCATGACAACAAGAACTGATTGACTTCATCTGAAGCCCTATCGTCACCGTAGCAGAAAATTTTGCCACCCCGTCCTAAGTGAAGTCTAGTCCTATAAACTTCCCTTCACTCCAATTCTGACTCTTTTGGCAGCAAGGGATTTGCCTGAACCTGTTGAGGCATCCGCCAGGGTTGATACTTCTTTGCTTGCCGCTCCACCTAGATGTAAAAGAAGGATGCAGCCTCCACTTATGACTAGGCTATCAATAAACCATATTGCCTTCTTAGTGGATGTCATTGGCCTTCAAAATGCGGATTATGCTTAAGCTCTTCTTGCTACCACGATTGCCCCTGCAGAATACAAAAGAAGTCTGCACGACATTTGAAGATGTAATGATGTGATGTCATGAGAGCCGTTATGGGGTAACTTTTCATTCCTTTCTCACAAAATGGTTCCAATAATTATCATCTTTTTCTTCTTATTGGCGTAGATCAAGCTCACATATAAACGAAGACGACCCTACTCTGACAAGTGGAATAGATTTGTCATCTCAAGCGGTATTCCTTACAAGAATTAGAGACTAAATTTGAGCTCGAGCAACAAGTACAAGCTCAATCAGCGGAGATCAAAAGTATACAGATGGAACAATAAGTCATGAAGGAAGGCCACGGGAAAGAGTTGGAGAGGTACATCGCAGTTACCCTTGAAGAAATGAAGGTAAATGACTACAAAATCAATCTCATTAAGGCACGAGAGGAGCTGAAGTAAGAACATAAGGTCACAACCAAAGCAGAGTAGAATTTAATACATATGAAATCTGAATCGGCGCAGGTACTATCTTCGGAACGGAGTGCTTAAAAAATCATATGAGCTGGCTTATAGTCAGAGGTGAGGAACTTCTTTACAAAGTCGTGCAAAAAGACAACATTCGCTATATGGATCTTCATTAGCTTAGGGACGTGCATGAGTTTGAGCTAGCGGCTATTTGAGTTGCTCATCAAAGAAGTTAAAGAAGAATTTACCGAAGAGAACAACTTCTGGTATCTCTCTGGCTATACGCGATGAATTCATCTGGGTGCTGGGACGTTCACAAGATCTACGAAGAAATTCAAAATACTAACTTGCATGTGCGAGAAGACTTACTGAACGAGATCTTAGATCCAAAAGTGGAGCGAGGGGAAAAATCTAGTTCTAGTGACAATCCAACATCCAATGTGCCAGCTGATCCTTCCACTTCTCCTAGAGGAAAAAATGTTGCTAAGGGAGATTGACTTTAATGTTTTGTCAGGATGGGGGCATGTCCCTTCTATGACTCAGACTTATTTTCCCCTGCATTGGAGAGTTTTCTTCTTTTGTTACTTGTTGTTTTTCATGTGCATGGGTTTGCCTTCTTAACTGAGCAACGATTTAAGTGTTGGAACTTTTCATCCTTTGCTTTTATACCTTAGAATATAGTTTACCAAAGTAAGTTAACTTCGAAGTAATGAGCGACAGAGCGAGGCACGGTTAAGCTTGTGGGCCCGAGCCAGAGCTCGAGGCCTTCTTGGTGATGTTGATTCTGAAAAACACTACCTTAACTTAGTGCCTACAAATATTTCCATCGCGATATCCAGAGTACCACCTTACTCCGGTGCTAGATGTTAAAATATTAAACCCATAGAGAATCCTTTGTTATGCATGTGCCTTGGTGTATTAATCGGATTAAGGATAGGAAAGTATCATCTTGAGTTTTGGAATGGTTTCCAGTCTTTGTCTTGTTTGCTCTCAATTCGTGGTTAAGGGTCTTTATATATCCAAGGTGACATTTAGGAAGGTTTCTTCCTTAGGTTGAGCTGCTAGTTCGTCCTTAGTGAATCTTAAACGAAAGTTTTTTAGGGACTTGGTCACCAGCATAGGGTTGGAAACACCTTTAGAATCCTTTTGTCGGACTCTAATACGTCCGACCTGAGCGTTTCTGATGTGACAACTTTGGGTGACCTAGCTGAAACATTTCCGCGTATCAAAGCTTATTTGGAATAAGATTCCTTTTGGAGATTACCTAGTCTGGATGCCCTATTCGGATTTGTTGAACATGTGGTGTTACAGGACATATTTGACCAAGTATGTTGTTCTGGGATATAAGTATTCGTACTCATGGTCGGGGTTCAGAGCCACCATTGGATGATTTCTGGATTGCCCTTTGGACTATTTTTTCAAATGGCATAGAGCCCAAGTTTGAATGTTATAACCCATAACTTTTATAGTTGCATAAAAGTTTGGAAAGCCAGATAATGCATTAAACTTCCGAGTCAGGGCGTTATGTGCCCGTGCTTATAGCTCGCCATCATAACCACACTTATTACTGCTCGAGTCTCCCAAGCTATTAACTGATCGATACGAAATGGGCTAAAAGAGATTCATCTGGCAGTGTTACTTTGGATTTTTAAACTTGTAATCGTGTGAAGTTTTCAAAGTTTATGCTTTGTTCTAGCGAGTGGAGTAATCTCTACATCACTTAAAAAGAAAGAAACAAACATTGAATGTGAGATAAACAAAATTCAGAACCTTTTGTTAGTAAGGAAAATACGATTGTTTGACAAGGGGGTATGATTGAATCCAGGAAGGATTGCCTGCATATCTACGAGAATAAGAATCCAATCACTGGTGTAGTTATAAGAATTACACATCAAGGATTATCTTTGACAATAAGCTTATGGTGGGGCGTTAGAATATGAGTTCTCCATGGACTTGTCTTCGTGCAGATAGTGGCGTCATTATTGAGGCTGAAATGGACAACCTATATATCGTAGGAAGGGAATTAAACCGCATGTAGTTCAGATGGGTGTGCGCTTAGTTGATCTGGAAATGCTTGCGATGAACTTGTCTTTCAGCAATGAGGGTTCCATTTTCTGACGTCAATCTTGTAGCTCCTTTGCCTTCTTTGGCATTCCACCTTTTGTAAATTTCAATTAGGGCCGGGTAATGAAGCGTCTGGTGGTTGGTTGGGTGAACAATTCCCACGTTGTGTAAGTTGTGGCCAAGGATGATGTTGTGGTGTTGTAATGATATATGGGGAGTCTATGACATGGAAGGTCACCAGATGGTTGAACGGTTTCACCTGGACCCTTAGCCTCATCATTCCCAAGGTCTGCAGTGTGACGCCATTGATAGAGTGGATGATAGCTTTCCTCTTGTTTACGTTATCAAGGATGCCAATTCTTTGATCGTGACGCCAAATTCGCGCATCGCCGTGAGTGGTGGAGATGCACAATTTGATTAACCTGTAAAAAAGTAAACAACTATGAGCAAGCCTTAGCCCATTGGGATGGGTGCGCTGGCTTAAGGCTCTCCAGCGGTCAAGTTAGTAAGCAAGTATAAGACTTAAGCAGTGGGCAAGAGAATTAGAGTGCAAAGATTGCGTTACCAGATACCAACTTAGATAGGTGTATTTACCAGTGTTCTAAAACGCTGTTTGGCCAGCTGCCTAGGCGCTGGGTGTTGGGCCACCGCCGCGATTATTTGAAAAACGTTTAGTAAATTGGGAAGGGTATTAGGCGGTGCCTAGGCGGCCTCCGCGGCGGTTATGTTAAAAAATTCAGTTTCACTACACCACAAGGGTGATGAAAGAGAAAACGAGAGAGCATGATGGAAGAGTAAACTTGAGATAGATATGTAGAAGGGATCATAATAACAATGCAATTGCTGGGAAAAAAAATGAAAACTTTGACTTGGAAGCCTAGATTTCTTTGCCAGAGAGGATTTCTTCGTTGTGCTTGAGGAAATTGACTGGACTTATGATTAGGTTTTGGAAAATTATACAGAGCAAGAAGATGGAAATTAGGTGAAGAGATGGGGAAGCAGGCGGAACAATCAAAGAAGAATGGAAGGGAGAGGAAATGAGAAACTTAATTAGGTGGAGAAGATGGGGAATCAGGCAGAGCAATCGAAGAATAATGGAAGGGAGAGGAAACGAGAAACCCCAAAAAATAAGGGCCTTACCGATTTCCAATGTGTCAAAAGTCATTGCCCTCTGTCAAAAGCCATCCCCTTTGTTAGATTGATTTCCAAGGCGCACTAGGCTTATGAATTATATTTAAAAAAGTTACCTACTCCATTATTAAACAAATATATTATATATTATTATCTACTCTCTTTTTTCAAATTATTTACTTAAAATTCTTTACATTACCTATATATATATATATATATATATCCTCCTCTTTTTAAAAATTGCGTGTTACATTACCTATATATGCTTACTGTTTTTCAAATATTGAACTTGTTGGATGGATGTACTTTGTGTATTCTTCTACTTTTATTTTGCATTTTATCATTCTTCTATTATTCATACAAGTATAGTTTTTTTTAAGTGTAAATAGACATTTATTTACAAGATATATAATAAATTTACATAAATCCACCTAGGCCCCTATCCGCCGCCCAAGCCCAACTAACGCCTAGTGTTTTTTAGAACCGTGGTATTTGCAAACCGAGAGAGAGAGATCTTTGTAGGATAGAATCCTTGTTCTAAGTTGGGAGAATCTTAAAAGATATCTAAAAGTAGATATTGTATCATTTTAGGAGTGTGAATAATATCTAAAAGTAGATATTGTATCATTTTGGGACTGTTATTATTTGCGGCGCATGCTGATCTTTAGATTGCAGGAACTCTAAGACATATAGAGGATCTCATTGATTCCATACTAGGATAAGTTCTCGTGTCTTGCAGAACAAGCACTGTCATTCTAGCGAAGTCGCTCGGACTTCACCCATTGCAAACTGGGTGATGGTGACACCACTGCTCCATTTGATTCAGCTATACTCAGACATGTTGAGTCTATGAACAGACTTTTGAGGTAGATGTATTTGGATTAACCTATTCCGGCCGTGAAAAATCATGGTCCCACAAAAGGGCAGAAGGGCTTCCATAATATTGCGTTGGTGATTGACCAAGCACTCCTAAATTAGGTGTAGTAAAAACATTTGTACACTGCTACGAAACCATTTATTAATGTTGCTATGATAACCGACAAGAAACGTATATTACTGTCAGATATTAAGCAAAATTTGACAGAAAATGGATGTAGTGGCAGATATAATAAGTAACAGAATTGCCAGCGTCAGGAAATGAATTTTCCGACAGAAAATACTAAAACTGACAGAAATTGTGTTGAATATAGCCGATAGAGAATATATTAATAATGAATAAATAAGAGCATTCTCTGTCGGATAAAACCCATAGAACATACTCTAAAACCGACAGAACTTGTGTTGGATATAACCGACAAAGAATTTATTAATAATGAATAAATAATATGTATTTAAATAGAATACGTTTTTAAAAATTAAATAAATAATTATTTGGTTTAATATATAATAACCCATGTAATATATGCGATAAAGAAACAAAAGATGATTGTACAATGAAAATGTCATTACACTAACTAAATATTGTCTAATCAATACTTGAAAAACATAAATAAAAATTTAGCACAAATTACTTTCCCACTTCAAAATTTAGGCAAATTTAACGGAGATATGCATTCTACGAAACTAGTATCCATGATCTAACAGTCAAACTTGTTTGTAGATACTACAAGATCGCATACGTAAAAAATTGCAAAAAAAAAAAAAAAAAAAGCATTCAAAGATTAGGAAACGGAACAAAAGTTTTCAACGGTTATAAATGAAAAATCACAATTTAACGGTTATTTTAGCTCCGGTTTTGATGATTTTTTTACAGCTACACTCCTCGACCTTATAGGAATGCAATGAACGAATTTGATCTTCAATTTAAAATATTTACACTAGTGGATACCACAAAATCTTATTTTATACTTAATGGAAGTATAATATTAACTTTAAGTGTTTGATTAATCTACCGTTTTGATGCGATATGCATTCTACAAAACTTTTTTCAATGATCCAACCTTCAAACTTATTTGTACACATTTCGAGATTGCATACGTAAAAAATTGCAAAAAAAACAAACATTCAGAGATTACATAATAGAACAAAAATTTTTGACGGTCATAAAAGAAAAATCACAATTTAACAGTTATTTTAGCTCCGATTTTAATGATTTTTTACAGTTACACTCCTCGACCCTATAAGAATGTAATGAATAAATTTGATCTTCAATTTAAAATACGAGTGGATACCACAAAATCTTATTTTATACTTAATGGAAGTATAACATTAACTCTTAAATGTTTATTTAATCTACCATTTTGACTCGATACACATTCTACGAATTTTTTTTCAATGATCTAACTGTCAAATTTGTTTGTACACACTCCGAGATCGCATACGTAAAAAAGTCACAAAAAACAAACATTTAGAGATTAGGTAACAGACCAAAAGTTTTCGACGATTATAAAGGAAAAATCACAATTTAATGGTTATTTTAGCTTCAATTTTAATGATTTTTTACAGCTACACGCATCAACCCTATAAGAATGCATTGAAAGAATTCGATCTTCAATTTAAAATATTTATACTCGTGGATACCACAAAATCTTATTTTATACTTGATGGGGAAGTATAACATTAACTCTAAGTGTTTATTTAATCTACAGTTTTGATGTGATACGCATTCTACGAAACGTTTTTCAACGATCCAACAGTCAAACTTGTTTGTACACACTCCGAGATCGCATACATAAAAAATTGCAAAAAATAAACATTTAGAGATTAAGTAATGGAACAAAAGTTTTCGATGGTTATAAACGAAAATTCACAGTTTAACGGTTATTTTAGCTCCAATTTTGATGATTTTTTTTACAGCTACACTGCTCGACCATATAAGAATGTAATAAATGAATTCAATCTTCAATTTAAAATATTTACACTAGTGGATAAATCTTATTTTATACTTAATGAAAGTATAACATTAACACGTAAGTGTTTGTTAAATCTATCAATTTGATAGGATATGCATTCTACGAAACTAGTTTCAACGATCCAACCGTCAAATATGTTTGTATATACTCCGAGATAGCATGTGTAAAGAATTGGAAAAAAAAAAAAAAACATTCAGAGATTAGGTAATGGGACCATGAGTGAAAAAAAAAACATTTAGAGATTATTCTGGCGGCTGCCCAAAATTTTGCTTTGTTCATATCGGTTATATCTGACAGGGCCATGAGTGAAAAAAAATATTGAAACCATGTGTTTATTTATTTATTTTTAATCAATATAACATTTTAAAATAATAAAATAATCAATTTATGTTGGTTATAACCACCATAATACTAAAATAATAAAATAGTCAATTTATGTCGGTTATAACCGTCACCATTAACTTAAAAACTACCGAAATTTGTTAAAAATATTTAAAAAAAAAAAAAGAATTCAAAAATACTGGCGATTATAATAATTTTATGGCGGTTGCATTCAACACTAAATATCCGCCGGGAATTTATGTCAGATATAACCGACAGGATTTCATTGTTATCCAACACTAACTGAATGATGTGTCGGATATCGTTTATCCGACATAATGACTTATTAAACTGTCACGATCATCTGACACCTAAAGGTAATATTGTAATAGTGGTATGAGTAGGATACATCGGTCTAGGAGTAAAAGATCTAGAACCTTGATTAGATCAACCTTTGCCCTTTTTTTGTTATCGTTGTAAGGTTTAAAATGAGATTGACCAGAGGGAAAAAGGTGATCCTTTAGAAGCAGATGGATTAGTATTTGCAACCATTGCAGACGTAAATGGTGTAGTGGAAGAACTTTCCACAATAGCCTGTTCTGCAAGTAACTGAGCCTTAAAACCTTTATGAGTAATGACATTCTCACGACTCCTGATCATACATATAATGTGTTATACTCAGCAGGTAATCCATTAAAGGCAAGAATTATTATATCCTCATCAACAAAGTACACCCTGACAGCAGCCAAATAGTCATTAGCCTCGTTTATCTTGTGCACATATTAAGAGATAGAATATGAACCCTTTTTAGTTGTTTGAGGTTAGATTTCATTTGGATGCTGGTCCTAGATACAATTGAAAATTTTTCCTTTAAACAAATACAGAGATCCCTAGAACTTGTACTATTAATTGCATATGACATAGCAACAGGAGACAGTGTAACAATAATTAACTACATAATAGCTCGATCGTGCATTTTTCAAACAACAAAATCATCATTCTTTGCTGAAGTAGAAGTTAGGAGAATTAATACCAGAATCACTAAATTGAGATGAACGTTGAACATGACATGGATTAGAGCCATCAATGAATCCTATAATTCAATTACTCTCCAATAGCAACTGCATTTAGGAATGTCAATTCAAGTAAATTGACATTAATAGAACTAGAGATCGTGGAAATGAGACCAATGATCGGAGATTGGAAAAGAGGAAGCTGAGAGGCCGTCACCATCTTCGCATAATCAAGATCACAAATTCTTGAATTATAGAGAAATACCATACAAGAATTGCAGCAAATACCCGGCGTGCAAGAATCAAGTAACCCCAGAGGAAGATCGATCAAATTTCAAGATCAAAGAAAACCTTAGAAACTGCAGAGAGAAGACAACTGAACGAGTTTCAAAATAGAAATTCAAGAATACAAAGACAAAATCGAGATAAGTGAAGCAAAAGAAGTATTGTGATTTCAAGCGTAAGCAACAATAGAGACTGATACCATGTTAATCTATAAAGAATGAACCAGTTTATACATTGTAAGCGTTGTAAGAAAGGGAAGAAATTTAGAGAGAAAGAGAAGAAGTGGAAGTGAACAAGTCTTGTTATATTTCTTAATGAGGAAGTAATACAAGGAATGAAACTTTATAGTCTTTAATACTACATGCTTAACAATTTTCTAACTAACTACATCTCTAATCAATTGACAAGATGAGAGTAGAAATTCAAGAAGACGAATATAGAATCGTGATAAGCGGAAGCAAAAGAAAGATCATGCTTTCAAGTGTAAGTAACAGTGGCAATTGATACCATGTTAATTTATACAAAATGAACCAGTTTATACATTGTAAGCTTTGTAAGAAAAGGAAGAGATTCAGAGAGAAAGTGAAGAAGAGGAAATGAGCAGTCCTTGATTATATTTCTTAATGTTGAAGTTCCTTTCGAGTGAAAATATAAGGATAATATAGTGGTACAAGTAAGGGTGTCGAATCACACAACTTAGTAAAACCTTTGACTCTTACATATTAGCATCAATTAATGACTCCTATGATTTAAAATTAGGGGGTTTAAGTAATTTTAGAAAAAAAATAAAGACAGAAAGAAAAGGGAAAAATTAGAAACTATCTAAAAATAAACCTAAGACATGAAATAGGTTAGAAACATTTTTAGGACATAAATTTGACTTAAAATGAGCTAAGGCCTTCCTCTAAACATTCATGAATCAATGAGATGATCTTTTAACTTATCCATTTCAAATGCACAACTAAGATGTTCACATATCTAGCATGGCATATAATTAGATTGTATGAATCCTCACTTTCTTTGCATGTGGGATGCATGGCATATACATCGAACTTATATTTGTAGGTGCAACCTAACATGGCATATACTCAGATTTAGCACCTATAAACTCATTAAGAATGAAGAGGATTATGAACATCACATGAACCCTAGAACATGGCATTTATCCTAGATTTTCATGGAATCAGCTTACATGATTAGTTCTGAACCTAACCATATGTTGCTGATGAATGAAAGAAGATATGACAATCATCCTTATCATTCTCAATAGAAAGCAAACATAAACAAGGTAGCTAAGCTTGAAAATATGTGCTTGAAATAATTGAGACAGAAAACTGATTCTAACTTGCAAATGAAATTGATAAACTAAAATTGCATCATAACATTAATTCAATCATGTCTAGGGCTTCAAAGCAGCCCTAAGTATCCATAAACTAAATTAAAAACATAACAAAATACATAAAAACAAAATACATAAAAAGTTAGGAAAGCTAGGACCTAGAAACGGCTCAAGGTGGAGGACTCATCCTCCTCCTCTTTGATGTTGTGTATCTCCTCCTTTTCCTCCTTCAGATTCTGTGTATTTTTCTCCTATTAAAAGGCTTAGGAGTTTTCTAACATCTGACACATTTAAATCCTTAAATTGATTCTCATTTATAGCTCATTACAATCAGCTTTCAGTATAGGAGTAACTGAAAACTAGCTGTTATCAGAATCTGTAACTGAACAGCTCCTCTTTATCTTGTTATAATTTCTTTTCGAAACCTCCAAATCACAAGCTGTAAAGACCATCAGAAAGAAGACTTCCAAGGATTTCCAACCATATATGGCCCATTTTCTAATTCGTGTTGAGCACTTCGGCGCAAAGCTCACAAGTTGGCTGTTCTGCAAGGCCTTTTTCTGACGGATCTTACGCCACTTGTTGGCTATGTTCTGGTCTTGGGCGAGTTGGGCTTCAAACTATCCATTCTAGGCTCTTAAAATATTCAAAATAAGATGATTTCTTTAAGCCCTTACTTTCATCCTGAAATACAATACAAACAACAAAATACCTTGTGATGCATGGAGATTTTAAATAAAAAACCTAAGTAAACGAGGGCTTAAAGGTATAACTTTATGCACTCAACAAATACCCCCAAACTGAGATTTGTTAGTCCTCGAGCAAACCAAAACTAAAAGAAACAAATGCCACACAAAATACAAACATAAGTTAATCTAAGACCAATTCCGTTGGTGAGACGAATTCATTCAGCTTATGCATCAAGCCTTTAAACCTCTAGGCATCCCTAGTAGGAGGAGTTATGTCTCATAAGGGTTTCACAGTGATGGTACTCATAAACGTTCGAAACAACCTACAAAACAACGATTAGAGCACATTTGAAACAAGATAATAAGAATCAAAGCTCAACCATGCCTTACATTCCTAACTTTGACTTTACCTTTCCAGCAATCAAATCTGCATGTCAGTGAGGTGCTATAGCTCAAATTCAACCTGTTACTAAGTTACAAGCTCAAGCAAGGAAGATAAGATTCGTCTTAACTCTAATCTTATAGATTCACTCTTTCACTTGATTCCTAGGGCTTGCTCTCAACGAGTATATGTGAGTGAGGTTATGTAATGGAAAGCAAAATATTCTCACACATAATTCAATTAGAAAAGAAAAAAAAAAAAAACCAACTTATGGACAGATCTCATGAAAGGAATCAAATACTAAGAATAGGATAACACACATACTTACAAACACCCATGGATACATCCTCAAAGATTAGCTAGGTCTTTCATAAGGTTGTAATGTAAGGTTTTTACGTTAGATGTACCAAAGTGTCTTCCTTGCAAAACCAGCATGCTCTCTTCTTGAATTGATCTTCTTTACTTGTTCTCGACGTCCAGGACCCATGGATTTAGAAATTGCATCTTCTTCTCTCTCTTTTTTTTTTTTTTTTTTTTTTTTTCTCTCTCTTAAAATGTTTTCTTTTTCCTTTTTTTTTTCTTCTTATTTTGCAATTCCAGCCTATGTTACCTCAGTATGCGCCACTTTCTTAGCTTAAAGCTCGAGCATTATATTTGTCTTCATCACTTTGGTATTCCCCAAGCTATAGGGAATGGCTATTATGGGGGAAAATCGATAGAGTTTAGTGTGGGTGATGAAAGATATGGCTGTGTTTGGCTTCAAAATGGGTAATGTCTCACACAACAAAGGTAGGGAATTAGGCCAGTTACTAGTTAAAACATGCATAGCCTAACATTGTCTTAATGAGTTCATTCATAGGTGATAATAAGCATAAGTATCCACAAAAGAGAATAACTCTTAGTATTCAATAAAAAATGAGTAATGAGATTATTTGAAATGAACTTGAAAGAAAAGGATAAGAGTAGAAATAGTTTAATCCCTCTAAAAGAAGCAAATAGGCACAAAATTGCTCAAAATGCAGTCTCCACTATCCTTCTTTTAAGGCTTGAACTAGTAACTTTTCACAAGTATTCTCATAACTGTGAGCAGTGGTATTATATAGCAGATACAACAACTTTCAAAGCATAGGTAAAGTTATGATTGCAAGACTAAGTTAAACATGTACATTCCCATTATTTAATTGCAAATAGCTCTAATCATGACTCAAAAAGGCTAAAAATTCAAGTGAGCACATTCACCTGTGCATTGTTCAAATCTTTTGGATTTACAACAACTTGACTAGGAAGCTTACTTGGTTCTCTTTGGTTTAGGACTGCTACAATCTGTCTAACCTGATTATGTGTATTTTTCTCCTCCTTTTCCTTTTCCTCCTTTTCCTCCTTCAAATTCTGTGTATTTTTCTCTTATTAAAAGGCTTAGGAGTTTTCTAATATCTGACACATTTACATCCTTAAATTGACTCTCATTCATACCTCATTACAATCAGCTTTTAGTATAGGAGTAACTGAAAACTAGCTGTTATCATAATTTGTAACTGAACTGCTCCTCTTTATCATATTATAATTTCTTGTTGAAACCTCCAAATCACAAGTTGTGAAGACCATCAGAAAGAAGACTTATAGGGCTTTTCGACCATATATGGCCCATTTTTTAATTCGTTCTGAGCACTTCGGGGCAAAGCTCACAAGTTGGCTGTTCTGCAAGGGCCTTTTCTAGCGGATCTTGGGTCACTTATGGGCTATGGTCTTGTCTTGGGCGAGCTGGGCTTCAAACTATCCATTCTAGGCTCTTAAAATATTCAAAATAAGATAATTTCTTCAAGCCCTTACTTTCATCTTGATGCATAGAGATTTTAAGTCAAAAACCTAAGTAAACGAGGGCATAAAAGTATAACTTTATGCACTCCACACTTAATCAGGAAGTAATACAAGAAATGAAGCTTTATAGTCTTTGATACTACATGCTTATCAGTTTTCTAACTAACTATATCTCTAATCAATTGACAAGTGTTACAATCTAATCAGCCGCACGTTGACTCTATCAAATGCGAAGACCCTAACTATTGGAACAATCAATCACAGGCATGTGATTTGTTACTGTAGAAATACTTGCTCCATCACTCCATGGTATGCAAGTTTTTCTTCAAGTAGTAGCTCTGCCAGCAGAACGCATGAGGTTTGGTAACCAATAGGCCATACGCATGCATGAAATTCATCATGGGTTTCTCTTGTGTTTGAGCTTTATTCCTTAATTAGCATTTTTTTATTAATTCAAACATTAAACTTATGTAAGAACATTGCATGCATATACACATTATATATACTTTGTTTTCTATACATAGTGGTATTTCACAGACCGATGGAGGTTTCCTGAAGCCTAAAACTGCAATGTTCTTCCTTCAATGCCAGACTGATGGAGGGAAACTTTAGCAAGCCATCATTGCCACCACCATCACCATCATCATTTCATTATGATCGAGTCTTTTATTGATATGATGGAAAAGAAGATAATATATTAGCTGAACCCAAATTAGATGAAGATGGTCCTTCAACAATGTCCCAAAAATGAAAGCTGTTTGATGAACACTGTTGAGCCTGGCGGGAATGAACCAATGCGTTCAGCTCCTGAGTAGTATTTTGCAAGCACTCCATTGAAATCTCTCCTCCCTCATCAATATTTCCACATGATTCCACTGCAATAGGAACCATGTTATTGTTTCCAATGTTGGACCCTAGGAGGGATGGCAGAAACTGTGCATCCATATTATTGTTTGTAAATTCTGCTGTAGAAGGTGGAAGGGCTTGAACTTGATGATGCTGCTGATCCAAAATCCATGTTCCGTTGTTGTTCGAATTATTTGACACAGCTAGTGGAAAATCCTGATCGGCTGATTGTACATTAATGCTTTTTATGGTAGTCTCATCAGCGTCAAACATGAATAAAGGGTATGGAGAAGGGTATAGGATTTCCCTAGGTGCTGTAGGCTTTGTAATGAAATTATGGTTCAAAAATTCTTGCTGCTTTGGATAACTGCAACCCATTTGGTAATTGTGCTGATGATCAATAATAGAGGGAGATGTGATTGGTGGTGAAGAAGGCCTTTCTAGCTTCTTTTTAATCCATGAATTCCAGTAGTTCTTTATCTCGTTGTCGGTTCTTCCAGGCAGACATTTTGCTATATGCGCCCATCTAAAATTTATCAATTCATGTTAGAGTTACAAGAGAGTGACGATAACATCCCAATTAAAGAACGAGTAGTCATCAGGTAAGTCATTATGATCGTAGGAAAACAATTTCAAGAAATTTCATCTGCTAACACTGTTTGTGACACTATAATTTTAAGAAATTAAGATTGAAGGAAAACTAGACTCACCAAAATAACAAGGAAGGTGGGCTAGCTTAAACAAGTAACTTTAACATTTTAGAAAAGAAACTAAATAACTTTAACAACTAAACTTCGGATTAATCCAGTTACTGGAAATAGCTAACCAACCCCTTAATCTAAGTGTTCGAACCAACCTAGCCTACTTTTATATATCACCCGGCCCTACCCAACCTCACCTCTACGCTAACCCCAGTTGCTTAAATCAACCCAATATTTGATTTCTAGTGAAACCTCATATATATATATATATCTTCAATTTACTCTTCTGGAAACTCATAATAAAACGTTGAGAAACTTAAGTCATTTTGAGGCTAGGAATTAATCATATTGATGGGTTCAGGGAATGCAAAAACCCTAACTATAATAAGAATACTTGGATAGCAAATTTAGTTTAGGGCTACTCGAAGTTGATACCTGTTTCCTACAACCCCATTGAGTCTGACAATCAATTTCTCCTCCTCTGGTGTAAACCCTCCTCTTTTGATATCAGGCCTCAAGTAATTGAGCCATCTCAGGCGGCAGCTCTTACCACACCTTTGAAGCCCTAAAAACCCCACACACGAAAAATATCAAACCCTAAACAAAACTATAGTCATGCAAAGTTTTGTACGTGAGAGAGAGAGAGAGAGAGAGAGAGAGAGATAGAGAGTGATCAGGACCAGCTTGCTCAGGAACTTTTCTCCAACAGCCATGGCCATATGTGGTGATGTATCTAACGAGCTTTTCATCTTCCTCAGGGGACCAAAGCCCTCTCTTAACCTTTCCTTGTTTGCAGCAGTAGTGGTGACCCATTGTTAAATATTTGCTCCTCTACTTTTTTTTTCTTTTTTCTTTTATTTCCTGATCAATCCAGAGTTTGCATGGGAATTGAATTTCAGATGGCTCTTGCAAGCGTTGGGTCCTTCTCTCACTGCCCTTTTAAAAGAGAAAGTACAAATGGGCCATCTTCTCCAAAAAGATGGGACCTATGTTGAAACATCGGAGCTCCATCTAACCCCAAATTGACACCCCATCCACTTTGATAAATTTGATCTTAATTTGTTTTCGTTTGTAACATCTTGTTTTTAGATATTTTTTCTATTACATATCATCTTTTCGTTGTCCTACTTTAACGTGGAAGTGTGAAATTAGCTTTATTTTGTATTACTTCGAAATTAAAATTTCTGAGCCTAATTTCCAATATGGATCTTGGTTACTCTCTCCTTTGCTTGTGTTAATCTTTTTATTAAAATGGTTGAGGGTTTTTTTTTTTTTTCTTCCCTAACAAACAATATTGTCTATACTAAGGAGGTGGGAGAATGAGTTAGACCTCACAATATGTCAGCAATAATGTGGTTTAAATTTGCATTTGGCGACAATTGAACTCAAGGCTTTTCACTTACAAGTGAAGAGGAATATCATTAGATTGTAGTATTAAGTGACTAGTTGAGATTTAAACTTTTTTTTTCTTTTTTTCTTTTTTTGTCAAAAGAGTTAAACTATTAATCTATATTAATTTGCTCTCAAGGGCGGCTTGGGGGAGTGAAAATTGCAATCGCACTGGCCCTAAATTTGAAGGACCTTTAAAAAATTTTGCCATCTAATAATTATATGTAATAATGTTATATATATATATTAAAAAATAGCTTTCAAAACACTATAAAATCTCCTTGTGCGCTCCTTATACGTGTAAATTTTTTTCTGTATGAATATAAACATTTGGCACAATGAGATATTTAGAGCGCCAATAACAGCACCCTAAAAAAAGATTTTTTTTTTTTAAAAAATCAATTTTGTCATATAAGAATGCTATATATTCAAGTGAAACTTTAAAGTTAGAGTTTTTGAAACTTTTTTTCTTGTTTGGTTGTTTAAAATTGAATTGTTTTTTATTATTTAGTGAAGGTTGTATTTGTAGCTCTTTTTAGTTATTATTAAATAACATTTGTAAACTTACAATTTTTATTTAAATTGTTGCTTTCTATCATCAATAGAATGTTGTACTTTTTTTTTCAAAAGCTATATTAAAGAGGGTTCATTTTATAAATTTTGCATATGACCCCCGGAATTTTAGAGACGGCCTGGTTTCCTCTTTTCACATAAATCTGTTTAGATGAGACTGAAAATACTTAGCATCGTTGAGCGACTCATGTAATGTGATTCAATATAGAGAAATTTTCATACCATATGGTTCTCGTTTTATGCTAAATTGAATATCCATAAGAATTATTCTGTTCATTTACTTATCTGATTAGATTAAGATTAGGATAAATTAAGTTTTCATCCTTATTTTTCCTTCTCATTAATTAAAACCTTGTTTCTTTTTCATTTTTGATTAAAGTCTTTGACTTTTGTCCACGTCATTATTTGAATATTAAATTATTTACATGTCACATATGTCAATTTTAAAATTGAAAAGCTTATTAATCATTTTAAATACATCCTTTTAATTAGTATTTTTCATATATTTTTATTTTTAATATGTGCCCTTTTTTAAATTCGTACCAATTATTCTTTGTAGTTTTGATTTGTATTCATAACTTGAAATTTAATATGCATCCATATTTTTAATTTAATTTGTACCCATATATTTTTTGTTGAACATACCCATACTAATTACATGTACATTTCTTGTTTTAAAATATATCAATAGATATTTCTTAAAATATATTAATAATTATGTGGTTACATTATCTTCTTGCTAGAACTATGTGAAGAACAATATTACTTTTTAGTTGATTTTTAAGTAATTACTATTCTTTTTAAATATTATTTGAATTTGTTTAAATTTCATAATTTGTGGGAAATTGAATGCATAAATGCAAACGCAGGAGTTAAATGTCTTAAATGTGCCAAGGACCTCAATCAAAATATTTAAACAAACAAGATCATAGTCTAACAATTAGGTTGACTAGGGACCAGAACCAAATTACCCTTAAGATTACTCACCCTATGTTTTGGACTAGGGACTTTCAAAGTGGTAAGAACTTAAGACTCAATGGTTAAAAATGAAGTAAAGACCACCACCAATGAACTACTCAAGCACTACGGATTAAGCTACTACAAATGTACTACTTTCACATGACCTTCAAATATATTGCATCTAGTCATTTTTAAGTTTCACAAAACCAAACACAGTGACATTTTAGGATTCATATAACCGATTCCACTTAGTGGAATAATGCTTTGTTGTTGTTGTTGTAGTCATTTTCAAGTCCCTTTTATCTTTATATATATACTGCGTTCCCAAGAATTTTATGAACGTCCAAACGCGTCAAGTGGTGAATTTGGTTGATTCTTTGGGTGATGCTTGAATAGAAACCTATTATATTAGGAGAGTCTTAGCCGTTTGTACGTATTAAGCATGTAACTTAGGCATGTTCCAATATTTTATATCAACTCTCCCGACCTCTCCCAAAGAAAACTTCTCATATTCCTCGTTAATACATAACGTTGGGTGGCATTCATCAACTTTATACTCAATGCAAACAAAAATTTGTTTTGAACGGAAGAAAGCTTTGTGATGGATGAAGTTAATTTGTTTCCAAATAAAAAACGGTTGTTGAGATTGTTTGTTTGGAGGTCCTAATTGAAAACATTGATAGAATTATCTCTTGATAGTTGATACTTTGGAATTGATTTGTGTCACAATCTTTTGTGATCACTACAAAATTTTATGATTTTAACATAGAGTAAATCTTCATATGCATAAGCAGTTTATGCTTATCATTTAAAAATGGGTTTGCATGTGTCTTTTATGTGTCAAAGGACACTGGTGTTTTACCATAAGCACAATGTAATTAATTTTTTGGGTTGTGATTTTCACACACCCTTAATTACTTTTCCTACACCCCTTCCTATTTTTTAATACTTAATTGGTATCCTACTATTTAATCTTCCATATATACCCCTCCCTATTTAATCTTTCATTAATTACCATCAAAAAGTAGGAAGGGTATATATGGAAGATTAAATAGTAGGATACCAATTAAGTATTAAAAAATAGAAAGAGGTGTGGGAAAAGTAGTTAAGGGTGTGTGAAAATCACAACCCTTTTTTTTTTTGTATGATTGTCACATTAGTCATGTGATATTTAACAATCTACTCACATGTTTCTATTCTTTATTATTACACATAGCACATGACATATGATCAATTATGTCATGTCACACACTCATATATTATAATATGTAAATTAGTAACATCGATCATCACACTTCAAAACTTTCTGATGGTATATGTGAATTCATGTCGTACACTTTAATATTCTAGCTATACACTTTGCTTTAATTAACCTCTCTCTGCTATCAATACCTAATAGAAAACAAAGTTTTTCGTTGCTTGCAGCATCTAATATAAATACAAACATTCGCATTAGCAGAGTTCGCAAACACTCAAACACTCAAACATTTAAAAGATGATTCAGCTAGCTTGTACGTGCAAAACCAATTTTCTTCTTACTTAAGAGAACTGACCGCAGCAACATAATACCTAACGAAAAGAAATCTCGTGACCGTCACATCATATAAGTAGTGAATTCATGGGGTATTTTTACCTACTGTGGTATAACCCCCTCGATTTGCACTTGCCCTTTTGTAATTTGTCAGGGAAAAAGAGAAACATTGAACACAAATCAAAATCAGCCATTTCCGTTGCTAGTGATGACTTGCGTTACCATTCTTCGACAGATAATGAAAAGAACAAAATTAAAAGTTAGTTGCGAGTAATGAAACTTAGGAGTGACGTTGTATTAATTAACTTAAAAAACTACACTCACTGGCCTTTCATATAGTAAGTAGGGGCAAGCGCGGTATAGGCCTAGCTAGGTCATTTAGTGAATGTATATGCCTCAAACTAATATCATAACCAAACTAAACCATATATATCAATCCATTGGTGATCAGTTGGTTCGAATCTACACAAAGGTGTGTCTTTGATTGTACATCAGTATAGGTTTGTTGTGCCTATTATTTGAGTCATTAGTTTTACTCAATTTGTTTCTTTTGTGCAAATTCATTCAGGTCAATTTCTTGGTCACTAGAGCAATGTACTCAATCAACACATCTATATTTACTTGTTTTGATGATCAATGAAATACCACTCTCATTTTTTTTTTATAAAAGAGAATGTCTTTCGATGAATTATACTAGGAAATTATGTACTCTGTGAGTCCAACTATTACTTGTAGTTGTAGATATGCCAAAAAAAGGAACTGGAAACTTTTTTCCCATAGATCAAAAATACTTGTTCTATATAACTTTAGTTGCCCTGATCTTTTCATTATTTGGAAGCTCAATCCAAACAATCATGCATGCATGGGTCATTAATCACTATCACAATATGTGCAAGTTCCGGATAATTTTTCTTACTTATTAACTTGTCCTTTCTTATCCTTTAGTCATTTATTTACAAGGGACTCGTCACAAACAAACATTATTGTCGTCTTCTTCACTCAATTGAGAAAAAATTTCAGTATATTGGGAACACGGTCACATCAAATGTAATAATACAACTGGTTGGAATTTTTTTTTTCAAGTTTCCAACCAATTAAAAAATAATTGTTTCAATCAGGGGTCACAGACCATATGCCTAGCACACTAAAAATTATGCCTTCAGTTGGTCGATATAATCATTACGCATGTAGCCAAACATATAAGCGATGGTCACCAATTTGTGCATGTGTAGTCAACCCATATATAAAGGTTTATGATGGAACTAGATCCTCTCCAGATCAATTCACTATGAATCCTAGAGATTAACTAATTCCAGCCGTTGGAAAAAAACTTGCGGTCAAGAATAAATGCTATTTCTATCAATTCACTCTTTCACAAATAAAATCTTCATTGCCTGCCTGGCCAAACAGGAGCTTCCTCACTCAGGAACAAGGAGGGGGAAAAAAAAAAACCAAGACGGAGAAGGATTTGGGAAAATTTTCAAGGGCAAACTCCGTGGACGAAGAATTCTAATTCTTAGAAATTGAAGACGGAGAAGAATCCTTGGGTCTCATATAATGGTAATTCATCGATGCCTCCAACGCCGACTTAGACAAAAACCACCAACACCACCACGAGCAGATAAAGACAAAGAAGAAAATTGGTTCGATATGCAAATCGGTTCGATGTGCAACAGAAAGGAAAGAAATTTATTGAGCAACAAGATCCATCCGCAGAGCTAGTGCTTCAAAAGAAAATTTCAAAGTTTTCCAATTCTCTTACTTGAAAGCACTGCAGCGACAAAGGAGGAGAGCATTCAGGAATGTGAGAGTGAGAAAGAAGGTTTGACTCTTGTTTTGCATGAAAAAAGAAAAGAAAGTTAGAACTTCATCCTTAACCGTAAGATTTATTTCCAACGTCGGGAATTATTTGATTTCGAAGATCCGGATTAAATTGGTTTCGAGTGGATCCTTACCCGTTTTATGATTACGTACCCACTAGTATAGTGTTGTCAGTCAAATTAATCACCCAAACGTGTGATTAGTTATGTATTAATTTAATTACTAATACAATAAGTGCTTAATAATTGTCTTCTTGCAGTTCTGAATTCCTTAGAATGTGATTGTGTGAATTCTAATAGGATTCAATAATATATTTTAGATAGTTTTCTAGTTGTATTTGTATGCTTTTTTGTGGGGGGGGAGGGAGGAGGGGGAAGTAAGGTTCTCTTTCCCTTACTAATAGAAATTACAGACGCTATGGGTTGAGAAATAATCACCACAAAATCATCAAATTCTCTCTCTCTCTCTCTGTTTTTCACCCACCACTCTCCCTCTCTCTTCTCTCAGTAAAATAGTAAAATCCGCCTACAACATTATCAGCATGCTCTAGCTATTGCGCTAAAGATTTGACGGTTCTTGAAGGAGGTTCTTCTACAACTAGCATTCAAAGGCTTTCATCGTTTCCATCCAATCCAGATTCTTCTAAAACTCGTAATCGATATTTTATAAACCCTGATAGCATGTAAATGTTGACCATGATGCACGAACCCCAAATTTATTGTTGCTTTATATTGCCTATACTGCATAAATTGCTCAATTATATACGATTCATGCATACACAGTATTATTATGTTAGTTTCACACACACAATATTATGTTTTATTATGCTATTGGATATTGCCATGTTGAATTGTGTAAGTGCAAAGAAAAACAAAAAAATAGAAGCAAAACTAGGAATTTAAAAACTGTAAATCGCAAGTCGAGCCATGGCCTAAAGCTGCACCACTAAGCTCCGAGCCACGTCAGTGGTACTAGGTTGTATATTTTATCTTCTGAAACTAGTCACACTGGGTCCTTGGAGATAAAATATACAACCTACTACTCACATTGAATCCTAGAATTAACCTAAATTCACTACACTAGGTTTTATATTTTATCTTCTGTTCTTGCAAGACCCTTGTGAACTGAAAGTTCATCTAAAGTCAAATATGTAGTCTCAAAGTTAGCGCCTTTGAAACTCGAAATTTTCATAAAAACATACACCCATGAAACCTGAAGATTTTAATGTAAATTAAACCACAACATGTTTATAGAACCTTAATGTTCTAGTTTATGTCTATGAATATTTACTTTTCCATAAGATTGACCACAATATTGTTCCCTCTATTGTAGCGACTTGTTGAACTTGAACAAACTCAACTTTACCATTTGGGAATCCTTTGGAAGAAACTACTTGAAGTGGATGCAAGACGTGAAGCTCCGTCTCACCACCAAAAGTGTCAAAGCGACTATTGACGAGGCTACGGATGAACCGGTTGGTGAAGCTGACAAAGCAACTTCCATGATCTTCTTAGAAGGCATATGCACTATGCATTGTAGATTGAATACCTCGCGAAAAAAAGATCCACACTCTCTAGCTTGCTCTGCTAACGCGCTTTGATCACCAGAAAGATATATTCTGACCTGAAGCAAGACATGACTATGCATAAATTATCTGATTTGAATTGCTTGTTGTTCTCATGTGTGCAAATCCTTGTAGGATTCTATAATATCTTTTAGATAGTTTTCTAAATAAAGGTGCATTGGGCTGAGAAATAATCACCATATTAATCATCAAATTCTCTTTTCTTTCTCTGTTTGCTGCTGGTCCCTCTCCCTTTTTTTTCCCTCAGTAAAAGAGGCCTACAACACCTTCACTATTATATAAAAGATACCCGCGTCATTACAATTGTTAGAAAGGTTTTTTAAAATTGAAGAATTCTAGAACGAACAGCTAGTTGGCTTTTTCGAGGGACTGGTCAGATGAAGGTAGTATCTCGAGTCTGAGGTTACTGACATGGACGACTGATCAGCGCTGTAAACTGTAAAAGAACAAAGCAATGATGTAGGATAAGAGGTCGACCTTACCTGCGTATGTCAAACTATCACACCTGTTCGGAAGTGGAAATAATATTTTAGATTTATAATTTGTATATAAGACTTAAAGGACATAAAACAACTTGTTGTAGATGTCCAACCTCAAATTCAAATGGATAGGCATGTTGTTCAATTGAGAATGTAAAACAGGGACCAAAATAACCATTTGGTTGCGGAATTATTTTACCCTTGCTAAGTCTTTTTACCATCTTCCTGTGACGGGACAATTGAAAAGATGCAACGAAACATGTCGTCGAAATTTAATTACCTAATCTAACACATCCCGACTTGGAACGTCTACCAGGACTTCATATCAAGCTATGATGGTCGACACTTGGAAGGTGACGAAACCATAAAGTGCAGTGATGTGAAAAATGTGAATAAATTTAAACCTAAAAGTGCCTAAATACAAGAGTGCACTGTGAGCGGGAATGAACTCAATTCACATGTGATGACAGAGCATAAGTACAGTACAGTAAAATAAGGTGAGAATTATACCATCGATGGTAATCGTCTACAACAATATTTGCCAATAATCCTCGTCGGTACGAAACTCTGCTACTAGAACCTGGAGGGGCGAAAAATAAGGGTGAGTGGGCCTGAAAATAAAGTTTTAATAAAAACCTTTTGAAAACGTTATAACTCCTCACTGTAAAACCTGTATAGTTTCCAGAAAATCATACTACGCAAGTATGAAAAACCAATGCAAACCAGCAGTAAAATAGAAGTATGCCATGTCACAACATTTCAGTAATAAATAAATGTAAGCCACGTGCAAATCAGTTTAAACTAGCATACCAATCAGAGTCACCTAATTTGACATGATGACTAGACTTATTTCTCATCAATCTATACTAGCACACAAGTCAGAGTCACCTAATGTGACCTATACGACAGGCTGAGTGTAATAATGTATGCTCTAGTGCTACGATCATGTGAAGGCTAGCGATAAATCGCAGGTCACCTACGAGTCGAAGTCACCTAATGTGACATGTATGATAGGGCTGGCACCAAACTTCGATCCACGACGAGTGAGCGGTGCGGGAGGTGAACATCACGTGAAGAACTGGCCCTAGCTAGGGGTGGGAGCACTAACACCAGGGTGCAGCCATGATGAGCACTAAATGAATATATGCATGCCATAATGATGCAACATTTCCAATCACAAAGTAAACTCACTTGAACTTACCTGCACATCCCGTATAATCATTTGGCATTTCGCAATTTCATAACAATGCAACATTTTAAATATAACATTATTTAATCATGACATGATATGCATAACTCTGTTCAAAAGCATTTGTGGAAACTATGAAGTTTACACACACACACACACACACACACACACACACGCACTATAAAAAGGAAAAGACCTACTCACCTGAGGTGTGCTACAACTCCCTAGTACGAATATTGAGACGTCACTAACGATCGTCGTTTAGAATAATTATCAAATCACATCTCAGTAACTTACATAAAACACATCTCCAATAAAACACGTAACTTACATAAAACACATCTCCAATAAAACACGTAACTTACATAAAACACATCTCCAAGGACATTCTAGAATGATTTGAGACCCATTGACCAAAAGTCAACCGTCGGTCAAAGATGACGATAGGCTAAACTTGATCTAAAAGATCCACATCTCAGATTTTTGATCCGTAACTTCCAAAGATCTACATTATGCTTTTAAAACATTATACTATAGTTTCATTACGATCCAACGGTTGGATCTTCGCCAATTGCAAATTCAAGTGGCGGTCAATGTTTTATTTTATGAACTTACAAATCCAATTCAGGAAGATCCGTAAGTTCCTATGATCCTTAAATATTACGTACTATAATGTATTAAAGTTTGGTGATGATCCAACGGTTGGATCGTTGACTTCTATAATAATCAAGTGGTGGACCTTAATGGAACTAGGTTCAAACGACAGAAATTTGTCAATCGAACTTCACATGTGGATTTGGAGTATCAAATTTAGCCTAGGAAAGTCAGGGATGCCTCGGACCACGCGCCGCCGCATACGGCGATCGGCCGCCTCGACTCGCCGAAAAAATCAACTATTTCTAAAAATTCCCAAATTTTATAGGCATCAAGATATTGACGAGTAGAGCAAGCTTTATACCTATGGCCAAGTCCAATTTGGCCAGGAAAATCCTCAAATCGCCACAAACCCGTCGAAAACCCTAGAATGGGTGTTCGTCGATTCAACTTCTCTGGTGTTCCAACGCCCCTGTCACTGGTTAGGTCTTTCTCCAAGGTCTAAGGGGAGTTGATTAAGTGTGGTGGTGGGTGGTGGAACTCGCCAAAACGGCGGAATCGCTGTCGAACACCTCCGGTGCTTCGGTGGAGTTCTTCACGGTTTAGGCCTTAAAAACCCTTGATTTTTGGGGGAGATGGAAGAGGAGAGGTTGAGGAAGAAGTTGCAGGTTGAGGATAGATGTAAATCGCCTGAAAAATGGTGGAATTTGGTCGGAAACAACCCGGATCACCGTCGGGTTGGTGTGCACGTTCACGGGAAGGAAGAGCTGAGGCTTCTCTGAGTTCTCTCTCTCGTCTCCTAAATTTTCTGGTTGGTCACTCTTTTCTTCCCTTAAAACTGATTGGTTACCACTCCCACATGGTGGGAGTTTGAATTAATTTATAACTAAACTTAAAAAAAATCAATTTCAGAAGTCCGTAACTATACCGTTATACTCCGGACTTGCAAATGGCTTTCGCCTATGCATTCGTAGTGACGAGTACTATGAGGATACGCTAAAAAAAGAAGTCTTACATCTCTCTAACCGATGGTCAACGAAGGTCAAAATATTTGCCTCAAGCGGGCATTTAATCAATGACCAAGTTTAACGTAGTCCTTCGAAAACTATCTTGGCATTTGTAATTAGGTAGACCTAGTAATTTCTTATATGACCTATTAACCCGGCCCAAAACGACAAGAAAATAATGGATTTCGAGTCAATACGTTAACTAATTGGGTCGTTATTAGGTCACACGTTAAGAACCCTTTTAATAATGCATTCTTAACAAGTTTAATTGTGGGTAACCCTTTTTAACCCGATAAAAAAAATTCATAATTTTAAACTACTAGAAAGCTTTACTATAATAGCTATAGTATTATATCTCACATAAATGAGATTAAAAAATTCGAAAGCACATTAAAATACCAAGCAATTTAAAAATACAAAGCACACTAAAAAAATTCATAACAATTAACTTGTAGGTGTGAAAAATGTGAAAAAATATGCAATCGCTCATGATCGCATCATCTACACTTTGTTGACGGGTATATCGTCCTTTATATTTTTAAAACCCTACAAGCCATCATAAACAGTTTTTTTTTAGGGAGAGTTAAAAAAATAATAATTCATAATTATTAATGCAAAAGTGTAAAAATGTGAATATATATATATATATATATCTCTCTCTCTCTACTAATTAATGAAACCCTTTTTGTCAACCAAAAGAGGGTGAAAAGACAAATTAGTCTTCTATCACACAAAAAAACTGAAAAGACAAATTAATCTTCTATCACACAAAAAAACTGTTGGGCAATAATGTATTTTTACAGGTCCAAATTTTACTGTTTTTTATTGAAGCTTCACATACAAATGAAGTTAAAATACCTTCAATATCTATAAATAATAAATAAAAAAAGCCATAAACAAAAACCACCCACTCCCCTAGACCTGGCAATTCCTGATATGACCCGATAACCCGACACGATATGAAATTAACAGGTGTTCGAGTCAACACAATAACGAATCGGGTTGTTATTGGGTAACCCGATAATCACCTGTCTAGATAACTGGTTGGTTTATACATGTGGGTAACACGATACTCGATAAGCAAAATATTAATTTTATAATTTTATAACCCTAAAGAAATACTATAATAATTATATATATTAATTTAACAGTTTTATACCCCTAAAAACTATAATGATTATATATATTAAATTAAATTTAAAAAATTGGTGACCATTGGATCGGCTGAGATTTAATCTCATCTGTCCATTGTGCATTAGGTTGGAGGCTAATATATTTTTATATGGTATAGTACTATTGTTTTATTTCTTTTCATAATTATTTTGGTAAACTTCTCATAATTTGAATGGTTTTTAATGTTTGGTTTTTCTATACTTAGTTTATGCGGAAGAGAGTTTTGAGGTGGAAAACCTTACTGAAAACATCATCAACATAACTCTTGAAGGCAATAGATCAAGCCAAAGTTTCAATACAATTTCCTTATGATGATCGATGAAAATTGAGGATTTTGTAAAAGGAATAACATGCAAGTTTTGAGTTCCATTGGTAAGGTTTAAACTTTTGAGAAATGCTTCACAAACTTGAAAACCAAAACTCTTTCATTTTGCATATCCTTGCACATTTAATATTTTGTAATAGACTAGTAGTGTATGGATGTTTCTTTATTAGGCTCTTATTTTCCAGTGTAGATGTAGTACTTAAACGCCAAATGTGTTTTAATGTTTTGAAGTAATATTTATATGGCAATGTGTGGTATGTGCACATTTAAGGAATTTTTTTTTTTATTTTCCTAACGAGTGTGACATGACATAACTCGTTAAGATAACAGGTATTACACAAAAACGACAAGAACACGACAGACACGGCCCGTTTGCCAGGCCTACACTCCCCCCACGTTCTCTCCCTCTCTCTCTCCCTCTCTCCTTTTCATTTTCTAAAAAAAATGTGTTCATACACACAAAGTGTGTAGGCAAATGCTAGTATGTGTGTGTGTGAGTGCAGTGATCAACTAAATTCTAGATTTGTATTTAACCATTGATTTGAACGAAAAAGAATATCTATATATATATATATATATATATATAAACGCTTGTGATTGCATCATCTATGCTTAGATGATGGTTACACCATCATTTAGATTTTTAAAACCTTTCAACTGTCATGAATAGTCTGTATTGTTTGAATGCAAAATTCATAAAAAAATTCATAATAATTAATATAAAAGTGTGCAAAATGTGAAAATAAAAAACTTTACAACTTTCGTGATGCAGTCAACTCCAAAATTCGGCACAATGATCTACTAAATCCTAGATTTATATTTAACCATTGATTGTTGTTTACTGCCCTTTTAAAATTAGTGTAAGAAACTAACACACAATTGCAATCCAACTATCAGTGCTAAGTATCATGATTCATTTAAAGTTTCAATCCTAAACTGATTAGGACAACATTAAACCCTTTAACAAAACCTTTACATACCAATTTGAAACACTATGACTAATTCTAACTCCCACTATTATACTCACATTTGAACATTCTACCACTTGAGTATGAACAAGTTTGATACACAATCTTCAAATTATAATAGAAGTGATTAGTTAAGGCTTATACCATAACTTCTCTACACATACATTTCAAAACATAGAAGCAAATACTTCTAGTGCTATACATAATGCATAGTTGGTTCAAGATTACTAAATTACTGATGTCCAATATGTATATATAACAATGTGAACTTATTTATTGATCAAACTAAAATTATTTGCTCCCACTCATCTAGCCAAACTTAAAAACAATAATGTTAAGCTCAGTTAACAAAAAATTCTTCTAACATTCACATTACTGGAACACAACGAGTAATAATTCAACCAGTTGCTTGATCAAACCACAATTCAATTTATAAGCATCAAAATGAATTATAACTTTACAAGAGACATAAACCAACTACAAAACAAAACTAAAATTTGTTTGGTACCACTCATCCATGCCAAATTCAGTATTAAAAAAAAAAAAAAAAAAAAAAAAAACTTAGTTCCAATCCCCTATTATTCAAACATAATGAATAATATGATCATCATTTAACCAATTGCTTAAACAAGAATATTAAGAAAGATCCATAAGCAACACCAAGAATGATTATATTACAACTCCACCAACTTGCCTTATCAAAACAGAAACTATATTAAAGCATCTTAGACCATCTCTAATGGAGATATCAAATTAAAATGGTTGTTTTTATTTTTATAGCTGACTGTGGTAAAATAACATTTTGTAAAGTCTCCTATCCCAACTGAGATGTCAAATTAAAATGCCTTTCAGTTATTTATAAAATCAAGTGGGTTAAAAGTTAATAATAAAATAATCAACTCGTGAAAAAAATAAAGAAATATGTATGGCCCATCATTTAAAAAAACAAAATTGGTGTTGCCTTCAAATTTGGTAGCAAAGGTCAATCCATGTAGGATTTTGCATCTCCTTAGGAGCCAGAAAACCACATTTTTTGTCAAAACAGTCCATGTGGGATTTTTGACATTTCCTCTAGAGATAGTCTAAGAATTATAATTGAAAACTAGCTGGCGTAAATGCCCTCATACTTATGCTCACATTTGAATATTTGATTCTCTCACTCGAGTATAAGTTCAACGTTCCACACAACCTAATGATAGTGCATAATCTCAATTTGAAATAAACAAATCGCACAACACGATGCACACAGTTTATGTATCAAAAGATAGTCTCAATCCATTTGAAAAAAAAAATCTTATCTAACATAAATTCATAAACTCAAAATCACTAGTTTCAATGATGACCAAAATCAAAATAGCAAACACATTTTTTTTTGCATTCAATTTAATCACAACTGCCTAAATCACCAGTTTTAACAGAATAGCAAACACAATATTTATGCATTCAACTTGATCCTAACTGGTTCATTATCCTTCAAACAAGATCAACCAAGTTTTGATAATGTCTAGATATCACAACAATATGTCTTGAATAGGATGAGAAACCAAGACCACTAATTCTTCTGCAAAACTCAAAATTCATCTTCCTCTCAATTCGCAATTTCAATCAAAACAAAAAGCGGAAGCATGCATCATATAAATTGAAATGCCTAGTTATTTATTTTCATGTATACACCGTGAATGATATATGCCAATACTAAATCATAATTCATTGATTATAGAAAGCAACCTCATATACAAGCTGAATTCATAATGCCTCGTATTGACATGCGTTAAAGCCAGTAAGCATGTATATGGCAGCAAAAGAAAAATTGTGCTTAAGCATATATGCCTATATATTATGTTAAACACCATATTTCACAACAAACTGATTGATGTATATGAAAATATGCATACATATGAAAATTAAAAGGCCTGGTTCAATCCATACATATCAAACCCTAAATTTATAATGAAAAATCATAAAAGTTCACGTCATGGCTCTGATACGACATGTTAGAAATAAATCAAAACGTTAAAAACAACAAACAAGATGAAGTGGTAGCTGACTTCGATAATAAGTGTGGAGCCAAAAATAATCACAAGGCGACACATGGATTTTTGGATAAAGGAGGATAAAAATACCCTTGAGGCATACTGGGATTCGTACGCGCAAGCAGCGAGCAATCATCCTCAACCAAATCAAAGTGCCCAAAGAAGGTAACAAATTCAAAATTATTTCATCCTTCCTCATTCCATATTCTCTACAAAGCAATCATTCCATAACCTTCAAAACATTCCATAAAAATTATGTTAATTGGTTAATTAATGGATTTATTTCCTAATTAATCCATTAATCACCAATTAAATCACCCATTATCCCAATCAATCACCCATTATACCAATTAGGGAGGCCAAAAATTTTAAACTAAATTTGCAAATCAAATGATTTGGTTATTGATAATTGGATTATTATTGAAGCGTTGATTAACATGCTTATTTCTTATTGATGACACACACTGTTCTAAAAATCTCCGCCTAGCGCTGCCTAGGCCCCGCCTTGGTGACACATCATTTGGTTTGCAATTTTGGTTTAAAATTTTGGTCTCCCTAGCATTACCCTTAATTAATTAATTCCTTCATCAACAATACTAAACTATTGTTCATATGTAAAATATGAATCTTTCCTTCCACAATAATTTATTTGAGCGAGCTCTCCTCCTGCACTTAAGTTTGAATTTCTCTTTCCACAAATTAGATTAATTTAAAGTAAACTATTGTTCATATGAAAAATAACTATGCTATACATCCTAGTTTTTTTTTTCTCATTTCTTTATAATATGATTCTCTATACAATAGCCTTGCCATAGTAATTTAGTATCCAACTCGCCATCAAATAAATTTGAAACTAAGACCTCTTACTCACAAGTATAAAGGAATACCATTCAATCGTAATACTAAGTGACATTCACCACATAAGTTAGACAAAAAAAAATATTGAGAGAAAAAGTTAGGTATAAGCCTTTTCCTATAAACTTCAAAATCCTTTTCTAGGTTGCCAAAAAGTTTAGAGGAATTTAGAAAAATAATGTCATAATCTTATGAGTAATATGCACACTTGCCACTCAGATTGGTCTTTGCAAGATTATTATGGCTTCCCAGTCCTTCAAAAAGTTCTAAAAATTAGGGAAGCTTTCCCGCTCTACCGCTGGTCGTGGGTCCCCAAATCAGCTAACAAGGTCGCAGACTGGTTAGCATCCTTCAAAATTTGGAATAAGTGTTTTTACGTGGGTCGATAAATCTCCATCTTCGATGGTCCACATTCTGAACAGGAATGGCGTACCATGTCCCCCTTGAGTTGGTTTTGGCCGGGTGTTGGGAAGAGACGTTGCTAGTTTGGTTGGTAGTGTCCTCTTACTTTTATCTTCCCAGCACTCTATTTTAGTTCTTGTTTTGTTTTGTACTGTTGTGTTGGTAGGCTTCCCCTTGTACTCTGTTTTAGTAATGCTATTTCCAGTTAATAATAAAAAAATAAAAAAAAAGTATGCTTTAATAAATTAAATTTAAAAAAAAAATGTTAAAGCATCCAAAATCACACATGACACGTCATCGTTACATTTTTGGATTTTTTTTTTCCATGTGCTTCTGGTTTTGAATCTGGCAGCATATTTAATAAGAAAAACTAATGAAAAGAGCTTAAAAACTTTGAGTTTTAATGAAAATGACAAAATAAAGGGTAAAGTGAATAGTAGCAAGATTAGCTTTTTAGTATAAAAAAATGTGTTTTTTCGTTAAAGTGAACAACACCTGAAATTTTTCATTAAAGTTCTCTATTTAATATTCTCGAATGTTAAAACTGTCATCGATCTAGAGCCACCTATAAAAACTCGACCACACAAATCCCACAAATATTACCATATCACCAACTTAACCTCCAAAACTTTTACAATGCACTGGGGTATAAGATATCCCAAGCATTCTAGTTGTTAAATTTTAATTTGTCTATTTGATTGAAAATATAACCGCTAAAAAATGTTAAACATTTGATACTCCAGATTTCCTCAACTTCACAGGGGAAGGGAAATATCTTAGTTGGATATTGCGATGCTCTGTGAGAAAACAAAAATGTTATTCTTATCATCTATTTGTAGAAGTAGGATTTTCTTCCCTCATATTCCCCTCATCTTCTCTCACAATTTCCATTTTGTTTCCCTCTCTATAAAAAAAGATTAATATAAGATGCTGACATAACTTAATCGTGATAGTATAAATAAAAGGGGAGGGAAGGAGAGAAAAAGAGAGAGGAGATAATCCTACTCCATGTTTGTACCACTATTTAGATCATCTCTCTTATAAAAATGTGACACACATATGTTAAAAGACTCTACTTGTGGAGCCAAAAATAATCACAAGGTGACACATGGATTTTTGGATAAAGGAGGACAAAAATAACCTTGAGGCATACTGGGATTCCTAGCGGGCAATCATCCCTCAACCAAGTCAAAAGTGCACAAAGAAGGTAACAAATTCAAAATTATTTCATCCTTCCTCATTCCATATTCTCTACGAAGCAATCATTCCATAACCTTCAAAACATTCCATAAAAATTAGGTTAATTGGTTAATTAATGGATTTATTTCCTAATTAATCCATTAATCACCAATTAAATCCCCCATTATTTATTTTTAATCAATATAACATTTTAAAATAATAAAATAGTCAATTTTTGTCGGTTATAACCACCATAATACTAAAATAATAACCGCCAGAAACTAAAATAATAAAATAGTCAATTTCTGTCTGTTATAACCTCCAGAATACTAAAATAATAACCGCCAGAAATTCAAATAATAAAATAGTCAATTTCTGTCGGTTATAACCGCCACCTTTAACTTAAAAACCGCCGGAATACGTTACAAATATTTTTAAAAAAAAATTCAAAAATACTGGTGGTTATAATAATTTTATGGCGGTTGCATCCGACACTAAATATCAGCCAGGAATTTATGTCGGATATAACCGACAGGATTTCATTGTTATCCGACACTAACTGAATGATGTGTCGGATATCTTTTATCCGATATAATGGCTTATTAAACCGCCACCATCATTCGACACCTAAAGCTAATATTGTAGTAGTGGTTTTAGAATGCAACAAAATTTGTTCAACAAAATCATGATTGTTGTTTGCAACCATGATCCATACTTTGTGCAAAAAAAATGGTGTTTTTCATGTTATAGGTCTCCTTTTTGAGCAAAAAATTATTGCTGCCTTACAAATCTTGTACATAGTGCACTTGTAGACCAAGTGGATAAGATTACGAGGATGGGAAAATCAATTTTTCTAGAGTCCTTGATGAGGTTTGCTCTGCAATCGAAGCTATCTACACCAATGAGTACCTCAAAAAACCCACGCCAATGGACCTATGAAAGTCTATGAAGAAGGGTGAGTGCAAGGCTTTCCTGGCATGATTAAAAGCATTGACTATATGCACTAGACCTAGAAAAACTGCTTAAGTGCGTGGCAAGGAGCTTATGGCGACATAAAAGGCACCAAAAGTATCATTTTGTAAGTGGTGGCATCATTTGATACATGGATTTGGCATGCTTTTTTTTGGTGTTCCAGGAGCTCAACATGACCTCAATGTCCTTACCTAATCTCCAATGGTCAATGAGGTGTTGCAAGGAAAAATACTTAAAGTTATATATTGGATCAACGGAACTAAGTATGAGGGAGCATACTACTTAACAAACGACGTTTATCTAAGGTGGACATCATTTGTCAAAACAATGCCATTTCCACAAAATGAAAAAGAAAAACACTTCGCAAGATGTCAATAGGGGTGTGGGAAGTAGGGGTGCGTTGGAAAAATTGAAAGCTGAATCAAGGCCAAAAAAACCAAACTCAATATGTTGAACTGAACCGAACCGAATCTAGTTGGGTTAGTTTCAGTTTATAGGGTCCAGAAACTGAACCGAACCGAAGTTCTTCAAAACAACATTGTTTTGTAATTATTTTATTAATTAATAATCCTATTCTAGAAATGGCATTGTTCTGCCCCAAGTGTAACCCTAAGGCCTCCATGTATTCCTCTTTCCCATTTTCCCAGTTTGGACAGCCTGATCCTCCTCTTTCTCGGTCTTCGATCACTCTCTCAGACTCTCAGTCTCTTATTCCCAGCGACGACCCGTGACCATTCTCACTCTCAATCTCTCACACCTTGCCACTAGTCTTTCATCTTGCCCTCAGCTTGTTCTTGCCGTTTTGACTCTTGACAGCAAAAGGTTAGTATCACACTCTCACTTCTCTGTGTTTAATTTTCTGTTCAAATTGGTTCTGATTGGACAACTAGTGGCCTTTTTAGATTTTCAATTATTAATTTGCATTTTCAGTCGATAAAGATTAGAGAAGGATTCATATTTCATAGTTTCTATTAATCTGCCGATTTTCTGGGTTTCTTTCTTCAACAATATATTATATGTGCAGTGTGGTCATGAGAATTTGAGATATTTCTATAGATTGTAATTTTAGATTTTTCTGGGAGTGTTTTAGTATTTTTCTCACTGCCAAAATTAAAAGGTAAACTTTTTGGCTGTACTGGGTTGGTTTGCATGCCATCCAACTATATATCTGTAACTTTATAAATTGTAGATAGAGGGAGAGAGAGAGGGCGAGAGAGGGATGGAGGTCTTTGGAATGTATTCTTTCCTGCAAGTATATGTATCTTCAACTTGTTTGCAAATATATTGAGTTAGGAAATGAGCCCAAAACGGATTGAAAGCTGTACTGATGTTTTTCTATAATTTGATGCAATATAATGAGAACACACATTATCTTTGATGCAATATATTGAGGCATGTGTTGGCATAATGCTTTCCTCTTTTCATCGATTAGTATGTCTTAGTACCTACACATGCTTATATCAGTGTGTTATAATAATCTATTAGCTCCAGATTTTCGTTCACTTCCCCTTTATCTGTATGCATTGCATAATCAAAGAATAAATTTTTTTTTGTAGTTATACGGTGTAGCTAACTCATTATGCAAGTTTGGATTTTCATATTGTTGTAATTGTTTTGGTGTTATTAGAGTGAATGTTACAGTTTGCAATCAAGATAGTGAAAGTTACAATTTTAATTAACATTTACTTTTGTATAAGTTTGTAGTACTAACTCCTATCCTCTTATTATTTTGTGTGAATTAAATGAAGTCAAAGGCGTCAAAGACCTCAAGGGTCTCAAGCTCAAGTTCAAACTCAATGAGATCATAATCAAATAGCCCTCATGATCAAACGAACCCATCTTCAAGTATACCAAGGGAAGTAAGTAGTCATATCTTTCTATTACTTTAGCCCTTATGTTTAATAATTAATTCATTAATTGTAATGATTCTCTTATTTGAATAATTAATTGTATGATTATCTTAATGTAGATGGACATTGTTGGTGAATCAACTCTAACTCAAGACACCATGGTGGCACCTCGACAAACTCCTAGTTCTTTTGTTAGATCTGGAAATCCCCACTGATGCAACTCCAAAAGAAGGTGACTCAAGTGACCAAGTAGGTAAAGAAGAAGCTTTTTTGGATTCATTAAAAAGTCATGAAAGGTCTACGATTTGGGATCACATTGAAAGAAAAATTAAGGTAAAGTTAAGGGGATGTGCAAGTATTGCACCCAACCATATATGGCTGACTCAGATAAAAATGGTACAACTAATTTAAGAAACCATTTAGCAAGATGTAGAAGCTATGGTCCTAATAAGGTAATATTTTCCGCAAATAGGCAAAAGATCTTAACTTTTGCCGAAAAGAAAGATAAGTTGGAAGCTAAAGGCTTTTCTCAAAAGGAAGTAACTAAGGCTTATGTTGAGATGATAATTATAGATAAGTTGCCTTATATTTTTGTTGAAGGAGAAGGTTTTTCGCCATTTATGCATGCAAGCATGTCCTATGTGGAGAGTGTCTAGTCGTAAGACAATTGCTAACGATGTACTTAGCTTGTTTTATTCCAAAAATGATCAATTGAAGACATTTAGGGTGTGTCTAACAATGGATACATGGACTTCTATTCAACAAACCAATTACATGCTTCTCACCGCACATTTTATTGATGATGATTGGATGTTACATAAAAAGATTTTGAACTTTTGTGTCATTCCAAATCATAAAGGAGAATCCATTGCTCAACTTTTGGAGGAATGTTTAGTGGAGTG
Organism: Pyrus x bretschneideri; assembly: GCF_019419815.1. NCBI lineage: Eukaryota > Viridiplantae > Streptophyta > Magnoliopsida > Rosales > Rosaceae > Pyrus > Pyrus x bretschneideri. Next base: position 778,252 of record NW_025999613.1, on the reverse strand, counting down.
GGGTATAGAGAATGTGTTAATTATTACGGTTGACAATGCTTCCGCAAATGATTCCGGTTTAAGGGAATTGGTGCATCAAATAAATGGGTGGGGGATTTCTAATGCACTCTTGCATGATGGAAAATATTTACATATGAGGTGTGTTGCTCATATCCTCAATTTGGTTGTGAATGATGGGATAAAATTGTTGAACACGACTGTACAAAGCATTCATAATGCTGTTAGGTATGTAAGATCTTCCCCTTCAAAGGTTGGAAAGCTTTAAAAGATGTGTTGAGAAAGTGAGAATAGATAGCAAAGGGCTTGTGATTTTGGATGTCCTTACTAGGTGGAATTCCACATTTTTAATGTTGAAATCAGCTTTAAAGTTAAAGATGGCTTTTGATAGATTAAAAGTAGATGATGGCCATTACCTTTCATATTTTGTTAAAGACAATCATGGTAATATGAGGAAGGGGCCACCTTCGATGGATGATTGGAGTGAAGCGGAGATATTTGCAATCTTTTTGAAACCTTTTTATGAAGTCACTTTAAAAGTATGTTGTTTTAATACTCCAACAATTCATACTACTTTTGGTGATTTATTTAAAATCAAAAGTCTCTTGCATGAAAACAAAGATAATGAAGTTTTGTCTATGATCTCCATGTTGATGCAAGAGTAATATGACAAGTATTGGGGTTAAATTGAGGACATGAATCAATACATATATATATATATATATATATTTACTACACTTGTGCTTGGTCCTCGCCACAAATTGGAGAAAGTTGATTATTTTGAGATATTATTTGGTGAGGATGAAAAAAAAAGTTGAAAGTGCCACAAATACAGTGAAGGACTTGTTGATTGATCTTTACAAGATTCATGAAGATTTGTCTTTTAGTACACAACAAAGTATGAGTAGTGGTGGTAGTTCTCAAACAACAAGTGGAGACTTTTCATCAAGCATGACCGAAATAGAAAGAAAGTGAAATGAGAAAAGCAAAGAGAGCTCGGGTTGTGCATAATGATGTGGACAAGTATCCTTTGATTCTAATGAAGGAGAAGAAGAAAACTTTGATGTATTAAATCAGTGGAGGGTGAATGGGGTTTCTAAGTACCTTATTTTGGCACATGTTGCAAGAGATATCTTAACTATTCTCGTAATAACCATTGCTTCGGAATTCTCTTTTAGCACAAGTGGACGGATAATTGATCCATATCGTAGTTTTTTAAGTGCAAAATTGGTGGAGGCTTTGATATGTACTCAAATTTGGCTTAAGTCTATCCATGTTACATTACATCATGAGCCAACCATTGAGGAGATTGAGTTTTGTGAGGAAGTTGAGAAAGGTAATTTTATTATTGCATTTGATTTTGTTAGATTATTTTAAATAACATTTTAATTAGTATCCTTTCTTTTATTATTTGTATGTAGAAATGACCAAGTGGAAGTTCAAAAAAAAGGTGTTATGTTGCCCCCTAGGCCGCCTAAGCGTTAGCAAGCAAATTGTCATTCAAACTTGAAATGGTTGAGCGTTGATCTTGAGAACTTGAAAAAGTATGTGCAAGGCGTGGAACTTTGGATGTTTACTTGAATTTATGATCTTAGTTGTAATGTTTATTTTAAGTCGAATATTTATTTAAAGTTTGGAATTTGGAATGTTTACTTTAGGTGTGGAAGACTTAAACTTTGATGTTTGTTTTAAGTTTGGACTTTTGGAAGATTTGGACTTTGATGTTTATTTAACTTTGGACTTTGGAAGACTTGATTGTAATTGAACTTTGAATGTTTATTTTCATTGTCTTTGATTCTATTGGAAATTTGGAATGCTTATTTTATCGATTATGTTGAAATGGGACTTTGAATTTATTTATACTCCTCTGGAAGATGTATTACAAAATGGCTACAAACTTTGTTTTCTTAGGAAATTTTTTTGCTATTGGAAAAAAAAAAAAAAAAAAAAAAAACTGAACTTGGCAAAAATCGAACTAGAAAAAACCAAACCGAAGAAAAATTGACAGAAAACCAAACCGAACAGTAATTTCGATTTGGTTTTCGATTTTGGCAAAAAACCGAACCGAACAGAACTGAACCCACCCCTAGTAGGAAGGACGTGGAGCGTTGTTCTAGTATCCTCAAAGCTTATTGGGTGATTGTCAGGGGTGCTACCATATGGGTGCTACCATATTGTTTGATGTAAAAGCGCTTCAATCCATCATGATGACGTGTATCATTCTCCACAACATGATTGTGAAAGATGGGTATGATTATGATGCTATCGATGAATTTGAATCGAACACGCTCAACAATTCTAGAACACGTATATATTATGCTTATGATGGCACCAAAGACCTCGTGAAACATGAGCCATTGGAAATGGATGGACGTTACAATTAAAGGGTCATTAAACGGTATACTTCAATGCAAGCTCCATACATGCACTTAAGTCGTCAAAGCGACTTGATTGAGCACTTGTGGGGATTGAAACAAGGTGAGGAAACTTTAAACAAGCTTGTGGTGGAAGAATAAAGTTCTTAGTTTATATGGTGTGTGTGTGTGTATTTTTTTTTTTTAATTTATTTGGAGTGTTTTTATAATTTTATTTGTGTTTTTTAAGTTTATTTGGTGGTTTTTTTTTATTTTTTATTTTTTTATAAGTTTACTTGGTTTGTTTTTGTAATTTTATTTTGTTTTTTAAGTTTAGCCGCTAATATTGCTTGCATAATCTCAACTTTAGCCTCATGTCTAGCCGCGTCCTACACCAAGTTTAGTTCACCTTGGCGAGCAAGTTCTTCCATTTATTTTGTATATTCATTCCTGGAAGAACTCATTTTTTTTTCTTTGCAGCCTTTTTACCTTGAGGTCTTAGGGACTGACGAGTTGATTCCGGCACTCATTCAAGGATCACTTCAGCCACTTCAAATGTGTCGCCTTCTTGTTGGTGCAAGTCTACTTCTAGTGGAGAGTGTAGAAGGATACCGTGCATGACAACTCTTGGACTGATTGGCACAATTCTGTATTTGGGACAATCTTTGCCAACATTCCAACATTCCCAGCGGTTGAATGATTTGTTTTTGTTTTTTGCATTGTACCAAGCTTGTGCTTGAAGTGTCTATAAAATGCGAGAAAAGACAATATTATAATTAAACTAATTAATGTCAATTTGGGTGTAATACAAATAAATAAATAAAAATATTGTCACCTGACCTACTAAACTTTCACCACTACTTTGATTAGAAATAGCTTTAGCGAGGGCATTTTTCCAACTAGTAAGCAATTGGTTAAGGTTCTTCCAATGACCTTGAAGAGCTTGTTTCGTTCTTTTTCCGCCAACCTTCTCGCACAACAAAGTATGAACCATATTCCAAACTTCTCACAAGTGCATCTCATTACCCGTAGTCGGGTCATGAGTAGCTTGAACCCAACATTCACACAACGTAACATCTTCGATGACTGACCAATTCGAACGTGCTTTATTAGCCTTTTCTTTTATTTTTTTTTAATTTTTGCAAACAAAAGTATTGAAAATATTGAAATGTGGTGTAAGGTGGAAGATGATGGTTGGGTATTTATTAGGCCTAACAAACAGGTCGTGTTTGTTGTGTTCTTGTCATTTTCATGTAACACATGTTATTTTAACGGGTCATGTCATGTCACACCCATTATCTTAATGGGTTCTTAATAGGTCGGGTCATTTTACCCAACAAGTGAAATGACCTGGCCGTTATGACCAGTTAAGAAAATTATTTTTTCTTCTAAATTTGCACATACCACATTGCCACATAAATATTACTTCGAAAACTAATTTGAAACGAAAACCCAAATTTTAACAAAAATTAGAAACAAAAAACCCCAAATTGAATAAACGAAACCAATCTTACTTCGAAAACTAATTTGAAGCAAAACCTTATATTTTGAAAGTAATTTGAAATAATCAATACTTACCTCAATTAGAGCTCGAGATTTGCTCGATCCAGAGAAAGAATTGAAGACAAAAATAGCAGATCAACTGGTGGTGGGTTACTAGGCCGCTATATGGTGATGTTGGTATGGTGGAGGGAGATTGAAGAGGGTACTCATGGACTCGTGGCTGGCTGGAGTTGAGGTTCGAGACTGGAAATTGAGAGTTTAGTTTGAGAGAATGAGAACAACTACTTCTATTCGAGCCTTCAAGAATGAGATAGTGTCTGATTTAGGCCTAAGAAAAACATTGGATGACCGAGATTGAATCTTAGCCATTCATCAATTTTCTATATATATATGTATATATATTAACTTTCAGTTCAATTCGGGATTAAATCCTATTGTTGTTAATTATAGTATTTCTTTTTTGTAGTATAAAATTATTAAATTAATTTTTTTTCTTATCGTGTAACGTGTTGCCCATGTGTATACATAAATCAACCTGTTATCTTAACATGTGCTTATCGGGTTATCCGATAATGACCCGATTGTTATCGTGTCTACCCAAAAACCTGTTAATTTCGTGTCGTGTCGGGTTAACGAGTCGTGTCAGAAATTATCATGCCTAGTATTTATAGATTTTTTTTTTTTTTTTTTTACTTTTTCTGTATTTTTAAACAATTTTTATAATTTTTTATAAAATTTTATTAAGTTAATTAATCTGAACAGTTGGATTTCAAAAAGATTGAAATCCAATAGCCCAAAATTGGGCACTTGACCAACGGTAAGATTTTATATATATATATATATATATATATATTTAGGCTGAAAAACTTGGATCGTTGATCTGGAAATCGAAAAGTCCAGATTTTGCACATTAATAGCCGTTGGATTTGAATTTCAAAATTTTTTACCACTGGAAATCCAACGGTCATCGTCGTGCCACGTTGCGTCTAGCCCGCATCCGCTTAGTGTGCCTGCCAGCAAGGGGCCCCGCTCTACACATTGTCGGGTAACCCGTGCCCACTAGGCTGACGCAAAAAAAAAAAATTAGGGCAAGTGGTTGACGTTATGCTGGCGTCAGCTGAGCTGAGTATTGGGTGAGTGGATTTTCAGCTGGCTTACTTGGTGGGCTCCCCTGGAGCCCAGTTAATAGGTTGGAGTGGAGTGGGTTGAAGAAGATTGCAGCACTTTTTCCATGTGATTTTGGTCATCTTATACTTAGTCAAATGACCATTTAAATTTTGTGATTTGTATCAATGTAGGAGATTGCCACCCAGGATTTTAAAAAGATTGCTACAAATTTTCCATGTGATTTAATCTTATTCTTAGTCAAATCAGGAACCTCCTATGTTATTATGCGACTCTTACTGATTATTATGTGTTGGTGAAGATAGTTGAAGTTCCACTATAAAAACCCTCATTACGTGTGGCGGGTTTTTAAGCCTAACATGTGGACAACACAACTTAGGTGACATGGAGCACATGTGACCGTTGGGCTTCACACGTGGGACAACCTGCTTTGATACCATGAAGACAGTTAAGGTTCCGCCATCAAACCAATGGGAAATATGAGGAGTTGCCCAACCTCTTATAAGTCCATGCAAGGTCCCTCCTCTCATCAATATGTGAGATTCATTCTCAACATTTGGATCATTAGAGACTGATTCTTCTCAAGATCCGCTAATTGTTCTCCATTAGTTATTATTTCTTTTTACAGTTTTAGGGTTTGGTTATGCTAAATTTTTTTATACAACGATATAATACTATACTGTGTTGGGTCTAATTAGTGGCACCGTTGCCGAGGATTGTTTTAATTAATTTGTGTTTATCTTATTCTTAGTTAATTATTATTGTACATACATATATTTTTTTATTTGATTGCTAATTTTATTTTTCAAGTTGGTCTGTTGATTTTGGAAGAAATTCAACGATGGGGTGGGAACTACCACCACTAAGAGGACGACCTTTATGGGTTTCTTTCGCAAAACATGGTTTCTATGGATTTATACCTATAGTTTGTGCCCCTTGTTGTTCAAATACCCAAGAAATTTTGCAATGCCTTGATAGGAAATTGTTTCTAGACTATGTGAAGGTGCATATTAGTATGAGGAACGACTCACACAAGCGTTGGGACGATTGGGACGATCCCACTTTTGATTACTACGCTCCAGATTTGAAAAAGCATCCTAGTTTTAGATGGGCAGGTACTCAACAGCCTTTTGAGCAGCCTAATGTGCCACAAGATTAGGAGGAATGCTGTGTAATTCAAACACCCCTATGTGCAGTGAGTTATGACTATATGCAGGAAGATGCCAGAATTGAAGAATCACCAAGCGATGGCTCTAGCCCAATGGAGGAAGTTACTGATCCTGCAATTTCAATAGAATTTTCTGCTACCCAAGTCTATATACCACACATTCTCTTTCAAGAGGCTACAATGCAACCCACAAAGCTGCAGGAAAGCTTTGAAACTGACAGTGCACCAACAAAGCACTACTACAAAACCATTTATTAGTGTCGCTATGATAACCGACAAGAAACGTATATTACTGTCGGATTTTAAGCAAAATCCGACAAAAAATGGATACAATAGCAGATATAATAAGCGACAGAATTGCTAGCGTCAGGAAATGAATTTTCCGATAGAAAATACTCTAAAACCGACAGAAATTGTGTCAGATATAACCGACAGAATATATATTTATAATAAATAAATAAGAGAATTTCTGCCGAATAAAACCGACAGAAAATACTACAACCGCCAGAACTTCTGTCGGCTATAACCGACAGAGAGTTTATTAATAAGAATAAATAAAAGAATTCTTGTCGGCTAAAACCGACAGCAATTATATTAATACTAAAAAAAATATAATCCACTTTATGCATTTTCCATATCCCCTGCATTCACCATCCCAAACCTCGCTGGAGCTCGATCTCGAAAACCTCAGGGCCCTTAAAGTCTTAGGCAAGAGAGCAATGGGCACCGTTTTCTTAGTCCACGACCCGTCATCTGACCCCTCCACCCATCGCCCGTTCGCTCTCAAAGTTGTTGACAAGTCCGCACTCCGCTCCAAGCTAGACGCCCAGCGCCGCACCTATTGGGAAATCCAGGTCCTGACCAGACTATCCAGCCCAAACCCTCACCCGTTTCTACCCTCGATCATGGGGTCGTTCAAGTTCGATGAGTTCATAGGATGGGTTGTCCCTTACTCGTATTTGAGGTGACTCGAGCAGCATCAGCACCATAATGTTATGCTAACTGTTCTGAGTGACGACATCCGCTCGTAGCACCACCACCAACAGCATCCAACCCACTGAAACAAACAACACAAAATTATTCAAGTTTTTCAATCACTTCTTGGCCAGGTAACGACAAACTACTAACAAATTTTAGCAAGTTTAAATTCATACCCACAGTTCCCCAAAATCAACGACTTGTGATCTGTAAGTTTGTAATTGAAATCACACATTCCACTTTTCGGGAAAGTCAGAAAAAAAACATGGACACATGAAAGCAATGAAAAATGGATACTATATTTCCATGAATGAAGCTAAACAAACACTACCTAGAATGACCTAGAAGAACAACCTGCTTGATAGATATTATATCAGATATAACAAGCTCACTAATACTAAACAACATACTACTGACAACTAAAATAGACACACAAAACTCGTTTACAATATTCCCCACAACCAAACAAACACTTCCTCCTCATCCTCTTCCTCTCAATAAAAGTGAGTGTGAAAGCAAAGCAAGCATACCTTAGGTTTTAAATCAGGAGTCATGGGACTGATTGATCCGAGGCAGCGGCGTTGCTGTTGCGTCAAAGGTCAAGAACGGCGTTGACCGAGTGGCATTCCTGGAGACGAAATAAGGGAAGGTGCGATGGTCGGAGGCGGCTCTGAATTTCCTGCGAGTACGCTTCGATTTACCGCACAAGCCCACGAAATCGACGACAAAGAATCCGTTCTGGAGCGGCTGGGTAGCGGTCATTCCTGGAGCAGTGAAGAAGCTGAGCATTCGGCATCACCGATTGCAGAGCCATTGTTGGAGAGAGAAAGTGTGATGAGAGAGAAGGAGGAGTTTGTGGAGAGTAAGAAGGGGATGGGATAAATGGGCGGCGCTTGAAGCAAAACCAACCACCGGCGTCTCACTTCACCTCACCTAGACTCATCAGAAGGATTAGACTGCAGATGTCACATCCCGACCCGGGGCGGATCACTTCCCCGCCCCGTTCCACCACCGTAGCACAATATTGTCCGCTTTGGGCCCCGACCACGCCTTCATGATTTTGTTTGTGGGAACTCACACGAGAACTTTCCAATGAGTCATCCATCCTGGGAGTGCTCTCGCGTGTTACTCGCTTAACTTCGGAGTTCCCATGGAACCCGAAGCCAGTGAGCTCCCAAAAGACCTCATGCTAGGTAGGGATGGGAATAAACATTTAAGGATCACTCCCCTGGGCGATGTGGGATGTCACAATCCACCCCCTTAGGGGCCTGACGTCCTCGTCGGCACACACGCGGATAGGGTTAGGCTTTGATACCAAATTGTCACATCCCAGCCCGGGGTGGATCACTTCCCGGGCCCGCTCCACCACCATAGCATGATATTGTCCGCTTTGGACAGCGACCATGCCCTCACGGTTTTGTTTCTGGGAACCACACGTGAACTTCCCGATGGGTCACCCATCCTGGGAGTGCTCTCGCGCGCTACTCGCTTAACTTCGAAATTCTCATAGAACCCGAAGCTAGTGAGCTCCCAAAAGGCCTCATGCTAGGTAGGGATGGGAATATACATATAAGGATCATTCTCCTGGGCGATGTGGGATGTCACAACAGAAAACTTTCATTACTTTCGGTTATAACCGACAGAAACATTTTTTTTAAAATAAAAACCAACAGAAAATTTTCATTACTATTGGTTATAACCGACAGAAACAAAATGGCGGCATAAATCCCCCCAAAATTCCCTCTAAAAATTTTAAATTCCCCCCCCCCCCCCAAAAAAATTTTTGTTACGATTTTAAAAAATAAAATAATAATTGTTTGGTTTAATAAATAATATGTATTTAAATAGAATATATTTTTAAAAATTAAATAAATAATTGTTTGGTTTAATAGATAATTTTTACACTTTTGATTTAATAGATAATAATCCATGTAAAATATGCAATAAAGAAACAAAAAGAGAATTGTACAATGAAAATGTCATCACACAAACTAAATATTGTTTAATCAATACTTGAAAAATATAAATAAAAATTGAGCACAAATTACTTTTCCCACTTCAAAATTTAGGCAAATTTAAAGGAGATATGCATTCTATGAAACTAGTTTCCATGATTTAACCGTCAAACTTGTTTGTAGATACTACAAGATCGCATACGTAAAAAATCATAAAAGACAAACATTCAACAATTACGTAACGGAACAAAAGTTTTCGACGGTTATAAACGAAAATTCATAATTTAATGTTTATTTTAGCTTCGATTTTAATGATTTTTTTACAGTTACACTCCTCGACCCTATAAGAATGTAATGAATAAATTTGATCTTCAATTTAAAATATTTACAATAGTGGATACCACAAAATCTTATTTTATACTTGATGGGGAAGTATAATATTAACTCTAAATGTTTTTTTAATCTACCGTTTTGACTCGATATGCATTCTACGAAACTTTTTTCAATGATCAAACCATCAAACTTATTTGTACACACTCCGAGATTGCATACGTAAAAAACAAACATTTAGAGATTACGTAACGGAACAAAAGTTTTCAACGGTTATAAACAAAAAATCACAATTTAACGGTTATTTTAGCTCCAATTTTAATGATTTTTTTACAGCTACACTCCTCGACCCTATAAGAATGCAATGAATAAATTTGATCTTCAATTTAAAATATTTACACTAGTGGATACCACAAAAATCTTATTTTATACTTAATGGAAGTATAACATTAACTCTTAAGTGTTTATTTAATCTACCATTTTGACGTGATACACATTCTACGGAACTTTTTCAATGATCTAACCGTCAAACTTGTTTGTACACACTCCGAGATCACATATGTAAAAAATCACAAAAAAAAAAAAAACATTAAGAGATTAGGTAACAAAACAAAAGTTTTCGACGGTTATAAACGAAAAATCACAATTTAACAATTATTTTAGCTCCAATTTTGATGATTTTTTACAGCTACACTCCTTGACCCTATAAGAATGCATTGAATGAATTCAATCTTCAATTTAAAATATTTACACTAGTGGATACCACAAAATTTTATTTTATACTTGATGGGGAAGTATAACATTAACTCTAAGGGTTGGTTTAATCTACCATTTTGATGCGATATGCATCCTATGAAACGTTTTTCAGTGATCCAACCGTCAAACTTGTTTGTACACATTCCAAGATCGCATACGTAAAAAATCACAAAAAACAAACATTCAGAGATTCAGAGATTGGGTAACGGAACAAAAGTTTTCAATGGTTATAAACGAAAAATCACAATTTAACACTTATTTTAGCTTCCATTTTGATGATTTTTTTGCAGCTACACTCCTTGATCCTATAAGAATGCAATGAATGAATTCAATCTTCAATTTAAAATATTTACACTAGTGGATAAATCTTATTTTATACTTAATGGAAGTATAACACTAACTCTTAAGTGTTTGTTAAATCTATCAATTTGATAGGATATGCATTCTACGAAACTAGTTTCAACGATCCAACCGTCAAATATGTTTGTATATACTCCGAGATAGCATGTGTAAAAAATCGCATAAAAAAAAAAACATTCAGAGATTATTTTGTCGACCATCCAAAATTTTGCTTTGTTCGTGTCGGTTATATCCGACAGGGCCATGAGTGAAAAAATAATATTTAAAACATGTGTTTATTTATTTTTAATTAATATAACATTTTAAAATAATAAAATCAGACATGATAGACACCAGATGTTCATGTGTGTTTATGTGCCAGACAATGTGCTTTGTGACGCATTGAAAAAAATTGTTTGAATTTCTTTGTATCTTGTCGCTTGCCTGTGAGGGAGCATAATCCTTATTACAAAAATGATAAAGTTTCAGATTGTAGTCTGTTGTTATTATTCTCTCAGAAAATTTATGGCTCTTGGGAATTGGGTTCATTAGACTTTAGGGTCAAGAGTGAAAAAAAAAATCTTAAATATGTGTTTATTTATTTATGTTTAATCAATATAACATTTTTAAATAATAAAATTTTCATTTCTGTTGGTTATAACCGCCAAAAAGTAAAATAATCAAAATAGTCAATTTATGTCGATTATAACCGACAGGATTTGTTTGATATCCGCCAGGACTTTATGTTGGATATAACTGACTGGATTTTTCTAATATCCGCCACTAATTAAATGATGTGTCGGATATAGTTTATCCGACAGGATTTTTCTAATATTCGCCACCATCATCCATCACCTAAAGCTAATATTGTAGTAGTGAAGCCAATCATAATTGTAGAAATTGAGTGCAGGTCCATCGAGCAGGCTACGTTCTACAACTGGAAGAAGAAAAAGCTTAACGGTAGTCCAATCCTTCGTCAAGGCATTCGACCTATACAGAAATTATGGGTATTAAATACAAGATTGAAGTCAGTTCAAGGGAAACACAAGCATGAATGGAGGGGACCCTATTTGATCACAAAGATTCATTCACATATAAGGGCAATTATGAAGAATTCAACCACTAATAAACATTAATTCATTCCGTACCTACTGTTGCCGTATGATGCTATCAAGGAATTGTTGATTCTAAAGGAACAAGTGATGTGATCATCAGCCTCATTCACATCTATCTAGCTATAGATTAACTAAAGCACTAATTAGGAGGCAACCCAATTTTTCGAAACTCTTTTCTTTTTATTTCCGTTCATTTTATTTTTCTTGCTTTTATTCTTTATCACAAAAAAAAAAAAAAATATCAAGAAAATTGAAAAACACAAAAATAGCCTTTTTTTTTTTTTAGTTAATCAGTATTTTATTTTGGGTTTATTCTAGTTAGATTTTTAATGTGTGATCTTTGCAGGTTGCATTTGGAGGCAATTCAGCCCTCGATATCCACTGAACGCGCAAATTCAACTGAGCAGCATTCATCATCAACGAAAAGTGCAGAAATTAATCGATGCAGAAACATGCACAGGCAGAGTTCCAGAAATACTCAGTAGGGTTGGTGATGAAGCCCTTTTTGCATTGCTTGGCATCCCATCTCACTCAAACACTCCCTCGCATTTGTTTAAAATATTATTACCTACAAGTTTGGGGGTGGGATCCAAGCAACAAAGAAGGGAGCACAGGATCCCTTTGGTGCAACGTTTAGCTCAATATTCATCACATTTATTCAGGGCGGCATGCATACAAAACAGAAAAAATACATGAGTATAATGGAAACTGTTAGGTCTATGGATGCAGGACAGAGACCACACTGGATGCAGAGAAACTGATTCAACTCCTAGCACAAATCTGGGATGCATGCACCAAAAAATTGAATCACAAATCCAAGGACTATGTTCAACAGATGTACATCGAAAAATAAGTTTTCGGGGTTGAGACTTGTACCTGTAATTCTGACCGTGAGGATTTTGAGATGTCTGCTACTTGGTTTCCCTTTGGATTTCTGCACCCGTGCCAATTCTATCTTTGCGCCTCTTCTTCTAACCACGAATGGGATCTGCATCAAACCCAACTCACATGCATGAGGAGTCCAGAGTCTTTTTCAGAATAAATAAAGCACTGAGAACATATAGTGAGCCAAAGAAAGATCGTGTGCCTTATTTTTTTTTTTTTTTTTTGAGAGTCGGTTAGCTGGGGCTGCGGATATGGCTTCGAAGTTCTGGGTTTCATTTCTCAAATCCGAAGTTTGGGGGTTGAAGGTTGTAGCTTGAATATGAGATACGAATTTGGACAAAATTGTTAGACAAATAAGGAATATGGTTGGAGTCCTTGTGTAATTGTATATAATATTATTCACTAGCCGTCCTACAACCGTCAAGCCGTCCTACAGCCGTCCTACCTTGTCCTACCTACACACTAGCCGTCCTATAGCCGTCAAGTCATCCTACAGCCGTCAAGTCGTCCTACAGCCGTCCTACCTTGTCCTACCTACACACTAGGACGGCTACCTTGTCCTACCTACACACTTGTATCATGTATATATATCCTTGTAATCTTGTAGAGAAAGATAATGAGAAAAAAAGCATTCTCTTCCATTTGCATTCTCTTCCATTTTTTTCCACATTCACGTATCAATAACAAATATATTTTTTAGCCTACATACCTTTTTCTACATGGTATACAAAGCAGGTTTATAACCCTAACCCTAATTTTTTTTTTCGGCAACTTTCTCTGCCGTTCCCATGGCTGACTCTTCTTCTTCCGATGGTGTTTTTTCCCTTCATCATTCCGACCACCCGAATCTTGTCCTTGTATCCAAGAAGTTGAATGGTGATAACTACACATCCTGGGCCCGTGGCATGCAGCTTTCCTTGAGTGCCAAGAATAAACTTGGTTTCATCACTGGCGATATCCAAGAACCTTCTTCCTCCGACGACCCTGATGCTCACGCGGCTTGGCGTCGTTGCAATGACATGATTCTCTCTTGGCTTCTGCATTCCTTGGAACCTGACCTTCAAGAATCTGTGCTTTTTTCCACCTCTGTCAAAGCTGTATGGGATGATCTTCGCAAACGCTTCTCTCAGAGTAATGCTCCACGCATCTTCCAACTCAACCGGGAACTTGCTACAATTTCTCAAGGTTATTCTTCTATCTCCGCCTATTTTACTCGCCTGAAAGCTCTCTGGGATGAGCTTGCTTCTTATAATGATGGCTGCACGTGCTCTTGCAACGCCAAGCATGACCGTCAACAACTCATGCAATTTTTAATGGGCCTCAACGAATCCTTTGCTGCTGTTTGTGACCAGATTCTTTTAATGAATCCCCTCCCCACTGTTCGTCAGGCCTGTTCCTCGGTGTCTCAAGCTGAAAAACAACGCTCCCTGGGCGTCCTCCGCTCTGTCGATCAACCTGCTGCCATGGCTATTCGTGGCCCGTCCCGTCCCTCCTCTGCTCGTCCTCCCCTCCACTGCACCTACTGCAATTTTGATTATCATACCCGAGACACCTGTCATAAACTTCATGGCTATCCCGTTGGCCATCCCCTCCATGGCCAACCGTGGCGACCACCGCGCCGTGCCACTGCTTCCAGTTCTTCCCGCAGCCATGCACCTTCCAGTCCTTCCCGGCAGCCACGGTTTTCTGCTTCCCGGCCCCATAATTTCACCCAGGCCCATCACGTGCAAGGCACCCAGGCCCCCGCCTCCTCTTCTACTCCAGCGACCCACCAAGTGCACGGGGCCCAGCCCACTTTGCATGACTTGCAGCTTGCCATGCCTGACCTCTCTGCCGAGCAGCACTCCCGTGTTCTAGCTGCTCTACGTGACACCACTACCCCTCCTCAGGCCAATGCCGTGCTCACTACTGATTTTGCCCAAGGTTTGTTACCTGTCACCTCTCGTCATGGTCAATGGATTCTTGACAGTGGTGCTACGGATCATATTACTTCTTCCGCCTCATGTTTGGTTAATCGTTCTCCTTCACATTTGCCGCCTGTTTCTTTGCCTAGTGTTGCTTCCACTCCCATTACTTTTACCGGCACTCTTCCTTTAAATTCATCAGTTACTTTGAAGGATGTTTTATGTGTCCCTAATTTCCGAGTGGACCTTTTATCGGTTGGTAAACTTACAGATGGATTATCGTGTTCCATAACCTTCTTTCCTTCTTGGTGTGTTTTGCAGGACTTGGTTTCGAAGGCGATGATTGGTGTGGGTAAGCGACGTGGCGATCTGTATTACCTTGTGGCCCTTACCTCTTCTCTCCCCACCCGTCAACCTCTCTGCAACATCATTATCATCCCCTCCTCCCTCTGGCATAGGCGTCTTGGTCACCCCTCCTCCACTCGTTTGCAAGCTTTAGCATCTAGCTCTCTTAATTGTCCTTTTGATTCTAGTCATATTTGTGATGTTTGTCCGTTGGCAAAACAAACTCGTCAACCTTTTCCTTTGAGTTCAATTTCATCAACTTTCCCTTTTGCTTTAATTCATTGTGATATTTGGGGCCCGAATCGTCAATCTTCTCTTTCTAGTGCTCATTATTTCTTAACCATTGTGGATGATTTTTCTCGCTTTACGTGGGTCTTCCTCATGAAACATAAATCCGACACTCAACAATTAATTAAGGATTTTTTTGCTTATGTCACTACCCAATTCCGCACTACCATCCAATGCATTCGTACTGACAATGGTGGTGAATTTTTATCTCTTCGTAGTTTTTTCTCTGATCATGGGGTGCTTTTACAAACTTCTTGTGTTTATACCCCCCCAACAAAATGGCGTTGTTGAAATAAAACATCGTCATCTTCTTGAAACCGCTCGCGCCCTTCGTTTTCAATCCCATCTTCCTATCAAGTTTTGGGAGGAATGTGTTCTTACTGCTACTTATCTCATCAATCGTCTCCCTACCCGTCTTCTCCATCATAAATCCCCATTTGAGGTTCTCTTTTCGCAAACCCCATCTTATGGCCACTTCCGCGTCTTTGGTTGTCTGGCATATGCCACCTCTGTCACTCTCACCACCAAATTTTCCCCTCGGGCTCATCGTTGCATTTTTCTCGGTTATCCTCATGGACAAAAGGCCTATACCCTTTACGATCTCGACAATCACCGCATTTTCACTAGTCGAGACGTCATCTTTCACGAAACTACTTTCCCTTATGCCATTTCTCACCCTCCTATCCCATCCTCTTCGCCTACCCTACCCATCCCACCCCCTCTGGACTTTACATATAACCCACCCCTTCCTGCCCCGACGCCTCACCCTCCTCCACCTTCCTCCCCTTCCACGCCTCCCACAGATTCCCTTGCTGCCCCATTACCCGTTCCTCCCCATGCCCATTTACCCACGGACATCCCTACCCCCCCACTACCTACCAATCCTCCCCTTCCCCGCACCTCTTCCCGTGCCCATAAACCTCCATCCTATTTAAAAGACTACGTTTGCTCGCAGGTGATTCTGTCATCCCACCCATCTTCGACTTCGCAACCCGGTTCTACACAAGGTACGCGATATCCACTTTGTAATTTTCTCTCTTATCACCGTTACTCTCCCAGGCATTTTTCTTACATTAACTCTGTCAGTCGGACTGTGGAGCCTTCCTCCTTTGCCGAGGCTGCCACTGACCCCAATTGGCAACGTGCTATGACTGAAGAGCTTCAAGCTTTACATGCTAATGGTACTTGGACTTTAACTTCCTTGCCCCCTGGCAAAATTCCCATTGGTTGTAAGTGGGTGTACAAACTCAAGCACAATTCCGACGGCTCTATTGACCGCTACAAAGCTCGTTTGGTTGCTAAAGGCTTCACTTAGGCTGAAGGTATTGATTATCATGACACTTTTTCTCCTACTGCTAAGATGATTATGGTGCGTTGTCTTCTTGCTCTTGCTGCTAGTCAGTCTTGGTCTCTTCATCAGCTTGATGTTAATAATGCTTTCTTACATGGTGACTTACATGAAGAAATCTATATGTCTTCTCCTCCTAGTCTTCGGCGACAGGGGGAGAATCTTATGTGTCGCCTTCACAAGTCACTTTATGGTCTTAAGCAGGCTTCTCGCCAATGGTTTGCCAAATTCACTAGTGCCATCATTTCTGCCGGTTTTCAACAATCCAAAGCTGACTATTCATTGTTCACTAAAAAGTCTGGTATTTCTTTCACAGCTTTGCTTATTTATGTGGATGATATTGTGATTACAGGCAATGATGCTAGTGCCATTAATTCTCTGAAGTCTTTTCTCCGTGATCATTTTCGGATAAAAGACCTTGGTGATTTAAAATATTTTTTGGGTATTGAGGTTTCTCGTTCCAAACAAGGGATTTATATTTCTCAACACAAGTATGCATTAGAGATTCTCAAGGACTATGGTTTTTTGGGAGCACGACCCATTGCTTTTCCTATGGATGACACAAAATTATCTGATAAAGGAGAACTTCTCAAGGATCCTGAAAAGTATCGACGATTAGTAGGTCGGTTAATATATCTCACTATCACTCGGCCGGATATCACCTATTATGTGCATGTTCTAAGCCGTTTTATGCACGAGCCAAGGATATCTCATATGGATGCTGCGCTTCGTATTGTTCGTTATTTGAAGGCTACTCTAGGTCAAGGTTTATTATTTCGTTCTGACAACCAGACCAAGTTAACTGCGTTTTGTGATTCTGATTGGGTAGGTTGCCCTATCACTCGCCGTTCGACTACTGGGTATTGTGTATTCTTGGGCGGTTCTTTGATTTCTTGGCGGACGAAACGACAGAAAACCGTTTCGCTCTCTTCAGCAGAGGCGGAATATAGGGCCATGGCAGGTGCTTGTTGCGAGATAGTTTGGCTTCGTTTTTTGTTGAAGGATTTGAACATTCCTTTGGATGGTCCTTCCATTTTATTTTGTGATAATCAAGCAGTGTTACATATAGCTGCCAATCCTGTTTTTCATGAACGAACTCGTCACATTGAGATGGATTGTCACTTTATACGAGATAAGATTGTAGATGGCACAATAGAGACCAAGCATGTGGGTACGGCACAACAGTTGGCAGACTTGTTTACCAAACCTCTTGGGAAAGAAAAGTTTTCGGGTATGTTACGCAAGTTGGGAGTTCTTGACATCCACTCTCCAACTTGAGGGGGAGTGTTAGACAAATAAGGAATATGGTTGGAGTCCTTGTGTAATTGTATATAATATTATTCACTAGCCGTCCTACAGCCGTCAAGCCGTCCTACAGCCGTCAAGTCGTCCTACAGCCGTCCTACCTTGTCCTACCTACACACTAGCCGTCCTATAGCCGTCAAGTCGTCCTACAGCCGTCCTACCTTGTCCTACCTACACACTAGCCGTCCTACAGCCGTCAAGTCGTCCTACAGCCGTCCTACCTTGTCTTGTCCTACCTACACACTAGCCGTCCTACAGCCGTCAAGTCGTCCTACAGCCGTCAAGTCGTCCTACAGCCGTCCTACCTTGTCCTACCTACACACTAGGACGGCTACCTTGTCCTACCTACACACTTGTATCATGTATATATATCCTTGTAATCTTGTAGAGAAAGATAATGAGAAAAAAAGCATTCTCTTCCATTTGCATTCTCTTCCATTTTTTTCCACATTCACGTATCAATAACAAATATATTTTTTAGCCTACATACATTTTTCTACAAAAATAGCTATGGTGGCACGACTAGAAAGTAGAGATGGGATGAAGGTTAGAGATAAGGAGTTTTCACGGCTCTAGACTGGAGGTGAAATGCTGGAGTGAGGGAGATCCTCTCAACTGCTAGGGTGTGAAAAATGAGGAAATGAGCAATGGAATGCTGAAAAGCTTAAATAGGGTTTCTCTCAACACGTGTGGCTTCATCAGTGTTGTCCGTGCGTGTTCCGTGGCTTCATCAGTGTTGTCCGTGCATATCCTCCCTGCACCAGGTCACCACTTCGAATCCAGTGCCTCTGTTTTCTTTTCTTTCTTTATTTTTCTGTTTTATAATTTCTTATTTGCTTGTTTTCTTTCTTTTCGTTTGTTTATTTATTTTTAGTTTTTATTAGTTTTCTTTGGTAGTCTTATTCATTTGAGTTCTTTTTATAGTCTTATTTTATTTTTGTCATGTTTATTTTGGGAAATAGAATTTTAGGTTTTTAATTTTTGAGTCAATAAAAAATTTTCATTCTTTTAAAGTTAATATCCATAGATTATTTTAAATGTTAGAACAAATGGACATGGTGAAGATTAATCCCACAGTAGAGTCTCTTCCATTTATCATTGCTTAGACATTAATTCATGAGTTATGCATTCAAAATTTTCACGTTCACACCAACATGGTTTGTGAGGAGTGAGATTGAAACACTTACTTGTAGTCTAAGTGTATTTTAATTTGTGTTCTTAGTAAAGTAAAGTTTAGTATGTGTTACAAATAAAGTAATAATTGTTCCACCCAAGGCTTTACTTAGTAATCGAGCCAGTTCTGCTTGATCAACAGTGATTCTCACGTCAAACGGTATAGTTTTGGCATGGGGCAGCGTGGTTAGTTGGTTTTGTAGCATTTTTCAGCTCGAGTTAGTAAGTCCTTAGGGGTGTTCTACACCTAGTGCCCTAAAGCCTTATGGTTTGGGAGTCACTAACCTAAAACTCGCTACATGGGTTGGATAGAAAGCTTAAGGGAATTGGCATTGCACGACCATCGATCTTACTGAAAAAGAAATTTAAAAAAATATAAAAGAAAAAAAAGGAAAGAAAACAAGTATGTGATGTTAATATGTGTGAAGTATTAAATAAAGAAGACGAGTGGTAAGAGTTTTAGTCGAGTCTCCTTAATTATGTTGTTTCACTTTATACCGAAGGAAGTTTGTGAATTATTTTCTAATTGATTCTAAATGGCTTAGACTCTGTGGTGGGATTGGTTGGAACTTTTGAAAAGATGTTCTAAATTTTAAAGTTTTCTATGGATTGCAACTTGAAAGTGAAAAATTGTCTTAGTTAAGTTTTGTTTAAGTTTTTAGTTTGTTAGCTTTTGTTTTTGTTTTCTAGTTTTGTTTTGCTTGAGGACAAGCAAAAAGCTAAGTTTGGGGTATTTGATGAGGCAATATTATACCATATATTTTACCCTATTCTTAATTATAGTTTATTGGTTATTTTGGTAGAATTTTGATACTTTATTATGTAATTTCAATGTAGGACATTCGACTTCCTCCAGAGAAAAACGTGATCGAATGGATGAATTTTGGAGTGATTCTAATTGAAGAATGTTCTTGAGTCTTTCAAGATGATTGTGTCAAAATTCTAGATTTTATACCAAGCCGTTTGACCGTGGCGATGAAATAAAGGCCCAGTGCATAGCTTTCCCAAATTGACATTTCTAGACGTTTTAAATATTTTAGAGGTCAAGATGGCATATTTTGAGGAAGATTCCTTTTGAGGCTTTGTTAGAGACGTCTCAAGCTTTAAAATACCAAATCAGAGTTGATTTGGTTAGTCAAAAATCTGATTTTCTGAGAAGTCCGAATTTTAGTTTAAATAGGAAACCCTTTATTTCCTAGGTATCTTATTCTATTATGTTTCCTAGTTTTAAGAAGACATTTTCTAAGTAGGATTTTATTTTATAGTAGTATAAAAAAGGCTATTTAGCCATTAGAAAAGGGGAGCATGCATCAATTTGGAGAACTTAGCTAGACTTTGACGATTTGTATTTCAAGGTGTTTTCTATCCTTATTCTATTTTGAATAAAATTCCTTTTGTTTTATGGTTCTTCGTAACTAATTTCCATTTGCTAGGGCGATGGCTTGAGCCTTAGCATGAATATGTAGTCTTTGTTTAATTGCTTATAATATTATGCATGCATACTTTGAATTATTAATCACTATATTTAAACTGTCTCTATATCTTAATGCTTAGCTACCATTAGGATGTTTAGATAAGTAATCAGATGCAATTCGGTCGGAATGCCACCGGAGGATTGAGTATTGCTTCTTGTGATTGATAGTTGTAAGTTCACCTAAGGCGAATGCCACATCTTAGAGGTTGTATGGTTTTTTAAAGGGTTTTCACAAACCGTAATGAGTCATGCATGTTTATATTTGATCTGAATGCCACAGACATATTGCATGTTTGATATACATTCTAACTTGAATGTCACAAGTAGAATATGCATAAGGAAAACTAACCTTCAAAGTTGCATGTGTCATTTTATCACTATTTTCTAAGATTGTTCCCTTTTAAATTGGTTTCTTTAATTGATTTAATTTAAAATTCGTTTTTAATATTCTAGGTCATAAAATAAACTTTTTCGAAACCTTGTTTTAAATAGTTAATTAAGAATTAGTTTAAATACAAATTATTCAAACAATCCCTCTAGAAAACGACTTTACTTGAGATGCTATACTATGATTACCTTGTACTCTTGCAAGTATTTTTAAGTATTTTTATCCTGTAGATGGTAAAAACCTCTATCAATTAGCATTAGACCGTATTGCACTCCGCCAATCCTCTCTGTCACCATCAAATCATGGCTAATTGCCTTTGGTCAGTCGTGATAAGCTAATTAAGGTTGTGTGAAGTCTGTTCCACTGCTGCTGTGAAGAAGTCCCAGTGCAGATTAACCTCTGAAGTTGATAAGTCGTAGTGTAGTTCAAACTCTCTTTGATAATATTGTTCAGTATTTATGTTTATCATGCACTCTATTAAACTCACGTATATAATCTGCTATATTTGTAATCCTTATCGAAGGTATTCGTATGATAATATACAGACAGAACCACACACTCGCGAGTTACCAACACAGTTCAAGATAATTCCATTTTTTTTCTTCTGCCATGGCATCCTCTGGTTCTTCGTCTTCTTCTTTAATCAACGTCTCCAGCTAAATACAAAGTCAACTAGAGTGTACATAATTCAAACATCAATACACAGCAAAACCTATTGGCTATTCTGCAACTTCCTTCTCTTATGCAGTCTCTTTTTCTGCAATTTCATCAGCAACTGCAGTCTCTCTTTTTCTGCAATTTTTCTTCTCTTGCTGATGAGACGCGAGGATGGTTTTGGCGTTGAATTATTAGTTTTTTTTTATGACAAAAGAAATCCATCACAATCCTCAAAAGTTCATTTTGATTCTACAAATCCCATCAAATCTACCACTTAAAAGTGTCTTTTAAAATCGTGCTAAAAGTTACCTGATTTGGCTAAACATGGCTTCTGTGGGATTTTGGGGAGTAGGGTGATTACGAACTCACTATTCTCGAAATTCAAACCTAAAAACCCTCACTTATTGATGAAGAAAAAGAACACCAAACCATAATAGAGTGGCATGTGATGGGAATTTTAACCCTTAACCCTAAACCCTAAACCCAAGTCCTTTAGGTTTTATTATTTAATTTGTTAATCACCCACATTGGTTTTCTTAACTTTATTTCTCAAAGTAATGATATGCATACCATGTTTTTATACCACATTTCATATCATCTTAGGTGGCATCTGATGTGAACAATCACATCATTTGAATTAATCAGATTTTTAAATTTAGTTCATTATTTAATAAACTAATAATTAAGAAAAACTAATTAATTAAATGATGACTGTGGTATACGAGGAGTCTTTCTCCTTCATTTTCTTAGGTTTTGCAAATTTTTCAAATGATATGGCTGTACACATCAAATGCCACCTAAGATGGTATAAAAATATGATATAAAAATATAATATAAATAACATTACTCTTATTTCTCATTTTACGCCACAATTAACGATTCATTGTCATTCACATCAAATATCGTCATGATGGAGAAGGGGCAACCCCTTATCCTAATCTCCTTTATACAGGACAATTGACTTGAATAAATCTATGGCAATGAGGAGGCCGCCTCTCTCTCTCTCTCTCTGTGTAACTTTCAAACGTGGTGCCCTATAAGAGCAGCTCCAGTGTAGGAAAGAACTGCCTAGTGAATCCCTTCTAGTGAACATTAACTACCTTTAATGAACAGTAATTGTCTTTTGCATCTCCACCGTTAAATTGAATAGCCATGGCAATATGTAATAAAATATTAGTATTTTTTATTTTATAAAATAATAAAAAGTAATCTTATTTCAAATTTCGGATATGATTTTTAATCGGTCTCGTTGTACCACATTTCATTAAATAAGAAATTACAACCCAAAGTATTTGAGAAAATATAAAATTGTGGTGTACTGTGGAAGATAATGACAAGATATTTATAGAAAAATTAAATCTTTTTTTTTTAATTTTAAATTTTCTTTCAGATTTTTTTTATTAATTGTTTACATTTTTTAAATTTTTTTTACATTTTTTTATTGATTTTTTATTGCTTTTTTACATTTTTTATTAATTTTATAATATGAATGATATGATCCTGATATCAGCCTTGCATCAACTTGCCTTAAGGCACTCGGGCCCCCCCTCAGCCCAATCGCCCGCATAGGCTAAGGCAAGGAGGGGAGGCAATTGAATTGAAAACCTCCCCGGTCCACCGGGCTATCCACAATGGTCGAGCTGCTCTAAAATGCGTTTATTTCTTGACATGTTTCCTTTTGGCAACGGGATATAAGCCCCAAAGAAAATGAAAGATTATATAAAAATATTATGAGGGCCACGAAACTCCAATGATATCTACAACTAGGATTTATAAGGTAATTATTGATAATTTTATGTCAAACCAAAGCTACTTTTATGTTGGGTTTAAGCTTGTTGGAATTGTCACTTTTATACAAAGTTGATAAGAAAACTAGAAGAAAATCCTGTGTGTCGTCGAGTATATTCCACTATGTCATTATGAGTCATGAACAGTACAATTAAAACTTAGAATTATTAGAGAGATGGGTCAAAGATCCACTTTCAACAATGCTGATAATGTCCTCTCAACTTGTTAATTATCATCTGCACAGTCTAACAAGTGTGGGGTTTTACACAAAAGGCATCGGTGTTAGTTGGAGTGGAGTTGAGATATTTAAACTCTTATTTTCTCAGAGATATAGCATGTGACCCAATTAGTAGGTCACACGTGGGAGATCCATACATTGTCAAGGAGACTCACCCTACATGTAGGTGGCCAAGGGGACCCACCCATCACGTGGGTTACGGGCCCTCTCCCTAGTTCTTTTGATACCATGTAAAATTATCATAGAGACGGGTCAAATGCCCACTATCAACAACACCATTAATTACCATTTGCACATTTCGATGAGTGTGAAGTTTTATCATAAAAAATCTCGATGTTAGTTAGAGTGGAGTTAAGATATTTAAACTCTTTTATTCTCAATTATACAGTGATGTAGAATATTTTAATAAAAATTTGTTGGTACACATTTTTCATCAACATATTAATTCAATAATTAATCATCAAAAAGATTATGGGAAACCTACAATTATAAAGCAAAACCAACAAAAACCATACTAAACAAATCCAAATAAATCTAGATATCGAGGCAAAATAAAAGGTGACGAAAGCAAAGGAGGGAGCAGATGTGGATCGTGCTGAAGCGTCGTAGGGAATCGCAAAGGGATCACTTGTCTAAAAGCCAAAGCAGAGACAGAGAGGGAGGGAAAGCAAGACCCGGTCAAGGAATTTACTTTTTCCTTTTTTATTCGGACCAAACCATGACTGTCTATTTGTCACAGAACAACGATCGAACCGCGTACATCTCCATATCGCTTCTCCTAGTTCTTATTTCCTCTACGTGCTTACATCACTCAACCTTCTTCGTACCCTTCGTTTGCAAGTAAATCTCCAAACTGCCATTACACAAATATATACGTGGAATTTGCATTTCTCTAATGAAAATTGAGGATTATTGCAAATTCTTTTCCTCCATACTTAACATTAACAATCTGGATAACATAACGTACGTGTTGAATCTAGTTTGCAGTTCAAACTGAACAAACTAATTACCTGGGAGAGATAATAGCTCAAGCTTAGCCCACGAACATGCTCCAAACTCGAACTCTAGAGATGTTGCCTTCCCAGCCTTTGGCTTCCACCAAGATATCCTCGTGCTAGTCCTTATCGTGTTTAGGTAAATCCGTGATGTAGGCCCTCCACAAAAGACTACCTGGACTGGAAGAAGTAATGGGTACCTGAGCTCCTCCTCATAATGTAAAACGTACGGAATTCTTGAAGTCCAAGGTTTGCCTTAACCATTTGTTCAGCAACTCGAAGGAGGTGATAATACGGTACAAAGCAGGAGTGAGATTGCTTAGAGATAGATTGAAGCATACTAATATCTTCTTCAGAAATGGGAAACTTCAGGGCCAAATTTAGGTACCAGGGGTGAATATCTTGGTCAGCTTCCCACCAGACCTTGCAATCATTCGATAGATTTTGGCGATGGCAGAAGAACATCCCACCATTATCCTCGCTATGTATTCTAATCATCGGAGGACCATAGTGCGAATCATAATTGGTTGCTGGGGCAGAAAGACACTCGATGAGGCTATTATTTTGGTTGGAAAGTTTGGGTTCAAAAGAAAGGAAGCTAAAGACTTGCAGAAATCTCGAAAGAGAACAAGAAATTTAAAAGTTCGGAAGTGTGAAGATATTTATAAAAGATATTTCGAAGTCATTTACTGTTAAATCTGGATCGTCTTGTCTCCAGATCTGCGAATTCGACAGTCGGAATCATTTGAAAATGTAAACAACAATTCCTCGTTTGTGCGCATATGCAAGTTTTGAGGTCGCATGCCTGAATTTGGAACGTCTCGTTTATTTTGCAAGGATTACAAGGCAGGTTTTCCAAGTAGAAAAAGAACATCAAACGGTATGTATTATGATTTACTTTGAAAGCCATGGTCTTTGGATAACTATCCATCCTTAAGCGAAATGATGAGTTAATTTCATATTATATATTTTACCCTATTCTTAGTATACTTTGGTTAATATTTAAGAAGAATTTTGATACTTTGAATTGTATTTCTAACATAGGATTTTCGACTTCTTCTGGAGCAAAACATGGTCAAATGGACGAATTTTGGAGTAATTCTAGTTGGAGGACGATCGTGAGTCACTTGGCTTGATCGTGTCAAAATGTCAAATTTTTCTACCAAGCGATGATTTTCGGGCAATAAAATAAAGGAGCCATGAGAATAGTGACGTTTTGGGCTTGAATGACGTTTTTGGAGCCCAAGATAACCTCGGATGGGTTCGTGGCCTTCTGGAGATGTGTTCAAAACGTTCTTATCTTTAAAACAAGCTATCTTGGGCCGGATTTGGAGAAGATTTGAGACTAAAACGTGGCTGGACAGTTTCTGTGCAGTTTCTCCTAGTTTAATTAGAACTTTATGTTTTAATATATTTTATTATTAGTTAGCTTCCTAGTGGAAATAAGAGACTTGGTTCCTAGGGTTTGTGCAGTTGGCTTTGAGGGAGATATTTAAGGTTTTAGTCAGCCCTAGTTTGAGATATGCTTTATTTTATGCAACTTTGGAGACAGAGAGTAATTGCTAGGGTTCTTGGAGATTTTCTACTTTAAGGTGTTTTCAATCATTTTCTTAATAATATTTTCTATGATTTCAATTATGAATATGCGTAACTAATTCGTTTTGCTAGGGCGAAGCCTTAAGCCTTAGCATGAATATGTAATTTTTATTTAATTGTTTGTGATTGATTGCATGCGTACTTTGAATTATTGATCACCGTGATTAAAACTATCTAATTGTCTTAATGCCTAATCATCATTAGGATCCTTAGAAAAGTAATTTGATGTAGTTTTGATCGGAAGGTTCCCTTAAATTGACGCTGGTTTCTTGTGATTAATAATTGTAATTTCACTTAAGATGAACACCACGTCTTAAGGCTTGCATGGTTTTTCAAAGGGTTTTCATAAAGCATAATGAGTCTCTTATGTTCAGATTTGATCCGAATGTTCGGACGGGTTGCATGTTAGATATACGTTCTATGTTGGAGGTTCCAAGTAGAATATAAATTACAAAAACCTAACCTTCAAAGTGGCATGTGTAGATCATAAGTAATTGGTAAAAATACATAGGATTGCTAGGTGATGGTGGAACCCTAGTGCTTTCTTAATTTGATTTTTCCAAAACATTTTTCTTTCCCCTTCATCTTTAATTTTGCAAATTAATTTATTTTTATTAATTAAATTCGTTTTAATTTAAGTAGGTTATAAAACCAATCATCTCAACTTTCTGCTTTACAATAATTAATTGGAATTTGGTTTGTTTCGAATTATTTAATAATCCCTATGGAGAACGACCTTGTGAGAACCGTTTATACTACAACAACCTTGTCATTCTTGCAAGTAATATAGGAGTTTTTAACCCGTTTGGGTGTGTGATAAATTCTCTATCACGAAACAACCATTTCAAATACATAGTTAGGGCAATTGTGGGACCATGATTTTCCAGGTTTGGAGTAAGACGCATTGGGATACAAATACCTCAGAAGTACGATCATAGACTCAACATCTTTGGTCGGATTAAGCTGCTCAAACAGACCCGTGATACCACTATTCCTGTGTTCACTGAGATTTACAATTCTTGTTTTGCAAGATACAAAAACTTTGATCCGATTGGTGATCAAATAAGTTTCCTATATTCTTGGAGATTCCTACAATATAGGGATTCACGTGTGGTTCAAGTAATCACACTCCTAAAATGAAGAAATATTTATCTCTAGATATTCTTTAAGGATTCTCCCATTTAGTACACATTATGTATCCCAAAGGTCATTCTCCCGAATAATATAACTACACAAACCTACGCTTCATCTCTAATAATGTAATTATCACATACTTTATTCACTTGCCCACTGCTTGAGCCTCATATATTACTAACTTGACTATCGAATGACCTTTGGTCAGTACCCCACTAGTACCAAGGTTGTGTTACGATCGTTTGTGCTTTTACAGTTAGTCGAGTTTGTGCACATCTCCTCTATACACAGTGGAGCACAAACTTGATTCCAACATGGGCTACTTGCTTAACAACAAAAATGAAACAAACCTAATTAATTTTAAGGCATACCATTACCATTATCATACCATGCCAATTGAATTTTAAGGCATATCAAAAATTTGGTATGATAATAGTACTAAATTTTTAATATCAAACATTTGGTATGAAAGTTTTGTCACGGTAATCCTACTGAACTCACCACTATAAATAACACCTCAAAAGCATGAAAAGAGTACAATTACAAGAACATGTTAAGAATCTATAATTTGTACACTTTGAAAATATGAAGCATGTTGTAAACATATCTTTCTTTTTTTTTAAAAAAAAAAAAAAGTGGGACAACTGGTGGCAAGTCATGGTTCTCCACCCATTCCGAGGGTCGGAAGACTCATAGAGGCATTTCAGCCTCCCCTGGCCACAAGTCTGGCTTCCAGATGTTGTAAACCTATCTTTTCGTTATAGTTGATTTGTCATATGATTAAGTTTTCCTTCCTTCTTTTCCAACACGAATAATTTACGTTATGTTTCCTCTTTATCTATATTTGGTGCAAATTACGTATTTACTAATTACTATATACATATATATATATTATATTCATGTAATCATGTATTGTTAATGTTGCTTCACCTTGTTTTTTCTTCTACAACATATGATATTAATATAGAAACTTTTACAGTGGATCGTTAATCTATCCATAATAATTCACACTACCAAGAATCATAACGTAATATCAAACCCTCTATATATATATAAGATTGTTGTCGCATGCGTATGAGGCAAAACCTCATATCTCTTTCAACCAAATGCAGCTACACCAACTGATCATATTTGAAACATTATTGTTTTGCTTTGGGCTTGCAATTAAGAGGGAAGATGAAGGCTAAACTTGGAACAAAATCCCCAGTCAGCGTCCCCAAAAAGGAACGAGAAACGGTCTCGTCGGGGGACAATCCATGACCCCATTTATTTCGCAGCGTATGTAACTGCCAAAAACCACCCGACTCCCCTTTTCTTTCGACACTACTCATCTCTCTCTCCTCCTTCGCTTTCTCTCTCTCTCTCTCTCCACCTGCTTCCCATTTCTCTCTTCTTCTAACTCTTCAATCTCAGAAAAAGCAAACAAAATCGAAAATCCAGAAAATGGGCGCAACAGATAATCAGGGTTCGTTTCTGAACCGAATCAGCATCCGACGAAACCAGGTGGTTTCCATGGACGGAAACCACGAACAGGAGCTCGAAGACCTCGAACACTTCCAGAAGCACGTGGCGGATCGCTTCTCCGACCTCCTATCTCCGCCTGAGGACTGCCCGTCCGACCCAATTTTATCCATCGCTTGGGTCCGGAAGCTCCTCGACGTCTTCCTCTGCTGCGAGGCCGAGTTCAAGGCCGTTCTGCTGATGGGTCGGGACCCATCACAGATTTCCAAGCCACCACTCGACCGGCTTGTCCCTGAGTTCTTGGACCGCGTTGTCAAAGCTCTGGACATTTGCAACGCGGTCTCCCACGGGATCGAGTCGGTCAGGCATTTTCAGAAGCTGGCCGAGATTGCAGTCTCTGCTTTGGAACAGAGGCCGCTTGGGGATGGCCAGGTTCGGAGGGCTAAGAGGGCGTTGCATTCGCTGGTGACAGGGATGGCGGTGGAGGACAAGGAAGGAGGTGGAAACAAAGCCACCGAGAGAAACTGGTCTTTCGGCCGCAGACAGGGCGTTTCCGCCCCGAGTAAAGACCGAGCTGTCGGGCATTTTCGGGCCTTGTCGTGGGGTATGTCTAAAGGCTGGTCCGCCGCAAAGCAAATTCAAGCGATGTCGAGCAATTTGGTGGCGCCGAAAGGCAATGAGGCCTCCGGATTGGCTCAGCCAGTTTATATAATGAGCACGATTATGGTGTTTGTGATGTGGATGTTGGTGGCGGCAATTCCGTGTCAAGAGAGGACCGGGTTGATGACTCACCTTCCGGTTCCAAGGAATTTGTCTTGGCCGCAGTCCATGATCGGGATTCAGGAGAAGATCGCCGAGGAGTGGAAGAAGAAGGAGAAGAAGGGGTCCGCTGGTTTGCTTGAGGAGATGCAGAGGATGGAGAAATTGGGGCAGTCTTTGATTGAATTTTCGGACTCGTTTCAGTTCCCCGCAGAGGCGGAGAAGCTGGAGGAGGTGGCCGCGCAGGTGGCAGAGCTGGTGGAGAGCTGTAGGAGGATGGAGGAGGGTTTGGTGCCTTTGCAGATGCAAATCAGAGAGTTGTTTCATAGGGTGGTGAGGAGCAGGACTGAGGTGCTTGAGGTGTTGGACCAAGGCGGTAAACCCTCAGCGCCCATCATGTAATAATACCTGGGCACTCACCAGTCACAAATTCTCTTTCACTGGCGTCATATTTCTCAAGGAGCCATGAAGAATTGGAAGATGGTTTTTTTTTTTTTCGATCTTGGAAAGTGGATTAGTATAGTTACTAGAAGCGTTCCCTTTCGTAGGAGTATATAGCTAATAGCCTAATGGCTTCAGTCTATAAGGTTGTGCTGAAGTATATGCATTGCTTATCTACTCTGTTTTTTTTTTCCCCCTTCATTTTTGGTGTTAATTTTTGTTTATTTGAGTACAGAATCTCTAATTGAAAAGAGAAAATGTACATACCCAATTCAGTTGGTGTTTTCTCTTTTCTGTTTGGTTAAACTTGAAATGATCAGACCCAGTAGTTCTTCAGTTCTCTTATTTTCTTTTTCTGTGTCAATATTTGCTCTTGCAAAATTTTCATAAATCTAGCATTAGATTTAAGATGAGAATGTTGTTAGTATCTGTTGGAAAGTTGAGGACATTTCTCCATACGTGTATTGTGTTCCGACAGTTGTTTGACGAACAAGATGTGTTCCTATGGCAATTCAAAATTCCTCAATAACGATAAAGATACTCTGGTCGCACTTGTGTGACGGGAAAGATGGAAATAGATTTCTCCAGATTTTTCCTTCTAAAGCCCAAACATCAAGTGATTCAAAAATTTAACCCCACGACTAAAAATAAAGAAATTAATAAAAACTTTTAAAGGTTATAATAATTTTTTATTGTTCAATTAAATTTTAAAACTCCAGATCATTTAATCTTTAAGTTTTGAAGAAAAAGATCAAGATTTCTTTCCGGAAAAGATATGTTCTGCAAGTTCTGCTTGGCTTTCTAGCTTCAATTTACTCTAATGGACACATCACATCCAAAGTTTTTATTTTATTATTATTGAAATCACATCCATAGTTTACAAGTGTTAAACGATAAGATGCCTTTAACTACCAACCGAAAGTGTAAAGTTATAACCGCAATTGGGGCAAAGGCAACCTCAATGATTAGTGTGATTGGCATTCATGTGTGCCACTTGTTTTGCAATAGTTCCTAATTCTAAAACCATTTTCCTTTTTTTTTTTTCCCACTAACTAAAGTTAGAATAAATTAAGATATTATTTTGTGTAGATTATGATAAATTTTGTTTAAAATATGTTCAATGCGTATAGGATCGTATTTGGTTTCATTCCTACTTTGAGGATGTGTTATAATTTTATCTTGTAGTAATTGAAATGTTTAGATTCCTTATCATTATTTAAAAATTATGCCTATAAAAAGTTTATTTTAATTTGGAGACGACTAGCAATTCATAAATACAAAATAAATCGATGATTATGATAATAAGTAATATCTTCATGATTAATTATTAACATGTTTAACTCAAATGAATGGCTACGTGCTCCAAATCGATTAATTTTTTTTCTAGAAATGATCTTCAAATGATGAAAGTAGAATATTATTCGAATTAAGATGTTTATACGATGAAAAAATAATGCATGATCGTGTGTGCTTTATACCATTGAGATTTGAGGTTGGCAAAAAGCATATGCCTCATTTGGAAATGTTTTTAGAATTACTGAAAACACTGTTGATAAAATTGATTTTGGATTTCAAAGCCACTTTAACTATTTTTTGGAAGAAGCACCATGTATGTGCTTCTGGTGCTTCTTACAAGAAGCACTTCAAGTGTTTTTTTATGATCCACTTGATTTTTTTTACTGAGTATTGGTTTCTAAAACATTTTCACCAAAAACATTTTTAGTTATTTTAAAAACACTTCAAAATGAGCTAATAATATCACATGGAAGACTGCTGAAATGCATACCTACAATTTATCCTAAAGGGGGAACCAAGATACTACTTAAGACCATGTGCAATGGTAAAGAATAAAGCTTAACAATTTAAGTCAAAATTTATTAAGCCATATCTTGGGCGCATAGTTGGGGCCCGCCCACTATCCTGGCTTAAATTTTGGAGGAAATTTGGTCCAAAATTATTTTTTTTCTCCCCAAGACTTATTCTAGCCCAATGATTAAAAATGGCTTGACGGGTTTTAAAGCTTAAATTTAAGCTAAACCCTCACCTTTGCAAATGGTCTAAGAAGCCAAATGGGGTATTAAACACGAACATGACTTTGTTTTTGGCTAACAAAAGGACAATTGTGTGACTTTTGAAGCTTCTTGAGGGTGGTTGTTGATTACACTTTCACATTTCCCATGTGATCCACCAATTATGCTCCTTTTTTTTATCATTCGTCAATGGAAGTTTTCAAGTCTTCACTGTAACAAAGGGAATAAAGCTAAGTGTGGGGTATTCAAGTGGTGCTGCATCAATGTGATTATATCTTTTATCACGTGAATTCATATATATTATTTGAAATCATATCAATGTAGAAATTATTTGCAAGTGATTAAGTTCAACTCCTATGAGAAGTCAGGTCTGTAACTTTGTAACTCCACTTATGCTCATGTATTTTCTGTTGATATTGTGCTTATATCTAGACCGATTATGTTGAAGGCTTAAGGTCAAACCAAATTTGTTATATATAGCGTTACTTTGCCCATCTCTTACAAAAAATAAAAAACACATATCAATAAATTCTTGACTTAGTAATATTAATACATGGAGTAGTAAACAACAACGTTTTACGAAATTTACTGGTTTCTAAATCCCTATGAATGCTTCAAATCGTACCCAAAACGTTTGATGAGTTCCCCGAAAAAAGCTGATAAACATCTACTTTGCCCTTTAAAGGAGGGCTTATGTCCCCTGTGATACAAAATATCTCATTGTTTGTCTAAACTTGCAAGTGTGCAACTTTGCATCTTCGCTTTTATTTTGTGCCGATGTCACTCCATTTTAAGTTAATAAAGTAATCGTAAACTTGGCTAACGTGAAATTAATGTTTTGCTCGCAACTTGGTTTTTTTTCTGTCTGACTAAAAAAAAGATTTAACTTAAAGGCATGGGCGGCCATAAATAAAAATATGGCCTGCTACGAGGCCTATTTATTTTTATTTATGCAAAAGTTACATGACTTCGGCCTACTAACTTCGAAGCTCAAACTTGGGCTCGAATGATCATTTCATTTCTCTCTACCTTGCCCAGGGGCTCATACACGGTTCTCTTTGGGTGTGTGCCACTCAGACGACCACAGCATAGGAATATCTCATTTCCTTAAATGAATACACACACATCATAAGATATAGTGAGGTCACTACTACAATTGTGCAAATTACCTCAAGGCACAACTGAAGGCCACCTACCAAGAATTATAGTCACTGTGGATGCAAATTTCAGCCGTCTTCTCCTTTGACGAAAACACACTTGCAAAATAATAACACCTAAGATTAAGGCCAAAAGTCTTACGCACCCACGATGAAATTGCAGAGGGGGCTTTGGCCGAAGAATCTCTGATGCCAAAGTGAGAATTTGAAAGAGAAAGTGTTTAGGAATTTATGGTAGAGAATGACTTAACTTTAATAGGAAAACATGACTATTTATAGGAGAGTGACCGGCCCTATTTGGAGAATAGGGGCTGGCCACATATGGTCAAATTGTGAGTATAATTGCAAGATATTATGTGAAATTATATCTTGCAATTAACTTGGCAATTAATCTTAAATTGAATAGGAAAATTGGGAGTTACCTTTTGAGTGAGGATTTGATGAGGAGTGATGAAAGGGATTTGAATAGATACCATCTTTTTCACCTTTGACTCTTCCTTGATTGAGTCGTTATTGTCTGGTGCATGCTTGTGAGAATCCTGGTGTGCCTCGAGGGTAATTTGGTCCTTTTCACCCAAAAGTACACGTGTCACCTCCATAATTTTCTTGATTATTTTTTGCATAACAAATACCCCCACACCTATTGGGCTACCCATAGGAAAGGGCAATAGGTGTAGAGATCTTCCCTTTCTTTAGGAAACATAAGATTGTTTCCTATTTTGATGTAGATTTCCACATTAATTAGAAATTAGATCATTTTAGGAAAAAGAAATAAATCACTTCCAAAGTTTATTTAAGTCTACCTTAAGTAGATGATTAAATCAACTTGAAAGAGCAATTTATTCTATCCTACAAGAGAGAAAAAGCTAGAGGATATTTGTTCCCTTCACCTAGCAATCTTCTATACTTGTCTATGCAAAGGATCGTCTTTTGTTGCTTTCTTCGTCTTCACACTGCACCAAGGAAAGAAAAAATTAATTTTTTCTTGTCTTCGTAATTTTTGGGAGCTTCAGGGCTTGAAATTTGGCTCAACGAGGGTTGAGTATGTGTGAAAAGATGGCTTGGAAAGGCCACGACACTATTGTCATGACGGCTCGGCTTGGGCCGAAGGCTAGCGGCATAAGCCTAGGGCTTGTGTCACGCCCCGGCCCCGAAATATTTATTTTCAATAATCACATTCCATAAGTCAATAATTAAAATTCTTTCAAGCTATCCATATTTTCTTAAATATCAAAACATATCTTTAAATTAAAATTGAATTTCACTATCATTACTCATCATTCTCCAAATAATTTCTTTCCTCCCAAGTGTAAATCATAAACATTATGCATTTACCAAAACCTACAATTTCACTTCCAATTTAGAACCATTTTCTTCTCTTAGGTCAAAATTCCATCTAAATATTAATTCTCAATCATTTAATCTCACTTATTTTATGGTTCCATCGAACGTCTCGTTAGACTGTCTACGTACACTAAACAGGGATCAAGTCATTCATAATTCACAATTCCAAAATTCAAACCAAACCCGAATATATTCATCTAATCCAACATATACCACAATCGTATTAACATTCAACCCAGAACAGTGAGATCTCAAAAGCATAATTAGAATAACGAAATTTGCATAAAAACACAATCTCAGCTCCCTAGCCATGCGCCGCCGCGGGTGGTGGTTGGCCACCCCGACTCACCAAAAAATTCTCAAAAAATTACAGAAATGAAGATATCAAAGAGTAGAGCGAAATTTATACCTGTGGCCAAGTCCAATTTGGCTTGGAAAGGCTCCAATTTGCCTCGAACCCACCGGAAAACACCATAAATGGGTGGCCTCAAAACCTTACCTCCGGTGCTCCGCCGCCCCTTCCATTGTTTGGGCTTTGTTCTAAACCTCAAGTGAAGTCTAATGGTGGTGGAGATGGATGTAGTTTGCTTCAAATTTAGTCGATTCGAACCCACACCTGCCGCACCCCACCATGCGGTTACTCCCAATTTAAAGTCCAAATCCCTATATTTTTGGGATGTAATAGGAAGAGCAAAGGTCGTGGAGGGGTTCCTAAGTGGTTGTTTGATGTAATTCACTGGAAAAATGGGTGAAAACCAGTCGGAAATAGGTATGGACGCCGATCAGGTCGGGTTACCAAGACTCGAGTCCCGATCCTCCGTTTTTCTTTTCTCTCCTTTCTCCTACTGGTTCTCTCTCCCCATTGGTCCCCCTCATCCAATTCCTTCCTCATTTTCCTCATTTCTATTCTTTTCTTTTAATCACAACCATCCATCATTTATTTTTCTCTTCAATCACAGCCACACATGTGGCATAACTCACGGCTCCAGATTTCTGGAGCCTTCTAAATATAAATAAAATTACCAAAATATCCGTAACTTTAAACGTTAATAACTTCTTCGTCATAGCTCCGTTTCACAAACGGTTTGTGCCTACGTGTTCGTGAGGTCAAGCTCTATTCAAAATTATAAATTGTGACCTTGAACAGTTTACTGATTTTCAATAATTAATTTCCAAACTTCAAACTTCTTAACTAGTTTAATTTAAAAACTAAACACAAATGAATTAATATAAATTCTCAATTCATTTCACATATTCATAATTGTGAATATCCATTTCATATATTTAAATTTTCTAGGGTATTACAGCTTAGGCTAAGGCGCTGGGGTGTTTAGGTCTAGGCAGTTGTGCCTAGGCCCGTGTTGGAAAAAGGAAGGGAGGCTTAGGCCTCCTTCTAGGGCTACTTGGGGATGGTTGGGCTTCGACCCATGCGAGAAGTGAGAGAGTGAGAGAGGGATGTGCAGGGGCACCAACCCCCCCTCCAATTGAATTAGGCCATGGAGCCTGCCAGCCGAAAGAAGATTGAACCAGGCCGTGAGGCCTAGATCAGTTGCTGGGCTTCTGTGGTCTAAGGCCATGGCTTGGTTCTCCGGCTGTGGGGTCTGATGCGCTAACCTCTTTTTCTTTCTTTCTTTTTTTTTAACGATTTTTTCTAGCATCTTTGTAGAATTTCTTTGAGCATGTCTTCTTCAAGCCACAAGAGTGATGATGGTGTGCCGACATTGTATCATCAGGTGGTTCTTTAAGTAAAATGGGCTACTTCAAGGCTACTCACTTCAAAATTAATTCTGATGACTCGTTCATAGACTTCCTCAAAGCGTATTGGCATAAACAATTATGTCGAGGGTGCGTGTGAAGCGTGCCAAGGAAAGTAGTAGCCGTGAGCAATGTAGTGGGGCTCAAAAAGCCACTAAGTTTCATCTCTACTACTTCGTGTTAGGGTTTACTTTTCCCATGTCATGTTTTTTCCAAAAAGTGCTTTGCTCCATGAAGTGTGCCCTTACTCAATGTTCTCCAAATGCAGTCTGTGTGATGGTGGGGTTCTTCAATCTAAGCCAATTCTTTGACTTGGATTTGACCGTCAACGAATTTTGGTACTTCTTTAACATAGGTCACATTGATGGAGTTGGGCAACTGTGATCCAGCCATAGGTTCTTCAATCATTCGTGTAAAGAAGATCATGACTAGGCCAAGGAGACTTTGGAGATAAGTGGAGAGTGGGAGTTGGACTCTTCCCTTGAGCTGTGCATTTCAATGATTTTCATCACCAGTAAGTAGACTGCTTAGTCTCTAGGCTGCTTTATGCCTTTGTTGAGTTGTTCTCTGATTTGTTGATTGTCCTCCTCTATTTATGTATACTCGAAATCCGGCTTAAATTCCAAAACTTTTTTAGATATGAAGAAGCTACATGTTGCTTGAGGTATCCCTGCTGAGTACCGTGAATAGCGTTGGTTGCTTAGTTCTCTTCACTGGGAGAAAAGTGGGCTGCCTCCGAGATAGGAGATAAAGAGAATCAAGGCGGAGGCATTAGCTCATTTGATCGCTGTCGTGGAGCTTGCTATGAGTTAAGATGGGAATAAGAGATCTTCCCCGCCTGCTTAAGAGATGCCAACTGAGAAAAAATCGAAGACTTCCTCCGTTGCTCGTGAAGGTTCGCCTGTTGCCGATAGGCTTGTGATTGACTTAGCTTCTTCCAAGGGGAAGAAAAATGGGGCCGCTAGATCCGAGCCAGTGACGCCTGCCATGCCAAAGGTGGCTAGTACGATTGCTGATAAGATTACTCAGCGTAGAGGTTCCGTCGTGCCTCTAGTACCAAAATTTATGCCAAGACATCCTTTGTGAGCTAAGTCTAGTTCACCTTTAGAGAAGCTTGCTACTAAGAATAGTGATAAGGTGGACTCTGCTTCTAAAGTTGCACCAAGGCCCTCTCCCCTTGCTACTGAGACTAATTTGCCTACTGAGAAAGAGAGGACTACTCACTTGGGCAGTTGTGAGAAATCCACTAAGCTTGTTTTTGGGGAGGCTGCTGAGATTTGTGCGCTTTTAAAACCAGATCTGCTTAAAGACATGGATACATGTGCCAAGCTTATTGATGGTGTTATATGGGTTGTTTGCCTAAGTTCCTTTGTAAAGCATACAACTGAATATGGAAGGACTAATATGCTTGCTATGATACAAAAAACAGCGATTCTGGCAGCAGAGTCTATGCTCATTGATCAAGAAGATACCAAGGATGCCAAGGAAGTGGTAAAAACTATAGCAGC
Source organism: Pyrus x bretschneideri (assembly GCF_019419815.1). Taxonomy (NCBI): domain Eukaryota; kingdom Viridiplantae; phylum Streptophyta; class Magnoliopsida; order Rosales; family Rosaceae; genus Pyrus; species Pyrus x bretschneideri. The sequence goes on along the minus strand of NW_025999613.1, from coordinate 740,659 downwards.
TGAAGCTTATTCCTCTGCCAAGAAGATTAAGAAGTTAGAGTTTGATCTCGTTGCTTTGAAAGGGTTTAATATCTTTCCCCCACTTCTTTGCAGCTTAAGACCACTCGCCAAGAAATCTTTGACTTGAAGACTAGGCTTGAATCGATCCAAGTTAAGTATGAAAGTGTAGAGCATGATGATGGATGTTACATACCTCAATTCAAGATCTTGAACGTGCTGTTTCTGAGCTTTGTTGGGCTGCTTATAATCAAGTGATCCATTTCAAGAAGATCGTTGATAGGTTTGAACCCCAAGTGTTAGAACTCCAGGGTGCACTGAAGATCAACGAAAGTCTGAAGAAGGAAGTGGATGAGCTGCAGTGTGTCTATATTGGTCTACTTGAAGAGAACGAGCAATTGAAAGGTGAGAAAGTTGGGTTTGAGGCTTGCTTGTTCAGAGTCAAGTTGATTTCTACAAGCTAAGTTATGCATATCATCTCTTTGGTAGGTCGTCTGACTTTGAGTTTGCTGTGAAAAACTTCAAGACCTTCTTATTTCTTCGGAAGACTTGTTTGCCTTTACTTTTGAGGCTTCAATTGGTGAAGTAGTAGGAGAAGTTTGTGCCTAGGCTAAGGCAGCCAAGGGTGATGCGCTCGATGATGCCATTGTTAAGGACGTCGTAGCTACTGAAGATGTGGCGGCCGAGTAGTCATGGAATGTCTAAGCGGCTGAAGGGTAGTCTTCTAGGTAGCCTTTAGGATTTTCTTTGTTTCCCTTGTTTCTTTTGCTTTATTTGAACTTCTTCAGCCTTTGCTATTTGTTTATCAATTTTTCCAGAAAATTTCATAAACTTGCTTCCTTCATTTTTCTTTGTCTTCGCTTCTTTTGTTTACACCTTACCTTTAACCTTTAAACCAGTGGCAGACGTGCTACTTTTCTATAAGCAAACAGGCCAGCGTAGCCTATACAGCCGTAGTTGTTGCTATAAAACTTTTACAAAGTTGTTAGCCATATGGTCAATAGTTGGACGCCTTACTTACAGAAGTAGATGAGTTCGCGTGACCACTTGGCTGTTAACCTTGGCTTTCTTTAATCCTTTGAGTTGTGTGGCCTGCATCACAACATACTAAAGATTTTTGGGTCATGAAATTCGCTAACTTTTCATATTAAAAGTACGCAGTTGTATGGAATTTCGTAAGCAATGGTCCAAAAGAACTCATTGCTCTTTATGTAACCAATTACGTGGGTTGTGTTGCAAGTACCACAACACTTTAGGAATTAGAGTAGATCTAAATGATCATTTAGCGCTTGGCAGATATGAAGCTTATTGACTACATAGCATGTCGACAGTAGATAGAGCTTTGTCGACAGTCTTCTGGAAACTATAGGCTACCTTGGTGCACTCGGTAGCAGGTTTAGGGTTCCAAGGTAACAGTCCATAGGGTGTACTGCATAATGTGCCTCTTCCGTCTTTGAGGCATGGTTCCTCACAGATTAGGCCAAGAGACCCAAAATCCTTCAGTAAGAATCTTGAGGCAAGCCATCGTACACCTAGTTATACCAAGGTAGCCTGACTCATCCACGTCTGGATATTCAAACTGTATAACTTATCCTCCTGCATCAGAGAGCAAACTCATGTAGGTGTCAGGGAATTGGTTTACCTTCTCGCACTAAAAAGCATGGTTAGTCCCTAAGGGATGCAATTTCTGCGACAAGTCCCAAAGAAATGCACGGTCTTCTTTTGAAGTGTAAGAGTGATTAGTTGTTGTAAGCATGGAGCCAAGCCAAGTTGCAAATTACTTCTGAATTCCTCATTGAAAAATGATTGAAATGAACAAAACTTAGTTGTAAGGTAGGAACTACTTAACAACTGGATAGTCATCGACTTGCGAGGTGGTGCCTATCAAGCTGCTTGAGTCTTTGGGCTTTCATGTAATAGGAGGTCACGTATGGTACTTCCTCATATTGCAGGTGTTTCATTGCTTTTTGATCTTTTTGTCGTTCATGGTGGCGAAGGTATAATTACCCTTGCCGCCAACTCTGTTGATCTTGTATGAGCCTTCCTATATGGGATCTATCTTTTTGGATCTTTCTTTGCAGAAAGTAATGAAGGCTTTTGTTAGGACTAGATCTCCAGGCTGGAACTGCCTAATCTTGGCCCTTTTGTTGTAACTGAAGATAAGCTGCTGCTGGTAGGCTGCGATGTAGGTAATGACCTTCTAGCATTTCTCCTCTGCCAATTCTAAGTTTGAGGTCATCTCCTTTCTGCTCTACTCTATAGTTGGCAGTAAAGTGCCAATACTTGGTAGGATGACATTAGGAGGAATGATTCTTTCTAAACCAAATGCCAAAGAGATAAGAGTCTCACTAGTTGCTCGTTGTTTGGTTGTGCAATACGCCCATAAACATCTAGGAAGTTCGTCTGGCCATTTTCCCTTCTTGTTGTAATGGGATTTCTTAAGGCAACCAAGAATCGTCTTGTTGGTTTCTTTGACCTGCCCATGATACCTTGGCGTGGACATGTGTTGCTTGATGCCATATTTTTGGAAGAACTTCGCCAAATCTTTGCCTACGAATTGCGGGCCATTTTCTATGACGATGGATTGAGGGATGCCAAATCGGCAAATAATGTTCTTCCATATAAAGTGCTCTATGTCCATATGAGTTGTGGTTGTCATGGGCTCTGCTTCCACCCATTTAGTGAAGTAGTCAATTACTACGATCATCATGCCTCTGCCCCCAATAGCGAGCAGCACTAACCCTACCAAGTCAATTACCTACTGCATGAACGGCCAAAAACTCGTTTACGGGTATATTTTGCTAGCAGACAGTGCTGGTACCGGCTTGTAGCGTTGGTAGCAATCGCACTTTTGTACTAACTCTTTGGTGTCTTGATGCATAGTAGGCTAGTAATAGCTTATGTTAAGAGCCTTCTATGTTAAGAATCGGCCTCCGGAGTGATTTCCATAAACGTCTTCGTGGATTGATGTCGGGAGGCGCTAGGTAGCAGATATATGATCTTGTGTAGGATTTTCGGACGAGAATTTCATTCTACATATAGTAGCGTCCTGCTTTTGTTTGGAGCTTTCTAAACTCCAATCTTTCGATAGGGAGTGTGCCATTAACCAGGTAGTCTATAATAGAATCTTACCAGTTTAGAGTTGTACTAACCTGTGACACCTCGACTACTGGCTCCGCCTGGCTTGTCTAGATACTCTACTGGAATAAAGAGTTTGAGTTGATGTTCAAGGGCGGAGCCTAAGCCAATTAGCGCTTCTACGTAGGCATTTTCTGCCCGTAGAACTTGAGTAAGGGTGTAAGTCTGAAACGCCTCAAGTTGTTTTTGTACCTTCTCTAGGTATTATGCCATCTTCGGATGTTTTTCCGTGTACTCCCAGTACTCCCCAGTAATCTTGCTCCAGCATCGAACCGTCTGGGATGATAAGGACCACACCTACTCCTAAGCTTTGTAGTTAGATGTGTCGTCGACATGCGAATGCCAGAAGTCTCCATCGGGTGAAGCAAGTATGGCTAAGGTATGCTCGGTTGCCTCTGGGGCATCGATGAGTCGCTCTGTTGCATCGTCTAGGCTAGGAGTGAATTCTGCTATGAAGTCTGCCAAGGCTTAGGCCTTTATTGCTGTGCGGGGTCGGTAAACTAAGCAGTATTGGCCAAGTTCCAATGCCCACTTCATTACTTGTTAAGAAGCGTAGAATACAGGCAGCTGGGCCCCAACTCTTCTCATATGAGGGCAAAAATCACTGCTACTTCCGAAACTTCTTCAAGTCTTGGAAAACTCTTTCGCATTCATCATCCCATTTGTCTCGTTGTGCCTTCTTGATTGCTTTGAAAAAAGGTTTGCATCGATTGGTGAACCGCGAAAGGAAGCGGTTAAGTGCGACTACTCGTCTCGTCAAGCTTTGGATCTCCTTCAAGGTAGTTAAAGATTTCATCCTTAGGATTGCTCGAATTTGCTTGGGATATGCTTCAATTCCTTGTTGGGTTACTAGGTACCCTAAGAATTTGCCTGAAGATACTCCAAATGTGCATTTGGCGGGATTGAGCTTCATCTTGTACTTTCTAAGAATATCAAAAGTTTTCGCCAAGTTGCCAATGTGGTCTGATCGCTGCTTGCCCTTCACCATGATGTCGTCAACGTAGACCTCCATGGTTACTCCAATTTGCTTCTTAAACATCATGTTTACCAATCGTTGGTAAGTGGCTTTCGCGTTCTTGAGGCCAAAAGGCATGTCCCTGTAGCAGTAGCTACCTTGCTCGATTAAGAACGCGATTTTCTCCTTATCGGGCTTGTGTATTGCTATTTGGTTGTAGCCGGAGTATACATCCAAGAAACTAAGCAACTGGTTCTCAGAAGTTAAATCTACTAGTAGATCGATTCGGGAAACTGGATAAAGATCCTTTGGGCATGCTTTGTTGAGGTCGGTGTAGTCTACGCAAACCCTACATTTTTCCTTCTTTTTCTTCATTACTAGCAAGACGTTAGCAAGCCATGCTAAGTGTGCTACCTCTTCTATAAATCCAACCTCTAATAATTTATCGATCTCCGCTTCGATGATCACCACTCATTCAAGTGCAAAATGTCTACTCTTTTGGATCACTGGTTTGACAGCGAGATTGACGTGCAGCTTGTGGCAAGCTATCTCAAGGTCAATGCTAGGCATGTCGAAAAGTGACCATGCAAAGATGTCACGAATTTCATTAAGAAAAGTCATGATTTCTTCATTTTCTTTCAAGCTCAAACGTGAGCCTATACTAGTAGTCTTCTCTGACTAATGGGCATCGAGAATGATGTGCTCTGAATCATCTTCAGGTTTCTATCCCATCTAGTCTGCTGGTGCGTTGATTTGGACACCATCTTTTTAATCCGTCTGCTGTAATTGTTATTTAGTAACTTCATCGTCCCTTTAGACCTCAGTAACCTTTACGGGGGTAAACATCTTCTTTTTTACTCCTCAATACTTGCACAGTGCATCATCGAGATGTGGCCTAGTCAGACTTGATTTCTTCGATTTCTCCTCCCTGGATGTGAAATCAAATTTTTTGATACTTGATGAAGGTAACGACGTCCAGCTTTATCAGCCACGATCGGCTTAAAATCTCATTATAGGGGTCGCTTACTATCAGTGAACATCTGCTTTGAGACAACTGATGATGTTCTCACGTCAAGTGTAATGTTGCTGATAGCAGTCAAGGTGTGTCCGTTGTATCTAGTGAGTACATCAGCTCGGTTTATGATTGTGCTTTCCAGGCCCATCTTCTAAATTACTAAGAGTTGAAATAGATGGACCACACTTCAGTTATCAACCATCATTTTGTCGACTATAGCGTGGGCTAGTTGGACAGATACCACTAGTGCGTCATCATGTCAAAAATCGACACCTAGGTTGGACGTTGATTGCCTGGACCTGTGAGACTAGTAAAGCCTGTTAGATCTTCCTTTCTTGGAGTTGTTGGTGGCCTCAAAGTGCTTGGAATCGGCAAATATGCCATTGATCCGAATTGTCTTGGTTGGCAGCTCTCCATCGGCCTACATATCTTCTAAGATGTGCAGCTGGCTTGTCTAAGTATCTGTTAACCTTGCCTTCTTTCACCAACATCTCTAGGTAATTTCTCCAAGTGTAACAGTCGTCAGTTGTGTGACCGAGATCTCGATGGAATGCTCAGTACTTGGTGTGGTCCAACTTGGAGGTATCTCCCTTTGGTTGTTTTGGCAGCTTGAACCATGTTTCGTTCTTGATGTCGCAAAGGATTTAGTGGATCGGGGTCGAGAACTTAGAGTAATTCTTGTGCATTGGGCCTTCCTTAGTCATGGATCGGTCCCTATGTTTAGCCTCCTGCCTACTTTTATTGTTGTACTAATTCCCTTCCTCTTTCTTTTGAGCTACTACCGATTCTCTTCGAGGCTGCTCGGGTGCCTTGTCTGCTCGCCGAGCCTCATTCCAAAGTGCATGCTTATCTGTCAGAGCAAAAGAGTCTACCAGAGTTAAATCTTCTTTCGTGATCCATTATCCGAATAGTAGATGGTATGCTGGGAGTCCATTGTGGAAGGTTGCATTAGCTATCGAGTTGTTGCATCCGACTATTTTTGCCTTCTTTCCTTTGAACCTCTTCACATAGTTGCAAAGTAACTCCTTCACAGTTTTTCTTGACCTTAAACAAATGGTTGGACTTCTTCTTAATTGAGTGGTAGAATGAATACTCCTTGGTGAAAACCAAAGAAAGCTCATCTAAACTCTGGATGGTTTGTGGCGACATGATACGGAACCAATCGTATGCCTCACCTTGTAAAGTGGTGGTGAATATTTTGCACATGACCATCGTTGTTCCAATAAATGACCATTATGCGTCGTTGTTCCGATAAAGAACCATTGTGCTTCGGTAATGCTTCAGGTGTCTCTCCGGGTCACCATCTCATTTAAATAATGTGAAATGTGGCATGCTAAACTTGCATAGAGGATCTGCCTACTCTAACTTATCCGTGAAAGGTGACCTATTTATGTTGGTCATGTCCCGTCGTAATGCCTCATCAGTGTCCTCGTTGCGTTGGAAGTCACGCAATCGCTCGGTCAAGATTCTCTTTATTTCTTCCTGAATTTGCCTTTGTTGAGGTAACGGAGCTCTCGACTGCCCTCAGTTGTGACCTGTTGGTCTAGGCTGCTCTTCCATGTCTTCGGCTCATTTATGCCGCAGCTACGATGCATGTGGTACATTCTTGGAAGGTAAGCGAATTTCTCGCAGACTTCTGATTGAACTTGAGTCGAATTGAGTAATGCTTATCTCCGTCCGTCGTGCTACCTATTCTGATGTGAGGAGGATAATGCTCCTTGTGGGCCTAGCCACGAATAAACACTTTGCTTAGAAGGTTGTTCATGTTGATTATCAGAGCGTGGCCCTAATTGTGAATATATGCTCGTCCGTGGGCCTAACCGAGAGTGCACACTCATCTGTGCATTAAGAAGATAGTATACGCTAACTCGGGGGCCTATTCAGGAGTGTACAGTACCAGAAAGCACAGTTCGTGACTGGTTAAGTGGCTACTTACCAGGATGCTGCTGGAGAAGTTCATCGTCTACCCTTGTCTTACTTCAGAACACCTCGTCTGGGGTACGTTGCATCTCGGTATGCTTTAAGAGCTAATTTACTAAGGTCGTCTGCTGCGCGAGGGCGCTTGTCAACTATATGACTTGTCAAGATAAGTGTTGTTCACTATTTGGATTGGAAGATCTTGGACTGTATTCGTCTCATTAAGTAATGGAAGTGTAATAGACTCTGAGTGTGAAATTTAAGTTGGGAAATGTCAAATCTGTGGAGTAATGGGGTGAAAATACCCCTAGTTCAATCGTCAGTCCAGAAATCTGAAGTTGAGATGGTTGAACTGGTCTTGGTTTGGTCTTAGACTGGTTTGGGCAACTATGAGCGCCACGGAAGTGGGCCGGACCTCGAGGTTGAACCGTGGGAACGATTCGGGTCGCTAAAGCACATAGTCGTTGGGTTCCCTTCGAAGCATATTGGGTCTAGTGGGTCTTGGGCTCACGCTGGCCTTGGGCCTGCAAGTGCTGGGCTGCTCCAATTACTGCAGCTGCTTAAGCCTCAACTATTATTGCAGCGCTGTGAACCTGTTAAATGTGGGTTGCTTTGCACTGGGCTGGCTACCTTATGGCAAAGGCATGGGCCTACTACTACGAGGTGGTTGGCTCATCGTGGGTAATGGGCTCGCCAAGGGCTACTAATGTGGTGGCTGCCACGATGGTGCCCCTCTACTTGTCGTGCCGTTAAGCCTCGTGGATCATCGTGGTCCAAATCCTTGAAAATAGGAAGTTCAGTTTGTTGTGGTTTCCAAATTTCTAGTCATTGTACTTTTCTTTTCCATTTATTCAAAGAACTTTGTAAAATAAAAAAATAAAAAATAAAAAAAATCTAGGAATAAGAACTTATGAAAAATCTACAAATGAATGAGGAATGAGAAATTTTGAATGCGAGAGTCTTCTTCGAGCACTGTGAATCAAGACTCTCATTGAAAGCACCAATTTGTGGATGCAAATTTCCGCCATCTTCTCCTTTGACAAAAATGCACCTGCAAAATAATAACACCGAAGATTAAGGCCAAAAGCCTCATGTGCCCATGATGAATGGGAGGCTTTGGCTGAAGAATCTCCTATGCCAAAGTTAGAATTTGAAAGAGAAGTATTTAAGAATTTGTGGGTAGAGAATGGCTTAGCTTTTTAGTTGGAAAACATGGCTATTTATAGGGGAGTGACCAACCCTAATTGGAGAATAGGGGCCAGCCATATATGGTCAAATTGTGAGTATAATTGCAAGATATTATGTGAAATAATACCTTGCAATTAACTTGGCAATTAATCCTAAATTGAATAGGAAAATTGGGAGTTACCTTTTGAGTGAGAATTTGATGAGGAGTGATGAGAGGAATTTGAATAAATATCATTTTGATCAATTTTGACTCTTCCTTGATTGAGCCGTTATTGTCCGTTGCATGCTCGTGGAAATCACGGTGTGCCTCGAGGGTAATTTTGTCCTTTTAACTCAAAAGTACACGCGTCGACTCCATAATTTTCTTGATTATTTGTTTCTCCACAAGTCACTATAACGCCAAATGACCGATCTACCCGTGCGCTAGCTCAGCAATATGATCGAGGTTGCCCCATCTTTCCTGCCTATAAATAGAGCACAGCTCTTCAAGCTCAAGACCTTCTCAAATTCACTCTCTACGATTAAATAAAACTTTTAGTGATTCTTCTATCAACCCAACTTGTCTTTTAGCACAAACCCAATTTCTCTTTAGCACAACTCTCTTACCTCTTCAGCTACAATTTCAAAGCCTTCTTTAAAAAAAACACTACTTATGATCCTTGAGATCAAAAATTTTTACAGCTTTGCCACCTCATGCTATGAGTAAGTTAATGTAATGTACAATTTAAACCACCTGGATTTCCTCTCTGAGGGTGCATGTTTTGTACTAAGTCCAATCTGACACCATTGATTTCGGTGGACTCCTTTAGCATTATTTTGCCCTCCGTGGCCTAAATATGGGGAGAATTTTACTACTTTCTTTACATTTCTAGTCAATTTATATTTCAAGTTATATAGCTCGGTCAGTTGGCCTAGATTTTGCTTTTGTGAACATTTGTAATATTGATTCCATTATGGAATGATTACATCCTATTTCTCATTTTAGTTTCTATGTCGCTTTCATTTACTTTTTAGGTAAGCATAGACAAAGTCACACTGAATTTTAAGTCCTTATTCGCTCGAGGCACATAAAAAACTTAACCGAACTAGTGTTCCACTCAATGCACAATCATTTGATTAAGAAGTCTGATGTTTTTTATTTGAACTTTGAACACATCTTAAATCGCACTTATGCCTAAATAGTTGAAAATGCATGTACTCGCAATTTTCACACTCACTGTCTGTTGGCAGCCTCCAACGGTGGTGCACATATTCTCTCTCTCTCTCTCTCTTTCTCTCGTCATCTCGTGACACTGAAACCAAAAGTAATACTCGTAGTAAATACGTGCTGAACCTAATCCAGACTCCATCCGAATTTTGACACCAACACAAGGTTGGCAGCATTTTTGCCCACCCAAACGAAGGTAAGGCGAGACGGAATGGATGGCTACCCATGGCACTAGGCAAGATCGACAACGCAATGAATAAAATGACATGACTGTTTCTTATTTTTTTCAAACCTAAGACGAAACAACATTTTCATCCATAGTATTTAAAAAAAAAAATGAAATGGTCAGCTTTTCCATTTAAAAAGCTACATGTCATTTGTTTTCAATGGAAAATGATCCTCTCCGGATCCTCTTATGGGGATCTAAGGGATCAATCAATCGCGTCCGTTCATCGTAAATCGTGCGGTTAGTTTTCGTTAGATACTATTTATATTTAATTTAAAATTTAAAATGATTTCTAGCCGCATGATATACAATGAACAGACGTAATTAATTGATCACCATCTCTTCGACCTAATAGAAGGCGCCAGTTATTCCCTTTTTAATTTAATTTCAACCTAATTCACCTCTTCAACTCTAAACTCTTCATTCCAATTGTGAGGCTAAGCTCACATTTCCTTCTTAGTACAAATAATATCGTTTGTTCAAAAAGAAAAAAAAAATTCATTCCAACTTTCTTTCCCAAACCTCTTTTGTGTCTTAGCACTAAGATCCACCCACCAACGAAGCAAGTTGCGCAACATAGTTAAGATTCAACACCACACCTAGTGTATAATCTTCTTACATTGGTTTTGGTGTTACCAACAAAAGATTAAAAGAAGAAAAAAAGTTTTGTCAAGATAGGATACATTTCCTATCATGAAGGCTTTTGGGTTTTGTTTTATTTTTTAATTTAGTTAGATATGAGTTTGAGGAACAAAAAGAAAAAAGGATGAAACAAAAAATTGAAGGAAAAAAAAAGGATTTGGTGATTAGGGCTTCCAAAAAAAGGCGTTATTTTCAGTTGGGTTTTCGAAAAAGATTAGCGTTTGTTTCAACTAGACTTTCGAAAAAGAGGAGTTAGTTCCAAAAAATTTATTTATTGAGCTTTCGAAAAGAGGCATTAGTTTCGAGAATTATGATTTGTTAGTCGGGCTTTCGAAAAAAGGTGCTTGTTCTAGTTGGGCTTTCGAAAATATTGGCGCTAGTTCTAGCTAGACATTCGAAAATAGGCGTTAGTTCTGACATATTGCGATTTACTGAGCTTTAGAAAAGATTGGCATCAGTTTCAATGTATCAATTAAGGCAACGTATCAATGAAGATTTCCTTCTTGGCAAACTCATAATTTCACACCATGGGTTTGAGGTGAGGGTCCAAGACCGCGGGCCCGGGGGGGGTGGTGTTGGAAAATAAAAAGGGAACGTATTTTAGGGATATAATTTAATTAGTCATTTTATATGATTTAATTAGGTTTGATATGATTTATTTTCTAGTATTGCTCATTTGTAATCTAATAAATACCTCATTACGGAGAAGAATAATTATTGAAGTTGTTATTCGACAATTGTGAAATTGTAGAGAATTCTAAACCTTTTATTTTCAACTTGGTGTCAGAGCCAAGGAATGGGCCCGCACTGTACTGCCACATGATGGGTGGGTCCTTCTGGCCCAGTGCAATGATGGTGGGTCCTTTGGCCGCGTGTGTAGGGTGAGTCCCCTTGGCTCCACGTGGTTGTTGATGTGTGGATCTCCATATGTAACTCACAAAATGTCTCATGTGTGGGGGCATGTTGAATCCCACATCGGTCATACAAAAAGGAAAAAACCAATTTAAATAGGATTACCCACCTTTTGTGATAAACCTCATACCTGACGGATTGTGTAGGCGGGAATTACTAAGTTGGGAATATTATCGATGTTGTTGGAAGTGGGCCTTTGGCTGTCTCTCTAATAATTCTACAAAGTTTTCTTCACAATAAAATGGGAGATCAATGGTTGAGTGATAGCTTGCTTGTTTATATTGAGAAAGTTGTTTTTGCTTATATTGATAATAAAACTATCATGAGACGTTTCCATGATATGAAAACTAATCGTATATGTTTGTCTTGAATGATAATTGTATTGTTTAACTTTCAAAATGTCTTTGTCATCTATTTGGAAGCTTTTATATGCCCCCTTCAGGAACATCCAATAAAATTTAGAAGTTTTTATACTTTGTCCACTAAAAGAAAGGTTTATGGATCCGCCACTACTTAAAGACATGAAATACGAACCACATGACATGCTGGTACAAGGGACATCTCTGGGATCCATAATCGTAAAGGAAGAAAAAAGAGGGAGAAAAAAATAGAAAAATAGAGAAAAGACGATCAAGATAAACTAAATCATTCAATATTTTCATTCGCAATCCTCCATAAAAGGAAACTAAATACAAACGATGAGCAAACTATAACCCGAAGTATGGAAATTGGCTAACTATACTAAATGCGTTAGGCCCAATAGGATTAGGAACCTAACAACTCCATCCTACCCTGAAAATAGGTTTGACCTCAAGCCTTAAGGGTAATTGAGAAGAACTGAGGCACCCGCCCCACCCCTGATGTTTCCAATTTGTTTGTCTGCTGTTAAATTCGTGTAGAAAACAAGAATGGTACCAACATAATTGACTAGTTCAATTCACTCCAAAGCTCAGTGGAAAAATAGCCAATAATTCCATAGCCTAAGCCAAAAGAATAGTTCCAATACAATCATTAATAGTACCATGGAGTGCAGCCATCCACTCAATTTCCTCACCCGCAAGCATTGGAAGTGAGGAGATTGTGGCTTGGTACCAATCTTCTTTTGTAAAAGATAAGTCATGGACATAAGGAACAACTAAATCCACCTTGATGAGCAATGCCAATTAACTAGGCTATTTGTGGTTTATGTGATCTTCTTTATCCTCCTAGCTCAACATTTTCTCAACATTGTCAATATTTTTCACAACCACGTATACTAGATGCAAACTCATTCCCCCAAAACCAACATTCTTTGAAAGTGTGTTATCAAGTGCTTCCATGGGTATAGCAACAGACTCACATTTCCAAATTGATGCAATGAAATCAGTAACCATTGAAACAATATATGTTAATCTACTTGTGTGAGTGAGGTTAACAGCATGTTGACCTGAACGTATCTGTTAGTGTGTAAATTATGATCTGATATGGCAGTGGTAGTTCTAGCTCATATTGCTAGAATAATTAGCTAAATGTTGGTTTGGTTGTATCTTTCTTATTTAAGTCTCATAGGTCTTAAGTAAGTAAGTTGCCAAGTGTCTACATTTCATAAGGTGTAAGATGGAGGGCTGAGATTGTCCTTATTGTATTTTGAATATTACCAAAAGTGTATAATTGTTGGAATTTGGGGGTAATATTCCCACTCTCTTTCTAGCTGATGTAATGGTGAATATGTGTGAATAAAAGAATCAGAGTCACATTCTCTGTTGCTTCTCTCATCTCTCTTCTCTCTCACATCATCATTTTCCATCTTTGTATTGGAATTTTCCTAAATTCCTTGTGAATCTATGCAATCATAGCTCATAGTGTACTGATTTATTTCCTTACTCTAACATGGCATCAAAGCCAGGTTCGGTTTGAAAACTCTGGGCTTTGATTCTATGAGTGTTCATTCTCACAACATCTCATTACAAAGAAATTAGGGAAAGCGAGAGGTGCGATCTTAGTCTAACATGGCTGGGTCTAATGGAGGGGAGCTTTGAGCTCCGATATTCAACAGAGATAACTTCGATTTCTAGAAAATTCGAATGAAAACAATTTTCCAATCTCACGAGTTATAAAGTATTGTTGAGACCGGTTTTTCTTCTCCAGCGAAGGGGGATAAAGAGATACAGAGGCGGAGATGAAGTTGTATCGTGAAAATTTGGTCAAGGATGCAAGGGCTCTTGGAATCATTCAAGGAGCCATATCGGATCAAATTTTTCTACACATTGCAACTCTAGAAACTGCAAAAGCAACATGGGATATTTTGAAGCAAAAGTTCGTAGGAGACAAACAGGTACGATTTCTGAAATTACAGGGTCTTCGTCGTGATTTTGAGTATACTCGTATGAGTGAAGGTGAATCTCTAGTTTTATATTTAGCTAGGTTGTTTGATTTGATAAACCAGATGAAAAGTTATGGAGAAAATCTTAGTAATCAGAGAATTGTGCAAAAGTTGTTGGTCAGTTTACCTAAAATATATGATAGTATAGCTTCTGTTATAGAGAATACTAAAGACATTGAAGTGATTGATGCTCAAGATGTGGTTGCTGTATTGAAAGGGTATGAATTGAGGCTAGCTAGACATGGAGAAAGTAGTACTGAGCGTGCATTTGCTAGTTTGAATATCTCATCCAAGAATGGTAAATTTGGTAATCAAAATACCAATGTTGATGGAACAAAATTTCAGAAGAACTTAAAGTCCAAAGGGAAACAGTGGAATAACAAGTCCACTCCAGGTGTAAGAAATGAAACTAATAGCATTGATAGTGCTTGCAGATACTACGATAAGCTACACTGTGGAGAGTGTTGGTTGAAAATTTGAAATGGAAGATCAAATGTCATAAGTGTGTGATGCGTGAATTATACGCACACAAATTAAACCCTCTTTTTATCAATTGTAGTAAGTATGTAAGTAGGGATCGTTCTGGACCGGGGATTAGGAGGGATTGTTAATCACTTGGATTTGACTCAAAAACGTAAAAACAAGTTTAAAACACTATACTAGACTCAAAGAATGCAAAACTCAAAATAAGATAGATTGTAATGACTAAGACTAAACAAAATATGGGGGGATTGAGGTTTTGACGAAATTAAACTAAAATGGACAGATTGTAAAGAAAACAAATTGTAAATACGAATTTGATGGAATTGAATGGATGGGAAGCTAGCTAAGGGGTTCATCTCCACACATATTATACTTGCACACAAAACGATTTCTAATTGCTTTTCAATAAACCATGAATTCTCAACGCCCCAGATTAACCGTGAATTGCACTAATTAACCCTCAGATTTTCCTAACGTTATTGAATTGGATGATTGCATACGACAACCCAAAACATTCCCCACAAGTCCCCTACATGATTGCATAATAGGGATACAAGCAAGAATCGTTAAGTTCTATGAAAACCATAAGCATTGACGAAGCACTTGTTACTATGATTGCATGAAACTTATGCCAAGAATTTACATAACGCGATTAAGATCATCAACCTTTACTACTTGTGAATATAATTCCATAACGATTAGGTGAAATTTCCTTATATCCTAGCATCCAATTTATGCATGATAATTAAGCGTGCACTCTCAACCAACACACACAAATCAATGTAATTCACATAGATAAGTAAATTGAATTCACAACTTATGAAACGTAATTAGAAGTAATCAAATCATATTGCAAGCATAAACATGTATTTCGAATCCCCCCTAGCCAAGGGGGGGTTTAGTTCCTCATACGTACAAGACAAAGAGAATTGAAATTAAACATTGAAATCGAGGAAAAGCAACACCTAAAAATTCCAACAACTCAAACTTGAATTGTATGAACGTTTAGGCACTCTTCTCCTCCTCTTTGTTGTGGCACAAGGTCTAAGGATAGGTTTGGAGGGATAGGGAGTGGTTGGAGTGGCTGCAATGGAGGAGATATGGTGCAGAAATGGAAGGGAAGATGCTGGAATTTGGAATGAAATGCACGGCTTTGCTTGTTGTGTTGTGATGTGTTGTGGTAATGAGAATTTCTGTGGTGAATGGAGGTGTGGAATGGTGTGGATGTGTGATGGGATTGCATGGTTTTATAGGGAGAGAATGTGAGAGAATGTGAGAGAATGTGGCTGCATGATTAAGGAGGGAATGCATGTGGAATGACAGCTAGGTTGGTTGGTGGAAAGCTGGAATGGAAGTGGGAAAGCCACGGCAATGAAGGGGAAAATGTGGCTGATTGTGAATGTGTTTGCATGTGAATTAAAGCTAGGGTGAATGATGATGAATGCATGTGGATTAAAGAGTGAATGGTGGCTGCAATAATGAAATGGAATGCTGGAAATGCAAAGGGGGAATGCTGGAAATGCAATGGAAGGCCACGGCAAAGGATTTGTGTTAGGTGATGGGTGCATGTGTTGGCTGAATTCTTTGTTGGGAAAGCATGTGAGGGAATGATTATGGTGAATGATGATGAATGCATGTGGAAGTGTGGCTGAAATGAAGGAGTGGGAAGGCTGGAAATGAATAAGAAGTCACGGCCAAGGGGCAGTTTTTGGTGTGTGTATGATGAAGAGTTGCATGTGGCTTAATGATGAAGATTGAATAATAAATGCATGGGGGGGAAAAGCTGGAATGGGTGGTTATGCACGGCAAGGGATTAGAATGGGCTAATGGTTTATGGGAGAATGATATTGAAATGGGAAAACATGTGGCTGCCAACTAGGGTGAATGATTGAAGAGTGAATGGAATAGGAATGTGTTTTTAAAGCTGAAATTAGGTAATTGTTCTTCATTTTCATTTCTTCATCTCTTTATTCATTCATAGCCTCCTTTGGTCTTCAATTTCGTCCATCTACTTGGCTTCAAGCATGTGCAATCCATTTAATGCCCAAAACTACTCCAAAATGCACTTTCTTGCTCCTTTAGCCCTTTGGACCTACAAACACACGAAAATAGCTTAAAGTACTAAAATTACTAAGTACTAGCAACTGTAAATGCAAGAAAACAAACAAACTAAGGCGCATAAATATGCTCTTATCAGTGTGGCAAACTTAGCCATATTGCAAGAGTCTACAATCTCAATAAGAATGTTCAGCAAGGAAATTTTGCAAACAAAGTGGAGGAACTTGGAAACCTTTTCATGGTTAAACAAACAACTGAAATGAAAGCTATGAGTGACATTTGGTATATAGATAGTGGATGTAGCAATCATATGATCTCCAAAAAGGATCTACTTATGGACATTGACAGAAGTATAAAAGCAAAAGTGCAAGTTGGCACAGGGGTTCTAGTTGATGTGAAAGGCAAAGGAACTCTTGTTATTGACATTGAGAATGGAAAGAGGTATATAAGAAAAGTTATGCTAGTACATGGACTTGCAGAGAATTTACTCAGCGTTGGATAGATGACGGAACATGGGTATTTTCTGGTGCTTGGTGACTAGAAGGTGGATATTTTTTATGACAGAACACTGACAAACTTGGTGCTTAGTGCGAAGCAAAAGGGGAACAGGTGTTTTCCACTTGTGTTCAAATCCAATGATCAATTGGTATTAAAGGCTAATGTGCATTAGTGTGCTACAATGTGGCATAAAAGGTTTGGACACCTAAATTATAGGAGTCTGAAGCAATTGCAGGAACATGATATGATTCTTGGATTACCTGTGATGCATGACAGTGAAGGTGTGTGTCAAGGATGTGCATTAGGGACGAATCACAGGGAATATTTTCCAAAAGAATCAACTTGGAGAGCAAAAATGCTATTAGAGCTAAAACACTCATATGTGTGTGGCCCTATGCAAACACCAACAGTGAGTGGAAATAGGTACTTCATCACATTCATTGATGGCTAGTCGAGGATGTGCTGGATTTATTTCTTAAAGCACAAGTCAGAAGTCTTCCATGTGTTCAAGAAATTTAAAGCTATGGTAGAACTCCAAAGTGGCTATTCTGTGAAGAAATTGAGAACATATAGGGGAGGAGAGTTCAGTTCAAATAAGTTTGAAAAGTTCTGTGAATCTTTGGGGTTGAAGAGGCAGCTTACTGTTGCATATTCTCCACAACAGAATGGAGTTGTAGAAAGTAAAAACAAAACTATAGTGGAGATGGCTAAATGCAAGCTTCATGATAAAGGTCTTCCATATAATCTCTGGGGTGAAGCAATGAACACATCTGTGTATTTACTAAATAGATGCCCCACAAAAGCATTGTAAAATATTACATTCTTTGAGAAGTTCAGTGAATGAATTCTTGGAATCAAACACCTGAGAATGTTTGGCTCAGTGTGTTGTTCTCTTATTCCAGGAAATCTGAGAAATAAACTGGAAGATACTAGTGTCATTGGCATCGTCATTGGATATGGCACTTATGAGAAAGGGTATAGAGTGCTTAATCCTGAAACACAGAAGGTGATACTCTCAAGGGACGTGATTTTTGATAAGAATGGCAAATTGGACTAGGAGAAACATAAAGTCAAGGAAGTGTGCATTCCATTTTCTAAAAATGAATCCCTAGAAATGAATGAAGTTAATGAAGATCTATACTCCATGGAACATGTTATATCTAGAAGTTCTCAAATTCAAATTAATGGCTCTCCAACTACTATTTCTGGTGAATCAAGTAGTTCAATTTCTACACCTCAGTTTGATGATACTCCACTGAGATATAGAAACTTAAGTGAGATTTATGAGATATATCAAGTGTGTATCATTGAACCAGGGTGCTATATTGAAGCTGCACAAGATGAAGCATAGAAGAAGGCAATGGAAGATGAAATTGGTATGATTTAGAATAATCAAACTTGGAAACTGGCAAGAATACCATCTGATAAGCCTATGACTAGGATGAAATGGGTGTATAACACAAAGTTGAATTTAGATGGCTCAGTTCAAAAGAACAAAGCTAGGCTTGTTGTAAAAGGATATGCACAAAAGTTTAGAGTGTATTATAGTGAAACCTTTGCACATGTTGCAAGGTTAAACACAATAAGGACTTTGATTGCACTGGCTGCAAAAAACAAGTGGAAGCTATTTCAACTAGATGTGAAATCAGTCTTCTTAAATAGTGTGCTAGAAGATGAGGTGTATGTAGATCAGCCAGATGGGTTCATTGTGAAAGGAGAGAAGGATATGGTTTACAAATTGCACAAAGCCTTGTATGGTTTAAAGCAAGCACCTAAGGCCATGGAGAGATAAATTCATACTTTGCACTCTGTGGTTTCAAAAGGGGCACCAGTGAGGCAACATTGTATACCAACTGTAAAGGAGACTCAGGGATGATTTAGAAAAAGACATGAAAAACACATCTGGGTATGCTTTTACCTTTGGTAGTGGAGTTTTCTCTTGGGCTTCAGTTAAACAACAATGTATTGCTTTATCCACAGCTAAAGCAGAGTATATTAATGCATCTGAGGCAGCAACACATGCTACTTGGCTAAGCTTTGTTCTGAAAGACTTTGGTGAAGTGCAATCTGTTGCAACACCAATGAACTGTGAGAATACTTTAGCCATAGCTATCACTAAGAATCCTATCTTTCATCAGAAAACCAAGCATATAAACAAAAGGTACCACTTCATAAAGGAGGAATTGCAGCAAGGAGTGATCGATTTGGTTCACTATCCTACACATGAGTGAGTTTATGATATCTTTACAAAGGCATTAGCAAATGAGCAATTCACCTATCTCAAAGAACTTCTTGGATTGAAGTCAATTCACAATTTAAAAGGGGCTATTATGTGTAAATTGTGATCTAATATGGAAGTGGTAGTTCTTGCTCATATTGCTAGAATAATTAGCTAAATGTTGATTTGGTTGTATCTTTCTTATTTGAGTCTCATAGGCCTTAAGTAAGGAAGTTGTCAAGTTTCTACATCTCATATGGTGTAAGATGGAAGGCTGAGATTGTCCTTATTGTATTTTGAATACTACCAAAAGATTATAACCGTTAGAATTTGGGGCTAATATTCCTATTCTCTCTCTTTAACGGATGTCATGGTGAATGTGTGTGTGTGAATGAAAGAATCAGAGTCACATTCTCTGTTGCTTCTCTCCTCTCTTCTCTCTCACGTCATCATCTTCCATCTTTGTACTGGAATTCTTCTAAATTCCGTTTGGTACGCAAACGGGATGGGACGGGACAGGACGGAACGGGACAAAATGGAACCTTATGTTTGGTACGCGCATGATAGAATGGAATGATTGTTCAGTTTTGTGTTTGGTAAGCACATGACGACCCGGAACCAAAAGATTAAATGACTAACTTACCCATGTTCCGCCTGTTGTTTGGTACAATGTTTATGTGTGGAACGGAACGAAACGGTTTGTTTTTTTTTTAATTTGTTCATATTCAATCTAAGGGTATGATTAAATAGTAAACAAAGTGAAGCATCAATTTTTTGAATAAATATTCATCGGTTCAAAACTACGTCAAAAGCACCAATCCAAAATCTGAGTAGATCCCATAAATCTAATTAAATATTTCCATGTAGATTTAAAATATTTAATAATAAAAAATAATTTTTATTTTTATATAATTAAAACTTAAAAAAGAAAAAGAAGAAGATGAACTATTCATCTTCTGCTTCCCTACCCCGCCTTCTTCCCCATTTCTTGTTATGAAAATCCTTTCAATCTTGATTTTGTTGCTCTAGCAAACCCCCCATCAAAACAAAAGTTTCCCAAAATCTCTATCTCACTATGGTTTTCAAACCCAACAGCAAATAAGCAAAGATCTTTTTGTCCTTCAAATTGAGATTTTGTTTTCTGGGGATTTGGCGCAGAAATGTCATAAATCGAAGACTCCAAGTTAGAAATTCGATCAAAAACTTTGTGAAAGTAATTTACAATTTCTCAGAGTATTCCAAATCAAAGATCATGAGATGGTGGTGGGCTGGAGCTGTTGGCGTTGCCAAGGCAATCACAACCACAACTCCTCCTACATCGATCCCTTCCAACTAATTATTTATTTTTTTCCTATTTAACGTTTTTAATTCCAATTTTTGTAGAAAAAATTCGATGAAGAGGAACCACCGCGAACTCCCCAGAGCGTGGGTCTGTGGTGGAGGGAGCGTTAAGGTCGAGGAAGATGCACCTAGGTTTGTGGTGGAGGAAGAGGAGGCTACAGGAGAGAGGGAGGGTAGAAGAGGAGGAGGCTACAGGAGAGAGAAGGAGGGTAGATAGTGGAATTAATGGAAAAGAGGAGGGTATTGTTGTCCAAAAAAATTATAATTTTGTGTTCGATGGGTGTGGAACGAGTTGTTCTAGGGGGGAAGGTGGAACGAAAAAGTAACTAAATTTCGTTCCGCGGAACAACGCATTCCACTGTTTTTGGCGCACCAAACATGGGACGGAATGCCTCGTCCCATGTACCAAACGGTACCTCATAGCTCACAGTGTACTGATTTATTTCCTTACTCTAGCATTATCGCCTCTAGGTTCCATACTGCAGCCGTGGAGTCAAATGTAGCCTTAATCTGGACGTGGTTGCAGACACTTATTCCTGTTTATGATTGACCTCCAACTGTGAAAACTATAAATCAAAAAGGAAAACTCCTCAGATCTTATCTATCACAAACTTGAAAGTTTTTGGAGCTCTTAAAATCAGTTGAACGGCTTCATAATGGCAAAATCGAACCAACGGAGCAGCTGCTAACATTTTCTCTTGTTTGTCCACAAGGTTTTTATTGGTTACATACTCAATTATACCAAGTAGTATGATCTTGTCAAGTTCACACTAAAACTCAAGTGGTAACATAACCGAATAACCTGAAGCAACAGTAATAGAACAAGATGCTTGAGAGGGTTCACTTTATACCGCTCAGTCTCGTATAGCAATGTCTCTCTGTTGCCAAACATCAATTGGACTCAACCATCAAGCCAAGAGACTAGTAATAGCATAGCTACATGATGCCAGCCACCATGATTCGCCTGCCCAGTCCATGATCCATATGCTTCTCCTCGCACCGGAAATAGAGCATAGCTTTACCTGATGCATCTCCCGGATCCCATACATGCCGAAATTCAAGTATAATACTGGAAAAATGGACGAATGCCGCATGTAGATCAACACCAAAAGCATCAAAGTTGCTCCTCATCAAATCAGATGTAACGATGCAGTCAAAAAGTGTTTTAAACATAATCAAAATTTTCATATCCACTTTTCTTGCCATTAGAGAACAACTGCTCACAGAAACTCGAACCTTTGTCTTCTAACTGCAGGAGCGAGAAACTCGTACCTTTGTCTATGTCATTGCAACCATTCAGATAGGGTGGTGAATCATCGGAGTTGATAGAAATAGAGACCACCGGCGGCGGCACCACATGAGAAGGCAGACTAGTATGGCCAAAGGGCAACGAAGTAAGCTCCTCGGTGGCGGCAGTGTAGTTGGCCTCCACCACGGTGGTGGTAACAACCGTCTGCACAGGTGCTCCCGGTGCAAACTACAACCCGAAATATGTAAATGGGCTAAAACTATACTAAATGGGTCAGGCCCAATAACAACATCCCTTCCCTGACATTTGGAAACAGCTTCCAATGGCAAACGCCCAGCACATTCACCGCCATCCGCCTCCTTCACTGACCTTTCGACTTCCTCAAGAGTCAAGAGCCACCCCAAACCAGTAATTTAATTGATTTATTTATCTAAGAAAATATTAGAAAAGTCAATCCCCACTCTCAGCTCCCAATGTCTTCAGGTCCGAGCTCCACAAATTCAACTCCCACTCTCACTCCCATTTCCCTTTCGCCTTCTTCAATCTTGATCCTCGTTGCATAAACCCTAATTTTCTCTAATTCCGTTTCTCTTTCTTGTCTCGCAAGCTACAGTTCGCAGGCGAATGGCGAACCTGGCCAATTCCGCGTGCTTCAAGCACTCTGTTGCTCTCCGGCCTGATCGCCGTTCTTCTCCAATCGGATTCAGGAGCTTCCGCCGAAGCTACGTTGTTTCGTCCTCAGATTTCGCCAACGAAAACCGAGAGTCGGTGGTTCAAAAATTCAATCTTTTCAGCTTTAAATTTGGTTTTTGCATCAATATTTGAATTTTTAGTTTTGGGTTCTCTGGAATGTGTGTGTTTGCAGGTTTGTGATTGTTGGTGGCGGCAATGCGGCTGGCTATGCAGCTAGGACTTTCGTCGAACACGGAATGGCCGATGGACGCCTTGCAATCGTGTCCAAAGAGGTAAATCAAATCAAATTTTTCCATTTTCTTTTTCTTTTGTAAATTTTGTTTGATTTTTGTTGTTAGAATGTGAAATTGAAGTTAAGTTTTGGTGGGTTCTGTGAACAGGCCGTTGCGCCTTATGAGCGTCCTGCTTTGACAAAAGGCTATTTGTTCCCTTCGGATAAGAAGCCAGCACGATTGCCTGTAAGCTGCAATCACACTTTTGAGTTATGAATTTTGAATATAATTACGAATATGTTTTGGAGTTTAGAATTTGAAACATTATTATTGTAGGGGTTTCATACTTGTGTTGGATCCGGCGGTGATAGGCAAACACCTGACTGGTATAAAGAAAAAGGGATAGAGGTAAATTTTATAACTTTTTCGCGACTCCTGAAACTGCTAAAAAGTTCATTTTTACGCATATTTGCAACTGTAATTCTAAGATGTTGTTGCTTTTCCGAAATTCTGTTCAGATGTTCTATGAAGATCCCGTATCAAATGTTGATATTGAAAAGCAGACACTGACTACAAATTCAGGCAAACTGCTCAAGTTTGGATCACTTATAATTGCAACAGGATGTACAGCCTCAAGGTTTTTTCAATCAACTTTGTAAATTTCTGATTAGTTGGATGTATTGTAAGTGCGGCTAGATTGTACGAATCTAAACTGAAGCAAATCTGCTTCCTTGCCTGTTATGCATTCAGATTTCCTGAGAAAATTGGAGGAAACCTACCTGGTGTTCATTATATTCGGGATGTTGCAGATGCTGATGCACTAGTATCATCATTGGTAAATTTGATATTAACTTGTTTTTTCTCTGTCATACTAATTATTATGATTGTTTCTTTCCATGTTACAATTAATAACTGAAATGGCTCTATAAATATTGAAATGCATCCAGCTCATTAAATTTTGACACAACATTATGAACATTACCTGAGATTAAGGTGAAGTCCCTCATAACTTTCACAACCATATGCTATTTGAAGCTTAGTTGAACAGCCCTTGTTGAGTTTCGTTTGGCGCTTTGAACGTACTTTATTCAAATAAGGCAGACTAGTTTGCTTTTGTTCCTATCTTGTAGAGTTGGAGTGTTTCCTTACTACTTGTATGACTTTAAAGCCTGTATGTTTTGGCATTCCATCTGCTTTAGGAGTGTGAAGATTGTTGTTCCCTGCAATTTATTCATTTATAAAGGAGAAACCCTACACAAATTAAGTGCAAACCTTGTAACTAGTTTTACAAAGTTTAATTGTTCAGCAATTTTCTTTTGTTAATTGTTATCTGATCACGTGGTCTATTCTTGAACTCTGGTTTATTGAGGTTTGCTTTGTTGTTTGGAATTTGAACTATGTTTTATTGAGGCTTGCTTTGTTGTTTGGAATCGTATGGTTTGTTCGTTTCAGTAAAATTTCTTATCTTCTTTTCCAGGAGAAAGCACGGAAGGTGGTGGTTGTTGGTGGTGGTTATATTGGTATGGAGGTTGCTGCAGCCACTATTGGTTGGAAACTTGATACAACAGTATGTGTTAAATTTAACTTGGTGCCTTTTATGTTTGTTGGGTTGAAGTAACAAAATCAGATGAAATAATATAAATTTCAAGCATGTAAATTCTTGACCTACATTTTCGATTTTCCTTCTCTTATATATTTTTTTCCGCTTATGAAGATCATATTTCCAGAAAACCATCTGTTGCAAAGATTGTTTACTGCTTCACTTGCCCGGAGATATGAGGAATTCTACCAAGAGAATGGTGTTAAATTCATAAAGGTACTCTCTCTCTCTCTCTCTCTCTCTCTCCACTTTTTGTAAATTTGGTACCTATCGTTTATGTAGTAATTGCCATTCGACCTGGCCTTTAAAGCTCATTTTATGATGGACCAGGGTGCCTCAATTAAAAATTTAGAAGCTGGTGCTGATGGACGTGTAAATTATGTTAAGCTTGAAGATGGAACTACTATAGAAGCAGACACAGTGAGTTTCCGTTCCTACACATCTTTTGATATCTGGCTTTTTTACTATTGTGTCACCTTGCGCCTTACATCTTGGATAACAAGTGAAGTTTTTCAAGGATTTTCATGTTGATTAAAACTAATAAAATAAAGTATATGAGGAAGTTCATGAAATTGGAATAGTTTTGCTTCTAATTCTTTCATTTTTGCAGGTAGTTATTGGTATTGGAGCAAAACCTGCTGTTGGTCCTTTTGAAAGTGTCGGTTTGGATTCCAGTGTTGGTGGTATACAGGTGCAATTCTGATGCTGTCACAAGACTCACAACTGACACTTTGCGTTTTGTTTTTTAAACGTATAAATATCTACTGTGTGATGTATTATGAAAATCATGGACAAATTATTTGCTTTTTATCAATTGCAATAACCATCTTGGACAATGGATGGACTCATGACCATATATGGGTAACACGTTTTACAATTAATGTCCCGATAAACTGAATTTTGATCAGGATAAAAAATCCTGCATTTAGCAATTTATCTTGGAATAACAATATATTCAAAATATGATTGCCAGGATTAGTTCAAGTTGAATGTGCAATTGCTATTTTGTATTACTTATATCTTTGTACTTTAAACCAAGGTTGATGGTCTGTTCCGGACGAGGATACCTGGAATCTTCGCAGTTGGAGATGTTGCAGCATTTCCATTGAAGGTATGTTTTTGTTAAATCAAGCAGAAAATTCTTTCGTAATCAAAATTCTGAAAGAAAAATATGTTTTGCAATGAGCAGATGTATAACCGTATAGCACGAGTTGAACATGTAGATCATGCTCGTCGATCTGCACAGCATTGCGTTAAGGCTCTAGTGAGTGCACAAACTGATACGTAAGTTAGACTCTCCACGTGTAGCTTATTCTCTAGATAGAGTAGTAGATGAGTTTCGCTTTTCCTGATTCGTTTGTGTTGACACTTCCTTATTGATGATTTTTATATCTGAACAAATCCAGATATGATTACCTCCCATCTTTTTACTCGAGGGTGTTTGAATATGAAGGAAGCCCCAGGAAAATATGGTGGCAATTTTTTGGGGATAACAGGTACGAATCTCTAACATTGCATCTTTTATCTATAATTTTTGAGTTTATTTTTTGCTACGTCTCTGTTAGTCCCTTCTCGTAGTTCACACTGTTATCATTTTATTGAACAGTTGGAGAGACGATTGAAATTGGGAATTTTAATCCTAAGATTGCCACTTTCTGGATAGATTCTGGTAAAGATTCCGTTTCATACATGCACATATTCTCTCTCTCATTCTCTGCATATGTATTGGTGTATTTAATTACAGCTGACATGGTAAGTTTATTCTTGTTGCGCTTCAGGCAAATTGAAAGGTGTTCTTCTTGAGAGCGGAAGTCCCGAGGTACCTTTTGTTTTGTTTTACTTCTTGGCCTTCCCCAAGGTTTATGAAAATAGGAAACAAATTCAACTGACTATCAAGGTTTATGGTTTAGTTGTCCAAAAGGAGAAATGTTAAAGTTTATATTTTGGTGTGACGTATTTTGCCGGCATTGTCCTAAGACTCGCAACATCTCATGTTATGTTGTATAGGAATTTCAACTCCTTCCAAAACTTGCCAGGAGCCAGCCCATTGTCGATAAAGCCAGGCTTCAGAATGCATCTTCGGTTGAGGAGGCAGTGGACATTGTTCAGTCATCGTTATAGGTTGAAGTTGCGGTTTAGTAAAGAAGAGTGCAGCTTGTTTATGTCAATCATAACGCGGAGTTTCACATCTATACATGCCAATGTTTCAGTAGGGAATAAAAGCTTCTTCCATGGCCTCAAGCTTCTTTTAACTTTGGTGAAATTTACAGTAGTTGGTGCAGCGATGCATATCGGAAGAACACAGATAGAGAGAGGTGTAGTTTTCCATTGTTATGGGGCTACTTGTCAGTCCGTGTTCTTTATCAACAGTCGTTTGCTGCAAGTTATGTAGCTTGATCGAATTACTCATGTAAACGTTTCTATTCAATTTTAATAAAATTTCAACCGTTGGACAAAAAAACTTACCGCAACTACAAGCAATTAGACTATAGCCGCTAAATTTAATTGAAATGAAGTTATTAAAGTTTAATCACAACTATAATTCTCAATATTGATGAAAGTGGTCTGGCAGATGACATCAGTGCTTATGATGGATGTGGTGACGTTGGCGTTCTGATTTTTCTACTGGATTAGAATGGGACATAATTTTTATTTTTATTTTTTTTTGTTTTTTTTTTTTGGGGGGTCTGAGATTAAGACATAATTAAAAGAAATTGTGGGGTAGATGACACTCGCCATCGATATCCCAATTGCTGATTTAATCGACAAATTCAATATAATTTTGTGATGCAATATTAAGTATTTGACGGGGAAATTTCATTGGTGGTTTTATTTTATTAAAGTTGTGGCAGAAGAGACTTGTTCTTCCCCCTCTTTTCTTTTTCATCATTTCACTGTCAACCAAGTTGGCTTTAAAATTTGCTTCAAATGGCTCATGAACTTATCAATTATGAATTAGTCATACCCTAATGTCTTTGAAGTTTTGTCCATTTTTTAAACATATAAAAATATCATTAGACTTTATACCACATGATATGAACTAAACGAGTTTATGATTTGAACATTAGTATTCGTCGTATAACTTATTAAGATATATAGCAATCAACAACTGTGAGCCACCTTTGTATTGACGACTGGCACTAATATCTCTATTGTCATATATTGAACATTCTTATTTTTTATTTTTTTTAATGAGATTGGACATCTCACTTATGCTGAAATTGACCATGCAAGTGAGCATCCTTCTTCAAAGAAATGTGATTCAATCGATTAGTGTGGCGCATACAATATTAATTATACTAAACAAAAAAATATTGAAGCAAATGAATGATGTTAGCGTTGAACTTAACAAGACTTTACATTAAAATAATCGAACTTTAAACCTATCATAATCTTAATAGCTATTCTACAATCCCTCACTACTTTGGGCTAATCCTAACTCCTAAGGGCATTGAAGCCTACTTCACATCACATGCAAGAAAAGAAAGGACCATCTACTTGGAATTATTGAGAGTTTTTTATGTAATCAAACTTGTGCGGTTCTTGCCGCCCTTCCTAAATAGTTACTTTTATATATAAGCACAAAATTAAAGGAAAAACAAAAAAAACAAAATAACCATGATATTGATGAGGACCACGTATACTTTAGGGAGTTCCCAAATTGAATTACTTGTTACAATTGGATTCTTCCTTGAAAATCTCAAGTCCCCTGCAAAGTTGATCTACTTACTAATCACAATTTGATGAGTGGTAACAAAAATCTTCTTTTTTTGTGGTTTTAATGAATTGGATATATATATATATATATATATATGTATGTATGTATGTATGTATGTATGTATGTTAAACTAAAAATTGTAAGTAACGAAGACGAGCAATGTTGAATTCAAAGTGGTAATAGAAAGTTACGTAGTGATAATGACCTATAGACTGTAAATTCCTAAAAGAAAATACCTAGATGCTTTCGTTGGAACTAGAGATTTTTACATACTTGGAAATCACAGTTTAATACGTGTGCAAAAACTCCTTTTATAATACCAAATCATTAAGTTTACACATATTTTAAGATGTAATTTGCATGTAAAAAATCAATCAGTGTTTAAACGTCAAAATCACACCAAAAGGTCACAAATCACCTAAACCAAACGTCCAACGTACAATAACATAAGTAGGGTAGAAATGTACAAGCCTTTCAGGCACAGACAATAAATAAAGTGAAAACGAGTGAATCCCACCAAGGCTTTGTGATATATATCTCCATGATCCATGAGTGATTGGTTCCTTGTCCATTCCTTGTCCAACAAGGCAAGGCCTTCAACCTTTAACCTCAAGCGTATTTTTTTTTTTTTTTTCCCGTTGGATTTGTAAATAAAACCCCTTGGCAGGCTTTAGCTTATAAGTCTGTCCGTCTTCCACAAAGACCAGTCCCCTTCAAGGAAAACTCTCTGCAATTTCCTCTCTCTTTCTTCTTCCTCCTTCTCGAAAACCCTCTGCTTTTCGAGCTTTTTTCGATTAATTTTTGTTCGTATTTTATACTTCTTGGTCAGAGCTTCAGACCCAATTGAAATGAAGGTGTAGTTTCCCACTCAGCTGCTCTAATCCAATAGATATACTGAAGTTTCTTTCTTTGTTCGTAAAAATTCCCTCCACCAACCCTGTTTTTTATGCATTAATTTATTTTCTTTCAAAGATTATCGGGTTGATAAGAATATTATTAGGTAGTTTAGATTAAGTTTCGGAGACCTTTGCCTTTTCATTTCACAAAGAAATAAAGAACATGATATTCTCAATGATTTCTGCTTTTATTCCCTCTTTTTTGTGATCCTTCTTGTACTTCTGATCATGGTGACGGGTTTCAGAAATTATGATTTTTGGTCCATGAATAATTGAATTGTTCCTTTGGTTTAAATTGTTAATTGAAAACTAACGAATTGCCATTTTCTCTGCCAAAAATTAAAAAGAAAAATTTAATTGAAACTTATTTTCTTTCTGCAGAAGGTGGTACTGAAATTGGATTTACATGATGACAAGCAAAAGCAAAAGGCCTTGAAAGCAGTCTCCAGCCTTACAGGTATGAGCTTTTTAAGCATATCAGTTTGATTTGGCTTCGTGAAAAACTTGGAAAAAAAATATTCTGAATTCTTTCATTTATCAGCACCTATTGAGGCATTCATCTGGGATATTGTCACTGGAAATTAAAATAAAGTTGCAATCGTAGTCTTTGTTGAAATGTCAAACTATTCCATGCACTTATTGACTTCGTTTTTCCTGTGTTGTGTAAATTTTTGCAGGCATTGACTCAATTGCTATGGACATGAAGGAGAAGAAACTAACGGTGATCGGCGACGTTGACCCGGTCCATGTGGTGGCCAAACTGAGAAAGTGGCACACAGAGATCCTGACAGTCGGGCCGGCAAAGGAAGAAAAGAAAGATGATAAGAAAGACGGAGGGGGTGCCAAAAAAGATGACAAGAAAGAAGATGATAAGAAGAAACCTGATCCAGTTGCTGAGCTTGTCAAAGCCTACCAAGCATACAATCCCCACATGACCAAGTACTACTATGTCCAAAGTGCTGAAGAAAACCCGAATTCCTGTGTTATCTGTTAATTAATTGAGGATTGTGAGATGATTAGCGGTTTGATCATGTATTTTTGGTAAGGCCATCTGAATTTTAAGTTTTAATCATGTTTTGGAACCAATTGGAGGCCAGCCAAAGAAACGTTTGTGGTATGTATGTACAGTGCAAGTGGCTTGAAAAAATAAGTGTCTCAACTTTGAGATTTCAAGCATTTTGGTAGTAAAATTCCATTGGGGTTTTCAAGTTTGCTGCAATTTGATTTTTATTTTAGATTAAAGTTAAAAGCACAGTTAATTACTTGCCCAGCCTCTATCAATAATTTATTTATTATTTAACATGATTACTTGTGGATGAAAATTTTTGGACTGCACTAAAAAATTACATGATTTTTCATCATCTGGGCCAGTTAAATAAAAGGTGGGAATTAATTTAGTTTTTCTTTGACGAGTACATAAATATTTTTTTCGAAACCGAAAAGGACTATGATGTCAACAAGTACGTATTATATTGGAATAGGTTGTGGAAATTTGTTAGATGCAAGAGACCATCGTTTAATAAAAAAAATAGTAAGTGGCAAACAATGCAAGAAAAAAAAAGAAAGAAAGAGGCAATGACATTGACTTCTAGACCTAGAAGAAGATCTTTTAATCTACGGAGTCGAATCATGTGGCCCTGTAACCGCATATATAAATAATTTGGGCGTTTTAATTAGAATATTAATAGCTCTTAGTTGTTGTGTCATCCTGAGGTTAACAATGAGATTTGAAGGGTCATGTGCAGAAAATTCAAATGGACCCTCTTTATGTACAAGACCTTTTTTTCCTTCAGTTGACCAAAAAAACTCTTTTTCCTTGTGTGTTTTTGTTGTTTTGACATTAATTTAAAACAACTTTGTAGCACCATATTATCGCGGTGAACAATGGATAAGAAATGATCCACAAGGAAAGAAAAAAAACCATTTAAGATGAAGTATATGTCAAAAATAATGCATGATGTTTTTAACCAAGTATAAAATAAATATAGTAAGAGTTCAAAGCAGAAAATAATATTGCATTTCTCAAATTTTAACTTAATTAAGTAAAGTGATATATAGGAATAAAATAAAAATTGGTGCCCCCTTGAGATAGGGACCCTGTGCTGTTGCTCCTATGTAGCAATGTAGATGTTAACCATCTTGTATATTTATTTATTTTAAGATGTCTTATAAATATGTAATTTGAAATAGATGGTTTTGCTTTGGGATGATGTGAAGTCTCCATACTGGATTGGGAACGTCCCTCTTGCAAACTGCAAATTATATATGTACGGCAAAGTCAGCAAACGAGCCGTGACGAAATTGTTAATCAATTAATCAATGAGTGCCCCTGGTACTAGTAGTGCTAAAGTAACATAGTGCCTTCACTAAGTTTCACAGGACTAGACTAGATTAAATATTAGTCTAGTCCATGTTTGTTCTCTGGCTGGACTAATTTTAATGGGATTAACCAGAACTCGCTTTCACTAACAACCTTGCTAGCCGCTCTTAGCGTGTCCCCCCGAAAACCATGGGACTAGCTAAGAACGTCTTCGTCCTACTCGAATCACCTCCTCAACCTCGATTACGACGATAGCAGCTTCATCTCCGACGACGAACTCGTCAACTACTTCATCTCCAACAATGACCTCGTCGACTGGGTCATCTCCATCATCTTCTTCTCCTTCGCTACTTCGCAATCGTCATGGTTGTGGCTTTGGCTTTAGCTTCAGCTTCGACTTGCCTCCTCGTCAACTGGGTCATCTCTGCCATGGCTACTTCACAATCTCAGTCATCTTCTCTATATGATTTTTGATACTAAAGGAATGATTTGGCTGTGGTATGATTCTTGTTCTGAATTTCTGTAATATATCTGCAGGTTTAAATGGTTTCTGGGTTTTTATTGGGATTAACCCAATTGATTTTTGTTTTGAATTTCTGTAAATCAATTTGCAAGTTTTAATGGTTGCTGGAAGGCTTGCCTTTCTTTTTGGAATTTCTGAAGGCTTGGCGAATGGTTGACCAACAAATTCTCTTAATCGAAGAAGAAAGTTAAGAGATTGATGCATGATTTGGTAGAGAGAAAATGATGGAGAAGAGAAACAAGGAAGGGTATCGGAAGGAAGGGGAAAGAAAATATGCTTCAGACTTCATTGCCCTTTTATATTAATTTTCGTTTAATTTTTGTTTAATTTTTAAGGCAAAAGTGAATTAAAAATGGCAAGAAAATTATAGTCTGTAAATTAGTCCGACACTGCACCAAACATTTCATTAAGTTAGTCCAGTTCGAGAGTCCGATGCAATAAATGCACCCATAATGTTTTAAACCAGGACTAAAATTTGGCTTTAGATGAAGTGACATTGAACACGTTAAAGCGTTACTTGATCATTCGGCAAGGATTCTAGTATTGTTTAAGCTGAGTTGGAGCATTGCTCGAGAGCAACTGTGAAGGGTTCAAGCGTTGCTAGAGGGATCTTAACTCAAAAAGTTAAGGCATGCTTGGTACTCTACTTAAATTTAACTTCTTTTTATTAGTACATTGATATTTTTACACTAAGAGGAAAAGGAGTTTGGCCGAGCCACACAATGGGCAACCTAATTTGGTATCGAATTTGTCATTCGAACCTAAGACCTCTCATTTCCAAATGAAGAAGAATACTACCAAACCGTAGTACTGAGTAGCAAATCCAATTGTTTAGACTCAAACAGTTTTTAAGCTTTCAACATTGAATACTTATATTTGGTATGACTGTTTCAAAAATTGAATTCAAAACTAATTTGAAAATTAGTCTACTTCTAAAAAGCACAAAAAGTGAGTTTTTAAAGTTTTTAAACTTCAAACTACTTCTCTCTCTTTGATGTGAAATATTCTAACACTCAAATTAAAACCCTATGATTGTAGTATATGAAAGTAGGGATCGTTTTAGGCCGGGGATTAGAAAGAATGCTAATCAACACAATTAAGACTCAAAAAAACACTAAAATAGACTCTATAGACTCTAAACTAACTTAAAACACTCAAAACAGCAACAAACACTCAAAAAGACTCAATTTTAGACCTAACAAGTGTTTTGGACGAAAATAAACCTTAACTTGACTCAAAAGACTCAAAGAAAATAGATTTTGACTCAAATAGCAAGACTAAATGAAAGGGGGATTGTTTTTGACGAATTTAAAACTTAAAACAAAAACTTTGTAGAAAAAACTTTGTAAAAATGAAATTAGGTGAATTACATGGGTCAAAGGCTAGTTAGAGGGTTCATCTCCACACATGACACATATGCATACAAATTGATTTCCAGTTATTATTCCTTTAAACCATGAATGACAACGCCCCAAGTTAGTTGCATCGCACAACTAACCATCAGATTTTCCTTATTTCATTGAATTAGATGGAATACGCATCTAAACCAAATTATCTTTCTCAAGTTCCCTATATGAAACGCATGATAGAGATACATGTCAAAAGTCATTAAGTTTTGTGAAAATCATAAGCATTGACAAGGCATTCATCACTATGAAACGCATGAGACTCATACCAAGGATTTACTTAACACGATTGTGACTAGCAACCTCCACTACTTGTGAATATAAGTGAATAACTCTTACGTGAAACCCCCTTATACTCTAGCATCAAATTCATGCATGCAAATTAAGTGTCGACCCCCAACCCACGTACATAAACAAGTTTTAATAACTTAGATAAGCAAATCACATTCATGCCTTAAGAAACAATAACTGGACGTAATCAATTTATATAAAACATATAATCATGGCTTTGAATTCACCTCTAACTAAAAAGAAATTAGTTCCACATGTTCGCAAAACAAAGATAATTAAACTTAAACATTAAAAACAAAGATAGAATACACCTAGAAACACTCCAGGTGGCTCCTCCTTCCTTCCTTGCTGCCAACAATGGGGATTTGTGTGAATTTAGGCTCTTGAGGTGTGGTGTGTGAATTTGTGGTAGAGGGTGGTGGGTTATGAGTGTTGTGGTGTCATGTATTTATAGGGTGAAGGGAAGGCAAGAATTTGGGCTGAAAAGGAGAGGAATTAGGACTCCAAATCATCAAAGAACAAGGATACTTTCAATCAGATTCCAAGAAGGACAAGGAATGGTCCTTGTGGCATATTCTAGAACTTTTAGAAGGGTTACTTGTGGCATAAACTTAATGCACGAAAATAGGGCTTCTAGAACTTGATATTTAGGTGATTTAAAGTGAAAAGGAGTCCTCTTTGAAGTTGGAATTAAGGTAGGAAAAGATTAGGATAAGATAAGATAAGATAAGGTTGGATAAGGTTTGGATAAGATAAGGAAATTTGGATAAGGTTCCTTATTTCTTGCTCTCTCCTTATCTTCTTTGCATTTGGACTTCTTTCTCCAGATTTTTGGCCTTTCCTAGCTTCTCTTGACTTCAATTTCGTCCATCCACATTGCTCCATAGTTAAGCTATCCAATCCATGCCCAAAACTGCTCCAAATAGCCTCAAAATGCACTTTCTTGCTCCTTTTGCCATTAGGACCTAAAAACATACAAAAATAGCTTAAAAGACTAAAATAGATAGTAATTAAGTAACTAAATGCAAGGAAACAACATAACTAAGTAGCATAAATATACTCATATCACTCTTCTCCTCTCACTCCCAATTTTTCTCTAACGTTATCTTATCTTACTCTCCCCTCCCTCCAAATCTCTATTTCCTCTCTTTGCTCTTTCTCTTTCATCTCTCTCTTTCTTTCCTCCCCTCCTCGAATCTCTCTCCTATTTCTCTCCTCTCTGCTCATTCTCCTCACTCCTCCCCTCCTCCCCACAATCTCTCTCATCTCTCTCATCTTTCTCTCTAATCTCTCTCATTCTCTCTGATCTCCCCTTTATCTGGCCCTCCCTTGAATATTTTTGTTTGTCCAATTGAATTGTGTAGTAATTTCCAATCGATAAGAGAGTTGTTGTAGGATTTTTTTTTCTTTTCTTTTGAATTATTAAAATTTAATACTAATTTTTTATCTCATACCGAGCAAGTTTTTAAATCTTAAAGAAAATTGTTCTTAAAAAATGTTTTAAAAAAATATTTTAAAAAAGTATGAATTTTTTTAATACGATACCAAATAACCCCCTTAGGTTTCCTAAATTCTCAATTTTATATGCACATAGAAAGATTGAAATAGAACATCAAAGGTGAAAGCCATGACATGATACCTAGTGCCATGGTCTTCGACTTATATTAAATAGTGTACAAGATGAAGTCATCTCTAATGCTTTTTGTTTACCAATAATCTAGCTAATCTTTGGCTTGTTTAAGCAAACACATCCCAACTCCATCAATTTTTTAATCTTTTCTGAGGGAAAAACAAAACATAATGACTCATTATTTAATTAATGTGAAACAGATGGTGACATTATAACAAGCAATACTGCTTGTACAAGCAAAATTCTTTACAAAACATCTCCTTTGTGGTAGGTAGTTTACACTTTTTGTCACGTAGAAAAAAAGTGGATATATAAATGGTAAAATCCCAATACCTCCGCCCAATAATTAAATAGTGTGTTAGTGGTGGGTAACATTAAGGTTTCTACAAATAAATATACGTGTGTAGTTCCCTAATAGGTAGGGATTTGGATTCCATCCAGATCCAAATTGTGAGGATCCTATGGATCCAAATTGTGAGATTCTATGAATCTTCACATCTTAGCCATTCATCGTGTATCATATGGTCACAAATCATTTAACCTTTTTTATTTAAAATTAAACATAAATAATACTTGACAAAAACTGGCCACACATTGTACGATGAACAGCTAGGATGTGGGGATCTTTAGGATCCCCACAAAGTGGATCCGGAGAGGATCCTCTTCCAATAGCAAGGTATTTGTGAAAGAAAGGACAATAATAATAATCCTTTAGAGTTTTTTTTTTATTTTTTTCAGTACAACGATCTATTTTATACTAAGAAGAGGGAAGAGTGCGGCTAAACCGCACAATGGGCAACCTAATTTGGTATCAAATTCGTCATCTACGAAATTCGAATCTAAAACCTCGTACTTACTTTTGAGGTTTGTATAAATTTGAAAATCTCCAATATTATTAGAGGATGTTGAGAGAAAGGCCCGTCCCCTTTTGTGACATCGATCTCTTGGTCAAGATTGGCAATGCTCTTGGTGTTTCTCGATTTCTCGATCAATGTTAGAATTTAAATGTTTGTTCTGCTCGTCATGCTATTTGTTAATTCCCGTTCCTTCAAGTTTGAAGTTGCTTCTTATGTTAGGGTGGTGAATTCAATTTCAAATATTTTAATGAGAAGTGTTATTGGTATTTCAAAAATCTCATTCTACACTCCTTACAAGTGTATTTTCTTTTCAAATATAGAAAGTTTGGAGTGTAGAATGAGATTTTTGAGTACAAATAACAATTCTCTACTTTAATCTGGCCCCTATTTGTTTATAAAGTTAATTAATGCTTTCACCCAAAAAGGAAAACGAAAGTAGTTGATAACTTGATCGTAAGGGTGATAGACCATATGGTGGGCTGGCCCATGGCAAACAAGTAAATGGATCGGCTTTTGGACCGGGTTTGGTTCAAGTTTAATGTCTCTTTTACTTTAGAGGGAAAGGGCCCATGGCAAACAAGTAAATGTGTTTTTTTTTTTTTTTTTTTTTTTTTTTTTGCGAAAACTAACGAGTAAATGTTTAGATACAGAAAAGAGACACTGATGAGACACCCACCTCATGAGTCATGGGAACAACGAACAAATCAACAATTTCATGTTTCTTATCTTTCAAAAAATATTTCATGTTTCTTGAGAAAAATGATGAAAAATGAACACACTTTTTTTAGTCCACGTTCTTCTCATCTGATTTATAGATCATCATGTGGGATGTAAAGATCATAATATTAGGATTCATCAAATTAATGATTTCACAAAAAATATTGATGTAAAACAATTATCAATTAATTCAATTCTCTTTTTGAGGAATTATTACAAACAGATACAAACTTTTTTCATTGAATTGAAAAAAGAAAAATGGACTAAACAGAGTAAAATGAAAATTTAAATCCTATGAAAGAATGTATCCACCACTCTCAAAACTCCACGAGAAAATATTAAGAACAAATTAATGATATTTTATCTAATTAAGAACCTTGCTATCATAAAAATTCAGAAACTAAGGTAAAAAATGGGGAACTGTTATTAGCACTTCAAATATTTCATTTTACACTCCTCACAAATGTGTTTTTCTTTCTTATTATAAGAAATTTGAAGTGTCAAATGAGTTTTTAAGAGTGCTACTAACAATTCCCAAAAAATGCATCAATATTTCTAACTGAGAGATCAATCACTTCTCTAAGTGGCTCGAACAAGAGGCGATTGAGGTATCGGTGAATGAGGTGACATCATGCACGGAGACATCATGATGTCATCCATTCGCCGAGACTGAAAGCTCAGCCTAAGGTTGCTTTTCCAGTACCTGTTGTTCTTCCTCGGCGCAATTGGCTCCTTGAATTGAGCCACAAAGTTTCGGATTCGTGACAGAGCAATTTCCATGGTCTTGTCATCCATGTTGGCAAAGCAAACTCTGAACCAACCTGGCTCGGGGCAATGAAACGACGAACCTGGTGACACATTGAGCTTAACTTCATGGATTATCTTGTGCCACAACACCATCTCAGCGTCGAACGTCTGCTCCTTGAGCAGCCTACGCAAGTCCATCCATACGAAAAGACCGCCATTGCTCTTCAAGCAGCTTGTGCCGACTTGAGCAAGCTCCATTGTGAAGCGCATGTGCCTTGCTTTTAGCCTTTTAGCACTTTGTGCTATAAATCTCTCCACAAATTCATTGTCTGACAACATTGATGCAATCAGATGCTGAGTTTGTGTCGAAACCAATCCAAAACTTGACATCTTTCGCGCGCAATTAACGACATCATCATTGTAGGAATATACAATGCCAACTCTGAAGCCAGGGAACCCCATGTCCTTAGAAAGACTGTACACAATGTGAATAAGGTTGCGGTTGCATTCAATGTCTTCCTCTATGATCTCGGCTATGCTTATGAAACTTGGCTGGCTGAACACGGTGGCAGCAGTAGATTTCATCGCACACTAGGTGGATTTTCTTTTCGTTGATGAATGTCACTAGACTTCTGAGGGTGTCTCTGTCAAGGACAGTGCCCAAGGGATTTGAGGGGTTGGTAATGAGCAAGCCCTTTACTCTGATGTTTGCCTTCTGAGCTTTCTCATAGGCAGCTTCCAAAGCTGCTCTGGTGACTTTGAAATTGTTGGAGCTGTCACAGGCGACTGGTATCAGTTGCACTCCCGTTCGCCACCCCAAATCTCGGTCAAAACTGCAATAAAATAGCAGAAAATTTAGCAAAATGCTGGAGAATAGATGTAATTGTTGTGAATAAGCTCAACTTTTTGTTGTTGTAAATTTCGTTGTAAATATTATTTCCGTATCCTTTAAAGCAATATCCTTAATTAAAACCTTGATGCCTTAGGCCTTAAACAGTTTTCATTAGAATTTTTTTATCATGAAAATATATTTTAATTCTCATGTGTGTCATCACCTCCGTGTTATTGGCTAGATGTCACATGGTGTGTAGGTAAGAATTGAATCATAGAATAAACCAATTGGCTAGTACCGAGAAAGGGATGGGTGCCTTTACGAATAAATATGTCAAAAGTTTTTTTTGGACGAAAAAAAAGGTCCAAGTTGAA
Organism: Pyrus x bretschneideri; assembly: GCF_019419815.1. Lineage (NCBI taxonomy): Eukaryota > Viridiplantae > Streptophyta > Magnoliopsida > Rosales > Rosaceae > Pyrus > Pyrus x bretschneideri. Next base: position 702,437 of record NW_025999613.1, on the reverse strand, counting down.
CGGTTGTAAACTGTCCTTCCGAAGGAAAATGGACCTCCCTTTTTCCCAAGCATTTTTTTTCCAGTTAGTCAAATTATTGAATGGTTCTAAGGCAATCTGTTGACCCACCTAAGCTCTAGATGGTCAACAATTGATATTAAATTAAAGGTCTATTTACTCATTTTCTTTCTTAATCCGATCAAACTAACCATAAAACAATATCCAAACATACCCTGGATAATAAGGAACAGGCACTAGAAATGCATCCCCAGGATCAGCCAAGCAAAAAGCGATCGTCTCATGAGCTCCGGTAGCTCCTCCGCTCATAACAATCCGGTCGGCGTCAAATGTGACACGATTTCCTCTCACCTCTTCCCATAAAGTTTGCAACAGCCTGTAGATTATTTCACCAAAACAACTTAGTCAATATGCAGTCAAAATATTAATGAAATATTGCTAATATAATGTAAAATGAATTCAATGCATACATTTCTGAATTCTGGCAATCCATGATAATCCTGAAAGATGGCTATGTCCTTGAATTCATTTACTCCTGCTGCTGTGCAAATGGAGGCTTCTGGATTGTTCAGAACCCACTCTTGGATCAAATCAAAACACATCTGCACAAAGAAGAAGAACCTAGAGTTAATTCTATGCTCTTCAAAAGCTACCGAACATACATAAAAAAGAATTGAGAAAGTTTTCGGATTCCGGAAATCTTACTTCATTTTCTGCAAGACCCATCTGGATAACCCCATTAGGGTTCTTGGTGGGGTGAAAAGGATCACTGTCATAAGCCTTCCAGCCATCAAAGTATGGAGAGTTTTCGCCGTGGCCATTGCCTGTTGCTATCTTAGACAACAGTTGCTGTTGGTTGCTCAAAGTAAACCCCATTTTTTAAATGCCTAAAAAATCCTTGCAATGCAGTGAGGAATCTATCAAAGTCTATGGAGGGTAGAGGAGCTAGATCTCTAGGGTTTTAGGTAGTCTTACTGTGCTAAACGGTTTTCGCTTTCGACGATTATTATGCAAAGCACAAACCAAAACCAGATCGATGTGTGATTTAGATGAGGAATGCAGGTTCTTCGATGGTATTTATATAGGAAGTCTGGTCTCAGATGGCTATGGAAAATGAGAATCTGAAGCTTCCTTGAAGGAGCAATATGGTTGCTATTCCTTAAACAATGTCTCTGAGATACTACCAGGACTTTGAAGCTGAGTTGGAAAAAACAAACACGTACTTGGTCACTTCCTTCTTGTGAGGACAAGGCTAGTCGTACATTTAGTCAAACCATCCTATAATAGGGAAGTTTGTGGCAAAAACAAAACTCTATTACATGGTCAAACTAGCCTATATGATGCTCATGTGGTAGGTTGAGAATTGACTTCAAAGTTAAATTCCTTTTATATAAAATATGAGATGGATGCTTTAGTAAGCGATTACGATGAAAACTTGTGTAGGGTTGCCAGTTAAGGCAGCTCTCTTATCAGGTGCGACTAAAATACAATAAATCTCATGCTTTGGTGAGAACTTTCATACGAATGACGTGGTCTAAATGCCTCCACACAATTCTATCCTACCAAAATTCTTTCATACAATGATGTAGTATGATGATCCATCTAAGTTTAGGGTTTGTTGTCATGGATTATAAATTATGAAACATTTTACATTTCCAAGTGTAACTGTATATGTAGTAGTAGCCAAGAAAATTCCAGTCTTTTAGTATGACTGGGATACACTCATATACTGGGATTCATATCAAAATCTGGATTAAACATAAAAACATCTTAGTATATTTTGCTGTCTTTTCATCCCGTAATGGCTCAAGAATTCAAAAGAGAGAGCTCTGAACTTAATGGTGGTCCATCTAGAACGTTCGACTTTAGGTCCCATACATTTTAAATGTACTATTTTTTTTCTGGTGGAACAATAATGCAACTGAGAATTGCATTTGCACCAGATTTTTTATAGTGCAGTAGTTTGGTATCTCAGCCATATACTATGACTAAAATTCTACGGTGCTCTAAAACATATAATATTCTTAATTTTTTAATTGTTAGTGAAGAAAGTTGGGATTTCACCATAAAATCAATTGGCAATATGAATAGTAACTTAACTACTTACAAGCATCAGTCTTTTTAGTGGGCTGGAGGAGATTGGGTCTTAAGGATATGATTGGATTGACAATGACTTGTAAGAGAAGACTTGTAACCTATGTATAAGAATGAGTTAGATAACTCACTCTATTATAGACTCATAACCTATCATGTTCAGTTTTGTCCATCTCACATTTGAGAACAATGGACTGGACTCAAGTCCATTTTAATTGATCACAACCTATCTCATTTAGCCCATGAAACAAGAGGTTTGCCTCTCGTCAATGTGAAACTCACCAATTAGCTACATGAGGAGTAACTTAACTACTTATAAGCACATGCAAGATACTCCTCCCATGAATGTAGGATTCATTCTCAACAATTAAATCTCAATTTTGTATTTTTAAACTGAGAATTATATGAGTGTCTTGTTGGAACCCACCTAAGATCAGTTTGGGAGTGTAACTTGGTATTTTACTAAAAATAAATATTGTTTTTGTACTTACAAATCAACAAATTTTTCTCTCCTGTGCACTGAGTTGTGTGTGCATAGGTTGGGCATGATCCGGTTGGGTCTAGTGATTCCATAACGACACTTCAATAATAACAGTCTACGACACCACAACGACATTTAAACCATACTCCAACAATCTAGCGACAACTCAATAGCATTGTAACGACATGTCATATGTTGCGCTTGATCCAAATTTAACCATATTACAGTGTCATTGTAGCGCCACCCAACCGGGTCTTGCGCATTAAAAGAGAGAATTTTACAAAGAAATAGAGAATGAATTTGAGAGTCCTATCTTAAGAAGTTCATTATGCAAACCAAACGGTCCTTAAGTTCGTCTCCGTTCATTGGTTCTATTGATTCCCTGAAAACATTAAACGCAATGGTTATTTTAATCATGGAAATTATAAAAGAAATAGGGTAAAGTACAAAAAACTACCTCAATTATTGTTGTCACGACACTTTCATACCTTATCTTTTAAAATTGACAATGTCATACCTCATCTTTATAATTTGTTTCAATGTTATACCTTCCGTTAGTTTGGCCGTTTATTTCTCAATTAAATGTTGACTTGGTTTGATCCGGAACCCATTTTTTATTAAAAAAATTAATAAAATATTATTAAAAACAAAAAAAAATCATTTAATATTATTTAAATATTAAAATAATAAAAAAATACATAAAAAAATAAAAAATAAACCTCTCCTTTCGTCCCTCCCCCCTCTCTCTCTTCCCCATCTTCTTGCAACCCAGAAAGAAGAAGAAGAGGAAGAAGAAGAAGAAGAGAGAGAAAAAAAAAAAACCAAACCAAACCCAGTTTGTCCCCCCTCCCCCCACCACAAACCCAACCCCCTGCAACCCAGAAAGAAGGAGGAGGAAGAAGAAGAAGAAATAAAAAAATAAAAAAAAAAGAAAAACCGAACCCAACCCGAAGGAGGAAGAAGGAAAAAAAAATGAGAAACCCAGTTCGTCCTCCCTCCCCCCCCTCCCCCACCCCACCCAACTAACCTGCAAAATAAGAACAAGAAGAAGAAGAGAGAAGGAAAAAAAAAAAAAAAAAAACCCAGTTCGTCTGTCCCCCCCCCAGCACCCACCCTCTTCCCTCCACACCCATTCCCCCCCCCATTTTCTCTGCTCCCAGGTTCTCAACGTTCGGAATCGGCCTGGCAAAGGTTTCCCAATTCCACCTCAACGGGATTTGGGTTTTTTTTTTTTTTTTTTGGGTTGTAAGTAATGGGTGCGAGGTTGGATACAGAGGGTGGGTGGGGAGGTTGGGTGAGGAGAGTGGGTGCGGGGAGAAGAGGGGGTGGGGAGCGGGGAAAACAAATTGGTTTTTTTTTTTTTTTTCGCTTCTTTTTTTTCTAGGTTGCAGTTGCAGAAAGGGGGAAGAAGATGAAGATGGGGAGAAGAGAGAGAAGGGGGGAAGGTGTTGGTTTTTTTTTTTTTTAAATAACTTTTCTTTATTTTTTTTAATATTTAAAAAATATTAAATGATTTTTTTTAGTTTTTAATAATTTTTTAATAAAAAATGAGTCTCGAATCAAGCCACATCAGCATGTAACTGAGAAATAAACGGCCAAGATAATGGAAAGTATAACATTGACACAAATTAATAAGATGAGGTATGACATTGTCAATTTTAAAAGATGAGGTATGAAAGTGTCGTGACACCAATAGTTGAGGTAGTTTTTTGTACTTTACCCAAAGAAATAGTATTTCCTAGTCATAAGTTCTAAATGAATACTATTTGACTCTTTACACATAAAATGTTATTCTCCTTTACATAACGACTTGGTATTATTTTATTACACAAAATGGGCAAACCAAACGTAAAAAGTCTTTCCTCTTCTGAAAAAGTTCATTCTGCGCGAATCAAACTGTCACATCCCGGCTCGGGCCCCCACCACATCCCTGGCTCAACTCCACCGTCGCACGATATTGTCGGCTTTGGATCATAACCACATCCTTACTGTTTTGTTTCTAGGAACTCACACGAGAACTTCCTAGAGGGTCACCTATACTGGGAATGTTCTCGACTGAACTGGCTTAACTTCGGAGTTCCTATGGAATCCGAAGCCAGTGAGCTCCCAAAAGGCAGGTAGATATGAGAATATACATATAAGACTTACAGAATCCACTCCTCTGGGTAAGGTGGAATGTTACACAAACGGGCTCTAAGTTGGACTCCATTCATTGATTCACTTGAAAACAATTTAAAATATGGGTGGCTCTCTACTGTTATTGGTATTTTTGTCAACGAAAGAGGGTGGCCATTGCTAACATTATGGGTCAAGGTTACTTTTTTTGGTCAGCATTTCCATATGCTAGCAGAGACTACAGCCGTTAGTGCAGCAGAGTATCATCGAACCGACTTTCCTTTGGTTATGTTCTATTGGCCGTGTAAATTAATTTTCCCTATTTTTTGTCAAAGGTCATATGATAGAAATTAGAATGGTTCATCCTCCACGTGGTGCGTTGAAATTTTATTCCAATTCAAACCTTTGTAAAAAAAACCCACCACAGGGTAGTTCAGCGATTGGAGTCGAATTTCAGACTCGTATTCTACACAACATATCTTGAGTTCAATTCTTGACGTTGGTAAATCACACGATTGTGGCAAAACTAAAATATCTGTGTAAGTCTTTCGGATCCTGAAATAATGGATTGCCGTAACCCTTTGAAATGATCCCTAAACAATATTAATTAAGCAGAAAATTGCAGACCATTATATCGCTGTGAAATGATCGAGTCCGGTTTAAGTAACTGTTCTGCCTTCGGGTTTGGAACCAATTTAGTCAATGGATATTCAAAGATTGTATGCCTCTCCTCTTCCCACATGGTTTTTATTTGTTTCTTCTTTTAAATTCTGAATACTTGGAATAAATGAGAACACTTGGAAAAATAAAACCACACATGAGATACATATGTTTATGTCACATGCTATAAAGATTGATTCGACCAAGAAAGATTAAATGTCGCAGCGAATGACGGTATTCTGCACACTAATGAGTTAACTCACGGGAAATGATTCATGTACATTTTTTTTTTTCTTTTTCTGAACGTTAATATTTGATTCAATAATAATAATAAAAAAAGCTAGCAATAAATTTATGTAAGAAATGTGTGAAAACCATTTTCCTAACTTGGTTAGAATTCCACAATGTCGCCAAGGTTCAAGCCATATTGCCGAAAAAAAAGAAAAGAAAAAAAAATAAATGGATATTGGTAATGTACAGAAGAAAAAACACATTAGTTTGGACAACTTATTACGTTCAGGTCTGCATTATAAAACATATCTTAAACACCTATGGAAATTGACGGAGAAATCTTGCATGCAATTGATGTAAGAGCAACTTCAGCATTGCAAAGACCCCCAGGGCAACTCACTATTGAATAGCCTCCCGTGAACAGTAACTGCCTTTTACATCTTCACCCCTAAACTAAATAGTCATGGCAATAAGTAATAAAATATTAGTATTTTTTATTTTATAAAATAATAAAAAAATATTTTTATTTGTAATTTCGGATAGTATTTTTAATTGGTCTCATTGTACCACGTGTTATTAAATAAAAAATTACAACTCAAAGTATTTGAGAAAATATAAAATTATGGTGTAAGTTGAAAGATAATGATAACATATTTATAGAAAAATTAAATCAATTTTTTTTTTAATTTTTAATTTTTTTTTTCGGATTTTTTTATTAACCTTTTACTTTTTTTTTTAAATTAATTTTTTATATTTTTTTATTAATTTTTACATTTTTTATTAATTTTATATCGTGGCTGCATCACCTTGATGTTAGCCATGCATCACATAGGTTTCAGGCTCGCGCACCACCAATTCGTGCCGAGGCTCTTGCTCGGGCCCTTCCCCTTGCCCACACGCCTGCATGGGCTGGAGGTTGTTGTTGGGGCTATTGGGTCTTGGAAGTCGCCTATCCATCGGGCTAGCACGCCCGGTGGAGTTGCTCTAGTCCGTGGCATGTGAATGCAAAAGACTATTGTGAGAGTAAGTGTTGTATTGTATACACTTGTACCACCAATTGTTACATTTGTTTTACAAGACAAAACTCACACAATATCGATGTGACTACCTGGTCTAAGCACGTCACGTGACTCAACGGTGCGAAAGGAGTTTTATTAAATAAAATTACACCTAATCAGGGACACAAACTTTGAAGAGGAATCGTTTCGGTTCACTGTTGTTATGAAATAAAATGACCATTGACTGCGGAAATATGAAATTGCTTACTAAAGTAAACCAAATTTCCTAGACATTATGCGAAGCTCAAAAGCTTTCAATGTTTTCGACTCCAGGCTTAAAAGTCTACTAATTAACACGAAAAAGTTGGAACTTTTACAATCAGGCTCAAAGCTTTTCAATCCTTTGGACTCCATTCAAATTTGGCAAACTGATTAGTAACTTTGATGGTCAAACAAAATGTCAAAACCAACTACATGACCATTAGCTTGGAATTTGAAACCACCTGCATAACTTTCGGTAGCATGTTTTTGCAACAAACACATGGTTTCAAGTCCAATAATCGCCCGACGGAGAAATTATTCTGTTTCCGTGGCATCATCTGTCCCGATTCTGTAGTGTCACGCTTCCATCGCGAATAAATCTTATGACTTTTTTCAAAGAAATCCAGCACAAAGGAGAAATAACTTTTCATATATGTGATTCCAACTACATGCACAGTTGTGTGGAGTACGTAAATTGATTACCTATAAGCTGTAAGCGGAACAGTCGCGTACAAGTTATGAGATGAACTACATCAGTCACAATTTTGGGACCTGCAATCGAAGGCCTCTTTCTACTTTCTCATAAGAAGAACCACTGTGTGAGCTGCAATACTTCGGTTTTCGCCAAGACTGTCCACCTTCTCATGAGTTTTAGCTTTGAGATTCACAACGGAGGGGTCTGCTCCAAGCAGCTTAGCCAAGTTGGCCCTCATAACCTCTTTGTGTGGGCTCAGTTTCGGTCTTTGAAGAATCAAAGTAGCATCTAAGTTTCCAATCTCATAACCTGCCTCGTGCATCAATCTCACCTGGAATATTCTCAGTATTATTTGATATCTAAAAACAATTTTCATATTAAACTCGGAAAATGCTTTTTAATGTAAAAAACCATGAAAATGTATGAAGAATCGAAGATCCATGACAAGCTTTGCAGCCAGGACTCGGATTTTGAGTCCCGAGGCTTGGGACTCGTATTTCAAGTCCCTGAGGCTGAAGGGAGCATGTGAAACTGGGTATTATAGATGAACAGGCAATCCATCTTTTCAGCCTAATGCCCACACATGCTCCTACCTCACTCAATACTCGAGACTCTAAGCAGGTATTTGGACTAAGGCATACGGCTCATGATTTGGAACTCAAGGCCAGAAAATTGAGATCTGGTATCCAGGACTCAGGGCAGAAGTACTGGACAGAACCTAGGTCTAGACCTCGAGCCCTGGGGTCCAATACTTGAACAGGAGCTTTGCACCGTGTCCTCAAAGTTCAGGGTCGTGTGGCCTGGCAGTGGAGACAAACTCTTGTAACCAGAGACACCATGTGGCAAGTATCTATTGGACGGATGGTGTAACGTTTGAACATGTGGCAATCATCTAGGGCATCGGTGGATGACACTAGGAGTATATATTGGTTGCAAGAGATTTTCTCTCCAGACAGTGCCCGGATTTATGGCTCAATGTTGTAATACATTCTTAAGGTTTTCAATTTCTGAATGCAATCTTATCGAAAAGACTGAAAAGCGAGAATTTTGTTTTCAGATTTTGGACAAATCGTTGTAGACCTCAAAAAACAAAACAATTGTATCGACATCACAATCCAAAAGCCCTCAACTAAATTGCTTAGTCTAACTTTTATAGCTTCCACTCACCATAAGCGACACACAATCAGAGTTTTTTTCATCCTAAACGTCACAACTCATGAAAGACAACCGTTATCGAGAACCAAAGACATAAAATTTTCACAATTGCATGCTATATGAATCTTTAAACTCGAAAATCAATTAAATCAAAACGGTAAGAACGAGGACGAGGAGGAGGATAACTTACAGCTTCTTTGATGAACACAGATGAAGCTGCACCCCTCCACTTCGGATCCGAATCGGGAAATATCTGCCCGATATCCGGAAGCCCCAAAGCCCCCAATATCGCATCCACCACACAATGAAGCAACACATCCCCTACACAAAATTCAAATCCAAAATCCAAAAATTAAATCGAAAACTTGATAGAATAAATAGCAAATGTGAAATTACGGGAAGAAGAGGTAGAATAATGGAGGAATTACCATCGGAATGCGCCTCGCAGCCTCTGTCGTGAGGTATGTCGATGCCGCCGATGATCAGAGGGTACCCGGGCTCCAGCCTGTGCAGGTCGAACCCGTGCCCGACCCGAAAAGGCAAGAGCTTGGACGGAGTGGCGGAAGCCGGAGCTTGGTCGACCTCGAAGGCCGTGCTCGCAGAGGCGCAAAAGACTGGCCTGCGTGGCGTTTTGGGGGTTCGGAGAGACAGAGGAGCCGAGGGTTGAAGATAGTATGGGTTTAGGGTGGGGAAGGGGGAGCAAGGAAGAGGGCGGGAGAGTGGCTTGGTGATTGTGGCGGTAGTGATTGAGGAGGCGCACGCCGGAGTAGCTGCCATGGCCATAGCTGAAGGTTGATCTGGCACAGGACTTGATACGACGGCGTCGTGGTGTATCTGGTTTCTGTTAGTGTTGGCCCTGTTGGGTGTATGGCTGAGTTCAAGTTCACCAAACAGGAGCATCTCGGGATCCATTTGATGAATATTTGTAAATCGTGTCGTTCATCGTACATCGTGCGATCAGTTTTTATGAATTGTATTTAATTTTAAATAAAAAATATTAAAATAATTTTTAACCACATATTATACGATAAATATACATGATTCACGGATCTTCAGAATAATCCGAGAAAGATCCGAATTTTAAGTTCATAGATTTGGATCCTCACCGGATCCCCTCCTTTGGGATCAACGGGATCAAGGCACAAGGACCGTTCATCAAAGATCGTACGGTCACAATTAAATATTTTTTATATTTTTAAAAATAAAGCAATCTCGTTTTACGTAAAAAACATTTAATTATGATCACACAATCTTTGATGAACGATCCTTATATTTTGATCCCCTGATCCGGAGAGGATCCAAATCCCCAAGTTCACAACTCACTCACGGGACCCACTTATTTGTCTCAACTGAAATTCGAGTGGGCAGTGGCATATTCTTCAATATCCTAACTTGGTAATCAAATTATTAATAAGGATTAAGATATAAGAACTTTACAGAAAAGTTTCCGGTGATGTTCATTTTAACGAAAAATCATATTTTTATACTAAAAAATCAATCCTAGTATTATTCACGTTACTATTTATTTTGTTCTTATCATTAAAACTCAAAGTTTTCAAATTTTTCTCATTAATTTTCCTTAAGATTATTTGGATTAACAAATCCAATGAATATTTTTTGGCTGAGTTTTGTTTCTTTAATTGACAAAGTTCAGATAAGGGAAGAGATATACGCAAATGTTTGTAATCAATTGTAAGCATTAACAGACACTTTAGACCTTCACAAATTATGAATCGAAACGATTGATTAGAAAGAGGGGTGTGTTATCCACATATTATTTTTTACTTCTCACACATTCTTTGTTAATTTCTGTCTGTTGATCTTCTTTAATTCATCCGATCTGACAACCGAAAATTAGAAGAGCGTGTGAGAAGCAAAAAGAGGTGTGTAAATATCACATCCCTGGAAAGATTCTTATTTGGTATGCACAATAGTATTTACAACTTTGGCAATGTAAAAAGAGAGTTTTAACGAAACACTTCCGATATTGTTCACTTTTAACGAAAATGACATTTTTACTGAAAAAAAAAAAGTCATTCCTGGTATTATTTACCTACAACACATTTTTGTTATTTTGATTAAAACTCAAAGTTTTCAAATCATTTTCATTAGTTTTACTACGTAAAAATGCCAAATAAGAAGACAATAAAGTGCTTGTGCATTCATTTCCTGCGAGAAGCATGGTTCCTCTCTCAATGGTCTCGTTTGGTACAGAGGATTGAATCGGAATGAATAAGCAACTACCTTCAAGGTACGCTGAAAAAAGGAAAGAAAATTTTGTGGTAGAAGATGGATTACTCAAAAGAAAAAGTATATTCCAATCCTTCCCAAAATCCTCTATACCGAACAAGGTATATAGGGAATAGAACATAAAGCAAAGCATGTCCCTAACGATTTCATTCCTTTTTAAGCACACACAAATCATCCATGTTCCATTCCCGGCTAAGTAGCTTTTACAACAATGCGCAAGCAAATACCCTTGTTTCTGTGACCGAGGCATACTACTATTCACACTGATGGGTACATTGAGCTTCTAATTTTCATACAACAAACGAGCGTCGAGCCCATTTGGAAAGTGCCAGAGGCAGTGTAGCTTACTAGGCATTATCTGAAACGGAAGACCTAAGTTGCTTGCATCCAGGCTCTGGTGAAAGTTTTTCCGGCGCTGCCCGCTTTTGTCTCAACTGCAATGAAAAAGTCCATGAAAAACTAGAAGGAGGCCTCTCTCACCCTCTCTCTCAATTACATAAAGTGCGCGGATGTAATGCCCATCACTCACCTTCTCTTCAGAATGCTGATACATGTGCCTCAAAAGGATATTCTTGGCTTCATTAGTTATCACTGCACAGGGGTTTAGATAGGTCAATTTCACATTGTCAAACAACACGATTTGCAAATGCCTACGAATATCAAGAGTCAAAACCACGTCCACAACAGATCAACTTCCACTTTTCAGGATTGATTTAAAAAAACTTAGCTAGAATGGACCTTTCTTAAAGAGTCACAATGATACAACACGGAAACGAAAATTAATTGACAGAAAATGCGAAAATAGGAAAATAATAAAAGACAAAAAAGATCGAGGATGAAACACTGAGGAAATACATTATTACCTTGATCAGGTGGCGGAAGAGTCCGGTCGTGGGTAGGATGGTAGGTTGCAGGTGTCATTTTCTACAAATAAAAATGGAAGCATCACTTAAAAGAAGAAAAGACAATGCATTTAATTTTGATCACTTGTATATCATAAAGATAACTCATGACATCTTCTCGTTTTCTTTTTCTGTTTTTTTTTGGCTGCTAAAAGAACAAGAAAATAGTAATTAGATTGATTATATCGCTTCAGTTTTTAAGATACATCTCCGAGTACCAAAGGCACACGACATGCTATAAATAATATTTGAGCTATGAATTGCCATCCTAATCTGGGGCGGTGACCAAAGGTACGTCCAACAGTAAAGCAGCAAGCAGTATACAGATGTAATTAAATTGTTTATAATACAATTAGCAGAATATAAGCTCAAATGTAGACTAGTCTGGTGGTTGGAACAGAGAGAGAATTTTCATTAGATAGGCCCGTTTTACCACATCCACACTAACTCAAGCCAAACGATGGCTGATACCCACCAGAATGTGTGAATGCATGATTCAATATCATCATGAAGCAACCTTCTACCAAAATCGTACTTCTCTCTATAAGGTGGGCAGAACTAGAGTTCTGACAAATGCTAAAAAAAGTATGAGACGTAAAGAGCACGTGTAATTTTCTCTGACTTACTTAGAATCTATGTTGGTAATTCATCGGAACGTCTTTCAGTGATTATGTCCTACTGGCTCACAATGCCAGCTCAGTTGGTTTGAAACACATCCAGAATTCAGTTTCCAAGCTATAGCACATATCAACCATTTCTGGAAAAATTCTCAAGCACCAGATGTTTATGTTGAAAATTAAACATAGTAGTGGACAATTCATTATGTGTCAGGCCCGACTTTTCACACTCATTTCAAGTACCCTAAGATAACTAATCATATGTAATGGAGTTAGTTCCACCATATGTGAAGGGCTACGATGGTAATCTAAAAAGCACACGTCTTGCATTTTAAACTCGAATCAGGTCTCTCCACCCATTACCAATGGTTTTGGGTTGGTTGCTCCAACTCCAAGAGCTTCTCAAGAACTCGCCAGTCAGAAGACACGAACAAGCACCTTATATCTGACAGGTTATGGGGACATTCTCTATAGCCCGTATTCAGGATGGTGAAACTAATGTGGGACACTCTTTAAATGCTAGTATTTCTAGCTTAAGTAAGAAAGCCAGTGAATCAGCTTCATGCAAATGGTAAATTAACCATGTAACTTCAATCCAATTGTTAAAAACATATGAGATATTGCATAGCTATGAATAATGCTTCTGATTTCAAAATTCATTCAAACTCTAATGAGAATTGAGCAATACAGTACGGTATATCGTAACTGGAAGAAAGCACCAATCTTGATAATTACACTTATATAAGATCAATGTAATAACAATTCATTTATCACAAAGTCAAACATATAGCATAGCTAATGCATTCATATGAGACATAGAGGAAAGCAAACGAAAAATATTCAAGACGATCATCCAATTCCAAACACTCACTTGCACTAACTTGACCAAATATCATTAAGCCGATTTCAGGATGGGGACATTCAACAAAAGTGGTAAATTCATGACCTGAAATTCTATATTTATAATCACACATAATTCATCATTAAAATGGCATTGCTGCAACATCAATTACCATAAATAATTAAATATAACACCAAAATCTGCACAAAAATATTCCTACTTACGATTAATTATAAAAATGCATTTCACATAGAAATCCAATGGGTTCCATAAGAAACTTACTGCAGAAACCCAGAATTCCTAAACTTTAATTAAGCACTACCCAATTCAGGAAAAAAAAAAAAAAAAAAAAAAAAAGAACTTTAACAAATAAACAAAACTTTGCATGATAATTCAGCATGAAAAAGAAGGCGGAAAAAAGGGTTCGATTCAGAATATCAGAAAGTGAAAACTCACAGAAGGATTTGAAGCATCAGACGGTCGGAGCTGGCTGAAGTTGTGAGGGTTATACGACGGCCAGTCACCGAACAAAGACCCCATAAAAATGCACCTCAATCTAGCGACACCCGGGTTCTAGAACACGCTGGCAGAGCAGAGCTGCATCTGGTGATTGTTTGCCAGTTTATGTAGGAAGGGCTGGAGGACCCTAATTCGTTGTGTTTGTGCCACCGCTCCGCCCGCTGTCGTAAGTTGTGACAGAGGATACAAAACTGAGTTATGTATATATTTGTTGGTAAAATTTGTCATTTTATTAGTGTAGGTAATTCTTTTTTTTTTTTATAATATTTGTGACCTACTCGCATAGATAGATGGTAAAAAGGCAAAATTAGATAAAAGCGCTCCAATTCTACATCTTATTAATTAAACATTTGTGGATTTTTAACTTTCTATTAAAATGCTTTGTATTTCGATTAAGGTGCTTTTATCTTTATCCATGTCATTTTTTAATTCCAACTCATCATTTTAAGTAAATTTTAAAGAAAAGAAATGAAAATAAGAGTTATTTATATTGAAACTGATCAGATCTAAAATCCCTAAATTCTTGGAAAGAAAATAAGTTTGGAATTTGTGATTGAGTCATTATCCCAATAATTAATTGTTAAGAATTTGATATAATTAATTTTCAGTCCAAAGTTTTAATATGAAAAATTATCTTTTTTTTAAGGTCATAACGTACCACTAGATTGTACGTACCAAAGTTAAGTTAACACATTATACCAATACCATGATACATACTAAAACAAGAATAACATAACGTACCAAAATTAGTAATCTATAATGTACCAAAATAATACATACCAAAACTAAGATTATATAATGTACCAATTATGTACCAAGTTATTGGAAAGTTATATTTAATACATATGTGCATTCATATACCATGTCCATAATCGGTACGTTATGTTTAATAGGATGTTAGTTGCATTTTTAGAATTTTAATGATATTTTTTATTTGAGTAATGAACAGTGTCATTTGAAATGAATTATGGGATAATATATCTCCTAGATTTTAGGATTTAGGTTATATTAATTTGTTATTTGATTGGTAAACCAAATATATGTAATTTTTGTTATTAAAAATTAGATAAGAATGTTTGATCAAAAGTCTAAAAGCTATGAATGTTAAATCTAAGAATTTCAAAACTGAGGCACCTATATCAAAACATCGCTAGTAAAAATGTGTAGAGTACATTCGAACTCAGTATATATGATGCACACATTTTTTGTTACAAGCAGGGAGGATGGATTTGAATTGGGACTCAAGTGCAATGATAAATGCATTTTTAGATGTGAATAATTGACTTAATTGATGAAATTATCGTGTATGAACTGTAGCCAGTTTGCTTTGTTTTTGACAAAGAAAAAAATGCAAACCATCTAAAACTTAAAATGTATTGAAGGTTTGTAATCCTTTAGTTTGGTTACAATTTTGAGCTTATGTAAATTGCCTTCAATATACATATTCGCTTTACGCATGTAGGCCTCGTTTGGCCGTATAAGACAATTGGATAGTATTAATAATATCGAAAGGATGTTTGGTGAGATTCGTATTTAAATAAGCACTGGATAATTTAATTCAACCCCACTTATTTTATACTCCTCACACCCGCTTATTTATCCTGTCCAAAACTTATGTATTATTAGTCGAGGAGGAACTTTTTTGCTCACTCTGTACCTTTCGCAGTGCTCTCCTTCCACTCTTTCACATCGCCTGCTATCTCTCATCTAGATCCCAAGTTTGTCTTCGTCGTCTTCTTCTTTTTCTCTCTCCTTTACACACACACCCCTCCCACTTATTTTGTTTTCCTTCATTCTCTGAAACAAAACTTTCCATGGGTTGAAGGAGGAAGACGATGATTCAAATTCTTCTGATTTGAGCTCTTCGGAGGAGGAGGATCCGACGAGGTGAGGGATAGCAATTCAGATCTAGGCTCTAACAAGGGGGCGTTCAATGAGGAAGGGGTGCTGGGCTTCGACGAGGAAGCGTTCAATGAGGAAGGGAGCTGGGCTCCGGTGAGGAAGAGGAGGAGAAGGACAACGCGAAAGGGAGTTGGGCTCCGACAAGGAGGGTGATAGCAATTCGGATTTGTGCTAGATGTTTGATAAAACGTTGATTTATTACCATTGAAAATATTTAATTTCTAGGATATTTTTTTTAGTTGGTATGTGTGTGGATTTGTTTTACAAGGATCCTAAAAGTTGGATTTTTCCATAAATTACTATAATATTTTTGGAATTATGCTAAAATTTATCTCTATATTGGTGAAATTTTGTATCAACTGTATTCGAGTAATGTTGTATACCAAACACAATATAAATAACATGGTCATGTCTGATATTGCACTAAACGATCGATGAATTTAATCAGTATTAGTCGATGACTATTTATCCTATTAGACTGAAATCAATATAGTCTAAGCTGCCAAACGAAGTCGTAGTTCTTTATGCTAACAACATAATTGCGTTAAATTTGAAGTTTGGCTTATTTTTAACAACGCCCCCTAAAACTCTTTTTTTTTTTAATCTCTGTTTGTTTTCCGTAACTCAAAAGTCACAATTTTACTCCTTAAAACTCAAAGTTCGCTCCACTTTGCCCCATGAAACTCGATTTTGATCCCATTTTAGCCCCTGAATCTTGAAAATCGTCTTTATAAAACTCAAAATTCGCTCCACATTGCCTTAGATATGCTAATTTCTTATGTAGGTTTGATTTGGTTGCATCAGACTAATCAATTTCTTTTTTAATTTTTTTTCATTTCTTTTAAACTTAATATTCTTTGATTATTGAATGTTAATGCATAATAGAGATTTATAATCAAATTTATTGCAAAGTGGCATAGTCTTATTGAGTGTTGGGTCCTACATATGTTTTAGGATGTGACCTATAAGTTTTAGAAGAGGAGAGAGTCCACAAGTCAAAGTGGAATGAATTTTGAGTTTCGGTGAGTAAAATGACGGCTTTTGAGTTTCATAGAGTAAAGTAGCGACTTTTGAGTTATAGGGGGCGTAGCTAAAAATAGGCCTTTAAGTTTTATAGTAGGAATTTTTTTTTTTAATGTCATATGAACTTATATTTTAAGCAATTTGTCACATCCCGACCCTGGTCCCTACCACATCCCAGGCTCGACTCCACCGTAGCACGATATTATCCGCTTTGGGCTCCGACCATGCCCTCACGGTTATGTTTCTGGGAACTCACGAGCAACTTTCCAATGGGTCACCCATCCTGGGATTGCTTCAGCCCAATCTCGCTTAACTTCGGAGTTCCTATGGGATCTTGTAAGCCTTACATGTATATTCTCATATCTACCTAGCACGAGATCTTTTGGGAGCTCACTGACACACCCCGACCCGGAATGTGGTGGGGGCCCGGGTCGAGATGCGACAAATTTGTTATATCAATTTTCTAAAATCATTAATTTGTCATTCACCATAAGACACATTGCTTGTTTTCAAGGTTATTTAAGATATTTCAACTTCCACTCCATCCCCTTCAAGATTTTTATGGACATTTTAAGTTTATTTCATAAATTTAAGCTCTATTTTTAAGCACAAACATCTTTTTTGGATGGAAAATTTAACGAATTAGGGTGAGATGAAAAATTAATGATTTAAGAAAATCAATATGAAAAATTGCTTAAAATATTAGTTCATATGAAAAATAAAAAATGTGTATAAATTCATATTACATTTAAAAAAAATTCCTTTATTAAATTATGGAGTTATTGATCCTTGAGTTATGACTATATTAGATTATTAGTTACGAAATCTTGAAGTTTGATGACATATTAAATATTAGTATATTTCGACATACTAGAAAAGGAAAAATATATAGGAAATTATTTAGTTGTAATTTGATTAACAATGTCGGAAAACGAAATCAAAATAAAAGGATTAGGTTTGGGCTCAAATCATCCAAACTAAATTGTTGATTTGAATTGGTTCTGTTCGATTTTTTTAAATTTTTTTGCCTATTCTAAATCGAACCAAAATGTTATATTGTGATTGGCTTAGTTGACGTTTTGGGATAAAATCGATCTAATCTTGAATGTGTTCATTCTTAGTGTTTATAGCCAATTAAGATACAATTTATTTGTGCAAACTGATTCAATTCTAACCATTTTGACTCAAATACACCTTTTTTACATTTAAGTTCAGTCACATTCTGGCGTGTTTGCTAATTAAGAATCGAAGTAAGCAAAAATTAGAACAAACAAAAAATGGGATAAAGCAAGCACTAGCTCCAAAAATCCACAAAAACAAGAAGTCGGTGACCCAAAACGACGTCGCATCTTGTACCAAACACTGTACGGCCCCTCGGTCCCGCTATTAGGTTTGGAGCCTCCGCTCTGAAGCTTCCTTTTCTCTTTACTCCTCGACCTCCGGAACAAAAACAGAGACGGCTGCAGGTCGTGTCTGGGAGGTCGCCGGAGTCAGAGGAGCAAAACCCTAACCATGGCCTCGCCCGAAGCCCCTCTCTGTTACGTCGGCGTCGCTAGAAAATCCGCCGCTTTCCGCCTTATGAAACAAATGGTGCTCCTCTGCCTCTCTTCTGTATAATCCCACATGCTTTTCAATTTTTTGCCATTTTAATTGCTCCTTTTTAATTAAGTAAATTATTTCATGTTTTTTTTTTTTTTTTTTTTGTGTAAATATAGGGATGGGAAGAAGGAGAAGGTCTTGGGAAAGACAAGCAGGGGATCAAAGGTTATGTCAGAGTCAAGAACAAGCAGGACACTACTGGTTTGGATTTCTCCTTCTTTTATATATATATATATTTGAATTTCAATTTTTATCAAGTTTTTTTTGTTGTTTAGTTGTTTGGTTTGAAGTAAAAATCAACTTGGAAATGCCATTTTTTTATTATTTGGTTTTTGGTGAATGGAAACAGAAAAATTATAGGTCTTTGGTTTTATGATTGTGTTGAATAGGTGTTGGTGTGGAGAAGCCTAACCAATGGGCATTCGATACGACCCAATTCGATAGTATCCTCAAAAGATTGAAAGTTGTAAGCTTTTTACATTTTTTTTTATCGTATTAATTCAATCAATTTCAAGCATACTTAAAGCTTTCCCGACGTGTGGTGTATTGTATTTATTTGTTTGTTTTGCTTTTGATTGGCAGCAAGCAGCGCAACCCAGCGATGAAGGTATGTATATGCCGAGATTAACTTTGTTGTATATGAGGAATGTGAGGAATTATGATTTAGTAGTTTGAGGAGTATTGTGTTTGTTTATCTTATAGTTGCTGAGCCGAACGCCACTCAAGAGGAAAGTGATACTGAATTGCCTAGTGATGTTAAGGAACCTGTTGCCAAGGCTACTCGCCCACAGGGAAGGTTGGTTTTTAAATCTTTTAAATTATTGATTTTTCGTTAGATGTTTTATTGATTCTAAACCTTTTCTACCTGTTGTCTATGGATATCAGATATAAGAAAAGAGAACGAGGAAAGCTTGTCAATGCTTATTCTTCTAAGGATATTGAAGGAATTCTTGTAAGATTTAACCCTTGAAAGTTATTATCTTGCAAAATGAGTATACATGTAACCGTATGTGGTTTATGAAATTTGGATGCACGGTTTCGAGTTCACAATTGGCACGCGTTTTGTCATTACTGACCGTGATTTTAAATGCATACTGCAGGTCAGAAGGGCGGCGTCTCCAGAGATTAATTTTGATCTGGATGGAGAAGTAGGGTCAGACAAGGCATCTGAAATTCAAGTTATATTCCCTGAAGGTAGTAACCTGGATTAGATGTACATAGTAGGAAATTAACCATTTAGTATTTCGAATCACGAGTTGACTCCTAAGATCAATGGACCCGATACCTGATTCTTGTTTTTAGCATCACATTTAGTTAACTTTCCTTGGTTGTCGACATTTTCTGTCTGAATTTTGTTGCATTCCTTCTTAGGTCTTCATATTTATGCTCCCTAATGTATTTAAGTCTTGACTCATGAAAAGTTTAAGGGGTCCCAATAGGAAGGGAGACACCCGAGGCCCGATCAAACAAAAGAAAAGTTTAGGGTTATCGATGAAACAACACCACTGAAACTCTTACATTAGGCAGACTTACTCTATAGACCTTTGTTGAGACATGAGAATGCTCTTCAAGGTGACCCCATAATAAATATTTTGTTGGGCGCCTACAATTTAAAGGTAAATTTGATAGAACACCTCAGAAACTATAAGTTTTATAGAAAAAACACTTCAAGTGATCAATTTAATTGTAGAAAAACCCCTCATCTATCTACTTTTCACGCTGCAAATTTATTCATAGTTGTGAAATTCCTTATGTTGTTACAAAGTAAGTTGGGTTTTCCTCTAAAGTTTTGAGTTTGAAGTGTTTTTCGCCAAAGTGTGATGATATAAATTTCTTACATATGAAAAGGCCACAATTTACTATCACGTTCTACTGTTCAATCATTAGTTTATTTTATGTGGTTCTCCTTTTTAAAGTAGATTCTTCTGTGTAAAAAGCAAGTAAATTTTTGTAACAAGTTTTTATGAAATTACTCTTTTTTTTCATGCTCGTGCTCTTTGGTTGCTTGCTTGAACCATTGTTTTGTGTAATGATCTTATCACATTGTTGCAGGAGAAGTATGCAAAGAAATTCCTCTAGATTGGTGGGGCCATAAATATGGGTTTATTCGCGGAGGTTTGCTTGGAGCAGAGATGAAAAGAAGAAAATTAGAAATGTCTCAAAATGGTAATGAGAGAAAAATGTTTCACGAGGATGATCAAGTAAATCTTTACAATCTTGTTCAGGTATGTACTTTCCTGGTTGGATCCTTCATTAATGTGCATTACTGGAAAGAGTTGCATTATCGGTTAGACGATCACCATGTGCGCGTCTTATGTTTCCAGGATAAATCCACAACTGGAAAACAAGGACTAGGCATCAAGGACCGGAAAAAGAAAGTAGCTGGTTGCTACTTTGAGGGAAAAAAGACTTCATTTAATGATAGTGATGATGAAGATTCTGCTGATCTTGGTTCTTCTGTGAAACAAAAAGGAGATGAATCTTTGAAAACGGGAAGTAGCAACGAACCAAAACTGAAGCTGAAAAAGCTCTGTAAACAGCTCCTTCGTGAGGTGAGTCCCCCAAAATTGCACTTGTGATTCTCATAATTTCTCCGGCACTAATTCTATTCCTTGTCCAGGCATCTGGAGAGTCATTGAAGCTGAAAACGATGAAGGCTTTGATTGATGAACATTCATCTTCTGTTTTCTCCGACTTTTCTTCAAAGAGAGATGCTCTTGCTTACTTGAGACAAAAGGTACGTCACTCAAAAATTTTTAAGCACTATTCTCATCCTAGTGCAAAATGAATTGTCTTAATCTGAACCATGTTGCATTACCAAATTCTCACAATATGGCCTCTATTTTAATTGTTTGAGCTAAGAATGGCCTCATTTGGTGGTTAGTATTGGATTGAATTGGATTGGGTAATTGACTAGAGTCAATGCATCTTGAAGCAAGAAATGGATGTCGTCTTCCAAATCTTGTCCAAATTGAAAGTAGAAGATGGATTAGAGATGGAAGTAAACTCGGACAAGATTTTAAAGTTGACATCCATATTTTGCTTCAACATACATTAAATACAGTGGCTAGTCCAATCCAATACAAATCAGCAAACGAGGCATATAATGCTTTTATTAGAGCACTGAGACCTTCGTAAAGTTAGGTTTATCTCATTGTTATTGAGGGGGTGCTTAGTCACCAGTAAAGCAAGGACGCGTGCTCTTTCCGAAATTGGAGTCTTTCTTTTTTCCAGTTTATTTTTCATATCGTCTTGTCTACGCAAGCCATGAACTTGTGGGTTGTGTGTGCAGCTGGAAGGCAGCAAAACTTTTGTGGTGGAAGGGAAAAATGTGAGTCTCACATCGAGGAGGGGCTGAAGATTTTGTTAGAAATATTGAGAGGTCATTCTTTTCCTTAGCCGATTTTGAGACTTAAGCATCATGATCTGCACATTGCAGATAAGTCGAGTTTATAACCAATATCATATAACGATCGCCCTTAGTACTGTTGCAGTAATCAGTTGAAAGAAAATCAAAGTGTCATTTTTAGTTCTGTTGATTCTATTTCGGTGAGAGGATAAGACTATTTTATACATTATTTCTAGAGTTGTTTTCACATTGTTATGACTGTTGATTGAAATTAGAAGATGCACTTCAGTTTTCTATGAGCGCTTTGGTTTCGTCATTTGCGTTCTTTTGTCGCCATCTCAAGGCGACAATGCAACCAAAGCCTACACTTCACATGGCTAGAAGCTCGAGTAACAGTGATGATTCTGGGTTTTCTTCTGTTCAGATGTAGTTGGCTTGCACAATTTTTCTTGCGATGAACTTACCCAGGTTATCGTAACCTTGAGAATACAGAGCTTCAATTTCTGCCCTCTGACCACTCTCAACCATTAATGTCAGCTCTGCCCTGTAATTCTCCTGCAATCCAGATATTTTCGGAACCTATTTCAGCGAAGTACCGAAAAACTTGAATCATTCAGTAACGTAAAAATACAGTTCTATGCGATGCAGGATAAACAGTTAACCTGCAAGATCTTGGATGAGATCAAGCTCTTAGCAATCTGGAGGTCCTTTGGTTTCAATGGAACTAAAGCTTGTTCGGGTATGAGCTCTAGGTCTTCGCCTCGCAGCCCCAACCACTTCACGTTGCAAGCTAAAACACGCCATAAACCGATCGACCTTGTAAGTTTCTTTCTACGTAAGAACAAATTGTTATTCAGCAGCAGGTAAACAGGAACAAGATTACCATATCTGTAAGCCTCCAGGCCCATCCCTATGCTTCCAAACTTGAATGTGCATAAAATAGCTAGCCCAGCTGGGTTCCTTCAGTAAATATCCAGCACATCAAAGCCGAGAACTCGAAATGTTAAAAACTGGAGTGTGACACGGAGAAAAGGGCATCCATACCAATCAACCAGTGCTAAAATTGGCAAGTCGGGAAATGCTCTGCTCATCCGGTGAAGAAGAATCCTGCATTCAACAGTGTCAACGGCCTACTTAGTTCATAAAAGCGATACTGGGTATTTCAAACAAAAAGGAAAGCGATATTGGGGAGAGGGAGTCGAATTTAATTGCAGCCGAAGTACTTGAATGACGAGCACTTTGGGAAAATCTTTTAACCGCTTAAGCTATAAGCCTTGAGTTCTGGGTATTTGCTTTCAGGAAGTAGAAATTTACCTTGTTGCTATATCCGGGTACCCTCTGGCAGTGATCAGAATGCTGGGAATTTGGTTGAACACGCGGTCCTCGACCAACCGCTGGAAAATTGCATGCTAAAAATATCCCAGTAAGCGAAAAACTATTGCAAAATTTAGAAGCTGGGGAGGAACAATCACAATCGTAGTCGAAATCGGAGAAAGTCAATAGAAAAGTACCTTCTCCACCACAATGATGTACCTCGCATCCGTTTTCATCATCAACTTCTCCAAGGAATTCAAGTCCCCAGAGATATTATGCCCCGAAAACCGACAGGCAGCACAGTCCACAACCTCTTGGTTTGGCTCCTGTTGCATGATTAATCTACTAATTAATTAAGAGTTAATAGAGTCGATTTCTCCACAGACATGTAAACATTTACAGATTGCAATGTGGATTCACCTGCAACTGCAAGCGACCAGCAACAAGCCCTCGGCTAGATGCCATGATCCCGAGACTGTAACGGCTGCAGCGCAGCAATGCCACCACATCTGCACTCGTATAAGTTCAATTTTCAGCGTTCCATGTGTTTGAGGAAAGTACTGAAAGACTGAAACAAAATTGAAGTCGATACTGGTGAAGGGGTTCACCTTGGATAGTCCGATTCACCTGCGACTGAGACGAGAAATAATCCGGTGAATCGCAGAGCAACTTGTAGAAGAGCTCCCTCTGCGTGACCTTCTTATCCAGCCCCAAAATCCGAGAGCACATCGCCATCAACTTCCATACTGTCACAGTAAATTCTACATTACAAATCCAAACACAAAAAAGCTTAAATATACACAAATAAATATAATTGATTTGTAAATCAATCAATATATTAACCTCTAATAAAAGCTCTGGCGGCGTTCGGCCGTGAGAGAGACCTGGTGCAGAGAGCGTTCGTCAGGAAAATCCACGAAGTCTGAGTGAGCAGGCCTTGATTGAAGCGGCGGTTGCTTGATTTTCTGGTGACCTGTGGATTTTCAATTTTTGAGTTATTTTCTGTTTGGCAGGGGAGAAAATGCGAATTGAAGCTGCGGAAAATTGAAATGAGGAGTTGAGATAGGTGATTACGAGAGGAAGGTCGGAGATTGCGGGAGCCGGAGAGGTGAGGATTCGGAGGAAGTTGAGGACGGCGACTTGGATTCTGGCAATGGCCTCCGGCGGAGCGAGGATGTCGGCGTAGCAGAGCTGTTGATCGGAGAAGAAATTCAAGGAGGATTTGCAATCGTCTTCCATTTTTTTGGAATTTGGGGAAGCAGGTGCCCTCTTTGATCTTTCACAGATATTTGAATTATTGGCGCGCTCGATAGATATTGATGGGGTGTCATTGGGCTAAAGATCTTTTTGTTTTGTGGTAGCGTTTCCGGGCTGTTTCACTGCTCTCATTTTGAAAAAGAAAATAGGTTTGATCGCGTTTACTAAGACGCGGACTACACTTTACGGACTTTAGGTGTGGACCATACGTTGTGGATTTTAGGTGTGGACTGAATTAGATCCGTTGGATCAAATCTGAACGGCTGAAAACAAATCCATCAAAATGAGCTTAGGGTGAAATCGTGTCCCAAATGACCCTCATTAATTAAAAACGGTACCTGCAACTGTTTTGAAATTTTGGAATTTAAACTCTCGCTCTCCCCGACAACAGTTACTTTAACGCAATACTCCCATCTCCTGTGAGCCATTTCAAATTCTTTCTCGTCGAAAACTTTGTTCCCATTTGAAAATTTCCTTGTCGTTCGAAACCATGTCGTAATTGTGTTGTGCTTGTTGTCTCTGACCACACTGCAGTTCCACACAAAAGTTTAGAAAAATCAGGCAAGTTTATTTGAGGTTGTCCAGTTGGTTTCACATAAAGGATGCGGTGCCTGATTGATTGAGTTGGGTTCAGAGTCATTGTGTGAGATCCCATAATTTTATATATTATTTAGAGTTATTAGAATGAACTATAGTTAGACGTTATGCAGGTACCGATCAATTATCACATAATATGTCCCATTTTAAATTATTATCTTTTTCTTTAGCAGCCATGTAGGTTACAGGAGGTGGCTTAACAAGGCCATGCAATATGAGGTAATGTGATGTATTAGGAGCGAATAAGCAATCTAGTTGCTGAGTGTTCCAAGCTATAATTTGGACGTGGCTTCAAATAACCTTAGGTTGCTGCACCGTATCATTAATCCTTTACTGGGTTGACACCTTGCATAACTAGTGACTAAGATCTTGATACTACAATAGGTATCGCGAGGAAAGTATACCTTCATACACACGTAAGAGATTACGGATAGGACTTCATATATTTTATTGTATATTTTCCTTGGTCCCTAAGTGTTGGAGCCAAATTTTCCTACTATAAATAAGAGTAGTGCCGTATCATTTTTTCAAACGTGAGTACACTGAGGAATGTTAGAGTTTGCATGCAATGCATGCAAATTGTTAGAGAGAAAAAGAAATAAAAGGAGTTAGCTAGGGTTGGTTATGTGGGAATCGGTATATAGTTCTCTTGCCAAAGCTTGGATTATCAAGGTGAGTGGTTTATGTAATGTGTTTAAAAGTTCTTATTTCGATAAATGAAAACCACGAACTATTGTGGGTTTTATCTATTTATAAATCTCTATCTATTTCAAGTCAAACATTTTGGATTTGTTGAAATGTTTTGGAGTTATTATATATCGTGATATGTGGATTATTTGGAAATGTTCATGGAGCATGAGAACTTTAGTGTTGCATTAATCTGAGGGATAAATGTAAACTGCATACGGGGACAATAGGGCAGATGGCCATTAGGGGTCACGTGGTGAGTTACAATTTATGAAGGATATAATGGACACATAAAGTGATGATGTGATACGGAATTATGTGGCTAAAGCATTGATATTATTATTCTATTTTATAGTGTGATTAAAATGGCAAACTTGACTAGCATATTACATATTCTACTCATTGAGCGACGGTGGTTGTTGCTCACCCCTCACCTATTATTTTACAGATGAGTTATTTGGCATGATAGGTGTTAGAAGAGCTAAGGTTGGGATTGAGGAGAAGTTTAAGGATTTTAATTTAATATTTTTGTACACCGTGTAAGGATTTTGGAGTTATTTTTATAAGAGGAGTTTGTTTTTTCAACCCGTGTCAATTTCCTTTTTATTTTTGAGCTTTTAACTCACATTTTGGATTCGGATTCAGAGTTATTTTTCCTCCGACCCCGGGTCTAGGGCGTGACACATTACTTCCTCAGTACTCCTCATACTTCATACCCCAAGGTAAATTTGAAATTTGGTGAGTTTGGAAATTTGGAACCTTAGATATAAATTTGTTGTTTCTGTAAATTTGATTAATTAATCTAGTGTTTAAGGTTCATTATGCATGTTCGTTGATGAAATTAGTTGAAATTGGTGGATATTTGTGGAATTTTTGGGTTGGATGCGGGCTTATGAAATGTTGTTGACAGGTTGTGTACAAGGGCTAGGTCGTTCACTTTTGTTTTGTTGAAGTTCTATTGTTGAGTTGGGAACAATTTGTGTTCATGAAAACTTTGTTAATTTTCTGAATTAACTTGATATTGCTTAAGTCCTGATGCTTTGTTTACGGTAGATGTATTGTTATACAAACTTGTTGACAGGTCGTGTTAAGAGTATACAATGTTGAACTTGGCTATGTTTAGAGTATATATTGTAGAATTTGATTATGTTGAACACTTGTATTGTTATGTACAGGAGATGGCAACTTAGGGCGGTTTCAAGTAGCAACAAAAGAGGAAGAACCGTATAAGGGAAGGTTAACAACCCTTCTCAACCAAGTCATGTGCTAGGAGTCATGCGTCAAAAGTTTAATGACGCACAACTTGCTACCTTTAGGGCATCATGCTTTGGACACTTAGAGCATGTCGATAGATTGGCCTTCAGTGGCTAATTGGTGCATGAATTGTCGTTTCGTAGAGTGGATAATAAAGGGGTGAAAGACCTAGAGGGACTCATGTATTTGATAGGCTGTGAAGGGACCTAGTTTACGAAGAAGGATTTTCACCTCATTATGAGTTTCGTTGTAACAAATAGTGGATGCGGCAAGGGTTGCTCCACCCTTGCTGTGGCCTTGCCTTTCTCCTCTTCTTTGTGCAGCAGCTTTTCATCCTTCTTTTGGCTTGATTTGGGTGGTTGTGGGGTGGTTCCAACTTCCTTGCCACTTTTTAATGTGATAGCATTGGCGGTTTCAAATCCTCCTCGTGGATTCACAATGGTTGAACTAGGCAGTTTGCCTTGTTCTTTAAACTGACCCATGAACTCCACGATCTGCCCCATTTGCTTCTTCAATTCATCCACCTTTTTAGCTTGATTTTGCATCTCTTTGGCTTGATTTTGTACTCCCTGCATCAAAGAGGTGAGTAATTGAATAACTTTATCATTATCCAAAGACATACCTGAATTTGGTTAAACCGGAGGTGGTTGAGGTTGCATTGGTGTGAATGCCTTTGAAATATCCCAGGGGGTGGTGGACGAAATCCTCCTTGTTGTTGAGGTTGTTAAGGCTCCCTCCACTTCATGTTTGGATGATCTCTCCATCCTGGATTGTAAGTGTTGGCGTATGGATCATATTTTGGCTGAGTTTGACCTTGAAAGCCTACAGCATGGGCACTTTCCCATCCTCCATTCTCTATCAATTGAGGATATTGCTCAAAGGGGTGTCCTTGCATAGTGCACACGTCACATACACTTGCTTTTTTCATTTTGGATCCATCAACAACCTATGACATAAGAACAGTGAGATTAGCCAATTGAGATTGAATTTCAGAAATTGCACTTACCTCATTCACTTGTGGTTGTTGCCGTGGGGTGTCCCTTTGTCCAACTCATTTGTATTGTTGTGCATTCAAGGCTCGGTTTGCAATTAAAGTCTTGGCATCAATTGGTGTTTTGTCAACCAAAGCTTCTCCCGCTGATGCATCTAGCATTTGTCTCTCAATTAGAAGAAGTCCTTCGTAGAAATATTGAATTAGAAGCTCTTCTTTCATTTGATGTTGAGGGCATGATGCAACAAGAGTCTTGAAACGCTCATAATATGCTGGAAATGACTCTCCTTAGTTTTGTTGAATGCCACTAATCATCTTCCTCAAAAGAATGACTCTTAAAGTGGGGAAGAATTTTGCTAAGAATGCTCTCTTCATGCTTTCCCAAGATGTGACAGTTCCAGGTGCTAATTCATAGAGCCAATCTTTAGCCTTTTCCAAAAGAGAGAATGGAAAAGCTTTCATCTTCAAAATATTCCCATCCACATTAATGGGTGTCATACTCGAGCATACTACTTCAAATTTCTTTAAATGCTTGTTTGGATCCTCCATGGACAGCCCATGGTACTTTGGAATGTGATGTAGCAAGCTAGACTTCAATTCGAACTCATCGGTCTTGTCTTGAGCTGCCCTAGGATATTGAATGCATAGGGTTACGACATTGTCCAATCTCAAGGTTGAAAGTTCCTTGATTGTTCGATTATCTGCTACCATATCTTATTCTTCTCTAATTCCCTTGCCATAACCTCCTCTTCCTCTTCTAGTTCTTGTTCTTCAAGCTCAGGTTCAGGGCTAGGTGGATTAAATTCTTGTTGATCTTCTTCCTTCTCAAAGTCCGTTCAAAATCATCATCCAAGTCTAAGATATTTGCACAAACAGGTTGAGAGCTTTGAGTCATAAACTAGTACCTAAAAACAAGAAAACAAAACAAAGTCAAAAACTAAGATTAAAAGACACGAAAAAGAAACAAAAAGAAACAACGGGGGATTAGCAAAGTTGCTAATCCTCGGCAATGGCGCCAAAAATTTGATGTGATATCAACTAGCACTCAAATAAACCCTTTTATTAACAATTGTAGTAAATATGTAAGTAGGGATCGTTCTAGGTCCGGGATTAGGAGGGATTGCTAATCTACTCTAAACTGACTTAAAAACACAAAACTAGGCTTAAGAACACTTAATTAGACTCAAAGAACTCAAAACAAACTAAAAAGACTCAAAACAACACAAAACAATAAAAAAGACTCAAAACAGACACTAGGACTTTAGACGAATTCTAACTTAACTTTGACTCAAAACAACTAAAGGAAACAAATATAAACAGGTTCTAACTAAGTAAACACGAAATATTAAAAGGGGGGGGGGATTGATTTTGACGAACTTAAAGTAAAACAAATAGATTTAAAGACTTAAACAACTTTGGACGAAATTAGGTGAATTTATGGGTGATCAGCTAGCTAGAGGGTCCTTCTCTACACATGACACACTTGCATACAAATTGATTTCCAGTTGCTTTTTCAATAAACCATGAATCTCAACACCCCAGATTAACCGTGAATAGCACTAATTAACCTTCAGATTTTCCTTACGTCATTGAATTGGATGGAATACGCATCAGCAACCAAATTATTCTTCAATAGTTCTCTACATGAACAACATAATAGAGATACAATCAAAGATCATTAAGCTTTGTGAAAATCATAAGCATTGACAAGACATTCATAACTATGAACAGCATGATACTCCTGCCAGAAATTTACTTAACACGATTGTGACTAGCTACCTCCACTACTTATGAATATAAGTTCATAACGATTATGTGAAACTCTCTTATATTCTAGCATCAAATTCATGCATGCAAACTAAGTGTGCACCCTCAATCAACATACAAGAATAAGTTATCAATCAAGCAGTTAAGCAAATTGCATTCATGGTTTATGAAATCACAACTGGAAGTAATCAATTCTAATATTGCAAATATAATCATGGTTTCAATGTCTCCTCTAGCCAAAATGAGTTTAGCTCCTCATGTTCATAGCAAAACGAAGAAAACTTAATTAAACATTGAAAACAAAAGATTGAATACACCTAGAAATGCTCCAACAATCCAACAATCTTGAATGGCAGGCACGACTCCAAGCTATCCTCTCTCCTTCTTCTTTGCTGCGGCACAAGGTGGTTGTGTATGAAATTTGGTGAAGGATGGATGGATGGATAGGTTAGATGGTGGTGAAAGATGGATGAATGAATGGTTGTGAATGGATCTCTCCCTTTTTGTGCGGCAGATTGTGTATATAGTTTAGGAAAAATGCATGGCATTAACTAAATGTTTTAGGAAAGATTTGGACTCTAAATCCTCAAGGAAAAAGGGTAATTAAATCAAAATCCAAGAGAGAAAAGGGAATGAACGGTGCGGCAAGGAATGGGAACTAGGAAAGGTGATGCCTTGCATGGCAAGGGAAAGGGAAAAGAAGGTAAAGGTGCGGCATCCCTCTTTGACTAGGATTAGGGCTTCTAGAACTTATATTTAAGTGTCCTAAATTAATTGGGAACCCCCCAACAACTGGAATTTAAGTAGGAAAAGATTGGGATTGACTAAGTCAACATAAGGAAGTTTGACTCATGTTTCCTTCTTTGTAGCTGATTCCTTTTCTTCCAAGTCTTGAATTAATTTCTTCCATCTCTTTAGTAGATTCGTAGCCTTTCTTGAACTTCAATTTCGTCCATCCACCTTGCTCCATGCATGTGCTATCCATTCCAAGCCCAAAATGCTCCAAATTGCACTTTCTTGCCACTTTAGTCAATTGGACCTACAAACACACGAAAATAGCTTAAATCACTATAATAAATAGAAACTAACCAAGTAAATGCAAGGAAATAGACTAGCAAAGTTGCATAAATATGCTCCTACCAGGTTGAGCCTTCCGACATTAGGCTTTTGATTTAGCATGATCATGAGAAATTTGGTTTCGTTGGAGAGAGTAGCAAGGGTAAGTGTAGGAAGGGCAAAGGTAAAGTGAAGACCGTCTTCAAGAAAATGAGCAAAAAGATTTCGGTGACTTTTGTTAAGCTTGAAAGGGCTTTTAAAGAATGCAGAAATGAGGATGATGCGTTGCAGATGGGGTTGGTATACTTCGCCGAGACTGTCTTGATAAGGGCGAAGATCGAGTAATGTGGCTATGAACCTAGGCTACTCCCATCTTGTAGAGGTCATAGATAGGTTCAACAGTTATTCATGGGGTGCAATATCCTTTAAACAACTACAACATAGCCTCTCTTTTGCTGCTTCTATGAGAGGGAAAGGAAGAGTGGATGGTGAATGTGGAGGGAGATGAGGAAGAGGAAGAAGAAGGCAGGGGAAGTAAGAGGATGCATAGATCAGTGGGCACAGAGACTCGAGTCCCCCTCCAATATCTTCATCGTTGTTTAAATTGTATTTCTTTCTGAGTGTTTTTGTGTGGGTCCTTTTCTTCTCTTTACATTTAGCATTTTCTTTCGGGACGAGTACGGTCTTGTTTTTATACTAATTTTATTCGTTTCGGCCTAATGGCTTTGATATAATTCATTCATGCTCAGTGTCTTGAACATTTCTATATTCAGTCATTTAAATTTTCCTTTTTAATATTGGGCATCAGCAGTACTTAAAAAAAAAGTCAAAATCTAATCATTCACTTTTAGTTTGTACTTTATTGCTGCAAACTTTCACGGTTTATGGTTGACAAAATGGTTGGGCTGTCATTGTTTATTGTAAATTATGGTGTTATTGCAGTCCTTCCCCATTTTTTAATTTTTAACAGCTTCTTGTGTCAAATCTATTTAATGCATTTTCTTCATGCTAAGCATGTTTTTTCTTATGTTGTCATGTATAATAATTATCACTTGTATAACTTTTGCAGGATATTATCGAGGAATGAGAGTAGGATAGGATAATTGTATTGTATAATAGAATACTTTTGTATAACCATTGTACTTATACATTTTTTTCATTACCTATCAGTGAAGCATTATTTTTGTAACAATTTTTGTATTTTTCAATTTATTATTATTTTCTATAAATTAAAAGTCTCAGCCGACGAAGTTAATTTTGTCGGTAGAGGACAACTGTCTTGACGAAATATCTTTGTCGGCAACATCTCTTGTTGACAAAATGATGCATTTTGTAGGCTTGAAACACCCCTCTACTGACAAATACCTTTGTCGACAAATTATTTTGTCGAAAGTTATCATGGTGACGGTACAGTTTGATGGTTGAGATTTGTCGCCTTAAAACTGAGCTGATGAAATATAAAAAATCGTCTAGAAAGGTGAAATGGCCGATGAATTTTTTCGTCGGGAAAGACTCTTTACTTACAAACTAATTTTATCAGTAAAGTCGAAATTTCTATACTTCATTCCCTTTTCAGCTCTTCCGGTTTTATATGTGAGGAATGATGTTCATTGACTGGAGTTCTTCGACTTGTAGTTCTCCATATTATGGATTTTTCTTTAAATTTTATTATTATTTTTGTTTTGAAACAGACGGACAAATAGGGATTAGGCAAGGTTGATGTGGTGTGTAAATAAACAATGTACGGTGAATGTAAAGAGTGAGGAGTGTAAGGACAATATAAGAAAGGGTGTGGGATGTATTTTGATAAGTTGTAATTAAAAAGTAGATGTAAAGTATATTCATTAATATGTAGATGTATTCAATAATGCTTGGATGTTTCAATAAGTGTAGATAAAAAAAAAAAAAAAGGAGAAATTAGGTTATCATCCTTCCTTTTGCTACTTCATTGATTAAAATCCTATTCATTTTCAATTTTTGATCAAGGTCCTTGGGTATTATAACTGTTTGGAAAATATATTTTCATTTCACAAATGAATAAGATTACAATATGAGTATATATACAAGTTGTGAGCCAAACAAATCACAACAGTTTCTAACTAAGAGAAAACTAACCATAACAAACTAACAGTTTTCCTTAGCCTCTAAGTATTATCCCTTGAAGATGAATTTACAATATTATCCTTAATATCCCCCATCAAACGAAACTTGAGAGATCGAAGTGGAAGTTTGTCACGGAGGAATAGAAATCTGGGCTTGGACAGAGACTTGGTACATATATCAGCCACTTGGTCTTGTGAGCAGATGAAATGAAGAGAGACTTGTTGTGCCAGGACCTTTTCACGGATGTAGTGATAATCAAGCTCGACATGGTTGGTCCGAGCATGGAAAACATGATTCTTATCAAGAGACATAGCAGAGACATGGTCACACCAAAGTTGAGGACAGTAAGGTAAACTATACCCAATATCAGTGAGCAGTTTACAAATCCAAGTGATTTCAGAAGCAGTATTGGCAAGGGATCGATATTCTGCCTCAGTGGAGGAACGAGCAACAGTGAGTTGCTTTTTAGCACTCCAACTGATAAGGGAGTGTCCCAGATAGATGCAATAACCTCCAGTAGAGCGCCTATCTAACGAACAACCTGCCCAGTCAGCATCTGAGAAGGCTGTGAGAGATGGAGGAGAAGAGGATTTAGTAAACCAAAGGCCAAGATCAATAGTGCCCTTAAGACAACGCAGGATGCTCTTGACAGCTTGAAAGTGAGACACTCTTGGAGTATGCATGAACTGATAGACAAGATTGACAGCAAAACTGAGATCGGGCCTTGTCCAGGTTAAGTATTGAAGAGCACCGACCAAGGAGTGATACTGGGTAACATTCTCAAGAAGAGGAGAGTCATGATCAAGTTTGGAGGTGCTAAGGGGTGTACCACAGGGCTTCGCACCAGCCATGTTTGCTTTAGTAAGCAAATCAAGGATGTATTTGGTTTGAGATAAGAAAATACCAGTAGAAGAATGCTTGACCTCAATGCCAAGAAAATAGTGTAAAGCTCCAAGATCCTTGATGGGAAACATAGCACTGAGTTGTTGAATCACAGTTTGACAAGCAACAGATGAAGGACCAGTAACCAGAATATCATCCACATAGACAAGGATAAATATTAAAGAAGGATCCGTTTTGACAAAGAGTGAGTGGTCACTTTGAGAGCCAACAAAGCCAAGAGAATGAAGGGCAGCATGCAGTTTATCATACCAGGCTCGAGGAGCTTGTTTCAGGCCATATAAGGATTTATGGAGCTGGCAAACATGATTCGGGTGAGTGAGATATGTAAATCCAGGAGGTTGCTGCATAAAAACTGATTCAGAAAGAGTACCATGCAAGAAAGCGTTGCTGACATCAAGTTGATTCAAGAACCAGTCAAATTGAGCAGCTAAAGTGAGGAGAATACGAATTGTCACAGGTTTAGCCATAGGGCTAAAAGTCTCAGTGTAGTCAAGGCCTTCTTGTTGATGAAAGCCCTTGGCAACAAGTCGGGCCTTATAACGATCAATAGATCCATCAGGTTTCCATTTAATCCAGAAAACCCATTTGCAATCAACAATGTTTTGAGATGGATGTGAAGGAACAAGAGACCAGGTATGAGTGTGTAAGAGAGCAGTAAATTCTTCCTGCATTGCATTGCGCCAATGTTGATGTTTGGATGCTTGGAGATAAGTGGTGGGAAGATAATCTGGTAACAAATGAGAGGGAAGTGGATGTTTAGTGACAGTGAAGGCTCGAGGCCTGTATATACCAGACTTTGAGCGGGTTTGCATAAGGTGAGTATTCAAAGGGGTTGGGGAAGAGGCAGTGGGTGGGGAATCTGGGAAAGAGGCGGGGTGAGGAACAGGTGGAGGGGATAGGACAGGTTGATGTGTAGGTGCAGGTGGATGGGATAGGACAGGTTGATGGGAAGGTGCAGGTTGAGAGGAAATTGGAGGGATTGAGGTCAAAGTGAGAGAGGATGATATGGAAGGGGTTGAGATGTTAGATGGAGGTTGGAAAGAGATAGGAGTAGCAGGGAGAATATGGAATGGAAAAATGGTCTCATCAAATAACATATGCCGAGAGATGTAAAGTCTCCCTGTGACAGGATCAAGGCATTTGTATCCTTTATGGTTGAGACTGTACCCCAGAAAGACACAATGCTTGCTTTTAGCATCCAGCTGGAAGAAATATAAGGCTTCAACCATGGGAAGCATAAGCAGCCAAAGACTTTTAGTGTACTGTAACTAGGTGCCTTCTGAAAAAGAGACTCCCAAGGTGAAGAGCGAGATAGAGTAGGCAACCTATTGATGAGATAGATTGCAGTTGCAAATGCTTCAACCTAATATAGATGAGGAACTTTAGAAGCTGCCAAGAGAGTCCTTGCAGTTTCCACAAGATGGCGATGCTTGCGTTCTGCACATCTGTTTTGTTCAGGAGTGTGGGGACAGAACAACTGACGTTGAATACCATGCTGGGCCAGGAAATTGGAAAATGAATTGCTCATGAATTCACCACCAGAATCAGATCGCAAGTCAATAATTTTTGTGCACAGAACATTTTCAACCAAAGACTTGTATTGCATGAAACAAGATAGTACATCAGATTTATATCGTAGAGGGTAGAACCAACAGTATCTGGTAAAGTCATCCACAAATATGACATAGTACCTGAAACCTTCCTTAGAAGTAATAGGAGAGGGACCCCAAACATCTGTATGAATGAGTTCTAGTGGTTTCGTTGTAATACTAATGGTAGATACAAATGGCAACCTAGAACATTTGCCTAATACATAAGATGAGCAAAGAGAGGTACTCTTATTCTGTAGCATAGAAATACTAGAGGTAGGAGCGAGCTTATTGAGAATGGTGACAGAAGGATGACCCAATCGTCCATGCCATAGATTTCTGGAAGCTTTTGGAGCAGCAGTGAGAGCCAGACGCTTGTCAGAAGTACGAAAATGCAGAGGAAATTGTTAGAAACCATGTTGCACAGGACCTTTAATATGCATCCTCCCCGAAAAAAGATCCTTCACAATGAAGTGAGAGGGATAAAGATGCATGAAGACTTGATTATCAAGTAAAAATTGATGTGCAGATAGAAGATTGTGTTTCAGAGCAGGCACATATAACACAGATTTGAGTGCAAAATTACTAGGTGAAGCAGTAAGAAGAAAAGAGCCAGAATGAGTGATAGGCAAACCTTTGCCATCACCAATATACACTTGTTCAGGGCCTTTGTAAGCTTCAGGATTCTGAAGGGTGGCATAGTTATTGGTCATGTGAGAGGTGGCATCGGAGTCGACAATCCACGTAGAAGAAGGATTGGAAGTGCTAGCAGCCAAAGCCGATTGAGAGGACTTGTGATTATAGTGAGGATCCATGCGATGAGGACAGTTGCAAGCTTCATGGTCAGATTGATGATAGATTTGACAAGAGAGTTCTCGGTTGGATGAAAAACCAGGGCGAGCACCACGATTGGACCGCTGATTATTGCCTCGATTAAAGTGGGGGAACCTTTGAGTATTAGATTGCCTGAAATTACCTCGATTATGATGATTACTCCGATTAAAATTGCGATCCAGTCCACGACTTGGATTGTTGAAAGAGGATGAAAACTGAGCAACATGACATTGAGAGATAGAATTGATAGGCAAAGGTAGAAGACCAGTGGAGGTGTTGTAAGCCTGAAAGGAAGACACATGTGTACTTTGCTTGCGATTGGTCAGTTGAATCTCTTTGCTGAGAAGCAAACCATGTAACTCATCAATAGTTGTAGAACTGAGACGAAATTGAATATCATCCACAAACGAATCAAACTCAGGGGGTAAGCCATGAAGAATCACAGAAATTAATTCAGAATCGTCAACTGGAGCACCAGCATTGGCAAGAGCATCTGCAATTTCCTCAGTGCGTTGAAGATATTGTGCAGCAGTGAGATTGCCTTTAGTAAGACTCCGAAGGCGAGATCGGAGTTCATGAATGTGAGAATGTGAGGCAGCGGCAAGACGTGACTCCAATTTGGCCCAGAGTTTGCGAGCCAAGGAAACTCCAACAGTGTAGGGGATTAAGGATTCAGAAAGAGTAGAGTTGACCCAGATGAAGATGTTTTGATCATTCTCATACCAGGCAACATACGCCGGATTGAGATTGCGAGTGCTGGAGGAATCAGTGAGAAATTGAGGCGGTGACACCATAGATCCATCAATCAGCCCGGTGAGATTGTAACGACGAAAAATTGGAGCGAAGAGAGCACTCCAGGTCAGGTAATTGGTAGTGGTGAGCTTAATCGGAACCATAGATCCAATGTTTTGGACCGTAATCGAAGAATTAGGGTTTGACGATACAATTAATGTAAATGTTTGAGATTCTGAGGCCGAGGAGGAATCTAACGCCATGATTAGGGATACAAAAATCAGAGAGAAAGATGATTAAGAGTAGATAATCGCAAGATCAGAGACGAGCAAGATCGAAGAAAATCGATCGGCAAGAAAAGTGAAGAGGGAAGAGGAAAGAGAGAAGAGCAGAGAAGGGGGAAGATTTGGGATCGAAAAGGTCGTGAGACTTAGGCGGGTGATACCATGTTTGGAAATTATATTTTCATTTCACAAATGAATAAGTTTATAATATGAGTATATATACAAGTTGTGAGCCAAACAAATCACAACACTTTCTAACTAAGAGAAAACTAACCATAACAAACTAATAGTTTTCCTTAGCCTCTAAGTATTATCCCTTGAAGATGAATTTACAATATTATCCTTAATAATAACATCATTAATTATTTCAATAATAAAATATATTCATTTAATGTTAAAATGTTACAATTAGTATATTTATATTTATGACTAAATTTTTATCATATATTTTTAGCTTTAGTTTGTACCCATTTTTAATTTGTAATTCTTTTTTAATTTGTACCAATTTTCTTTTCAGTTTTAATTTGTACCCATATATTAATTTCTTTTTGTGCCCATATTTTTTAAAGTTTATTTGTATTTGTACCCATATATATTTTTTTATTTGTACTTTTTATTTTGCTAAATGTACCCATGCTAATTATATGTACCCATTCATGTAAAACTTTTTAATCTTAAAATGTACTCATTCTTAAATATACCAATTTGTTATATGTAAAATGTACCCTTTTTTTTGGGAGGTGTTATTGGCACTCCAAAAACTTATTCTACACTCCTCACAAATGTAATTTTTCTTTCCTAATATAGAAAGTTTGGAGTGTATAATGAGATTTTTAGAGTGCTAATAACAATTCCTTTTTTTTATATATATAATCTATTCAATTTTTTTCTAATCCATTTTTAAACTTATATGGGTACATTCTTTTTTGTTTGATTTTAAAATGTATCAATGTCAAGTTTAATCGAAGAAATTTACTAATGTTATTAAACCTAATATCTTTTTCTTTTTTCGTGATTTTGAAGAATGTACCCATGTTTTGATACAATAATGTTTTTGGTTAATTTTGTTGAATGTACCCATGTTTATATATATACACACACACACAATAGTATATTTATATTTTAATATTTTTAATCCCACAAATTTTGGTTTTTTTATTTAAAATCTTATTTATATAATTAAACAACTAAAATTTCTAATTTTTAATTTTAAACAATATAGTAACGTACATAGAAATAAATTATCACATTAATTTCAGGGACCTCGATCAAAAATTAAAAACCAACAAGGTTTCAATAAAAAAATATTCATAACTAAGGACTGCATCCAAAGTATCCCAAAAAAAAACCTTAATAATGATAATATATGTATATATATATATATATATATATATATATATATATATATATCATCATTCATACAATACAATACAAGGACATTGTATTGCTTAGCCGTTTTATTATTACCCGCTGTTATCGATCTTAAATTATCCAAACAAAGAAAAGATCTTACTACATTCATAACAATTTATCATCATTCATTATTATATATAGTAGTATAGTGGTACATATTATTAGATAAGAACAAAGACCAGTTCAAACTAGAGTTTCTCAAATCCCAGCGAGCGTCCTTTGGTCCTTCCAATCCCGCGTGATACACGTAAATATAGTCCAAAAAACCCAAAACCAAGAGCGATATTTCGAACTAAATTCCTAACTTCCTAGGTAGCTGGTAGTTTGGTAGGAAAAGGATGACCCTATATGCTATATAATAAAAGCCAAAAGTAGAATTTCGTAACAATGAAATGATATGATCCTAACGGTGGTCATATACAGTGAATCAGTGATGGTGGTCCAAATTACAAGTAGCCAATATTCTCGAGCTATCTTCCCTCCGCTTAACGTCATATTAGCCAGTTGCTAATAGCCATATCACTTGAAGAGATGCTCTTTAAAGCAATTAAAATACAAGTTTTATTGCCTTTTTTGTTGACCGATGAATTAGTGATAAGACTATCTCTCTTTCTGCATGCTAATTCTTTTCTGTCGTCCATCAGTCTCTTGTTACTTTATGGAGATCTTTTGTATGATTGATACTCGAACGCCCATGCCTGTTGCCTGGAAGGCGCGTGTATACGTATCACAGTGCTGCTGCAAGTTGCGAGCAGTGGCTTAATTTTCTTGTTTGATGACTTCGGGACGTATCGTGTTTGCGTGTACTGCGTGTTCACTTCCCATTAGACCTAAATAATTTTGAAAAAAGAGAGGACTTTTTATCCAAAATGATTCTTGAGATTATCTTAACTCTCAACTTTAGTTATTGACAATAAAAATCAGCAAAGTAGTTCATGAGTTTGTCTAATGTAAATCATTTTAGTGAAAAATTTATCAATATTCATCCTTCGTAAAAAGCTGAGTTGAGCCTTTAATGAATATTTTCATTTCATGTAATCTCTTCATTATTATTATTTTTTTAAATGACATTATTTATCATTCTACACAAATTTTAACCTTATACCACCACTGCCTTAACCACAACCCCACCACTACCACCACAACCACAACTGCCACCACCGACTTCATTGGCTCCACTGTCACCACGACCACAACCGCCACCACCACATCCCACTATTGGTACTACCCACGGACCTCCCCCCCCCCCCCCCCATTGGTGCTACCAGCACTGCCCAAGACATCGCTGTCGTCATCACCACCCTTACTTTTTATTATTATATACAATTATATCACTTTTACATTAAGATTTACCAAACATTTTCACACAACTTTTCATACTCCAAACACTTTTAAAATACAATTTATTAGAAGCTCATTTATTTTATTTTACAACTGATTATTTTTAAAGCACAATAGCTACAATTTTTTTAAATTTTTATTTTTTTAAACATAGTAATCTGTAGCTTATCTTGTTTCATCGAACAATAATTTGTAAGAAAATAATGATGCTATTCGTAGCACATTTATTATGAAAAGTTTACTATATTCCAATAAATAACATCCATCTGATGAGTGAATATTAAGATAAGAGCAGAAATTCCAATGGCCACTCTTGAAAAAAAAAAAAAAAAGTTAAACAAACTACATTTGAATGCTAGAGATTTGAAGTGCGTGACGAATTTGGTTCATCCAATTGTTTTGGGCCGCAATCTGAGACTGTTGGGCGGCAATCCACTCCTTTAGGTCTACCACTTCAAATGTTAGCGTTTCGACCTCTTCTGTTCTTTGCCTAGAGGATGAGGCAGATGGTCCTGAAGGCGGGCTTTCCCATGCCCCCGGTGAACATTCCTAGGCCGATGACCAAGGGTCTGATCGAGTGTGTTTGTCATGATCTGAAAACCAGCATCC
The DNA here is from genome assembly GCF_019419815.1 of Pyrus x bretschneideri. Taxonomy (NCBI): domain Eukaryota; kingdom Viridiplantae; phylum Streptophyta; class Magnoliopsida; order Rosales; family Rosaceae; genus Pyrus; species Pyrus x bretschneideri. The sequence continues at coordinate 662,237 of NW_025999613.1, read as the reverse complement.
TTAGGGGGAAACACCTCCTTGATTGGGGTCTCTAGGGGAAGATGGGAAGCCACCTCCTCTAGAATGGTCTAGCCCTTCTCCACCATGGTGGACTAGAAAAATGAAATTAATTAATTAATTTGAATATAGATGTAATTAATATTAATACTAATTGAATATTAAAAAATTGAAATAACTTACATGAAGCTGCTCCGTCAGCTTATCCCCGGGCCAAACGTACACCTCCTTGAACATGTCAATTTCAGGAAACTTACACCCCCTGAAAAAATTTAAGAAGTGTTAACATAGATTACCAATTGTGTAATAAAGAGTAAAAAGATTGAAAACTTAAAATAAATATACGGTTACCTTACGTCGATCCTTCAACCTATAAGAGAAGCGTCGTGAGCCAAATCGATGAAGAAGTTTTTTCTTCAACCGATTAATCGAGTTTGCGTTCACTTTTTTCCTTTGAATTAAAAAAAATGTGTTAGTTTAGATATTTATAACAAATGAATGAAAAAATGAAAATTTTATACGTACGAGGTATTTCTCGTCTTGAAAATGGCTATAGAGCCCCATTCATCTCGGCAATCCACCAACTCTATTGGGCACACAACTGCTAGAGCGACCTTTAGACCGTCATATAGCTCATAATGCTTGTGGAGGTTGCTCTTCAATTGAGTGAACCTATCGGAGCAAAGGTCGTTAATGTACTGCATTTGATTGGCATCGAGGTTGGAGAGCTTATAGTGATGCTACAAAGCTCAACAAATAAATAGTAGTTAAAATTTAAAATCTTTGTATACTTTAATAAAAATTTAGTATTTAAGGTTGAAAATACTTATCGATAATTCATGAAGAACGACTTCCTTGACTTCAAGTGGGACAGCTTTCCATGACTCCCACATGAGGGGGCAATGGTTCTTGATAATTGAGCCAATGTCGGTGGCCAATGCACTGTGCTGCTCCTTTGTTGTAGCCGCACGATGTCGAGGATCCCATGTAATGGTAATCTTCTCGGTCATGATGCGAGTGGTCTGTGACATCTTAAGTAGTCTGCAAGGGCCCTTCGTTTTTTTATTTTTGAACTACCAAACAAACAAAGTAAATATTAGATGAATTCTATTTTCTACTGAATATTCGGCAGAACCTCCCCTAAAACTATAACATTTCCTAAAACCTGTTGACAATATAACAACAAAAATAACACATCCACCCAACAATTCAAACAATTTATACCAATTGGGGATGTTAAAACAAAATTTACAACTTGTTGATACGACTTCACACTACGAGTTTGCAACAAGTTTTGGCTTCCAAGGACAAGTGTGCCAACTTAAATTGTTTACAGTAGTGATTCTACTAATATAGCAAACATATGTTTGTGGGATTACAAGAACTGACAACAATAGAGGCAAAGCACTCAAAGTGAAGTTCTTAGTAAGTTCGTTCTAATTAATGGGAATGTGACAGTTTTGAAGGTTCAAGCATGCCTACAGACTAATGTCAATGTTGCTTTGACCATCATGAAACCAGAAGCAAGCTTATCAATGGACAAAGCAAGCTTACCTGTATGGGACCCTTCTCTATGGACAGAGGAAGCCTAACCAGACTGCTGAGCCTCCTCAGAACTCTGGGCCCGTCGATGAGTCCGCCGAGCTAAGGTACAGGATGCGTCACTAAAGAAGTCGATGATGCAGGAGCTGTAGACACCGTTAGCCCCAAAGGCATGACCGGAGGGACACCCGTCGTGCCCATATCAGGTGTGGAGGTGGCAACAACACTATCTTCTGGAGAAGGTGTCTGACTACCCCTACTAGCTGCCTGCCGGTTTGATATTAAGTTCGACATCTACAAAAACAATTAATAAAAAAGTTACATTCTACTACTTCAATATAGTTTGGATATACTAAAAAATATCCTAACCTTGAAGCAAAATAAGATATATCTTTAATTTCAGTAATACCATTAAAGAAGGAATCGAATTATCAAATTACCCATACAACCACAAACTATGTATTCATGCACTATAGGAGCATTTATAGTATCCCACATGCCTATATCTATAATCAATTTACATGCCTTATGCAAACATATATGATAAACATGAAAAAGAAAATTTAAAAGGACAAAACAGTTTGCAAGACAATGCAACTTGTAAGGAATCGATGAATGATGGAAGAGGGCAAGCATGTACTTATTCTAGCTGAAGGTAGGATGAATATACGTGTGTGTGTACTTATGTATCATATTCATGACTTGGACAAAGGGAGGGGCAGACAACCCACATCTCCACATATGAATCAAGTTTTGTTCAGCAATTGTAGACAAAGTTCGAAAAAGAAAAAAACAATCATGAATCTGTTTAGATATCATCTTATTATATGCATTTCATTTCACACATATAAGGTGAATGAAAACATGAGATAGGAATAAAAAAGAGTATTGCAAGGAGCAAGTTTATTCGTAAAAACAAACATACAAATTGACCAATCTACAATGACATACATTATGCAACAAATATATTGAAGGGAAATCGAAAGATAACCTCAAGGTAGAATCCATTAGCAAACCCTAGAATCCACTAAGAATAATTGAGAGAAAACTCACGTTTGTCATGAAAAATCCTTGAAGGTCTTAATGATTAAATAGGAAATAAATAAATAAAATTGTAAACAAAGTTCCAAATACATTCCTAAGTTACAAAACTTGTACAAATTATGAATGGAAGATAGTTACAAAACTTGAACAAACTAACAGCAACTGGTACCATGACAGTTACAAAACTTGCTGCATACCTAACATGTGTAATGCAAATGTGAATGAGGCTAGAATGTGTGATATAGTTGCTCAATGTCTTAGCAAATGGGATGACTATGGTTAAACACAAAGCACATTTGCTAGCCACCAAATAAAATGAGAACTTAGAGCAAAAGCATTCTTAAAATGACATGATGAAATTAATGCCAACTAATTATCAAATGCATGCCATGACAAGGTTAAAACCAACATATTATCAAATCAATAATCTTCAAACACTTTTGGGCATACAACATTTTTATCCCTAAAGAAAAAATAGAATAAACAATTCCTTAGACTGAGAATAATTGTAAACATGTAACAGCATTCTCCAACTGCCCAAAATTTTGGGATAATTCAAGAATTAATTGGACGGTAGTCATGCTTTTGCATCCATTTGCGAAATCCAACTAATTCTCAAACGAGAAACTAAGCTTATATGAACATTGCAAACCATTTTTTGTACATCCATACAAAAATGTTTGCATACAAATACATAAACTCACAATACCTATAAACTACATACAACACAATTTAAATGAATGGAAATTAAATAAGTTAGTTAAGAATAATTATACCTCCAAGACAAATGACAATCCTGACGGCTAGAAATTCCAGCAGGGGAAAGGCAGCTGCTGCAATTGTTTTGTAGCTTCTACCTTTTTGCATTCGGGTTAAGTTCAGTAAAGTGAAAGACTTTGCACTTCAACCTTTTGGTGCCATCCAACTACGCTTTGTCGTGTTTTTATAATACATTGTGTGACGAGCCATAGTTCGTCGCGCATTACTTTTTTTTATTTTTTTTTAACGTTCGTTTTTTGAAAAAAAAAAACATTTTATTTTTCCATTCACTCTTCAATTTTTTTCAAACCACATAAATACTTAATAAATAAAGAACTTATTTCATTATACCATTTGTGCATAATTAATTAATATACATATTTATTAAGGGAAGTGTTATTGGCACTCCAAAAATCTCATTCTACACTCCTCACAAGTATATTTTCCTTTCCTAATATAGAAAGTTTGGAGTGTAGAATGAGATTTTTGGAGTGCTAATAACCATTCCCTTTATCAAAATGCATTAATTTTATTCATAATAAACATTAAGTACATATTTAATTAAGCTCTTCATCCTAAAAAAACTTAAAATTCAAATATAATTATTAAATAAGTAATAAAATAAAAATAAAAAACCCTATTCTACTCATCCGTCGGTAGTTCTACCGTGCGTTGATTGTCAAACTTCCACTCCTGGAAAACGACTTGAACATGTTGTCGATAGCCTTCATTAGATTTGGATCACTTTTGTCAATGTCCCAATTAGGCTGTCATGCAAAAATTAATAAATTAAAAGCTCACTATTATATTATATTTAACAAACATTATTATTTAACTAATAAAATTAACACGTACAGCTAACTCATAAATCATGTGCATCTTTAGCTCCTCGGGGATGGCTCTCCAAGATTCCTAATCTGAAGCACATTTAGTGTGCACCCATGCTCCAACGTCAGACCAAAAGCTGGCGCATTGTTCTGACTTCACAACCCTTATTACTTCGTCAGCAGTGATTCGGAACGTCTATGGCCATAAGTGTGTCGGACCCGCACCGCAACAAATTTCTTCTTGTCTATCAACAAAATATATTCTCATAATACTGAAGCTAAATAAAAAATTTATAAAAAATGCAAAATTACAACGCAAATCTTTTCTGTAACCTTTGCCATCTGTTGTCTTTGAAGAATGCGCACCACTGTCGGCCATCATACCAACAATCAAAGAACGAATTGATTATAATTTGCAGACTTGGTAAGCATTTCCTAAACAAATTGTGAAGAATAAGGAGAGAAAAAGCGCACATTTATAGGAAGGTTAAAGACTTTGTGCGACAAAGACTTTGCCGTGCAAACATTTGCAGTAAATAAGGTATTGATTTCTCTGATTCAGATGCACCAAATACGCTGACCAAAAACTGAACGCCATTTGTGCGACGAAGGCTTTGTCGCGCAAGGTTTTGCACAATGACATCCTTTGTCGCACAAATGTTTTAGCGACGAATGTGATCGATTGTAATTATGAAGTTTACGTAAACATAGATATCTATATTTACGTAAAGTTCATAATTACAAACAAATTTTTAGTTATAATATTTATTCTGAAAATAATTAAAACCTTAAATCAATTGATATTATATTACATTCAATTATTTAAACAACTATGTTTACGTAAATTTCATAATTACAAACAAATTTTTAGTTATAATATTTATTCTAAAAATAATTAAAACCTTAAATAAATTGATATTATATTCCATTCAATTATTTAAACAACCAAACATGAATTAAAGCCTAATTAAGTCCAAATACATAACTTATCAAAAAAACCTTAAATTTAAATATTGTCCTAAAAAACATAAATTTAAAACTACTATTTCGATGGTCCTCCATTCTGCTCGATGTCATAACGGCATCGCTTGTACCCTCCCTTCAGCCCCGCCTCCATCAACTTCATCAACTCTTCGTTTGTATCGTCATCAAGAATATACTTACACTGTTACACATATATGAAAATAATTAATTCCAACGTATAATGAAAAATTTCACAAAATTAATTATTGATCTATCAACAGTATACTTACTAATAATTCATCCATCATCGCATTCTTCACATTCTTGGGCACATATTTCCAAGAACGCCACTCAGCAGTAGGACAATTATTCCGCATGGCTACACCAATCGCATACGTGAACTCCACATGTTGCCTCAAATCATACGGGTTGGCGGGCACGCTCTGATCCTTGTTTTTATCCTCCGTCCTAGAAGGAACAGAATTGTGAAGAATAAGGAGAACAAAATTATGAAAAACAAGGAGAGCAGAAGCGCATATTTATAGGAAGGGTAGAGCCTTTGTGCGACGAAGGCTTTGTCGCGCAAAGACCCACACTATATACAATGTAGATTCCTTTGATTCACATGCACTGAATGGTCTGACTCAAAACTGATTGTAACTTGTGCGATGAAACCTTTGTTGTGCAAATGTTCCTCTAATTCCCATGCGTTGAATGCTCTGCCCCAAAAATTAAACGAGCTTTGCACGATGAAGACTTTGTCAAGCAAAGGTTTCACGGGAAAATCTTCGTCGCGCATTTATTTTCTCTCCAAAAAAAAAAAATCACCCTCAGTGTTCTTACTGGCTTTGCACGATGAACATCTTTTTTTGGTTGTGCAAACATTGTTGCATTGCAAAGTTCTCATCATGCAAAACAAAGATTTTTTTTTTTGCGCAAAATGTCTTTGCGCAACGGATTTTACTATGTTGAGCAAAATTCTATAGCATAAATAGTTTTTTCTACTAATGATACCATATAGTATACACTGTTAGAATCATGGGAAATATTTTTTGACATATTCTTTCGGGCTCACTACATAATGTATTTCAAAACTCGAACCGTCTGTATTATATGCACATAGTACTAAATGGATATGACACAAAGTTCGCAAACTAACTTATTAAGAACTTCACCTAATCTCACCGGAAAAACCAAATAATTTCACTCAATTATGAGAGGTGCATTGGCAGCAACTTGCACATAAAGAAAAACTTAATTTTCGTACGTGTGGAAAATTCCCACTTTATAACAGGCAAGTTAACAAAATTTTATGCCAATTTGTCAGCCTTCGCGGCCGACAGACGAAAGAGTGACGAGCTTGTAGATATCCCAAAAAAAAAATCCAAATTATTGCTCCTGAAAATATGAGATGATAACTACTAAACGCAGTCGCACATACGCCCCACACAAAACGTACGTAGTCGCTCAGTTTTGACATCTATAATTTCTTAGTTCCTTATTGGCTGCTGGTGATGCCAAAAGCCAAAGGTGCCCAGTTGTCAAATGGTTAAATAGCGTGCACAAATTTGTTTTTTGACTTTGTCCAAAAGTCAACCCAGTGAGAAAGCACGTTGGGTTTCAGACAATCTGAGTCTCCTCCTTAATATATAGGAGCAAGCCTTGCAGATTTCTTCTCATCATATTTCTTTACAAACCAAAGTCAGCTGCCTAGCTATTACAAACCTCTCTCTCTCTCTCTCTCTCTGAGATATTGTATGCATGGAGAACTGGGATTTGCAAGCTGTGGTAAGAGGGTGCAATACCGATATTGATGAATTCATGGAGGACTCCCAGATGCCATATTTCTTTGCTCCTTTAAGCCTTCAGGAAGACGACGAGCTTTTTCAAGCTTATTTTCCTCAGGCCTTTGAAGCCACAACTACTTTAGATGAATTGGAGGAGCTTTACAAGCCTTTTTACGCGGTTAATCAAATTACATCCCCACCAACTATTCTTGCCTCCTCCATATCTGTTCCCCAAGAAGTCATCACAGAAGCACCCAAGCTGATAAAAAACATGAAGGAATCAGCACCTATTTGTAAGAGAATAAGGTTGGTTATTTATCTAACTTTCCCTTCTCATAATTAGAATGTATCTAACCCTATTTTGGTTTAGTTTGGTATGAACTTTATTATAACCATGAAATTGAGTCTGATCATCAGATTATATAAGTTCATAACCCTTGCCCATTCCTATTTTCGGAACAAATCTACTAATAATTCTTTGATTCTAGTTATTAAGAGGGATCTTGAATTAAGAAATGTAGTAAAAGCTAAAAAAGGGTATCCCAAGCAATTTCAGTAATCATATATGGTAGATACTATCACACAAACAATCATAGTGTTGACAATTGGTTAAAGAAATTAATTAACTTGCAAGTATCAGTATCTTACTTGTTAGAAATAAATGAGGTTAAAAAGTGTTTTTTTTATAATTTTTTTATAATTTTGACTTAATGATTCTAGATTTATAAGTTTTCCAAATGTTTAATTTTTTTTTTAATTTTGTTTTTTAAATGTTAATTTCAGCAGGAAGAATCAGAACAAAAGGGTTGTGAAAGAGGTTAAAGCAGAAGATCTCTTTTCGGATGTGTGGGCGTGGCGTAAGTATGGGCAAAAACCCATCAAGGGATCGCCACATCCGAGGAGCTATTACAGATGCAGCAGCTCAAAAGGATGTTCAGCGAGAAAACAAGTAGAAAGGAGCTGTTCCAATCCTGAAACGTTCATCATAACCTATACTGCAGAACACAACCATGTTCATCCAACTCGTCGAAACTCTCTTGCTGGCAGCACCAGAAGCAAGTTCCCTTCATCTAAAAACAAGGACAAATGTAGTAGTTCTTCGAATTCTCTGGCTACGCCTAATCTTGCCGCATCCATTGAAGATGACCGTGAGTTTGTGGAAAGCGCGGATATTAATATTGTAAAAGAGGAAGCGAAATTGTTGGAAGAGGATGAAATTAGTAATGAAAATGTCGTGTTGGGTACTATGGTGAGTGATGAAATATTCCCAAGCTTAGAGGATTTGGATAGAAAGTTGGAACCAGTCATGGATGGTTGGTTTTCGGATCAATTTTTGGACAATTTTCCAAGTCCTTGGTTCAATATTAATGGTCACTCTAATACTGTAACCGGTGCTTGCTGATTCACCAGAAGCCATGCATTAGAGAAAGCAATATTTGGTTGGTTGTATATCAAATTTGTATCATCACTATATTTTCCTAGCCTTTGCAGGTTTTCTTTTATTTAGGTCTAGCTTTTTACAGATGGAAGATGCGAGTAGCAAGTCAACAAAGTTGATGAACATGAAATTGTTACTAATCTCATTAATTAAGGCTATTATGTATACGGACATGGATTAGAATGGTATCATCTCTTATTTTCAAATAATTGGTGAGCTTATATGCACCATCAACTTGGATTTTATTTCATTTGGAGGAATTTCTGATATTCTGCTGGCGGGACACTACTTAATCCATATGACTATGTTGGGAATTATTTTTGGCATTCTAACAGTCTTAATTTGCACTTCTCACAAGTGTATTTTTATTTCTAAATATAAAAAGTTTGAACTGCACAATAAGAAATTTGGAGTGTTAATAACAATTCCCATTATATTTGCTACATTGGGGACTTTGGTTGCGTCTAATAAAATGAGGGAGGAAAGAGACTTTACTCAATAAACAAAATGGGGTGGGGGGAGTAGACCTGACAATTTCTTACACGATCCGTTAACACGACACATAAACAACGCGAAAATAACTGGTTTTGGATCGATATGATAACTAATCAGATCGTTATCAGGTCACATGATAAGAACCCGTTAATTACGGGTCCTTAACATGTTTACACGAGTGACACGTGACTAACCCCGTTTCGACGTGTTAACAAAAGTTTGTTTTTATGATTTTAATATTTTAAACTACTTAAAGAAACTTACTATAAAATACAATAGCTATAGTCTATATGTATATTGTGACAGCCCGTTCCGGATTTTCGAACCGTAGGGGTGAAATGACGATTTTGCCCCTATTATGGTTGTTTCGTTGTGTGGTTGTTTTTGGGTGTTGCTTGGCTGGTTTTGGACCACACACACACCACACTCACTCACTCTCTCTCCCTGCCCTGTCCCGAGTTCTCTCTCTCTCCCATTCCTATTCTCTTTGTACGGACGACAACCAAAACCATCCAAACCTTCACAGATCGAGGAAACAAATTACATATTCGTGCTCGTGAGGTCCTTGGGAGTTCAACCATACCCATTTCAGGTAAGGATACCTTCGTTTTCACGTCGAACTCGGGATACCCCGATTTGGTCACTGTTCATGCACACATTAATTCTTGTGTTTTTGGGAATTTCAAGCTTGTAGGAAGCTTGGTGAGGTCCTTAGGAGGCTTGGGGTGGTTCGTTTGAAGGTTTTGGATGTCGTGATCGTGAGTTACAAGCTTGGCCAGAGTTGGTGGTGTTTTCCCAACAAGATTCTGTGGATTTTAGTGCTTGAAAGTGGTATGGATTTGTTTCTCTTGTTGTAAGCTTCATTTTGGTACCAATTTTGTGAAATTTGGTTGAAAAACGAAGAAGATACGAAGCTTTGAAATTTTCCCGGTTGTTTAGCGCCGGCGACGGCGCCAGAGTTTCGCCGAAGAAGATGACGAATATTCCGTCAGTTTGGACGGAATATTCCTAACGGCGTTAACAGAATCCGTCAGAGTTAACGGAATATTCCTGACGGCGTTAACTGACGCTGTCAGTGTGCCAGGCACATGCCTGCGCGTGGGCGGCGCGTGTGGCCGTGCCTTTGCCGGCATGTGGGGGCGCGTGCGGCGTCAGAAAATTTTTCTAAAAATATTGGGATGTTCATGAGGTTGAGTAGATCACGTTGGTGTATTCATACACCCCATTTGAGCATTGTATGAGAAGTTATTTCGTGATGTTGGTTATGTGTTTTAAAATTAACGATTTTATAGTTGTTTCGCATATAGGTGAGGCCTATCCCGAGGACGAGCGCGGTCACTCGAGACAAGGGGGTTACGACCCTTTTACATACCAGTGAGTGGGCTTTTGGTTTTCCGTATATACCTATATACTTATGCTTTTCCCAGAAAGTGAAATGAAACGTTTATACGTTTACATGCCATGCTTATTGTTTGCCATTTATTTACGCATTATTACTCGCATATGTATATATGTTTGGTGTTGCGGACGCACAGGTAAGTGCCAGGTGAGTTATGGTTTATGTTTATGTGCAGTAGTGATTTGAGATGCATAGAGAGCTCATAACCTGCACCCCCAATGTTTGTGCTCCTGCCCAGAGTTAGGCACATTCCTTCACGTGATGTTCACCTCCCGCACCACACGCTCATCTTGGATCCAAGTTAGGTGCACAGTCCTGTCGTACAGACCACTTTAGGTGGTTCCGACTCGTAGGTGACCCGCGATTATTCGCCCAGCCTTCACGTGATCGTAGCACTTGAGCGTACTTATATTACACCCAGTCCTGTCGTACATACCACTTTAGGTCGTTCCGACTCGTGTGCAGGTATAGTTAGTGAGATGGAGATTTGAGCTCTAGATTCAGCCGTACAGGTCACGTTAGGTGACTCCGGCTGACAGATTACATGACATTGATTTGACATTCCTGAGCACTTACATTCTATTTAGAGACATTTGACATGGCATATTTCCGAGCATGATTTATACATATATGTATATTATGTTTTTTGGGAAGTATACATGCTTTACGGCGAGGGGTTAGAATCTTGTTTATGAAATGGTTTTTGAAAAGCTTTGTTTTCGCCCACTCACACTTTTTGTTTTGCGCCCCTCCAGGTTCTAGTTGGCTAGCACTTTTGGTGGCTCCCCAGAGGATTTCCCTGGCATATCTGACAGATTATCACCAGTGTAGGACCACCTTTGGGTGTGTTTATGTAGTGTTGTTTCTCCTGGACTGCATTAGGTCTTTGTGCTCTGAACTTTTACGCTTGCACATGTATGTTCTTACTTTGTGTAAAACTGATTTTTATTTATTCGTACTTTTATTATTATTTTTTTTAGCTTCCGCACTGTGTACATGGTTACGTCACTTCCACGTGACAGCCAGCATGCCCTGATCTTGGTCGGGGTATGTCATATGTATTGTATATTAAAATATGTTTTATTGTATTATTATTCTATATAAATTTAAAAATTTTAAGTTTTATTTATTTTGATAGTATACTATAGGCAAAAAGCGAGATTAAAAAATTATGAAACACGTTAAAAATAAAAATATCAAGTAATTTAAAAATACCAAACTCATTAAAAAAATATAATAATTTATTTACAAGTGTGAAAAATGTGAAACAATATGTAAATGCTAGTGATCGAATCCTTTACTCTTTAAGGATGGATACATCGTCGTTTGACTTTTTTAAAACCATACAAACCCTCATGAATAGTGTTTTTAAGGGAGTTCAAAATAAACCAATATCATTTCCCTTGGTGATTGATGAAATTGAAGGGTTTTATTGTAAAAAAAACGTGCAAGGTTTCCTTAACTGTGAAATGCAACTCATTCATTTTGCATATCCTTGAACATTTTGTATTTTGTGGTAATGTACTAATGTTTTTTCATTAGACTTTTATTTTGGGGTATGTAATATGTTTTCAACTTTTTTGTGGTATACAAATTTAGTATTATGTTTTCAAGTTTTTGGTATTTTGTGGTATACAAATTTAGTATCATATTTTTCAACTTTTTTGGGGTTAAATTATGTCTTTCATTTTCATTATTTATTGATTTAAAATATTTTTTCTTTAACGGATAACGGGTTGGGTCATATTATTTGATAATATTAATAGGTCAATTTCGGGTTGGGTCATGTTACCCGTTTACTTTAACGAGTGTTATACGACATGACTCACTAATATATCGGGGTATGTCATGAAAACAACATGAACACAAAAAACATAACACAAATACCATATCTATGGCAGGGCTCATTTTAAGTGTGAACAGTGTACGTCTTTCAAAAACTTTGGAGTAGCAAAACTATAAGCAAGTCATTAAGAAATCTATTCCCACTCCTTTTTCACCACATTGAACAACAGTTTTAGGCCTATACTACAAATTATGCCCGCGCGTTGTTGCGCGAGCATTGCTGTGGTATCGTTGCTGCAGGATAGAAAATTATACAAAAGATTATTTTTAAAATATATAAAAGATGGTGTTACAAAAGATACACTGAATGTAAATGTTGTTTTTAATCTCGAATCGAACGCGTAAAATTACACTCTTAACATGTTTCGGAAATTTTATTTCATCAAGTGATTTCAAAATTCAACAAATTGAACAAATCAGAACACGGAAGAAATATGAAAAATTACATTTAGAAGAAGTGGAAGGTAAATTTACGTTTTTGGGTGTTTGCTGGCTCTCTGTTTTCCTCACCTGCAATCAAGAGTCTAGACCCCCTAATTGATCAGTAAACAAATAAACATCGTAAAAAACCTAATATTACCCAATTGGAATAATGACAACAATTGGACGAAACAGAAGAAACCGTAGAGATTCAATAGTTAAGAGTCCACAACCTGAAACTTTTACTTAGTTCATACAGCTAAAGTAGCAATCCAATTACTGAATTGTAAAGAAAAATCTTCATAAAAAAGTATCTAATTTTACAAAAAAATATCTAATAGCACATCAGATAGTAAACTTGGAATTAACTACCAGATTCTGCAAGACAACATTCAAGATAGATGTGTAAACAATATGGAATCAAATCTCCACCTAAATGGGTTGTTGGAGAAACTGCAATCCTTGAAAATTGTTGTAATTCAGATCCAAGGAGTTAAGATGCTTCAAATGGAGCAGAAAAGGATTTATCTTACCACCCACCCAAGTATTACTGTTGTAGAAATCTCAATCAGAGAGGTGGAAATCTTGCTGAAAATTGGGATTAATGAGGCGAAGTTGAAGGATCTTGATATGTCAAACAACAATTTAAATGAAGATATATCCGATATGTTTGAGAGTTTGTCTGTTTGTAGTTCGGAGAGAATAAAATCATTGTCATTGGCGTTTAATAATCTTTTAGGCCATTTTACAGATGATCATGTTAGAAAGTTTAGAAATTTAAACCACCTTTATCTTTCTTGAAGTTCAATATCAGGTCTCATCCTAGTTCAACAGGACTTTTCCAGAAAGTATTAGTCAACTTAAATTGCTGATTGAATTAGATATATCTCATAATTCAATGAAAGATAGTTAAGTTTGATCTAATCTTTTTATGTGATATATATGTATTATCCTTATCGATATTGTAGACTTATGAACCATAGCTTTGCAGGATACATTTTCAGACATTGTAGACTTATAAACCATACCTTTGCAGGATGTATTTTCAGAAGTCAAGCCTATGCATATGAATGTAAATCGTTAAATACATTTTCCCACCAGTGTCCTATGCATATGAAGGACTTGTGCTGAGAGGGTGGTTGCCGCGATTTGAAGCGCCTGCACCTACCTTTCCGGCTTATTCGTACACCTCACTTTCCTCTTCTTCTACCTTGCAGCCGGTTGCCCATTAGCTAAAACCCTACAAAATAAAACAAAAGATTAAAAAACATCAATTTCTCATTCAATCAAATAATATCCACACACATAACCCAAAAATTTAACACACACAAACAAATAAAAATAGAATTTAAAAAATCTTTCATTTCCCAACACAAACTTCAATCACAAAACTCTGTTAGATCGACAAAAAAATAAAAAATAAAATCACAAAATTTAGGTGAATGTAATTTCTAGTAAAGACTTTGGAGAATTGAAAGGTCAATTCCCCCCAATTTAATTACAATAATTGCAAAATAATTCAATTTGCAAGCAATTTAATCTAAATCTTAGTAACATGAAAAACAAAAATCACTAATCACACCCTTGCCAGCTGCCATTAATACTATGCTATATTAGCATATTTCAATCTTTTTACACATAACCACTATTACTAAGAAGATTGATTAAAGCTCAATGAGAATATGAAGAAGCACAAATATTTTGCGTATGTTTTATAACATAAAAAGATTGCCTCTTGCATTAGGAAATTTAACTCTATAGTCAAAACATAGTCTACAATATTGAATTGAATAATTCTGTTGGGTTTTGGCTCGTCAATTAGTGTCCTTTTTTGTTTAGGATTGTTTTAGGGAAAAAAAAGGTGCACCGACTCTTCTCCTAAAAGGGTTAGGAAAGAATTTTAGTTTGCGTATTAAATTTAGATTAGAAATCCTAGAAGTCTATTTGGAATTGGAAAGGAAGTCTAATTTCCTATTCCACTTAGAATAGGAATTATAATCTATAAAGGACATGTAAATTGCACTCTATGCCTATATATAGGGTACGGCAAGGCTTAAATTTTATAGAGGAAAAACCGTGATAGCCGAGACAAGTGAGAGACATTAGTTCTAGGGTTTGCAAAAGTTTTGTAATCTCTATTATTAATCAAAGGAGCGGTGATTTCTCTACCTAGAGAAATCACAATTGGACGTAGGCAAAAGTTCTACCGAACCAGTATAAGTCTTGTGTGTTTTGTAGTTTTCTCTATTTTGCTAAGTTTTAGTCTATTGCCGTTGGTAAGGATGACTTCACAAACTGTCAAATGATGATGAAGAACGTACTGATGCAGTAGGATTTGGATGATGCACTCAATGGTGAGAAGTCGGCAAACATGATAGAAGTAACATGGACTAAGGTTCCCAAGAAGGCTAAGAGTTCCATCGAGATCCATCTCACAAGATCATTTCGGTCACACATCACCAAAAAGATGACTACCTAGGAAGCATGGGAAAAGTTGGAGAATGTTTATATGGGCAAAACCTTGTCTAATAAGCTTTTTCTAAAGGATGAACTATTCTGGCTTCGACTAGAAGACGAAGGTGATATTAAAGATCATGTATGCAGGTTCCAGAATTTCATAGCTAATCTTTAGAAGGTTGAAGAAACTGACAAAGATGATGATATGGCTATCATCTTGCTGAGGTCTTTAACTTTGTCTTTCAAACACTTTCGAACAACTCCAATGTTTGGAAAAGAGTCCCTGAAGCTTGAAGATGTAATTCAAGCTCTTCAGTCATATGCTAAACTGGATGATGCAATTGAAAGCTCTCAAGGCCTTTATGTCAAAGGCAAGGAGAGGGGGTGGGAAAAGACAAAAGAAGAGAAAACTGGCAACACAGGTAGTCAAAATCCAAGAAGAAAAAAGAAAAAAAGGAAGGTTGCTTCAAATGTGGTTTAGCCGATCATTAGAAGAAGAATTGCAAGATTTGGAAAAAGAAGAAAGCTAAGATGGAAGGAAGCTCAGGTTCAGCTAGTGAAGTCACCGAGCATGAGAGTGATGAGGAGCTTCTTTTAGTAACATCAGGCTCCAAGGCTTTCACAAATTGGATTTTGGATACCGGATGCACTTTTCATATGTGTGCAGTAAGCGAATGGTTCGATACTTACAAAGAAGTCAGCAGCGAGGAGGTCTTAATGAGGGATGATTCTTCATGTCCTGTAAGAGGAATCCGCACTGTTCAAATCAGAATGTTTGATAGGATGATACGAGCTTTGGGGAACGTTAGATATGTCCTTAGACTAAGAAAGAATTTGATTTCCGTGGGTATTTTAGATGAGGCCGGTTATGGGTACAAGTCTAAAAAAGGAAGACTTAGGGTATCCAAAGGGTCGCTAGTGGTAATGCGGGGTGAACTACAACCCAATAAGGCATGTCATCTTGCAAACTGGACTTTTGTGAATATTGTGTTCTTGGGAAGCAAAGAAAGGCAAGTAGCGGTGCAGATAACCGAAGCAAGGAGCGACTCAGCTATATTCACTCAGATGTTTGGGGCCCTGCACCAACTAAATCAAATGGTGGAGTCAAGTATTTTGTTACTTTCATGGATGATTTTTCTAGGAAGGTTTGAGTTTATTTTATGAAGAAAAAATCCAAGGTTTTTGCAAAGTTCAAGGAATGGAAAACAAAAATCAAGAATCAAACTGGAAGAAAGATCAAGTACCTGAGAAGTGACAATGGAGGTGAATATACAAGTAATGAGTTTACTGATTACTGCAAGCCGGAAGGCATCATAAGGCACTTCATAGTAAAAAAGAATCCCCAACAAAATGGACTTGCTGAGAGGATGAACTGAACTTTCATGGAGAGAGAGGAGCATGCGATTTCATGTAGGATTGCCTGATAGTTTTTGTGTAGAGGCTGTTAATCATGCAAGTTATTTGATTAACAGATCACCATCTACAGTTCTTAGTTTTAAAAGTGCAGAAGATGTATGGTTTGAGAAGCCGGTGGACTATTCCAAGCTCAGGGTGTTTGACTGCAGTGCTTATGCACATATTCCAAGTGATGAAAGGTCCAAACTTAAACCAAAGTCTACACATTGAATATTCTTAGGTTTTGAGAAAGGAGTTAAAGGTTTCAAGCTTTAGGATATCAACAACAGGAAAAAGGTTGTCAGCCGAGATGTTGTCTTTGATGAGACAACCATGCCTCTGTATAAAGTCAAGAACAGTAGGGAGAATAATGCCGATATTGAAATTGAAGCAACAAAGATTTTGTTAATCAGTTCAGATGAAGAAGAAGCTCAGGTGGAGCAAATCGAGCAAGAGGTCGAATCTAATGGTTTTGAGGAAGAAGAAGAGCATCAACATCATTCACCAGTTAAGAATCAAGTGGAGTAAGAAACAGGGTAGATTGAACGCACTCTAATCCGCCAGATATCCCAAAGGGTTTAAACTCCAACCAATAATCTACCTGTATTCCAGACAGGTTTGGGTTTGACCAAGATGAAGTTAATTATGCTCTTAACATTAGTTAAGGAGATCCGACTACTTATCGAGAAGCTATAGCAAGTGATGAGTGAGATAGTTGGATAAGTGCTATGACAGAAGAAATGGAGTCTCTTTACAAGAACTCTGTTTAGGAGTTAGTTTCTAAGCCCAAAGACAGAAAGCTAGTTGGATGCAAGTGGGTATTTAGGAAAAAGGAAGGATTACATGAGCAAGATGCCGTGAGATTCAAAGAAAGGCTCATGGCTAAGGGGTACTCACAAAAGGAAGGGGTGGAATATGATGAGATCTTTTCACCTATAATTAAGCATAATTCTATCATATTGCTTTTAGCTATGGTAGCTCAGCATGACATGAAGATTTAGCAGATGGATGTGAAGACAACGTTTCTTCATGGGGATTTGGAAGAGACGATTTTCATAGCTCAACCAAAAGGGTTTGTTGAATATGGGAAAGAGAACCTAGTAGGTAAAGGAAATATTTGTTAAAACTAGTTCATTTGAGCAACATCTATGCATGCTATTAACAATTAAAAGGCGGAATCATGCTTGTATGCACTCAAAAATAAAATTTAAACCATGAAAGTCAAAGCCTAGTAGTTATGGTGAACCAAGACTCAACTCAAAACAAAGTGAGTTGAGAAATCTTATACCTTTGTTGATTCCTTTTTGCATAAGCAAAGGCTAATCACCCAAGAGAGAGGCCTTTCATTCCTTACTTCTTAGCTTCATGGATTTCTTGGAGAATGATGGATGAATGCATTCTCTAAGTTCCCAAAATAGAGAACCTCTAAGTCTCCACACCAAGGAGAGCATTGATGAAGAGATGAGTGACCTAGGAAGAGATAAATGCTTGTCATCTCTCCCTAGGGTGGCTGGCCTTCATTAGAGAAGAGAGATCTTTTGTGTTCTCTTCACTTCTCTTAGAAAACCCTAATGATGAAATGGCTATAAAGTTCCTTTTATACCACCTCACAATGGAGTGGCAAACTTGCAATTAACATAAGTTTGCTACCCTCACCAATATGACCGGCCATTATAGGTTAATTGGGCTTTGAAGCCCTTTGTGTTTTCAAGTTGTCATACAACTTGAGTTACTGAGCTTGACATTCAAATCCCATTGGGCCTTGAGGCCTAAAACTAACTTGAGGTCTATAATGAACTTATTCGTTTGATTAATTAACATATTAATTAATCGTAGCCATAAATAATTAAACTATTTAATTATTCTTACTCATCTCCGTTGTTTCTTCAATCTCTACCTTACACAGTGTACGATCCATTAGGTTCCTTTTAGCGAGGCAGTGAGTGATTAGAACTCTTCAAATCAATTGTGAATTGAAACATACTTTCGATTATCCCTTAAGTGATTTTACACCTTTAGGGCTTCCACAAACCATGAGTGACACCTAGTAGTACGTCATGGCTACCCAAGCTAATTAGAAGATGTGGAGAACCTATTAAGTTTAGGGTTTCAATGCAATACGGTATTTCTCTAATATAATACTCTTGACCACATTGTTTGGTTTGATAGTATAGTCATGTCTACTATCTAATATGATTCTCTTACTTATATGATTACCTTGAATGTGATTTGGAACGGCTTCCTAAATCTCACTCATACTTTGGCCAGAGATTCTGGATCATGTCATAGAGTATTTTCCCTCAAACAGTTTAAAGGCCATAGATCCCTTATTGCACATTTACTTGCTTCTGTGGCTAAGTAGCTTAACCCCAATTATGTCGTGGACACCCTCTGACGGAGTGATTTTGACATAGTCAAAGATCAAGGACCTAACCACAAGACAACTATGATACCTCAGGTCAAATGACTACTTTGCATTATCTCAACCATGAGTTCTCATGTGACATGAGTATGAGAACTCGTCGTTGATCGTGTTCAGTGGACTCATTCTCTATTAAGCACCTACATGCTTGTCTTGGTGTCAGTTACACCAATGACTCGAGACCAGTCACTCTCCCTTAGAGAAGATATAACATGTACTGATCTTAATGGACTGTCAATGCCCAATTGGCAATCCTATGATCAAGAATGTTTAGGATATGTATACGAAAAAGAATGGTCTCTTGAATCTAATTTCTTTAGATCACATTCTCCCAAATTACATATTCCTTGGACTTATCGTTTAAGCATATAACATTTATATGAGACGGCTTAAAACAATAATCTTTGCCCTTTATATTAAACTAGTTTAGTTTAGCATGTGAAATATCCAGAAAGTGTCATCATATGATTGGTTTTAGGGCACATTTCCAACAATCTCCCACTTGCACTAGAGCCAATCAGCTTGGTCATTAGTGATGATACCTCTTCTGAATTCATTTCAAAAATGGTTAAGTAGTAGGCTTAGACAATGGATATCTATATGTTATCCATAGAAGCAACCTTGAGAATAACGATGTCACCATTACACATGATTCTTAATCTTGTGGTTTAGTTTCTCATTTGAGTTCAGATCTTGATGAGACCTTGATTCCTTAGCCTGAGCTATTGCCCCATTAGCGTTGTAGTGTCGATACACTAGAGACACTTTCTGGTTGGAACCAAATGGAGAGTTCATAAATGAACTTTCCCATCCAAACAATATTGTTGTAAGCTTCTACATGGCGATAAATTTTTACATGCATGATGCAACACATTAAAGTCATTACTTATAACATTTCCACCCAAATATCTCTTTAGTCATAATAAAGAGATATCCTATTATCTCTTCATTCATAATGTAAAGACATCCAATGATGGATATGATATTAGATTCATAATCTAATACATTTATGCTCCAATTGCATTACTCTAATTCTTCCTCATTCTTAAGGAATCTATCCTTTGGTATTTCTTAAATACTTAAGGACTCACTTGACAATTGCCATGGTTCTGATCCTGGGCTTGCACTGATATCGTCTTGTACCAATCTTAGCACAACTCATATCAATGTTTTTCATACAATATGAAATACGTAAATCACCTTTCTGCGTATGCATAAAGGATTCTATTTATGCTTTATGCTTATTTGGGAGTCAAAAGGGTACATTCCCTTTTAGAAGAGCAATTTCCTAGTCTGACTGGAATTGCCCTTTCATTTAAAGTTTATTATTCGAGAAACTTCCTACGTCTGTCGTTTATCAATATGGATTGAGATAATCCAATTATATCTTGAAATTTATCATTACAGATTTCCATCCCATGTATATAGACTATGTCTCCCATATACATTCTATCGTTATAGAATGTTTAAAGTCATAACTTTAACGAAGAAGAATTCCTAAAATTAATATATCATATATATGTTCAAATTTAGGAATATGATTAACTCCCACTAATCTTTTGTAAACCTATTAAACAAAAGATTCATTTACATCTTATGAGGAATCAAACGATTTGATCTTTCTCTCATAGGACGCTTATAGCTCCTATTAGCTTGCTAAGATTCCTAATGGATGGATCTCTACAACTTACAAGTCTTGTGATTCCTAGTCTTAGACATATATTATCAAGACTATCTTGATAATGGTTTCTGAAACCCATATTATGTCCAAACATTGAATCATGTTTTAGTTGTGGTTAGCAATCTTCGAATTAACAGAAACCAAGACTATGTCAAAGATGGTTTCTTCCAAGTCAACCAATCTCTTTGATTGTAGTCATCTTAAGCTACCAATTAGCTATAAAAGTTTCACTATTTCGGGTCAAATGGTACTATACCATTTCCTTGAGTATATGTCGTATATATAGTCAATGTAATCATAAGGATTTTCATTCTTATTTCTTTCGAATGAAGAGGTGTAACTCTATGACATAGTCATAAAGTTCAAACCATTCAATTGAGACGGTTTATGGATCCTTCTTGACTACCATGGAGCTAGTGGTGTAGGAACTAGTTTGTTATATTTGTTGATTATCATCTTGTCTCTCAAAGAACCCATTCTTTGAATTCTATCTCTCGTTCACTTGCTTTATCTTAGGCAAATCCTACTGTAGGATTACAATGAACTACCCAACAAACAAAATTTGTTAGTTGGTTTATAGAAGTGATATGCAAAAGTTGATTTAAGGATATCCCACAAGAGTGTTCTCAAACAAATATTGCTTATTAGCACACAACCCCAAATCTTAACACGATTAAGACTTGTCTTTCTTTCCAACTACATCCTATGGAGTCATGAAAATTTTGGAAGATCTTCTAATTGACAATCATATTGTCTTAGAAGTATATATCCTATATATGGGTAATTGATAACATCCAACGAACTACATCTTATTCGTATTTGTTCTTCTCCCAATGGAGAAATCCATTATCTTATGATGCTTCTTTCCTTGATATCTTTCAAGGAAACTCATCTAAAGTGTCAGTTTTCCTTGGATCAAATCCAAGGAGGTATATAATTTAGACGTCTTACTCATCAACTTACATTCTTGAATTCTTTGAAACCTTTTGCAATGTATTTGGACTTGTGTTTATTCAAAATAAACGATAGTCCAACCGAGAGCGATCTTCGGTGAATGTCATATAACATGAGTAGTATTATGTTGTGGACAAGTGCCATTAACATCTAAGTGAATTAACCTCAACAACTTTGTGATTCTTTCTTCTTTTTCAAAAAGAATAAAGATTGGACCATTTCGCCCCTATACAATTTTAGCAAGAAGGCATTAGATCCGGATCAAACGATCCAAAGCATCCATCTATGACCAACTTGTAATTTATGTTTTAGAGGTGTCACAACTCAGTGGGCTTAGTCACTACCTTGCCACCTTTTGCGTTTTTTGCATCGTTATATTCTAAACAGTTAATAGTACCACATCATCTCTACTATAGAGACAATCAATTATATTACAACAATCCAATCATTCATTAATAAAGAACAATGTTTTATCAAACAAAACATTCATCCATCTCTTATAATGATGGAATTAAGTTCCATTATTCAAATTGAAATGTAAAGACAATCATTGTTTTCCATTTTATTTGGTAGTTCATATAAAGAAGTAAGTACTATTTCCTTCGCAGAGATCTATATTTGATTCACGTTCTGAATGTGAAGTACTTTCTCTTCTCTCAGTAATCTTCTACTTCTTATTAGCCACACTTTTACAACGATTGTAAAACATAGTCAGTAATACGGAATCAAACATTCAAGTAGAAGGACCAATTGTTTTGAACTATTCAAGAACATTTTACAACACCTTCGAAAGGTGTGTTCTTGCCCTTATGCTTACTTCTCAAGTTCCTTGTTCATTTAACAAAGCAACAAGCACTGGTGTTTGCATTGACTAAGGGTTGTTCAAAGCAACTCTTATTTCTTCATATAACGATTTTTAAGTAAAGAACTATGACACTAAATGTATCCATGTCTTTGTGCTAATCTCATAAGTTCCTTTGTTCATACAACAAAGGAATAAGCATTGGTTGTTTGTGTTGTCCACTTTATGATAGACTTATCTAACATGTTATTCCAATGATACATTATCAATAGGAAGATTGTGAGGATGAGACTACTTAGGTACATATACAATCCATTCAAGACAATCTATGGATTGTGGTACCAAGTCTGGAAACTAAAGCCTTCGGCTTTTCTTTGTCAAGTTTTGGATAGCATTTGCAAATATATCGATAAATAAATACATAATGAATATAAATCGATCGATTTTAAGCTATTTGATCTGGATCTTTAAATCAAAAAGCACTACCCTCTATTTTTGGCAAATTTCATATCCCTTATCAGAATTCGAGAGTTTTTGGAGGAAACTCTTAGTAGGGTATGAGAAGCTCACTATTACCAAGCCCACCTCACAATGATATGATGTTGTCTAGTATTAATAATAATGAGAGAGTATGCTTACTCATTTGCACCTCTTGCAAGTACCCATCTTTTTTGGCCTCTAAAGATGATACCTCACAATGATATAATGTTGACTCCATTGCACTTAGTTAAGTCATTCCCACCATGCAAGTTCGGGTAGGGGTTCAAGAACAACCTCACAATGATATGATGTTGATCATTCTCATTGCCTACCTTCACAACATCATGTATGCATATAGAACTCCTCTTGAGTGTAAGCACATACTTTGTACTCCCCCATGATAGGGTGAAGTCGGTGTATGAGTCACAAACAATTGGAGCCTACCACGGTGGAAGGCCACGAAAGAGTATTTTAAACACTTTCACGCTTATCAACTTAATAATGGTTTGGTTGAGGGTTTTTAGGCCACACCGTATATAAGCATGCATTTTAATCTTATTAAAATAATTTGGTCCTATTACAACCATTGGTCCACGTAATTGATTTAGTAGTATATGATACTCCCACTATGCTTGTAAAATGGTTTTTAAAGCACGAGTATATGGTACTACTAACATAAGCTTTGCATTCATTGATGGACTATATAGTTTTGCCTTAGGGCCTTAGGATGACTATGAACCTTTGATTCAATCCAACATGAGCCTAGTGCTGGATCTCGGTCTAGGGATGGTGATTGATTTTAGTTACGTGTTTAATCACATTAAGGCATGTTTTCTTATTGGGCGTTGGACCCTACTACTCCAATTTCATGCATATCAAATAAAACAAGAAAGGAGTACTTCAAAGTAAAGAAGAGCTTATGCTCTTTTACAACATTTGATCATATCAAATTACAACCAAAATCTAATCTCCACATTCCCATGGTTCAAACAAATTTGAGAGACGACCTTTCACATAGCTCAAGTATCGTAGGCTTAGGTTCATAATCATCATTTCTTTAATTAATTAACGCTTTAACTAATTAAACTTGAATGCAACATTGTCATTTGTTTGTTTGTTTGTTTGTTTGTTTGTTTTTTTTTTTTTGTTGTTGTATCCATAGAATTGATTTTGATGGAGCTAAATGAAATGAAAAATCCAATTCTCATTTAAAGATACAAAACTATTTTGTTCTAAACTAATTTGGGCCAAAAAGCAGTAATCTCAACCATTGGGCTATATTGCAAAATACAAACTTTTGAGGTCACTTTGAAAAAAACACAAAAGTCCACTACTTCATGTAATTACAACTAGAACCCAAAAATTTTAACAAATGCAAAAACTTCATTAAAGGAGCAAAACAATTTGTCCTTTGGTCATTTTGGGCCTTTAAGTAAAAATGCAAACTTTCGGGTCAAAGTGCAAATACACAAAAGTATCAAAACTTTGTGTAATTGCATAAAAGCCTCAAAAGTACCCCCATTATAGGGGTGGCTAGTTTTGGCAGGTGAGAATGGTGTCATAATACTTTTGAAATTTTTTCAACAAAGTGAAAGGTGATGGGTATTGTGTTGAAAGAAAATAGGTATGGGTGTCCACACCTATTGAAAAAGTCATACCATCCATCACTAAACAAGATTTTATGTAAACAACCAAAAACTTTGAATCAAAATTCCCAACCTTTTTGTTCTTGCCAAGAACATAACAAGAACAGTGAAGAATATCCATGAAAACCCATAAGAGCCCCATGAACATTTTTCACCCAAAGACACCCCAAAAACTCTCAAACTTAAGGGAAATAACATACTACCATACTAGGGTACTTAGGGGGTTCCAAAACTCACTTTAAAACACTTTTAACAAGACAAACATGAACCCAAAAATCCACCCTTTGGATTCGGCCGAATTTCCCCATAAGCTTGGCACCAAATTTTAGCTCCAAAATTCATGCTCATATGAACTACATCTACAACATTTGAGGTGGCAAATTTTCAAGCAAAATTTACATTCAAAGAAGCAAGAATAAAGTTTGTGACAATTAAAACATTCAAATCAAAGACTATGAACTACAAAACCCAAAAGGATTCACCAACTACTAGACCTAGGCTCTGATAACACTCGAAGGAAATATTTGTTAAAACTAGTTCATTTGAGCAACATCTATGCATGCTATTAGCAATTAAAAGGCGGAATCATGCTTGTATGCACTCAAAAACAAAACTTAATCCATGAAATTCAAAGCCTAGTAGTTATGGTGAACTAAGACTCAACTCAAAACAAAGTGAGTTGAGAAATCTTATACCTTTGTTGATTCCTCTTTGCATAAGCAAAGGCTAATCACCCAAGAGAAAGGCCTTCATTCCTTACTTCTTAGCTCCATGGATTTCTTGGAGGATGATGGATGAATGCATTCTCTAAGTTCCAAAATATAGAACCTCTAAGTCTCCACACCAAGGAGAGCATTGATGAAGAGATGAGTGACATAGGAAGAGATAGATGCTTGTAATCTCTCCCTAGGGTGGCCGGCCTTCATTAGAGAAGAGATAGCTTTTGTGTTCTCTTCTCTTCCCTTAGAAAACCCTAATGATGAAATGGCTATAAAGTTCCTTTTATACCACTTCACAATGGAGTGGCAAACTTGCAATTAACACAAGTTTGCTACCCTTACCAATATGGCCGGCCATTGTAGGTTAATTGGGCTTTGAAGCCCTTTGATTATTCAAGTTGTCATACAACTTGAGTTATTGGGCTTGACATTCAAATCCAATTGGGCTTGAGGCCCAAACTAACCTGAGGTCTATAACGAACTTATTTGTTTGGTTAATTAACATATTAATTAATCCTAGCCATAAATAATTAAACCATTTAATTATTCTTACTCATCTCCATGGTTTCTTCAATCTCTACCTTACACGGTGTAAACGATCCATTAGGTTCCTTTTAGTTAGGCAATGGGCAATTAAAACTCTTCAAATCGATTGTGAATTGAAACATACTTTCAATTCTCCCTTTAGTGATTTTACACCTTTAGCGCTTCCATAAACTATGAGTGACACCAAGTAGTATGTCATGGCTACCCAAGCTAATTAGAAGAGGTGGATAACCTATTCAGTTTAGGATTACAATGCAATATGGTCTTTCTCTAATACAATACTCTTGACCACATTGTTTGGTTTGATAGTGTATTCATGTCTACTGTCCAATGTGATTCTCTTACTTATATGATTACCTTGAATGTGATTTGGAACGCTTCCTAAATCTCATTCATACTCTAGCCAGAGATTCTTAATCATATCATAAAGTATTCTCCCTCAAACAATTTAAAGGCTAGAGATCCCTTGTTGCGCATTCACTTGCCTCCGTGGCTAAGTGGCTTCACCCCAACTATGTCATGGACACCCTCTGACGGTGTGACTTTGACATAGTCAAAGATCAAGGATCTAACCACAAGACAACTATGATGCCTTAGGTCAAATTACTACTTTACATTATCCCAACCATGAGTTCTCATGTGACATGAGTATGAGAACTCCTCGTTGATCGTGTTCAGTGGACTCATTCTCTATTGAGCACCTACATGCTTGTCTTGGTGTCAGTCACACCAATGACTCGAGACTAGTCACTCCCCCTAAGAGAAGACATAGCACGTACTGATCTTAACGGACTATCAATGCCTAATTGGCAATCCTATGATCAGGAACGTTTAGGATATGTAAACAAAAGAGAATGGTCTCTTGAATCTAACTTCTTTAGATCACATTCTCCCAATTACATATTCCTTGGACTTATTGTTTAAGCATATAACATTTATATGAGACAGCTTAAAACAATAATCTTTGCCCTTTATATTAAGCTAGATTAGTTTGACATGTGAAATGTCCATAAAGTATCATCATATGATTAGTTTTAGGGCACATTTCCAATAGTATGTCAGCTAAGGAAGTCCCTGTATGGACTGAAATAGTCTTCAGGATAGTGGTACAAGAGGTTTGATTCATTCATGCTGAAAATCAATTTTAGAAGATGTTATATGACTGTTGAGTGTACCATCATGTATTCCAAGATGGGATGATCATATTGCTATTGTTACATGCGGATGACATGCTAATTGCTTGTTAGGACAAGTCTAGAATTCAAGACTTGAAGAAGATGTTAAGCGAGGAGTTTGACATGAATGTATTCCAAGATGGGATGATCATATTGCTATTGTTATATGTGGATGACATGCTAATTGCTTGTTAAGACAAGTCTAGAATTCAAGACTTGAAGAAGATGTTAAGCGAGGATTTGACATGAAGGATCTAGGTGTTGGAAGTATGCCCACAAAGCCACTCATTTGATGTAATAGCCTTTGGAATACTTATTGTGTTAAATGATAAGCTCATATTTATATATATTTTACATCAAATTCACTTGTCTTTTCTTAGTTGGTTCCTTATATCTTTGAGCTATTTACTTTGCTTTTGTGTTTTGTGGGATTTGTCAAGCAAAGAAAAGAAAATAGCACAAGTGGGATTTTAAGTAACAAATTCGTCAAAATTGTCGGTGTAGATCAGCTGACTTTGGAAGCAAGTTGCGAACAGCTCAGAATGAATTAGAGAATGAGCCTTATATACTTGGAAAGCTATGGATATCTATTTTCTGGAGCAATTCACAGATTGCTAATATCGTTTCTCTAGAATGAGTTATGGCCATTTTAACAATGAAAGGTTCCCAAGAGGCTGAGCAGTTTGTAACTGACAAGAAAGCATTGAAACCAATAAACCCAATAAATCTAGTAGCCAAAACTGATGCAGCCAAGAACAAGACAGCTGACACCTATTCAAATATGAGAGGAAACGCAATTAAAGATGAGGATTAAGTGGGAGTAATGGGCATAAAGGCTACCTAAAGAGTTACAATTGTTTTACCATTTCCTCTCACTTATTGTCATCACTAAACGGTTGTTAGTGGGATGAGTTATGGAGAAGAAATTGGGGCAGCAAGCAAGAAAAAAAGGACTGCAGGTTGTAGTGGCAAAGTGAAAAAAAAAAATAGAAAAGAAAGAAAAAAAGAAGGCTGCAGGTGGCAGCGGAAAGGAAGGAAAAAAGACAAGGCAGTAGAGTTGGGGAAGGAAGGAAAGAAAGGAGGAAATCTTGGCATTCTCTTCTTTCAATTTTATCTTCTTAAACCCATGTCTTTCTTTTGGTTTAATTTGAGAATTATGTGTAACTAAATTTTTAGTAGTTATGGGCTGTTTTGAAGCCCTGAATATGCAAGTTTGTTATGACATTTCGTTTGAATTACTTTTCTGAATGGATGAAAACTAGTTCACTACTTGTCTCATTGATGAATTCTTTATGTGTTTTCTACAAAGGCATACTTAGTAAGCATATCTATGATTCTAATGGTATGAATATGTGTGTGCTTATCCTTG
This sequence comes from Pyrus x bretschneideri, assembly GCF_019419815.1. Taxonomy (NCBI): domain Eukaryota; kingdom Viridiplantae; phylum Streptophyta; class Magnoliopsida; order Rosales; family Rosaceae; genus Pyrus; species Pyrus x bretschneideri. The sequence continues at coordinate 634,075 of NW_025999613.1, read as the reverse complement.
TTGAATGAGGACCTACATATGTTCTAGAGTAGTACTTGTTAATAGCAATTAACATGTGAACCAATTTCTAGGATAAGTAAGACAATGTCAGTACTTACGATGCCTTGTGATGACTCAAACTCTTTTCGTTCTTAATGATTTCTACTTGTTAAATCTATGAACACGCCATTCTAGATTGCATGCTAGGGACTAAGTTAAGTTGAAAACGTCATTCTCTTAACATACTACATAAGAAAGAGTAATAGGTTGAGTTCTAACAGTGAGCCAACCTGAGCATCTTCATCTGGAAATAAAAGGAATTTGAATGAAACATAACATATTTGCATGATTATTTGGTGGTGGATAGCAATTCCCCTAACTCGTTTTTCTTAATTTGTGAACTATTTAAAATTTGTTTCTGTCTGTTTTTGTTCAATTTAATTTAAATAGCAAATTAACTCCAAAAATACCAAAAATTTGTGGGACTCTAGCTCCGTGTGTCTAGTGTCTGTATATAAAATTTTGTAGACTTTAGATAAGTGTAAGTTGGTCTAATAATTATTTTTCGGTGGCTGGTCAGTAGGGACAGCAACCCAGTTTTTGTGACATTTTAAGTAGTTGGATAAAACAATCTTCTGTGGGAAAGTGTGATGACCCGTCCCGAATTAAAATATATTTTATCCTCGAGTGCGTGGAAATGACTATTTTACTCTCGTGGGCCTTATGACGTGGATGTATGTATATAGTCTGCAATTATTTTTTCATTGACGTGATTAAGTTGTATTCGACGTTACAAGAGCGCGGATGCAAGTTAGGGCCAAGTCGGGTATGTAGAGAAAATGTTATGTTGAAATAAGGGAAATTGGGTTGGTTCTTTTAGTTTGATCTAATTGCATGGATCTTGGGTTTGGTAGCCCAATCAGGGCTTGAGGTTGTTTTAGGTGGCCAACCCCGTAAACACCCCCCCACACACACATGTGCAACCTTGTTCTTTCTTTCTCTCTTTCTCTCTCTCAAAAATTCCTTCCGTCAGTATGATCCGATTCCTCCAGCCTTCAAACACCATTAATAACCCGCGGATCAAACGATTGGAGGTCACCATCATATTCCTTGAGACTCCACGAGTCTAGTGACACTTTTGGGACGAAGAACAGTTCACAGGGACCCCAGAACTTAGAAGCTCCGACGGAGTACCCTATTTCCTCGACGTGGTCGTCGAGGTTTTACTTGTTTTTGAGACTTAGAAAGTTATTAGACTATTTTTGGTTAAGTTTGAACATTGAAATAAGCTCGAATGTGGGCTTCCACGTTTTGCCGGAATTTCAAGGAATTTGCCGACAACTTCTCGTCGGTTTTAGGACTCCAAAAGGTAAGAACATGTTCTACTCATTCAGAGCTTCAAATTGATATAAGGTTTGTAAAATTTGGTTGAAAAACGAGGAAGATATTAAGGTTTAAAGATTTTTTTCAGTTTCCGGCGATGCACCGACAATCGGTGCCGAAATCCGACGAACCACCGGAGAAGGAAGGGAATATTCCGTCAACTTTGAAGGAATATACTAATGGCGTCAGGTAAAGTTAATGGTATATGCTGCTATTTAACGGAATATTCCCTAACGGCGTTAAAGATTTCGTCAGTGTGCCAGGCACGTGCCTCCGCGTGGCTGGCTTGTGTTGATGTGCCTTGGCGTGCGTGAGGGCGCGTGGAACGTCAAAAAATTATTCTGAAAATATGGGAATGCTTCTGGTGTTGAGTAGGCAACAATGGTATATTCAAATGCCCCAATTGAGCAACGTATGATAAGTTATTACACGGTTTTGGTTATGTACTTAAAATTAATTTTAAAATAGTGGTTTCACATATAGGTGAGATGTTTCCGAAGGACAAGTGCAATCAGGCGAGACTCGGGGGTTACGATACATACCAATGAGTGGGCTTTTGGTTTTCTATATATGCATATATATGCTTTGCGTTTTCCCAGAAATCTGTTTTAAATGGAGTTACGATTTTAAATGCCACGTCAATTGCATTATGCTTTAGAGTATGCATTCGTATGGATATGCATATTGTTGCTTGATGTTGCGGATGCCCAGGTAAGCTTCAGGTAAGTATATTGATGATAGTGGATGCATTGGTTGTGGTGATACGTAGATGCATTTAGAGCTCACTATCCTGCACCCCGGTGCTAGTGTTCCCGCCCGTGGCCAGGGCACAGTCCTTCACGTGATGTTCACCTTCCGCACCGCACTGCTCACCTTGGATCCAAGTTTGGTGCACAACCCTGTCGTACATATCACATTAGGTGGTTCTGACTCATAGGTGACCCACGATTATTCGCATAGCCTTCACGAGATCGTAGCACTTGAGCATACTTATTTGCACCCAGCCCTGTCGTACAGACCATAATAGGTGGTTTCGACTCATGTGCATGCATATCTGATAAGCTATAGGTTCATCTGTACAGGTCACGTTAGGTGACTCCAGCTGGCATATTATTTTACATTGATTTATTTCACCTAGCTTACTTATTTCCATACAAGGACACTTGACATGGCATATTTTTGATTTTCACTACTCTCGAGCGTGATTTTTATATACGTATGTATTTTTATTTTCTGGGAAACTATACGGGTTTTACGATGAAGGGTTATTACTTTTGGAAAGAGAAATGGTTTTGAAAAGCTTTGTTTTTGCCCTACTCATGTTTTCTGTTTTGCGCCCTTCCAGGTTCTATATAGAAGTGTGTGTTGGTGACTCATGAGGACTCTACAACAATTCTGACAGACATCCATCAATGTAGGGTTTTCTATCATGCCATGTATAATTAGTATTTAGCCTGCTAGACTGCACCTTGGCACCTACGCTCTGATTCTGTGTATCTACACTCTAACACTTCTTCGTGCACTTATTTACTTTTCTTGTGTGCATTAGTTAATTGGTTGTTGATTTCTCACATCTTTATATCACTATCACTTCCACACTACGCACATGGTTATGTCACCATCACGTGACGACTAGCATGCCTTGATTTAGATCAAGGTGTATCAGAAAGACCCTTATTTTCATATGCTACAATTGACAAATCTTAGTGTTAATAAGGAAAATCAATAGAACATTTGTGTGCTACTTTGTGGTGTGCTTTTAATCCTATCATTAAACTATTGTATGTTTAATGAAGGGTAAAGCTTATTGCTAATCACTATTTATTGTATTATGTGTTTAAGCAATAAGGGAATCAAAGGAATGTATTTAATCTAAGAGAGAAGTGATCTAAGTAAGTTAGATTAACAAGACCTTTCATTTATGTTGATTCCTAAAATGTTCCTAGCCATAGGATTGCCAATTGGGCATTGAAAATCCGCTAAGGTTAGTATGTGTTACGTTAACTCAAGCGTGAGTATGACTAGTCTAAAGTCATTTAGTGTTGGACACTGAGACAAACACATATGTGCTCAAAATGGTAATTGAGTACACTGAACTACGATAAAAAAAGAGTTCGAACATGCATGTCATGTAAGAGCTCGTAAGTTGCAATATGCAAAGTAATCCTTTGACTTGAGGCATCATAGATGTCTAATGGTTAGGTCCTCGATCTTTGATCATGTCAAAGGCATTCCATCTAGAGTATCCACGACATTGTTGGGGTCAAGCTATCTAGTCATGTAGGCATATGAATGCACAACAAGGGATCTCTAACCTTCCATGGAAGAGGGAGAATGCATTTGAGATATGATTTGGGAGTCTATGTCCAAAGCATACGAATATGACTTAGGAAGTTTGTTCCAAATCATATTCAATTGAATCATATAGAGAAGTATTACATTAGATAGTAGACATGAAACAAACTATCACTCAAACAATGTGATTAAGAGTATTGTATTAGAAAATGACCGTATTGCATTGTAATTGTCACTGGATAGGTTCTCCAACCTTCTAATTAGCTTGGGTAGCCAAGACATACTGCTAGGTGTCACTCATGGTTTGTGGAAGCCCTGAGAATTAGCAAACACTAATCTTCATCAAAGGGAGAATTGAAATGTTGTTTCAATTCATAATCGATCGTTAAGAGTAGCAATCGCCCACTGCCCCGCTAATTAGAGCCTAATGGATCGTATATCAAGTAAGGATGAATGTGAAGATATAAATGAGATGGACAAGAAATTAAATAGTTTAATTGAGAACGGTCAACATTAGTTAATTAGTTAGTTAATCTTACGAAAGGTTGGTATTTGGCTTTCAAGTTGGTTTTGGATTTCGAGGCCCAAAAGGGTTTTGGTCCACAAGGCCCATTGAGTTTAAGTTGTGTGACAACTAAAACTAAATGGAAATTAACCCAAATACAAAGTCAAAACTGGCCATAGGGTGAGTGGTAGAAAACTTGGGTTAATTGCAAGTTTGCCACTCACAAGTGAGGTGGTATAAAGACATCTTTATAGCCATTCTCTCACTAGGGTTTTCTTGAGGCAAAGAAGAGAAACTTTTTCACCTTTTTCTTTATAGAGGCCGGCCTTCCTAGGGGAGTTTGCTAGCATCCAACTTCCTCTAGGTAATCCATTTCATCTTCACACCATCATCCTTGGTGTGGAGACTTAGAGGTACCAAACTTTTGGTATTTTTGGAGTTCCTTTCCTCACATCCTCAAGGAGCAAAGGAGTATCAAAAGGGAAGAAAATCACAAGGAAGATCTAAGGAGCTAGGAGGAAGGCCCTCCACTTGGGTGAATCCCTTGTGTAAACAAGGATGAGCTTCAAGGGTAATGAATCTCAAAATCCTTTCTTCTCTTTAATGTTGTTAGAGTCTTGTGGTTCACCATTCACTGCGATTTGAAAGTCATGGGTTTTAGAATTATTTTTGAATGCATGCCTACTTTAAAGTGTTAATAGTTTTCTTTTGTGTTCAAATGTTTTTACATGTTCTTAGCTAGGACAAAATTTTATCCTTCACTAGGGTGCTGCACAAAAAATCCTTGGCATGGAAATTCAGAGAGATAGGACCACTGGAAGAATTTGATATCACAAGCCAAGTATATTCAGAAGGTTCTTGGGAAGTTCAACATGTAAGAAGCAAAGTAGTTTTGACTCCTTTGGTAGCTCACTTCAGGTTAAGTGAGCAACAGTCTCCTACGTCCGAGGAAGAACAACAAGTAATGAAGAAGGTGCCTTATGCTAATGTTGTGGGTTGCCTCATGTATGGAATGGTATGCACACGTCCTGACATAGCTCAAGCAATCAGTGTTTTTTCTAGATATATGGCAAATCCAGGAAATCAACATTAGGATGCAGTGAAGTGGATTTTGCGTAATTTGAAGGGTTTTTGGCAACAAAGGATTATGTTTGAGAAGCAAAAAGAAAATGCAGGGGTGTTAGGATATCTGGATGCCGATTATACAAGGGACTTGGACAAGAGAAGGTCAACTTCTGGTTATGTGTTTACATACGCAAGAGGACTAATCAGTTGGAGGGCACTACTGCAACCAATTATAGCTTTGTTGACCACAAAGGTAGAGTATATTGCTTTGGCCTAAGCTAGAAAGGAAGAAATTTAGCTTAGTGGCCTGGTAAGTCAAATGGGAATCACTCAAGATTGTGTGAAGCTGAAATGTGATAGTCAAAGTGTTATTCACTTGGCAAAGAATCAGGTTTTTTTCTGGAAGGTCAAAGCACATTGAAGCAAGGTATCACATAATCAGAGATTTGGAGGAGTCTAAGGAAATTTGGATTGAAATGATTCATATGGATGATAATGCTGCAGATTTCTTTACAAAGATAGTGCTGGTCAAGAAGTTCAAGCATTGCTTGAACTTGATCAATCTCGTTGATTGATTAAAGTGGAGCACCTCCTCACTTGAGGTGCGATGAGGCAAGAAGAAGATTGCCAAGGTAAAGACTCTTGAAGATTTCTAGAGCTGCTTCAAGAAGGTTCAAAGATACTTTGGGGGTGCAAATGATCAAGACTTGGTTTGACTCACCAAGGTGGAGATTGTTAGGTTTTGGCTCGTCAATTAGTGTCATTTTCTGTTTATGATTGTTTTAGGGAAAAAAAAGGTGCACCGATTCTTCTCCTAAAAGGGCTAGGAAAGAATCTTAGTTTCCTTATTCAATTTAGATTAGAAATCCTAGAAGTCTATTTGGAATTGGAAAGGAAGTCTAATTTCCTATTCCACTTAGAATAGGAATTACAATCTGTAAATGACATGTAAACTGCACCCTATGCCTATAAATAGGGTGGGGCAAGGATTAAATTTTAGAGAGGAAAAATTGTGACAGTTGAGACAAGTGAGAGAGATTAGTTCTAGGGTTTGCAAAAGTTCTATAATCTCTATTATTAATCAAAGGAGCGGTGATTTCTTTACCCAGAGAAATGACAACTGGACGTAGGCAAAAGTTATACCGAACTAGTATAAGTCTTGTGTGTTTTCTAGTTTTCACTCTTTTGCTAAGTTTTAGTCTATTGTCGTTGGTTACATTAATGAACAAGATCTAGTGTGCGGTTTTTCAACAAATTCTACTCACCACTCCTATCATACCTTCATATTTGAAATATACTTGATGATGTTGACTTTGTATGAAATTGTTTTGTATACAATAATTATCCAATTACTGCCCGTACATGTTTAAGACCACCAATTCGATAAAATTACTCAGCTAACAATATAGGGACCCAAGCATCCCATGACACACCATGATTGAATAACCTGCACAAATATCCCAATAAACCTGCATATTAGTAGAAATAATAGAGGAGCGTTTGATTTTGAATGTTGAAAATATATAAAGAAAGTAGGTGGACGGGCATACATTGCCGAGGAGATCAACATCGCGATCAAATGGGGATCCATAGAATTCAAACTATACGTGGGAATCAAAAGGATTGAAGCTGTCAGGCATAAAAGTTACCGATTAATAGATATATAAATCCCAAAAAATCTCTACAAACTAATAAATATCTAGTGTTTTCATTTAATGGTGGTGATTCGTAGAAAGCACTCGAGAGAGGCTGTCGTCCGTAAAGCACTCGGAAGAGGCAGACGTCCATAAAGCACTTGGGAGAGATGGTCGTCCGTAGAGAACTCGGGAGAAGTGGTCTTCCGTAGAGCACTCAAGTGAAATGGTCATCCTTAGAGCTCTTGGGAGAAGTGGTCATCCGGTAGAGAGCTAAGAAGAGGTGGTCATCCGGAGTGCTCACCACTTGGAGGAAGTGTTCATCACAAGTGGTCTTATAGAGAGCTAACCACTAGAGTCGATAGCTAGAAAGATAACCACTAGAGTCGATAGCTAGAGAGATAACCATGAAGAGCTGGCCACAAGAGAGACGACTACTAGAAAGCTGACCACTTAGAAGAGGTGGCCCATCACATGCCAAAAGGTCTCTTATCCAATGGTGATCTAGTCCTTGGCTAAGAAGTCTTCCATCCAACGGTGATCTAATCCCTGGTCAACCGGTCTTTCATCCAACAGTGATCCACAAGAGTGGGACTGGGTCAGATAGGGATCCACGTGATCCGGAGTTGATGTTTGCACAAACCTGTCATTAGAACTCTATGCCAGAAAGTTGTTAGACATGCCAACTATCTTGAGTAGTCAAAAAGTACTTTAAGTTCTACGCTTGTTCCTTCTTGTCAGTAGACTATCCAAGGTCAAGAGTGGTTGATGTGGTAGTGCTTTGTTTACTGTTTTTGGGTCGCTAGCTCTCATCAGGCCCATCTATTAGGCCCATAACAATTATTTGTTATTTTAATGTGTATAAAATGACCATGCATTAACATAATTATTCTTGGTTAGTAATGAAATCGATATCGCTTTTGTTAAAAAAAAAAAAAAAAAATCTTCTTCTTAACAGAATGAATGAAAAAACAGTCTACATAACAGAGAATGTTAGGTTGCTCCAAATCCAGGTCTTAAATATAAGGGAAGAATAGAGCGCACACCAAAATACAGATCCTTTTCGAATCTATCCTTGGGATCCATCCTGACCTTTCATCCTGGCTGTTCGTTGAGATCGTGTGGCCAGATATTAAATTTTTTAAACTCCTCATCCCAATCCGGCTGTTCGTTGAGATCGTGTGGCCAGATATTAAATTTTTTAAACTCCTCATCCCAATCCCACCCACTCACTGCTTCGAAGACGACATGTTTATCCCTAAAATCGGCAGTTCCGTCTTCAACAAATCCGCCGGCAGCCGCAAATAGACCTACTCTAGCCTCTACCTCGCCCCTAGAAACTTCCGAATCCCAAACCCCAAATCGCAAAAAACAATTCCCCTACCCTTCAGAAAACTCCAAAACAAAAATAACGGTGTATTTGTCCCTGTCCCCATCCGCCTTGCCCAATACAACGCAACGCCCGATGCTTTCGTGGCTGGACCATCCGTCAATGTCGGCACAAAGAGGAAGAGAGGTCGATGTCAGTACGAAAAGGAATGAGGAAGAAGATGGTGCGAAGAGCAGTAAAAAAAAAAAAATCCATGGCCGCACGATCTCAACCAACGACCACGATGAAGCATCCAGATTAGGCCTGGCAATTTCTGACATGACTCGATAACCCGACACGACACGAAATTAACAGGTGTTTGGGTCGACACGATAACGAATCTGGTATTATCGGGTAACCCGATAAGCACCTGTTAAGATAATGGGTTGGTTCGGGTATACACGTGGGTAACACGATACACGATAAGCAGAATATTATTTGTATAATTTTATAACCCTAAAAAATACTGTAATAATTATATACATTAATTTTACAATTTTATACCCTAAAAATTATAATAAATAAAATATATATATATATATTAAATTAACTATAAAATTTATAATAATTATAATAATTATATATACTATAATAATTATACCCCCAAAATATTAAGTCTATCTATAATAATTATATATATATATATATATATATATTAAATTTTATAAAAACTATAATAATTAATAATTAATAATTTAATATGCATGATCATGCATTGCATATTTGCATGATTTTGCATCTATTGAAATTTGATGCGTCAGATGTGATTTGTTTCCATTCAAATTTCAATAATCAATTTTTTGACATTGCCATTTGCCAACTTGCCGCCCTTTTTGAAAAAAAAAAAAATGGAGGGAAAATGAAGATGTTAAGAAAAGTTGAAAATAAAACAAAAAAGTGAGGGAATTAGAGAAAGATGTTGGAGGGAAAAATGAAAATGATAAGAAAAAGTTGAAAAGGTAACAAAAAAGAGAGGGAAAAATGAAAATTAATAGAAGTGGTGAGAAATTTTTTTTTTTTTTTTAAGTTATTAACTTTTTATCACACACATGACTGTCATGACATATCTCACTATTTAACGGTTATTTTAACTCCGATTTTGATGATTTTTTATAACTACACTCCTTGACCCTATATGAATACAATAAATGAATTTAATCTTCAATTTAAAATATTTACACAAGTGGATACCACAAAATCTTATGTTATACTTAATGAAAGTATAAATAAACTCTAAGTGTTAGTCAATCTATCGTTTTACGAATTCTCCAAAATTAATTTCAACGATCCAAACCATCAAAATTGTTTGTATATGCTTGGAGATCACATCAGCAAAAAATCACAAAAAAAAACATTCAGAGATCAAGTAACGGGACAAAGCTTTTCAATGGTTATAAACGAAAAATCACGATTTAATGGTTATTTTAACTCCAATTTTGATGATTTTTTATAACTACACTCATTGACCCTAAATGAATACAATGAATGAATTCGATCTTCAATTTAAAATATTTACACAAGTGGATACCACAAAATCTTATGTTATACTTAATGAAAGTATAAATAAACTCTAAGTGTTAGTCAATCTATCGTTTTACGAATTCTCCAAAACTAATTTCAACGATCCAAACCGTCAAAATTGTTTGTATATGCTTGGAGATCATATCAACAAAAACTCACAAAAAAAAAACATTCAGAGATCAAGTAACGGGACAAAGCTTTTCAACAGTTATAAACGAAAAATCACGATTTAACGGTTATTTTAACTCCGATTTTGATGATTTTTTATAACTACACTCCTTGACCCTATATGAATACAATGAATGAATTCGATCTTCGATTTAAAATATTTACACAAGTGAATACCACAAAATCTTATGTTATACTTAATAAAAGTATAAATAAACTCTAAGTGTTAGTCAATCTATCGTTTTACGAATTCTCCAAAACTAATTTCAACGATCCAAACCGTCAAAATTGTTTGTATATGCTTGGAGATCACATCAGCCAAAAATCACAAAAAAAAAAAAACATTTAGAGATCAAGTAACGGGACAAAGCTTTTCAATGGTTATAAACGAAAAATCATGATTTAACGGTTATTTTAACTCCGATTTTGATGATTTTTTATAACTACACTCCTTGACCCTATATGAATACAATGAATGAATTCGATCTTCAATTTAAAATATTTACAAAAGTGAATACCACAAAATCTTATGTTATACTTAATAAAAGTATAAATAAACTCTAAGTGTTAGTCAATCTATCGTTTTACTAATTCTCCAAAACTAATTTCAATGATCCAAACCGTCAAAATTGTTTATATATGCTTGGAGATCACATCAGCAAAAAATCACAAAAAAAAAAAACATTTAGAGATCAAGTAACGGGGCAAAGCTTTTCAACGGTTATAAACGAAAAATCACGATTTAACGGTTATTTTAACTCTGATTTTGATGATTTTTTATAACTACACTCCTTGACCCTATATGAATACAATGAATGAATTCGATCTTCAATTTAAAATATTTACACAAGTGGATACCACAAAATCTTATGTTATACTTAATGAAAGTATAAATAAACTCTAAGTGTTAGTCAATCTATCGTTTTACGAATTCTCGAAAACTAATTTCAACGATCCAAACCGTCAAAATTGTTTGTATATGCTTGGAGATCATATCAGCAAAAAATCACAAAAAAAAAAAACATTCAGAGATCAAGTAACGGGACAAAGCTTTTCAACGGTTATAAATGAAAAATCACGATTTAACGGTTATTTTAACTCCGATTTTGATGATTTTTTGTAACTACACTCCTTGACCCTATATGAATACAATGAATGAATTCGATCTTCAATTTAAAATATTTACACAAGTGAATACCACAAAATCTTATCTTAAAAACAAAAACTCTTTATCCTTGCACATTTAATATTTGTAATAGATTAGTAGTGTATGTATTATTTTTTTTATTAGGCTTTTATTTTTGAGTGTAGATATAGTACTTGAATGAGAAATGTTTTAATGTTTTGAAGTAATATTTATGTGGCAATGTGTGGTATGTGCAAATTTAAAAAAAATATATTTTTTTCTTAATGGGTCATAACGGGTCGGGTCACTTTACCCGTTGGGTAAAGTGACACGACCTGTTAAGGACCCGTTAAGATAACGGGTGTGACACGACACGACCCGTTAAGATAACAGGTGTTACACGAAAACGACACGAACACGATAGACACGACCCGTTTGCCAGGCCTAATCCAGATGGATCCCGCGCACCACATGGTGAGTACAGGAGTTTAGCTTGGATAGCTTCTGAGTTGTGATATAATTAAAGACTCCATTTGGTTACGTTAAATGGATGTGGAGGACAAGCTAGCTAGGGTTTTGGGTCCACAGTGGCCACCACCTTGAAGATATTTGACATCAATTTCACAAAACTTTTTTCCTTTGGCTTTTGTTATAGAGTATCCTCTAACTATACCTAATAAACATATATAAAGATGGGCTTCATCGAACCCGGTCCTTTTTCCTAGCATTATATAGGATCTACTCCATCAATAGACCACATGAAGATGCGGGTCCACTATAATAAAATACATGCCACGTAGGCTATGTAAAGTGCAAAATGTTATTATTCAATTAACTAGAGAGTTTGAAATAAAGGATCTGGGTCTCTTGCATTTTTTCTTGGTTTACAGATTGAGTATCGATCTCGGGTCTCTTTGTTCATCAGGCAAAGTATGTCAAAGACTTGCTACAAAAGATGAACATGATGGATTGTAAACCTTGCCTTACACCTTGTCATCCTAACCAAAAGCTTTTGAATCATGGTAGTGAACCTATTTCTGATCCTAGTGCTTACAGAAGTATTGTAGGGGCTTTGCAGTACCTCACCTTTACAAGACCGGACATTTCTTTCTCAGTCAATCAAGTGTGTCAGTTTATGCACTCAATTGTAAGGGCTTTGCAGTACCTCATCTTTACAAGACCGGACATTTCTTTCTCAGTCAATCAAGTGTGTGGGTTTATGCACTCACCATTAGACACTCATTTTGTTGCTATGAAACGTATTTTGAGATATCTCAAAGGTACCATGCATTTGGGGTTGTGTTTTAAATCAGGTTCATCTCAGTTGAAAGCATACACAAATGTTGATTGGGCAGGGCATCCCAATGATCGACGTTCAACTACTGGTTTTGTTATTTTTCTTGGTGATAGTCCTATCTCTTGGAGCTCTAAAAAACAACATACAATGAGTAGATCTTCGACTGAAGCTAAATATAGGGCAATGGCTACAACTACAACTGAGGTTATACGGATTCAACAACTTCTCAGGGATTTGCATATTCATGTCCTACTGTTCCAGTTCTTTATTATTGTGATAATATCTGGGCTATGGCTGTTGCCACTAATCCAATACTGCACTCCAAAGCAACGCACATTGAGATTGATTGTCACTTTGTTCTTGAAAGAGTTCAACAAGGGACAGTTCTTTTGCAGTTTGTTCCATTTGCAAATCAGTATGCAAGCATGATGTTTACTAAAGGCTTGTGTTCTCCTCAGTTTACTAGAAATTGCTCCAATCTCACGCTTGGGAGTTCGCAACATGAACTTGAGGGGGGATGATAGAGTTGATAATATTATGAGTGCATAGGATTGTGTCAAGTATTTGTGTATTATTGGTTGTGTCCTTAGGTAGTCAGTAGAGAGGTGTGTTACTTAGTTCTTAAGCTTTTACATTGTTGACAAAGGGATGGATGTTCAATCTTTTTACCATCATTCAAAATGGAAACGGGCAACCTCAAGTTCTAATTCCATACTTCATACAAGGAGCTTCTTTTTTTTCTCCTGTTAAGAGAGAGAGAGAGAGAGAGAGAGAGAGAGAGAGAGAGGATATGATTAGGTTGTATGTACATTATCGAAATCTTTGCATCGCACACCATAGTGCATGAGTGAAATATGATCTCTCTCTTCTGTTCGACCCTTTCATCAATGAAATATTTCTCATACAAGTCTAGAACATAAACAACCTCAAATATATTTGTTGTGATAAGCTCCTCATAATGGGAATTATTCGACCAACTTGAAGATTGTAAATCATAAAAAACGACCACTGCGTGCGTTTTGATGCCCTAAAGGTTGAGGGCATGTAAATTATTAGTTTAAACAAAGGCAAACAAAAATACTACGATAATTATCCAAATCATATTGCGCAAATAAAGACAATGCTTAATTTTAAAATAGTTCGTACAGTAAACTCATGCTAGCTATGCTATATATACTGATTGCTTATGGCAGGAAAACAAGGTAGTAATGGATAATTTCTTCTCTACGGATGCATGGCAACCATGCACTGAGAAAAAGGAGACCCACTGCTGGTAAGGATTCCCAGTGCGAGGATACAGTATGATCTGTTCAAGAGATTGATTGCTATCTCTCACATCCATGAAAAATGTAGCATTAGGGTTTAGAATTGTCCCATCGTACTTGAACACCCATCGCAGGTTAACTGACCCTTCTAATTTGCGAATGACGATGGGTTCTTCAGAGCTCTGGCCATGGGATGTGATGCATCAGCTGTGATCGTTATTTACTCGCATGGTGCCACCGCGAGTGCCCATTGTTGCTCCAGCTTGTTGTCTGTACAATTCTGAATCCATAATAAGGTGTTGTGGTTGTAGGATTCCAGGCATAGACCATTATACCCCTCAATGGAAGTCACGGTGGGCTCTACGTCATCTTCCGCTTTCCAACCCTGCGTAGCAGCATTGACATTGGTTTCTGCTGTTAGGGAGGTGCCGTTTTCAGCTCCATGGGCTGTCAAGACTAGCCCAGGGTGAGGATTGGTGATGGTTCCGTCAGTAGATAATACCCACTTCGTGACTTTGGAGTTGGCTTTATCACAGTCATAATTCATGACATACTATCGAGGTTTATCGCTAGAGATGGTCATGCATTTGATTGTCCCATCTGTTTGGAACGTTCATTGTTTACCGAGTTCCGGTCCGCATGACCACAGTTGGATGACACTTCCATTAACGTCGTCATTTGCGTCCACACACAACCCCTTTTAGTATTTGAGCTACTTTTGAGCTAAATTTCTCTACGTATTTGTAATCAATTCAACAAGAAATTGAAATGAACTCAGAGATTGAATAACCAAGATGAACATTTGGGAAGAAGGAGGACGTTACTCCCTCGAATTTGGATTCGATCCACCAAAATCGGCATACAATGTGGGGTTTATAGTCGTTGCTACCCACACACACACTTTTGCACCGTTACTGTGATCACGTGCACCTCACATGTTTTCATTTAACTTCTAACAAACTAGACACGTGGTACACACTATTAAGATGTTATAATCATGTCTGTTCATTACATTATTTGAATATCAACTACTCAAACACTTAGAACATTTCGACCTTCATCTTTTTCTTCCTTTGTTCAACTACAAGGCACTTGTGATCCAGCTTCCATGCTTATTCACCAACACTTCCTTCTAAGGTTGTTAGCTTCTCTCTGAGTGTGCATAGTCGATCTTTGGGAAGTGCCTTGGTGAAAATATCAGCAAGCTAACATTTTGATTTGCAATAGATTACTTGATGATGTTTGACCATAATGCTTCGAGAATGTAATGATATATTCTTCCAATGTGTTTTTTATTTGATGGAACATAGGATTTAGTCATAGAAATGGCAGATGTATTGTCACAGTTGATAGTAGTAGATTAAGTTTGTTCTTCACCAAAATCTTGAAGCACAAACCTCAACCCCATAACTTGAGTGGTTGCTTCAGTTGCACTCATGCACTCAGCTTTAGCCATTGACAGAGAAACACTATGTTGTTTAACGAAGGCTTAAGAGAAAACCCCACTTCTAAATGAAAAAGCATATCCAGATGTGCTTTCATATCAGTTTCATCCCCACTCCAATCACTGTCAAAATAGCCTATGAGAATTGATTCTTTGCCTTTCTCATACTCAATCCTATAGTCTAATGTGCCTTGTTTATCTGAGCACTCTCTTTGCTGCTCCCAAATACTTGTTTGTTGGTTCATTCATGAATCTAGCAAGTAAGCTAGCTGCAAACATAAACTGGTTGCAGTCAGATATAAAAGACTTCCAACCAATTGCCTATATACATTCTCATCTATTTTCTCACTCTCATCATCTTTCTTAAGTTTGTCATTCACCACCAATGGAGTACTAACAAGCTTGTAGTCCAGCAATCCAAATTTCTGCAGTAGGCTGACTGCATATTTCCTTTGATTAATGAAAATTCCATATTCAGGTTGAAGAGTTCCCATTCCAAGGAATGATATAGCAATCCCAAGTCTATCATTTCATATCTTTTCATCATGTCACACTTGAATTTTTCCAGTAACTCAGTGCTACTACCTGTGTAGATAATGTCATCTACATGGATAAAGACAATGATGCTTTCACTTTCTGCCCTTGAATTCATATACAAGGTTGCTTCACTTGGACTTCTGGTGAATCCACAATTGTGCAAATGAGTATCAATTTCTTCATACCAAGCCCTTGGAGCCTGTTTTAATCCATACAAAGCTTTCTTGAGTTTGTAGATCTTATCTTCTGCACCTTACACAATATAACCCACTGGTTGATTAATGGAGACCTCTTCTTGCAACACACCATTAAGGAAAGCTGATTTCACATCTAGTTGAAACAACTTCCACTTCTTTTGAGTTGCTAAGGTTATGAGAGTCCTGATGGTATCCAATCTTGCAACAGGAGAAAACGTTTCTTTGAAATCAACCCCATGCTTCTATGTATACCCTTTGGCAACAAGCTTTGCCTTGTGCTTTTGAATTGTCCCATCTAGGTTTAATTTGGTCTTCAAGATCCTTTTTACTCCAAAAATAGGTTTTCTCGATGGTCTGTCAACCAATTCCCAAGTCTTGTTTTTCACTATCATTTCAATTTCAGCATCCATTGCTTTTTTCCAAACTACATATGTGGTAGCATTAGTGAAATTCTCTAGTTCAATCATACTTACATTGCATATGGCATATATTTCACTTAGTAATCTCTCTTTAACTGGTGTGGCTTTAGCAGTACTGGACTCACCACTCTCGGTTTGAGAATCAGTGAATTCATATGTTACACACTTGCTCTTTTCTAGTTGAAAGTCATCTCTCAATGGTAATAGATCAATCTCAGGTAAATTCAAATTGCCAGGAAATGATAGTTTCTCACCATTTTCTACATTCCAACTCTAAGCACCCTTCTCACCAATACAACACTTTTAGACAGAAATCTCTTCTTGGTACTCAAGTTGTAGATCATGTATCCTTTATCCATATTCCCATATCCAACAAAGATACCTTCATAGAGGATTCATCAAGTTTCTGTCTTAATTGTCCAAGCATATGACCATAACAGATACAACGAAACATCTTTAAATGTTGAATACCTGGCTTCCTGCCACTGAAAGCTTCAAATGGAGTTTTGTGTTCCATAGCCTTTGTTAGACACCTGTTGAGTAAGGACACAGCCGTGTTAACAATTTCTCCCTAGAACTCATAGGCCAAATGTTTGTCATGAAGCATACTCTTAGCCATTTCAACAATGGTTATGTCCTTCCTCTCAGCAACACCATTTTGATGTGGGGAATAAACCACTGTCAACTATTTCTCAAGCCCCAAATCTTCATAGAATTGATTAAACTCATTAGAGTTGTACTCTCCACCTCTGTCACTTCTTAACTTTAGAATTTTGTAGCCACTCTACAATTCAACCATGGCTTATAATTTCTTGAACACTTTAAACACTTCTAATTTATGATTCAAAAGATAAACCCAACACATTCTAGTTTCATCATCAATGAAAGTTAAGAAGTATTTGTTTCCTCCAAATGTTGTGACTTGCATTGGTCCACATACATCTGAGTGAATTAATTCCAGATGCTTTGTTGCTCTCCAAGCTAGCTCTTTATTGAAGGCATCTCTGTGCAACTTTCCTGCCATACGCCCTTCACAAACACTAGATGACTTCTCGAGTTTTGGTAATCACAACACCATTTCCTTATTAGATAACAATTGCAAGCCGTTAAAATTCAAATGCCCCAGCGTTTTGTGATATTCCCAAGCATCACCTTCACAACTGGCTTTTAGTGCAGAACCATACATATCTTTTATAAGTAGTGGAAACTACCCATTACCAGTCATTTGTACTATAACAACATCACTCTCCAAGCTCCTATCTTCAAAGTTTCAACCTGGTAATCTCTAAATAATAAGAAATAACCATGCTGCATCATTTGCCCTACACTTAAGAGATTTTCATCCAGTCTTGGCACAAGCATTACTTCTTTGATGTGCCTGGTACATTTTTAGGTTTTAATCACCAAGGTTACTTTCCCACTAGCTTGAAAAATCTGTCCATTCCCCATTTTAATTCTTGTTGAGACATTTCTATCCAGATTAATTAGCATAGACTTAGGTGAAGTCATGTGATTGTTGCATCCACTGTTAATATACCAAATGTGCTCACTTTTGACTATTGTAGCATAATTACAAGCAAAGAACATAGAGGTTTCCTCCTCCATTTGTTATGCCACTTGAACCTGTTGAACTGGTTTACTTATGCAATCTCTGGCAAAATGATTAAATTTGCCACAGTTGTGACATTTAGGTTTTCCTTTGAATTTGCATTCACCAAAGTGTACAAATTCATAGATTGTACATGCCTATCTTGTGTTCTCCTTGTTAAACCAAGGTTTAACGGCATACTAAGGCCTATCATTACTCTTAAAATCACCCTTCTTATCTCTAAATTTGAAAGGTTTCTTCCCCTTGTACCTAGTGGTCTGTGATCCACTTTTGTTTTGGATACTAAGACTACTAAATGCCTTATCACTCACTTCCTCATCTTTAGTATGTCTTTTCAACCTCTACTCAAATCCTTTCACAGGTGCAACAACCTCAACTGGATCAATCTCATCCAATTTCTTAGTCCCCTTAATGATAGAATATTATCATATGCAGGGGTTAGACTAATTAACATTTTCCCAACTAGTCTCTTGTTTGGCAAGGTTTCACCAAACATCTTCATCTTATTTGCAAGACCATATAATCTAGCTAGATAATCAGAGAGAGATTCATTATTTCTCATCCTAGCATATTCAAAATTACGGCGAATACCTTGTAATTTCACAGCCATGACTTGAGCATCACCCTTGAATTCTTGCTTAAGAACATCCTAAGCATCCTTTACAATCTCTTGATTTGCAATTCTATGAAAGATCTCATCACTCAGCTCCTTGCATCAATCCCAACACCTTTGTATCTCTGGAAATGAGATCTTGATCAGCAAGAATTTGCTTCTCATCTGTCACTTTCCCTTCCTTCGATAATGTGAAGCCATCTTCAACAAAGCTCCACTGATTGTGAAACTTAAAAATTGTTTTCATTTTGATACACCATAATTCATAATTGACTCCTGTGAATATTGGTGCACAAAGATTGGTGCTAGATCTAGCCATTTTTGTGCTTCTAAGTTCTTCGTTGAAAATGTAAATGAACACTCATAGATTAACTCCCAGATTCTAATCCAACCTAGTTTTGAGGCCATGTTGGTGTGTT
Organism: Pyrus x bretschneideri; assembly: GCF_019419815.1. Classification (NCBI taxonomy): domain Eukaryota; kingdom Viridiplantae; phylum Streptophyta; class Magnoliopsida; order Rosales; family Rosaceae; genus Pyrus; species Pyrus x bretschneideri. The sequence continues at coordinate 615,230 of NW_025999613.1, read as the reverse complement.
GAGCTACTTTTGTGCTAAATTTCTCTACATATTTGTAATTAATTCAACAAGAAATTGAAATGAACTCAGAGATTGAATATCAGAGATGAACCACGTTGCTCCCTCAAATCTACTTTGGATTCGATTCACCAAAGTCGGCATACAATGTGGGGTTTATAGTCGTTGCTACCCACGCACACACACACACACTTGCACCGTGATTGTGATCACGTGCACTTCACATGTTTTCATTTAACTTATAACAAACTAGACACGTGGCAAGATACACACCATTGAGATGTTATAATCCTGTCTGTTCATTACATTATTTGAATATCAACTACTTTAACACTTCGAACATTTCAACCTTCATCTTCTTCTACCTTTGTTTAGGTGCAATGCACCTGTGATCCAGCTTCCATGCTTATTCACCAGCAACCCTGATGAATCGGTGATCATCGTCGTGCTGTTTAGTACCGTGCACATTTGGTTTTCATATTCGACACCTGCTCCATTATTCCTAGTAGGAGTATTGCAAGTGTTGCATTGGTAGAGTAGTAATTTCACACCGAGGATGATGTTTGACCTAATGCCGTATACTAGGACGGAGTTGTTTCGTTGGCCTCGAAGCTCAATGATCCGATTGAAGACTCCGTTGAGCGACCTTTGGATCTCGAACGAGAGAGGCGACCAATTATCTTCCAAGCTCAGCATTTCTGGGTCTAGGAGAAAACCCTTCTCCGACATGCAGTTGCAGACAAATTGCTCAATGAATTTGAACCTAGCTACTTCAAAGACCATTTGCATAATCACAAGTAGTGATTCGGCTTTACACGAGTCAACATACAAATATGCAATTGCATAATTCAAAGGGACACGTCCCAAATGGATTTCTTCCTTAGATTTACCTGCAGCGCTCTCAAGCTCGAAATAATTGCCAATGAAGGGAAGCAAATAACCCGTTGTTTTAGGGAATAATAAAGTATTCAACGCTGCAATCAGAGCGTCCCTGAAAAAGTAGGATTTTCCTTTGTTAGTGGTACTATAAGCCACTACATTCATGCTCAAAACATCTACTGACAGGGTGATATTGAAATATCCACCCAAGGTCAGATCAACCAGAGTGAAGAATCGTGAGTCTGGTGTAGAAGACTTCAACACCAGAATATCGAATATTGTGGTTGACCCTCCGATTGTCAATTGTGCTCGTAACTCACTTATGAACTCGTTGTATCTATCACCGGTAAAACACCGTCGTGTTGAACGACATATTTCCCCCAGCGCCTATGATAGTACCGTGGCAAATTGCTAGTACAAGGCATAGTATTACTAGCATCCCATGTTTTCAGTTAGAAAAAACAAGGAAGAGAGGTCGATGTGGGTACAGAAAGGAATACGGAAGATGGTGGTGCGGAGAGCAGTTAAAAGAAATAATTCTTGGCCGCACGGTCTCTACCAACGGCCAGGATGAAGCATCTGGATGGATCACCAGAGAGAGATTCAGAGAAGATTTGGATCCCGTACCCCACACGGTGCGTACAGGAGATCGCATTTAATTGAAAAGTCAAAAGTTTAAACGTCAGTTACTTCTTGCAACTTGCATCTTGCATTGCGCTAGGATTAGCTTGGATAGCTTATGAGTTGTACAATTAAAGATTCCCAGGAGTTCCACAATGTTGACAACGACGGAAGAATGTTAATACGGATTAAAGACTCCATTTGGTTACGTTAAATGGAGGGGGAGGACAAGCTAGCTAGGGTTTTGGGTCTACCGTGGTCACCACCATGAAGATATTTGACATCAATTTCACAAAATCTTCTTCCTTTGGCTTTTGTGATAGAGTATCCTCTAACTATACCTAATAAGCATATATAAAGATGGGCTCTACTCCATCAATAGACCACATAAAGATGCGGTCCACTATAATAAAGGGGTGATTTTGTACAAAATCAATACAAAGTTACCATATTGACAATAGATCAACAATATTTATGTTAATTATAAATAGGTCAATTATGTATAACACTTAAATGCATTTCAAATAAACAAAAACAATATAATCTGCCATTACAGCTGACACCCACTTCAACTGACACCCATTTCTCATATTTTTCATATTTTGCAATAGGTTAATACGAATCAGATGTTGCAACACAGTGTTTGTTACATGATTCTGCTTTTTATACTTGGATTTAGACACTGCATTACAGTGTTCGTTTCCTGGTTCTTTTTTTTTTCTCATCACTCACACGCCTTCTATGCTTCATTCTTCGAGTGACTATTTATTTTTACGTTTAGATTTTGACATTGCAATGCAGTGTCCGTTTTCTTGTTCTGTTTTTCTTTTTTTTTACGTTTTGATTTAGAAACTACAATGCAATGTCTGTTTCCTAGTTTTTTTTTTTTTTTCTCTCTCTCTCTCTCTCTTTTACATTTTGATTTAGACATTGCAATGTGGTGTCCGTTTCTTGGTTTTGTTTTTACATTTCTATTCAAATGCTGCATTGCAGTGTCCGTTTCCTGGTTCTCTTCTTCCTCCCATCATCATTTTCACATTTCATGGAGTCTCTCTCGACCCATAAAATTACTTCTTTAAAAAAACTATAAATTTCATATCATAGAACACAAGGAGATAGAACACCCATCAAATTAATCGAAACGCAAAAAGATTTCAAACCCAAAAGAAGAAAACATCAAAACCCATAAAATTCAACCCTAAATTCATCTCCCGTAGATCTTCGTCTTGGCTTTACCCATTTTGGGCTCAACAAGAAGGCCTTGCCGGTGAAAGATAGCGGCAACGAGGCGTATGTATTGAAATTAGAGCTTTTTGGGTCTTTTTTCTGTTGCGGATGATGGCTGTAGTATGTTGTCATCGAAGAGTCCCACCAAGAACAAGCTCTTGGATTGGGAGCAGGAGAAGGCTGAGATAGATCGACGTGGTGTCCTGGCGGGAGAAGATGGAGAGCATCAGGACGGCTTGATTGCATATTTCGTAAATTTGGTTGGCGGTTGGTTGTGTGGTGGAGGAGAAAGATCAGGTAGTATGTAATTATAATTTCTTTTTGAAAAAAAAAAAAGAGAGAGAAGGAGAAAAGGGCAAAATTATAACTATTGATAATGCCTTAAAGCCCATGTAGTCATTGACCTATACCTAACTAATAAAAATATATCATTGATTAAGTCCACAACAAAAATATGTCACTGATTTATGGCTGAATAGTAAGGTTTTTATTGATCTTTGGCTAATTAAATTACCTATAATAAAGGGATGGACGTTCTATCTTTTTACCTTATATGCTATCGTTCAAAATGGAAACGGGCAACCTGATGTGATATAAGATAGCACACAAATTAAACCCTATAATTGTAGTATATGTAAGTAGGGATCGTTCTAGGCTGGAAATTAGAAGGGATGCTAATCTACACAATTTAAACTTTAAAACACTAAACTAGACTCAAAAACAGAAAACTAAACTCTAACAACTCAAAACAAGCTAAATAGACTCAAAACACATAAACTAAATTAAATTGACTCAAAACATATACTAGAAAGTGATTTGGACGAAAGTTAAACCAAAAAGATTCAAAATACTCAATAGGGACAGATTCTGACGAATTTAAACTAAACTAGCACAAATAAGAACCATGGGGGTATTTGGACGAATTTTAAACCTAACTTGACTCAAAACACTAATAGAAATAGACTTAAACAGGTTCTAACTAAATTCAAACACAAAATATTAAAGGGGGAATAGTTTTGACGAATTTAAAACTTAAACAAACGAAGTGCAGAAATAAACTAAAGGGTACGAAATTGGATGAATGAATGGTGAGAGGCTAGATAGAGGGTCTTTTTCCACACATAACACAGATGGATATAAATTGATTTCCAATTATTATTCTTTTAAACCATAAATGACAATGCCCCAAATTAATCGTGAGAAGCACAAATTAACTTTCAGACTTTCCTAAATTCATTGAATTGGATGGATAACGCATCGGCAACCAAATTATTCTTCAATAGTTCCCTACATGAACAACATAATAGAGATACAATCAAAGATCATTAAGCTTTGTGAAAATCATAAGCATTGACATGACATTCGTAATTATGAACTGCATAATACTCCTGCCATGGATTTACTAAACACGATTGTGACTAGCAACCTCCACTACTCATGAATATAAGTTCATAACGACTAGGTGAAATTCCCTTATATTTTAGGATCAAATTCATGCATGTAGACTAAGTGTGCACCCTTAATCAACATACAAGAATAAGCTATCAATCAAACATATAAGTAAATCGCATTCATGTTTTACGAAACAATAATTGGATGAAATCAATTCATATCACATATATGTTCATGGCTTTGATTTCACCTCTAACTAAAAAGAAATTAGTTCCACATAATTGTAGAAATTAACAACAAAATCAACATAATTGTAAAACTAAAACAAGGATAGAAGACACCCCAAAGACGCTCCAGCACTCCCAAAAGCTTGGGCATAGGCACGGCATAAAGACTTCTCCCTTCCTTCCTTCTCCTTGTTGCGGCACACCTTTGAAACTCTCTAAAAATCTCTCAATTGCTCTCTTATGTGTGTGTCCTCCTTTTTGCAATAGAATGATGGGGTATTTATAGGGCAGGGATGCAGCACATTGTCATGATTGGAGAGGGATTGATATGATACAAATTCGTGGAGAAAAAGGATTACACAACCTACTCCAACAAGGATGCAACCTGCGGCAGATTCTAGATCTTCTAGAAGGGTTGTTGCGGCACCCTTTATGGAGAAGAGATAGGGCTTCTAGAAACTAATATTTAGGTGATTTAATGTGAAAAGGAGTCCCCTTTGCAGCTGGAATTAAGGTAAGAAAAGATTAGGATAGGATAAGATAAGATAAGGTTGGATAAGGTTTGGATAAGATAAGGTAATTTGGATAATGTTTCCTTCTTCTTGCTGATTCCTTATCTTCCAAGTCTTTGATTTAATTCTTCCAGATATTAAGCACATTCTAGCCTTTTTTGATCTTCAATTTTGTCCATCCATTTTGCTCCATATGCAAGCTATCCATTCCAACCCAAAATTGCACTAAAATGCACCAAAATGCACTTTCTTGCCTCTTTTGCCATTTAAACCTACAAACACACGGAAATAGCTTAAATCACTATAATAAATAGAAACAAACTATGTACATGCAAGAAAACAAGCTAACTAAGTCGCATAAATATGGTCTTATCACAACCTCAATTTTAATCCCATAATTCATACAAGGTGCTTTTTATTTATTTATTTATTTATTTTCTGTTAAGAGTGAGGATATGATTAGGTTATATAAGTTGAATATCATTTTGCACGATTAACAAACTAACTAACTATAAACTAATATAATTTTATTAAGTAAACGTAAGATTGCCATGATGGCTACATAACTCAAGAGGCTATATTGTGACTTACTTGTTAAAATAAACTAATACAAGCACTACCACATATGGTGAAAACTAAACAAAACCCTAATACTTAACGGGTAAGAAACTCTAATATCCTTGACTCACAAGAAAACCATAAATTATAATAAAACAATAACTAATTTTCCAACACCCCTGTCAAACTTATGGCGGTACAAGTCATGAGTTTTCCAACAAGCAGATGCGGATGCAAGGTCCGTTAGGTGGACATGACAAGGCAAGCAATCCAAGTGAGCAATTCAAGCAGACAATTCAAGCGAGCAATTTGAGCGAACAATTCAAGCAAGCAATTTGAGCGATTCAACCAAACAAGCAAGCACGCAAGCGGATTTCGACAGACCATTCTATTAATAACCAAGTGTATAACGTCACTTGAGTGGTCATTAGTCCAAACACTCAAGTGATTATCGTGGTGATGGGCAACGACAAGCTCTAAACAATGGCTCAATAACAGCATCATGTGGGCCCCAAAGAAAACTTTTTTTGTTCCTTTTTTATTTATTTTTTTTTCTTCTTCTTTCTTTTTCTTCCTTCTTTTTTGTTTTTGTTTTTGTTTTCTCTTCTGTGCGAACAAATAGCAGCAACAATATCTTTTTGTGAGCAACAATACAACAATGATGCAGACAGTCAGGCTGCAAATATGCAGGGCATTGATCAAATGGTCTGGAGGTGTGGTGCGAGTACGAGACTGCGGCAAAGTGCAAGGCAAAGATGAAGTACATCTGAGTTTGTGGTTCTCAGGTCTAGGCTTTGTCAAGACAAACGGTGGGTTAGTGATGGTTCAAGTCAAATCTGGGCATCAATTAGTTTTGGATATAGGTGCATAATGTTGAGAATTAAGCTGCATATTAGCTTAAATCCAACCTGCAGATGATAATCTTGTAGCTAAAATTGAAGAGAATGTTGAAATCGAAGAAATGAAGAATTTACTATTTTTAGTTGTAGTCATTAGTCTTTAAAATGTAATGTCTAGTTTACTTTCGGTTTTTAGTAAGTTTCACAACTGGTATTCTTATCCTTTGGAATCGTACTATGTCTCTTGATCCATTTCCAAGTGGAAGGATCGTAGCCTGCTATGGCCTGAATCGCTAGGGATGAGTCTTTGTTCCTTAATTTGTAGGATCTGAGTTTTGACCAAACTGGGGTATTATAACCTTGTAATAGCTTATTGGATTTCAATCAAGGATGATATACAATTTCTCCTCTATCTGGATTTTTTATTTTTTATTTTTTTTTGCAATTTTATCAAAGTTCTTGCTTCAAAATTTCAACATTTATCTTTGTTATTAACCTAAACTATATGCATGGTACCATTTCAATACAGTATTAGAGCTCTAGGTCTGATTCCTAAGAAGAAGCAATATTGTGAGATCATCTTCTAGAAAAAAACAAAAAACAAAAAGAAAAAAAAAAAAAACCATAAAGGGTTAAAGGTGGTTCCTTTATCATCGTCTCCATGCTGCGTTACTTGAGAATATGGTTTGATCAAGTTCCTCTGCTAATGATTTACAAACACCAAAGTTTAATGGCTCGAATTACAATTTTTAGGCTGTCAAAATGGTAACTATCCTCATAGCTTATGATCTATGAGATGTGGTTGAAGTTGGCATTTTTACACAACAAATTCCTAGAGAAGAAGGCTTTGAGGAAGAAGAAGAAGAAGAATAAAGCAACTAAGTGCGTTCCAGTTGAAGCTATGTTGTCTCAAAGGAAGATAGTATAAAAAATGCCAAGGCTCTAAGCCTCATCCAAGGAGCAATTTCAGATGACCTTTCTCTTGTATCAAGAATGAGAGAAAACAGCAAAAGGAGCCTAGAACATCTTATCAAGAGAGTTCAAAGGAGATAAAAATGTTAGAGCTATGAAACTACAAGCCATTAGGGCTGATTTCAAATATTTAAGAGAATGAATGATGTTGAAACTTTTGATGATTATTTTGTTCGCTTCTTTGAGATAGTGAATAACTTGAAATCATTAGGAGATGATGTGTCTAAGAAAAGAACTGTTCAAAAATTGCTAATGAGTTTGAGTAGGAGATATAAGTCTATAGTCTTTATCATAGAAGAAACCAGAGATCTTGACACAATCAGAATAGATGAAGTGTTAGCCTCAGTTAAGGCTTATGACGAGAGAGAAGATTTGCATGATGAGAGAGACAAGTATGCTGGTACTAAGAAAGCATTTAGTAGTCTTAAAGTTGGAAGAAATGGAAATGATGCAGGAAACTTCAAGGGGTCTCAAGAAAAGTCAAACTAGAAATGGGGTTAATACAAAGATGGGAAAATGATGCAGGAAACTTCAAGGGGTCTCAAGAAAAGTCAAACCAGAAATCGGGTTAATACAAAGATGGGAAAAATTGGTCTCAATGAAATAAATGGAACAATGGTAGAGGTAACAATTGGAACAACTTTGGTGGAGGAAATTGGATCAACAAATTTACTTCTTACAACAAGCAACCTAGTGGCAGTCATGGAAATGGGAAACCATTATGTTAAGTGTGTCACAGGTATCACTTTGGTGTATGTAGATACAAGGGGAAGCCCAAGTGTGGTAAGTGCAATCGATTTGGTCATTTAACCAAAGATTATGATAATAATAAGCAAGTTGAAAATTGTGCAAAAGAAGTAGATGCTATCACAGGAACAATGTTCTATACTTGTCATGCAACTTCAATTGTACCAAACAAATCTGTGTGGTTTGTTGACAGTGCTTGCAGCAATCATATGACTTCTTAAGAAGCTCTACTCATCAATTTTGACAAGTCAGTGACCTGTAAAGTGAAAAGGGACACTTGTTGAAACTAGGGGAAAAAGATATATAAATAAAGTGTTGCTAGTTCTAGGTTTAGATGAACATTTGCTGAGTGTAGGCCAGACGATGGAACATGGATACTATGTTCTATTTGGAGGAAATGTTGTTTTGATATGTGATGATGACAGCCTTGACAATGTTGCAGCCAAAGTAATTATGACTGGTAACAAGTGTTTTCCCTTATCATTGAAATTAGTGAACTTAGTGGTAAGAAAAGCATCAATAAAAGAAGATCCATGGATTTGACATAGGTGATTGGAACATTTGAACTTGGAAGCTTGGGGAAGATGCATCAAACCAATATGGTGCTTAGACTACCTGATTTATCAGAAAAGAAAGAAGTATGTGAAGGATGTGTGTATGGAAAAGGTCGTAGAGAGACATTTAAAAAGGAGAGATCTTGAAAGGCAAGCAATCCACTTGAGCTTGTGCACACAGATGTGTATGGTTCAATGCAAAATGAGTCCATAGGTGGAAACAGATACTTCATCATATTCATTGATGAGTATTTAAGAATGTGCTAGGTATACTTTCTCATAAACAAGTTTGATGTGTTGAATGTTTTCAAAAAGTTCAAAGCATTTGTTGAATTGCAAAATGGATTCAAATTGAAGAAACTAATGAATAATAGAGGTGAAGAGTACACATCATATGAATTTCTGGACTATTGCAGCGATATTGATATGGAGAGGCAATTTACTATTGCTTACTCACCTCAGCAAAATGGTGTTGCTGAACTATTGGAGGAATGGAAAGGTCCATGATGGCAGATAAGAAAATCCCTATGAGATTTTGGGTTGAAGTTGTTAGCACTGATGTGTATTTGCAGGATAGGTGTTATACTACTTCAGTAAATGACAAAACACCATTTAAAGCTTTCACAGGAAGAAAACCAGGTATACTAAGAGTATTTGGGAGCATCTGCTATAATCACATTCCATCAAATCTTAGACAAAAGCTTGATGAGAAAGCAAGTAAGGGAATTTTCATAGGTTATGGTAGCTATGAAGATGGTTACATGGTCTATAATCTTCAATCTCATAAGATTGTTCTTTATGTTGTATTTGATAAGAACAAGTCTTGGAACTAGGAAAACAGGTAGGTTGAAACAATAACCATACCACTCAATCTTGGAAATGGTAATTCTGAAGTTAGTGAATCTGCAGAATCATCTTTTGAAGTTCAAAGTAATCACTCTCTTAGTCTCACTCAATTAAACTTTGATGATGAGCATGTCTCCGTGAATAACAATGGAAACTCAAATTCAGGTTTAACACCAAGCAACATAAGTATGAAGCTGAGAAGCTTGGAAGAAATCGATGCTAGGTGTCACATGTGCATAATTGAACCTGAAACCTTTCATGAAGCTGTTGAAGATAAAGCATCGTAGGAAGAAATGAATGCTGAGATGGAAAAAATTGAGAAAATGGAACTTGGGAGCTAGTGGAGAGTCTTGCAGACAAACCAGTCATTAGAGTCAAATGGGTGTTCAAAACGAAGCTAAACTTAGATGAAACTGCCTAGAAACACAAGGCTAAGCTTGTGGCAAAAGGGTATGCACAGAAACCTGGTATTGACTATAATGAAACCTTTGTCTCAATGGCAAGGTTAGATACAATTGGAACCTTCATTGCAGTTGCATCACAAAAAGGTTGGAAGCTATTTTAGTTAGATATTAGGTTAGCTTTCTTGAATGGAGTGCTTGAGAAGGAAGTCTACACTGAGCAGCCAGAAGGTTTTGAAGTGAGAAATGCAAGCCATAAGGTTTACAAATTGAAGAAGGCTTTACATGGCCTAAAACAGGCTCCTAGAGCCTGATATAGTGAGATTAATATCTTTCTCACTAGCTGCAACTTCAAAAGAAGCACCAGTGAAGCTACATTGTATACCAGAACTGATGGAGAATGGCAAATGATCATTGTCTTCATCTATGTTGATGATATTGTCTATACAGGTAGTAGTGATATGTTGCTCAGTGACTTCAAAAGAGAAATGATGTAGAGGTATGAAATGATAGATTTAAGAATCCATTATTATTTTTTGGAAATTGAAATACTCTAAACTTATAAGGATGTGTTCATTCATCAAAGCAAGTATGCAAATTCTCTTTTTGTGAAATTTGGACTTGAAGATTGCAAGTCAGTTTCAATTCCTCTACCTACAAGTGAAAAATTGAAGAAAGTTGTTGGGAGTGAATTGGCTGATGAAGGTCTCTTTAGAAGAATTGTTGGCATCCTGTTGTACTTGACATCAACTAGGCCAGATATAATCTTTGCTGCCAGCTTATTATCAAGATTCATGCATGGACCCACAACGAAACACATGGGAATAGCCAAAAGATTCCTCAGATACACTTAAGGCACTCTAAGCTGTGGTATTGAATTTGCAAAAGACAAAGATGCAGTTCTAATTAGATTTTGTTATTTAGATTGGGTAGGAAGTGAAGATGACTGTAGAAGCACTTACGGGTATGCATTTAGTTTTGGAAGTGGAATGTTCTCATGGGCCTTAGTAAAACAAAACACAGTTGCATTATCCATGGTGAAGAAGCAACAGCTCAAGCCATTTAGTTGAGATTTGTTTTAGATGATTTTGGTGAAATGCAAACTGATGCAACTCCACTGTTTTGTGACAACATGTCTACAATATCCATGGTCAATCTTTCATCAAAGAACAAGGCACATAAATAAAAAGTATCACTTTATAAGGGAAGCATTGTAGGAAGGTTCAATTGATGTTAAATATTGCAAGAGTGAAGAACAACTTGCAGATATATTTACAAAAGCCTTGCCCAAAGACAGGTTCAATTACTTGAGAATGAAGCTTGGAGTAAAGCCAGTAAGTAGCTTAAGAGAGGCGGTTGAGAATTAAGGTGCATACTAGCTTAAAGCCAACCTGCAGTTGACAATCATGTAACGTCTAGTTACTTTCGGTTTTTAGTAAGTTTCACAGCTAGTATTCTTATCCTTTGGAATCGTACTATGTCTCTTGATCCATTTCCAAGTGGAAGGATCGTACTCCAATTACCTGAATGGCCGGAGATGAGTCCTTGTTCCCTAATTTGTGGGATCTAAGTTTTGACCAAGCTAGGGTTTTATTACCTTCTAATAGGTTCTTCGATCTCAATCTAGAAAGATATACAATTTCTCCTCTCTCTCTCTCTCTGCATTCTAATTTTCTGCAATTTTATCAAAGTTCTTGCTTCAAAGTCTTAACCTTTATCTTTGTTATCAACCTACACTATATGTCTGGTACCATTTCAACATAGGAGGCGATTTGACGATTTAGGTTCGTCAGAACTCAGCGGTAGTTCAAGAATAGCAGCGGGTCAAAATATGGGTAGGTCAGGCAGGTAGTGCAACAACAGCGAAGTGGTGGGGCAACGGAGATTGATTGCAGCGAGTTTGCAGCAACAACAGATGGCGGTGGTTTGGTGTGAGATCGTGGAGACGTGGTTCAGGATTGATCAGCAGCAGTGACGTGCGAGTTTGGATCTGGTTGGGTCATCCAGATCAACGCATGTGGATGGTGATGTGTGTTCATGGCAATGGTTCGAGTGTTGCAGAGGACGATGACATGATGCTGCAAACATATTCAATTTTTTTCCTATTTTTTCAAGCATCAAAGCCCTAACTAAGACAAACTGATACAAAAAACAAACCGTATCAAATCCTAAAGCAAATTAATTCCTGAATGATTTAACTTGCTCTGAAACCAAGTTGAATATCAAAGTGTGGGATTTACAAATGGACAAACTAACTATAAACTAACATAATTTTATTAAGTGAACGAAAAATTGTCATGACGACTACATAACTCATGAGACTACGTTGCGACTAACTTGTTAAAATAAACTAATGCAAGTACTACTATATGTAGTGAAAACTAAAACAATACATTAATCCTTAACGGACAAGAAACTCTAATATCCTTGGTCCACAAGAAAACCATAAATTATAATAAAATAATAACTAATTTTCTAACCATAAGTACACTACTCGAAATCTTGGCATCGCACACCATGGTGAATATATATAGTGAGTGAAATATGATCTCTCTCTTCTGCTCGACCCTTTAATCAATGAAATATTTGTCATACAAGTCTAGAACATCAACAACCTCCAATATATTTGTTATAATGAACTCCTCATAATGGGAATTATCCGACCATCTTGAAGATTGTAACTAAAAAAACGACGACTGTGCGAATTTTGATGCTCTATTGGTTGAGGACATGTAAATTATTAGTTTAAACTAAAGCAAACAAAATACTACTACAATTGTCCAAATCATATTGCGCAAATAAAGATAATGCTTAATTGTAAAATATTCGTACAGTAAACTCATGCTAGCTATGCTATATATACTGATCGCTTGTGGCTGGAAAACAAGGTAATAATGGATAACTTATTCTGAATCCATAATAAGGTGTTGTGGTTATAGGGTTCCAGGCACAGACCATTATACCCTTCAATGGAAGTCATGGTGGGCTCTACGTCATCTCCCACTTTCCAACCCTGCGTAGCAGCATATACATTGGTTTCTACTGTCAGGGAGGTGCCGTTTTCAGCTCCATGGACCATCAAGACTAGCCCAAAGTGAGGATTGGTGACGGTTCCGTCAGTAGATAATATTAAGGGTACAAATGTAAATGCAGATGTAAAAGATATCTCTTAGATATTGTATAGTTTGTTATAGTTGTTTAGTTTGTTAGAATATGGTGGTTTTGTCTTATTGGTGGAAATACTTGTATATATACAAATTGTAATTTTTATTTCAAGATCAATGAAAAGATTATTTTCCAATATGGTATCAACCGCCTTCTATCTCATGACCAGATCCAAACACGCTTCACCACCTACAAACCTTTTCTTCTTTCCGATCACAATCACGATCTCTACACCTTCTTCTTCTCCAAACCCTAACTTTGCATATCAATGGTGGCATCTGTCCTTCCTTTGAATCTACAGCTCAAGCTCATCAACCTCCTCCGATGACTTCCTTTGTCTCCATCACCTCTTCGGCGACTTCCTCCGTCACGATTCAGAATATTGGATCGATGTTGCCAATCAAGCTCACAACTACCAATTATCTCACCTGGAGTGCTCTGTTTGCCCCAATCTTTCATCGATACAATCTCACTGGCATAATTGATGCATTAACACCTCCACCGCCTCAAATGCTACTGGATGATTTCGGCCAGCGCACCTCTCTCATCAATCCAGAGTATGTTTCGTGGTATGAGAATGATCAAAACATCCTCGTCTGGATCAATTCCACCATTTCTGAAACCTTAATTCCTTATACTGTTGGAGTTAATTCATCTTGCGAACTTTGGACGAAATTGGAATTAAGACTAGCTTCTGCATCTCAATCTCACATTCATGATCTTCAATCTCGTCTGCGTAATATTACTAAAGAAGAATCCATAGCAGCTTAATTTCTCCAACAAATTAAGGAAATCGTAGATGCTTTTGCGAGTGTTGGAGCTTCAGTTGAGGATTATGAGCTCATCTTTGTAACACTTCATGGATCGCCATCTGAGTATGATTCTTTTGTTGATGCTATTCAATTTCGCATCGAATTAACTACAATTGATGAATTACATGGCCTTTTTCTAAACAAAGAAATTCAACTGAATAATCGCAAGAAATCGCCTCCTACTGCTCTTTTTCAAGCGTATAATTCTTCTGTTGGTCTTCTTCCCACGCCACATGTGCCTCCTCAGACATATAATGCTCAGAATACCTCTTCATCTAACTTTTCTCAAGGCTATTCTCAGAATTACTCTCACTACTATGGCAATTCTTCCAACCCTAGAAATTATCAAGGCATGGGTAATTTCAGAGGCAACTCCCAGCGAACAGATATCGCCAGAACAATCAACGTTCTCATCGTGGTGGTCGTTCTTTCTCCAATTTTTCTGGCAAATGCACTCCTTGTCAAATCTACCACCAATATGATCATGAAGCAATTAAATGTCCACAACGCATGAATCAAAGCTACACTGGTTCATCATCTCATTTTGCTATGGTTGCAAATACCGGATCTACATCTTCTGCCTCTACTTGGCTTGTCGATTATGGAGCTAGCTCACATATGACCAACAACTACACCAATCTTCAAAATCCTAAGGCTTATCATGGTCCTGAACAGGTCTACATTGGTGATGGCAAAGGTTTGCCTATCTTTCACTCTGGTTCTTCTATCTTAAATACATGTACTCATTGTTTTAAGTTAAACAATGTTCTGCATGTACCTGATTTAAAGCAAAATTTTCTTTCTACCAATCAACTTCTTCTTGACAACTGGTGTTCTATGCATCTTTATCCTTTTCACTTCACTGTGAAGGATATTTCTTCGGGGAAGATGTTTTTTAGTGGACCAGTTCGTGAAGGATTCTACCCATTTTATGCATCATCTTCTGTTACTGGCAATCACAAAGCTTTTGCTGCTGATACAAAGGTTTCCAGGGATCTTTGGCATCAAAGACTTGGCCATTCCTCTGTCAAAATCGTAAATAAGTTAGTCTCAAAATCCTGTATTTCTCTGTCTAGTACTAGTAATAAAGCTTGTTACTCAAATTATAATGTAAGCAAAAGTTCTAAGGTTCCCCTTGTATTTGTATCTTGTACTACAAGCAAGCCATTAAAGCTTCACAAATGTCAGGGGACCAGCTCTTGTTCCTTTGGTCCATGGCTTTAGATACTATGTGATCTTCGTTGATGACTATACCAAGTACTCTTGGTTTTATCCATTATAGTTTAAATCTAATGTATTCCTTACATTTGTTCAAATCAAAGCTCTCATTAAAAATCAGTTGGCTACCAAAATTATTTCTATACACTCAGATTTTAGTTATGAATTCTTGAGTTCAAAGTTTTCTCAGTTTTTACTAGCTCATGGTATTACACATCAACTTAGATGTCCTCACACTCCAAAACAAAATGGATGTGCTGAGCGTAAACACAGACACCTTGTTAAGACTACCATAACATTATTGACAGTTTCACAGGTTCCACATCAGTATTAGGTTCATGCTTTCTCTATAGCCATTTATCTCATCAACCAAATGCCCACTGTTACCAAACTATCTTCTTGGGAATCATTGTTCTAGAAAGCTTCAAAGTATACTTTTCCCGAAGTGTTTGGTTGTAGCTGTTTTCCCTGGTTAAAACCCTACACTACATCCAAGTTAGAACCAAAGAGTAAACATTATGTTTTCTTGGGTTACAGTTTAAACCACAAAGGGTATAAGTGTCTAGATAGAATCTACATATCCCGACATGATATTTTTTATGAGAACAATTTTCCTTTTCATAAACTATCTCAATTACCTTCAAACACTTCCAAAATTCTCTCTTCTTCATAATCCCATATTATCCCCTCTACTCTAACATTCACCTCAGTTCATCCTCACCCACCAACCTCAAATCCAACATCTCATTCTCAGGTCTCATCTCTTATCTCCAATTCACCCCATCCTATTTCAATCTCTCATTTTATTACCACTTATTCAACCCTTCATATTATACCTCAAAATACCAATAATCATCCAATGCAAACTAGATCAAAATCTGGTATCTTCAAGCCTAAAGCCTTCAATGCCATCAAACATCCACTCTCTTCTTATCTCATTGTTGATTATGTTCCATCTACCTATCATCAAGCATCAAAATATCCTCATTGGAGAAAAGCAATGTAAGAAGAGTTCAATGCTCTTCTCAATACTGGTGCTTGGTCCTTGGTTCCTTCTTCTCTATCTCAAAACCTTGTAGACTGCAAGTGAGTGGTTCGCATCAAAATGAAGCATGATGGTTCCATAGGCAAGTACAAGGCTAGGCTTATTGCCAAGGGGTTCCATCAACAAGCAAGGTTAGACTACACTGAAACCTTCAGTCCAGTTGCTAAACCTGTAACTATTCGACTTCTTCTCACCTTGGCTACTCAAGATGATTGGTTTCTCAACCAACTTAATGTGAACAATGCCTTTTTACATGGTAACTTCTCAGAATATGTCTTCATGCAACAACCTTCTGGATTTGAGGACTCTACACAACCTAATTCTTTCTGCAGATTACATAAGTCCTTGTATGGACTTAAACAAGCTCCTAGAGCTTGGTATGAAAAGTTGAATGGTGCATTACTCTCTTTGGGCTTTGTGGGTTCCCAATCAGATCATTCAGTATTTGTCAAGAAAGATCCTCAATTGGTATTCATCCTTGTCTATGTTGATGACATTCTTGTCATTGGTCCTTCTCTTCCAGCCTGCAAGCAAGTTATTGATCAATTGAGTGCCCTATTTCCAATCAAAGACCTTGGCTCCTTACACTACTTTCTTGGTATTGAAGTTAAACGGTCTTTTAAGGGCATCTTTATTTCTCAAACAAAATATATTCTAGACCTGTTACATAAGGCTAAAATGGATGGTGTAAAACCATGTTTTACTCCACTTAGCACATCTAAATTGGATCACACTTCTCCATTCTTGGATAATCCTACTAATTATCGATCTCTTGTTAAAGCTCTACAATATCTTACATGGAATCGGCCAGATCTCTCATTTATAGTGAATCTTGTTTGCCAGTATATGCATTGTCCTAGAATATCTCATATTCAAGCAATCAAGCGAATTCTAAGGTATCTTAAAGGTTCCATTGATTGTGGTCTCTGGTTTTCCAAAAGTTATTCATCACCAAGTATAAATGCCTATTCACATGCTGATTGGGTAGGTTGTGCTCTTGATAAAAAGTCCACTGGTGGTTTCTGTGTGTTTTTGGGCAAGTCAATTATCAGTTGGAGTGCCAAGAAGCAATCTACAGTGGCAAGATCCTCCACAGAGGCTGAGTATAGGTCATTGGCTAACACTACTGCAGAACTAACATGGATCTGCAAAATTCTTGTTGACATTGGTTTTAAATTGCCTTGTAATCCAAAGTTGTGGTGTGATAATATCTCAGCTATTTCTCTAGCCAAGAATCCCATTTTTCATGCTCGAACTAAGTATGTTGAAATAGACCACCACTATATTCGTGAAAAAAGTTTTAGCATAAGAGATTTCTCTGTATTTTGTTTGTTCTCATGATCAAGTGGCTGACATTTGTACTAAAGCTCTGCCTAAGTCCCAGTTTCTATTTCTGAGCGACAAACTTGCTCTTCAACAACCTCGAATTAGTTTGAGGGGTGATATTGAGGGTACAAATGTAAGTGCAGATGTAAAAGATATCTCTTACATATTGTATAGTTTGTTATAGTTGTTTAATTTGTTAGAATATGGTGGTTTTATCTTATTGGTGGAAATACTTGTATATGTACATATTGTAATTTTTATTTCAAGATCAATGAAAAGATTATTTTCCAATAGATAATACCCACTTCGTGGCTTTGGAGTTGGCTTTATCATAGTCATATTTCATGACATACTTTCCAGGTTTATCACTCGAGATGGTCATGCATTTGCCGTTTGCTCGGATTGTCCTATCTGTTTGGAACATCCACTGCTTATTGAGTTCTAGTTCGCATGACCACAATTGGGTGACACTCTTATCTACATAGTCATTTGCATCCACACACAGACCTGATGGACCACTGATGGGTGTTATGCTATTTAGTATCGTGCACATTTGGTTTTCATATTCAACATTTGCTCCACTATTCCTAGTAGGAGTATTGCAAGTGCTGCATTGGTAGTGTAGTAATTTCACATTGAGGATGATGTTTGACATAGTGCCATACACCAAGACGGAGTTGTTTCATTGGCCTCGAAGCTCAATGATCCGATTGAAGACTCCGTTGAGTGACCTTTAGATCTCGAACGAGAGAGGCGACCAATTATCCTCCAAGCTCAGCATTTCTGGGTCTGGGAGAAAACCCTTCTCCGACATGCAACTACGGACACGTTGCGCAGTGAATTTGAACCTAGCTACTTTAGAAACCATTTGCATAATCACTAGTAGTGATTTGGCTTTACGCAAGTCAACATACAAATATGCAATTACATAATTCAAAGGGACACGTCCTAAATGGATTTCTTCCTTAGATTTAGCTACTGTGCTCTCAACCTCGAAATAATTACCAGTGAAGGGAAGTAAATAACCCGTTGTTTATGGGAATAATAAAGTATTCAACGCTACAATCAGAGCATCCTTGAAAAAGTAGGATTTTCCTTGGTTAGTGGTACTATAAGCCACTACATTCACACTCAATGTTGAGTTTTAAGTATTTGTTTGTATTATGATTCATAAGGAAACAATCACACAAGGATACAATATATATTAATCTATAAATGGATTTATGCAACCTACACACCATGCTAGGCTCATTGTATTGAGGATGTCCCAGTGGTAGCTTCATGTAGACCTCCTCTTCAAGGTCGCCATGTGAGAATGCATTCTTCACATCCATTTGGTATAAAGACCATCATTTATTAACAGCAACAAACATTAACAACCTCACAGTGTTCATCTTGGCAACTGGAGCAAATGTTTCCTTGTAGTCTACGACATATGTTTAAGTGAATCCTCTAGCCACCAACCTAGCTTTGTGTCTTTCAATCGATCCATCTGAGTGGAATTTGATCTTGTAGATCCACTTACTACCAACTGCCCTTTTTTCTGGTGAAAGTCTAACTACACTCTAGGTGTTGTGATTGGTGAGAGCATGAAGTTCTTACTCTATGACATTTCTCCACACTTCTTGACAGCTTGCTTCTTACATGGTTTAAAGCTCACAGTGACTGGTGATGGTGTTCAAATAGGCAGCATAAGATTGAGAAACTTTCTAGTAGGACATGAAACCATTGATTGGATGCCTGGTTGAATAAATCCCATAATCTTGAAGCCTTGAAGGAGGGTGCCTAGCATGCACTAGATTTTTTTTTGCCTTGAACCTGTTGTGTTTCTTCTATCAAGATTTCTAGCTCTTCGTGAGGAGATTTTTCATTGTACATCTATTGGTCAGGATTTTGATCACTAACTTGAATTTCATTAGCTAAAGTAGGATCATTAAGAGGCTGTATCTCGAAAGACAGTTTCTCAGCCCTTGTTAAGGGAAAAAACTCAAAACATGACCCCCCCTGTGACTGATCATTAGACAACTTGTTGTAAAAATGAGTTAGTTTCATCAAGTCGTACATCCTTTGAAACTACAACTCTCTTTAACTTGGGACTATAGCACTTGTAACCTTTTTGAGTAAATGAGTAACCAAGAAACATGCATTTGTTAGCCCTAGGGTCCAATTTATCCCTATGCTGAAATTGAATACGAACATAGCAAGTGTACCTAAAGACTTTAAGGTGTGATAGACTAACATCTCTTCCTTTTAACACTTTCATTGGAGATTTGAACTCTAAGACTCGACTTGGTAATCTGTTTATGATATATGTACCTATCATGACCCCTTGGGACCAAAATCTTTTTGGTACATTCATGTGTAACATTAGAGCTCTTGTTTTTTCAAGTAGATCACGGTTCTTTCTCTTGGCTATGCCGTTTTGTTGTGGAGTACCAACACAACTGGTTTGATGCAAAATTCCATTATTGCTTAAATATTGTTTCATAATGTGTAACATGTATTCCGAGCCATTATCAGATCTCAAGGTTTGGACTTGGGAATTAAAGTGATTTTTGACAAGATTATGAAAGTCTATGAATGCTTCAACAACTTCACCCTTAGATTTCAAAAGGTATAACCAATTAACTCTCGAGAAATCATTTATGAAAGTTACAAAATACTTATACCCATCAATAGATTCAAAACATGGCCCCCATACATCTGGATGTACAAGCTCAAAAACTTGCTTGGTCTTATTTAAGGATTAACCAAAAGGTAACCTAGTGGATTTACAAAAGTGACAAGTATCACACTGGATCACTTCTTTACACAGATTTGGAAACAATCTTGACAAAATGGACTTGGATGGATGAGCAAGTCTTTGATGCCACAGGTTTTGGTCTTGACTTAGGTTAGACTTGACTTGAAATCCCTTGAGAAATGAGGTCTCCTTGGACAGGTAATAAAGACCATCTAAGAAAAAACCTCCACCAATCTTCTTCTTGGTGCTGAAAGATGACAATGTAATGGGAGAAAGTAACTAAACGGTTTAAGGTATGTGTGATTTTTCCAACTGAGAGAAGTTGA
Organism: Pyrus x bretschneideri; assembly: GCF_019419815.1. NCBI lineage: Eukaryota > Viridiplantae > Streptophyta > Magnoliopsida > Rosales > Rosaceae > Pyrus > Pyrus x bretschneideri. The sequence goes on along the minus strand of NW_025999613.1, from coordinate 594,823 downwards.
AAAGGAAATGAAGGAACATACAAGGCTTTAGACTCTATATTGTCAGACACTAGACGTATTTATCCTATAGCTAACACTTTAGCTCCCCTCCCATTAGCAATTGAAACAAGTGAAGGTGTAGGAAGTTTTTTAAAATCATGGAGCTTGTAAAATTGGTTTGTCATGTGATCTAAGGCACTATAATCTATGACCCACAAATCATGCAATTGATTTATATTTAAAGCAGTTTTGAAAGCTGTCGATATACCTTATATGTTGTCCAGAGTGAGCATTTTCGAGTCAGCTAGAAAACCTGCAAACTTTCCCAGCAAAGCAATTGAGTTGCCATTTCCAAAGGTAACAACTTCATCACTCCCAGAGACTTCCTTCTTCATTTGAAGGTACGCAGCAATCTCATTTATGAGTGTGGTAAGATTAGAGGTAAAATTCAAAAAATCCTTTAAGCCTGTAGTTGATAGGGATGAGGCATAATTAGCTTTAGAAACTGAGGCTTCTTCTGAATAAACCTTTCATTTTTCATGAACTCTGGTTTAAGCTCATGGTGAAGAATCTAGCAATGATCCATCACGTGTCCAGTGGCATCACAATGTTTGCATTTGAGATGAGGATATCTTCCCTTGTACTTCTTATCACTAGAGAAGTATTTCTTATCACTGGAAAAGTAAGCCCTAGCTTTTGAGGCAGTCGTCGTGGTACCAGCCTTCATAACCTTTTCCGTACTTCTTACCCTTAAATTATTGCACAAACATTAGCAAACGTGGGAAGTTCTGGATTCATGAGAATCTGGCTACATAAATCTTCATATTCTGACCCTAGACTAGAGAGAAGCTGGAAAATTTTGTCGTCTTCAGCCCTTTTAAGAAGTAGGGTTGAGTTTGTTGTATGTGGACGATATACTTCCAACTCATTCCACATACATTTAAGACTTCCAATGAGCTGAACAAAAGGTTTTCCATCTTGTTGCATGCTCGCGATATCCCTTTTAAGTTGAAACACACGGGCTGCATTATTCTGATTTCCATACATCTCTTGCACGAATGTCCATAACTGGAGAGATGACTCAGAGTAGCTAAATATTTCAGCTATCTTCCACTCCATGAAGTTGAGGAGCCAGGATATGACCAACTGATCTTTTCTGAGCTAAGATTCATAAGTGGTAGAGGAAGCATCAAGAGCTTCAATACTTCCATTTATGAACCCTAGCTTTGATCTTCCTTCTAGGGCAAGTGAAATTGCCCTCGACTATGGTAAGTAGTTGAACTCGTTTAAAAGCTCAGAACTCAACCTTTGATTTGGATTTACATCGATCTCCAGTTGATATTGGCAACCAGCTCCAAGTAAGCTATCAGCCTCGGACTCGAGGATAGGGTTTTCGTCAACCATGGAAGAATGCTTGAAGAACAAATGCAACAATTATCACAAAGACGGGTTATTCTTGCTCTGATACCATGTTGAGTGTTAAGTGTTTGTTTGTATTATGATTCATAAGGAAACAACAACACAAGGATACAAGATATATAGGGTAAGGAGTGATCAACACACTAATCACCTTTGAATCACTCCTACACGGTAGCTCCATAAAACAAGGAGCAGAAAGTAAGGTAAGGGATAAAGCTAAAAAGCTATAACCACCCTATAAGTATGGGAAAAAAGATACAAGATCATTACAAGATATAACTAGAAGTAAGGTGACAACTACACCCTAATAATCAACCTAACCAATAGCTCCAAATACCCATTCTTGACTTTCAATACTCAAATTTGCCAGGGTGATATTGGAATATCCACCCAAGGTTAGATCAACCAGAATGAAGCGTCGTGAGTCTGGTGCAGAAGACTTCAACACCGGAATATTGAATATTGTGGTCGACCCTCCGGTTATCAATTATGCTCGTAACTCATTTATGAACTTGCTGCATCTGTCACCAGTAAACTCCGTTGTCTTGAACGAAATATTTCCCTCGGCAACTGTGAAAGCGCTGTGGCACATTGCTAGTACAAGGCATAGTATTACTAGCATTCCTATGTTTTCAGTTAGGAGATATGTTTGTTGAGTAACGGAGATCCACGCACGATTTCTTTTATAGCTGCCGTGCATGTCCAGGCAAATTGTCTTCTACACAAGCTGTCACGATAAGAGACAGAACATATTCACCCTATATTTATGTACGACAAGTTAATAAAACATATATATTGTGTTCCAATCTGTTCACCGATTGTCTTTAAATTTTGATCACCACATTTGATATTCTTGAGGATGATGCTCATGTGTATATTCTTGACTTACTACATTTCATGCCGCCTGCCCTATTTTTCAGTTTCGTCCACGGTGGTGTGGATCATGTTTCTGTGGATAGAATGTTGTTGGTCGTATTATTGCCCCGTTTGAGTTATCTTCTGTTGGATGTTTTTTGTTGGGTAGAGGGTGGTCACGTTATATATATATTGCCAAGAGAGTTAGTAGGTTACATATTAGAGGACTACTTCTCAAACTTATTATTAAATGAGTTACAAACATTCTATTTATAAAGAGCTAACCCTATTTTTAATAGGTAGGGAACTCCTATCCATACCATAGAAGTAAATCTAAAAAATTATTTTTATACAATAGTAAACTAAATTGCTAACTAATAGGCAAAGGAACCAAAGAGTCAATTGTCTCTCCTCCATTTGAGGGATTTGTGTTTGCGTACAAATAACAGGGGATTAACTAGTACACATTGGAGTTTACAGTTAAGGGGAGGCAAGTTTAGAATTAATAAATAACCATAAGTCCAAAGTGTACTAGTTAATCTCCTCCTATTTATATGCAAACACACATGTCAAGCAGATGAGAGCACTTATTTGAGGTTTAGCATAATAAGGTTATATATGTGCGCGCACCATCAGTGTAACATCCCACATCACCTAGGGGAGTGGATCCTCTAAGCCTTATATGTATAATCTCATCTCTACCTAGCACGAGGCCTTTTGGGAGCTCGCTGGCTTTTGGTTCCATAGGAACTCCGAAGTTAAACGAGTTCGCGCTAGAGCAATCCCAGGATGGGTGACCCACTAAGAAGTTCTCGTGTGAGTTCCCAGAAACAAAACCGTGAGGGCGTGGTTGGGGCCCAAAGTGGACAATATCCTGCTGCGACAGAGTGGAACCGGGTCTAGGATATGACAATTTAGTATTAGAACCAATCCTTGGCCAGAAGTGTACCGACGAGGACGTCTGGTCCCTAAGGGGGGTGGATTGTAACATCCCACATCGCCAAGGGAAGTGGATCCTCTAAGCCTTATATGTATATTCCCATCTCTACCTAGCACGAGGCCTTTTGGGAGATCAATGGCTTCGGGTTCCGTAGGAACTCCGAAGTTAAGCGAGTTCACGTGAAAGCAATCCCAGGATGGGTGACTCACTGGGAAGTTCTCGTGTAAGTTTCCAGAGACAAAACCATGAAGGCGTGGTTGGGGCCCAAAGTAGACAATGTCGTGCTACGGCAAAGTAGAGCCGGGTCTGAGATGTGACACTCAGAGTTTTTAGGTTTTGGTAAAATAATTGTATATTCATTTATACAGCAAGTGGCCCAGTGATATAGGCGCGGATTGCGGCTTCCAAATAAACAAAGGAATATAAGAGGTGTGACATCCCACATCGCCCAGGGGAGTGATCCGTATATGTATATTCACATCTCTACCTAGCACGAGGCCTTTTGGGAGCTCACTGGCTTCGGGTTCCGTAGGAACTCCAAAGTTAAGCGAGAAGGGGGCTAGAGCAATCCCATGATAGGTGAACCATTGGGAAGTTGCTCGTGAGTTCCCAAAAACAAAACCATGAAAGTGTGCTGGGGGCCTAAAGCGGACAATATCGTGCTATGGTGGAGTCGGGCCCAAGAAGTGGTCCTGCCCAGGCTGTGATGTGACAATTTGGTATCAGAGCTTAACCCTGGCCACGTGTGTGTCGACGAGGACGTCGGGCCCCTAAGGGGGGTGGATTATGACATCCCACATCGCCCAGGGGAGTGATCCTTATATGTGTATTCTCATCCTTACCTAGCACGAGGCCTTTTGGGAGCTCACTGGCTTCTAGTTCCGTAAGAACTTCGAAGTTAAGCGAGAAGAGGGCTAGAGCAATCCCATGATGGGTGACCCACTGGAAAGTTGCTCGTGAGTTCCCAAAAACAAAACCGTGAGGGTGTGCTGGGGTCCCAAAGCAGACAATATCATGCTACAGTGGAGTCGGGCCCGAGAAGTGGTCCTGCCTGGGCCAGGATGTGACAAGAGGTCACGAGTTTGATGCTCCGAGCTGGTGAGTCTGCTTGACTATGGCAACCTCTCAAGGCTTAGAAGGTGTGAATAACCGTAACTTGCCACTAGTTGCCCCCTTTTTAAATTTAAAATGCCAAATTAAGCAAAGGAAACAGCTAATAGTCTCGGGCCAAGAATAGTAGCAATAATTTTCTGAATTATTCTACTAAAATTATTTACTTGAAGTTTTATGATTTCTAGTTATGCAATTTTGCCTTTATTTTTATGGGTGAAGTGCTAATTTAGTTTTTGAACTATCACCTCAATAAAAATTAGGTCTCTAAATTATTTTTTCGGTAAAATAATTTCCTAAATTCAACAAAAATTGCTAATTTCATCTCTAGTATTATATTCAAAGCATTTATCCAATCTTTTGTCAATTTAAGTCACTTTAACACACTTTACAGTGTAATACTGTCATTTTCCTGCCTATAAGTCCCTAATATTTCATATAAGTTACGAATCTAACGTCTAATTTACCCTCCGAAGTTAACTCCATGCACTATTTCTTTATGAAAAATTGCCAATCTACCTTCCCATGTGTATCACTTGCAAGTAACATGACTTAAATTGACCAAAGATTGAACATAATAGCTTCGAATATAATATTAGGGATGTAATGGGCATATTTTTATAATGGACTGATTTTTTTGAAAAAAAAAATTGTTTAGGTACCTAATTTTCACTCACATGATAATTCAAGGACTAAATTAGCAAATCACCTTAATTTTAAGCCTCCCTCAACATCGAACCTAGTTTTGCCCCTGCCTCATCATTATCATAAGGTATTAGGTTAATTAGGAAAATATTGAGGAGACTAATCGTAGGAAAAAGAGTATATTAAGATCAAGTGAGTATGCTTCAGGATATGCACCCTAAGTTAGAAATAACTTCCAAATAAGAGACCTACAAGCGATTCAACTCAAATAATTTACGCATACCGATTCCTTGGACGAGCTTCTGAAAAGTAGACTTGGGCAATGACTTCATGAAGAGATTGGCCAGGTTGTCCTAGGAATGGATTTACTTGACTTCGATGTTCTGATGCTATTGCTACTAGTGAGAATAAAAGAACTTCGACGTTATGTGCTTAGTGTTGTCTCCCTTGATGTATCCCTTCTTTAACTGCACAATACATGCTGGATTGTCTTCAAAGATCGTCGTAGGAAGGTCAATGACGGAAGAAAGACCACTAGTGCTTCGAATATGCTCCATAACTGCTCTCAACCAAAAGCACTCTCGCGAGGCTTCATGTAGGGCGAAATCTCAGCAAGGTTCGAAGAAGTCACAACTAGGGTTTTCTTGGTAGACCTCCAAGATATAGCGGTGTCTCCAACAGTAAAGACATAACCCATTTGAGAACATGCCATATGTGGGTCAGACAGATAACGAACATTTACGTAACCAATGAGGCAAGAATTAACCCGAGGATCGAAAGGGGTAGCGGCTCCTTTTGAGGATTCGAGGGTGTAGAACAAGCCCAAATACATCGTACCTTTGAGGTGGCGGAAAATGTCTTTAACACCATTCCAGTGTATGCGTGTAGGCGTGTAGGCCCATTGCTGTATCCAGCCAAAAGATTAATAGCGAAGGAGATGTCAGGTCTAATGTATTGGGCCAAGTACAATAAAGCACCAATTGCACTTAGGTATGGAACTCCAAGCACCAATTGACAGAAGGGATCTAGTTTAGCATTTAGAGTCCGAACGACCATAGGAGTACTCGAAGGCTTCGTTTTATCCTCATTAAAACGTCACAACACCTTCTCGGTGTAGTTCGATTGATGTACTAGGATTCCATTTGAACAATGGTCAATCTCCAGGCCGAGGCAATATTGAGTTTTCCCAAGATCTTTCATCTCAAATTTCGATTTCAATTGTGCAGCAATTTCCTCAAGCTCTATGAGAGTTCCGATAAGGTTCAGGTCGTCAACATAAACAACAACGATTGCAAATCTGGAGTGTTACTTCTTAATGAACACGCATGAGCATAGTTCGTTATTCATATAACCCTAACTTGTCAAGTATTCACTCGGATGATTATACCACATCCACCCAGATTGTTTCAATTCGTAGTGTGACATCCTCAATCTAATCGAGAAAGTATTCCGTGGTCTAGAACTATTTGAACCAGCCAATGAAAATTGACATGTTCATGACTCAGTGTCTTTCAAACCACAAAAAAGTTTTTCCAATTAATAATTTTTCCTCTGAAGTCTTCCATAAATTTACTCATTCCAAGTCAAAAGTCTTTAATTGTCGCCAGCTAGTACAGTGCACCACTTTGTTTTTTGGAGCCCACCCCACACCTTCTGGATTTGAATTGCATTCGGATCCAAATTGTGGAAATTGTAGTGATCTTCACATCTTAGCTATTCATCGCGCATCGTGCGGTCAGAAATCATTTGACTTGTTTTATTTAAATTAAACGCAAATAGTACCTGACGAAAATTGACGGCCCGCTGTACGATGAACGACTAGGATGTGGGGATCTCTAAGATCCCCCACAAAGTGAACCTGGAGAGGATCTTCTTCCACTCATTCTAACGGTTGTCCCAAATGTGTGTAATTGTCAATCCTTCTTCATCTCAAATATGACTATCTCAACCCCTCTTCTTCATTTCTCATTTATTTTTATGTTCAAATTTATCAAATAATCTAAATAATCAGTTTTAAGTTGTAATGCTGGTGAACTATACGTTTTATCACTTTGGGGCAATCATCTAAAGATTATTAAGAATCAGTTGTAAGTTGTAACACATACTATGTAGTAATGTTTATCTCTTTATTTATAAATAAAATGTATTATGTTCAACTTCTATGAGCATTAATATTTTTCAAAAATTAATTATGGCCAGTTTGGGGTTGCTTAATTTAAGAAAAAAAAAAAAAAAACAGCTTCTTGAAAAAGTTGAGTCCTTAATTGTGTTTGGTAAATAAAAAAAATGTTTGTTCTTGTAATAAAAACCCTAGTATAGATATATCGTTGTATCAAAATAAGAGAATATCGTTATCAAGCAAAGTCACCAATGTGCATATTTTATCGTGAAGGTGCTGAAATTAAGTTACCTAAATTAGGAGAAGTTCTTCTATCCGAAATTGGACTATCACTATCTCAACCCCTCTTCTTCATTTCTCATTTATTTTTATGTTCAAATTTATCAAATAATCTAAATAATCAGTTGTAAGTTGTAAAGCTGGTGAACTATACGTTTTATCTCTTTGGGGCAATCATCTAAAGATTATTAAGAATCAGTTGTAAGTTGTAACACATACTATGTAGTGATGTTTATCTCTTTACTTATAAATAAAAGGTATTATGTTCAACTTCTATGAGCATTAATTTTTGAAAACTTAATTATGGCCAATTTAGGGTTGCTTAATTTTTTTTTTTTTAAAAAAAAATAAAAAAAATAAAAAACAGCTTCTTGAAAAAGTTGAGTCCTTAATTGTGTTTGGTAAATAAAAAAAAAATGTTTGTTCTTGTAATAAAAACCCTAGTATAGAAATATCGTTGTATCAAAATAAGAGAATAACGTTATCAAATAAAGTTACCACTGTGCTTCGAAATTGGACTAGAGCCAAAAAGAGAAAGGGTATGACCATAGAGTTGGGTACGTGTGGATCTGGGAATCAAGGGCGTCGGGTATGTGTGAATTTTTGTGTCTTGATGATATAATTTCTCCTAAATTAGAGCTGTTGAGGATCATATTCATAAGCTTCAAGGAATACTCTAAAGTCGTCTAACAAACTATAATCAATCATAAACCAACACGTGTAAGAGAAGCATATGTTATAACTTAGGGACCCACTACCCACGCGTTGCTGCAGGATTGAAAAGTAAATGAAAGATTATTTTTGAAAGATATAAAAGTTAAACAACAACAACAAACCCACATGCCAATCCTACCAAAAGAAGCTTATTATAATTCTAAGTGAAACAGAGGTAAGTAATTCTAAGTGAAAGGCCAACATAGATAAATTATGCATTCTGAATTTCTCGATTACATAATGCACTCCTCACAATGAAGTCTTCCACTAGACCAATACTTTCATTGGGCTTAGATAATTGTAATCCAACCTAATTCCATAAACCCAGCAGTGGCAGTCTTGTAAATAAAACGAAAAGACCAATGGCACATACGTAATTAGCTCAAAATTGAAGGCCCATTCCAAATGCAATATGAATAGTGCAATTTCTTTTCCAGACTTCAGTAATACGCCAGAATATTCTCATCACACACCATTCCAATTATTAGTAACCCACCCTCCCTTTCCTTCTGCATTGATTTTCCACGTGGCAAAATTTGGATACGTTCAATATTGAAATATTTGAATGTGGAGTGTTGCCAAAATTAGATTAACCGAAATCAACCAAATTAAATCTAAATTTTAATGCTCACAAGTGTAGGCAAGTACAAGATCGTTCCAACTAAGATTGAAATAATTCTAATTATCTAACTTAACTTGCATTGCACTTGGATTGGAATAGAAAAATTGATGATTATAAGAATTTTGAAATTGTAATTGTAAATAAAATAAAATGAACTTAGCTAAGTGATGACAACGACAAAGTAAACAAATTATAATTCAATTGTGAAAAAAACTAGAGCATCTGATTCACCATAACCAATCCAACTCAATTCCCAACATGACATTTGTGTTAACTCACATCAAATACACTCAACTCAAACCAAAGTAGTGGCCAATCACCAAGATTAAAATCAAGCTCATAAGCACAACAAAATGATACTCAACTTGAATGAAAATTCATAAATAATTAAACTGAGAAATTAAGAATTCATAGTCAAGGGCCATAAATGCAATTTGGCAATTTATTTCAATTTTTTTCTTCAAAGAATAAGAGCTTGATGATCTTAATTGATACTTCCAGTTTTATTTTTAGTATTCTCCTTTATTTCATATGACTGTGACAAAATATTTTGTTTTCCACAAGAAAATGACATCTTCATGACTCAATGTCTCTTGATGGAGTCTTCCATAAATTTACTCATTCCAAGTCAAAAGTCTTTAATTGTCGCCAGTTAGTATAGTGCACCATTTGTTTTATGGAGCCCACCCCACTCCTTCTGGATTTGAATCCCATTCAAATCCAAATTGTGAGAATTCTTGTGATCTTCACATCTTAGCTATTCATCATTCATCGTGCGGTCATAAATCATTTGACTTTTTTTTTTTTTTAAATTAAACACAAATAGTACCTGACAAAAATTGACGGCACGATGTACGATGAACGGTTAGGATGTGGGGATCGCTAAGATCCCCCACAAAGTGAACCCAGAGAGGATCCTCTTCCACTCATAATAACGGTTGTCCCAAATGTGTGGAATTGTCAATCTTTCTTCTTCTCAAATATCACTATCTCAAGCCCTCTTCTTCATTTCTCATTTATTTTTTATGTTCAAATTTATCAAATAATCTAAAGAATCGGTTGTAAGTTGTAATGCTGGTGAACTATACGTCTTATCTCTTTGGGGCAATCATCTAAAGATTATTAAGAATCAGTAAAAAAAAAAACAGCTTCTTGAAAAAGTTGAGTCCTTAATTGTGTTTGGTAAATAAAAAAATGTTTGTTCTTGTAATAAAAACCCTAGTATAGATATATCGTTGTATCAAAATAAGATAATAACGTTATCAAGCAAAGTCACCAATGTGCAGATTTTATCGTGAAGATGCTGAAATTAAGTTACCTAAATTAGGAGAAGTTCTTCTATCCGAAATTGGATTAAAGCAAAAAAGAGAAAGGGTATGACCAGAGAGTTGGGTAGGTGTGGATCTGGGAATCAAGCGTGCATGGTTGGCGTGAAGTTTTGTGTCTTGATGATATAATTTCTCCTAAATTAGAGCCGTTGAGGATCACATTCACAAGCTTCAAGGAATACTCTAAAGTCGTCTAATAAACTATAATCAATTAGAAACCAACACGTGTAAGAGAAGCATATGTTATAACTTAGGGACCCACTACCCACACATTGCTGCGTGATTGAAAATTAAATGAAAGATTAGGTTTGAAAGATATAAAAGTTAAACAACAACGACGAACCCACATGCCAATCCTACCGGAAGAAGCTTATTATAATTCTAAGTGAAACAGAGGTGAGTAATTCTAATTGAAATGCCAACACAGATAAATTATATATTCTAAATTTCTCAATTACATAATGCACTCCTCACAATGAAGTCTTCCACTGGACCAATACTTTCATTGAGCTCACATACTTGTAATCCAGCCTAATTCCATAAACCCAGCAGTGGCAGTCTTGCAAATAAAACGAAAAGACCAATGGCACATATGTAATCAGCTCAAAATTGAGGGCCCATTCCAAATGCAATATGAATAGTGCAATTTCTTTTCCAAACTTCAGTAATACGCTAGAATATTCTCATCACACACCATTCCAATTATTAGTACCCCACCCTCCCTTTCCTTCTGCATTGATTTTCCACGTGGCAAAATTTGGATACGTTCAATATTGAAATATTTGAATGTGGAGTGTTGCCAAAATTAGATTAACCTAAATCAACCCAATTAAGTCCAAATTTTAATGCTCGCAAGTGTACAAATCGTTAAGTAGTATAGTAAGCAAGCACAAGATTGTTCCAACTAAGATTGAAATAATTCTAATTATCTAACTTAATTTGTATTGCACTTGAATTGGAATAGAAAAATTGATGATTTGAATAAGAATTTTGAAATTGTAATTGTAAATAAATGAAATGAACTTAGCTAAGTGATGACAATGACAAAGTAAATAAATTATAATTCAATTGTGAAAAACACTAGAGCATCCGATTCACCATAACCAATCCAACTCAATTCCTACAGTTAATTATTAATGAGTAATCATCAAAATTGACGGTCTAGTTCCTCTAATTCATATAGTATTCATGACATCTAGATTACTATGTATGCTCATTTGTGCTAACTGTCACGCCCTGATCTCGACATATGTCCAGGATCAACACGTGACGTCATCAAATACCCATCTCTAACATACCCCGCCTTCGAAAAAAGGCAAAACATGACCTAAGATCCAACTGTGCAATAATTATTCGTTGATTCTCACCAAATACCCTTCTCATTTTCTTATAAATAATCACGTGACTAATGGGAGGATAAGTGCAAAGCTCGTATGAATGCAATTCCTCTCTCTTTTATCATCCTGCATAAGATTCAAATGATATAAATGTAATGTACTACATAATTCAGTTGCACATATAACAACTCTTAATATGCCAACAGACAAATGATTTAATAATTAAAGCAAGAGATCAATGACAATCAAAACATTCTCCAAATTCACTTGACTAGCAATTATAGAATTTTAATATGATTTTTTCCATTTCATTGTTCATCCCCTCGAGTACGATAGAGAGAGACTGACTTCGTTGTTCGTCCATTCGAGTTCGACAAAGAGACTGAGAATCGAGTGGGATAAGAGTAAGTCTGGACTCTGGGAGAGAGAGATTGAGAGGGAGGACTAAGGAGATGAGTTTCAGTTCGAGTCTGGAAGAGTCTTTGAGAAAGTGATGTGATGTGTGTGTGTGTGTGTGAGAGATTTGAGTGTGTGTATGTGAGACGACACTTTATTGGATACGATTCGGATCGGCCCCGAATCGGGGGCTGTGTCTTCAAAATATTGGACCTGCCCTGTTTTGTATATAAAATACTATGGACCCGCCCCGTACCCGCCTCGAACCGCTAGTACCCGCCCCCTTTAAAAAAAGACTTAATATAAATTTGTTGATTATGAAGAGCTGCCTTGTTTGGTGTATTCTTATTAATTAAATCTTTTTAGCAAAATACTAAATTAGGAGGCCATATTATGCCCCTTCTACCTGTAAATAACTCTTATATCTAAATTATTATCCAAATCCTCTTATCCAAGTAAAAAATAAAGGAACAAACACACATACATTAACACAAGGATTTAGCAGTTTCCCATTACTTATCCTCTCATTACCCATGTAATCAACTTCTATCATCCACATTAACATTTTGTACTAAAAAGAAAAAGAAATTAAACTTGTACTATTATTAGAGGAAAAAATAAGAGCAAAAGAATTGAAGTCAAATTAACATTTTTATTTCATGCTCTTGTGTTTCTTTTGTGTGCCCGTTGTCTTTCTCTACAATTTGTCCATGAAGATTTATTGTTGTTTTCATTAGTTTGTCACGAGCAACTATAGTGAAAAGGGGACAAAAGTAAGTGCGATAAGATATGCTAAATGGCAAAGCAATATAGAAGGACATAGGCAGAGGTGCGAGAGGCCGACGGGTTCCAAGCCAGGGAAGCTCTAACAAATCTAATGATTGTTTTATTCACACCCTACACTCGAGCAAACCTGTGCGCAGCCGAGTTACCTCCCCGTTGCACATAGTTCACCAACGACTGAGGAAAAAACGCGGATCATTAATGATAGGCCCCAAAAGTGAACAATCCTCCTCCTGATCCTTCATGGCAGCCAAAACCAGGCTAAAGTCACCTTCAGAAATCATCCTTTTACCAACAGGGCAAAACGTTTGGGCCAGCAACACAGCCTGACGAGCAGGAAAAAGTTCAGCATGGAACGCGGAACATGTCCAACCAATCTAACTCGCAGCTGCAGCAATGAAAACTCCCCCATGATCTCGCATAACAGCACCAAAGCCTCCCCTCGAACCCTGCTGGATCCACGCTCCGTCGAAACTACACTTGACCCAGTCAACTTCAGCTCTCCGCCATATCTGCGGGGGATTAATGGATTTTTCCGTTCCAGTTTTATGCCACTTCTGGTACTCCTGCAACCAACCCTCTGTTCTGACCACCAGCTCCTGCGGCACCCGAGCCCCATTCCAGACAGCGTCGTTCCTATTCTTCCATAGCATCCATATGATCATCAGCCAGCGTCGGTTCTTTAATTATCATCACATCAAATGCCTAGAAAAGTTTTGCCCAACTCAATCAGCACGAGTCAACAAATTTGAAGAATCTGTATAATTATATGAACATAATCAATTTCTAGAAAATTAAAATTACATAATTAACCAAAACCATACTTAGGAATCTAAGCATAGAATCAGAAGAAATATGAGAAAAAAGGAATGGGGAATTTACGAGATCTTTGAAAATGATAAAAGCGATGATGAAGACAACGAAAGAGGAATTCGATCTCGGCGAATCGAACGAACCGAAAGACCGACTTGACACCGTGAGTCAATGCGGATGCATTTGAAACTCGCTTCGCCACGGCTGCGCATTTGGGTTGGGCTTTGGAGTCGGGATTTAATATCATCGGCATTAGATCGGCGATCATCCGATGGGCGATGGTGGTCAGGTGGTGGTGGAGGCAGGCAGGTCTGTGTGAACCGTTGGATCTGGTGTGGGTGGACGGTGCAGCCTTAGCCTGTAGTCTGGTCGCGAAGAACTTAAGAAGACGAAGAGAAAGGCTTGGAACTTGGAAGACGGAGAGACCGAAGATTCGAAGACGCTGGACGGCGGGCACTGTTTCAATCAAAAGTTAATGTTGTTGATAACATATGCCATTTGTTTAAATGAAATTAGTTTTTATCTTTAATGGTACTGGATGAATAGGCGAGCATTCCAGTCAAGTGTTTTTGAGCTAAGTCTTTCCTCGTATCGGCAACAAAAGGGTTCCCTTTCCAGTATGCATAAGGTTCTCTGTCCATCCATTTGATCCTTTCATTGCCTTTCTTGACATCTTTCAACAATTGAATTATCAGCTTTTATGTTGTGGAAAACCATGCAAAGAACTTAGGTCTAAACTAGACCTGACATTCGTATCATATTTCTCGTATTCGTGTCGTTTTTGTGTTGTGGAAAACCATGCAAAGAACTTGGGTCTAATCATGCAAATAATATATCTACTACTTTTTGTTTATGAATTTCAATTTCTTTTTTAATATTGTAAACATAATGTACTACAATATAGTTTACCTATTGTTTAATTTTATAAGAAAATAACGTATCTACTGTTTTATTTTTATTTTTATTTTTTTCGAATATCTATTGTTTTATTTTAATGGAGAGTTTAATTTTTACGAAATAATTTAGGCACTATTTGACTTTACCAAAATAATGGAACTACCATTTTAATTTACCTAGAAAATAAATGCTATTTGATTCAAAATTAACTTACTTATATTTGACATATAAATATTGATAAATTATTTTTAACAAGCATATATGATAACAAATAAAAAATGCGTAATGTATGTAATAATCTAGGTAAAATAATTCACTACAACATAAAAGAATCTTAATTGGTTCTTTGTTGTTTTTCTCAAAAAATATTATTATTTGATGCAAAATAACTGATTGTACAAAGGATTTTTTTTTTCCATTTGAAAAATTTGCCCATAATTATTTATGAACATGGCTAAATTAATATATATATATATATGTTCCTAATATTTATCATACAAGAAAGGTAAAATTTCCATATGGGGTTAATTGCTAATCATAATTAGGGTGAGTAATAATATTTATTGACATAATTAGGGTTTGTGGCATAAGTTGTAAATATGTGATAGTAATTGGTCACATATTTGTCTACATGGTATTCTATTTGAAATTACAGTTTTATTTGGATGTTTAATAATAGGTGGGGTTTTTATTAAAAAATAGAAGTTTCAAGGGTTTTTTTCTAAAGAACCCTAAATTTACCCTATATAATATAATATATTGAAAAAGTTATACTCTAGCAACTTTACGTTGTGGCAGTCCCCAATTGTGTGATGCCCAACATCCTCCTCGAGGGATTTCTTGTAGAGAGAGTGATAAGCCTGCCTTGCCACAAGGAGTTCATGTGAAGACCTATCGCAGGCTATTTCGTCCAGAACCCGATTGCTTTTGGTCTACTTCTTGGTTGCTTTTGTCTATAACTTTACGTTTGTCCCTATACATAAATAGAAATACTAATATAAGTGTGGCCATTGCATTTTCAGCCAGTCATTGTCCCTGTGCATGAAACAAATTCTTTGTTTTATTAACTTCTATTTCTTCCTCACAGGCGTAAACACAATTTTAATTAAAAAACATTAAGCGTTCTGCATAAAGTGACTAGAGCCCCAGCAAACCAGTGCATAAAAATAAATTACAATACAAAAACATCTACGAAGAATCTTTCTTCTGAAAGGAAGACTCGAAATTTATTTATCAGAAACAAACACTCTCTGCTGCTCAGGCCGTCAAAGGATCTAAAGCAAGCAATTCACCACAAGTTATCATACGTATTGGCTTCGACAAATGCAACTTCTGAGTTGAGATGAGTTGAGTAACTTGTCTCATTGTAGGGCGAGAATGCAGACCGGGATTCAAACATGAAAATGCAATCTTCATAAGAGAGAATACTTCCCCTACTTCTTGATGCGTTGGAGGCAAAATGCGTTGGTCCAAAACATCCACAACTGACATTTGATGGGATGGTAATGTTGATGCTAATGACGACGTGGACGAAGAAGACACTGATAAGAATGATGAGAAAAAATCACTAGGATGCCTTCCCATGATTGTTTCCATAGCAGCCACTCCAAAACTATAAACATTGCATTTTTCGTTCACTTCCATGGTATATGCAAGTTCTGCTCATAATAACACCATAGCAATATTGGGACTATTAGTTTGTATATATTATAATAACTAAACCGAAGATAAAGAGCGAAAATTTTGAACAAACTAACCCGACTCAATTTGCTCGCAAAATTTTAATTAATGGGGAAAGACTTAACAAGCTCGATTAAAATAGTTGGTCTCGAGTAATCCCAAAAAACCCGTAATCATAAATCACCCATTAAAGAGGGTTAGTTTTGTAATTTTCAAATTCCTATCAAAGAGATACAGTCTGCAATCTCTCTCTTGCTCCGCCGACTCTGCCCTCTTTTCTCACTCTGCTTTCTCACAATCTTACTCTGCCACTCCGCCCCCTCCCCTCTCACGATCTCTCACTTGGGCATTCGGCCTTCCGTCCTCTAACGATTTATCACTCTCTCTCTCTCTCTCTCTCTCTCTCTCTCTCTCTCTCTCTCTCTCTCTCTCTCAATTTAGAACAATATGAAGCAGCTCGCGCTCTCTCCGCGTTGAATCAATGACAGTCATCTAGAGGTGATTTTACTTTGTCTTTCTTGTTGGGTTACTAAACTATTAGCTTAATTTGGGTAATGAAGGTTCGTTTTGGCTTAATTTCGATTTTCAACTATAGTTGAATATTGGGTTTTAGGGATTTCTTGTTAGTGTGGGGATTTTTCTTCAAAATTTGAGAATTTTGTTAGTGTGGTGGTTTTAGGGATTTCTTATTAGTGCGGACTATTAGCTTGCTAATAGTTGCTCATTGATGCATCATAATAAAATTTTCATATTGCCTTTCAACTTCATGTAGAAGTACCTTGTCATCATTCAAATCCAATGAATCAGACCTTGGGTCAAACTAAACTTTTGAGGTCAAATTAATGCTTATTGTTGGTGTTTTTGTACTTTTTGTATGCATCTATATTGTATGTTGGTATACGATCGGAGGAATACAAGATATGGGCTCTCTTTGATATGTTTATTCTTGATATTCGATAAACGTTACAAAAGGGGCTCAATTTTAAGTACAAAATATGAATTACGTAAATATCTTGATGAAGAAAGACTTGAGAGAAACCATAAATATCGTAGTTGTGATGTATTAACAATTCTTGTTTCTATTGTCACCTCAGAATTAGTATTTAGTATTGGTGCTAGAGTGATCGATCAATATCGTAGTTGTTTATTGCCTGAAACCGTTCAAGCATTGTTATGTATTAGAGATTGGCTTTTTGGCAAAAGAGGTAAATCTTACATGGTATTTGTTTTCTTACCGCAGTTTCCATGTTTACTACATGTTGTTTTAATTAGATAGTTTTTAGTAATTCATTAACATCTCGATTGGTATTACTTATTAAATTAGATGTTACTATAGTTCGCATGTTTATAATTGGTTTTTTTTTTCCATTTTTTTATTATTATTTTTTTTTCCATTTTGTCAGCATTGACAATCTTGGGAGGTATACTACCAGTAAGGTTGTTTCCCGCAATTAGTAAGGTTTCTAATTTGGCACATTGTCCCCATTTTTGTGAAATTTCACCATAAAACTTATTGTGACTCGTATCTATGAAATCAAGATTTGGATAAACACCAAAGTCTTTTGATATATTGCCTGTGAATTGGTTCCCTTCAAGATGAACTCTAACTAAGCTCTTGCATGTTTTCAAGCTTTTGGGGATTGGACCTGTCAAATGGTTATTCATCATTGAAAGGTTTTGGAGTTGTCCACTACAGCAAATATTTTGGGGCATTGAACCGTTGAGCTGATTCTCATATAATTGTAAGACCACAAGAGATTTCAAATTCCCTAACTTTTTAGGAATAGTGCCAGAAAGATTATTATGATAGAGGTAGAGAGTGGAAAGGTTTGTGAGTTGACCTAGGGATGTTGGGATTGAACCACTGAGCTGATTCTCTGACAATGCTAGGTGCACAAGGGATTACAAATTCCCTATCTCTTTAGGAGTAGTGCTAAAAAGATTATTATGATTGAGGTAGAGAGTGGAAAGGTTTGTGAGCTGACCTAGGGATGTTGGGATTGAACCGCTGAGCTGATTCTCAAACAATGCTAGGTGCACAAGAGATTTCAAATTCCCTATCTCTTTAGGAGTAGTGCCAGAAAGATTATTACTATAGAGATAGAGAGTGGAAAGGTTTGTGAGCTGACCTAGGGATGTTGGGATTGAACCGATGAGCTGGTTATAAGACAATTTTAGATCCACAAGAGATTTCAAATTCCCTATCTCTTTAGGAATAGTGCCAGAAAGATTATTACTACTGAGATAAAGAGTGGAAAGGTTTGTGAGCTGACCTAGAGATGTTGGGATTGAACCGATGAGCTGGTTATTAGACAATTCTAGGTCCACAAGATATTTCAAATTCTCTATCTCTTTAGGAATAGTGCCAGAAAGATTATTACGGAAGAGATAGAGAGTGGAAAGGTTTGTAAGCTGACCTAGGGATGTTGGGATTGAACCGCTGAGCCAATTGTTAGAAAGATCAAGGGAGATGAGTTTGGAGAGGGAACTGATCTGAGCTGGAATGAGCTATTGTAATTAATTCAATTCAACCCGTACTGAAAGAGGGGGTGGGAGAGAAGAAAGATACAGGACTTGCAAAATGTTTTGTACGTACAAGATAAGTCAAAGTCTTTGTCGCAAATGCGTGTAATTGTATGGGGCCCACCCCTCTCCTTCTAATGGTTATTTCCTATAATATACAATGTACTTAGTCCCAACTGTGTGTAATTGTCAATCTTTCTTCTCAAATATCCCTATCTCAACCCTGCCCTCTTGTTCACATCTCATTTATTTCTATTTTTTTTCTTCTCATTCAAGTTATTCCGTTTGGTGTCATAAGTTCACTTATCAAATAAAACAAAATTTGGGAAATGATAGTGGACTTTATGTTTTATCTCTTTGGAGCAATCATCTAAAGATTATTAAGAATCAGTTGTAACACGTAATGTGTAGTGATATTTATCTTTTTATTTATTAATAAAAGGTATTGTGTTAAACTTTTACGAGCATTAATAATTTTCAAAACTTAATTATGGCTAGGTTAGGGTTGCTTAAAATTTTTAAAAGCAACTTTCTTTAAAATGTTGGGTCCTTAGTTGTGTTTGGTAAATAAAAAAAAGTTTTTTTATTATTTTCCCCCCCCAAATCGTAGGTCTAAAACAGCTAAAAACAGAAGCAACTCTACACATGCTTCTCAAAAAAGCATTTTTTTTTTTCCAAGGGACGCAAGTGAACAATACCAATTAATGAAACTTTCATATTGACAATCCTATCTCATCATTTTGTTTCTTCTAAAAGAACTTTTAGCACTATAATTTACCATTACACTTACCTGCTCTTTTCACAACTATTTATTCTCACAATACAGTATAAGCAGCTTTGAAAAAAAAAATAATACAACAACCCCAAACTAGCCTCAAATCTACCTCCATGATTGTGTCGTATAAAAAAATTTAGGTTTTAACTCAAAAATAATTTTTATCCTCCAATAGTTTTGGCTAAAAATTTTAGGTCGAGATTATTAAAGAATTATTTTAGCTTAATTTTTTTAAAAGTAAAATTTATGTAAATTATCTTGATTTAGTTTTGTGAACATTTTAACTTAAAAATATTTCAATTCTTATAAACCTGCCCCTTGAAACATGGAATTCATGGAACTATAATTACATTTTTATAAAGATAAGGATTAAAACTTTGAAACTTGAAATAGTTCTATTGTCACATCCCGATTTGGGCTCTACCACATCCTGGGCTTGACTCCGCCGTAGCACGATATTGTCCGCTTTGGGCCCCAACCATGCCCTCAAGGTTTTGTTTCTGGGAACTAACACGAGAATGTCCCAGTGGGTCACCCATCCTGGGAATGCTCTCGCCTGAACTCGCTTAACTTCAGACGTCCGATGGAATCCGAAGCTAGTGAACTCCCAAAAGGCCCCTGTGCTGTATGAAGGTGGGCATATGTATATAAGGCATAGAGGATCCGCTCCCCTGGGCGATGTGGGATCTAACAATCCACCCCCTGAGGGGCCCGATGTCCTCGTCAGCACACTTCCAGCCAGAGATTGACTCTGATACCAAATCGTCACATCCCGGGCTCGACTCCACCGTAGCACGGCATTGCCCTTTTTAGGCCCCCAACACGCCCTCACGGTTTTGTTTCTGAGAACTCACGCGAGAACTTCCCAGTGGGTCACCCATCATGGGCATGCTCTCGCTTGAACTCGCTTAACTTCGGAGTTCCGATGGCCTTGTATTATATGGAGGTGGGCATGTACATATAAGGCACATCATCCTATCTCCATTAGTCAATGTGGGATGTTATAATCCACCCCTTTAGAGGCCCGACGTCCTCGTAGGGACACTCGCACCACACAGCAGAGTGGCTCTGATACCATTCTATCACATCCTAAACTAGCTCTGCCGTAGCACGATATTGTCCGTTTTAGGCTTCGACCACGCCCTCATGGTTTTGTTTATGGGAACTCAGACGAGAAGTTCCCAGTGGGTCACCCATCTTAGGATTGCTCTCGCCCGAATTCGCTTAACTTCGGAGTTTCGATGGAACCCGAAGCTAGTGAGTTCCCAAAAGGCCTCATGCTAAATGAAGGTGGGCATTTTGTTTTTGTATATTACGTATTTACTTTATAGTTTCCATAAATGTTTTTAAATGGTTTTATGCATTTATGCCATGATTTTTTTTTTTTTTATGCTATAATCTGGTTGAGTTTTATATTGCATCATGGCATACCCATATGCATATTACCGGCATGTAATTAAAGTGAATGGTTTGAAATGTTAATTTGAATGCGGGACACGTAGGTAAGTCCAGGTAAGGTTATGTGATGAATTGAATGGTTGAATTATTATGGCATGCTTACATATAGTTTGCTCATCATTGCTGCACCAGTGTTAGTGCTTGCCCCGGGCCAAGGTTAATCTTCATGTGATTGTAACACTATAACGTATATTATTACACATAGCCCTGTCGTACATGTCACATTAGGTGACTCTGACTTGTGTGTTAGCCTAGATGGATAAGAATAGGTCCAGTCGTACAGGTCACATTAGGTGACTCCAACTAACATGTTAGTATAGATTATGGCGCATAATCATATCTATACTGTTGTTGAGAATATTTGTTGTGGCGTACCTTTGGACTTACATTTGGCATCATTTGATTTTCATACTTATACGTAGTATGATATTTTGGAAACCATACATGTTTTACAGCGAGGGGTTAGTATGTTCGAGAAAATAAATGGATTTTATAAACCTTTATTTTTGTACCCACTCACCCTTCTATTTTTCGCCCCTCTAGGTTTAGTAGTTGTGTTTATGTTTAAATGAGGACTCTGGAAAATCTCAGTTTATGGTTATCTTCAATGGTATAACCCTCATCCTATTTAATGTACAATTCCTATGCTCTGACGTCACGTGTGAAATGGGTTCAATCCCGCTCACCAGCGCACTCTTGTCTTTAGGCACTTTTACGTTTAAATTTATTTACATTTTCCACATTACTACACTTTATGGCTTCGTCACCTTCTAGGTGTCAGCCAGCACAGCTCGATTCGAAGTTCTAGTGGATATTTCAAGTCAAGATGTGTCATCTATATAGTATGCTTCAATCTTACAATAATTAATAATACAAACATAATTAAAACGCTAAATAAAGATTAATAAACGATAAGTAAAATACTACATAAGAATTACAACAATTACTAAAGATATTCCTTACAGCATTCCTTCTTATAATTTCCACTTGTTTGTCGCGGAATAATTTCTTCCTATTTGAAGTGTATTTGTTGGGGTCCTCCCTCATTACATCAAAATCGAATGTCATCTTGTAGGGGTCCTCCTTCTAATATGATCTTTTGTCATCTTGAAAATTTTGGAAGTCGGTAGAAAAAAAAATGGAAGAATTGTTTGAGGAAAGTGAATTTTGGGTGGATGTTTGAACAAATACATGTATTTATAGAGTTTTTGGGTGAATTTTGATTTAAATAATTTCTTTTAAATGTTTTAGCCGTTCAATTTAATTTTGGGCCGTTAGACCTTTTTTTTACAGTTAATTTAATATCAGAATTCAGCCGTTTGATTTAATTTAATTATAAATTTGATTTCAAAAAATTTAAATATGGACTTTTGGATCAACCAATTGCCCATCGTTTGTAATCGTTGGATCACTAAAAGACCAGTTATGCTAGTGGGTAGTTGTTTGGGACCAAGAGTTGATGACTTGTCGCATGAGATGCTTCTGATGTGTTGCTTAGCTACAGCTGGGCACTTTGTAGGCACTTTCACGCGTTGGAGCTCGGGCCACCACTATCCTTGGTTCATTTTTTTGGGAGGGGAGGTGAGAATTTGGCCCAAAGCAAGTTTTAACATTTTGAAACTCAAAATTTGAGTTTTAAACCAATCATTGTACATGGTCCTCGGAGTTCCACAAATGCAATTTGGCAACTTGGATGACTTTGGAGTCTTTTATATAAATGCAATTTGGCATTTTGGCCAAAGTCCAAGTCGATTTTAGAGTAGCAAGTGGCCCTCTACCACATTGGTGGAGAGGAATGTTGCCCTTGCACCACAGTGTGGGTTCGAATCCCGTCGACTCCCTAAAAAAAAAAAAAAGTCGACATTAGAGTCTTCTATCAATGTAGTTTGGCAATTTGGCAATCTGGCCAAAGTCCAAGTCAAGGGCCATAAATGCAAGTTGGCAATTTTTTTCCATTTTTTTCCTTCAAAGAATAAGAGCTTGATGATCTTAATTGATACTTCCAGTTTTACATTTAGTATTCTCCTTTATTTCATATGACTGTGACAAAATATTTTATTTTCCACAAGAAAATGACATCTTCATGACTCGGTGTCTCTCAGACCACGAAAAAGTTTTTCCAATTAATAATTTTTCCTCTGGAGTCTTCCATAAATTTACTCATTCCAAGTCAAAAGTCTTTAATTGTCGCCAGCTAGTACACTGCACCATTTTGTTTTATGGAGCCCACCCCACTCCTTCTGGATTTGAATCGCATTCGGATCCAAATTGTGGAAATTGTAGTGATCTTCACATCTTAGCTATTCATCATGCATCGTGTGGTCAGAAATCATTTGACTTTTTTTATTTAAAATTAAACAAAAATAGTACCTGACGAAAATTGACGGCACGCTGTACGATGAACGATTGGGATGTGGGGATCTCTAAGATCCCCCACAAAGTGAACCCGGAGAGGATCCTCTTCCACTCATTCTAACAGTTGTCCCAAATGTGTGTAATTGTCAATCCTTCTTCTTAAATATCACTATCTCAACCCCTCTTCTTCATTTCTCATTTATTTTTTTGTTCAAATTTATCAAATAATCTAAATAATCAGTTGTAAGTTGTAATAATGTTGGTGAACTATACGTTTTATCTCTCTGGGGCAATCATCTAAAGATTATTAAGAATCAGTTGTAAGTTGTAACACATACTGTGTAGTGATGTTTATCTCTTTATTTATAAATAAAAGGTATTATGTTCAACTTCTATGAGCATTAATATTTTTGAAAACTTAATTATGGCCAGTTTCGGGTTGCTTAATTTAAAAAAAAAAATAGCTTCTTGAAAAAGTTGAGTCCTTAATTGTGTTTGGTAAATAAAAAAATGTTTGTTCTTGTAATAAAATCCTTAGTATTGATATATCGTTGTATCAAAATAAGAGAATAACGTTATCAAGCAAAGTCACCACTGTGCAGATTTTATTGTGAAGGTGCTGAAATTAAGTTACCTAAATTAGAAGAAGTTCTTCTATCCGAAATTGGACTAGAGCCAAAAAGAGAAAGGCTATGACCATAGAGTTGGGTATGTGTGGATCTGGGAATCAAGGGCACCAGGTATGTGTGAATTTTTATGTCTTGATAATATAATTTCTCCTAAATTAGAGCTGTTGAGGATCACATTCACAAGCTTCAAGGAATACTCTAAAATCGTCTAACAAACTATGATCAATCATAAACCAACACGTGTAAGAGAAGCATATGTTATAACTTAGAGTCCCACTACCCGCACGCTGCTGCGGGATTGAAAAGTAAATGAAACATTATTTTTGAAAGATATAAAAGTTAAACAACAACAACGAACCCACATGCCAATCCTACCAGAAGAAGCCTATTATAATTCTAAGTGAGACATAGGTGAGTAATTCTAAGTGAAAGGCCAACACAGATAAATTATACATTCTGACTTTCTCGATTACATAATGCACTCCTCACAATGAAGTCTTCCACTGGACCAATACTTTCATTGGGCTCAGATAATTGTAATCCAACCTAATTCCATAAACCCAACAGTGGCAGTCCTGTAAATGAAACGAAAAAACCAATGGCACATATGTAATTAGCTCGAAATTGAGGGCGCATTCCAAATGCAATATGCATACTGCAATTTCTTTTCCAGACTTCAGTAATAGGCAAGAATATTCTCATCACACACCATTTCAATTATTAGTACCCCACCCTCCCTTTCCTTCTGCATTGATTTTCCACGTGGCAAAATTTGGATACGTTCAATATTGAAATATTTGAATGTGGAGTGTTGCCAAAATTAGATTAAACGAAATCAACCAAATTAAATCTAAATTTTAATGCTCGCAAGTGTACGAATCATTAAGTAGTATAGTAGGCAAGTACAATCGTTCCAACTAAGATTGAAATAATTCTAATTATCTAACTTAATTTGCATTGCACTTGGATTGGAATAGAAAAATCGATGATTATAAGAATTTTGAAATTGTAATTGTAAATAAAATGAAATGAACTTAGCTAAGTGATGACAACGACAAAGTAAACAAATTATAATTCAATTGTAAAAAACACTAGAGCATCTGATTCACCATAACCAATCCAACTCAATTCCAATTATTAATGAGTAATCATCCAAATTGATGGTCTAGTTCCTCTAATTCATATAGTATCCACGGCATCTAGATTACTATGTATGCTCATTTGTGCTAACAATCTATAGCATCTAGATTACTAAACACACACGAGTTCCTTAACAACTTGGGAACTACTTAAGAGACCGCATGAAACCTAGTGCATGGCATCTACATCAAGGAATTCATGGTACCATTTGCAAGATGGTAAAGCCGAATTAATAACATGGCATCTGTGTTAACTCGCATCAAATACAATCAACTCAAACCAAAGTGGTGGCCAATCACCAAGATTAAAATCAAGCTCATAAGCATACAGAATGATACTCAACTTGAATGAAAATTCATAAATAATTAAACTGAGAAATTAAGAATTCATAGTCAAGGGCCATAAATGCAATTTGGCAATTTATTTCAATTTTTTTCTTCAAAGAATAAGAGCTTGATGATCTTAATTGAAACTTCCAGTTTTATTTTTATTATTCTCCTTTATTTCATATGACTATGACAAAATATTTTGTTTTCCACAAGAAAATGACATCTTCATGACTCAGTGTCTCTTGATGGAGTCTTCCATAAATTTACTCATTCTAAGTTAAAAGTCTTTAATTGTCGCCAGTTAGTACAATGCACCACTTTGTTTTATGGAGTCCACCCCACTCCTTTTGGATTTGAATCCCAGTTGGATCCAAATTGTGAGAATTCTAGTGATCTTCACATCTTAGCTATTCATCATGCATCGTGCGGTTAGAAATCATTTGACTTTTTTTTTATTTAAAATTAAACACAAATAGTACATGAAGAAAATTGACAGCACGATGTGCGATGAACGGCTAGGATGTGGAGATCTCTAAGATCCCCCACAAAGTGAACCCGGAGAGGATCCTCTTCCACTCATTCGAACGGTTGTCCCAAATGTGTGGAATTGTCAATCTTTCTTCTTCTCAAATATCACTATCTCAAGCCCTCTTCTTCATTTCTCATTTATTTTTAGGTTCAAATTTATCAAATAATCTAAAGAATCAGTTGTAAGTTGTGTAGTGATGTTTATGTCTTTATTTATAAATAAAAGGTATTATAAAAAATAAAAAAATAAAATAAAATAAAATAAAATAAAATAAATGTCTGTTCTTGGAATAAAAACCCTAGTATAGATATATCATTGTATCAAAATAAGAGAATAACACTTGACCCAGTCAACTTCAGCTCTCCGCCATATCTGCGGGGGATTAATGGATTTTTCCGTACCAGATTTATGCCACTTCTGGTACTCCTGCAACCAACCCTCTGTTCTGACCACCAGCTCCTGCGGCACCCGAGCCCCATTCCAGACAGCGTCGTTCCTATTCTTCCATAGCATCCATATGATCATCAGCCAGCGTCGGTTCTTTAATTATCATCACATCAAATGCCTAGAAAAGTTTTGCCCAACTCAATCAGCACGAGTCAACAAATTTGAAGAATCTGTATAATTATATGAACATAATCAGTTTCCAGAAAATTAAAATTACATAATTAACCAAAACCATACTTAGGAATCTAAGCAAAGAAATCAGAAGAAATATGAGAAAAAAGGAATGGGGAACTTACAAGATCTTTGAAAATGATAAAAGCGATGATGAAGACAACGAAAGAGGGTTTCGATCTCGGCGAATCGAACGAACCGAAAGACCGACTTGACACCCTGACTCAATGCGGATGCATTTGAAACTCGCTTCGCCACGGCTGCGCGGTTGGGTTGGCCTATGGAGTCGGGATTTAATATCATCGGCATTAGATCGGCGATCATCCGATGGGCGACGGTGGTCAGGTGGTGGTGGAGGCAGGCAGGTCTGTGTGGACCGTTGGATCTGGGTGTGGGTGGACCGTGCAGCCTTAGCCTGTAGTGTGGTCGCGAAGAACTTATGAAGACGAAGAGAAAGGCTTGGAACTTGGAAGCGTCGATGGTGAAGATTCGAAGACGCAGGACGGCGGGCACTGTTGCATTTTTTTTTTTTTTTTAATTTTTAATATACTTGTATGTCTAAAAATAAAATTTGGTGCCCTCAGCAATTTTGGATCCTGGACAGTAGCCTTGTTAGCATTGGGCCAAGGCCGGGCCTGATACATGCAAAATAACTTACTTATAAAATAAAAAATATTATTTGATTCAAAATAAATTTATCTATATTTTATATAATAATATAGGTAAATTTTTGCACATATATATTAGTTGTAAAATGTGCCCAATATATATAATAATGCATGAACATAATTCACCTACAATTAAAGGAAATTTGATTAAAAAATAATATATCTACTACATTTTGTTTATGGTTTTCAATTTCTTTTTTAATATTATAAACATAATGTACCTACAATATAGTTTACCTATTGTTTAATCTTATAAGAAAATAATGTATCTACTTTTTTATTTTTATTTTTATTTTTGTCGAATATCTATTGTTTTATTTTAATGGAGATAATTTGTCTTGGTTTAATTTTTACGAAATAATTTAGGCACTATTTAACTTTACCAACATAATGGAACCACTATTATTTGATTCAAAATTAATTTACTTATGTTTGACATATAAATATAGATAAATTATTTTTAACAAGCACATATGATAACAAATAAAAAAATGCGTAATGTATGTAATAATCTAGGTAAAATAATTCCCTACAACATAAAAGAATATTAATTGGTTCTTTGTTGTTTTTATCAAAAAATATTATTATTTGATGCAAAATAACTGATTGTACAAAGGATTTTTTTTTTCCATATGAAAAATTTGCCCATAATTATTTATGAACATGGCTAAATTAATATATATATATATATATATATATATATGTTCCTAATATTTATCATACAAGAAAGGTAAAATTTCCATATGGGGTTAATTGCTAATCATAATTAGGGTGAGTAATAATATTTATTGACATAATCAGGGTTTTGTGACATAAGTTGTAAATATGTAATAATAATTGGTTACATATTTGTCTACATGGTACTCTATTTGAAATTTGAGTTTTATTTGGATGTTTAATATTTGGTGGGCTTTTTATTGAAAAGTAGGAGTTTCAAGGGTCTTTTTCTAAAGAACCCTATAATTTACCCTATATAATATAATATGTTGAAAAAGTTATACTCTAGCAACTTTACCTTGCAGCAGTCCCCAGTTGTGTGATGCCCAACATCCTCCTCGAGGGATTTCTTGTATAGAGAGTGATAAGCCTGCCTTGCCACAAGGAGTTCATGTGAAGACCTATCGCAGGCTATTTAGGCCAGAACCCGATTGCTTTTGGTCTGCTTCTCGGTTGCTTTTGTCTATGACTTTACGTTTGTCCGTATACATAAATAGAAATAGTAATATAAGTGTACCCATTGCATTCTCAGCCAGTCATTATCCCTGTGCATGAAAACCAATTCTTTGTTTTATTAACTTCTATTTCTTCCTCACAAGCGTAAACACAGTTTTAACTGAAAAAACATTAAGTGTTCTGCATAAAGTGACTAGAGCCCAAGCAAACTAGTGCATAAAAATAAATTGCAATACAGAAACATCTACGAAGAATCTTTCTTCTGAAAGGAAGACTCGAAATTTATTTATCGAAAACAAGCACTCTCTGCTTCTCAGGCCGTCAAAGGATCTAAAGCAAGCAATTCACCACAAGTTATCATACGTATTGGCTTCGACAAATGCAACTTCTGAGTTGAGATGAGTTGAGTAACTTGTCTCATTGTAGGGCGAGAATGCGGACTGGGATTCAAACATGAAAACGCAATCTTCATAAGAGAAAGTACTTCCCCTGCTTCTTGATGCGTTGGAGGCAAAATGCGTTGGTCCAGAACATCCACAACTGACATTTGTTGGGATGGTAATGTTGATGCTGATGACGACGTGGACGAAGAAGACACTGATAAGAATGATGAGAAAAAATCACCAGGATGCCTTCCCATGATTGTTTCCATAGCAACCACTCCAAAACTATAAACATCGCATTTTTCGTTCACTTCCATGGTATATGCAAGTTCTGCTTATAATAAGACCATAGCAATATTGGGACTATTAGTTTGCATATATTATAATAACTAAACTGAAGATAAAGAGCGAAAATTTTGAACAAACTAACCCGACTCAATTTGCTCGCAAAATTTTAATTAATGGGGAAAGACTTAACAAGCTCGATTAAAATAGTTGGTCTCGAGTAATCCCAAAAAACCCGTAATCATAAATCACCCATTAAAGAGGGTTAGTTTTGTAATTTTTGAAATCCTATCTAAGAGATACAGTCTGCAATCTCTCTCTTGCTCCACCAACTCTGCCCTCTTCTCTCACTCTGCTTCCTCACAATCTTACTCTGCCACTGCGCCCCCTCCCCTCTCACGATCTCTCACTTCGGCATTCGGCCCTCCGTCCTCGAACGATTTCTCACTCTCTCTCTCTCTCAATTTAGAACAATATGAAGCAGCTCGCGCTCTCTCTGCGTTGAATCAATGACAGTCATCTAGAGGTGATTTTACTTTGTCTTTCTTGTTGGGTTACTGGACTATTAGCTTAATTTGGGTAATGAAGGTTTCGTTTTGGCTTAATTTCGATTTTCAACTATAGTTGAATATTGGGTTTTTGAGATTTTTTGTTAGTGTGGGGATTTTTCTTCAAAATTTGAGAATTTTTATTAGTGTGGTGGTTTTAGGGATTTCTTATTAGTGCGGACTATTAGCTTGCTAAAAGTTGCTCATAGATGCATCATAATAAAATTTTCATATTGCCTTTCAACTTCATGTAGAAGTATCTTGTCATCATTCAAATCCAATGAATCAGACCTTGGGTCAAACTAAACTTTTGAGGTAAAATTAATGCTTATTGTTGGTATATGATCAGAGGAATACAAGACATGGGCTCTCTTCGATATGTTTATTCTTGATATTCGATAAACGTTACAAACGGGGCTCAATTTTAAGTACAAAATATGAATTACGTAAATATCTTGATGAAGAAAGACTTGAGAGAAACCATAACTATCGTAGTTGTGATGTATTAACAATTCTTGTTTCTACTGTCACCTCAAAATCAGTATTTAGTATTGGTGCTAGAGTGCTCGATCAATATCGTAGTTGTTTATTGCCTGAAACCGTTCAAGCATTGTTATGTATTAGAGATTGGCTTTTTGGCAAAAGAGGTAAATCTTACATGGTATTTGTTTTCTTATTGCAGTTTCCATGTTTACTACAAGTTGTTTTAATTAGATAGTTTTTAGTAATTCATTAACATCTCGATTGGTATTACTTATTAAATTAGATGTTACTATAGTTCGCATGTTTATAATTGGTTTTCTTTTTTTCCATTTTTTTATTACTATTATTTTTTACTTTTTTTTTTATTTTATGTTTTAGCTATAAGGAAAGAGGGTGCTGACTTATAAGAGCATAAAATAAACCCAACTATGGCTTATACGTTAGATGAATGTTCTTTCAAAATCAAAGCATGTAACATGGTCTGTTTAATCCATCCTAACGAAAAGAAATAAATTTTGCCAAAAAATTAATCATAATCAACACTCAATTAATAAGCTTAAAAGGAAAAAAAAACATATTACCTGGTGCGACATACCCATATGTGCCTGCAACGGCAGTCCAAGTTGTTGAGCCTGGATTCAAAAACTTAGCAGTGCCAAAGTCTGAAACAGAGGCCTCATATTTAGAATCCAACAAAATATTCTTAGTTGATATGTCCCGGTGCACAATTGGTGGCAAGCAATCGTGGTGCATGTATGCCAAGGCATGAGCTACACCGTCAACAATATTAACCCTTTTTCTCCACCCAACTTCTTTAGCTTCTTCATCTTTGCTCAAAATTGTGGCCAAGCTACCTCTTTCAACAAACTCGTACACCAAGAGCGAGTGTCGATGGTGTGAACAGAAACCATAAAGCTTCACAATATTCCGGTGTCTTATCTCTGTTAGTGCCCTTATTTCATTCAAGAATGCCGTCTCCAAATTCTTCTCACCATCCCACAATTGATGTATTTTTTTCACAGCCACTACGTTGTCACTTGACAAATTTGCTTTGTAGACACTTCCTTGTGCTCCACTCGCGATGCGATATGTGGAATCAAAATTTTTTGTCGCCCTTATGATTTCCTCATACATTGACTTTCCATCAAAATTTAAAACTGAAAACGATATTCCTTCATCCAAGTTTTTTTCTTCTTTTTCTAGACTTTTCTTCTTTCTTTGCACTACGAATTTAATTGTAAAGAAAGCAAAAATAAGTAAAATTGCTGCTACAAGAGAGAATGTGATTCCAAATACCCATTTGCGTTCCTTTCTTGGGCCAATTGTGCAAGATTGCAAAACTTCAACGTTGCCGCACAGTCCTTTGTTTCCTTGTAAAGCTTCTGGCGAAGCTTGTCGAAAGGCTCTGTTGTTGGGAAGGGGACCTTCCAATTCATTGTAAGATATATCCACATATGACAAGCCATGCATGCCTTCAAAACTTGATGGTATGAAACCCGAAAGATTGTTGTGAGAAAGATTGAGCGTCTGTAGACTCTCCATATTGCTAATTTCAGCGGGTATACTACCTTCAAGTGAGTTGTGACTTAAATCAAGGTCGTTCAACTGAACTAACTTTTCGAACTTCAATGGAATTCCTTGGGAAAATTGATTGTTGCTCAAATTCAGATGGTACACTTTGAGAAAGTTGCCGAATGTGCTCGCAATTGACCCATTGAATTTGTTTGAGGACAAGTCGAGATATTCAAGATCAACGAGTGATCCAAATTCCGAAGGTATACAGCCTGAAAGTTGATTTTCATTCAGCATCAACTTCTGCAAAGAAGTCATTCTCCCGAACTCCTTCGGAATGGCCCCAACTAAGTGATTTAAAGAGAGGTCGAGTTTATGGATTTTGTCAGCATTGACAATCTCGGGAGGTATGCTGCCAGTGAGGTTGTTTCCTGCAATTAGTAAGGTTTCTAATTTTGCGCACTGTCCCCATTTTTGTGAAATTTCACCATAAAACTTATTGTGACTCATACCTATGAAATTAAGATTTGGATAAACACCAAAGTCTTTTGATATATTGCCTGTGAATTGGTTCCCTTCAAGACGAACTCTAACTAAGCTCTTGCATGTTTTCAAGCTTTTGGGGATTGGACCTGTCAAATGGTTATTTATCACTGAAAGGTTTTGGAGTTGTCCACTACAGCAAATATTTTGGGGCATTGAACCGCTGAGCTGATTCTCATACAATTGTAAGGACATAAGAGATTTCAAATTCCCTATCTCTTTAGGAATAGTGCCAGAAAGATTATTACTACCGAGATAGAGAGTGGAAAGGTTTGTGAGCTGACCTAGGGATGTTGGGATTGAACCATTGAGCTGATTCTCAGACAATCCTAGGTCCACAAGAGATTTCAAATTCCCTATCTCTTTAAGAATAGTGCCAGAAAGATTATTATTATTGAGATAGAGAGTGGAAAGGTTTGTGAGCTGACCTAGAGATGTTGGGATTGAACCGATGAGCTGGTTATAAGACAATTCTAGGTCCACAAGAGATTTCAAATTCCCTATCTCTTTAGGAATAGTGCCAGAAAGATTATTACGATGGAGATAGAGAGTGGAAAGGTTTGTGAGCTGACCTAGAGACGTTGGGATTGAACCGATGAGCTGGTTAAAAGACAATTCTAGGTCCACAAGAGATTTCAAATTCCCTATCTCTTTAGGAATAGTGCCAGAAAGATTATTCATACCGAGAGAGAGAGTGGAAAGGTTTGTGAGCTGACCTAAAGACGTTGGGATTGAACCGATGAGCTGGTTATAAGACAATCCTAGGTCCACAAGAGATTTCAAATTCCCTATCTCTTTAGGAATAGTGCCAGAAAGATTATTATGATGGAGCATGAGAGTGGAAAGGTTTGTAAGCTGACCTAGGGATGTTGGGATTGAACCGTTGAGCTGATTCTTAGCCAATTCTAGGCCCACAATAGATTTCAAATTCCCTATCTCTTTAGGAATGGTGCCAGAAAGATTATTACTATCTAGATAGAGAGTGGAAAGGTTTGTGAGCTGACCTAGGGATGTTGGGATTGAACCATTGAGCTGATTCTCAGACAATCCTAGGTCCACAAGAGATTTCAAATTCCCTATCTCTTTAAGAATAGTGCTAGAAAGATTATTATTATTGAGATAGAGAGTGGAAAGGTTTGTGAGCTGACCTAGAGATGTTGGGATTGAACCGATGAGCTGGTTATAAGACAATTCTAAGTCCACAAGAGATTTCAAATTCCCTATCTCTTTAGGAATAGTGCCAGAAAGATTATTACGATGGAGATAGAGAGTGGAAAGGTTTGTGAGCTGACCTAGAGACGTTGGGATTGAACCGATGAGCTGGTTATAAGACAATTCTAGGTCCACAAGAGATTTCAAATTCCCTATCTCTTTAGGAATAGTGCCAGAAAGATTATTCATACCGAGATAGAGAGTGGAAAGGTTTGTGAGCTGACCTAGAGACGTTGGGATTGAACCGATGAGCTGGTTATAAGACAATCCTAGGTCCACAAGAGATTTCAAATTCCCTATCTCTTTAGGAATAGTGCCAGAAAGATTATTACTACCGAGATTGAGAGTGGAAAGGTTTGTGAGCTGACCTAAGGATGTTGGGATTGAACCACTGAGCCAATTGTTAGAAAGATCAAGGGAGATGAGTTTGGAGAGGGAACTGATTTTAGCTGGAATGACATCAAAGAGATTATTGTAGCTAAGATTGAGGTATTGAAGATTGGGGAAAGATAAGAAGGAAAACTCATGTAGCGTACCTTGTATCCCAAAATTGGTAAGGTTTATCACACTGACACTCCCAACAACATTGCATGAAATACCAATCCAGAAGCATGGGGCTGCTTTTGCATGAGCAGGTAGGTAAGCCCACGATGTCAGATTTTGCAGGCGGGTATGGTTTTGAAAGGTGGCTTTCCATTTGAGAAGCGCTTCTGCTTCCATGGTAGAAGTAGCAGAAACAAAAGCAAAGCAACTTGGCGGTGAAAGAAGTTGTACGAATAAGACAAGGCAATAAGCCAAAAGGCAGAGTTTATGAAAATCTAAAGATGTCATGGCCGCTAGCGTTTAATTTTGTGTACATATTAGACTCTACTCCTAGGGCTTATTTATAATGGCATCCATGAGCTATTGTAATTAATTCAATTCAACCCGTACCGAAAGAGGGGGTGGGAGAGAAAAAAGATACAGGACTTGGAAAATGTTTTGTACGCACAAGATAAGTCAAAGTCTTTGTCCCAAATGCGTGTAATTGTATGGGGCCTACCCCTCTCCTTCTAACGGTTCTTTCCTATAATATACAATGTACTTAGTCCCAAATGTGTGTAATTGTCAATCTTTCTTCTCAAATATCCCTATCTCAGCCCTGCCCTCTTGTTCACATCTCATTTATTTCTATTTTTTCTTCTTCTCATTAAAGTTATTCTGTTTCGTGTCATAAGTTCACTTATCAAATAAAACAAAATTTGGGAAATGCTAGTGGACTTTATGTTTTATCTCTTTGGAGCAACATCTAAAGATTATTAAGAATCAGTTGTAACACGTAATGTGTAGTGATATTTATCTTTTTATTTATCAATAAAAGGTATTGTGTTCAACTTTTACGAGCAATAATAATTTTGAAAACTTAATTATGGCTAGGTTAGGGTTGCTTAAAATTTTTAAAAGCAACTTTCTTTAAAATGTTGGGGCCTTAATTTTGTTTGGTAAATAAAAAAAAGTTTTTTTATTATTTTTTTCCCCCCAAATCATAGGTCTAAAACAGCTAAAGA
Source organism: Pyrus x bretschneideri (assembly GCF_019419815.1). Taxonomy (NCBI): domain Eukaryota; kingdom Viridiplantae; phylum Streptophyta; class Magnoliopsida; order Rosales; family Rosaceae; genus Pyrus; species Pyrus x bretschneideri. The sequence continues at coordinate 560,197 of NW_025999613.1, read as the reverse complement.
GAGAAGCAAATCTACACATGCTTCTCAAAAAAGCATTTTTTCTTCCAAGGGACGCAAGTAATTAATGAAACTTTCATATTGACAATCCTATCCCATCATTTTTTTTCTTCTAAAAGCACTTTTAGCACTATAATTTACCATTACACTTACCTACTCTTTTCACAATTATTTATTCTCACAACACAATATAAGCAGTTTTGAAAAAAAAAAATAATAATACAACAATAGTTTTGGCTAAAAATTTAGGTTTTAACTCAAAAATAATTTTTATCCTCCAATAGTTTTGGCTAAAAATTTTAGGTCGAGATTATTAAAGAATGATTTTGGCTTAATTTTTTGTCGGTTACTTTTTTTAAAAGTAAAATTTATGTAAATTATCTTGATTAAGTTTTGTGAACATTTTAACTTAAAAATATTTAAATTCCTATAAACCTGCCCCTTGAAACATGGAAGTCATGGAACAATAATTACATTTTTATAAAGATAAGGATTAAAACTTTGAAACTTCAAATAGTTCTATTGTCACATCCCGATCCCGGCTCCACCACATCCTGGGCTCGACTCCGCCGTAGCACGATATTGTCGGCTTAGGGCCCCAACCATACCCTCACGGTTTTGTTTCTGGGAACTCACGCGAGAATTTCCTAGTGGGTCACTCATCCTGGGAATGCTCTCGCCTGAACTCGCTTAACTTCGGAGGTCCGATGGAATCCGAAGCTAGTGAACTCCCAAAAGGCCTCGTGCTGTATGAAGGTGGGCATGTATATATAAGGCATAAAGGATCCGCTTCCCTGGGCGATGTGGGATCTAACAATCCACCCCTTAGGGGCCCGACGTCCTCGTCGGCACACTTTCAGCCAGAGATTGGCTTTGATACCAAATTGTCTCATCCCGGGCTCGACTCCACCGTAGCACGACATTATCCTCTTTGGGCCCCAACCACAACCTCACGGTTTAGTTTTTGAGAACTCACGCGAGAACTTCCCAATGGGTCACCCATCACGGGCATGCTCTCGCCCGAATTCGCTTAACTTCGAAGTTCTAATGGCCTTGTGTTATATGGAGGTGGGCATGTACATATAAGGCACATCACCCTATCTCCATTGGTCAATGTGGGATGTTACAATCCACCCCCCTTAGAGGCCCGACGTCCTCATAGGCACACTTGCACCACACAGCAGAGTGGCTCTGATACCATTCTGTCACATCCTAGACTGGCTTTGCCGTAGCACGATATTGTCCGTTTTGGGCCTCGACCACGCCTTCATGGTTTTGTTTATGGGAACTCAGACGAGAAGTTCCCAGTTGGTCACCCATCCTAGGATTGCTCTCGCCCGAATTCGCTTAACTTCAGAGTTCCGATGAAACCCGAAGCCAGTGAGTTCCCAAAAGGCCTCGTGCTAAATGAAGGTGGGCATTTTGTTTTTGTATATTACATATATACTTTATAGTTTCCATGAATGTTTTTAAATGGTTTTATGCATTTATGCCATGAATTTTTTTTTTTTTTATATGCTATAATGTTGTTGAGTTTTATATTGCATCATGGCATACCCATAAGCATATTACCTGCATGTAATTGAAGTGAATGGTTTGAAATGTTAATATGAACGCGAGACATGCAGGTAAGTCCAGCTAAGGTTATATGATGAATTGAATGGTTGAATTATTATGGCATGCTTACATATAGTTCGCCCATCATTCCTGCACCTGTGTTAGTGCTTGCCCCGGGCCAAGGCTAGTGTTCTCATGATCGTAGCACTAAAGCGTGTATTATTACACCTAGCCCTATCTTACATGTCACATTAGGTGACTCTGACACATGTGTTAGCCTAGATGGATAAGCGATAGGTGCAGTCGGACAAGTCACATTAGGTGACTCCGACTAATATGTTAGTATAGATTACCGCACGTAATCGTATCTATACTATTGTTGAGAATATTTGTTGTGGCGTACCTTTGGACTTACATTTGGCATCATTTGATTTTCATACTTATACGTAGTATGATATTTTCGAAACAATAAATGTTTTATAGCGAAGGGTTAGTATGTTCGGGAAAACAAACGGATTTTATAATCCTTTATTTTTGTGCCCACTCACCCTTCTGTTTTTCGCCCCTTTAGTTTAGTAGTTGTGTTTACGTTTAAACGAAGACTCTGGCAAATCTCAGTTAATGGTTATCTTCAATGGTATAACCCTCACCCTATTTAATCTACAGTTCTTATGCTCTGACGTCACGTATGAAATGGGTTCAATCCTGCTCACTAGCAAACTCTTGTCTTTAGGCACTTTTAGGTTTAAATTTATTTACATTTTCCACATCACTACACTTTATGGCTTCGTCACCTTCCAGATGTCGGCCAACACAGTTCGATTCGAAGTCCTAGTGGACATTTCAATTCGGGATGTGTCATCTATATAGTATGCTTCAATCTTACAATAATTAATAATACAAACATAGTTAAAACGCTAAAAAGATAAGTAAAATATTACATAAGAATTACAACAATTACTAATACTAATAATATTCATCAACATTTGGTTGACTTGGTCCTTGAATTTGTGGTGGATTTCGTGGTGGACTTGGGTAATAGACATTATATTGGTCATCATCCTCAAAGATATTCCTTACGGCATTCCTTCTTATAATTTCCACTTGCTTGTCACGGAATAATTTCTTCCTATTTGAAGTGTATTTGTTGGGGTCCTCCCTCATTACATCAAAATCGAATGTCATCTTGTAAGGGTCCTCATTCTAATATGATCTTTTGCCATCTTGAAAATTTTGGAAGTTGGTAGAAAAAAATGGAAGAATTGTTTGAGGAAAGTGAATTTTGGGTGGATGTTTGAACAAATACATGTATTTATAGAGTTTTTGGGTGAATTTTGATTTAAATAATTTCTTTTAAATGTTTTAGCCGTTCAATTTAATTTTGGACCGTTAGACCTTTCTTTTTTTACAGTAAATTTAATATAAGAATTCAGTTGTTCGATTTAATTTAATTATAAATTTGATTTCAAAAATTTTAAATATGGACTTTTGGATCAACCAATTGCCCATCGTTTCCAATCTTTGGATCACTAAAAGACTAGTTATGCTAGTGGGTAGTCGTTTGGGACCCAAGAGTTGATGACTTGTCGCATGAGATGCTTCTAATGCGTTGCTTAGCTACAGCTGCGCACTTTGTAGGCGCTTTCACGCGTTGGAGCTCGGGCCACCACTATCCTTCGCTCAATTTTTTTTGGGAGGGGAGGTGAGAATTTGGCCCACAGCAAGTTTTAACATTTTGAAACTCAAAATTTGAGTTTTAAACCAATCATTGTACATGGTCCTTGGAGTTCCACAATGCAATTTGGCAACTTGGATGACTTTGGAGTCTTTTATATAAATGCAATTTGGCATTTTGGCCAAAGTCCAAGTCGATTTTAGAGTAGCAAGTGGCCTTCTACCACAGTGGTGGAAAGGAGTGTTACCCTTGCACCACAGTGTGGGTTCAAATCCCATCGGCTCCCTAATCAAACAAATCTATCATATGAGAGAATAAAAAAATAAAATAAAATAAAAATTAAAAAAAAAAGAAGTCGACGTTAAAGTCTTCCACCAATGCAGTTTGGCAATTTGGCAATCTGGCCAAAGTCCAAGTCAAGGGCCATAAATCCAAGTTGGCAATTTATTTCAATTTTTTTCTTCAAAGAATAAGAGCTTGATGATCTTAATTGATACTGCCAGTTTTATTTTTAGTATTCTCCTTTATTTCGTATGACTGTGACAAAATATTTTATTTTTCACAAGAAAATGACATCTTCATGACTCAGTGTCTCTCAGACCACGAAAAAGTTTTTCCAATTAATAATTTTTCCTCTAAAGTCTTCCATAAATTTACTCATTCCAAGTCAAAAGTCTTTAATTGTCGCCAGCTAGTACAATGCACCACTTTGTTTTATGGAGCCCACCCCACACCTTCTGGATTTGAATCGCATTCGGATCCAAATTGTGGAAATTGTGGTGATCTTCACATCTTAGCTATTCATCGTGCATCATGCGGTCAGAAATCATTTGACTAGTTTTATTTAAAATTAAACACAAATAGTACCTGACGAAAATTGACGGCCCGCTGTACAATGAACGATTGGGATGTGGGGATCTCTTACATCCCCCACAAAGTGAACCCGGAGAGGAGCCTCTTCCACTCATTCTAACGGTTGTCCCAAATGTGTGTAATTGTCAATCCTTCTTCTTAAATATCACTATCTCAACCCCTCTTCTTCATTTCTAATTTATTTTTATGTTCAAATTTATCAAATAATCTAAATAATCAGTTGTAAGTTGTAATAATGCTGGTGAACTATACATTTTATCCCTTTGGGGCAATCATCTAAAGATTATTAAGAATCAGTTGTAAGTTGTAACGCATACTGTGTAGTGATGTTTATCTCTTTATTTATAAATAAAAGGTATTATGTTCAACTTATATGAGCATTAATATTTTTGAAAACTTAATTATGGCCAGTTTGGGGTTGCTTAATTTAATAAAATAAAAAATAAAAAAAAATAAAAAATAAAAAACAGCTTCTTGAAAAAGGTGAGTCTTTCATATAAGAATTCAGCCGTTTGATTTAAATTAATTATAAATTTGATTTCAAAAAATTTAAATATGGACTTTTGGATCAACCAATTGCCCATCGTTTATAATCGTTGGATCACTAAAAGACCAGTTATGCTAGTGGGTAGTCGTTTGGCATCTGTGTTAACTCGCATCAAATACAATCAAATCAAACCAAAGTGGTGGACAATCACCAAGATTAAAATCAAGCTCATAAGCATACAAAATGATACTCAACTTGAATGAAAATTCATAAATAATTAAACTGAGAAATTAAGAATTCATAGTCAAGGGCCATAAATGCAATTTGGCAATTTATTTCAATTTTTTTTCTTCAAAGAATAAGAGCTTGATGATCTTAATTGATACTTCCAGTTTTATTTTTATTATTCTCCTTTATTTCATATGACTATGACAAAATATTTTGTTTTCCATAAGAAAATGACATCTTCATGACTCAGTGTCTCTTGATGGAGTTTTCCATAAATTTACTCATTACAAGTCAAAAGTCTTTAATTGTCGCCAGTTAGTACAATGCACCACTTTGTTTTATGGAGTTCACCCCACTCCTTTTGGATTTGAATCCCATTCGGTTCCAAATTGTGGGAATTCTAGTGATCTTCACATCTTAGCTATTCATAATGCATCGTGTGGTCAGAAATCATTTGACTTTTTTTAATTTAAAATTAAACACAAATAGTACCTGACGAAAATTGACGGCACGATCTGCGATGAACGGCTAAGATGTAGGGATCTCTAAGATCCCCCACAAAGTGAACCCAGAGAGGATCCTCTTCCACTCATTCGAACGGTTGTCCCAAATGTGTGGAATTGTCAATCTTTCTTCTTCTCAAATATCACTATCTCAAGCCCTCTTCTTCATTTCTCATTTATTTTTAGGTTCAAATTTATCAAATAATCTAAAGAATCAGTTGTAAGTTGTAATGCTGGTGAACTATACGTTTTATCTCTTTGGGGCAATCATCTAAAGATTATTAAGAATCAGTTGTAAGTTGTAACATATACTGTGTAGTGATGTTTATGTCTTTATTTATAAATAAAAGGTATTATGTTCAACTTCTATGAGCATTAATATTTTTGAAAACTTAATTATGGCCAGTTTGGGGTTGCTTAATTTAATTTAAAAAAAAAAAAAAAAAACAACTTCTTGAAAAAGTTGAGTCCTTAATTGTGTTTGGTAAATAAAAAAATGCCCTCGACATATCATTGTATCAAAATAAGAGAATAACACTTGACCCAGTCAACTTCAGCTCTCCGCCACATCTGCGGGGGATTAATGGATTTTACCGTACCAGTTTTATGCCACTTCTGGTACTCCTGCAACAAACCCTCTGTTCTGACCACCAGCTCCTGCGGCACCCGAGCCCCATTCCAGACAGCGTCGTTCCTATTCTTCCATAGCATCCATATGATCATCAGACAGCGTCGGTTCTTTAATTATCATCACATCAAATGCCTAGAAAAGTTTTGCCCAACTCAATCAGCACGAGTCAACAAATTTGAAGAATCTGTATAATTATATGAACATAATCAGTTTCTAGAAAATTAAAATTACATAATTAACCAAAACCATACTTAGGAATCTAAGCAAAGAATCAGAAGAAATATGAGAAAAAAGGAATGGGGAACTTACAAGATCTTTGAAAATGATAAAAGCGATGATGAAGACAACGAAAGAGGGTTTCGATCTCGGCGAATCGAACGAACCGAAAGACCGACTTGACACCCTGACTCAATGCGGATGCATTTGAAACTCGCTTCGCCACGGCTGCGCGGTTGGGTTGGCCTATGGAGTCGGGATTTAATATCATCGGCATTAGATCGGCGATCATCCGATGGGCGACGGTGGTCAGGTGGTGGTGGAGGCAGGCAGGTCTGTGTGGACCGTTGGATCTGGGTGTGGGTGGACCGTGCAGCCTTAGCCTGTAGTGTGGTCGCGAAGAACTTATGAAGACGAAGAGAAAGGCTTGGAACTTGGAAGCGTCGATGGTGAAGATTCGAAGACGCAGGACGGCGGGCACTGTTGCATTTTTTTTTTTTTTTTAATTTTTAATATACTTGTATGTCTAAAAATAAAATTTGGTGCCCTCAGCAATTTTGGATCCTGGACAGTAGCCTTGTTAGCATTGGGCCAAGGCCGGGCCTGATACATGCAAAATAACTTACTTATAAAATAAAAAATATTATTTGATTCAAAATAAATTTATCTATATTTTATATAATAATATAGGTAAATTTTTGCACATATATATTAGTTGTAAAATGTGCCCAATATATATAATAATGCATGAACATAATTCACCTACAATTAAAGGAAATTTGATTAAAAAATAATATATCTACTACATTTTGTTTATGGTTTTCAATTTCTTTTTTAATATTATAAACATAATGTACCTACAATATAGTTTACCTATTGTTTAATCTTATAAGAAAATAATGTATCTACTTTTTTATTTTTATTTTTATTTTTGTCGAATATCTATTGTTTTATTTTAATGGAGATAATTTGTCTTGGTTTAATTTTTACGAAATAATTTAGGCACTATTTAACTTTACCAACATAATGGAACCACTATTATTTGATTCAAAATTAATTTACTTATGTTTGACATATAAATATAGATAAATTATTTTTAACAAGCATATGTGATAACAAATAAAAAATGCGTAATGTATGTAATAATCTAGGTAAAATAATTCACTACAACATAAAAGAATATTAATTGGTTCTTTGTTGTTTTTAGCAAAAAATATTATTATTTGATGCAACATAACTGATTGTACAAAGGATTTTTTTTTTCCATATGAAAAATTTGCCCATAATTATTTATGAACATGGCTAAATTAATATATATATATATATATATATATGTTCCTAATATTTATCATACAAGAAAGGTAAAATTTCCATATGGGGTTAATTGCTAATCATAATTAGGGTGAGTAATAATATTTATTGACATAATCAGGGTTTTGTGACATAAGTTGTAAATATGTAATAATAATTGGTTACATATTTGTCTACATGGTACTCTATTTGAAATTTGAGTTTTATTTGGATGTTTAATATTTGGTGGGCTTTTTATTGAAAAGTAGGAGTTTCAAGGGTCTTTTTTCTAAAGAACCCTATAATTTACCCTATATAATATAATATGTTGAAAAAGTTATACTCTAGCAACTTTACCTTGCAGCAGTCCCCAGTTGTGTGATGCCCAACATCCTCCTCGAGGGATTTCTTGTATAGAGAGTGATAAGCCTGCCTTGCCACAAGGAGTTCATGTAAAGACCTATCGCAGGCTATTTAGGCCAGAACCCGATTGCTTTTGGTCTGCTTCTCGGTTGCTTTTGTCTATGACTTTACGTTTGTCCGTATACATAAATAGAAATAGTAATATAAGTGTACCCATTGCATTCTCAGCCAGTCATTGTCCCTGTGCATGAAAACCAATTCTTTGTTTTATTAACTTCTATTTCTTCCTCACAAGCGTAAACACAGTTTTAACTGAAAAAACATTAAGTGTTCTGCATAAAGTGACTAGAGCCCAAGCAAACTAGTGCATAAAAATAAATTGCAATACAGAAACATCTACGAAGAATCTTTCTTCTGAAAGGAAGACTCGAAATTTATTTATCGAAAACAAGCACTCTCTGCTTCTCAGGCCGTCAAAGGATCTAAAGCAAGCAATTCACCACAAGTTATCATACATATTGGCTTCGACAAATGCAACTTCTGAGTTGAGATGAGTTGAGTAACTTGTCTCATTGTAGGGCGAGAATGCGGACTGGGATTCAAACATGAAAACGCAATCTTCATAAGAGAGAGTACTTCCCCTGCTTCTTGATGCGTTGGAGGCAAAATGCGTTGGTCCAGAACATCCACAACTGACATTTGTTGGGATGGTAATGTTGATGCTGATGACGACGTGGACGAAGAAGACACTGATAAGAATGATGAGAAAAAATCACCAGGATGCCTTCCCATGATTGTTTCCATAGCAACCACTCCAAAACTATAAACATCGCATTTTTCGTTCACTTCCATGGTATATGCAAGTTCTGCTTATAATAAGACCATAGCAATATTGGGACTATTAGTTTGCATATATTATAATAACTAAACTGAAGATAAAGAGCGAAAATTTTGAACAAACTAACCCGACTCAATTTGCTCGCAAAATTTTAATTAATGGGGAAAGACTTAACAAGCTCGATTAAAATAGTTGGTCTCGAGTAATCCCAAAAAACCCGTAATCATAAATCACCCATTAAAGAGGGTTAGTTTTGTAATTTTTGAAATCCTATCTAAGAGATACAGTCTGCAATCTCTCTCTTGCTCCACCAACTCTGCCCTCTTCTCTCACTCTGCTTCCTCACAATCTTACTCTGCCACTGCGCCCCCTCCCCTCTCACGATCTCTCACTTCGGCATTCGGCCCTCCGTCCTCGAACGATTTCTCACTCTCTCTCTCTCTCAATTTAGAACAATATGAAGCAGCTCGCGCTCTCTCTGCGTTGAATCAATGACAGTCATCTAGAGGTGATTTTACTTTGTCTTTCTTGTTGGGTTACTGGACTATTAGCTTAATTTGGGTAATGAAGGTTTCGTTTTGGCTTAATTTCGATTTTCAACTATAGTTGAATATTGGGTTTTTGAGATTTTTTGTTAGTGTGGGGATTTTTCTTCAAAATTTGAGAATTTTTATTAGTGTGGTGGTTTTAGGGATTTCTTATTAGTGCGGACTATTAGCTTGCTAAAAGTTGCTCATAGATGCATCATAATAAAATTTTCATATTGCCTTTCAACTTCATGTAGAAGTATCTTGTCATCATTCAAATCCAATGAATCAGACCTTGGGTCAAACTAAACTTTTGAGGTAAAATTAATGCTTATTGTTGGTATATGATCAGAGGAATACAAGACATGGGCTCTCTTCGATATGTTTATTCTTGATATTCGATAAACGTTACAAACGGGGCTCAATTTTAAGTACAAAATATGAATTACGTAAATATCTTGATGAAGAAAGACTTGAGAGAAACCATAACTATCGTAGTTGTGATGTATTAACAATTCTTGTTTCTACTGTCACCTCAAAATCAGTATTTAGTATTGGTGCTAGAGTGCTCGATCAATATCGTAGTTGTTTATTGCCTGAAACCGTTCAAGCATTGTTATGTATTAGAGATTGGCTTTTTGGCAAAAGAGGTAAATCTTACATGGTATTTGTTTTCTTATTGCAGTTTCCATGTTTACTACAAGTTGTTTTAATTAGATAGTTTTTAGTAATTCATTAACATCTCGATTGGTATTACTTATTAAATTAGATGTTACTATAGTTCGCATGTTTATAATTGGTTTTCTTTTTTTCCATTTTTTTATTACTATTATTTTTTACTTTTTTTTTTATTTTATGTTTTAGCTATAAGGAAAGAGGGTGCTGACTTATAAGAGCATAAAATAAACCCAACTATGGCTTATACGTTAGATGAATGTTCTTTCAAAATCAAAGCATGTAACATGGTCTGTTTAATCCATCCTAACGAAAAGAAATAAATTTTGCCAAAAAATTAATCATAATCAACACTCAATTAATAAGCTTAAAAGGAAAAAAAAACATATTACCTGGTGCGACATACCCATATGTGCCTGCAACGGCAGTCCAAGTTGTTGAGCCTGGATTCAAAAACTTAGCAGTGCCAAAGTCTGAAACAGAGGCCTCATATTTAGAATCCAACAAAATATTCTTAGTTGATATGTCCCGGTGCACAATTGGTGGCAAGCAATCGTGGTGCATGTATGCCAAGGCATGAGCTACACCGTCAACAATATTAACCCTTTTTCTCCACCCAACTTCTTTAGCTTCTTCATCTTTGCTCAAAATTGTGGCCAAGCTACCTCTTTCAACAAACTCGTACACCAAGAGCGAGTGTCGATGGTGTGAACAGAAACCATAAAGCTTCACAATATTCCGGTGTCTTATCTCTGTTAGTGCCCTTATTTCATTCAAGAATGCCGTCTCCAAATTCTTCTCACCATCCCACAATTGATGTATTTTTTTCACAGCCACTACGTTGTCACTTGACAAATTTGCTTTGTAGACACTTCCTTGTGCTCCACTCGCGATGCGATATGTGGAATCAAAATTTTTTGTCGCCCTTATGATTTCCTCATACATTGACTTTCCATCAAAATTTAAAACTGAAAACGATATTCCTTCATCCAAGTTTTTTTCTTCTTTTTCTAGACTTTTCTTCTTTCTTTGCACTACGAATTTAATTGTAAAGAAAGCAAAAATAAGTAAAATTGCTGCTACAAGAGAGAATGTGATTCCAAATACCCATTTGCGTTCCTTTCTTGGGCCAATTGTGCAAGATTGCAAAACTTCAACGTTGCCGCACAGTCCTTTGTTTCCTTGTAAAGCTTCTGGCGAAGCTTGTCGAAAGGCTCTGTTGTTGGGAAGGGGACCTTCCAATTCATTGTAAGATATATCCACATATGACAAGCCATGCATGCCTTCAAAACTTGATGGTATGAAACCCGAAAGATTGTTGTGAGAAAGATTGAGCGTCTGTAGACTCTCCATATGTGCATTTTTTTTTTAATTTTTAATATACTTGTATGTCTAAAAATAAAATTTGGTGCCCTCAGCAATTTTGGATCCTGGACAGTAGCCTTGTTAGCATTGGGCCAAGGCCGGGCCTGATACATGCAAAATAACTTACTTATAAAATAAAAAATATTATTTGATTCAAAATAAATTTATCTATATTTTATATAATAATATAGGTAAATTTTTGCACATATATATTAGTTGTAAAATGTGCCCAATATATATAATAATGCATGAACATAATTCACCTACAATTAAAGGAAATTTGATTAAAAAATAATATATCTACTACATTTTGTTTATGGTTTTCAATTTCTTTTTTAATATTATAAACATAATGTACCTACAATATAGTTTACCTATTGTTTAATCTTATAAGAAAATAATGTATCTACTGTTTTATTTTTATTTTTATTTTTGTCGAATATCTATTGTTTTATTTTAATGGAGATAATTTGTCTTGGTTTAATTTTTACGAAATAATTTAGGCACTATTTAACTTTACCAACATAATGGAACCACTATTATTTGATTCAAAATTAATTTACTTATGTTTGACATATAAATATAGATAAATTATTTTTAACAAGCATATATGATAACAAATAAAAAATGCGTAATGTATGTAATAATCTAGGTAAAATAATTCACTACAACATAAAAGAATATTAATTGGTTCTTTGTTGTTTTTATCAAAAAATATTATTATTTGATGCAAAATAACTGATTGTACAAAGGATTTTTTTTTTCCATATGAAAAATTTGCCCATAATTATTTATGAACATGGCTAAATTAATATATATATATATATATATATATATATATATATATATATATGTTCCTAATATTTATCATACAAGAAAGGTAAAATTTCCATATGGGGTTAATTGCTAATCATAATTAGGGTGAGTAATAATATTTATTGACATAATCAGGGTTTTGTGACATAAGTTGTAAATATGTAATAATAATTGGTTACATATTTGTCTACATGGTACTCTATTTGAAATTTGAGTTTTATTTTGATGTTTAATATTTGGTGGGCTTTTTATTGAAAAATAGGAGTTTCAAGGGTCTTTTTCTAAAGAACCCTATAATTTACCCTATATAATATAATATGTTGAAAAAGTTATACTCTAGCAACTTTACCTTGCAGCAGTCCCCAGTTGTGTGATGCCCAACATCCTCCTCGAGGGATTTCTTGTAGAGAGAGTGATAAGCCTGCCTTGCCACAAGGAGTTCATGTTGTTGGAAATGTGCTCTAAAACCAATCATATGATGATACTTTATGGACATTTCACATGTTAAACTAATCTAGTTTAATATTAAGGGCAAACATTATTGTTTGAGCCGTCTCATATAAATGTTATATGCTTAAACGATAAGTCCAAGGAATATGTGATTGGAAGAATGCGATCTAAAGAGGTTAGATTCATGAGACCATTCTTTCCTTGACACATCCTAAACGTTCCTGATCATAGGATTGTCAATTGGGCATTGACAGTCCGTTAAGATCAGTACGTGCTATGTGTTCTCTCAGGGAGAGTGACTAGTCTCGAGTCATTGGTGTGTGTGACATCAAGACAAGTACGTAGGTGCTCAATAGAGAATGAGTTCACTGAACACGATCAACGAAGAGTTCTCATATTCATGTCACATGAAAACTCATGGTTGGGATAATGCAAATTAGTCTTTTGACCTGAGGCATCACAGTTGTCTTGTGGTTAGGTCCTTAATCTTTGATTATGTCAAAGTCACTCCATCAGGAGGGTGTCCATGGCATCGTTGGGGTTAAGCCACTTAGCCATGGAGGCAAGTGAATGCGCAACAAGGGATCTCTAACCTTCAAACTGTTTGAGGGAGAATACTCTATGATATGATTAAGAATCTTTGGCCAAAGTATGAATGAGATTTAGGAATGTGTTCCAAATCACATTCAAGGTAATCATATAAGCACAAGACTCACATTGGATAGTAGACATGAATAAACTATCAAACCAAACAATGTGGTCAAGAGTATTGTATTAGAGAAAGACCGTATTGCATTTGTAATCCTAAAACTGAATAGGTTCTCCACCTCTTCTGATTAGCTTGGGTAACCATGACATGCTGCTAGGCGTCAACCATGGTTTGTGGAAGCCCTAAAAGTGTATTATCACTAACGGGAGAATTGAAAGTAAGTTTCAATTCACAATCGATTAGAAAGAGTTTTAATCGCCCACTGCCTCGCTAAAAGGAACCTAATGGATCGTTCACCGAGTAAGGTAGAGTTTGAAGAAACAACGGAGATGAGTAAGAATAATTAAATGGTTTAATTGTTTATCTAAGGCTAGGATTAATTAATATGTTAATTAATCAAACGAATAAGTTCGTTAAAGACCTCGGGTTAGTTTTGGGCCGCAAGGCCCAATGGGATTTGAATGTCAAGCCCATTAACTCAAGTTGTATGACAACTTGAATAAACAAAGGGCTTGAAAGCCCAATAAACCCTATAGGCTTGCCATGTTAGAAGAATAGGGCTTTTGGTCCATTAGGTCACTTATTTGAAGGGACTATATAAAGGACTTTATAGCCTAAAATTTATATATGGTAATTTTTGGGGAAAGGATGAGAACACAAGCTCTCCTTTCTCTCTAAAATTTAGGCCACCTTGGAGGGATCATCTAGCAATCAAACTCCTCCAAGGTCACTCATTTCTTCTTCATTATGCCTTGGTGATGAATCATTAGAGGTTCTCAATTTTGGGAACTTGGAGAAACCTTTTCATCCATCCAAATCCATGGATCTAAGATGCAAGGAATGAAGGCCCTCTCTTTGGGTGATTAGCCTTTGCTTATGCAAAGAGGAATCTACAAAGGTATTGATTTCTCAACTCACTTTGTTTTGAGTTGAGTCTTGGTTCACCTATCTACTAGGCTTTGAATTTCATGGGTAAATGTTTTGTTTTAAGTGCATACAAGCATGATTCTGCCTTTAATTGTTAATTGCATGCTATTGATGTTGCTTAAATGAACATGTTTTTCACAAATCTTCCTTCAAGTGGTATCAAGAGCCTAAGTCTAGTAGTTGGTGAATCCTTTTGGGTTTTGTAGTTCATAGTTTGTGATTTGAATGTTGTAATTGTTACAAGCTTTATTCTTGCTTCTTTGAATGTAAATTTTGTTAGAAAATTTGCCATCTCAAATGTTGTAGATGTAGTTCATATGAGCATGAATTTTGGAGCTAAAATTTGGTGCCATGTTTTTGGGGAAATTCGGCCAAATCCAAAGGGTGGATTTTTGGGTTCTTGTTTGACTTGTTAAAAGTGTTTTAAAGTGACTTTTGGAACCCCTATGTACCCTAGTATGGTTGTATGTTATTTCCCTTAAGTTTGAGTGGTTTTGGTATGTTTTTGGGTGAAGAATGTTCATGGAGCTCTTATGGGTTTTCATGGATGTTCTTCATTGTTCTTGATATGTTCTTGCCAAGAACAAAAGGTTTGGTGTTTTGATTCAAAGTTTTGATTTATTTCATAAAGTTTTTGTTTTGAAATATTTCTAATGTTTAAATATATTAGATATTTGTTTTGAAAAATTAAAGAAATTTTAGTGGGTAGGTATGTAATGATTTATTCCATTACACACACCCCACTTACAAAAAACTTAAATTTTTTTTTTTATTACTTTGCTTCAAAATCAGCCACCCTACTCAATTAGGGTCCTTGTGGGGCTTTTGTGCAATTATATAAAGTTTTGATACTTTTGTGTATTTGCATTTTGACCCAAAAGTTTACGTTTTTACGTAAAGGTCCAAAATCACTAAAAGGACAAATTGTTTTGCTCCTTTAATGAAGTTTTAGTTTTTGTGGAAATTTTTGGGTTCTAGTTGTAATTACATGAAGTAGTGGACTTTTGTGTTTTTACAAAGTGACCCCAAAAGTTTAAGTTTTTGCAAAATAGCCCAAAAGTTGAGGTTAATTGCACTATGGCCCAAACAAGTTGAGGTCATAGCATTTTGGCCCAAATTAGGTAGAGAACAAAATTGTTTTGTCTCTTTAAATGAGAATTGGATTTTCATTTCATTTAGCTCCATTTAAATCAATTCTATGGATACAAAAACCAAATGAAAATGTTGCATTCAAGTTTAATTAGTTAAAGCGTTAATTAATTAAAGAAAGGGTGATTATGAACCTTAGCCTACGATAATTGAGCTATGTGAAAGGCCATTTCAAATTTGTTTGAACCATGGGAATGTGTAGATTAAATTTTGGTTGTAATTTGATATGATCAATTGTTGTAAAAGAGCATAAGCTCTTCTTTACTTTAAAGTAATTTGATTTGATCAATTGTTGTAAAAGAGCATAAGCTCTTATTTACTTTGAAGTACTCCTTTCTTGTTTTATTCGATATGCATGAAATTGGAGTAGTTGGGTCCAACGCCCAATAAGACAACACGCCTTAATGTGATTAAACGCGTAACTAAAATCAATCTCCATCCCTAGACCGAGATTCAACACTAGGCTCGTGTTGAATCGAATCAAAGGTTCATAGTCATCCTAAGGCCCTAAGGCAACTATATAGTCCATCAATGAATGCAAATCTTATGTTAGTAGTACCATATAGTCTTGCTTTAAAAACCGTTTTAAAAGCATAGTGGGAGTATTATATACTACTAAATCAATCATATGGACCAATAGTTGTAATAGGACCAAAATGTTTTAATTGGATTAAAATGTATGTTTATATGTGATGAGACCTAAAAACCCTCAACCAAATCAATATTAAGTTGATAAGCGAGAGATGCTTTGAATATCTCTTCGTAGGCCTTCCACCGTGGTGGGCTCCAATCGTTTGTGACTTGTACACCGGCTTCACCCTATCATGGGGGAGTACAAAGTGCATGCTTACAGTGAGGTTGTTTCCTGCAATTAGTAAGGTTTCTAATTTTGCGCACTGTCCCCATTTTTGTGAAATTTCACCATAAAACTTATTGTGACTCATACCTATGAAATCAAGATTTGGATAAACACCAAAGTCTTTTGATATATTGCCTGTGAATTGGTTCCCATCAAGACGAACTCTAACTAAGCTCTTGCATGTTTTCAAGCTTTTGGGGATTGGACCTGTCAAATGGTTATTTATCACTGAAAGGTTTTCGAGTTGTCCACTACAGCAAATATTTTGGGGCATTGAACCGCTGAGCTGATTCTCATACAATTGTAAGGACATAAGAGATTTCAAATTCCCTATCTCTTTAAGAATAGTGCCAGAAAGATTATTACTACCGAGATAGAGAGTGGAAAGGTTTGTGAGCTGACCTAGGGATGTTGGGATTGAACCATTGAGCTGATTCTCAGACAATCCTAGGTCCACAAGAGATTTCAAATTCCCTATCTCTTTAGGAATAGTGCCAGAAAGATTAATACTATGTAGATAGAGAATGGAAAGGTTTGTGAGCTGACCTAGGGATGTTGGGATTGAACCGTTGAGCTGACTCTCAGACAATCCTAGGTCCACAAGAGATTTCAAATTCCCTATCTCTTTAGGAATAGTGCCAGAAAGATTATTACTATGGAGATAGAGAGTGGAAAGGTTTGTGAGCTGACCTAGGGATGTTGGGATTGAACCGTTGAGCTGATTCTCAGACAATCCTAGGTCCACAAGAGATTTCAAATTCCCTATCTCTTTAGGAATAGTGCCAGAAAGATTATTACTACCGAGATAGAGAGTGGAAAGGTTTGTGAGCTAACCTAGGGATGTTGGGATTGAACCATTGAGCTGATTCTCAGACAATCCTAGGTCCACAAGAGATTTCAAATTCCCTATCTCTTTAGGAATAGTGCCAGAAAGATTATTACTATGTAGATAGAGAGTGGAAAGGTTTGTGAGCTGACCTAGGGATGTTGGGATTGAACCGTTGAGCTGACTCTCAGACAATCCTAGGTCCACAAGAGATTTCAAATTCCCTATCTCTTTAGGAATAATGCCAGAAAGATTATTACTATGTAGATAAAGAGTGGAAAGGTTTGTGAGCAGACCTAAGGATGTTGGGATTGAACCACTAAGCCAATTGTTAGAAAGATCAAGGGAGATGAGTTTGGAGAGGGAACTGATTTTAGCTGGAATGACATCAAAGAGATTATTGTAGCTAAGATTGAGGTATTGAAGATTGGGGAAAGACAAGAAGGAAAACTCATGTAGCGTACCTTGTATCCCAAAATTGGTAAGGTTTATCACACTGACACTTCCAACAACATTGCATGAAATACCAGTCCAGAAGCATGGGGCTGCTTTTGCATGAGCAGGTAGGTAAGCCCAAAAGGTGAGATTTTGCAGGCGGGTATGGTTTTGAAAGGTGGCTTTCCATTTGAGAAGCGCTTCTGCTTCCGTGGTAGAAGTAGCAGAAGCAAAAGCAGAGCAACTTGGTGGTGAAAGAAGTTGTACGAATAAGACAAGGCAATAAGCCAAAAGGCAGAGTTTATGAAACTCTAAAGATGTCATGGCCGCTAGCGTTTAATTTTGTGTACATATTAGACTCTACTCCTAGGGCTTATTTATAATGGCATCCATGAGCTATTGTAATTAATTCAATTCAACCCGTACCGAAAGAGGGGGTGGGAGAGAAGAAAGATACAGGACTTGCAAAATGTTTTGTCTGTACAAGATAAGTCAAAGTCTTTGTCCCAAATGCGTGTAATTGTATGGGGCCCACCCCTCTCCTTCTAACGGTTGTTTCCTATAATATACAATGTACTTAGTCCCAAATGTGTGTAATTGTCAATCTTTCTTCTCAAATATCCCTATCTCAGCCCTACCCTCTTGTTCACATCTCATTTATTTCTATTTTTTCTTCTTCTCATTAAAGGTATTCCGTTTGGTGTCATAAGTTCACTTATCAAATAAAAGAAAATTTGGGAAATGCTAGTGGACTTTATGTTATATCTCTTTGGAGCAATCATCTAAAGATTATTAAGAATCAGTTGTAACACGTAATGTGTAGTGATATTTATCTTTTTATTTCTCAATAAAAGGTATTGTGTTCAACTTTTACGAGCGTTAATAATTTTGAAAACTTAATTATGGCTAGGTTAGGGTTGCTTAAAATTTTTAAAAGCAACTTTCTTTAAAATGTTGGGTCCTTAATTTTGTTTGGTAAATAAAAAAAGTTTTTTTTTTTATTTTTTCCCTCATATCATAGGTCTAAAACAGCTAAAAACAAAAGCAAATCTACACATGCTTCTCAAAAAAGCTTTTTTTTTTTCCAAGGGACGCAGGTAATTAATGAAACTTTCATATTGACAATCCTATCCCATCATTTTTTTCTTCTAAAAGCACTTTTAGCACTATAATTTACCATTACACTTACCTACTCTTTTCACAATTATTTATTCTCACAACACAGTATAAGCAGTTTTGAAAAAAAAATAATAATACAACAATAGTTTTGGCTAAAAATTTAGGTTTTGACTCAAAAATAATTTTTATCCTCCAATAGTTTTGGCTAAAAATTTTAGGTCGAGATTATTAAAGAATGATTTTAGCTTAATTTTTTGTCGGTTAATTTTTTTAAAAGTAAAATTTATGTAAATTATCTTGATTAAGTTTTGTGAATATTTTAACTTTAAAATATTTAAATTCCTATAAACCTGCCCCTTGAAACATGGAAGTCATGGAACAATAATTACATTTTTATAAAGATAAGGATTAAAACTTTGAAACTTCAAATAGTTCTATTGTCACATCCCGATCCGGGCTCCACCACATCCTGAGCTTGACTCCGCCGTAACACGATATTGTCGGCTTTGGGCCCTAACCATGCCCTCACGGTTTTGTTTCTGGGAACTCACGCGAACATTTCCTAGTGGGTCACCCATCCTGGGAATGCTCTCGCTTGCTTAACTTCGGAGGTCCAATGGAACCCGAAGCTAGTGAACTCCCAAAAGGCCTCGTGCTGTATGAAGGTGGGCATGTGTCTATGGGGCATAATGGATCCGCTCCCCTGGGTGATGTGGGATCTAACAATCCACCCCTTAGGGGCCTGACGTCCTCGTCGGCACACTTTTAGCCAGAGATTGGCTTTGATACCAAATTGTCACATCCCAGGCTCGACTCCACAACATTATCCTCTTTGGGCCCCAACCACGCCCTCACGGTTTAGTTTCTGAGAACTCACGCGAGAACTTCCCAGTGGGTCACCCATCATGGGCATGCTTTCGCCCGAATTCGCTTAACTTCGAAGTTCCGATGGCCTTGTGTTATATTTAGCCGTTCGATTTAATTTAATTATAAATTTGATTATCAAAAATTTAAATATGGACTTTTCGATCAACCAATTACCCATCGTTTATAATCGTTGGATCACTAAAAGACCAGTTATGCTAGTGGGTAGTCGTTTGGGACCAAGAGTTGATGACTTGTCGCATGAGATGCTTCTGATGCGTTGCTTAGCTACAGCTGGGCACTTTGTAGGCGCTTTCACGCGTTGGAGCTCGGGCCACCACTATCCTTGGCTCATTTTGTTTTGGGTGGGGAGGTGAGAATTTGGCCCAAAGCAAGTTTTAACATTTTGAAACTCAAAATTTGAGTTTTAAACCAATCATTGTACATGGTCCTTGGAGTTCCACAAATGCAATTTGGCAACTTGGATGACTTTGGAGTCTTTTATATAAATGCAATTTGGCATTTTGGCCAAAGTCCAAGTCGATTTTAGAGTAGCAAGTGGCCTTCTACCACATTGGTGGAGAGGAATGTTGCCCTTGCACCACAGTGTGGGTTCGAATCCCGTCGACTCCCTAATCAAACAAATCTATCGTTTGAGAGGAAAAAAAACAAAAAAAAAAAAGTCGACGTTAGAGTCTTCCATCAATGCAGTTTGGCAATTTGGCAATCTGGCCAAAGTCCAAGTCAAGGGCGAGAAATGCAAGTTGGCAATTTTTTTCAATTTTTTTTCTTCAAAGAATAAGAGCTTGATGATCTTAATTGATACATCCAGTTTTATTTTTAGTATTCTCTTTTATTTCATATGACTGTGACAAAATATTTTGTTTTCCACAAGAAAATGATATCTTCATGACTCAGTGTCTCTCAGACCACAAAAAAGTTTTTCCAATTAATAATTTTTCCTCTGGAGTCTTCCATAAATTTACTCATTCCAAGTCAAAAGTCTTTAATTGTCGCCAGCTAGTACAGTGCACCATTTTGTTTTATGGAGCCCACCCCACTCCTTCTGGATTTGAATCGCATTCGGATCCAAATTGTGGAAATTGTAGTGATCTTCACATCTTAGCTATTCATCATGTATCGTGCGGTCAGAAATCATTTAACATTTTTTATTTAAAATTAAACACAAATAGTACCTAACGAAAATTGACGACACGCTGTACGATGAACGATTGGGATGTGGGGATCTCTAAGATCCCCCACAAAGTGAACCAGGAGAGGATCATCTTCCACTCATTCTAACGGTTGTCCCAAATGTGTGTAATTGTCAATCCTTCTTCTTAAAGATCACTATCTCAACCCCTCTTCTTCATTTCTCATTTATTTTTATGTTCAAATTTATCAAATAATCTAAAGAATCAGTTGTAAGTTGTAATGCTGGTGAACTATACGTTTTATCTCTTTGGGGCAATCATCTAAAGATTATTAAGAATTAGTTGTAAGTTGTAACATATACTGTGTAGTGATGTTTATGTCTTTATTTATAAAAAAAGGTATTATGTTCAACTTCTATGAGCATTAATATTTTTGAAAACTTAATTATGGCCAGTTTGGGGTTGCTTAATTTAAAAAAAAAAAAAAAAAAAAAACAATTTCTTGAAAAAGTTGAGTCCTTAATTGTGTTTGGTAAATAAAAAAATGTTTGTTCTTGGAATAAAAACTTACTAGATATATCATTATATCAAAACAAGACAATAACACTTGACCCAGTCAACTTCAGCTCTCCGCCATATCTGCGGGCGATTAATGGATTTTTCCGTACCAGTTTTATGCCACTTCTGGTACTCCTGCAACAAACCCTCTGTTCTGACCACCAGCTCCTGCGGCACCCGAGCCCCATTCCAGACAGCGTCGTTCCTATTCTTCCATAGCATCCATATGATCATCAGACAGCGTCGGTTCTTTAATTATCATCACATCAAATGCCTAGAAAAGTTTTGCCCAACTCAATCTGCACGAGTCAACAAATTTGAAGAATCTGTATAATTATATGAACATAATCAGTTTCCAGAAAATTAAAATTACATAATTAACCAAAACCATACTTAGGAATCTAAGCAAAGAATCAGAAGAAATATGAGAAAAAAGGAATGGGGAACTTACAAGATCTTTGAAAATGATAAAAGCGATGATGAAGACAACGAAAGAGGGTTACGATCTCGGCGAATCGAACGAACCGAAGGACCGACTTGACACCCTGACTCAATGCGGATGCATTTGAAACTCGCTTCGCCACGGCTGCGCGGTTGGGTTGGCCTATGGAGTCGGGATTTAATATCATCCGCATTAGATCGGCGATCATCCGATGGGCGATGGTGGTCAGGTGGTGGTGTGATTGGCGTCACGGATGGGTGGAGCCGCGGAGAGCTGGAGGCGGAGGTGGAGGCAGGCAGGTCTGTGTGGACCGTTGGATCTGGGTGTGGGTGGACCGTGCAGCCTTAGCCTGTAGTGTGGTCGCGAAGAACTTATGAAGACGAAGAGAAAGGCTTGGAACTTGGAAGACACGGAGAGACCGAAGCGTCGATGGTGAAGATTCGAAGACGCAGGACGGCGGGCAGCCAAGGCCGGGCCTGATACATGCAAAATAAC
The DNA here is from genome assembly GCF_019419815.1 of Pyrus x bretschneideri. Lineage (NCBI taxonomy): Eukaryota > Viridiplantae > Streptophyta > Magnoliopsida > Rosales > Rosaceae > Pyrus > Pyrus x bretschneideri. The sequence continues at coordinate 538,169 of NW_025999613.1, read as the reverse complement.
TTACTTATAAAATAAAAAATATTATTTGATTCAAAATAAATTTATCTATATTTTATATAATAATATAGGTAAATTATTGCACATATATATTAGTTGTAAAATGTGCCCAATATATATAATAATGCATGAAAATAATTCACCTACAATTAAAGGAAACTTGATTAAAAAATAATATATCTACTACATTTTGTTTATGCATTTCAATTTCTTTTTTAATATTATAAACATAATGTACCTACAATATAGTTTACCTATTCTTTAATCTTATAAGAAAATAATGTATCTACTGTTTTATTTTTATTTTTTTTTTGTCAAATATCTATTATTTTATTTTAATGGAGATAATTTGTCTTGGTTTAATTTTTACGAAATAATTTAGGCACTATTTAACTTTACCAAAATAATGGAACTACTATTATTTGATTCAAAATTAATTTACTTATATTTGACATATAAATATAGATAAATTATTTTTAACAAGCATATATGATAACAAATAAAAAATGTGTAATGTATGTAATAATCTAGGTAAAATAATTCACTACAACATAAAAGAATATTAATTGGTTCTTTGTTGTTTTTATCAAAAAATATTATTATTTGATGCAAAATAACTGATTGTACAAAGGATTTTTTTTTCCATATGAAAAATTTGCCCATAATTGACACACCCCAACCGAGATCAGGGCATGCTGGCCGTCACCCGGAGGTGACGTAGCCATGTGCACGTGCGGAAGCTAGAGAAAGTAATGTAAAAGTACGAATAAATTAAAACCTAGCATACAAAGTATTAAAACAAGTACTAGCGTAAGTGAGACACTAAGTTCAGAGCAAGACTACAGCAGTCCAAGGATAATAATACGACAATAATACACCCGAAGGTGACCCTACATTGGTGAGTATCTGTCAGAAATGCCGGGACGCCCTCTGGGAAGACCACCGCAACCGCTAAGCAACTAGAACCTGGAGGGGCGCAAAACAAAAGCGTGAGTGGGCAAAAACAAAGCTCTTTGAAAACTCTTTAACAAAACACATTCTAACCCCTCGCCGTAAAACCTGTATACATCCCAGAAAGTGAACGTATATACATATGTATAGATATGCCAATCATGCTCCAAGATATGCCATTCATGCTCGAGAATATGTCACATCGGAATCTCATAATAAATGTAGATGCTCAAGCATAACTCTTATCAATAACATCTAATCTAGCAGCCGGGAGTCACCTAACGTGACCTGTACGGCGGCATATAGAGCTCCAATCTCAACTCACTAACCGAATCTGCACACGAGTCGGAACCACTTAATGTGGTCTGCACGACAGGCTTGGTGTAATATATATACGCTCTAGTGCTACGATCACGTGAAGCTGTGCGATAAATCGCGGGTCACCTACGAGTCGGAACCACCTAATGTGGTATGTACGACAGGCTGTGCACCTAACCTGGATCCAAGCTGAGCGTGTGGTGCGGGAGGTGAACATACACGTGAAGGCTATGCCCTGGCCACGGGCGGGAGCACTAACACCGGGGTGCAGATAATGAGCTCTCTAAGCATCTCAAACTACAATTGCATAACAACATGAAACCACTTACCTGGCACTTACCTGTGCGTCCACAGCACCAAATACAAATATATAATGTATGCCGCTACTAATGCATGTGTTGATGCATAAGCGATAATAATAAAGTGCATGGCATAAATCAATTAACTCTTTTTATTCTATTTCTGGGAATTTAAAAGTATATAGGTATATACGGAAAACAAAAGCCCACTCACTGATAAGTGGAAGGGTCGTAGCCCCCCTGCCTCGAGTGAATACGCTCGTCCTCGGAGTACGTATCACCTATACGCGAAAAAGCTACGAAAACGTTAATTTAAACGCACATAACCAACTTTTCGTAATAATTTCTCATACATTGCTCAAAATGGACAAATGAATATACCAACGTGATCTACACAACCTCAGGATCACACCCATATTTTTAAAATAATTTTTGGACCACGCACGCGCCCCCACGCGCCTGAATTGGCACGGACCTACGCGCCCCCACGCGCGGTCACGTGTCACGCACACTGACGGCGTCAACTGACGCCGTCAGGAATATTCCGTTTGGCTGACGGAATATTCCCTAACTGACGCCGTCACTGCCGTTAGGAATATTCCGTTAAGTCAAACGGAATATTCCCCTTCCTTCTCCGGCGAGCCACCGCCGCCGGCGCCGTCGTCGGAAAACTGCAAAAACTTCAAACTTTGTTTTCTCGCTCGTTTTTCAACCATTTTTCACGTTCTTTATACCAAAATGAAGCTTAGGACTAGTAGAATCACGTTAGACTACTTTTAAGGCCTAAAAATCAAGGAATTATACCTGTCCACACAATCTAGAATCGGCCAACTTTGAACCTTGCTTTCCCGACGTCCAAATTCACCCAACGAAGCATTCCCAAGCTCCTTGAGACCTCACTAACACATCTACAAGCTTAAAAAGTCCAAAAACATGCTAGATTAAGTTTGCATGAACAGTGCACAAATCGGAGTTTGTCGAATCGACGTGAAAACGTAAGATTTCTCACTTGAAAATGGCACCACTGGACTCCCCTCAGCTTCACGAGTTCAATGGTGTAATTTGTTTCTTGATTTGTGAAGGTTTGAGTGTCTTTGTGTGTATGTCCGTGTGTAGAAGAAAGAAGAAGAAAGAAGAAGGAATGGAGCTCGGGGAGAGAGAGAGAGAGAATGAGACAGAAAAGAGACAGAGAGGAGGGAATTAAGGAAAAGCAAAAGGGAGAAATAATGACAGGGAGTGTGTGTGGTCCAACAAATATCCACACCACTCGAAATCACACTAAACGAAATTTTAACGAACAAGGGGTAAAACTGTCATTTCATGCTTGCGTTTATATATCCTCGGGACGGGATGTCACAATAATTATTTATAAACATGGCTAAATTAATATATATATATATATATGTTCCTAATATTTATCATACAAGAAAGGTAAAATTTCCATATGGGGTTAATTGCTAATCATAATTAGGGTGAGTAATAATATTTATTGACATAATCAGGGTTTTGTGACATAAGTTATAAATATGTGATAATAATTGGTTACATATTTGTCTACATGGTACTCTATTTGAAATTTGACTTTTATTTGGATGTTTAATACTTGGTGGGCTCTTCATTGAAAAATAGGAGTTTCAAGGGTCTTTTTCTAAAGAACCCTATAATTTACCCTATATAATATAATATCTTGAAAAAGTTATACTCTAGCAACTTTACCTTGCAGCAGTCCCCAGTTGTGTGATGCCCAACATCCTCCTCGAGGGATTTCTTGTAGAGAGAGTGATAAGCCTGCCTTGCCACAAGGAGTTCATGTGAAGACCTATCGCAGGCTCTTTCGGCCAGAACTCGATTCCTTTTGGTCTACTTCTCGGTTGCTTTTGTCTATGACTTTACATTTGTCCGTATACATAAATAGAAATAGTAATATAAGTATGGCCATTGCATTCTTAGCCAGTCATTGTCCCTGTGCATGAAAACCAATTCTTTGTTTTATTAACTTCTATTTCTTCCTCACAAGTGTAAACACAATTTTAACTGAAAAAACATTAAGTGTTCTACATAAAGTGACTAGAGCCCAAGCAAACCAGTGCATAAAAATAAATTACAATACAGAAACATCTACGAAGAATCTTTCTTCTGAAAGGAAGACTCGAAATTTATTTATCGGAAACAAGCACTCCCTGCTTCTCAGGCCGTCAAAGGATCTAAAGCAAGCAATTCACCACAAGTTATCATACGTATTGTCTTCGACAAATGCAACTTCTGAGTTGAGATGAGTTGGGTAATTTGTCTCATTGTAGGGCGAGAATGCGGACTAGGATTCAAACATGAAAACGCAATCTTCATAAGAAAGAGTACTTCCCCTGCTTCTTGATGCGTTGGAGGCAAAATGCGTTGGTCCAGAACATCCACAACTGACATTTGATGGGATGGTAATGTTGATGCTAATGACGACGTGGACGAAGAAGACACTGATAAGAATGATCAGAAAAAATCACCAGGATGCCTTCCCATGATTGTTTCCATAGCAACCACTCCAAAACTATAAACATCGCATTTTTCGTTCACTTCCATGGTATATGCAAGTTCTGCTTATAATAAGACCATAGCAATATTGGGACTATTAGTTTGTCTATATTATAATAACTAAACTGAAGATAAAGAGCGAAAATTTTGAACAAACTAACCCGACTCAATTTGCTCACAAAATTTTAATTAATGGGGAAAGACTTAACAAGCTCGATTAAAATAGTTGGTCTCGAGTAATCCCAAAAAACCCGTAATCATAAATCACCCATTAAAGAGGGTTAGTTTTGTAATTTTCGAAATCCTATCTAAGAGATGCAGTCTGCAATCCCTCTCTTGCTCCGCCGACTTTGCCCTCTTCTCTCACTCTGCTTTCTCACAATCTTACTCTGCCACTCCGCCCCCTCCATTCTCACGATCTCTCACTTCGGCATTCAGCCCTCCGTCCTCGAACGATTTCTCAGTCTCTCTCTTTCTCTCTCTCTCTCTCTCTCTCAATTTAGAACAATATGAAGCAGCTCGCGCTCTCTCCGCGTTGAATCAATGACAGTCATCTAGAGGTGATTTTACTTTGTTTTTCTTATTGGGTTACTGGACTATTAGCTTAATTTTGGTAATGAAGGTTTCGTTTTGGCTTAATTTCGATTTTCAACTATAGTTGAATATTGGGTTTTTGGGATTTTTTATTAGTGTGGGGATTTTTCTTCAAAATTTGAGAATTTTTATTAGTGTGGTGGTTTTAGGGATTTCTTATTAGTGCGGACTATTAGCTTGCTAAAAGTTGCTCGTTGATGCATCATAATAAAATTTTCATGTTGCCTTTCAACTTCATGTAGAAGTACCTTGTCATCATTCAAATCCAATGAATCAGACCTTGGGTCAAACTAAACTTTTGAGGTAAAATTAATGCTTATTGTTGATGTTTTTGTACTTTTTGTATGCATCTATATTTTATGTTGGTATATGATCGGAGGAATACAAGACATGGGCTCTCTTCGATATGTTTATTCTTGATATTCGATAAACGTTACAAAAGGGGCTCAATTTTAAGTACAAAATATGAATAGCGTAAATATCTTGATGAAGAAAGACTTGAGAGAAACCATAAATATCGTAGTTGTGATGTATTAACAATTCTTGTTTCTACTGTCACCTCAGAATCAGTATTTAGTATTGGTGCTTGTTAATTTTCAAAGATTTTCTTGTATATTCATTGTAAAGAGTACAAGAGAGTGAGAACACTCTTATAAGGAACTACAAAGAGAAGCCATACGGGAGAAAACAAAACACGATCCCTTGGTTCCTGCCCTAGACCCGTGAGAAGCAAAATAAAATAAGGACATGAGACAAGACAAGGTATTGTAAGACAAGAGTAGGGTTAAGACCATCACTTTAGCCCATAACTTTAGCTAAAGTGAGGATGACAACCCATCCTTGAAACCCTTACACCATACTTTGGGAAGTAATACCAACCCCATGAATTAGGAGTTGACAACATGTCACTAAGACATCAACCTCAGTCACCGAAACCCTAAAATACACTAAACAAGCAACTGCCAATACTCCCCCTCAAGCTGGATCCAGAAGATTGATGGATCCGAGCTTGGAAAGAAGACGCTGAAACTGATGAGAGGGTAAGGCCTTTGTGAGAATGTCAGCCAGTTGTTCGGTGCTTCTGGTGTAATGTGTCTGGATTACTTGTGATTGCACCTGCTCACGAATGTAATGACAGTCAACTTCAATTTGCTTCATTCGTTCGTGGAACACTGGATTGGAGGCTATGTGCATGGCAGCTTGGTTGTCACAGAATAGAGACATAGGAAGAGTTGCAGGAAACCCTAAATCACTTAGAAGACCCTTGAGCCAGACTAATTCACATGCTGTTGAAGCCATTGCACGATACTCAGCTTCGGCACTGGATCTGGCGATGACAGTTTGTTTTTTACTATTCTAGGTGACCAAATTTCCACCAATGAAGGTGCAGTAACCACTCGTGGATTTACGATCAATGGCATTACCTGCCCAATCTGCATCACAGTACCTCATGATGTGAGTGTGATCATTTTTTGTCATGAGAATACCACAGCCAACAGACCCTTTCAAATAACGTAGGATTCTCTTTACAAGATTCAAATGATCGATGGAAGGAGAGTGCATGAATTGACTGACAATGCTCACTGCATATGAAATATCGGGTCTGGTGATTGTTAGGTAGATTAGCTTACCAACAAGCCTCTGATATGAACTGATGTCCGAGAGTGGAGTTCCCCCCATGTTGAGTTTGAGTTTGCTATCGAGAGGAGTAGTGGCAGGCTTGGACTCACTCATGTTAGCATCCTTGAGGAGATCTATAACATATTTCCTTTGATTAAGAAATAATCCCTTGTGAGAAGAAGCCATTTCAATCCCAAGGAAATATTTTAACACCCCAAGATCTTTGATAGCAAACTTTTGTTGGAGTGACTGTTTGAGTTTGAAGATTTCGACTGCATTATCACCAGTGACTATTAAATCGTCCACATAAATCAACACCACTAATGTGCCACCAGTTCCAATACGAACAAATAATGAAGAATCAGCTCCACTTCTTTTGAAACCAGCACTGTGAAGGACTGAACTTAGTTTAGCATACCAAGCTCGAGGCGATTGCTTCAGTCCATAAATGGACTTATGTAACTTACACACCATATCTGGGACCTGACTTTGAGGGTGTCCAGGTGGCAATCGCATGTAAACTTCTTCTTCGAGATCACCGTGAAGAAACGCGTTCTTTACGTCCATTTGGTACATAGACCAACCTTTATTGACAGCAACTGACAGCAACACCCTTACTGAGTTCATTTTTGCAACTAGTACGAAGGTTTCTTTATAGTCCACCTCAAACGTTTGAGTGAATCCCCGAGCCACTAGCCTTGCTTTATGTCTCTCAATTGAACCATCTGCATTGAACTTGATCTTATAGATCCACTTGCACCCCACTGCCCTTTTTCCTTTTGGAAGTTTGGTGATGCTCCAGGTGTTGTGCTGGTCTAAAGCTTTGAGTTCATCTCGCATTGCTTCTTGCCACACTTCCTGGTTACTAGCCTCATGGAAACTTTGAGGCTCTCTGTGACTCGAGATGTTGTTGAGAAAGGCAGCATGCGAAGGAGTTACCATGTGATATGAAACATAACTTGACATTGGATGCTTTGGTTTGTATACATCAAAATCTTGAAACCTGGTGGGAGGCTGCCTATCTCGACGGGGATTGCGTCGAGGTTCTGGGAGAGATGGCTCATTCTCGTGTAACCTTTCAGCCACATCTTGAGAGCTTTCTTGGTTCTCATTGTCTTCATCTTGTATGAACCCATCAGACTGAGGGTTTTGGAGACTAGTCTCAGTGTTGTCGTGACTGAGCTCTTGGATATGTAGATTATCAGGTCCGATTCTTGGTAATGGGAACAGGTCCAGAATGCCATCCCCTTGGTCTATGATGCCACTTGTTCTATTAAAAAAACAGTTAGACTCATGGAATCTGACATCTTTTGACACAACCATTTTCATTAGTTGGGGGTTATAGCACTTATATCCCTTTTGAGTGGAGGAATAACCAAGAAAGACACATTTAGTAGACCTGAGATCCAATTTATCTCGGTATTGTGATTGAACATGCACAAAACAAATGCAACCAAACACTTTAAGGTGAGATATATCGATTTTTCTTCCTTTCAGAACCTCTAGGGGATACTTGAGTTCCAAGACTCGACTAGGTAACCTGTTGATGATGTATGATGCTGTCATAACACCTTGGGACCAAAACCTCTTTGGTACATGCATTTGTAACATCAGTGCCCTAGTTTTCTCAAGAAGATCACGGTTTTTACGTTCAGCTACCCCATTTTGTTGAGGGGTTCCAACGTAACTCGTTTGATGCATGATGCCATGTGCACTCAAATAATGTTTCATGATATGGGACATGTATTCAGTGCCATTATCAGATCGTAAGGTCTGTATTTGAGAAGAGAAATGGTTTTTTACAAGGTTATGGAAATCTTTAAAAACTTCTACAACTTCACTCTTAGATTTTAGTAGGTACAACCAGGTGACTCGAGAGAAGTCATCCACAAAAATCACAAAATACTTGTAACCATCAAAAGATTCACTAGTTGGTCCCCAAACATCGGAATGAACTAGTTCAAAACACTTACTGGTTCTAGAAAGAAAGGATTTAGAGGATAATCTAGTGTCTTTAGACAAGTGACAAGTTTCACATATTATATCATCCTTTCCTAACTTTGGGAATAAAGCTGACAAAATGGGAGAGGAAGGATGTGCTAAACGTTGATGCCACAAACGAGTATCACGAGTAGAGTCTAGCTTGGCTTGAAAACCCCTGGGATTACTCTTTGACAGGTAATAGAGACCATCTAAGTAGAACCCTTCACCAATCATTCCTTTTGGTGGCACAGTCCTGAAAAATCACATTGTGAGGAGAGAAAATGGCCAAACAATTCAATGTGTTTGTAATCCTTCCCACAGATAGAAGTTGGAATGGAAAGGATGGAGCATATAAAGCGACAGACTCTATTTCATTCGACATTAACTTGATTTTTTCTCTCCCTAACACCTTAACTTGATTTCCATCTGCTATTGAGACTCGAGAAGGTTTGGTCAATCTTTCAAATTTTTGAGAATCAGACACATGATTGGTCATGTGATCTGTGGCACCCGAATCTATAACCCAACAATCATGCAACATGTTTAATTTCAGTGCAGTTTTGAAGGCTTTTATAATACCTGACATGTCGTCTTGGGGAACAGAATTTGTGTCTGTCAAGAACCCTGTGAACTTGCCAAGCATTGCTGTCGATGTTCCTTCTTCCATGTTATGAGTACTATCTCTTTGAGCACCTCCTTTCTTGCCTTGAAGAAATGTTATGAACTCATTCATGAGTTCTGTCGGATTTGCTGTGAAGTTCTTAAATGAATCTGACTTGTTGGAGATGGAGGTAGATGCATGATTTGCTCGAAGTGGAGCACGATTCACCCTTTGTACACCTTTCATGAAGTCAGCCTTTAATTCTGGATGTAAAATCCAGCAAGTATCCTTAACATGGCCTGTGTTATTGCAGTGTTGACACTTGAGGTGAGGGTGATTTCCTTTGTACCTTCTTTCGTTGGTTACATATGCCCTCGATTCTGATACATTTGGCATTGTACTCATGTTCATGACTTTCCTTCTTACTTCCTCACGTTGAATAGTTGCACACACACAAAGGAGGGTAGTTCAGTGTTCATGAGCATGTGACATCGCAGATCTTCATATGTTGAGTCAAGACTGGACAAGAGTTGGAATATCTTGTCTTCTTCTGCCCTCTTTCGTAACAACACTGCATCAGTTGTATGAGGACTATAGGTTTCCAACTCGTTCCACATGGTCTTCATGCTTCCCAGGAGTTGCACGAACGGCTTACCATCTTGTTGCAGATCGGAGATATCCTTCTTTAGTTGGAAGACCCGTGCAGCATTATTTTGGCTGCCATACATTTCCTTGACTGCTTCCCAGAGTTGATAAGAGGATTCTGAGTAGCTGAAAATTTCAGCTAACCTTCGCTCCATGGAATTCAGGAGCCATGACATAACTAGCTGATCCTTGCTCAGCCAGGATTCATAGTTTGATGAGGAAGCCTCAGGGACTTTGATGCTTCCATTTATGAACCCTAACTTGGACCTGCCACCCAACGCCAACGATACAGCTCTTGACCATGGCAAGTAATTGAACTCGTTTAATACGACTGAGCTTAACCTTTGATTTGGATTGACATCCACTTCCTGTGCAATTACGGAGGAAATTTCCGGGGAGCTATCAGCCGTTGAGGCTGCCGGATTTTCTTGAGACATTTTTGAGAGTGAAAACTAAGGAAAGCAGTATAGCAGGAGCAGGTTAAAGTTCCTGCTCTGATACCATGTTGCTTTTCAAAGATTTTCTTGTATATTCATTGTAAAGATTACAAGAGAGTGAGAACACTCTTATAAGGAACTACAAAGAGAAGCCATACGGGAGAAAACAAAACACGATCCCTTGGTTCCTGCCCTAGACCCGTGAGAAGCAAAATAAAATAAGGACATGAGACAAGACAAGGTATGGTAAGACAAGAGTAGGGTTAAGACCATCACTTTAGCCCATAACTTTAGCTAAAGTGAGGATGACAACCCATCCTTGAAACCCTTACACCATACTTTGGGAAGTAATACCAACCCCATGAATTAAGGAGTTGACAACATGTCACTAAGACATCAACCTCAGTCATCGAAACCCTAAAATACACTAAACAAACAACTGCCAATAGTGCTAGAGTGCTCGATCAATATCGTAGTTGTTTATTGCCTGAAACCGTTCAAGCATTGTTATGTATTAGAGATTGGCTTTTTGGCAAAAGAGGTAAATCTTACATGGTATTTGTTTTCTTACTGCAGTTTCCATGTTTACTACATGTTGTTTTAATTAGATAGTTTTTAGTAATTCATTAACATCTCGATTGATATTACTTATTAAATTAGATGTTACTATAGTTCGCATGTTTATAATTGGTTTTTTTTTCCATTTTTTTATTATTATTATTTTTTACTTTTTTTTTATTTTATGTTTTAGCTTTAAGGAAAGAGGGTGCTAACTTATAAGAGCATACAATAAACCCAAGTATCGCTTATACGTTAGGTGAATGTTCTTTCAAAATCACAGCATGTAACATGGTATGTTTAATCCGTCCTAACGTTGAAAAGAAATAAATTTTGCCAAAAAATTAATCATAATCAACACTCAATTAATAAGGTTAAAAGGAAGAAAACATATTACCTGGTGCGACATACCCATATGTGCCTGCAACGGCAGTCCAAGTTGTTGAGCCTGGATTCAAAAACTTAGCAGTGCCAAAATCTGAAACAGAGGCCTCATATTTAGAATCCAACAAAATATTCTTAGTTGATATGTCCCAGTGCACAATTGGTGGCAAGCAATCGTGGTGCATGTATGCCAAGGCATGAGCTACACCGTCAACAATATTAACCCTTTTTCTCCACCCTACTTCTTTAGCTTCTTCATCTTTGCCCAAAATTGTAGCCAAGCTACCTCTTTCAACAAACTTGTACACCAAGAACGAGTGTCGATGGTGTGAACAGAAACCATAAAGCTTCACAATATTCTGGTGTCTTATCTCTGTTAGTGCCCTTATTTCATTCAAGAATGCCGTCTCCAAATTCTTCTCACCATCCCACAATTGATGTATTTTTTTCACAGCCACTATGTTGTCACTTGACAAATTTGCTTTGTAGACACTTCCTTGTGCTCCACTCGCGATGCGTTATGTGGAATCAAAATTTTCTGTCGCCCTTATGATTTCCTCATACATTGACTTTCCATCAAAATTTAAAACTGAAAACGATATTTCTTCATGCAAGTTTTTTTCTGCTTTTTCTGGACTTTTATTCTTTCTTTGCACTACGAATTTAATTGTAAAGAAAGCAGAAATAAGTAAAATTGCTGCTACAAGGGAGAATGTGATTCCAAATACCCATTTGTGTTCCTTTCTTGGGCCAATTGTGCAAGATTGCAAACCTTCAACGTTGCCGCACAGTCCTTTGTTCCCTTGTAAAGCTTCTGGCGGAGCTTGTCGAAAGGCTCTGTTGTTGGGAAGGGGACCTTCCAATTCATTGTAAGATACATCCACATATGGCAAGCCATGCATGCCTTCAAAACTTGATGGTATGAAACCCGAAAGATTGTTGTGAGAAAGATTGAGCATCTGTAGACTCTCCATATTGCTGATTTCAGCGGGTATGCTACCTTCAAGTGAGTTGTGACTTAAATCAAGGTCGTTCAATTGAACTAACTTTTCCAACTTCAATGGAATTCCTTGGGAAAATTGATTGTTGCTCAAATTCAGATGGTACAGTATGAGAAAGTTGCCAAATGTGCTCGCAATTGACCCATTGAATTTGTTTGATGACAAGTCAAGATATTCAAGATCAACGAGTGATCCAAATTCCGAAGGTATATAGCCTGAAAGTTGATTTTCATTCAGCATCAACTTCTGCAAAGAAGTCATTCTCCCGAACTCCTTCGGAATGGCCCCAACTAAGTGATTTGAAGAGAGGTCGAGTTTATGGATTTTGTCAGCATTGACAATCTCCGGAGGTATGCTGCCAGTGAGGTTGTTTCCCATAATTAGTAAGGTTTCTAATTTTGCGCACTGTCCCCATTTTTGTGAAATTTCACCATAAAACTTATTATGACTCATATCTATGAAATCAAGATTTGGATAAACACCAAAGTCTTTTGATATATTCCCTGTGAATTGGTTCCCTTCAAGATGAACTCTAACTAAGCTCTTGCATGTTTTCAAGCTTTTGGGGATTGGACCTGTCAAACGGTTATTTATCACTGAAAGGTTTTGGAGTTGTCCACTACAACAAATATTTTGGGGCATTGAACCGCTGAGTTGATTCTCATACAATTGTAAGGCCATAAGAGATTTCAAATTCCCTATCTCTTTAGGAATAGTGCCAGAAAGATTATTACTACTGAGATAGAGAGTGGAAAGGTTTGTGAGCTAACCTAGAGATGTTGGGATTGAACTGATGAGCTGGTTATAAGACAATTCTAGGCCCACAAGAGATTTCAAATTCCCTATCTCTTTAGGAATAATGCCAGAAAGATTATTACGGAAGAGATAGAGAGTGGAAAGGTTTGTGAGTTGACCTAGGGATGTTGAGATTGAACCACTGAGCTGATTCTCAGACAATTCTAGGTCCACAAGAGATTTCAAATTCCCTATCTCTTTAGGAATAGTGCCAGAAAGATTATTACTATAGAGATAGAGAGTGGAAAGGTTTGTGAGCTGACCTAGGGATGTTGGGATTGAACCACTGAGCTGATTCTCATACAAACTGAGATTCACAAGAGATTTCAAATTCCCTATCTCTTTAGGAATAGTGCCAAAAAGATAATTACTACCAAGATAGAGAGTGGAAAGGTTTGTGAGCTGACCTAGAGATGTTGGGATTGAACCGATGAGCTGGTTATAAGACAATTCTAGGTTCACAAGAGATTTCAAATTCCCTATCTCTTTAGGAATAGTGCCAGAAAGATTATTACGGAAGAGATAGAGAGTGGAAAGGCTTTTGAGCTGACCTAGGGATGTTGGGATTGAACCACTGAGCAGATTCTCAGACAATTCTAGGTCCACAAGAGATTTCAAATTTTCTATCTCTTTAGGAATAGTGCCAGAAAGATTATTACTATCGAGATAGAGAGTGGAAAGGTTTGTGAGCTGACCTAGAGATGTTGGGATTGAACCGATGAGCTGGTTATAAGACAATTCTAGGTCCACAAGAGATTTCAAATTCCCTATCTCTTTAGGAATAGTGCCAGAAAGATTATTACTACCGAGATAGAGAGTGGAAAGGTTTGTGAGCTGACCTAGAGATGTTGGGATTGAACCGATGAGCTGGTTATAAGACAATTCTAGGTCCACAAGAGATTTCAAATTCCCTATCTCTTTAGGAATAGTGCCAGAAAGATTATTACTATGGAGATAGAGAGTGGAAAGGTTTGTGAGCTGACCTAGGGATGTTGGGATTGAACCACTGAGCTGATTCTCAGACAATTCTAGGTCCACAAGAGATTTCAAATTCCCTATCTCTTTAGGAATAGTGCCAAAAAGATAATTACTACCAAGATAGAGAGTGGAAAGGTTTGAGAGCTGACCTAGAGATGTTGGGATTGAACCGATGAGCTGGTTATAAGACAATTCTAGGTTCACAAGAGATTTCAAATTCCCTATCTCTTTAGGAATAGTGCCAGAAAGATTATTACGGAAGAGATAGAGAGTGGAAAGGCTTTTGAGCTGACCTAGGGATGTTGGGATTGAACCACTGAGCAGATTCTCAGACAATTCTAGGTCCACAAGAGATTTCAAATTTTCTATCTCTTTAGGAATAGTGCCAGAAAGATTATTACTATCGAGATAGAGAGTGGAAAGGTTTGTGAGCTGACCTAGAGATGTTGGGATTGAACCGATGAGCTGGTTATAAGACAATTCTAGGTCCACAAGAGATTTCAAATTCCCTATCTCTTTAGGAATAGTGCCAGAAAGATTATTACTACCGAGATAGAGAGTGGAAAGGTTTGTGAGCTGACCTAGAGATGTTGGGATTGAACCGATGAGCTGGTTATAAGACAATTCTAGGTCCACAAGAGATTTCAAATTCCCTATCTCTTTAGGAATAGTGCCAGAAAGATTATTACTATGGAGATAGAGAGTGGAAAGGTTTGTGAGCTGACCTAGGGATGTTGGGATTGAACCACTGAGCTGATTCTCAGACAATTCTAGGTCCACAAGAGATTTCAAATTCCCTATCTCTTTAGGAATAGTGCCAGAAAGATTATTACTACCGAGATAGAGAGTGGAAAGGTTTGTGAGCTGACCTAGGGATGCTGGGATTAAACCATTGAGCTGATTCTCATACAATTCTAGGTCTACAAGAGATTTCAAATTCCCTATCTCTTTAGGAATAGTGCCAGAAAGATTATTACGGAAGAGATAGAGAGTGGAAAGGTTTGTGAGCTAACCTAGGGATGTTGGGATTGAACCACTGAGCCAATTGTTAGAAAGATCAAGGGAGATGAGTTTGGAGAGGGAACTGATTTTAGCTGGAATGACATCAAAGAGATTATTGTAGCTAAGATTGAGGTATTGAAGATTGGGGAAAGACAAGAAGGAAAACTCATGTAGCGTACCTTGTATCCCAAAATTGGTAAGGTTTATCACACTGACACTTCCAACAACATTGCATGAAATACCAGTCCAGAAGCATGGGGCTGCTTTTGCATGAGCAGGTAGGTAAGCCCAAAAGGTGAGATTTTGCAGGCGGGTATGGTTTTGAAAGGTGGCTTTCCATTTGAGAAGCGCTTCTGCTTCCGTGGTAGAAGTAGCAGAAGCAAAAGCAGAGCAACTTGGTGGTGAAAGAAGTTGTACGAATAAGACAAGGCAATAAGCCAAAAGGCAGAGTTTATGAAACTCTAAAGATGTCATGGCCGCTAGCGTTTAATTTTGTGTACATATTAGACTCTACTCCTAGGGCTTATTTATAATGGCATCCATGAGCTATTGTAATTAATTCAATTCAACCCGTACCGAAAGAGGGGGTGGGAGAGAAGAAAGATACAGGACTTGCAAAATGTTTTGTACGTACAAGATAAGTCAAAGTCTTTGTCCCAAATGCGTGTAATTGTATGGGGCCCACCCCTCTCCTTCTAACGGTTGTTTCCTATAATATACAATGTACTTAGTCCCAAATGTGTGTAATTGTCAATTTTTCTTCTTCTCATTAAAGTTATTCCATTTGGTGTCATAAGTTCACTTATCAAATAAAAGAAAATTTGGGAAATGCTAGTGGACTTTATGTTTTATCTCTTTGGAGCAATCATCTAAAGATTATTAAGAATCAGTTGTAACATGTAATGTGTAGTGATATTTACCTTTTTATTTATCAATAAAAGGTATTGTGTTCAACTTTTACGAGCAATAATAATTTTGAAAACTTAATTATGGCTAGGTTAAGGTTGCTTAAAATTTTTAAAACCAACTTTCTTTAAAATGTTGAGTCCTTAATTTTGTTTGGTAAATAAAAAAAAGTTTTTTTATTATTTTTGTCCCCCAAATCATAGGTCTAAAACAGCTAAAAACAGAAGCAAATCTACACATGCTTCTCAAAAAAGCGTTTTTTTTCCAAGGGACGCAAGTAATTAATGAAACTTTCATATTGACAATCCTATCCCATCATTTTTTTCTTCTAAAAACACTTTTAGCACTATAATTTACCATTACACTTCCCTACTCTTTTCACAACTATTTATTCTCACAACATGGTATAAGCAGTTTTGAAAAAAAAAAATAATACAACAATAGTTTTGGCTAAAAATTTAGGTTTTAACTCAAAAATAATTTTTATCCTCCAATAGTTTTGGCTAAAAATTTTAGGTCGAGATTATTAAAGAATGATTTTAGCTTAATTTTTTGTCGGTTAATTTTTTTAAAAGTAAAATTTATGTAAATTATCTTGATTAAGTTTTGTGAACATTTTAACTTAAAAATATTTAAATTCCTATAAACCTGCCCCTTGAAACATGGAAGTCATGGAATAATAATTAGATTTTTATAAAGATAAGGATTAAAACTTTGAAACTTCAAATAGTTCTATTGTCACATCCCGATCCGGGCTCCACCACATCCTGGGCTCCACTCCACTGTAGCACGATATTGTCCGCTTTGGGCCCCAACCATGCCCTCATAGTTTTGTTTCTGGGAACTCACGCGAGAATTTCCGAGTGGGTCACCCATCCTTGGAATGCTCTCACTGAAGCTAGTGAACTCTCAAAAGGACTCGTGCTGTATGAAGGTGGGCATGTATATATAAGGCATAGAGGATCCGTTCCCCTGGGCGATGAGGGATCTAACAATCCACCCCTTAGGGGCCCGACGTCCTCGTCGGCACACTTTCAGCCAAAGATTGGCTCTAATACCAAATTGTCACATCCCGGGCTCGACTCCACCGTAGCATGAAATTATCCTCTTTGGGCCCCAACCGCGCCATCACGGTTTTGTTTCTGAGAACTCACGCGAGAACTTCCCAATGGATCACCCATCATGGGCATGCTCTCGCCCAATTTCGCTTAACTTCGAAGTTCTGATGGCCTTGTGTTATATGGAGGTGGGCATGTACATATAAGGCACATCACCCTATCTCCATTGGTCAATGTGGGATGTTACAATCGACCCCCCTTAAAGGCCCGACGCCCTCATAGGCACACTCGCACCACACAGCAGAGTGGCTCTGATACCATTCTGTCACATCCTAGACTGGCTCTGCCGTAGCACGATATTGTCCGTTTTGGGCCTCGACCACGCCTTCATGGTTTTGTTTATGGGAACTCAGACGAGAAGTTCCCAGTGGGTCACCCATCCTAGGATTGCTCTCACCCGAATTCATTTAACTTCGGAGTTCCGATGAAACCCGAAGCCAATGAGTTCCCAAAAGGCCTCGTGCTAAATGAAGGTGGGCATTTTGTTTTTGTATATTACATATATACTTTATAGTTTCCATAAATGTTTTTATATGATTTTATACATTTATGCCATGAATTTTTTTTTTTTATATGCTATAATGTTGTTGAGTTTTATATTGCATCATGGCATACCCATAAGCATATTACCTGCATGTAATTGAAGTGAATGGTTTGAAATGTTAATATGAACGCGAGACACGCAGGTAAGTCCAGGTAAGGTTATGTGATGAATTGAATGGTTGAATTATTATGGCATGCTTACATATAGTTCGCCCATCATTGCCGCACTTGTGTTAGTGCTTGCCCCGGGCCAAGGCTAGTGTTCATGTGATCGTAGCACTAGAGCGTGTATTATTACACCTAGCCCTGTCTTACATGTCACATTAGGTGACTCCGAAACATGTGTTAGCCTAGATGGATAAGCGATAGGTGCAGTCGGACAGGTCACATTAGGTGACTCCGACTAATATGTTAGTATAGATTGCAACACGTAATCGTATCTATACTGTTGTTGAGAATATTTGTTGTGGCGTACTTCTAGACTTACATTTGGCATCATTTGATTTTCATACTTATACGTAGTATGATATTTTTGAAACAATAAATGTTTTACAGCGAAGGGTTAGTATGTTCGGGAAAATAAACGGATTTTATAATCCTTTATTTTTGTGCCCACTCACCCTTCTGTTTTTCGCCCCTCTAGGTTTAGTAGTTGTGTTTACGTTTAAACGAGGACTCTGGCAAATCTCAGTTAATGGTTATCTTCAATGGTATAACCCTCACCCTATTTAATCTACAGTTCTTATGCTCTAACGTCACGTGTGAAATGGGTTCAATCCTGCTCACTAGCGCACTCTTATCTTTAGGCACTTTTAGGTTTAAATTTATTTACATTTTCCACATCACTACACTTTATGGCTTCGTCACCTTCCAGGTGTCGGCTAGCATAGCTCGATTCGAAGTCCTAGTGGACATTTCAAGTCGGGATGTGTCATCTATATAGTATGCTTCAATCTTACAATAATTAATAACACAAACATAATTAAAATGCTAAATAAAGATAAATAAAAGATAAGTAAAATATTACATAAGAATTACAACAATTACTAATACTAATAATATTCATCAACATTTGGTTGACTTGGTCCTTGAATTTATGGTGGATTTCGTGGTGGACTTGGGTAATAGACATTATATTGGTCATCATCCTCAACGATATTCCTTACGGCATTCCTTCTTATAATTTCCACTTGCTTGTCGCGGAATAATTTTTTCCTATTTGAAGTGTATTTGTTGGGGTCCTCCCTCATTACATCAAAATCGAATGTCATCTTGTAAGGGTCCTCCTTCTAATATGATCTTTTGCCATCTTGAAAATTTTGGAAGTTGGTAGAAAAAATGGAAGAATTGTTTGAGGAAAGTGAATTTTGGATGGATGTTTGAACAAATACATGTATTTATAGAGTTTTTGGGTGAATTTTGATTTAAATAATTTCTTTTAAATGTTTTAGCCGTTCAATTTAATTTTGGACCGTTAGACCTTTTTTTTACAGTTAATTTAATATAAGAATTCAGCCGTTCGATTTAATTTAATTATAAATTTGATTTCAAAAAATTTAAATATGGACTTTTGGATCAACCAATTGCCCATCGTTTCCAATCGTTGGATCACTAAAAGACTAGTTATGCTAGTGGGTAGTCGTTTGGGACCCAAGAGTTGATGACTTGTCGCATGAGATGCTTCTGATGCGTTGCTTAGCTATAGATGGGCACTTTGTTGGCGCTTTCACGCTTTGGAGCTTGGGCCACCACTATCCTTGGCTTAATTTTTTTTGGGAGGGGAGGTGAGAATTTGGCCCAAAGCAAGTTTTAACATTTTGAAACTCAAAATTTGAGTTTTAAACCAATAATTGTACATGGTCCTTGGAGTTCCACAAATGCAATTTGGCAACTTGGATGACTTTGGAGTCTTTTATATAAATGCAATTTGGCATTTTGGCCAAAGTCCAAGTCGATTTTAGAGTAGCAAGTGGCCTTCTACCACAGTGGTAGAGAGGAGTGTTACCCTTGCACCATAGTGTGGGTTCAAATCTCATCGGCTCCCTAATCAAACAAATCTATCGTTTGAGAGGAGAAAAAAAAAAACAAAAGAAGTTGACGTTAAAGTCTTCCACCAATGCAGTTTGGCAATTTGGCAATCTGGCCAAAGTCCAAGTCAAGGGCCATAAATGCAAGTTGGCAATTTTTTTCAATTTTTTTCTTCAAAGAATAAGAGCTTCATGATCTTAATTGATACTTCCAGTTTAATTTTTAGTATTCTCCTTTATTTCATATGATTGTGACAAAATATTTTGTATTTCACAAGAAAATGACATCTTCATGACTCAGTGTCTCTCAGACCACAAAAAAGTTTTTCCAATTAATAATTTTTCCTCTGGAGTCTTCCATAAATTTACTCATTCCAAGTCAAAAGTCTTTAATTGTCGCCAGCTAGTACAGTGCACCACTTTGTTTTATGGAGCCCACCCCGCACCTTCTGGATTTGAATCGCATTCGGATCCAAATTGTGGAAATTGTGGTGATCTTCACATCTTAGCTATTCATCGTGCATCGTTCGGTCAAAAATCATTTGACTTGTTTTATTTAAAATTAAACACAAATAGTACCTAACGAAAATTGACGGCCCGCTGTACGATGAAGGATTGGGATGTGGAGATCTCTAAGATCCCCCACAAAGTGAACCCGGAGAGGATCCTCTTCCACTCATTCTAACGGTTGTCCCAAATGTGTGTAATTGTCAATCCTTCTTCTTAAATATCACTATCTCAACCCCTCTTCTTCATTTCTCATTTATTTTTATGTTCAAATTTATCAAATAATCTAAATAATCAGTTGTAAGTTGTAATAATGCTGGTGAACTATACGTTTTATCTCTTTGGGGCAATCATCTAAAGATTATTAAGAATCAGTTGTAAGTTGTAACACATACTGTGTAGTGATGTTTATCTCTTTATTTATAAATAAAAGGTATTTTGTTCAACTTCTATGAGCATTAATATATTTTTGAAAACCTAATTATGGCCAGTTTGGGGTTGCTTAATTTTAAAAAAAAATTAAAAAATTAAAAAAAAAAAACAGCTTCTTGGAAAAGTTGAGTCCTTAATTGTGTTTGGTAAATAAAATAATGTTTGTTCTTGTGATAAAAACCCTAGTATAGATATATCGTTGTATCAAAATAAGAGAATAACGTTATCAAGCAAAGTCACCAATGTGCAGATTTTATCGTGAAGGTGCTAAAATTAAGTTACCTAAATTAGGAGAAGTTCTTCTATCCGAAAATGGACTAGAGCCAAAAAGAGAGGTTATGACCATAGAGTTGGGTACGTGTGGATCTAGGAATCAAGGGCGCCGGGTATGTGTGAATTTTTGTGTCTTGATGATATAATTTCTCCTAAATTAGAGCTGTTGAGGATCACATTCACAAGCTTCAAGGAATACTGTAAAATCGTCTAACAAACTATGATCAATCATAAACCTACACGTGTAAGAGAAGCATATGTTATAACTTAGGGAACCACTACCCACGCGTTGATGCAGGATTGAAAAGTAAATGCAAGATTATTTTTGAAAGATATAAAAGTTAAACAACAACAACAAACCCACATGCCAATCCTACCACAAGAAGCTTATTAAAATTCTAAGTGAAACAGAGGTGAGTAATTCTAAGTGAAAGGCCAACACAGATAAATTATACTTTCTGAATATCTCGATTACATAATGCACTCCTCACAATGAAGTCTTCCACTAGACCGATACTTTCATTGGGCTCAGATAATTGTAATCCAACCTAATTCCATAAACCCAGCAGTGGCAGTCTTGTAAATAAAACAAAAAGACCAATTGTGAAAAACACTAGAGTAATCCAACTCAATTCCCATGGTTAATTATTAATGAGTAATCATCCAAATTGACAGTCTAGTTCCTCTAATTCATATAGTATCCATGGCATCTAGATTACTATGTATGCTCATTTGTGCTAACAATCTATGGCATCTAGATTACTAAACACACACGAGTTCCTTAACGACTTGGGAACTACGTAAGAGACCACATGAAATCTAGTGTATGGCATTTACATCAAGGAATTCATGGTACCATTTGCAAGACGCTAAAGCCGAATTAACAACATGACATCTGTGTTAACTCACATCAAATACACTCAACTCAAACCAAAGTGGTGGCCAATCACCAAGATTAAAATCAAGCTCATAAGCACAACAAAATGATACTCAACTTGAATGAAAATTCATAAATAATTAAACTGAGAAATTAAGAATTCATAGTCAAGGGCCATAAATGCAATTTGGCAATTTATTTCAATTTTTTTCTTCAAAGAATAAGAGCTTGATGATCTTAATTGATACTTCCAGTTTCATTTTTAGTATTGTCCTTTATTTCATATGACTGTGACAAAATATTTTATTTTCCACAAGAAAATGACATCTTCCTGACTCAATGTCTCTTGATGGAGTCTTCCATAAATTTACTCATTCCAAGTCAAAAGTCTTTAATTGTCGCCAGTTAGTACAATGCACCATTTGTTTTATGGAGCCCACCCCACTCCTTCTGGATTTGAATCCCATTCGGATCCAAATTGTGGGAATTCTTGTGATCTTCACATCTTAGCTATTCATTATGCATCGTGCGGTCAGAAATCATTTGACTTTTTTTATTTAAAATTAAACACAAATAGTACCTGACGAAATTTGACGGCACGATGTACGATGAACGGCTAGGATGTGGGGATCTCTAAGATCCCCCACAAAGTGAACCCGGAGAGGATCCTCTTCCACTCATTCTAACGGTTGTCCCAAATGTGTGGAATTGTCAATCTTTCTTCTTCTCAAATATCACTATCTCAAGCCCTCTTCTTCATTTCTCATTTATTTTTATGTTCAAATTTGTCAAATAATCTAAAGAATCAGTTGTAAGTTGTAATGTTGGTGAACTATACGTTTTATCTCTTTGGGGCAATCATCTAAAGATTATTAAGAATCAGTTGTAAGTTGTAACATATACTGTGTAGTGATGTTTATGTCTTTATTATTATGTTCAACTTCTATGAGCATTAATATTTTTGAAAACTTAATAATGGCCAGTTTGGGGTTGCTTAATTTAAAAAAAAAAAAAAAAAAAAAAAAAAAAAAAAAACGGCTTCTTGAAAAAGTTGAGTCCTTAATTGTGTTTGGTAAATAAAAAAATGTTTGTTCTTGTAATAAAAACCCTAGTATAGATATATCGTTGTATCAAAATAAGATATTAAAGCAAAAAAGAGAAAGGGTATGACCAGAGAGTTGGGTAGGTGTGGATATAGGAATCAAGGGTGCATGGTTGGCGTGAATTTTTGTGTCTTGATGATATAATCTCTCCTAAATTAGAGCCGTTGAGGATCACATTCACAAGCTTCAAGGAATACTCTAAGGTAGCGGAACATTATGACTTCCATTACAAGGGAATACGTGTCCTTGTAATCAATCACATGGCATTGAGACAAACCTTGCGCTATGAGGCGTGCATTGTATCGCAGTATTTCATTTTCTCATTACGTTTCCTCACGAAGACCCACTTGTAGCCAACAAGCTTCACATATGGTGGAGTAAGAGCTACAGGCCCAAACATCTTTCATTTCACGAGCAAATCGAGTTCGACATGGATTGCCTGTTTCCAGTTTGACCAATCCATTCTACATCGACATTCATCAACGAAGCATGGTTCAATGTCATCGCTAAGCATGATGTCGAAAGCAACGGTATACGCGAATGCATCATCGACAATCATCTCATTCCGATTGCAAACCTCATCTAATACTGTGTAATAGACCAAAATCTCGCGATTCTTGGGAGGCCAGCATGTTTCATCTAAAACATCACCGTAATCTAGAATAACCTTATGCGTTGGAACAAATAAGTAAGCAATGATCAGATTCAGACTAGGGTCACTACTTTGTGTCATTTTCCTCTCTAGGGTTATGAATCCTTTGAACCAAGAAGCTTGCCACGTTTCAAGGTAAGAGCAGGTGATTAGCTAGCTGCTAAAGTACCTTATCATGTAGGAGGTGTGATTGCCCTATGTTCGGTACATCAATCCTTGCAGGTGCGTTTACAGTGGGTATATGTGATCTCATCACCTTTGCTAGATCAGTAAAAGCAATCGGCATGCTTTGAGCAATGCTCTGAAGATCTAGAATGCATCATACTTCATTTTTAGACTAAGGTGTGCGGGGATCTAAATGAAACATAATGGGAGTAATCCACGACAATTCGCGGCGTTCTACAAGAACGTTAGTGATCTTATTGAAGGAAAATTTGTGAAAAACATGTTCATTTAAGCAACATCAATAGCATGCAATTAACAATTAAAGGCGGAATCATGCTTGTATGCACTTAAAACAAAACATTTACCCATGAAATTCAAAGCCTAGTAGATAGGTGAACCAAGACTCAACTCAAAACAAAGTGAGTTGAGAAATCAATACCTTTGTAGATTCCTCTTTGCATAAGCAAAGGCTAATCACCCAAAGAGAGGGCCTTCATTCCTTGCATCTTGGATCCATGGATTTGGATGGATGAAAAGGTTTCTCCAAGTTCCCAAAATTGAGAACCTCTAAGTCTCCACACCAAGGTAAGATTGTAGAAGAAATGAGTGACCTTGAGGAAGTAAGATTGCTAGATGTTATCCTCAAGGTGGCCGGCCATTTCTAGAGAGAAAGGAGAGTTTGTGTTTCTCCAATTTCCCCAAAAACAACACTTCATGAATTTTGGCTATTAAGTCACACTTATACCTTAATTCATTTGAGTGGCAAACTTGTAAATAAGTCAAAACCCACTCTTTCTCTAACATGGCCGGCCTTAGGGATTTATTGGGCTATTTGGGCCTTTGTGAATCATTATTCATTAAGTTGTCATACAACTTAAGTCAATGGACTTGACGTTCGAAGCCCATTGGGCCTTAAGGTCCAAAACTATCCCGAGGTCTTTTAACGAACTTATTCGTTTGATTAATAATCATATTAATTAATCCTTGCCATAAATAATTAAACCATTTAATTATTCTTACTCATCTCCGTTGAATCTTCAATCTCTACCTTACACGGTGTACGATCCATTAGGTTCCTTTTAGCGAGGCAGTGGGCGATTCAAACTCTTTCAGATCGATTGTGAATTGAAACTTACTTTCAATTCTCCCGTTAGTGATAATACACTTTTAGGGCTTCCACAAACCATGGTTGACGGCTAGCAGCATGTCATGGTTACCCAAGCTAATCAGAAGAGGTGGAGAACCTATTCAGTTTAGGATTACAAATGCAATACGGTCTTTCTCTAATACAATACTATTGACCACATTGTTTGGTTTGATAGTTTATTCATGTCTACTATCCAATGTGAATCTTTGTACTTATATGATTACCTTGAATGTGATCTGGAACGCATTCCAACATCTCATTCATACTCTGGCCAGAGATTCTAAATCATATCATAGAGTATTCTCCCTCAAACAGTTTGAAGGTTAGAGATCCCTTGTTGCACATTCACTTGCCTCCATGGCTAAGTGGCTTAACCCCAACGATGCCGTGGACACCCTGATAGAGTGACGTTGACATAATCAAAGATTAAGGACCTAACCACAAGACAACTGTGATGCCTCAGGTCAAAAGACTAATTTGCATTATCCCAACCATGAGTTCTCATGTGACATGAATATGAGAACTCTTCGTTGATCGTGTTCAGTGAACTCATTCTTTATTGAGCACCTACGTACTTGTCTTGATGTCACACACACCAAAGACTCGAGACTAGTCACTCTCCCTGAGAGAAGACATAGCACGTACTGATCTTAACGGACTGTCAATGCCCAATTGACAATCCTATGATCAGGAACGTTTAGGATGTGTCAACGAAAGAATGGTCTCATGAATCTAACTTCTTTAGATCGCATTCTTCCAATCACATATTCCTTGGACTTATCGTTTAAGCATATAACATTTATATTTGACGGCTCAAACAATAATCTTTGCCCTTTAAACTACATTAGTTTGAAATGTCCGTAAAGTATAATCATATGATTGGTTTTAGGGCACATTTCCAACACTTATCGCCCCCTAACAACGGGAAGATGTCTCATCAAAGTGACAAT
This sequence comes from Pyrus x bretschneideri, assembly GCF_019419815.1. Taxonomy (NCBI): domain Eukaryota; kingdom Viridiplantae; phylum Streptophyta; class Magnoliopsida; order Rosales; family Rosaceae; genus Pyrus; species Pyrus x bretschneideri. The sequence goes on along the minus strand of NW_025999613.1, from coordinate 512,780 downwards.
CCGCAAAATGTGAGGTAAAAAGATCTCATGTCAAGGGCTCTAAGTAACGTATAATTGATGGCGAATCATAACTACATAGATTCCCACTTTTCTCTTATGACCCATTTTGTTACGTAGTAGCGGCACTATTGGCACATAGGCTCATATCCAATAACCAACTGTAACGATTAATAAGTTTGGGTAGCAATGGGCCTCAGGTGGACCAACATAGCTGCGTACAATATTGCATGGCCATAGGCAGATACTGGCAAATTGGTTCTTATAACCAAAGTCTGAGCTATCGTTTGATGGGGCTTTATGAAACCTTCTACCAGGCCAATTTGGGTGTGAACATGGGGTACGAGATGTTCAACTTCAATCCCAACAGACATGCAATAATCGTCAAAGGTTTCTCCAGCATTATCCAGTTGAATCAACTTAATCGAATAATCAGGGTGGTGAGCCCTAAGCTTAATAATTTGTGCTAGGAGTTTCGCAAATGCAGCATTGCGTGTGGACAATAAGCAGACATGTGACCATTATGTCGATGAATCAACCAACACCATAAAGTATCTAAATGGTACACACGTTGGTTGGATAAATCCACAAATATCCCCTTGAATCCTCTGAAGAAACTTAGGGGGTCGTGAATAATCTTTGTAATTAAGGGTTAAGTGTTCAACTTCCTCAGGGAACATGCTTTGCAAAGCAGATGGCTGGGATGAGATTTCAAGTGATGCTCATGAGATGCTTTAAGGATATGGCACATCATATCTCGTCCGGGGTGTCCCATTCAATCATTCCAAAGCAGCAAAGTGTCCTAGAACCCAGCCATAGAGCTGGCCACATGGTGTCTCTCGGGGGCTCGAATGGCTGTTATGTATAACCCACTCGGAAGACGTTCCAGCTTCTCATGAATATGTTTCTGGCCATATTCGTAAGAAGTGATACAAAGAAATTCATAATCATTATCTTTAATGGTTTCAACATGATATTGATTATCTTGAATATCTCTAAAACTCAGCAACGTTCTTTCGGAACGTGGAGAATATAGTGCCTCTTTAAGGGTTAATTCAGTACCATTGGACAACATTATATGGGCCTTTCAGTATCTTTCTATCAGGTTGGATAGTCCTAAGAGGGTTATCAGAGGTGCATTCTTAGGTACAAAGTTAGTAAAATAGTGTTTTTCACGTAATATGGTGTGCGTAGTTGCACTATCAGCCAAACAACTAATTTCCCCACTAGTCATACCTAGAAATAAATTAATTGAATCGGTCACATGCATAAATATAATTCCATTCATTCAATTAATCAATTCGAGAAACAATATCCATAAAATAATATCCAAAATTCAAAACAAACCAAAACCAAACAAATAATTCCAAATACTTAGAAAAATTGTTCAAAATTAAACTATAAACCTAGAAATTAGGGGGAGCTTGGCCACTCCTAGCTAGTGGGTTCAGCCACTAGGGGTTAAACACCCTAAAACACGTCTAAAAATTTATTCTTCCAAAAAAGCGAATGCCTCTCGAAAATCTAAAACCTCCATGGATGTAATAGCATCTTCAAGATGTTCCGCATGCACAAAGTTAGTCTCACGACGGGAATGATACTTGGCAATGGCCTCGAGGGTAGCTCGGCATATGCGTGACCAATGATCCTTTGATACACAGGGATAGCACATGTCCATTTCAATGGAATCCGATTGAACAGTAGCTTTTCCCTTGTTCTTGAAGTTTGGGGCGGGACAAGAGGTTAGCATTTCTAGGTCAAGTTTCCTCCCTTAGATGGGCCTCTGTTCGATGGACATTGGGCCCGTGATGGGCCTTGCAACCCTTTTCCGCGGCCACGATGGGATTTTCATCAGTTGTGGCTGCTAGAATTTGTCGCATGCACTTCAGACGCTTAGTTTAAGCCAGTTGGTCAAGCTTGATGATTCTTCATCAAAAGTTGGTTTTGCTTTTTAGCGAGAAGTAGAGCAGATATCAAATCTGAAAATTTGGTGAACTTATGTGCCCTATATTGTTGCTACGGGACAATGTTGGTGGCATTGAAGGTCGAATAGGTCTTCTTTAGGAGATCCTGTTCAGTTAAGTCCTCGTTACAGAACTTAAGTAGTGATCAAATTCTACAAACTTTAGAGTTGTATTCGTTCATAGACTTAAAGTTTTGGAAGCGTTGATAGGAGCATATTTAGGCGACTTACTTAGCTTGTTTTCGTGCATCTATGTTGTTAATTCATAGTTGTTTTAGTAGTTTAAGCCATTTTCGTGTGTTTTTAGGTTCATATGGCTAAGGAAGCAAAAAGATGCATTTTGGAGCATTTTGGAGCAAAATTGGGCTTGGAATGGATAGCATATTTTTGGAGCCAAAGTGTTGGACGAATTTGAAAGCCTTGTATGCACTTTGGACATAAAACAAAGGGCCTAGCCCAATCAAACAATCCTTTGAGCCATGCAAAACCTCTAGCCCAATCAACAAGCCTTAGCCACATGCATTCACATGCATCACAACCCCAAAACCATCAAGAAACACCCATTCACACACACATGCACTCACATGCATTCACATGCATTTCCACCTTCCTACTTCATCATTTCACCACATTCTCCCTCTTTAACTCACATGCACCCAAACAAAGCCAACCTAGCTAACCCTACATGCATTATTTATTCACTCTTCATCATTGCATTCATCACCAAAGAACTCCCCATCATTGCCATGCATTCCCCCTAATTCCATCCATCTTCCACACCTTTCCAACCTAGCCACATCCTTTAATCATCCCCCCTTTAAGTTATGATTTTATTTCCTAACCCTACATGCATTATTTATTAACTTTTCATCATGCATCCACATTCATTCCAACACAAAACACACACATGCACTTATTCTTTCATCATTGCACCACCAATTCACCCACATGCATTTCCAACCATTCACACCCCTTTAATCATTCTCCTAGCTATCATTCACATGCTCTCCCATCCATTCTCTCCCTATATGTTCCCTCCACTACTCCTATAAATACCCTTGCATTCATTTATTCATTCATCATCTCATTTCATACACAACACACCACAAACACTTCCATTTTCTCCACCATTTTCTCCACCATTTTCTTCCATTTTTCCTCCATTTCTTCCATTTCCATAATCCCCCAATCCATTCAACACACCTACAACATCCCTTAGTTCTTGTGCCACAATAAAGAGGAAGATAAGAGGGCCTAAACGTTCATACAATTCACGTTTGAGTTGTTGGAATGTTTACGCGTTTCTTTGATTTCAAAGTTTAAATTCAATTCTCTTTGTTTTGTAATATGAGGAATGGAAGATAAGAGGGCCTAAACGTTCATACAATTCACGTTTGAGTTGTTGGAATGTTTAGGTGTTTCTTTGATTTCAAAGTTATGAGGAACTAAACCCTTTTTAGCTAGGGGTGATTTCAATACCATGATTATTTATGTAATATGAATTGATGAATTCCGGTTATGAACTCTTGATTCGTGAATGCAATTGGCTTAACTATTTGATGATTAACTTATTTGTGTTTGTTGATTGAGGGTCGACACTTAATTAGCATGCATGAATATGTGGCTAAAGTTTAAGAAGGTTTCACATAATCGTTACTAACTTATACTTGAAAGTAGTGAAGGTCGCTTGTCACGATCGCGTTAAGTTTAATTCTTAGCATGAGTAACATGATGTCATAGTTGCAAGTGCTTTGTCAATGCTTATGGTTTTCATTATTCTTAATGATCTTCGATTGTATCTCTATTATGATGACATGTAGGGAACTTTTGAGAATGTTTTGGGTTGTCGAATGATGCCATCCAATCCAATAATATAAGGAAAATCTGAGGGTTAACTAGTGATGTCACGGTTAATTTGGGGCATTGTCGTTCATAATTCAATGAAGGAATAACTGGAAATTGATTCATATGCATAAATATCATGTGTGGAGAAAGAACCTCTAGCTAATTCACCAACCATCTTATTTCATCAATTACATTCTTGTTTCGTTATTTCAATTTTCATCAAACCTCAATCCCCCTTTTGCTTTAATGTGCAATATAGTTAGAAATCAATTTAGTTTGTGTTTTTAAAGCATTTTGATTCTTTTGGTTTGTCTTAGTGTTTTAACGTTTAGTTTCACATTCTTTGAGTCTAGTTTAACGTTTTATATTGTTTTTACGTTTTAGTTTAAATTCGTCCAAATCCAATTCCCCCCCCCCCTATTTCGTTGAAGTCTTAGTCTTAATCTTTCTTATTTTTAGTTTTGCTTTCTTCGAGCATTAAATAGTGTTTTATATTGTGTTTTTATGTTTTTAAGTCAATTTAGAAGGTTTTAGCAAGCCCTCCTAATCCCCGGTCTAGAACGATCCCTCACTTATCCATTCTACTACAATTGTCAAACGAGGGTTTAATTTGAGTGTCAAGTAATTTTCGCATCAAATTTTGGCGCCGTTGCCGGGGATTAGCAACTTTGCTAGTCCCTTGTCTTTATTTTTATTTTTTTTTTGTTGTTTTTTCGTGCATTCTTATTTCAGATTCTTAGTTTGTTTGTTTTCTTGTTTTTCAGGTACTGTGTATGACTCGTAGCTCTCGGCCTATTATAGAGAACATCTCCGACTTTGACGGTGATTTTGAACGCACTTTGAGGAGAACGAGGAGTCAACAAGAGTCACCACAACCTCCACCACAACCTGGGCTTGAAGAAGACGAAGTAGGTGTAGAAGAAAAGCCCACGGATCAGATTTTTGAAGAAGAACAAACCATGGCAGCAGATAATAGAACCATCAAGGAGCTTTCGGCCTCGGGTTTGGATAATGCATTGCCTCTTTGTATCCAATACCCCACGGCTGAAGAGGGGAAGACTGAGGTGTTTGAACTCAAATCTAGTTTGTTACACCATATTCCGAAGTTCCATGGCTTGTCTATGGAAGACCCCAACAAACACTTGAAGGAGTTCGAGGTGGTTTGTTCGAGCATGACCCCCGTCACTGTGGATGGGAGTATAATGATGATGAAGGCCTTTCCATTTTCACTTATGGACAAGGCCAAAGATTGGCTCTACGAACTAGCCCCGGGAACTGTGACTTCGTGGGAGAGTATGAAGCGTGCTTTCTTGGAGAAATTCTTCCCTACTTCGAGAGTGATTCTCCTAAGGAAGAAAATTAGTGGTATTCTACAGAATCATGGTGAGACATTCCCGGCTTATTATGAGCGTTTCAAGGGCCTTGTAGGTTCATGTCCTCAACATCAAATGAAGGAGGAACTTCTCCTTCAATATTTCTATGAGGGCCTCCTTCCTATCGAACGTCAAATGCTTGATGCATCAGCGGGAGGAGCATTGGTGGACAAAACACCAAGGGATGCCAAGATTCTCATAGCCAACCGAGCGCTCAACGCTCAATAATATGAAGGAGTGGGCCAAAGGGAAGCCCCACGGCAACAAAGTGTAAATGAGGTTAGTGCTATTTCTGAAATTCAATCACAACTTGCTAATCTTACTTCTCTTGTTTCTCAGGTTGTGATTGGTCCAAAAGCACAAGAACACGAAGTTTGTGGCGTGTGCTCAATTCAAGGGCATCCATCCGACAAGTGCCCTCAACTAATCGAGAATGGTGGGTGGGAATCTGCCAATGCAATTGGTTTCCAAGGACAAAATCAAAACAACCCATACTCGAACACTTACAATGCCGGATGGAGGGACCATCCAAACTTCAAATGGAGGGAACCATAACAAGCTGCCCAACAAGGAGGATTTAGGCCAAACCCCCCTGGTTTTTATTCCAAGCCGTATGCACCCCAACAATCCCAACAACCTTCGGCATCATCTCATTCAGGTACGTCCTTGGAAAGTAATCAAGCTATGCAATTACTAACCTCTATTTCGCAGGGGTTGCAAAATCAAAACAACCGGATAGAAAATAACGAGAAGGAGATGATGGATATGAAGAAACAAATAGGGCAGATTTCTGAGTTCCTTGGACAGATTAGAGAGCAAGGAAAGCTTCCTAGCTCAACCACAGTCAATCCAAAGGGAGGATTCGAATCCGCCAAGGCCATCACCCTAAGGGGTGGAAAAGAAGTTGGGACCGAGCCAAACAATCCCAAATCTGCCCAGAAAGTAGATGAAGAGACGACACAACCTGAGGAAGTGTCTAGCTCACCCACGGAAAGAGTGAAAAACCCAATGCCGCAGGCCCCCAATCACCCTAACTCGGCCAAATCAGGTAATTTAAATTCAAATTCATGTACTTCACGTCCTAATCTGCCCAATGTACCTTTTCCTCGCAGGTTCATGCAAGAAAAAAAGGAAGAAAGCGAGAAGGACATTCTTGAAACGTTCCGGAAGGTGCAAGTGAACATACCGCTTCTCGATGCAATCAAACAGGTTCCAAAGTATGCTAAATTCCTCAAGGACCTATGCAATACAAAGAGAAGAAGGGCAAACAAAGAGGTAGTGAAGGTAAGCGAGAATGTGTCCGCTGTTTTGCAACGTAAACTGCCTACCAAGTGCAAAGACCCCGGTAGTTTCACGATTCCTTGTGTGATTGGACATAATCGTTTTGAACATGCCATGCTTGATTTAGGTGCATCCATAAATGTCATGCCTTATTCTATTTATGCATCTATGAATTTGGGTGAATTAAAACAAGATGGTGTAATTATACAACTGGCCGATCGTTCTAACGCGTATCCAAAAGGAGTTTTGGAAGATGTGCTTGTGCAGGTGAACCATTTAATTTTTCCGGCTGATTTCTACGTCCTAGACATGGAGGATTCAGCCCATTCTACATCTTTGCCGATTCTCCTTGGTAGGCCATTCATGAAGACGGCCCGAACGAAGATTGATGTATACAAAGGCACCTTGACAATGGAATTCGATGGGGAAGTGATTGATTTTAATATTTCTGAAACTATGAGATATCCCGTTGATGACCATTCTTGTTTTTCCATTGATGTTATCGATTCTTTGGCACAGGTATACCTTGAAGAATTGAACGAGGACGCCCTGGAAACAACCATCACTAAGGCCATAGAGTGCAAAAATGACGGATTTGGGCCAATGCAAGGCCACGGCAAGGAGGAGGAATTCTTTGCCATGGGTTCTAGTGAAGAAATAATTGAGGTTGTGGCAGCCCTTGAGTCATTGCCACAACAATATGGTAAGGTTCCACTCTCACTTTCAAATTCAGTTTCCACTAAGATGCTACCTTCTGTTGTTCAGGCACCATCGCTTGAACTTAAGCCGTTGCCGGACCATTTGAAATATGTGTTTTTGGGAGAAGGCGAAACATTGCCCGTCATCATTTCATCAAGTCTCACGGCAATGGAGGAGGAGAAGCTTGTGAGGGTGCTGCGAGAACACAAAACGGCCATAGGGTGGACTTTGGCCGATATTAAAGGAATAAGCCCTACCACATGCATGCACCGTATACTTCTTGAGGAGGGGACTAAGCCATCCCGAGAGGCTCAACGCCGTCTCAACCCGCCGATGATGGAAGTAGTGAAGAAGGAAATAATCAAGCTTTTGGATTGCGGAGTGATCTACCCTATCTCCGATAGCCGTTGGGTCTCTCCAGTTCAAGTCGTTCCCAAGAAGTCCGGAGTAACTGTTATCAAGAATGATGAGAATGAGCTCGTGCCTACACGCATTCAGACTGGATGGCGAGTATGTATCGATTACCGGAAGCTAAATGCCATGACTAGGAAAGATCACTTTCCTTTGCCATTCATCGACCAGATGCTCGAAAGGTTAGCCGGTCATGCTTTTTACTGTTTTCTTGATGGATACTCTGGATATAACCAAATTGTGATAGCCCCGGATGATCAAGAGAAGACCACATTCACATGTCCCTTTGGAACATTTGCTTATCGTCGCATGCCATTTGGCTTATGCAACGCACCGGCCACTTTCCAAAGGTGTATGGTAAGTATATTTTCCGATTTTGTTGAAAAGATCATTGAGGTTTTCATGGATGATTTCAGTGTGTTTGGGAATTCATTTGATAATTGCTTGGATAATCTGACCTTAATTTTGAAACGATGTGTTGAATCTAACCTTGTCTTGAATTGGGAGAAATGTCACTTTATGGTGAAACAAGGTATAGTTTTAGGACATATTGTTTCAGAAAAAGGAATTGAAGTAGATAAATCGAAAATAGACCTTATACGTCACTTACCCTCTCCTACTTCGGTTAGAGAGGTACGTTCGTTTCTTGGCCATGCAGGGTTCTATAGGCGTTTTATCAAGGACTTCTCCAAGATGTCCAACCCTCTTTGCCGATTGCTTCAAAAAGATGTGCCATTCAAGTTTGATGAAGAGTGTAATTCGGCATTTAACCAACTCAAGGAGAAGCTAGTCTCGGCCCCCATTATTGTACCTCCAGATTGGAGCCTTCCGTTCGAGCTCATGTGCGATGCATCCGACTATGCATTAGGAGCTGTTCTAGGACAAAGAAGAGACAAGCGGCCGCATGCCATATACTATGCCTCTCGAACTCTCGATGATGCCCAATTGAACTACTCCACGACGGAAAAAGAACTTCTAGCTGTGGTTTTTGCTTTAGATAAATTCCGTTCATATTTAATTGGTACTAAAGTAATCGTTTATTCTGATCATGCAGCTTTGAGGTACTTGCTCACGAAAAAGGAAGCAAAGCCGAGGCTTATCCATTGGATTCTTCTTCTTCAAGAATTTGATATTGAAATCCGGGATAAGAAAGGAAGCGAGAATGTAGTGGCTGACCATTTAAGCCGAATGATCCACGAGGAGCATGAACATGCCGTACCTATCCCTGAAACTTTTCCCGATGAGCAGCTGCTATCCATTGAGGTAAGTGAACCATGGTATGCAGATTTAGTGAATTACTTGGTGGTTAAACAATTTCCAAATGAACTAAACAAGCACCAACGTGATAAGCTTAAAATGATGCACGTTTCTATGTTTGGGATGACCCTTATTTGTGGAAGTATTGCTCAGATCAAATTGTACGTAGATGTGTGCATGATTCTGAATTTCACTCAATTCTAAGCTTTTGTCACACATATGCATGTGGTGGTCATTTTGGCACACAACGCACTGCCCTCAAGGTTCTAGAGTGTGGTTTTTATTGGCCGACTATATTTAGGGATGCTAGAACCTTTTGTATGTCTTGTGATCGTTGCCAACGAATGGGTAACATAGGTACCAAGGACCAAATGCCACAAACCCCTGTCTTTAATGTTGAAATTTTTGATGTTTGGGGCATTGATTTCATGGGCCCTTTCCCTCCATCTTATGGTTTCACTTATATCTTGCTAGCCGTTGATTATGTTTCTAAATGGGTGGAAGCAAAAGCCACCCGTACTAACGATTCTAAGGTGGTTGCAGATTTCGTGAAAACTAACATTTTTGCTAGGTTTGGAATGCCGAGAGTAATCATAAGTGATGGAGGGTCTCACTTTTGCAATCGGACCATTGAGGCGTTGCTAAGAAAGTACCATGTCAACCATAAGGTCTCCACACCTTACCATCCTCAAACAAATGGCCAAGCCGAGGTGTCTAACCGAGAAATCAAACAAATTTTGGAGAAGACCGTTGGACCAACAAGGAGGGATTGGAGCTTACGTTTAGATGATGCACTGTGGGCATATCGTACGGCGTACAAAACACCCATTGGGATGTCACCTTTTCGGCTCGTCTATGGTAAGCCATGTCATTTGCCCGTAGAGTTAGAGTACAAGGCACATTGGGCCGTGAAGACTTTCAACATGGACATAGATGCAGCGGGAGTTCATAGGAAGCTCCAATTGAATGAACTTGAGGAGATTCGGAATGAAGCCTATGAGAATGCCCGGATGTACAAAGCCAAGACCAAAGCATTCCATGATAAAATGATTCGAACCAAGACCTTCACAGTTGGGCAGAAAGTGTTACTTTTCAACTATCGCCTACGTTTGTTTCCTGGTAAGTTGCGTTCTAAATGGATTGGCCCATTTGTTGTTACTAACGTTTTACCTTATGGTGCAGTCCACATAAAAAGCTTAAGGAATGGCGTAAAATTCAAGGTGAATGGGCATCGGTTGAAGCCATATTACGAGCATGGTGTGGGGCAAGTGGTGGAAGACATTCCTTTCCATTCCGTGAGCTCAAATGAAGATTGAAGAGAGTACTCGTCCGGCTGTACGACGTTAAAGCAAGCGCTACTTGGGAGGCAACCCAATACAGTAAATAAAACTTTTGCTTGTTCATTGATTTTTTTTCGATAAATTACAATTGTGTCTAAACATGGCAGAAAGATGGAGCCTTTACAAAGGTTGTGTACGTGAGGCCCCACTACGTGGCAACACTCTCGGAGCAGGAGGCATCGGAGCAGGAGGCATCGGAGCAAGAGGCATCGGAGCAGGAGGCATAGGAGCGGGAGGCACCGAAGATAGATCATTCAAGGCCCCAAACCTTGGTGGAACGCTGGATGACCCAGGAAAGAGGTGCCTCTGGAAGAAAGCTGCAAACCGTTGACGGTCATCAAGCTCATCAAGTTTCCTCTTCATGCCTGTTGAATAATTGTTGGCAAGCACGTGCAAACTTCGGTTCTCGTACTTAAGCTGTTTGATCTCCTGCTTAAGACTCTCCACCTCCGCCATCAAGGATTCAACCTGTCGGGAGCGAGCAAGAAGGCGTTGGCCCATGTTGGACACAGAGCCAGCACACTGAACACTCAGAGCCAGGGATTCTTGAACGGCCAACTCATCGGACCGTCCTGAAAGCAGCTGACTGTCTTTGGGAGTGAGGAGGTTCCGAGCCACTATCGTAGCCGTTGTGGGATCCGTCATCACAGAGTCCTCATCTGTAAGAGGGCCATGGGAAGATAAGAAAGACGGGCACCATACCTTACCCTGACGAGACGCGACCGGATCACTGCTTAGACTCAAATCTAAGCAAAGGTTCGATGGGTTGGATGAGCTAGCCATTGTTCACGAAGTTAAAAGAGAAGGGGTGGACGGAGTAGATTTTCAAAGGGCCGGAGACGAGTTTCAAGAATGGAAAATCTTCAGAGTGTGTAAGTTGGCGGTGATCGATAGCTCTATAAAAAGCCAAGGCAACGCGTCCACCGATTCAAAAAGCCTCGGCTTTTCAGAAAACGCGTTCAACACGTGGAGGCCATCATCGCAACTACACGTCTTTAGCCGACAAGCGCAAAGTTCGGCGACGCTTTATCTGCTTTTCAGAAAACGCGTGCAGCTTTATCGAAGAGGCGTCTTCAAAGATCGAAGAGTCGTCACTATTCCAAAAAGCCGGATTTGCGGGATTAAAATGTTTGTCGACAACGGTAAAAGAACAGTATCACCACTTGCTATTGAATTCCCTATATATGTCGACCTTCATATTTTTTTGGCAAGACAGAATTGAAGAAAATGCCCAACTCATTCTCACCTCTGAGGGCGCACTCCCAGCAAAGCCTTTCGAAATACTCAAGTCTTTCTTCTTCCCCAAAGATGATACCAGATGCCTGGAGTACAGATGACCCAGGAGGAAACAGCACCACAAATACATGTGCTGATTCATTCACCGCTTCTTCAAAAGCAAAGGTATCTCATATCATCAAGGAAAAAAGCAAAGGTATCTCATATCATGCTCTTTCCCTGTCTTTTCCTTTGTCCTTGATATTACTTGCATGGCAAAGTGAAAGAAGCAATCAGCCGGCACTTGGAGTCTATCTGGACTCTATTCCCTGGTTGCTTACCTAGCTTTGCTGAGCTATCCTCTAACCCTCTTCAATACGAATTGGAGAGATTGAACAAAGAAACAGATAAGAGGAGGAAGCTCAGACCTTCGGGGGAGACCAAAGGAAGCCTGCTGCCCAGTTCAAGAGTAGCACAAAGGAAAATCAACGATGGGAGCAGCGCAGTTCAAGAGTAAGTGATAGGCGCATATTCATGCGACTTAATTAGCTTGTTCTCGTGCATTTATGTTGTGTTTACTTATCTATTTCAGTGTTTAAGGCCACTTTTGTGTATTTTCAGATTATAAGGCCAAAGTGTGCAAGAAGATGCAAATTGGAGTCTTTTGGAGCGAAAGAGGAATGAATGAGTTGAAGACTTGAAGAAACGACGAATTCCTACGCCAACGATGAATTCTTACCAAAACGAAGAATCCTACTCAAACAAGGCTTCCTATTTTAGGAAAGTTGACCCTAAGTTTCCCGTTTTGGTAACCTTTCCTAATCTTAAACGTCCGCATTTTCTAGCCACTTTGAAGTCCTTGTAGGCGCTTTAGGACACAAAACCAAGGCCCTAGCCGCACCCTTTAATCTTTCCCTCTTTAATTTCTGATTTTATTTCCTAATTCTAGAAGCCTTTGAATTTATTTTAGTTAATAAAAATAAACTAGGGTTTAAATTTCTAAAACCCTAGGGTTTCCACCAATTAGCCGCATATATTTTCCCAAAATAAAAAAACCAATCAGCCGAAATTCTTTCCCATTATTCACCCTAGAACCCGTGCATTCCATAACCTAATATTCCATTCATTCATTTTTCTTTAATCAGCCACTTTTTCTCCCATTATCAAACAAACAGCCGCAAGACCATTCCACTAACCCTAATAGAATAATCAGCCATTCTTGGCCATTATTCATTCCAAAACAGCCGCAGCTTTATGGCACCATATTCCAATCTGCCGCAGCCATCATTCTGTCCCCAAAAACTGTCCAGCCGTGCATTCCTACCCTACTCCATATTCTCCCCTGCAATCCGTGCCTTCCCCATGAATTTCCAGCATTCTCCCTAAGCCGTATCCACCCTAATTCACACACAAAAAAACTGCCGCATCCCACCACCCAAAAACTGAACAGCCGCAGCTTTTCACCACCCATTCCAGCCATTTTTCCAACCTGTCCGCTGCCTTCCCACCCTTGCAGCCACCATTCCACCATTCCACACCATAAACCTCTCTGCCGCAACTAGGAGAAAGGAGAAAGAGGAGCTTGGACGCACCGAAATTCACGTGGATTCATTGGGCGTTCTAGGTGTAATCCATCCTTTGTTCGTTATGTTTAAATTCAATTTTATTTTTCTTTTTGTGAACATGAGAGGCTAAATCCCTATTTAGCTAGGGGGTGATTCGAAACCATGTTTATGCTTGCAATATGAATTGATTACTTTTGGTTGGAATTTCATGAATGTTGGATTCAATTCATTTAACTGTTTGATTGATAACTTGTTTGTGTATGTTTATTGAGAGTGCACGCTTAATGTTCATGCATGAATTTGACGCTAGAATATAAGTGAGTTTCACCTAATAGTTATGAACTTATATTCACAAGTAGTGGAGGTTGCTTATAAACAATCGCGTTAATTGAATTCCTGGCAAGAGTATCATGCTTTTCATAGTTATAAATGCCTTGTCGATGCTTATAATTTCCAAAGAACGTAATGATTCTAACTTGTATCTTTATCATGCTGTTCATATAGAGAACTTGTTAGGAATAATTTGTTTGCGATGCATATTCATCCAATTCAATGATTCTAGGGAAATTTGAAGGTTAATTTAAGCGGACCTAATTAACTTGGAGTGTCGAGTTCCATAATTTATCGAAAGACCAACTAAAAGTCATTTTGTATGCAAGTGTGACATGTGTGGAGAAGAACCTTCTAGCTAGCATTCATCCATATTTACATTCTGCCTTTAAATTACAATCGTTACATTTAGTTTAATTTCGTCAAAACCTCAATCCCCCTTTACTTTAGTGTCCAATTTAGTTAGAAAGTGTCTTAGTTTGTGTTTATAAGTGTTTTGCATTCTTTGAGTCTTTTGATTTGTTTTAGTATTTTATTGTTTAGTTTTACATTCTTTGAGTCTAGTTTAGTGTTTTTAACGTTTGTTTTACATTTTTGAGTCAGTTTCCAAGTGATTTAGTAATCCCTCCTAATCCCCGGTCTAGAACGATCCCTACTTGCATCTTTACTACAATTGTCACAAGAGGGTTTTAATTTGTGTGCTTACTTAGTAGCCATCAAATTTTTGGCGCCGTTGCCGGGGATTAGCAACTTTGCTAATCCCTTGGATTGTTTAATTTTTGTTTATTTATTTATTTTGTTAAAGTTTCTGATTTTGTTTCGTTTTCCTTGTTTTAGGTACTAGTGCATGACTCGGAGTTCTCAACCGATTTGTGAGCGTATCTCGGACTTTGACAGTGACTTTGAGAGGACTTTGAGACGAAGGAAGAAGCATCACGAATCAAATCCGCCAAGCCCAGAACCTGAGCTTGACGAACAAGGCCTAGAAGAGGAAGAAGAACCCACGGCAAGGATCTTTGAAGAAGTCCAAGGCATGGCGGTGGACAACCGTACACTCAAGGAGCTTTCCGCCTCAGGTTTGGATAATGCCGCACCCTTGTGCATTCAATACCCCACGGCTGCCCAAGGTAAGACGGATGAGTTTGAGTTAAAGTCAAGTTTGCTTCATCATATTCCTAAATACCATGGCTTGTCCATGGAAGATCCTAACAAACATTTGAAAGAATTTGAAGTAGTTTGCTCTAGTATGACTCCCGTCACTGTTGACGGAAATATCTTGAAGATGAAGGCTTTTCCATTCTCTTTGATGGATAAAGCCAAAGATTGGCTATATGATTTAGCTCCCGGAACCGTTACATCGTGGGAGAGCATGAAGAGGGCCTTTCTGGAGAAGTTTTTCCCAACTTCTCGCATCATCCTCCTACGCAAAAAGATAAGTGGAATCCAGCAAGAAGAAGGTGAGTCTTTTCCTACGTATTATGAACGATTTAAATCACTTGTTGCTTCTTGTCCACAGCATCAGATGAAAGAGGAGTTGCTCTTGCAATATTTCTACGAGGGTCTCCTACCTCTAGAACGTCAAATGCTCGACGCATCGGCAGGTGGAGCATTGGTGGACAAAACGCCCAGGGATGCCAAGGTCTTGATCGCTAACCGAGCATTGAATGCTCAACAGTATGAGGGAGTAGGCCAAAGAGGACCTCCACGGCACCAAGTACATGAGGTAAGTTCAACGTCCGATCTTCATTCACAATTGGCTAATCTTACTTCTATTGTTTCACAGATGGCCGAGGGAATGAAGATGCAAGGACCTGTGGTATGTGGCGTATGTTCTATCCAAGGACATGCCTCTGAAAAGTGTCCTCAACTCATTGAGAATGGCGGATGGGAGAGTGCGAATGCCATTGGTTTTCAAAGCCAAAATCAGTCAAGACATGATCCGTACTCCAACACGTATAATCCGGGGTGGCGAGACCACCCAAATTTCAGGTGGAGGGATTCCC
The DNA here is from genome assembly GCF_019419815.1 of Pyrus x bretschneideri. Classification (NCBI taxonomy): domain Eukaryota; kingdom Viridiplantae; phylum Streptophyta; class Magnoliopsida; order Rosales; family Rosaceae; genus Pyrus; species Pyrus x bretschneideri. The sequence continues at coordinate 497,501 of NW_025999613.1, read as the reverse complement.
AGCAACCTCAGAATCAAGGAGGCTTTAGGCAACAACCCCCGGGGTTCTTTCCCAAACCCTACGGCCCACCCCAAAATCAAGCCCAATCCGGCCCAAGTGCCTCAGGTACGTCTCTTGACAATGATGCACTCCTTAAGATACTAACTAAGTTGTCTAATGGGCAGGAAGATCAAGCGAAGGCTATGCAAAACCAAGATAAGAGGGTGGATCAACTTGAGAAACAAATTGGGCAGATTGCCGAATTTGTAGGTAAGTTTCGAGATCCCGGACAACTCCCTAGTTCCACCATTTCAAATCCGAAGGGAGGCTTCGAAAGCGCAAAGGCCATACAATTGAGAAGTGGAAAAGAAGTCGGGGCATGTCCTACACCATCACCATCAAGCCCCGAAGAGGATGAAAAATGAAGAATCGAAGAGGAAGAAACAAGGTTGCCCACGGCAAAGGTGATCCCATCATCGCCGCAAGTCCCTATGGTCCCAAATCTGCCCAACTCGGCCAATAAAGGTAAAAATGTGTTAAATTTAGTTCCTACTAATGTTTTCCCTTCGAATGTTCCTTTTCCTAGTAGGTTCAGGCAAACGAAGAAAGAAGAAGCTGAAAAGGACATCCTTGAGACGTTTCGTAAAGTTCAAGTGAACATACCTCTGTTGGATGCAATAAAGCAAGTCCCGAGGTATGCCAAGTTCTTAAAGGAGCTTTGCAACACTAGGAAGAGGATGTCAACCAAGGAAGTGGTAAAGGTAGGTGAGAATGTGTCCGCCATCTTGCAACGCAAATTACCGCCCAAATGCAAGGATCCAGGTAGTTTTACCATTCCTTGTGTCATTGGGAATACTAGATTTGAATCTGCCATGCTTGATTTAGGTGCTTCTATAAATGTTATGCCATATTCCATTTATGCATCTATGAACTTAGGAGCATTGAAAAATGATGGGGTAATAATACAATTGGCCGATAGATCTAACGCCTATCCAAAGGGAGTTTTGGAAGATGTTCTTGTACAGGTTAATCATTTGGTCTTCCCGGCGGATTTCTATGTCCTTGAAATGGATGAATCGGACCATGCTCCTTCGCTGCCCATTCTACTTGGAAGGCCATTCATGAAGACGGCCCGGACGAAGATTGACGTGTATAGTGGAACTTTGTCCATGGAATTCGATGGGGAAGTTGTTAATTTTAATCTTTCTGATTCCATCAAATACCCTAGTGAGGACCATTCATGTTTTTCTATTGATATAATTGACTCTTTGGCGCAGGGATATCTTGACGATTTGAATGACGATGCGCTTGAAAAAGTCATTACACGAGGCATGGAACTCAAAACAAAGGGGACAGATTGCATGCATGCCCACGGCACACACTCTCTACTCCATGCCGAGCCCCCTAGTGAGGAATTACTTGAAGTTGTGGCTGCCCTTGAGTCCTTACCTAAGCTTGATGGTAAGTATACTACCCGTGAGTCCATTCCCATTTCGACTAACAAATTGCTTCCATCTATAATTCAGGCACCTACCCTTGATCTCAAACCATTACCGGGTCATTTGAAGTACATTTTCTTGGGGGAAGAGGAGACATTACCGGCCATCATTTCTTCATCACTCACGGCACAAGAAGAGGAGAAACTAGTGCGTGTGTTGAAGGAGTTCAAATCTGCCCTGGGTTGGACGTTGGCCGATATCAAAGGTATTAGTCCCGCTACATGTATGCATCACATATTTCTTGAGGAGGGGGCCAAACCAACTAGAGAGGCTCAACGCCGTCTTAACCCTCCGATGATGGAAGTTGTGAAGAAGGAGATAATCAAGCTGTTAGATTGTGGAGTTATCTATCCTATCTCGGATAGTAAGTGGGTTTCGCCTATCCAATGCGTGCCGAAGAAATCTGGAGTGACAGTTGTGGAGAACGCAGAGAATGAGCTAGTGCCCACTCGAATCCAAACCGGTTGGCGCGTGTGCACGGATTATAGGAAGATAAACGCCACCACGAGGAAGGACCACTTCCCATTGCCGTTCCTAGATCAAATGTTGGAAAGGTTAGCGGGTCATTCATTTTATTGTTTTCTTGATGGATATTCTGGTTATAATCAAATTGTTATTGCCCCGGATGATCAAGAAAAGACTACTTTTACATGCCCCTTTGGTACATTTGCTTATCGTCGCATGCCATTTGGTTTATGTAATGCACCTGCTACATTTCAAAGATGCATGATGAGCATATTTTCTGATTATGTCGAGAAAATCATTGAGGTTTTTATGGATGATTTCAGTGTGTTTGGTAATTCATTTGATGGTTGTTTGAGTAATCTTAGTTTGATTTTGAACCGTTGTGTTGAAACAAATCTTGTGCTTAATTGGGAAAAATGTCACTTCATGGTTAAACAAGGTATTGTTTTAGGACATATTATTTCTGAAAAAGGCATTGAAGTAGATAAATCTAAGGTAGACCTTGTTCGTCACTTACCCGCTCCAACTTCGGTTAGAGAGGTTCGTTCGTTTCTTGGTCATGCAGGTTTTTATAGGCGGTTCATTAAGGATTTCTCAAAGATTGCACAGCCACTCTGCCGACTGCTGCAAAAGGAGGTGGCGTTTGAGTTTGATGATGCATGCTCCACGGCATTCAAGCACCTCAAGGAGGCTCTCACTTCGGCTCCCATTATCACACCTCCAGATTGGAGCCTTCCATTCGAGTTGATGTGCGATGCTTCGGACTATGCGATTGGTGCTGTTTTAGGGCAGCGAAAGGACAAACAACCTCATGTTATTTATTATGCGTCTAGAACATTAAATGATGCTCAATTAAATTACTCAACCACTGAAAAAGAATTACTTGCTGTGGTATTTGCATTAGATAAGTTTCGGTCATACTTACTTGGGACCAAAGTTATTATTTTTACTGATCATGCAGCTCTCAAGTATTTGTTCACGAAGAAGGAGGCCAAACCTAGACTAATTCGATGGCTTTTGCTCTTACAAGAGTTTGACATTGAGATTCGGGATAAGAAGGGCGTGGAGAATGTGGTGGCTGACCACCTAAGCCGAATGGTGCATAATGAGGAGCCCCTACCCATTGCAGAGACATTCCCCGATGAACAATTGATGTCCATAAAGGTTAGTGAGCCTTGGTATGCCGATATAGTTAATTTTTTGGTGGCAAAACGTATTCCAAGTGAGTTCAATAGGCATCAACGTGACAAACTTAGGCATGATGCACGGTTTTATGTGTGGGATGATCCATACTTATGGAAATTTTGTCCCGATCAGATTATACGTCGTTGTGTGCATGATTCTGAATGTCATTCAATCTTGAGTTTTTGTCATACATATGCATGTGGAGGGCACTTTGGCACACAACGCACGGCCCTCAAAGTGTTACAATGTGGATTTTATTGGCCTAGTATTTTCAAGGATGCTAGAACGTTTTGCTTAACATGTGATAAATGCCAAAGAATGGGTGGCATTAGTGCAAAGGACCAAATGCCGCAGGTTTCTATCCTAAATGTTGAAATTTTTGATGTTTGGGGTATTGATTTTATGGGTCCCTTCCCTTCATCGTATGGGTTCATGTATATTTTGCTTGCAGTTGATTATGTGTCAAAATGGGTGGAAGCCAAGGCCACCCGGACTAATGATTCTAAAGTGGTTGCAGAGTTTATTAGAACTAACATTTTTGCAAGGTTTGGAATGCCACGAGTGATCATTAGTGATGGAGGGTCACACTTCTGCAATCGGACCATTGAAGCATTATTGAGGAAATACCATGTCACCCATAAGGTTTCTACACCTTACCATCCTCAAACGAATGGCCAAGCCGAGGTTTCCAACCGAGAGATCAAGCAAATACTCGAGAAGACTGTTGGGCCAACAAGGAAGGATTGGAGCTTACGGTTAGATGATGCACTTTGGGCGTATCGTACGGCGTACAAAACTCCCATTGGGATGTCACCCTTTCGACTTGTCTATGGCAAAGCGTGCCATCTTCCCGTTGAATTGGAGCACAAAGCACTTTGGGCCATCAAGAAGTTTAACATGAACCTCGATGAAGCAGGAAGTCAAAGGAGATGGCAATTAAATGAGCTTGATGAGATAAGGCACGAGGCGTATGATAATGCAAGCATTTACAAGCAAAAGACCAAAGCTTTCCATGACAACATGATCCGTGGGAAATCATTCTCAATTGGGCAGAAAGTGCTATTGTTCAATTCCCGTTTACGTTTGTTTCCTGGTAAGTTACGTTCTAAGTGGATTGGACCATTTGTTATTACTAATGTTTTTGTTCATGGTGCAGTCCAAATTCAAAGCTTGAAAACGGGACATGAATTCAAGGTGAACGGGCATTGTTTGAAGCCCTATTATGACACCTTTGTGGAGCATGCCGTGGATGACATACCCTTGGAAGCCGTGGGCCCTAGTAAGGAGTGAAGAAGGTTTCGTCCGGCTGGAAGACGTTAAAGCAAGCGCTTCGTGGGAGGCAACCCATGCAATCAACAAAGGAAGAACTTGGGAATCGCGCCACACTCAGATTTGCGTCCCTAAACCCTTTCCTTTGTTGCTTACTTTATGCTTTGTGTAATGTTTTTAATTGTGTCTAAAACATTGAGGACAATGTTTAGTTTAAGTGTGGGGGGGTAACATTCTGTTTTGATATAGTTTTGCATGAAATTCGTAGGGTTTTACCACCTAGCATGTCTAAACTTGTTTCCCACTGTTTTTAAGTGTTTTTAAGCTATTTTAGAGTGTTTTAGTGTGTGTTGACTTAAAAATCCGAAAATACCATAAAAATTTGAAAAATTGTTTTGAAAAACCCAAAAAGAGTTGTTTTTGTGTGTTTGTTTGTGTCGTAGGTCACCTTCCAACGCAATGATGAGGATTTGGTTTTTAATTGCATGATGGTTAAAGAAAGTTACAAACATAGATGGACGTTTGATATACTCTTTGGTTTATGCTTGGTTGTAGTTATAGTTTACGAATTCACATGTAATCACAAAAGAAAAAAAAATCAGTTTTTGTAACATGCTTGAAGGAAGGAACTTAAACAAACGCTACATCCCTGTGAGACTTGAGCCTAAACGTTATTTGGAGAGTTATAATCTTTGCATCATTGTTTTCTAAGTCGTTGCATGATCTCATTATTCATTGCTTGGTTACTACTTAGAAGGCGTTTCATCACTTAGTTCCAAATGCTAGAACTCATGCCCATTTCATTCAAAGCATGTCATTGATTTGCATACCACATATTCAAGATGAAGTTGTGTAGTGACCACCACCATAGCCAAATTGCCATATTTCCCTTTTCATTTGTTTTGTAGGATTTAACCCTGTTGAGCCTTGTTTAGCCTACTTTCTTTGTTAACCCGCATTATCCTCACCTAGCCTAGATTAGGACCATCCTTACCCTTGTTCTTGAAGCATAGTAAGCAATGAATTCCTTTTGATTAATGTGTTGCAGGAAATAAGTGTGGGGGAAAGAGTATTTATGTGAGTTTTTGTGCCATAGGCACGGTTAGAAAAAAAAAAAGAAGAAAAGAAAAAAAAGAAAAAAAAAAAAAAAAAAAAAAAAAAAATGAAAAAAAAAAGTGAAAAAGAGTTCCAAAGTATTGTTTGTTGAAGTAAGGGCCCAAAACAATGAATTAGGCCCTAAGAGTTGTTTGAATCTTCCCCACTTGTCTAAAAGTTGATTTCTGCATTCTAAGGGAATTCTAGGTCTTAATTTCATTACTTTACTTACTATTGCTTAAAGAACTTTTGTGTATCCCTACCTTTCCTTGTGAGCCAATACCCCAAGCCCCGTTACAATCCTTGACTTCTATCTTGAGTGGTGTGCATTTCAATTGTGGAGTTTGAATTTGGTATGAGCATATGGTGTCACTGGTTCTCGCATCTAAGTAGTAGCATTCCATTCAGGAGATCATATCTAAACACGTGTAATTACTCCAGAAATTGCTTTCTTTGTTATAACGTATGTGAGTACTAGTCTTTCATGTTTACATCAATCTGCTCACATATAACTAGTGTAGGGTGTGTACTTAGAAAATCTGAGTGAAAATTGAGTGCATAACTAGTGAGTAATTGAGGGAATTCTCTAAGGCATGTTACTACATTCAAAATGTGTTTTAATTGATTAAATGCGAACTAGTGAATGGTGACTATGATTAAGTATGTGCTCGAGGGGAAGGAGGACTAAAAGCTATGTGAGTAATGATCTTTGACATGTCATGTTTCATTGGAAATCCCTGAGGCAAACGTTGGAAGGTTTAGGTTATGTTTTGTTTGTTTTGTTTCGTCTTGTTTCCTTTAGTTGTTTTGTTTTGCTCGAGGACTAGCAAAAGTTAAGTGTGGGGGAATTTGATAGGCGCATATTCATGCGACTTAATTAGCTTGTTCTCGTGCATTTATGTTGTGTTTACTTATCTATTTCAGTGTTTAAGGCCACTTTTGTGTATTTTCAGATTATAAGGCCAAAGTGTGCAAGAAGATGCAAATTGGAGTCTTTTGGAGCGAAAGAGGAATGAATGAGTTGAAGACTTGAAGAAACGACGAATTCCTACGCCAACGATGAATTCTTACCAAAACGAAGAATCCTACTCAAACAAGGCTTCCTATTTTAGGAAAGTTGACCCTAAGTTTCCCGTTTTGGTAACCTTTCCTAATCTTAAACGTCCGCATTTTCTAGCCACTTTGAAGTCCTTGTAGGCGCTTTAGGACACAAAACCAAGGCCCTAGCCGCACCCTTTAATCTTTCCCTCTTTAATTTCTGATTTTATTTCCTAATTCTAGAAGCCTTTGAATTTATTTTAGTTAATAAAAATAAACTAGGGTTTAAATTTCTAAAACCCTAGGGTTTCCACCAATTAGCCGCATATATTTTCCCAAAATAAAAAAACCAATCAGCCGAAATTCTTTCCCATTATTCACCCTAGAACCCGTGCATTCCATAACCTAATATTCCATTCATTCATTTTTCTTTAATCAGCCACTTTTTCTCCCATTATCAAACAAACAGCCGCAAGACCATTCCACTAACCCTAATAGAATAATCAGCCATTCTTGGCCATTATTCATTCCAAAACAGCCGCAGCTTTATGGCACCATATTCCAATCTGCCGCAGCCATCATTCTGTCCCCAAAAACTGTCCAGCCGTGCATTCCTACCCTACTCCATATTCTCCCCTGCAATCCGTGCCTTCCCCATGAATTTCCAGCATTCTCCCTAAGCCGTATCCACCCTAATTCACACACAAAAAAACTGCCGCATCCCACCACCCAAAAACTGAACAGCCGCAGCTTTTCACCACCCATTCCAGCCATTTTTCCAACCTGTCCGCTGCCTTCCCACCCTTGCAGCCACCATTCCACCATTCCACACCATAAACCTCTCTGCCGCAACTAGGAGAAAGGAGAAAGAGGAGCTTGGACGCACCGAAATTCACGTGGATTCATTGGGCGTTCTAGGTGTAATCCATCCTTTGTTCGTTATGTTTAAATTCAATTTTATTTTTCTTTTTGTGAACATGAGAGGCTAAATCCCTATTTAGCTAGGGGGTGATTCGAAACCATGTTTATGCTTGCAATATGAATTGATTACTTTTGGTTGGAATTTCATGAATGTTGGATTCAATTCATTTAACTGTTTGATTGATAACTTGTTTGTGTATGTTTATTGAGAGTGCACGCTTAATGTTCATGCATGAATTTGACGCTAGAATATAAGTGAGTTTCACCTAATAGTTATGAACTTATATTCACAAGTAGTGGAGGTTGCTTATAAACAATCGCGTTAATTGAATTCCTGGCAAGAGTATCATGCTTTTCATAGTTATAAATGCCTTGTCGATGCTTATAATTTCCAAAGAACGTAATGATTCTAACTTGTATCTTTATCATGCTGTTCATATAGAGAACTTGTTAGGAATAATTTGTTTGCGATGCATATTCATCCAATTCAATGATTCTAGGGAAATTTGAAGGTTAATTTAAGCGGACCTAATTAACTTGGAGTGTCGAGTTCCATAATTTATCGAAAGACCAACTAAAAGTCATTTTGTATGCAAGTGTGACATGTGTGGAGAAGAACCTTCTAGCTAGCATTCATCCATATTTTCATCACATTCATATTTACATTCTGCCTTTAAATTACAATCGTTACATTTAGTTTAATTTCGTCAAAACCTCAATCCCCCTTTACTTTAGTGTCCAATTTAGTTAGAAAGTGTCTTAGTTTGTGTTTATAAGTGTTTTGTATTCTTTGAGTCTTTTGATTTGTTTTAGTATTTTATTGTTTAGTTTTACATTCTTTGAGTCTAGTTTAGTGTTTTTAACGTTTGTTTTACATTTTTGAGTCAGTTTCCAAGTGATTTAGTAATCCCTCCTAATCCCCGGTCTAGAACGATCCCTACTTGCATCTTTACTACAATTGTCACAAGAGGGTTTTAATTTGTGTGCTTACTTAGTAGCCATCAGTAAGCCTGTGGAATCACAAAGATCCAAGCCTCACTGCAATCACCACGGAGAAGATGGAACGAACACTCCATAACCAGATTTGCATCTCTAAACTCTTCTCTTTGTTAGATACATTCTGCCATGTTTAGTATGTTTAATTGCTGTTTATATGTTTGCTTGTGTTTAGTGTGGTTTTTAACATTGAGGACAATGTTTGATTTAAGTGTGGGGGAGTTTCTAAAGTGTTTTGATGCAAATTCGTAGGGTTTTATCCACCATAACTTCAAATGTTATTTCTTGCTGTTTTTAAGTGTGTTTAGTGTGTTTTGACTTAAAAATTCGAAAATCACATAAAAATTTGAAAAACATGTTTTGAAAAGCCTAAAAAGAGTGTTTTGAGTCATTTTTGTGTTGTAGGTCACCTTCCAACACAATGATAAGGATTTGGTTTCTAATTGCATGACTGTTAAAAAGAGTTATAAACATGGAGAAAAGTTTGATTTACTCTTGGTATATGCTTGGTTATGGTTATAATGTATGACTTCACATGCAATCATAAAAGAAAAAAATTAGTTATGTAACATGCTTGAAGGAAGGAACTCAAACAAACGCTACAACCCTGAGAGACTTGAGCCTATAACGTTCTTTGGAGAGTATAATCTGTGATTTCTTGTTTTCCAAAGTTGTTGCATGATCTCATTATTCTTTGCTTGGTTACTACTTAGAAGGCGTTTCATCATATAGTTCCAAATGCTAGAACTCATGCCCATTTCATTCAAAGCATGTTATTGATTTGCATAACATATATCAAGATGAAGTTGTGTAGTTGCCACCATAGCCAAATAGCCTCACTTCCCATATTTCGTATATGTTGTAAGTTTTACCCCCGTTGAGCCATGTTAGCCCATGTTCTTTGTTAACCCACTTTATCCTCACCTAACCTAGAATATGACCGTCCTTACCCTTGTTCTTGAAGCCTAGTAAGTGATGCGAATTAAGTAAGCACACAAATTTAAAACCCTCTTGTGACAATTGTAGTAAAGATGCAAGTAGGGATCGTTCTAGACCGGGGATTAGGAGGGATTACTAAATCACTTGGAAACTGACTCAAAAACGTAAAACAAACGTTGAAAACACTAAACTAGACTCAAAGAATGCAAAGCTAAACAATAAAACACTAAAACAAATCAAAAGACTCAAAGAATACAAAACACTTATAAACACAAACTAAGACACTTTCTAACTAAATTGGACACTAAAGTAAAGGGGGATTGAGGTTTTGACGAAATTAAACTAAATGCAACGATTGTAATTTAAAGGCAGAATTTAAATATGAATGTGATGAAATATGGAATGAATGCTAGCTAGAAGGTTCTTCTCCACACATGTCACACTTGCATACACTTTGATTTTCAGTTGGTCTTTCGATGAATTATGAATACTCAACACCCCGGGTTAATTAGGTCCGCTTAAATTAACCGTCAAGTTTTCCTTAATTTAATGAATTGGATGATTGCATACGACAACCCAAAGCATTCCCCACAAGTTCCCTACATGAATTGCATAATAGAGATACAAGCAAGAATCATTAAGCACATTGAAAACTATAAGTATTGACGAGGCATTCGTTACTATGATTGCATGAAACTTATGCCAAGAATTTATTTAACGCGATTGTTTATAAGCAACCTCCACTACTTGTGAAAATAAGTTCATAACTATTAGGTGAAATTCACTTATATTCTAGCGTCATATTCATGCATGAAAATTAAGCGTGCACTCTCAATCAACATACATAAATAAGTTATCGATCAAGCAGTTAAACAAATTGAATCCACAACTTATGAAATTCCAACCAAATATAATCAATTCATATTGCAAGCATAAACATGGTTTCGAATCACCCCCTAGCTAACTAGGGGGATTTAGCCTCTCATATTCACAACAAGAAAAATAAAATTGAATTTAAACATAAAGAACAAAGGATGGATTACACCTAGAACGCCCAACGAATCCACTTGAATTTCTGCGCGTCTAAGTCCTCTTCCTCCTTTCTTCTTGCTGCGGCAGAGAAGGTTTATTGTGTTTTTGGGTGATTTTCTGGTTTAGGAATGGGTTTAGGGAAGTGTGGTGGTGCGGCAATTTTTTTGTGTGTGAATTAGGGTGGATATGGCTTAGGGAGAATGCTGGAAATTCATGGGGAAGGCACGGATTGCAGGGGAGAATATGGAGTAGGGTAGGAATGCACGGCTGGACAGTTTTTGGGGACAGAATGATGGCTGCGGCAGATTGGAATCAGAAAATGTAATGGTGGCTGCGGGATTATATATATTAGGGTTAATGCCATGCACGGATTGATTTCTTTTTGGTTTTCTTAGGGTTAATGGCTGAATAGAAAATATAGGAAAATTGGTTGCATGCGGCTGATTGTGAATGGATGAAAATGTGAAAGAATGGCTGAATAATTAAAATGGAATGAAAATGGGATTTGCGGCTTGTATGGAGAAAAAGGTTAATGGCTTTTTGGAGGTTAGTCACGGCTTTTTGTGAGAAGAATGGTAAAAAAATGGAATGGTGGGATAATAAGGGGAGTGCGGCTAGAATAAATATGGCATGGTTTTAGGTTACGGTTTTAAAATTGAATAGGAGGAAAAAGGGTGACGGCTTAAATGGAAATTATTTTATGGTGGCTAATATGAATAATGGAGCAATGGGAGATGCGGCTAGAATGGTAGAACCTAGGGTTTGAAAAATGTTTTTGTTCCAGAAATTAATCCCTAGCTTATTTTTATTAACTAAAATAAATTCAAAGGCTTCTAGAATTTAGGAAAAATCAGAAATTAAAGGGGGAAGATTAAAATGGTGCGGCTAGGGCCTTGGTTTTGTGTCCTAAAGCGCCTACAAGGACTTCAAAGTGGCTAGAAAATACGGACGTTTAAGATTAGGAAAGATTACCAAAACGGGAAACTTAGGGTCAACTTTCCTAAAATAGGAAGCCTTGTTTGAGTAGGATTCTTCGTTTTGGTAAGAATTCATCGTTGGCGTAGGAATTCGTCGTTTCTTCAAGTCTTCAACTCATTCATTCCTCTTTCGCTCCAAAAGACTCCAATTTGCATCTTCTTACACACTTTGGCCTTATAATCTGAAAATACACAAAAGTGGCCTTAAACACTGAAATAGATAAGTAAACACAACATAAATGCACGAGAACAAGCTAATTAAGTCGCATGAATATGCGCCTATCAGTAAGCAATGAATTCCTTTTGATTAAGGTATTGCAGAAAATAAGTGTGGGGGAAAGAGTGTTTATGTGAGTTGATGTGCCATAGGCACGGCCAAAAAGAAAGAAAGAAAAAAAAAAAAAAAAAAAAAAAGAGTTGAAAAGTATTGTTGGTTGAAGTAAGGGCCCAAAACAATAAATTAGGCCCTAAGAGTTGTTGAATCTCCCCCTTATGTCTAAAAGTTGATTTCTGCATGCCAAGTGAATTCTAAGCCTTAATTTCATTACTTTGCTTGCTATTGTTTAAAGAACTTTTGTTTATCCCTACCTTTCCTTGTGAGCCAATATCCCAAGCCCCGTTACAACCCTTGACTTCTATCTTGAGTGTTGTGCATTTCAATTGTGGAGTTTGAATTTGGTATGAGCATATGGTGTCACTGGTTCTCGCGTCTAAGTAGTAGCATTCCATTCATGAGATCATATCTAAACATGCTTATTAACTCCAGAAATTGCGTTCTTTGTGATACATATATGTGAGTGTTCGTTTTCATGTTTACATCAATCTTCTCACATATGACTAGATTAGGGTGTGTAGTTAGAAAATCTGAGTGAAAATCGAGTGCATATCTTGTAAGGAATTGAGCAAATTCTCTAAGGCATGTTACTACATTCAAAACATGGTTTTAAATGCTTAATTGTGAAATAGTATGTGGTGACTATGATTAAGAATGTACTTAAGTGTGAAGATGACTAAAATCTGTGGGAATGATGATTTTTAACATGTCATGTGCATTGGAAATCCCTAAGACGGTTGTTGGAAGGTTTAGGTTGTGTTTTACTTGTTTAGTGTCGTTTTGTTTGTTTGTTATTATTTTGTTTTGCTCGAGGACTAGCAAAAACTAAGTGTGGGGGAATTTGATAGGAGCATATTTAGGCGACTTACTTAGCTTGTTTTCGTGCATCTATGTTGTTAATTCATAGTTGTTTTAGTAGTTTAAGCCATTTTCGTGTGTTTTTAGGTTCATATGGCTAAGGAAGCAAAAAGATGCATTTTGGAGCATTTTGGAGCAAAATTGGGCTTGGAATGGATAGCATATTTTTGGAGCCAAAGTGTTGGACGAATTTGAAAGCCTTGTATGCACTTTGGACATAAAACAAAGGGCCTAGCCCAATCAAACAATCCTTTGAGCCATGCAAAACCTCTAACCCAATCAACAAGCCTTAGCCACATGCATTCACATGCATCACAACCCCAAAACCATCAAGAAACACCCATTCACACACACATGCACTCACATGCATTCACATGCATTTCCACCTTCCTACTTCATCATTTCACCACATTCTCCCTCTTTAACTCACATGCACCCAAACAAAGCCAACCTAGCTAACCCTACATGCATTATTTATTCACTCTTCATCATTGCATTCATCACCAAAGAACTCCCCATCATTGCCATACATTCCCCCTAATTCCATCCATCTTCCACACCTTTCCAACCTAGCCACATCCTTTAATCATCCCCCCTTTAAATTATGATTTTATTTCCTAACCCTATATGCATTATTTATTAACTTTTCATCATGCATCCACATTCATTCCAACACAAAACACACACATGCACTTATTCTTTCATCATTGCACCACCAATTCACCCACATGCATTTCCAACCATTCACACCCCTTTAATCATTCTCCTAGCTATCATTCACATGCTCTCCCATCCATTCTCTCCCTATATGTTCCCTCCACTACTCCTATAAATACCCTTGCATTCATTCATTCATTCATCATCTCATTTCATACACAACACACCACAAACACTTCCATCTTCTCCCTAGCCGTGAGTTTTTCTTCCATTTTTCCTCCATTTCTTCCATTTCCATAATCCCCCAATCCATTCAACACACCTACAACATCCCTTAGTTCTTGTGCCACAATAAAGAGGAAGATAAGAGGGCCTAAACGTTCATACAATTCACGTTTGAGTTGTTGGAATGTTTACGCGTTTCTTTGATTTCAAAGTTTAAATTCAATTCTCTTTGTTTTGTAATATGAGGAATGGAAGATAAGAGGGCCTAAACGTTCATACAATTCACGTTTGAGTTGTTGGAATGTTTAGGTGTTTCTTTGATTTCAAAGTTATGAGGAACTAAACCCTTTTTAGCTAGGGGTGATTTCAATACCATGATTATTTATGTAATATGAATTGATGAATTCCGGTTATGAACTCTTGATTCGTGAATGCAATTGGCTTAACTATTTGATGATTAACTTATTTGTGTTTGTTGATTGAGGGTCGACACTTAATTAGCATGCATGAATATGTGGCTAAAGTTTAAGAAGGTTTCACATAATCGTTACTAACTTATACTTGAAAGTAGTGAAGGTCGCTTGTCACGATCGCGTTAAGTTTAATTCTTAGCATGAGTAACATGATGTCATAGTTGCAAGTGCTTTGTCAATGCTTATGGTTTTCATTATTCTTAATGATCTTCGATTGTATCTCTATTATGATGACATGTAGGGAACTTTTGAGAATGTTTTGGGTTGTCGAATGATGCCATCCAATCCAATAATATAAGGAAAATCTGAGGGTTAACTAGTGATGTCACGGTTAATTTGGGGCATTGTCGTTCATAATTCAATGAAGGAATAACTGGAAATTGATTCATATGCATAAATATCATGTGTGGAGAAAGAACCTTTAGCTAATTCACCAACCATCTTATTTCATCAATTACATTCTTGTTTCGTTATTTCAATTTTCATCAAACCTCAATCCCCCTTTTGCTTTAATGTGCAATATAGTTAGAAATCAATTTAGTTTGTGTTTTTAAAGCATTTTGATTCTTTTGGTTTGTCTTAGTGTTTTAACGTTTAGTTTCACATTCTTTGAGTCTAGTTTAACGTTTTATATTGTTTTTACGTTTTAGTTTAAATTCGTCCAAATCCAATTCCCCCCTATTTCGTTGAAGTCTTAGTCTTCATCTTTCTTATTTTTAGTTTTGCTTTCTTCGAGCATTAAATAGTGTTTTATATTGTGTTTTTATGTTTTTAAGTCAATTTAGAAGGTTTTAGCAAGCCCTCCTAATCCCCGGTCTAGAACGATCCCTCACTTATTCATTCTATTACAATTGTCAAACGAGGGTTTAATTTGAGTGTCAAGTAATTCTCGCATCAATGAACACTTTCTTCAAGGGCCGTCGGGGCTTGATCTTGAAGAATGGTTGTGTGGATTTCTTCAAGGGCTTTTGGGCTTGATCTTGAAGGTTGATGGATGAGCGGATCTTCAAGAGCTTTTGGGCTTGATCTTGAAGAACGGTTGGATGTGTGGATTTGTTGATGTTGTTGATCCAAAGGGCCGTTGGGGCTTGATCTTAGGATGAATGATGAACACTTTCTTCAAGGGCCGTCGGGGCTTGATCTTGAAGAATGGTTGTGTGGATTTCTTCAAGGGCTTTTGGGCTTGATCTTGAAGGTTGATGGATGAGCGGATCTTCAAGGGCTTTTGGGCTTAATCTTGAAGAACGATTGGATGTGTGGATTTGTTTGTGCTGTTGATCCAAAGGGCCGTTGGGGCTTGATCTTAGGATGAACGATGAACACTTTCTTCAAGGGCCGTCGGGGCTTGATCTTGAAGGAGGATTTGACGAAGAACGAAGAGTGCTTTCTTGATCCTTCGGGATTTTCTTGAGAGCTTTAGAACTTTAAGGCTTCAAGGTTTTGGTGTGTGTAGGGAGTATTCTCTTCCATTTTGGGAGTAGAGAAATGTATTGGTGAATTGGTGTTTTGGTGTGTGGGTTTGTTGAGGTTGTTGATCCAAAGGGCCATTGGGGCTCGATCTTAGGATGAACGGATGATGAACAATGAACACTTTCTTCAAGGGCCGTCGGGGCTTGATCTTGAGTTGGTGGAAGTTCTTCAAGGGCCGTTGGGGCTTGATCTTGAAGGAGGATTTGACGAAGAACGAAGAGTGCTTTCTTGATCCTTCGGGATTTTCTTGAGAGCTTTAGAACTTTAAGGCTTCAAGGTTTTGGTGTGTGTAGAGAAATGTATTTGTGAATTGGTGTTTTTCCCTCTTGATGGAGAAGCCTATTTATAGGCTTTGAGAGTGAATCGCCACCACAAAATTTTCACCACCCAAGCACTATTACCTAATTTTCCCACTTAATGCAATATTGAAATTGAAGTGGTCTAACAAATGGCCTAATTTTCCACTTAATGCAATATTGAAATTGAAGTGGTCTTCTTTATGGCCTAATTTCCCACTTAATACAATATTGAAATTGAATATTGAAATTGAAGTGGTCTAACAAATGGCCTAACTTTCCACTTAATGCAATATTGAAATTGAAGTGGTCTTATTTATGGCCTAATTTCCCACTTAATACAATTTTAAACTTGAAATGTGCTTGCTTTGTCATTGCCCAAATGAGAAAAACTTGCTTTGATCCGTAATGGATTGAAATGTGCTTACCTTGTCATTGCCCAAATTGAGAAGAAAAACTTGTTTAATCATCCAAGGGTATTTCTTCCTATTTTGTTGAGTCACATGCAATGTGTACAATTTGTACGACACGTGGCGTATGCCATGTATGACACGTCAAAACTTTAATACGTTGGTGAACATTTGTTTCACCGAAATTTCGATGTCTACAATGTTCACTAGTTATTATGCACATATGTTGTGCCCCCAAATTTAGTGAGTATGACCACAACCTAGTTGGCCTCGGCGAAAAAAAATATTAAGAAAAAGCCTAGAGGATGTTAAGGATCATGTGTGTCCATGAAATAACGACAACGAGTATCATGTTTTCCACGTGCACTATTAAACAATGATTGATATAGGTAACAAGACTTCTCAAATTGTCACTCTAACCTTACATATGTAACAATTATGTGGGCATAGTGAGGATGAGATGAAATTGGTGGTGGATTCGATTTAGATGTTGTTAGTCGGTATGATAGTGCACCATGTGTGCATAGTGAGAAGGGGACAGAGAATGCATGTGGGAGAAAATGAGAAAAGAGAGAGAGAGAGAGAGAGTAGAGAGAGAGAGAAATCAGAAAATGAGAGGAAATAACCCATTTATATGTGGGTATTTTAGTAATTTCGGTTTTATGCATGGTGTGCATGGCTTGTGCATGGCTGATTTGTCCTATTTGTGTCCCAAGATTAAGAAATTGTTTAATTTTGGGGTATTTCCCTACGTTTAATCTTTTAGGGTGGTCGACCTAGGCGTAACTAGTGAGGAATGCAACATCAAAATCTTTTTCGAGTAACCTCTCATGATCTTCCTGAAGCACATATATCTCAAAAGTATGCTTGTTAGTAAGTTGCTGAAGGTCCACGATGCGCTTGTTATCCCTCTGATCCACCTCTTGGAGAAGATGCTCGATCTTCTTTCAAAGAGTTTCCCACTCCTTTGCCCAAGTACTCTACTCCTAGCTAACACATGCTCCGACTCTCCTTTAAAAACAACGAGAGCCTGGTTCGCCTCTGCCTGCCTGCCTCTCCAACCTCAGCTCGTCTTTAACCTTCTCAAATCCTTCCCGGTAGTCTTTGGCCTTTATATTCTCAACATTAGTTAAGTTAATATACCGAGTTCTTTCTGCCTTGTGAGCAACATCCGAAGCTTGATGCCTGGCATGCATGCTCTTAAGCTCTTTTGATTAAGATTTGTAATCTCTGTTATGCTTTTATCTTTGCAGTTGTTTCAATTCCCATAAACCGTTCGAGCTCTTGAATGTCTCACTTGTCGGGACAAGGCAACCTCCGTCCACACATTAGCCTAATAAATAAGAAACGTAAGGGGAAATTGATGCACATCAACAAAAAGAAATGGAGGAATGAAATTTAGGTACCTCATAACGTCTTTCATAGCATTGCATCATGACATCTTCAAGAAAAGTGCAAGCTCCCTTGAAATAGACTAGAGCAATTGTAGCTCCAATGAGCGCTTAAGGATAGTCAATGTTTTGAAGATCATTTGCATCGGAGGAAAGGGCAATTCGATCAACCAAAGGCGGATCACAAAAGGAGGACGAGTTGTTCCCTTAGACCTTGTTGGGACGATCGACAGAAGGCTATCATGATAAGAAAGGCCACCTATAGGCATTTTCAATAGAGGAGTGGAAGTTGATGTTAAGGCAATGCAAGGAGCATCGACTTTACTCAGTATGAGAGGAGAACTTGATAAAAGAACCAAATAAGGAAAGTGGGGTGATGTGAAAATTAACTTGACACACAAATTAAACCCTATTTGTGACAATTGTAGTATATATGCAAGTAAGGATCGTTCTAACTGGGGATTAACTAGGGATGCTAATCAACTCAAATAGGACTCTAAAACACTAAACTAAACTTAAAAACGCTTAACTAGACCTATATGACTCAAAACAAATTTAAAAGATTCAAAACAGCACAAACCAATCAAATAGACTCAAACTAGACTCTAAAGGGTGATTTGGACGAAATTTAACTAACTTAGACTCAAAACACTAATTTGGACAGATTCAAACACTTTTCTAACTAATCTAACACACTTAATAAGAGGGGCAATTGATTTGGACGAAATTAATTAAATTGGACAGATTGTAAACTAAATAGATTAGGCACTAAATTAGGTGAATTGGATGGGAAAAAGGCTAGTTAGAGGGTCCTTCTCCACACATGCACATATGTAACACAAATTGATTTCCAGATTTTATCCCTTTAAACCATGAATGACAATGCCCCAAATTAATTGTGAAAAGCACAAATTAACTTTCAGATTTTCCTAGTTTCATTGAATTGGATGGAAAACGCATCGACAATCAAATTATTCTTATCAAATTCCCTACATGAACTGCATAATAGAGATAAAATCAAAGATCATTAAGCTTTTTGAAAACCCTAAGCATGGACTAGGCATTCATAACTATGAATTGCATGATACTCTTACCTAGAATTTACTTAATACAATCATGACTAGTGATTTTCACTACTTGTGAATATAAGTTCATAACGATTAGGTGAAATTCCCTTATATCCTAGCATCAAATTCATGTATGAAAACTAAGTATGCATCCTTAATCAACACACAAGAACAAGTTCTCAATAAATCAATTAAGTAAATCACATTCACAATTCAAGAAACAAAATCTGGAGGAAATCAATTCATATAAAACATATGCTCATGGCTTTGAATTCACCTCTAACTAAGAAAAACTTAGTTACACATGTTCATAACAATTGAAAAGCAAATTAAAATAAACATGGAAACGAAATGAGGGAAGAAAGAACTCCCAAAGTCTCCAATGGATATAGATTCTTGCGGCACAAGGGTCTCCTTCTCCTATGGAAGCCATGGCACTCTTTCTTCTCCCTAGGATTTGCGGCACAAGGTTGTATTTTCTGAATGGATGGTGTGTGTGTGAATGAATGAACGAATTGAATGATGAATGGCTGCCTAGGCTGTGTAGGGGGTGCGGCACCTTAAGTTATATATATATATATATATATATATATATATATATAGCATGGCAAAAACCCTAGGAATCAGAATTAGGGTTAAACCTAGCAGATACAAGTGATTAGGGCCCCTAGGGTGCGGCACATTGCTTGGAATTTAAGTCTTAGCCTAATTGATTTTTGATATGGACTTATAGAATCCAAATCCAAGAGGAAAAGGGCCAATTTAAATCAGAATCCCATCAGAAAAAGGTTTAGGAAATTTGTCCAAAATTGGGCCTTCTATAAACTAAGTGTTTTGTGGCTGATTTTGGATGTTCTAGAAGGCATAAAAAAGGGAAAGGTGTGGCACCCTTTTAGGGTCAGATAAGGCTTCTAGAAATTAGGTTTTTAGGTTCACTTGTAGCTAGGATTAAGGTGGAACAAGATTAGGTTAGGATAAGATAGGATAAGGTTTGGATAAGATAAGGTTGTTAGGATAAGTTTCCATATTTCTTGCTCTTTTCTTATTTCTTTGTCTTGAACTTTCCTTTTCTGATTTGTAGCATGTTCCTAGCCTCTTTTCACTCCAAGTTCGTCCATCCACCTTGCTCCATATACAAGCTATCCATAATAAGCCCAAAACTGTTGTAAAAGGCTCAAAATTGCCTTTTCTTGCCAACTTTGTCATTGGGACCTACAAACAAACGAAAATAGCTTAAAACACTATAATAAGTAGTAATTAGCTAACTAAATGCAAGGAAACAACATAACTAAGTAGCATAAATATGCTCCTATCATGGGGTTCGAGCTCCGACGATTGAGGCAACACCATAGGTAAAGGTAGAGGAGATGAAGAGAGCGGCTCATCCACTGTGGATAGTGGGGTACGTGCACTAAAAGTTGATGTTGCCAAAGTAGTGACGCGCCTCTTTCTTCTAAAGGGGGTCTCATCCTATTCTCCAAACTTTCAGATTGGGTGTCCCTAATCAATAATTGAGGCGAAGGGTTGGCAACCAATGAATGAGAAGGACAATTGTCAAGGTGCTTTCATTTCTTTGGAATAGATGACCAATTTAGAGGAACGAGTCTTTTTATGGTCACTACGTGCAACAACCCATTCCGGCTCCTTTATAGTTAATTTCGAATAGTGGAAGACGTCTATGTTTATCCCACAATTAGTGAAGCGCTCAAGCAAAATGAGCCACTTCTAGTTGCGGTAAACTTCCAGAATCTACATTGCTTGACGAATCAGGTCTGAACAACATACCCCGAGGCCAGACAAGTCATTTTTAAAATTTAGGTTAGTTGGAGGAGGGGATCGGATTAGGAGTGCGGTAATGTCTCCTTCCCAGGCTCTATCGACAACTAGTATATCATTGTACCAATCGTTGTCGTGGCAAAGAATGTCCTAGATGTGTGTCTCCTATGTGAAACTAGCTCTGGCCACAAAATAGTAATGGCCATCCAGACTCGATCTGATAATGTGCAACATTCTAAACTTGGGTATATCTAATTCACCCCCAAGGCATTGATTCAATAACTCGAAGCAAGTAAAAAGCCTAAAGTTGGCAAGAGAAAGCTATAAATGGCGATGTCATGGGCAAAACAAAATGCCTTTCAAAAAAGCATAGTGGAGAAAATGAAGACCTAGGTTTAAGAGTTAAGGTAAATCCTAGTACAAGGACAACAAGAATCTGACAACGGTGGTAAATCGGTGTAGATATCATGGCTGGGTTCCCACTAGACGTTGCAATCATTTCTCATGCGCAAGCATCAGACACAACACTTCATCATTACGAACTTTCTGGCACAACATGTGAGATCCCAAGAATTTATTATCGAAGAAAAGAAATATTTGGGAAAATAGTAGACGTCATTATGAGTTCGTGGCATCTTTCAGATTATCTTCGAAACTTATATGAATGCTTATAGTAATTTACATATTGTACCAATGAGTAAGTGTCACGTGGCAGTCAATGAGTGGCTATCTTGCCACTAGGCAGTAGCTAGAGTTAGACAGCAACAGACTGATCTGATTATGTTAGTGGCAATTTAACCACATGGCAAGTTGCGGAAAAATGAGTTTTGATATATTTCCAATGATGATTCGTGTTTACAACAAGAGCACAATATAAAGCAGCAAACAAAACACAAGGGAGAAGGGACATGCCACCTTCTCCTTGATTTAAGGACTAAACAAATGGATTTTGACTGATTACAAGGCACTCCTTGATTTAAGGAGATTTACATCAAAAAGTCACCTAAAAACCCTAGTTTCTAGAAGTAGTAGCATGTTGCTGCAGGCAGTATGATGCTCGCAGGGAGACTGCAGGAAGGAGCAGGGATAAGACTTGTTGTTACTAAAAGCTAGGGTGGTTGCAGGTTTCCCTTGCTGTGGCTTTTCGTTCAAGACTCCCCCTCAAGCTAGATTCATAAGATTAATGGAGCCAAGCTTGGCCAGAAGGTGCTGAAAATGTGTAGCTAGCAATGCCTTGGTAAATAAATCAACCAATTGATCATGGCTACTAGTAAAGAGAGTTTGAATAACTTTAGACTGAACTTGAGCTCGCACATAATGGCAATTGACCTCGATATGCTTGGTATGTTCATGGAAGAGAGGATTGGATGCAATGTGCATCGCAGCTTGGTTGTCGCACATGAGGGGCATCGGTGCATTGCTAGGGAACCCCAAATCAAAAAGAAGACTCTTGAGCCATATAAGTTCACACGCAGTGGAAGCGATTGCTCGATATTTCACCTCAACACTAGAGCGAGCAATGTTTTTTGCTTTTCCAAGTGACCAAATTACCACCACCAAAGTACAATAACCCGTGGTTGACTTTCGATCGAGAGCATTGCCCGCCCAATCTGCGTCTGTATAGCCTTGTATTTGGGTTGAACCATTATTTCTCATGAGAATACCACACCCAATGGACCCTTTGAGATACCGTTGTATCCTCTTAACAACATGAAGATGTGTAACAGTAAGAGCATGCATAAACTAGCTAACAAGACTCACGACATAAGTAATATTGGGCCGTGTAATAGTAAGATAAATGAGTTTACCAACTAATTGTTGATAGTAACTTATGTGAGTGAGAAGTTCCCCAGTCGTGTCCAACTTGAGCTTAAAATCCAAGGGAGTAGTGACTGGTTTACAATCGAGCATATCGACCTCTTGAAGAAGGTCCAACATGTCCTTTCTTTGGTTAAAAAATAGTCCATTATGGGAAGTTGCCATCTCAATGCCAAGAAAGTCATTTAGCTTACCAAGATCTTTGATAGCAAACTTCTGATGAAGAGACCGTTTGAGGGACACAATCTCGTCCATATTGTCACCAGTTATGATAAGATCATCGACGTAAATTAACACCACCAATTTACCTAATGAACCTATGTGAATAAATAAGGATGAATCTGCATCACCCCTGGAGAATCCAACTTCTTCCAAAACCGATCTTAACTTAGCGTACCATGCTCAAGGAGACTATTAAATGGCTTTGTGGAGTTTACAAACAAGGCCATTTTGGGAGGCTTATGAATGTCCAGGAGGTAGTTGCATATATACTTGTTCTTCAAGTTCCCCACGCAAGAATGCATTTTTCATGTCCATTTGGAATAAGAACTGACCTTGGTTGATTACCACATAAAGAAGAACCCGAACTGTATTCATCTTGGCCACAGGCGCAAAGTCTCCTTATAGTCCACCCCATACGTTTGAGTAAAGCCTAGCCAATGGTGCTTTATAACGCTTAATAGAGCCATCAGAATGGAATTTGATCTTGTAGACCCACCTATTGCCCACGACTTTCTTGCCACAAGGGTGGTGGATGATACTCCAAGTGTGGTTGTCGTTAAGGGCTCACAATTCCTCGTCCATAGCTTGTCTCCATTGGTTATGAAGGTTATGCTTTCTGAAATGTATTGGGTTCATGGTGGTTCGAGATAGCACTGAGAAAAGTTGCATGGTAAGGTAAATTGAGATGATGTGCAAGAGCGATTGGATTTCGTGCTGCATAGCTAACATAATCCAGCAGTTTGGGTAGAGGTTGGCGTGTTCTTAGAGGATTTCTTCTAACTGGAAGTAGGTCAACCTCTTGACGGCTGGGAGATGTTGTTATGGCCTCGCTATGGGACTGTGGCACATGGCAGGGACTTGAAGAATCAGGAGAATGAGAGGCATCAAAAGCAGGAGCATGAGCGACATCAACTTGAAGATAGTCCAAGTTAATATCCCCATTAGGATTAGGCAGCATAATCAAATCCTCTCAAGTCTTCTCCTTACTTGAATATGTAGTTCTTTTATGAAAATAAGGAATGGACTCCTTAAATTTTACATCTTGAGATACCACAATCTTGTTAGTAATAGGATTAAAGCATTTATACCCTTTCTGAGTTAAAAAGTAGCCCAAAAACACACACTTAATAGATCAGGGATCCAACTTATCATGATGAGATGCTTGAACATGCACAAAACATGTACATCCAAACACTTTTAAAAGTGACAAATCTATGGGCCAATTTTTAAGAACTTCATAGGGTAATTTAAACCCCAAAATTGGACTTGGAAGCCTGTTTATCAAATATGTGGTAGTGAGCCTTGTGACTAGAACTTCTTAGGAATGTTCATGTGAAGCATCAGAGAAGGTGTCTTCTCTAGGAGGTCTCTATTTTTCCTATCGGCCACCCCATTTTTTTGGGGCGTCCCAACACAACTTGTTTGATGAAATATGTCGTGCATGCTCAAATATTGTGTCATGTTGTTAGACATGTATTCAGTGCCATTATCCGATCTTAATGTTTGAAGGTTGGACTCAAAATGAGTAGTAACAAGGTTGTGAAAGTCTTTGAACATAGTAAGTACTTCACTTTTGAATTTCAAGAGATATAACCAAGTGATTCTTGTGAAACCATCAACAAATGTTACAACATATATGTAGCCATCAAATGATTCATTAATTGGACCCTAAATGTCCGAGTGTACAATTTCAAAAGGCTTACTAGCTCTAGACAAGGAAAAATTAAAAGGTAGTCTACCGAATTTGGAGAAATTACAAGTGTCACACTTGATAAGAGTTTGACACATTGTAGGAAATAACTTAGACAAAATAGGTGTGGACAAATGTGCTAGACGTTGGTGCTATAAATGTGGATCTTGGGGCTGTTTTGAACTTGAGGCTGCACTAACTTGAAGGCCTTTGGACAGCGAGCCATTTCTTGGCAAATAGTAGAGACCATTGAGAAAGAAACCTTCACCAATCGTCTTTTCGGTGACTAGGTCTTGAAAAATCACATTTTTTTATGAGAAAATTGAAAGACAGTTTAAAGTTTTGGTAATTTTTCCAATGGAAAGAAGTTGAAAAGGGAAGGTAGGGACATATAGGGCATTGGACTCAACTTGGTTCAAAATTAACCTAATTTTTCCTCTACCCATAATGGAGACACCTTTTCCGTTAGCAACAGACACTTGAGATGACATATTTTGAAATTCATGCAAGTTGGTTCTTTGGTTTGTCAAGTGATCAATGGCACCCAAATCAATGATCCAACAATCATGCACACAACTATTATTTAGAGCAGTAGAAAAAGCATGGAAAATACCTAGGACAGCTTCATGTGGTACACCTTTAGCCTCTGCTAAAAACCACACAAACCTGCCAAGCATCTCAAAAGGGTTCTCAGATTCAGTCACCATTGCCTTTTCAACCTTTCCATTCCCTTTCTTGTGTTGAAGAAATGAAGAAAATTCATTTATTAAAGCAGTAAGACTTGAAGTAAAATCCAACAGCCCATCAGTAGTGACATGATTTGAAGTAAACTCTACGAGGTTTGCCATATGACTGACTTTGTATGGTGAACTTACAGCAACCTTGTATGGTCCCTTGATGTCCTTGTTGAACTTTGGTTTTAGCTTGGGATGAAGTATCCAACACCGATCCTTGGTGTGACCAATCCCACGATAGCCAATTCCAAAACAATGATCACACTTCAAGTTGGGGTGCTTACCTTTGTAAACCTTCACCTTAGGTGACTAGTAATTTGAGCCATACACTAGAGATTCTTGCTCGACAACTTTGGTGTCCAATCCCATGACATATCTTCTGACCTCTTCACGTTGAATGTTGGCACACACGCTCGAGAAAGATGGAAGCTTTGAAGTCATCAAAATGTGACTTCTCAAGTCTTCATACTCCGAGCTCAGGCTTGGTAATAGTTGAAATTTTTTATCATCCTCGGCTCTTTTTAACAACATGGTCGCATCTGTGGTGTGAGGTCGATAGACATCTAGCTCATTCCACATAGTGGTAAGGTTGCCAAGATGTTGCACGAAGGACTTGTTTTCTTGTTGAAGAGTTGCAACGTCTCTCTTGAGTTGAAAGACACGGGCCGAGTTGTTTTGATTTCCATACATTTTCTTCACTTAGTCCTATAGATGTTGTGAGGAATTAGAATAGCTGAAAATTTCAACAATTTTCCTCTCCATAGAATTTAGCAACCATGACATAACTAATTGGTCTTTGCACAACCATGCTTCATAATTTGGAGCCAAAATTTCTGGTGCTTGAATGACCCCATTGATGAAGCTGAGCTTGGCCCTTCCACCAAGAGCCAAGGTAACTGCTCTTGACCAAGGAAGATAATTAAACTGATTCAACAAAACTAAACTGAGCCTTTGATTTGGGTTGATATCAACCTCAGAGAAACTTGTAGCTGGTGAGGCAAGCGAGCTCTTAGCTTCTTGATTGACTAAATTTTCTTCTGCCATATTGTTGGTTGAGAAGAGTGGAAAATCACGGCAAAAGGTTGCAGAGTCAAGCCTAAAAGGGACATTGCTCTGATACCATGTGGAAAAAATGAATTTTGATATATTTCTAGTGATGATTTGTGTTTACAGCAAGAGCACAATATAAAGCAGCAAGCAAAACACAAGGGAGAAGGGACACACCACCTTCTCCTTGATTTAAGGACTAAACAAATGGATTTTGACTGATTACAAGGCACTCCTTGATTTAAGGAGATTTACATCAAAAAGTCACCTAAAAACCCTAGTTTCTAGGAGCAGCTGCATGTTGCTGCAGGCAGTATGATGCTTACAGGAAGACTGCAGGAAGGAGCAGCGATAAGACTTGCTGCTACATAAAACTAGGGTGGCTCCAGGTTTCCCTTGCTGTGGCTTTTCGTTCAAGACAAGTGATGCTTGGACCCAAAGAAATGAGAAGTAGCAGGCGGTGCAAGTAGAATATGGTGCTTATATATATATATGTCCTAGCATCAGATGAGGTGGAACTGAATGTTTTGCTCAGAGGATTTATATTATGACTCTCCGAATAATTTTTTCGACGTCTTGATGGATAGAGATGTTCTTGGTATCTCTTTCTCATTCTAGCAGCGAACAGGAGTTTGATTCCTGCTTCTGTCTGCATCATCACTTTGGTGTCATTGATTCAATCGGCAGATTGAAATGCCTGGGTAAAGACTTTTATCATGTATAGTTTCATGGCTATTTGTATCTTTCCTATTAGTTTTAAGAAATCCTAATCTTATACAGTATTAGACTTTCTGCCGTGGACTAGCCACAGTTATCAAAACTGGTTTTTCTGCATATGTTTGAGTAGTTTGGTTTTGATCATGTATTAGCTATTTTGGCTATATGGTTTCAAGGGTATGTTCTTGACAGACACTTAGTGATCTTTCAATTTACTTAAAATTAATACATATGAGTATGTATATATTTATGCTTAAAACTAATTAACCAAACCAGTTTTCGCGTCTTCACATTTATGTCTACTACAATTTTAACTATGTAAAGTGAAATCTCTGTAGCATGTTGGCAATTCATATATTTTGATGCTCTTATTTTCATCAATAAGTGTATGTATATATGGTTGTTTTTACTCACGTTTATATGCATATGGTCTATAACGCTTGGATTGAACCAAGATACAAGTTATCAAATTATAAACTTAATTTCCTCCCTTATCTTTTACGCACCAGTAAGATCAATTTGAAGACAGAGACTTGTTTTATATACTAGAATTGGTCCAAGCTAATTATTATCTTTCTATCAACTTATATTTATTATTATATATCTATGTATAAGTATGTTTGGACTTGGACAAAAGCAAGCCAATTTCCCAAGTTATTTAACTAGGAATAGAGTTTGTGGTTGTGCATTTAGTGATTTGCTTATACTTGTGAAATAGGAATTGACCACGATAATGGATTCTTGTGTTAATAACTAGGAGCAATGCTTTGGAATCCAGATAAGGGAAATAGGGCAGACCTTTACGGAGATTGATTATATTTAATTTCATGGAATGGTATATTATTATTCATCTCATTGGTTGATTAATGTGAATTGATGCTAATTAGATTAATGCTTCTATTAGGTGTACTTGTGAAATGTTATTCGTTGAAAATATATTGTGATACATGTGAAATATGAAATGACATTATTTATTCATCATTCATGTTGTTTGAGATGTGTTTGGAACTTCAGTGTTGAGACTGAAAATCTAGAAATGAGGGTAGTTGGAAACGATCATTTTTGTAGTTGAGCCAAACTCCTAGTAGGTACCAAGTCTTAGACGAGCCCATAGTGCACAGTTTCTTTTAGGGCAATTCAGGATTGGCGACGAAGTGTTTTTGCAAGACGACTAGCAAAAGGGGAAACTAGAGTGAATCCAAAACGTGTCCACGTCAGCATTAAAGGTCACCTCACATTTATGAAGACCAAATGGTACATATTCCAACTTATTCTAAAAGGCATGCTCTTTTGATAACAATCCATCTTCAAGGGGAATATATAGGTTCCTCTCAGACAAATAGTTAGGGGCAATTGTGGGACTATGATTTTCCAGGGTCGGAGTAAGGTTGATTTGAATGTTGCTACCTTAGAAATCCGCCCATGGACTCACTAGCTCCGGGTAGAGCTGTATCAGACAGAGCAAGGTTCTACCATCACTCTACTTCGGTGCACTAGGCAGAGTCTTAGCGACTCCACCGAATGACCATGCTTGCTCCGCAAGACACACGATCTGATTCGGATATGGACACAATCAGATCCTATAAGTCTTAGAGTCCCTACAATCTAGGGATAGGCATGCACTGCAAGTAATCACAACTCCTAAGGGGATGCAACAGCCTTGCATGATCACGGTTGTTTACTGTTTTCCAAGTTGCTTAAGTTTGTGCTCAACTGGAGGTGCATGGATTTGGTTCCAACTCATTATGTGAAATGTCACTAGGTGCGTTATCTTCCCTTTGTTGATGATGTCAAGAATCCCCATCTTTTAAGCAACATCCTTGAAGATGACGTAACTCTCAAGTTGATATCAACAAAGACGCAGCTCACCAAGGTGTTGAAGATTTGAACCTTGACAACGAGGGCGTCATCGTGAGGTGAATGAACATCTTCCAAATCACAGTCAGAGAACATTAAGATGTTAGAATCGATTGCCAGTAGTTTTTTGATGTTGGCTACCATTCTTGGTTTCTTGCAAGTTATCTTTCTTTCTTTCTGGTTCTTTGACATATATTCTTGCTCTCGATATATATTGTTCACCTCAGTGGATGTTCTTCGCCTGAGCATGGGACAAGGTAGAGACCAGAAGTCTCCTAGATTTGCTATAGTCTTTCTCTGGGATAGGGCGTCAAGATAACTCCTCGAAGGTTAGATCTATCACTTCTGTCTTTTTTTTAACCAAATCTTCGAAACGAGAAACGAATTCATTTAGGCTCTTTTATGCGTGACTTTATGAGGTCTTCCCACATCTTGTCTATGGCGGTAACACCATCGTGCTTCTGGTGGATATTACCTTGGGAGGCAACAAGGTCGTCGTCGTTAACTGAACTTTCCGACATGCTATTTGGTAGAGTAGACTGGTCGAGAGGAATAAGAGTTAACTCTCAATGAAAGCAACAATTGTTGGATCCAAGATCGCGCACTATCGTGAGTGGTGATTGAGCACAAATCCTAGCAACTTGTAAAATAGTAAAAAACCGTGAAGAAGCCTAAGACCAGAAAGGGGAAAGGTGTGTGCCGGCCAAAGGCCATCCGACGCTCAAGTTAGTGAATGATTTTAGACTTAAGCAATGGGCAAGAAAATTGAAATGCTTAGGTTGCATTACCATATATGAACCCTAGATGGGTTTATTTATACAGTGGGGAGAAAGACATTTTCAGGATAGAATCATGGTTTTAAGCCAAGATAATCCTAGAGGATATCTAGAAGTAGATATTGCATACTCTTATGAGTTATGGTTACTTGCAGCGCACACCAGTTCCTAGTTTGTAGAAACTCCAAGACTTATAGGATCTAATTGTGTTCATATTCGGATCAAATCGCGTGGCTTGCGAAATAAGCATGGTTATCTAGCGGAGTCGCTAATACTCCACCTAGTGCCCCAGAGCAATGTGATGGTGGCACCGTTACTCTGTCTGATACAGCTCCGCTTGGAGTTGGTGAGTCCATGACCGAATTTTCAAGGTAACTGTATTTCGATCAGCCTTACTCTAGCCTTGAAAATCATGGTCCCACAAATAATACACATACGTATTTTTTCACATACTATAGCCATTGCTTTTTTTATGAATTACGGTTATGGGCTAAAATGCTACAAGTATTCTTTGTCGTGTAAATTTTCTAGCAGCCCAGATTTTACTTATAAATGTTAGTCCTCCTACGCTCGAAGGTTAACTTGATTATGTTGAATGAGTAAAAGCTTATTAGGTTTTTAAGAAGGGAATTCTGAAGAAATAAAAAATAAAAAAAAATAAAAAAAGGAAACATGAGGAAATTGTTATTTTGAACCATAAAGAAAATAGTTGTCTTACACTTTCAAATAAAATAACATTACAAAATGTGGAGAGCACAAAACTAAAGGCAGCCCATGATAAACAAATATAGTAAAAGGGCCACAAAGCAGATTAAATTAAAAGATGCAAATTCAAGCCTTATGTCATGCATACAAATTAAATAGGAGCAAATGGAATTTTCCCCTCAACTCACTTGACTTGAACAATACTTTTTACATAAATAAGAACTTCGAAATCTACAACCCTATTGAGAATAGGAGGAACATGAAGATAATTGAGATTTCCGGTACTAGAATTATAAGAAGTGGCTCTTCCATTGGAGTCAAGCATAAGAAGCTCGTCACTTTTCCAAAATATCAATGGCTTCTTAATGCCTTGTAAGGGTCCAATGGTTAAGAGTTTTGTCCATGACCTTTTAACTCCGTCGTAATTGTCCATTACCCATATTTCACATGATTCAGAATCCTCACTCCGATCGTAACGAGAGCAAAAAGAAGCAAGAGATTCATTTCGTAGAAAAATATAATAAAATCTAAAACCGGATTCTCTCCTAGAAGGAAGTTGTATCATATGAAATGTGTCATCACCTAAATCAAAAGAGAGTATGTATTCCTCGCCATCCGTTGCATACCAATAACAAAATCCCTTCATGAACACCGAACGAGAACAAGAATAGGTTGTACTTGATATATCGATCTTGATCTCTTTCCAAGAGTTAGCAGTTGTGGTGTATAACTCAACCGTGTGAGGAAGAGCAATACGATGATAAAATGTTCGTTCATCATCCGAGTACTCACAATTTTCTATAATTCGCACAACCTTGTATTCATTAGCTTTGCAATCGTAGCCAAACCCCAATGCTTGAAAGGTCGTTTCCAATAAGAATTTTCCCTCAGGAGGGGAAGGTAGAAGAAGACATGAATCGGGAAGTTGCCTGAATTCCCTTGTTGCAGGATTGCATAAAAGAACATTTTTCCCTGCTTCTACACAGACAATCCCATTGCAATAACCAAAAATCAATACAAAATCATGATCTTTCAATGGAAACGGTATATGTAGGTCTTCAACATCATAAAGAAGGTTGTTCTCATCACTATCAATGGAAAAATTAATCATTGACCAAAAAACTTCTTGTTTCCAACTCTGGTCTGGGAAAATGTGAGCCTGAGAACGGTTGAGAAGGATACAAGTGGAGGATGAAAGTTTGTTGTCCACGGAATTGCTGAGGTGTTTGCCCACAAAACTTACACTATTGATGAGAGAGAACCAAGACTTGTGTATGCATTTGAACCGCATCAGGGACTTGGGCGGCAACCTGGACAAGATTTCAATTACCCTATCTTCAGGAGTTTCACTTTGACGCATATGAGACATTTCAATAGTTTTGTTTGCAGGAAAAAATATAACCAGTTTGAGAGCCAAACTAAATCAAACTCCAAGTCCCTAAGGCCTGTAGATCGAGGTTCAATTACTAAACATCTTACCACATAAGAGGGCAAAATTCAACAGTACTCAACTTGGAGTTTCACAACCACAACATATAGCTATCAAATAAAACAGGGGCGATCTAGAGTTGATGTTTTTTCAGTTTTCCAAACAAAATACGGGCAATTCAGTCATTTTCGAGTTTAATGGGGGATCATACGTTCAAATTTTACTATTTTTTATTTTTTATTGATACCACAAAAAAGAAAAAAAAATAACCCATTCAAATCGCACCGTTTAATTCTACATTAAATTAACTAAGAAAGTAAAATTCACATACTCGTACATGAGTTTTAATTAATAGAACACTTCATTCCAATCCTTGTAAAATATGACTTTTAGACTAAAACCTTGTTCCAAAAGATTAAAATCTAATCTTAATCCTTTGATATATTTAATCACATTATTTTAATTATGTTTTGATGTTTATTTCTATTTTGCTGCCTAATTTTATTGTATTAATTACATTGCTTGCATCATAATATATTTTGTTGGAAACACTTGAGTAAACTAATTTTTCATATAATCTATTTCAATACACTTTGTTTTCTTCATGTCAGTACATTAATTTATTTAATATATATTGATGTATTCATTTAAGTATAGACATTTATGTGCATTAATTCAATATCATAATACAATACATTTCAGTATAAATATTTTGGTATATTAATTCAATTTAAGATAGTTTGGTACATACATCTAGGTGCATCAATTCATTTTAATATATTTTCAATACACTTATGTATTTACATATTTTTTTCTTATGTGTCATTTTTTCAGTGTTTTTTCATTTTGGTACATTTGTCTCATCCTGTCCCAAATTTAATAATATTTTATTTCCAGACACTAGAAAATTTCAAAAAGCCCATACCGGGCTAAGTTGAAATCCTAAGTGGACATTTGAGACCTAGTCACTCTTTTTCCCTTTTCTCATCCTTCATAGTAGTACGTGTCCTTACAAACATGTGAGCGAACGAGACGTAAATCAGACGTAAAGTGAATGATATACGTACATTTCCAATGAGGGGCAAAATGATAATTTTGCACTATCAGGAATCCATAACTTGTATCTTAAGACAACTACGGGTGTCAGTATTGTAGGTTACAAACTATGATATTGATGGCCTATTCGTTGGACTCGTTAAGCAAGTTGGCAAGTTGAGTTGTCTCTGTTAGTGTTTTATTATTTAAGTCTTGTGCCCAATTAAATATCTTCGCTTGACACAAAGACACACATTCACATATTTTCTAGTGCCCATCACTACAATTGCGTTGACACAAGCGGAACATAAAGTGCAATATCGTAAATCTACTCGTCTGTGCATTGTCACTTTTTTAATATTTAGGTTGATGGGTGCTTTGTGTCTCGTGGAACCCACCCGCGTGGGACGTTTTCTCCTCTCTATTCAACATTTTCGTGCGCTCCACCATCATTACTCTTGTTCTTCCTTTCTAAGAACATCCCCAATGGGGGCTTTACCCTCCATAAGGCTACTACATTTCAAGTCTTAGTGAGAAATTTAATCCCCAATTAGCCAAAAAATGGGGCTAGATCCACCACTTGGGCTAGCAACTTCCTTTCTTGTATAGCATAAAATTGGGCTATATCTAGCCCAAAAAAACAGTGGGTTCCACAAAAAAGTAGCAACCCATGTGACTAAAATTCTATCATTCTCCCTCTACTTGCGAATACACTTACACTCTCCTTTTATTCCTTTTTTTTTTTTTTTTTGGCATTTTTTGTCATGTATTTTTCTTGCAATTTGTCAAATTAATGATTGTTTAAAATTTCATAAGAATTAAAATTCCAAATTGATTTAACGTTCATGGGCAATGGAGGGTGAAATTTTCTAATAAATTTTTTCAAAATTCTATGATACCAATTTACCAATTGTTGCTAGGTAAATTGTTGTGTTATACGTGAAAATCAAATTATTCCAAAGGGCAAAGTGAAGGTTTGTATCTTTTAATGGATGAGATTGAGATAAGAGAATCTAATCCAACGAATAGTTCATGAGTGATGAAATCTAACTTTGTCAGAATCAACTTAAGAAAGGTTCATAAAAAAAAATAAAAAATAAGATAACAGGTCCAAAAATCAACTTAAGAAAAGTCAACACAGAAGCAAAATTATTGCATGATCAAATTATTACATAAATAAATATATATAGCCCTATATAGAGCCCGAAAGAAACAGTCCCTCATTGGTAGAGATTCTTTTATAAAGCCCCAAAGATCTCTCGAAGCTCTAAAATGGGCTATATCAACCACTTTTCCAACCCCATATAAAACCACTTATTGGGAATAGTCTAAACCTCTCTCAGACTCTCCCTCTCACCCAACTCTCCATCCGTCTCTCCTCACTGTCACTCTCTACAACTCTGTATTTTCTCTATGTAAAGCATGATAACAACACTGTGAAACTATTCTATGAAGAACATAAAAACATAAAATGAATACAGAGAGAGAGAGAGAAAGCAGGATTACAATATGTGTTTCTCATAGACTACATACTAGTTTAGTACTAAGGTGCTTTTGTAAAAAGTGGGTATAAAAAAAAAAGCTAAGCTCAAAAAGGTGTTTGGTAAACACTTAAAAACAGCTTATTTTCACAGTTTTGGGTGAAAAAAAGCTAAAAACGTGAAGTAGCAAAAATGAGCTTATTCTCACAGTACAGCAAGAGCAGTTTTTATTCAAAGCATAGCAATACCAAACCAGCCCATATGTTGATTACAATCTTAGCTAGCAAGCTATCTCATTGACTAACTAACTAATTCTTAACAAATTATCCAATCCTTTGTAACTATAATACTTAGCTGACAATCCTTGTGTTATTGAGTTGGCAAGCCATCTAACCATTGAGTCAATCTTAAGCTAAGAAACCATTCTAGCCATTGGATCACTATACTCAACATTCCCCCTCAATCGTGGCTAGATTGTAACAATGCCTAAGAAATGATGGAGTATGAACAACTTTTGTAAGTACATCAGCTGTTTGGTCTTCAGTTGGAATATAAAACACCTCTAAATCTCCTTGTTGAACTCTCTCCCTTACAAAGTGAAAATTCGTGTCAAGGTGTTTTATTTGAGAATGAAACACAAGATTTGCACTGAGTGCAATTGTGGACATGTTATCATAACTAATTGTGGAAGATGATGGCAAAAAGACTTCTAAATCCTTCAGTACTCCCCTCACGCAAGCAATATCAGCTGCAATTAAGTAAGGGCCTTATATTATGCTTTTATTGCGTTCCTTAACACTACATAGCCTGTGATTGATCTTCAAGTGTTAAGATATGTTATCCAATCTGCATCAAAAAATACAGTTAATGTTGTCGCTGTGTCAACAGAGAATAATATTCCATGATGCGATGTCCCTTGTAGATACCATAGTATTCTTTTCACTAGTCCATAATGTATCTCTGTAGAAGAGTTCATAAATTCGCATACTATATTAACAACATATGCAATATCTGGACTAGTAATTGTTAGGTACTACATTGAACCTACAATGCTTCTGTAAATAGAGGGATTTGATATTATAGAACCATCTGAAATAAGCATTTGATCATGTGGTTTACATGGAGTAGTTGCAGGCCTACATGAATCCATACCTGCCTTATGAATTAAATCCTTTATAGACTTTGACTGATTCACAAAAATATCCCCATTTGACTTATAAGCAATCTGTAATCCCAAAAAATAAGTCAACTGTCCCATGTCCATGAGCTCAAATACTTCAGAAAATTCATCAATCATTTTCTGTACTTTAAGAGGATTTGAGCCTGTAAGAATGATATAATCCACAAATAGGAGAAGAATGACAATATCACCGCCATCTTTCTTAGTGAACAATATCCTCACAGTAGTATGCCTCACTATTGGATTGAAGGTATCTAAGTAATCAACACCTTGTTCTTGAGAAGACCCTTAAGCCATAAGTCTTGCCTTGTATCTTGAATTACTGCCATCTGGATTTTTCTTCACTTTGTAAACCCACTTGCTACCAACAATAGATTTGTCATTAGAAAAGGGTACCAAAGTCCATGTGCCTTGACTTCTAAGAGAGTCATGCTCATCTTGCGTTGCTTGTTGCCATTGAGGCAATGAAGCAACTTTTCTATATGTAGTTGTTTCTGAGGCATCAATTATTGCATATATAAAGCTATATATGCAATATATAGTTATTCCTATGATAACACTATATAGTAGTGTGGCCTTTCATGCCACAGATTTGACAAAAAATTGGTGTCCTAGGATTAGCTTGATCATTATCAGAACTGAAATAACGATTTGGTGCAATGTAGCCTCTCCTGGAGCAATTCTGACACTCAGGAGACACAGCTGACTTATAGTTTGTATTACCATTGCAGTTGCTTCCTTGGTTGAAATTATTTCTACATGAAAAGTTGTTTGAACCACCATATTGATTCTGAGATCCCTTGTTGTTACCAGTAGAACCATTAGAACTACTAGAGCCATTTGAATCATTAGAACCATAGGACCTGTTGCCAAAGTTGGAGTATGGTCTTGATTGCTGTTGTTATTATGACCATTAAACCTTCTGTTATTGTTGAAATTAAATATCTGTTGAAAAGATCTTCCTCCATTCCAAGCAAAACCAGAACCACCATTAAAACCTCCTTGAAACCTCTATGAATTAGAACTTTCTCCTTGCTTGAAATTCAGATAACCACCTTGAATTCCCTGTGCATTTGATGGTTCGCCATTTACATACGTAGCTGACATTGTTCCAACAAGAGTATTCATCTTTGTTTCAAGAGACCCTTCAACACCAATTAACTAAGCTCTAAAATCTTTTAGAGAAACGGATGCATCCCTTGCAAGAATTATAGTCTTTAATTATGACTTCAAACTCTGGTGGTAAACCTGATAATACAGCAATCATCAAGTCATTTTCAGTGATCTTCTTCTCTACAGAAACCAATTGATTTTTAATCACCTTCAATCTTAACAGAAACTTGTCAACTGAATCAGACCCTTTTTGTGCTGTATGAAATTCAGTTTTTAACTAATTTATCCTCACAAAAGAAACTGAAGCAAACCTTTCTTGCAAGCTTTCCCAAGCTTCTTGAGTAGTCTTGCATCCTATTATATCCATAGCTTCATCACTTAACGTAGCAATGAGTAAACTAAGCAAAGCTAAATCTTTTTGAATCCATTGTTTATAGGCTTGCGTAATTTCTTTTGTAACACCACCTTCAAGAGTAATGCAATACTTTGGTGGACAATGTGACTCCCCATTGAAATAATTAAACAGATCATAGCCTCTAAGAATAGACGAAAATTGATAGCTCTATTTGACAAAATTATCTTCTTGCAACTTCACTGTGATCATACTAAGTAACCCTTCGATCTTGACTTGATTTGCAGCCATTGTAACTCACAGATTAACAAAAAACAATCACATTTCTGAATCTTGATTATCAAAGAACAATAACTGTACTTTTGGCTTCAGCCATTTTGATGAAGTAACAAACTCACAATCTTTCAACCTTTCAATCTTTAACAAACAATAACGTTTCAAAACAACAATCTTTCCGAATCAATCAACTGAAATTGGCATCAGCCTTCGTAATTTCTTACAACACTCATAAGCTCATGAAAATAGTTAGCATCAATCTTCACAACAATATACATTTCACAGAGATAGAATATCAAGCATATCATATGCAACAAATTTCAAGAACTAAATTGGATGGAAGAAGGAGAATACCAGCTACCCATAAATAGGATGAATGCACTAACAAGAACCCAGAAATCTCTTAGCAAATGTCACCCTCAGAGTATGAAACACCAGCGGAAATTGCCCAAAAGATCATTCTGAGCGATTGATACCATGATAACAACACTATGAAATTGTTCAATGAAGAACAGAAAACCGAAAATGAATACCGAGAGAGAGAGAGAAAGAGAGAGAGAAGAGAGAAAGCAATGCTTGTATTGATTTGTAGAAAATGAATCGATGATTACAATGTGTCTTTCTCACAGACTATATATGTTGATTACAATCTTAGCTAGCAAGCTATCTTACTAACTAACTAACTAATTCTTAATAGATTATCCAATCCATTTTAACTATGATACTGAGCTAGCAATCCTTGTGACATTGAGCTGGCAGTCCATCTAACCATTGAATCAATCTTAAGCTAACAAACCATTCTAGCCATTAGATCACTATACTCAACAAAGCACAGAGACGCCATGAGGCCCCGAACCCAGGGAACACCCATTTGCGACCACAACCTTTTGCTCCCTCTTCTCCCCAAAAACCCAAAAATAGGGGAAAACCCCCAAGCTCGCTCTTCTCTCTCCTTTATCTCTTCTTTTTCTCCCTCAGTCGTTACACAAGACGGTGGTAGAAACTCCATTCCCTGTTGAACCTAAGCCACTAACCACCACCATCAAGACCAACTCCACCCATATGAACACATCCATAGTTTTGTTTTGTGAAAACTCAACCTGAGACTATGATTTAACGAATGCTGACGATATTTAATGAGCTTTTCACCCATTTTTTGTGAAGGTAAGTCTTGAAACTGCTACCATTGGATAGCTCTCGTAGAGTAGATGGATTTTGATATATTGCATGCGTGACTTGGTTAAGGAATGACACCTAGGTTGCATAGACATGGATACGGTGATACGCGACACAGCAACACGGCAAATCTTTAAAAATAGGACACGAACACAGCGATTAAAATATAATAAATTTATAATAAATATAAAATATATTAAAAATGATAATGCGAATCATAATATAACAAAATATTTGTGTTCATCAAATTCATTCATTATGCATATTAACTAAAATAATTAAAACAACACAAGTATAATAATTAAAAGCAAGAAAAGATATATGTATGCCTAATAACAAATTAAACAACCACCAAATTTTAAAAAATAAGCCTGACATCATTTATAAATAAAGAGGGTGAGTGAAACATAAACCAATCACCTCCAATTAAAATAGAATGTGTTTCGGTTAAATTTGGACACTGGGTTTTATGACAATAGAGGCCCAAAAACGCAAAAAGAAAGGGAGAAATTGGGCTCGGGTGAGCAAATAGCCCATGAAGAATTTAAAAAAACCATTTCAGCAAGCCATAGGCCACATGCCTATGTGAGAGGTGATGGGTGACAGAGGGTAGCTCACCCCAGCAAAAAGTACTTTTTAAGGGCATGGATGAGTAAATAAGCAATGACTCATCACCCTCCTAAAGCCATTAACAAAAGGCAAAGCTTGGACAGTCGGGCTAAAACGTCTGTAAAAGTAGAAAGGGACAACAAAGATAAGGACACTCAACCAATCAATCAAAAAACACGTAAACTTTGCTCTCAGACAAGTTCATACCCAGAAAGCTGTGTTTTGTCTAGAATATGCCCTCTTTTGTTGTAGATCCCCCACATAAAGCCATTTTTTGTCAAGTTTGGATGCTCTGCTACCTTCCCCAATGTTGTAGTATCGGTTCCCTCTAGTAAATTCTATTTGCATTTAGTTTCCCACAGTCTACAACCCTCTGTAAACACAAAGAAAAATTGGTTGCAAGAAGTTGAATCTTGCCCGACAAGGTTAAATTTTGCCCGAGTCTCTTTCGTTTGTATTTATATAAAGTAGATTTATTGTCACATTCATATTTTGTTATGTTTTCAAATCACTTTCGACTATTTTTCATTCAATGTTTCACTTATGATTAATCTGGCTAAACTAATGAACTTTTACTCCGTTAAAGTTAATTGCAAAGGTTGGAATGGCCCTTAACCCCTTTTCTTTTGGACATACAATACCATGAGTTAAAAGTCCTTGTTTACAAGGCAAGAAAAAAAACTTTATATAGACTTAACCCATCTGTGACAATCCATTGATAACCAAGAAGTCTAAATAACTTGTGGTGCAAGTAAACAACTTAATTCACAACTAGACAACAATATGTTATATAATGATAACAGTGGCATGCTTAGATCTATGTTATTTTTTATTGTGAGCCTTAAGGCCTAATAAAGGGCTTACAAAGGCATCATTCAAATTAACAGCAAACTCATACTACAACAAACCAAGCAGCAAGCCTTGCCTGACAGGGAGGAGCCCTGGGGAGCTATGTGAGGTACAGATCCAGCCTGAACATAATTTTGGCATGTCCGGTGGGACCATTTTTTTGTTATTGTATGCCAAGAAGAAGGAAGGATCAAACGTTCAGGTGGAAAGTGGAATTTGGGCAACCTCTCTGTCCAACTGAAGCAAGCATGATAGATCGCCCAAAAAACTTTCCTTCACTACATGGCCTTGCGATCCTAGAGAGCCCGACTTCTTCTTCTGAGAAGTTAGGTCGAAAGGTTACTAATGAAGATTTGCAAGCCACTATAATGCAAGTACTAAGAAGTATGGAGAAAATTTATCTGAAGACCAGATGAGAGGTTAGCAGACTGTGTTCCTTAACAAGAACTCTATAGAGAAAGTTGGATTTAGAGTATTCCATACCAAGGGATGGCTATAGTAGGGAAAGAATCAGGGAAGCAAGCTTAGAAAAGGAGCCAGTAATTCCTTTGCTCCCCTTACTCAAGGAAAAAAAGAACAGGGGAAAAACAAGGAGGATGCTGGAACCAGTAGGTAAGAAGAGGAAAAGTTTCAAGAGACAAGTTTGCCTGATCCTTTATTACGTGTACTAGATGGTAGGAAGCAGATCAAGCAAGAAGGAACGAAGATTGATGCGACTAATCTAGTGGGAGAAACAAGCGGAAAGGACTTACCTATAGTTGCGGGCAAGCCTCTTCTATACACACCCCCACCATTGGCTAATAAAATAGGAGAAGCTAGGTGGAGACAGCCTAATCCACAAAGGGAAGCTTTCTCAAGCATCCATCGTAGCCCAAAGTGGGGGACTTCTTATACCCTACATAATAACATGGCTAACCAGCAACTTAGGAATGAATTGGCAGAGCTAAGAAAGATGGTGGTGCAGAATGCTTAGCCAGAGACCCACCCGATATTTAGGATAACAAATCAGAAGCCTTATCCAAAGTATATTAATGAGCAAAATCCTTTGCCTCTTAATTCTAAGATGCCTCTATTCCCAACTTTCAGTGGGCAAGACTATAATATGTCTTCTAAGGATCACATTTTCAAGTTTTCAAATTATTGTGTGGCATTTGAGGACAACCCCAACTTCAAACTCAGGCTATTTGGAAACTCCCTAGTAGGCTTGGCTTCCCAGTGTTACTTTCTTGTACCCCATAATTCCATTACCAACTAGGGGCAAATAGAGAAGGCCTTTCATGAGCAGTTCTATAGGGTGGAACCAGAAATGACCATTAATGATCTAGTAGAAGTGAAGCAATATGAGCATGAGTCTACAGAGGACTTTATGATGAGGTTTAGGAAGACCAAGATGAGATGCCAGTTTCCAATCAACCATGCTCAACTCATAGGTATTGCTTAGAAGGCTCTGACACTACCTTTAAGGAAGAAGTTCTATGATGTGCAGTTTAATGAGCTTCAGGAGTTGGTGATTACAGCCAATAAGTATGAGAAGCCATTGATAGAGGAACAACAAGTGAAACACTCATCCAAAGTGCCCCATTTTTATAAAAGCAAAGCACCAATACATCAGCTAGAGTTTAAAGGCCTAGAACTAGGGGCAAGTGATAACAACCTAGGAGAAGGGAGTGAGTTGTGTGCTACAGAGATGACCACTAATTTCAAACCTTTAATGATGAAGGGATTGGTCCAGCCCATCAAAGACCAGAAGATTATGATGAATGATGGAGGCTTTTTACCGATGAAACCTCTGAAGTGTCAACCATATTCCTTTGATTTAACGAAGGCTGCAGACATCTATGAAGAACTAATGAAGGCTCGAGTAATCTTGCCCAACAACACCAAGAAGATGCCCAAACCTGAATAATTCAGAGGGAAAAAGTATTGCAAGCTCCATTACACCTTCAACCATTCCATTGCTAATTGTGTACAATTTAGAGATTGGATCCAATACTTGATAGTTAAAGGGAAGTTGTTGCTGGAGAAACCTAGGCTAACATGATGGTTGACACAAATCCATTCCCTGAAGCCCCAATCAATACAATAAATCTTAATTAGGTTGAGAAAAGGAAAATAAAGGTTACTATGGATAAAAGGGGAGAAAGAAGACAAGTAGGCAGGCCTACATAAAGTGTTAGAAGGTTGACTGATAGTCCCCAAGTAGCTACAGTTACAGGAGTGGCTCTGTGTAGCAAATGTTAGTGTGAGTGTGAACTCGAGGTACTAGCATTAGGTGCCATCATTGATCGAAAGTTAGTCAAAATGAGAAAGATGGAAGAACATGACGCTAACAAGAGTGTTCTTCAGGTTACTGGTATGAACAGGGAAACCACCAAGAATGTGTTCTAGAGATTGGGAAGAGATTTAGAGCCTAAAGGCTTATCTGATGTGTTTAGACAC
This sequence comes from Pyrus x bretschneideri, assembly GCF_019419815.1. Taxonomy (NCBI): domain Eukaryota; kingdom Viridiplantae; phylum Streptophyta; class Magnoliopsida; order Rosales; family Rosaceae; genus Pyrus; species Pyrus x bretschneideri. Next base: position 455,644 of record NW_025999613.1, on the reverse strand, counting down.
TTTGAAGCCACTAGGGAAGTAGAAGATAAGGAGGCAAAGTTGCTAAAATGGGTAGATGTTAAAACCTCCCCAGCTAACTTACCACAACAACGTAAGACAAGAATGGCGAGAGAGAACCATAAGCCCGATTCCCCCAATTATGAAAGGAAATTCAGCCTAACTGGGCCGAAAATGATGTGTAGTAGGCAAAGATGAAAGACGTGTCAGAAAGATGGGGCCATCTATGATAAGGAGGTGTTCATAGGCAGCACAAGGCTCATATGAACTCATTAAAATCCCTACCATTTTAGAAGGTTCTGAAAATGTTAAGTTTGAGATGATCACCTAAGGGGGAGAAAGACAACTCAGTTGGTGGACTAAGAAAGAGGTAGAGATAGTTAATAATAAAGCTTAAGGTGAAGGAGATCATGTACCTCAAAATCACCATCCAAGGAAGTAAAGGATATTAAGAAGAGTCCAAGAAAGCATGGTGATGGTACCTGCACCAGGTTCGAATCCAAAGCCTACTTGTTTTGGAACCATTTCTGCTGTTTTGGAACTATTTCTCCTAAAATGGGGATACCTCCACCACCATAGGAGAATATTCCCTTTGCGACCCCAAGGTAGCTGCTTGATTTCAATATAGTGGAAGAAAAAGAAGTGTCAGAGTTAATGTTAACTAAGGATGCCCATGCATGGATGGATCAGTTTCTGTGCCAAATTGGAGAAAAGAAGGAACGAATACCTAGAACTAGCAACTTTCATATCAACATGACCTATGTCTTGTCATCCATGTGAAGACATATAAATTTCGTTGCATACAAATGATGCATCACAAAGCTCCACATGGCATATGATTCATCACAAATAGACAAGTTATCAATGACATGTGGCACAAATCAAGCAAAGGAAATATAAAATCTTCCTTCAAATCGGTGCAAGGGAGAAAACTCCCTTAAATTCGGCAGAAAGGTCCAAATTGATCCTAAAACCAGAAAGAAGCTAAAATATCTTCACAAAACAAGCAAGAATTGAAGATTGCTCACAAAATAAGCAGCGAGGGCTCTTAAATTCGGCCAAGCAAGGGAATTAAGAGAAACAACATGCCTAAATTCTCCCATGGATAAATTAGGCCATAAATCAAAGCCAAATCCACCTAAAGGGCAAGCCTTGAGAAGCCTATAAATAAATGGTCCTCCTACTAGCATAAGGGTCAAAAAAATCTTTACACAGAAGAACCTCTGCCAAACTTTTGAAGACTAATACGCTGCCAAAGCTCTCTTCGAAGGACATTCAACCAAAGTCGAAGCACTTCCTTGAAGAATTAACAAGCGCTCGTGCCAATTCCTTCAAGACTTTGTTGCAACTTATAAACTTGTAGCAACGTTTGTTTTAAGATCAAGTCGCCAAGACCCTCGAAGCAACGAAATCCCGCATCAATCACTACCTTTGCCGCAACCCTAACCTGAAACAAAGATCATCCACGCGTTGTTTTCAAGCTCAAAACTTAAAGCAATCGTTCAATCATTTGTCAAAGATCAAGTCATCGCAACCCTTGGATCCACAATCACCATCTACATCAAACTTGAAGACTAAATCAGGGGAAAAGTTGTAAATAGAGATTGTAACTTACAAATTCAAATCAATACAAATCTACTTTGTATATGTGCTCTTGTTTCATCAGAATTTTCAGGTTTACAAAATGCCACGCCCAGTGGGACCTCTCTGGCTCTCATTTCTAACTTCAAACCTGCAAAAAGTACAAATGGCATCAAGAAAGGATCAAATCGTTCCCGCTACCAACTCGAAGAACAATGGCATCCTTGTTTCAAGTGATGAAACTTTGGCAGTCACAACCCAAAGCAAGGCAAGAACTCTCCCTGCCATGCCTTCCACCTTGGCATCAACTCTGCTAAAAAAGCAAGAGTACCCGAGGGTGAGCTTGTGATTACCTTGGCCTCGCTAATGGTGCCAAGGGAAGAAAGCCTGGGGAGGTACGCTGAGTCTTTGACTACTAATGCCGACCCAAGCAGCTCGTGTCTCGTAGCCATGCAAGTCATGACTACTGGCGCGACTTCTATCGAGGAGGAGCTGGCTCAAATACGCGAAGCAATTGCAAGGCTGACAAGGACCGTAGAGGAGAAGGACTTGCAAATTGGCACACTCGTCAACTGCCTAGAGGCGCAACACGATGATAAAGCTTACTTGCCAAAAAAGGAAACCGATGAAAAAGAAGAGCTTATGGTGAAGCAAGCGGAGGAGAAGTTGAACCAAGCAACAGCGCTCCTGGGATTTCTCTCCATCCAACATTTGCAGCATATGATCACTAACACCATCAAGGTGCAGTACAAAGGAAGCTCGTGTGACTCGATACTGTACTTAAAGCCCTACTCCAAGAAGATTAACGCCTTGAGGATGCCAGGGGGTTATCAGCAGCCAAAGTTCATGCAATTCAATGTAAAGGGCAATCCTAAACGACATTTTGTCCATTTTATTGAAACTTACAACAATGTTAAGACGAAGGGAGACTACCTCATCAAGCAATTCGTGCGCTCGCTGAAAAGTAATGCCTTTGACTAGTACACCGACCTCGAGCCCAAATCCATCAATAGTTAGGACCAGCTTGAAAGGGAATTCTTTTACCGCTTGTACAGCACTTGCCGTACCGTAAACATGTTGGAGCTGACGAGTATGAAACAATGGAAGGATGAACCGTTCGTCGACTACACCAACAGATGGCATTCATTAAGTCTGGATTACAAGGTATGCATTGAGATGATGCTCGTTTAAGGCATGCATTGGGGGCTACACTGCATCCTTCAAGGCATAAAGCCAAGGATATTTCAGGAACTGCCAACTCATTCCCATAATATGGAGCTGAGTATCACCAACCATAGGGAAAATGAGCCAATCACCGACTTCAAGAAGGACATGGTGTTTGCTTTAAAGGTAGACAAGATTGGGAAGAAGCTCGCCAATGAAGCTTTTACTGTCAATACTACCCCTATCAAGACCTTCCCTGCGCCCATCAAGATCTCCCCCAAGAACAAAGCGAAGAAGATAATAAGAGATGAGCTTTCTTGCACCCAAGATAGGTACAAAAACATCTTGAAGGAGTTGGGAACCAAAGACGTACCTTTTTCTAAACTCTGACGTAGCTGCAATGCTAGATGACCTGTTGGAGAAAAATGTGATTAAGTTACTTGAGTGCAAACGCCCCAAAGAGATGAATCACGTTAATCATCCTAGGTATTGCAAATACCATCATATCGTGAGCCATCTTGTTGGCAAGTGCTTCATCCCTGAAGAGATGAATTGTGTTTGGATCATTTGATCACGTGCTTCTCCAAGTAAAACATACTCATTCCCATCCATGCTCAAGCCACATGGCACTTTCTACACAACCAAACTTGGAGGCAAGTGACCAAAATGCACTTACCAATGATGAAGAAGGGGTGGACACTGGTGACCTACAAGAAGACAAGGAAGCTAAGACCCCAAGCCGCAATGCCAAAGGTGGAACAAGGGGGAAAGCACCGCTGCCGCAACAATAGGAAGCCTTAAATAAACGTAAGAGCTGCTAAGCCGACATACGTGTATTCCCATTTTCCTACACGAGTACTTCCCAAATGAGCCAGAATCGCGCATTCCCGTTTCCTTACACGAGTACTTCCTGAATGACTTCTTCCAACAGTGCATAATGGTTGCCTCTCACATGGTTGAAGTGGAGATAGAAGAACCCTCAAAAGGAAAAGATATTGTCATCGAGGAAGAGAAAACTCTCACACCTAAAGAAAGCCTAGCTTCATACTTTAGCATCAAAGAGGGGCTGCGATTACCCAAGAAGATGCGAAAAGCACTGGTAGCGGTCTTGGCGAGCTCGGATGTCCACGAAGTGCAAGAAAGCAAGGATGAAGGCTTGAAGCTTTGGCCACATAAATATACCATATGTTATGCCACCCATGACGTAATTAATTTCACTAACAAAGATTTGCTGCTAGGATCAAAGGCTCACAACCGTCCTGTCTTCGTCTCTGGGTACGTAAGGGAGCATAAAGTCAACCGCATAGTTGTGGATGGTGGTTGCCAAAGTCAACAATGAATACAATCTACATCAGGGTGGATGAATTATCCCAAAGCTACCTCCTAATCCAAGGTTTCAACCAAGGAGGACAAAGAGCGATGGGCATGGTCCGCGTGGGGATGACCATTAGCGAACTTAAATCAAAGCACACTATTCCACGTGATTGATGCGAGAACTTCCTACAGCTTGCTCTTGGGAAGGCCTTGGATCCATGAGAAAGGAGTAGTGTCGTCCACCCTCCACCAATGCCTAAAGTTTTACCAAGAATGGTGATATAAAGTGACACTAAGCCATTCAACACAGCCGAGTCACACTTCGTGGATGCCAAGTTCTACATGGATAAAGAAATGGTGTCAGAAGCTCTTCCAAAGGAGATCAAATCCACAGGCAAAGTAGCACCCAAAAAGCAGGAGTGGCAAGCCGTGCCCAAAAAGTAAGAAGGGAAAGCCGTGCCATCTTCAAGCAATGACGATGATGAGCCTACTAAACCCACAACAACCAAAGGGAGTGTTGATGCGAGTTTTATGCGCACACAAATTAAACCCTCTTTTTGTCAATTGTAGTGAAATGTATAAGTAGGGATCGTTCTGGACCGGGGATTAGGAGGGATTGTTAATCACTTGGATTTTGACTCAAAAACGTAAAAACAAGTTTAAAACACTAATTAATGCGAAGAATACAAAACTAAAAGTAAGAAAGACTAAGACTTAAACAAAATAAAGGGGGATTGGATTTGGACAAAAATTGAAATAACGAAACAAGTAAATAAACTAGATAGAATGTAAATATGAAATTGATGAAATGGAATGAATGGATGCTAGCCAAGGGGTTCATCTCCACACATGTTACACTTGCATAATAAAAAGATTTCTAATTGTATTTCAATAAACCATGAATTCTCAATGCCCCGGGTTAATTAGGTCCGCTTAAATTAACCGTCAAGTTTTCCTTAAGTTAATGAATTGGATGATTGCATACGACAATCCAAAGCATTCCTCACAAGTTCCCTACATGAATTGCATAATAGAGATACAAGCAAGAATCATTAAGCATCATGAAAACTATAAGTGTTGACGAGGCATTCGTTACTATGATTGCATGAAACTTATGCCAAGAATATGTTTAACGCGATTGTTTATAAGCAACCTCCACTACTTGTGAATATAAGTTCATAACTATTACGTGAAACTTACTTATATTCTAGCGTCAAATTCATGCATGAAAATTAAGCGTTCATTCTTAATAAACATACATAAATAGGTTATCAATCAAACAGTTAAACAAATTGAATTCACAACTTATGAAACGTAATTAAAAGTAATCAAATCATATTACAAACATAAACATAGTTTCGAATCACCCCCTAGCTAAAGGGGGTTTAGTTCCTCATAACTTTGAAATCAAAGAAACACCTAAACATTCCAACAACTCAAAACTTGAATTGTATGAACGTTTAAGCACTCTTCTCTTCCATTCCTTATACGTACAAAACAAAGAGAATTAAAATGAAACTTTGAAATCAAAGAAACACCTAAACATTCCAACAACTCAAACTTGAATTGTATGAACGTTTAGGCACTTTTCTCTTCCTCGTTGTTGTAGCACAAGGTTTAAGGATAGGTTGGTTGATGGGATGGAAGTGTGGAATGGAGTGGAAATGGAGAAGATGGAGAAGGGGAAGTGTTTGTGTATTACAATGGAAAATGAGATGATTTGGTGAATGGAATGAATGGGTATTTATAGGAAGAGAATGGGTGTTAATGGATGTTTGTTTAAGGTATTTGGTGGATGGGAAAAGGTGTGGATGGTGGGAATTATGGTGGATGGATGGTTTAGTGGATGTAATTTAGGGTTTATTTAGGTGAATGTGGATGCATGGTTTAGTGGATGTAAAGGATAATGGGATTGTGTGGAATTAAAAGCTAAAAGAAATGGGATAATGGGCATTTAAGTGTGAATGGAATGGTGGGATGCACTAATGGAAATTATGGAATGGAATGGTGGGATGCACTAATTAGGAGGAAGAATTAGGGTGAAGGGCTTAATGCATGGATTTGGGCCTAAAATGCCCCCCCCTTGCACGGCAAGGGAAAGGACTTGGGCTAAAGCCCACGACATTGGGTGTTAAGGGCCCTAGGGCCTTCGTTTTGCGTCCTAAAGCGCCTACAAGGACTTCAGAGTGGCTAGAAAATGCGGACGTTTAAGATTAGGAAAGGTTACCAAAACGGGAAACTTAGGGTCAACTTTCCTAAAATAGGAAGCCTTGTTTGAGTAGGATTCCTCGTTTTGGTAAGAATTCATCGTTGGAGTAGGAATTCGTCGTTTCTTCAAGTCTTCAACTCATTCATTCCTCTTTCGCTCCAAAAGGCTCCAATTTGCATCTTCTTGCACACTTTGGCCTTATAATCTGAAAATACACAAAAGTGGCCTTAAACACTAAAACAACTAAGTAAACACAACGTAAATGCACGAGAACAAGCTAATTAAGTCGCATGAATATGCTCCTATCAAATTCCCCCACACTTAACTTTTGCTAGTCCTCGAGCAAAACAAAACGCCACAAAACAAACAAAACATAACCTAAACCTTCCAACGTTTTCCTCAGGGATTTCCAATGAAACATGACATGTCTAAGATCATCACACACATAGCTTTTAGTCTTCTTTCCCCTCAAGCACATACTTACTCATAGTCACCATTCACTAGTTCGCATTTAATCAATTAAAACACATTTTGAATGTAGTAACATGCCTTAGAGAATTCCCTCAATTCCTCACTAGTTATGCACTCAATTTTCACTCAGATTTTCTGACTACACACCCTACACTAGTTATATGTGAGCAGATTGATGTAAACATGAAAGACTAGTACTCACATACGTTATAACAAAGAACGCAATTTCTGGAGTAATTAAATGTGTTTAGATATGATCTCATGAATGGAATGCTACTACTTAGATGCGAGAACCAGTGACACCATATGCTCATACCGAATTCAAACTCCACAATTGAAATGCACAACACTCAAGATAGAAGTCAAGGGTTGTAACGGGGCTTGGGGTGTTGGCTAACAAGGAAAGGTAGGGATAAACAAAAGTTCTTTAAGCAATAGTAAGTAAAGTAATGAAATTATGACCTAGAATTCCCTTAGAATGCAGAAATCAACTTTGAGACAAATGGGGAAGATTCAAACAAATCTTAGGGCCTAATTCATTGTTTTGGGCCCTTACTTCAACAAACAATACTTTTCAACTCTTTTTCACTTCTTTTTCTTTTCTTTTTTTTTTTTTTTTTTTTTTTTTTTTTTTTAACCATGCGTATGGCACATAAACTCACATCCATAATCCTTCCCCCACACTTATTTTCTGCAACACATTAATCAAAAGGAATTTATTTGCTTACTATGCTTCAAGAACAAGGGTAAGGATGGTCCTAATCTAGGCTAGGTGAGGATAATGTGGGTTAACAAAGAACATAGGCTACACAAGGCTCAACGGGGTTAAATCCTACAAAACAAATGAAAAGGCAAATATGGCAATTTGGCTATGGTGGTGGTCACTACACAACTTCATCTTGAATATGTGGTATGCAAATCAATGACATGCTTTGAATGAAATGGGCATGAGTTCTAGCATTTCGAACTAAGTGATGAAACGCCTTCTAAGTAGTAACCAAGCAATGAATAATGAGATCATACAACGACTTAGAAAACAATGATGCATAGATTATAACTCTCCAAATAACGTTTAGGCTCAAGTCTCACAGGGATGTATCGTTTGTTTAAGTTCATTCCTTCAAGCATGTTACAAAAACTAATTTTTATCATTTGTGATTACATGTGAATTCGTAAACTATAACGACAACCAAGCATAAACCAAAGAGTATATCAAACGTCCATCCATGTTTGTAACTTTCTTTAACCATCATGCAATTAAAAACCAAATCCTCATCATTGTGTTGGAAGGTGACCTACGACACAAACACACAAAAACAACTCTTTTTGGGTTTTTCAAAACAATTTTTTCAAATTTTTATGGGATTTTCGGAATTTTTAAGTCAAAACACACTAAAATAGTTTAAAAACATTTTAAAACAGCAAGGAACAACACTTGAAGTTATGGGTGATAAAATCCAACAAATTTTGCATCAACATACTTAGTTACCCCCCCACACTTAAATCAAACATTGTCCTCAATGTTTTAAGCTTAAAACACACCAAACAAAAGAAAACATATAAAACAGCAACTAAACATACTAAACATGGCAGAATGTAGTTAACAAAGAGAAGAGTTTAGAGACGCAAATCTGGTTATAGAGTGTAAATTCCATCTTCTCCTTGGTAATTGCATTGAGGCTTGGATCTTTGTGATTCCACAGGCTTACTCTTGAAATGCGCTGCTCCCATCGTTGATTTTCCTTTGTGCTACTCTTGAACTGGGTAGCAGGCTTCCTTTGGTCTCCCCCGAAGGTCTGAGCTTCCTCCTTTTATCTGTTTCTTTGTTCAATCTCTCCAATTCGTATTGAAGAGGGTTAGAGGATAGCTCAGCAAAGCTAGGTAAGCAACCAGGGAATAGAGTCCAGATAGACTCCAAGTGCCGACTGATTGCTTCTTTCACTTTGCCATGCAAGTAATATCAAGGACAAAAGAAAAGACAGGGAAAGAGCATGATATGAGATACCTTTGCTTTTGCCCTTGATGATATGAGATACCTTTGCTTTTGAAGAAGCGGTGAATGAATCAGCACATGTATTTGTGGTGCTGTTTCCTCCTAGGTCATCTGTACTCCAGGCATCTGGTATCATCTTTGGGGAAGAAGAAAGAATGGAGTATTTCGAAAGGCTTTGCTGGGAGTGCGCCCTCAGAGGTGAGAAAGAGTTGGGCATTTTCTTCAGTTCTGCTTTGCCAAAAAAATGAAGGTCGACATATATAGGGAATTCAATAGCAAGTGGTGGTACTATTCTTTTACCGTTGTCGACAAACGTTTTGATCCCGCAAATCCGGCTTTTTGAAATAGTGACGACTCTTCGATCTTTGAATTTGCCTCTTCGATTTCTGAGCAGTCGCCCCTTCGATTTCTGAACGATGCCCTTCGCTTTCTGAACGACACGTAGTAGCGCGGATGCGGCTCTGTCTGAGATCTTTTGACAAGTGGCACGCGTTTTCTGCAAAGCTGGGAGTTTTCGACAAATATGCACACGCTTTCTGGAAAGCCGGGAGCTTTCGGCTTTGTCTCCCACATTTGTCGGCTAAAGTGTGCAGCTGATTTCTCGCCTTCCACGCGTCTTCTGAAAAGCTGGGATTGCGTCTGACGAGCTGGTGATCTTTACGCCGGAAATTCCGGTTTTGAAGAGTGGTGTCTCTTCATTCTGAATTGGTGAACGCCTCTCCTTTAATAGAGGTGATTGATCACCTCTAGCATGCACACTTGAAAATTGCCCAGAAATCGTCTCCGGCCCGTTTGAAAATCTACTCCGTCCACCCCTTCTCTTTTAACTTCGTGAACAATGGCTAGTTCATCCAACCCATCGAACCTTTGCTTAGATTTGAGTCTAAGCAGTGATCCGGTCGCGTCTCGTCAGGGTAAGGTATGGTGCCCGTCTTTCTTATCTTCCCATGGCCCTCTTACAGATGAGGACTCTGTGATGACGGATCCCACAACGGCTACGATAGTGGCTCGAAACCTCCTCACTCCCAAAGACAGTCAGCTGCTTTCTGGACGGTCCGATGAGTTGGCCGTTCAAGAGTCCTTGGCTCTTAGCGTTCAGTGCGCTGGCTCTGTGTCCAACATGGGCCAACGCCTTCTTACTCGCTCCCGTCAGGTTGAATCCTTGATGGCGGAGGTGGAGAGTCTTAAGCAGGAGATCAAACAGCTTAAGTACGAGAACCGAAGTTTGCACGTGCTTGCCAACAATTATTCGTCAGGCATGAAGAGGAAGCTTGATGAGCTTGATGACCGTCAAAAGCTTGCGGCTTTCTTCCAGAGGCACCTCTTTCCTGGGTCATCCAGCGTTCCACCAAGGTTTGAGGCCTTGAATGATCTATCTTTGGTACCTCCCGCTCCGATGCCTTCCGCTCCGATGCCTCTTGCTCCGATACCTTCTGCTCCGAGACCTCCTGCTCCGAGAGTATTGCCATGTAGTGGGGCCTCACGTACACAACCTTTGTAAAGGCTCCATCTTTCTGCCATGTTTAGATACAATTGTAATTTCTCAAAAATAAATGAACAAGTTTTTTTTTTTTTTTTTTTTTTTTTTTTTTTTTTTTTTTTTTAATTACAATCACTCGGAAATCAATAAACGAGCTTTATTCACTGTATTGGGTTGCCTCCCAAGTAGTGCTTGCTTTAACGTCGTACAGCCGGACGAAGAACACAATCATGCCTTAATGGAACCCACGGCATGGAGTTGATCATTGAATGGATGATGATACTTGAAATGTTCCGGCAATGGTTGAATTTCAAGAGTGGGTGCCCTAATTATTGACATCAACAACATATTAGTCAAAAACGACTTTGGATTTTGAGTTGGTGGCTTACCTACATGCTCCCATAAGAACTTAAGTACATCCTCCACAAAATGCTTCTCAAAACATTCAAGAATTGGATCTTTGTATGGAGTGGAATAGAGATCTGTCCTAAGATCCATGTAAACTCTTTCACCAAATTGGATTTGAGTAGGTGCCTGCAATGAAGAATGTAACACACGATTAATTGAAGTGGGAATTGGAATTTGAGTTGGTGGCTTACCTATGGGCTGCAATATTGGCTCTAAAGTCGCAGCACATTCAACAAATGCACAAGGGATGTTTTCATTTAGATTGGACATTTTGAAGGTTGTGGCTGTGTGATCCACTCCAATTTCCTCCTTGATGAATTCAAGATGCTCCTCAACCACTTTTTCCTCGTGAATTGTTGGAAAGGTGTCCAAGATGTCTTTCTTCCCCTCATCTTTCATGGATTGCATGAACCTGCCAGGGAAGGGTGCATTTGGGGGAACAAAGTTAGAAATAATTAAATTTGGAACAACCTTACTTGAATGGGGTGGTGTAGGAATATTGGGAGGTTGCAGCAAGGGTTGTTCTTCCCTTGCCGTGCCTTGTGCATCCTCCTCCTCTTCGAGCAGTAGCAATTCATCCATGGGCTCATCTTCAATCATTTGTTCTTGAATTTGTTCCATGCATTCTGCATTCTGCCTAAATTGACTGTTCCACTCAGCCAACTTTTTTGCTTGATAGAAATCCTCAATTGGTCGCCAAAATGCGTTTTGTTGAAATGGTTGAGCTTCCCTGCCCTGCTCCACAGAATTCAGTTGTTGAATAACTTCCTTATAATAATTTGATATACCTGAATTTGGATGTGAAGATTGAGGGGAAGGCTGTGGTGGTGCATATGAATCCTCATATGGTTGCCAATATGTTTCTTGGTGAGTCTCCTTAGCTTGATTTTGTGAACCCTGCACCAAAGAGTTTAATTCATTAAGAATTTGATTATAATCTATTGACGAACCTGAGTTTGATTGAGCATATTGCATATAAGGTTGTGGCGGCTGCATAGGTCTTGAACAGAACTCCTCATATGGCTGCCAATATGCTTCATGTTGAACTTGTTGAGCTTTCCACCACATAGAGTTTGAATGATCACTCCAATCGCTTTGTGGATATTGATTGGCTTGGTATCCTTGCCTATAAGACGCACTAAATGTAGGGACATTTTGTATTGTGGTCCTTTCAGCAATCTGCGACAATTGAGAAGTAAGATTTGCCAATTGAGCTTGAATGCTAGCAACATCCAGGTCTTACTTCTCAAGCACCTAAAATCAAAGAAAAAGAACTAAAGCAAATATCAAAAGTAACATCAAACAAAGAAAATAAAACTAAGTTAGAAACTAAAACGAAAACAAACTAAACGAAAATAAAAGAACCAAGGGATTAGCAAAGTTGCTAATCCCCGGCAACGGCGCCAAAATTTGATGCGATAATTATACGCGCACAAATTAAACCCTCTTTTCGTCAATTGTAGTAAGTATGTAAGTAGGGATCGTTCTGGACCGGGGATTAGGAGGGATTGCTAAAACCTTGGAAACTGACTCAAAAACGTAAAAACAAGATAAAACACTAAACTAGACTCAAAGAATGTGAAACTAAACGTTAAAACACTAAGACAAACCAAAAGACTCAAAATGCTTTAAAAACACAAACTAAATTGATTTCTAACTAAATTGAACAATAAAGTAAAGGGGGATTGGATTTGGACGACTTTACACTAAGAATGGAAACTTGGAAATAAAACAAATTGTAAATATGGATTTGACGGAAATGAATGGATGGGAAGCTAGCTAAGGGGTTCATCTCCACATATGTTATACTTGCATACAAAACGATGTCTAATTGCTTTTCAATAAACCATGAATTCTCAACGCCCCGGGTTAATTAGGTCCGCTTAAATTAACCGTCAAGTTTTCCTTAAATTAATGAATTGGATGATTGCATACGACAATCCAAAGCATTCCTCACAAGTTCCCTACATGAATTGCATAATAGAGATACAAGCAAGAATCATTAAGCATCATGAAAACTATAAGTGTTGACGAGGCATTCGTTACTATGATTGCATGAAACTTATGCCAAGAATATGTTTAACGTGATTGTTTATAAGCAACCTCCACTACTTGTGAATATAAGTTCATAACTATTACGTGAAACTTACTTATATTCTAGCGTCAAATTCATGCATGAAAATTAAGCGTTCATTCTTAATAAACATACATAAATAGGTTATCAATCAAACAGTTAAACAAATTGAATTCACAACTTATGAAACGTAATTAAAAGTAATCAAATCATATTACAAACATAAACATAGTTTCGAATCACCCCCTAGCTAAAGGGGGTTTAGTTCCTCATAACTTTGAAATCAAAGAAACACCTAAACATTCCAACAACTCAAAACTTGAATTGTATGAACGTTTAAGCACTCTTCTCTTCCATTCCTTATACGTACAAAACAAAGAGAATTAAAATGAAACTTTGAAATCAAAGAAACACCTAAACATTCCAACAACTCAAACTTGAATTGTATGAACGTTTAGGCACTCTTCTCTTCCTCGTTGTTGTAGCACAAGGTTTAAGGATAGGTTGGTTGATGGGATGGAAGTGTGGAATGGAGTGGAAATGGAGAAGATGGAGAAGGGGAAGTGTTTGTGTATTACAATGGAAAATGAGATGATTTGGTGAATGGAATGAATGGGTATTTATAGGAAGAGAATGGGTGTTAATGGATGTTTGTTTAAGGTATTTGGTGGATGGGAAAAGGTGTGGATGGTGGGAATTATGGTGGATGGATGGTTTAGTGGATGTAATTTAGGGTTTATTTAGGTGAATGTGGATGCATGGTTTAGTGGATGTAAAGGATAATGGGATGGTGTGGAATTAAAAGCTAAAAGAAATGGGATAATGGGCATTTAAGTGTGAATGGAATGGTGGGATGCACTAATGGAAATTATGGAATGGAATGGTGGGATGCACTAATTAGGAGGAAGAATTAGGGTGAAGGGCTTAATGCATGGATTTGGGCCTAAAATGCCCCCCCCTTGCACGGCAAGGGAAAGGACTTGGGCTAAAGCCCACGGCATTGGGTGTTAAGGGCCCTAGGGCCTTCGTTTTGCGTCCTAAAGCGCCTACAAGGACTTCAGAGTGGCTAGAAAATGCGGACGTTTAAGATTAGGAAAGGTTACCAAAACGGGAAACTTAGGGTCAACTTTCCTAAAATAGGAAGCCTTGTTTGAGTAGGATTCCTCGTTTTGGTAAGAATTCATCGTTGGAGTAGGAATTCGTCGTTTCTTCAAGTCTTCAACTCATTCATTCCTCTTTCGCTCCAAAAGGCTCCAATTTGCATCTTCTTGCACACTTTGGCCTTATAATCTGAAAATACACAAAAGTGGCCTTAAACACTAAAACAACTAAGTAAACACAACGTAAATGCACGAGAACAAGCTAATTAAGTCGCATGAATATGCTCCTATCAAGTGTGACACCCTAAAAAGGATCAAACACACTCGTCTTCTAATACATCCCCATGTTGAGAAAAAGGAATGGGCAATCTCTATTCGAAACTAGAACAAGTAAAGTCGACACATAGCTGCATAAGGAGAATGTAAAACTACTGAAGATGAATGTCGTTTTACCCCTGACACGGCTAAGTGATGCTAAAGTTTCAAAACAACCTTAAATTTTTTGTAAAACCCCTGCTAAAGATGGCGGGACCAAGCTCTCTTCCAACCAAGAATACCGAAGAAGGTTTCGACCCAAACACATACAAACTCATGTCAAATGCCGGGTATGATTTCGACTCCTCTTCAAATCTTGGAAAGAAGGAATCAAACACTGTCAATGACAAAAAACGTGGCCTCATAGAGACTCAAAAAAAGTTGAAGGAGCATGGTTACGGAGTTGACAACAATAAAGCTGGACTTGGCTTCCCACCAAATACACCCATGAAGATTTCAAGAAAAGAGAAAAAAACCAGCACTCAACACATCAGTGTGAGCGTTGAAAAAAGTCAAGAGAAGCCTAAACCCGCCCCTCGAACATCCATCTTCAATCAACTCAACCATTCAAAACCTAGAGTTTCAGCACTTGATTGCATTGGTGATTAAGATCGAACCTCGATCTTCAAAAGACTTAACACACCAACACCCCAAAGCTCTATTTTCAAAAGCCTTAGCGCACCATCATGCATACCGACCAATCTTCACACCAACAAGCCCAAGGGGATGACACTAAAGAAGAAATCCAAGATGTCTTCCACATCACAATTCAAGAAGATGAAGAAGACAAATCGCTAAGGAAGATGTCACTGTTATGCCACCACAGCTCGAGGATGGGGGGCAAGCTACAGTTGATGATCTCAAGAAGCTTAACTTAAGCACAATCGATGAACCAAAGCCTATCTTCATAAGTGCATAACTATGTGCGGACGAGATCGAGGAGTACTACCAACCGCTCTTGGAGTATAAAGACGTCTTTGCTTGCACCCACAAAGAAATGCATGTCCTTGACCCTACCATTACCATGCATCCTCTTACAGTCAAGCTTAGAACGAGACCGATAAAGCAAACTCAAAGACGCTATCGATCCAAACTCATCCCACAAATTGAAACTGAGATTGACAAGCTAATTAAAGCTGGCTTCATTCAAGAGATGCAATACCCTAAGTGGATCTCTAACATCGTCATTGTCCTTAAAAAATCTGGACAAATACGTGTTTGCGTAGACTTTCGAAACCTCAACCATGCTTGTATAAAGGATGACTTTCCCTTGCCACTCATCAAAATCATGGTGGACGCAACCACTGGCCATGAGGCACTATTATTCATGGACGGCTCATCTGGGTACAATCAAATTCGCATGGCTTCCGAAGATGAGGAACTAACAACATTCCGCACTCCAGAAGGTATCTACTGCTATAAGGTAATGCCCTTTGGTCTGAAGAACATTGGAGCCACATATCAACTCTCCATGTAAAAGATCTTCAATGACATGCTACACAAAAACGTAGAGTGTAACATAGACGACGTAGTTGTCAAGACCAAGAAGAGATCCGATAACTTGAAGGATTTACAAATGATGTTCGACATGTTGGAAATGTGCCCTAAACCCAATCACATGATGATACATTACGGACATTTCATATGTTAAACTACTCTAGTTTAATATAAAGGGCAAAGATTATTGCTTGAAGCCGTCTCATATAAATGTTATATGCTTAAACGATAAGTCCAAGGAATATGTAATTGGGAGAATGTGATCTAAAGAAGTTAGATTCATGAGACCATTCTCATTAGATTCATGAGACCATTCTCATTCGATTCATGAGACCATTTTTTTTTTGTATACATGTCCTAAACGTTCCCAATCATAGGATTGCCAATTGGGCATTAACAGTACGTGTTATGTCTTCTCTTAGGGAGAGTGACTAGTCTCAAGTTGTTGGTGTGACTGACACCAAGACAAGCATGTAGGTGCTCAATAGAGAATGAGTCCACTGAACACGATCAACATGGAGTTCTCATACTCATGTCACATAAGAACTCATGGTTGGGATAATGCAAAGTAATCCTTTGACCTGAGACATCATAGTCGTCTTGTGGTTAGGTCCTTGATCTTTGATTGTGTCAAAGTCACTCTGTTAGAGGGTGTCCATGGCATAGTTGGTTAAGTCACCTAACCATGGAGGCAAGTGAATGCACAACAAGGGATCTCTAACCTTTAAACCATTTGAGGGAAAATACTCTATGATATGAATAAGAATCTTTGGGCAAAGTATGAAGGGGATTTAGGAAGTCGTTCCAAATTACATTCAAGGTAATCATATAAGTAAATGAATCACATTGGATAGTAGACATCACTAAACTATTAAACCAAACAATGTGGTCAAAAGTATTGTACTAGAGAAAGATCGTATTGCATTGTAATCCTAAACTGAATAGGTTCTCCACCTCTTCTAATTAGCTTGGGTAGCCATGATATACTGCTAGGTGTCACTCATGGTTTGTGGAAGCCCTAAAGGTGAATAATCACTAAAGGGAGAATTGAAAGTATGTTTCAATTCACAATCGATTTGAAGAGTTCTAATAGCCCACCGCCTCTCTAAAAGGAACTTAATGGATCGTACACCGTGTAACGTAGAAATTGAAGAAACAATGGAGATGAGTAAGGATAATTAAATGGTTTAATTATTTATGGCAAGGATTAATTAATATGTTAATTAATCAAACGAATAAGTTCATTTTAGACCTCGGGTTAGTTTTGGGCCTCAAGGCCCAATGGGCTTGGAATGTCAAGCCCATTGACTTAAGTTGTTTGTCTACTTAATGAATAAAGATTCAAGATGGCCTAAATAGCCCAAAGACCATAGAAGGCTGGCCATATTGATGAAATAGGGTTTTGGTTCTTTTTGTCACTTAAGTGGAGTGACTATATAAAGAACTTTATAGCCAAAATTCATTTAGGCTTCTTGTAGAGGAAATTGGATAGAACAAGTCTCTCCCTTTCTCTCTAGGAGGCCGGCCCCTTGGAGGAGATTAGCTAGCAATCTTCCCTCGTCCAAGGTTACTCTTCACTTCTTCTTGTCTCTCCTTGGTGTGGAGACTTAGAGGTTCTCTATTTTAGGAACTTGGAAAATCCATTCTACCATCCTCATCCAAGAAATCCATGGAGCTAAGAAGTAAGGAATGAAGGTCCTATCTCTTGGATGATTAGCCTTTGCTTATGCAAAGAGGAATCAACAAAGGCATAAGATTTCTCAACTCACTTTGTTTTGAGTTGAGTCTTGATTCACCACACTCAATAGGCCTTGAATTTCATGGGTAAAGTTTTGATTTTTGAGTGCATACAAACATGATTCCGCCTTTTAATTGTTAATTGCATGCATAGATGTTGCTCAAATGAACTCATTTTCACAAATATTTCCTTCAAGTGGTATTAGAGCCTAGGTCTAGTAGTTGGTGAATCCTTTTGGGTTTTGTAGTTCATTGTCTTTGATTTGAATGTTGTAATTGTTACAAGCCTTATTCTTGCTTCTTTGAATGTAAATTTTGCTAGAAAATTTGCCATCTCAAATGTTGTAGATGTAGTTCTTATTAGCATGAATTTTGGAGCTAAAATTTGGTGCCATGTTTATGGGGATATTTGGCCAAATCCTAAGGGTGGATTTTTGGGTTCATGTTTGTCTTGTTAAAAGTGCTTTAAGGTGACTTTTGGAACCCCTAAGTACCATAGGATATTAACCCCTTTTGAGTAGTAAAAATTTGAGTTTTATTGAGTGAAAACATTCATGGAGCTCTTATGGGTTTTCATGGATGTTCTTCAATGTTCTTGCATCGTTCATACCAATAACAAAAAGTTTGATGTTTTAATTCAAAGTTTTTGGTTATATACATAAAGTCTTGTTTTATGATGGATGGTGTGACTTTTCAATCAACAAGACAATTTTGAAAAAGTGATTGAAAGTTGAAATTGTGTTTGAATTTTTGTACATGATTGGTACTTCTCTTACACACCCATACCTATTGTTTCAACATCATACCCATCACCTTTTCAACATACTTGACTTTAAGACTTTGCTTTTCATCAAAAACCATTCAACCACTTACTACTCACCATAACCGGCCAACCCTGTAAGATGGGTACTTTGGGGCGTTTATGCAATTACATAAAGTTATGATACTTTTGTGTATTTGCACTTTGATCCGAAATTTTACGTTTTTACGTAAAGGCCTAAAATCACTAAAGGACAAATTGTTTTGCTCCTTTAATGAAGTTTTTGCATTTGTTGAAATTTTTGAGTTCTAGTTGTAATTACATGAAGTAGGTGTTTTTACAAAGTGACCTTAAAAGTTTGTGTTTTGCTAAATAGCCCAAAAGTTGAGGTTATTACATTTTGGCACAAATTAGTTGAGAACAAAATAGTTTTGTATCTTTAAATGAGAATTGGATTTTCATTTCATTTAGCTCCATCTAAATCAATTCTATGGATACAAAAACCAAATGACAATGTTGCATTCAAGTTTAATTAGTTACAGCATTAATTAATTAAAGAAGGGGTGATTATGAACCTAAGCCTATAATAATTGAGCTATGTGAAAGGCCGTCTCTCAAATTGTTTGAACCATAGGAATGTATAGATTAGATTTTGGTTGTAATTTGATATGATTAAATGTTGTAAAAGAGCATAAGCTCTTCTTGACTTTAAAGTAATTTGTTTTGATTAAATGTTGTAAAAGAGCATAAGCTCTTCTGTACTTTGAAGTACTCCATTCTTGTTTTATTTGATATGCATGAAACTGGAGTAGTAGGGTCCAACGCCCAATAAGAAAACATGCCTTAATGTGATTAAACGCGTAATAAAAATCAAATCACCATTCTTAGACTGAGATCCAACACTAGGCTCATGTTGGATCGAATCAAAGGTTCATAGTCATCCTAAGGCCCTAAGTCAACTATATAGTCAATCAATGAATGCAAAGCTTATGTTAGTAGTACTATATATTTTTGATTTAGGAGTAAATGCAAAGCTTAACCTTTGGATAGAAGTGTTGGAATCTAAAAGTTTTTGCCTAAGTCAGTCAAAGACAGAGTATATGGAGTGCAAGTTCAGTGCAAACAGAGGCTTAAATGAGTTGGGGTGTGAATTGGAGATCAAGAAGTACCAAAGAGTGACAACTTTTGCTACCTACTATCTTGCAAAAGAACGAAGAGTTGGATTGAGACCTCAACCATAAAATAAGTGCATCCGGCGTGTTGTGTGATCATCGTATGCCACTGAAGTTCAAGGGAAA
Organism: Pyrus x bretschneideri; assembly: GCF_019419815.1. Taxonomy (NCBI): domain Eukaryota; kingdom Viridiplantae; phylum Streptophyta; class Magnoliopsida; order Rosales; family Rosaceae; genus Pyrus; species Pyrus x bretschneideri. Next base: position 436,246 of record NW_025999613.1, on the reverse strand, counting down.
ATTTTATGGGACGACAATAAGGCCAGCAATGCTTTATGGCACAAAATGTTGGGATTTGAAGCATAAACATGTACATAAAATGGGTGTAGCAGAGATGAGAATGCTTCGTTGGATGTGTGGACACACGAGAAATGATAAGATTAGGAATGAGGATATCCGAGGTAAAGTAGGAGTAGCCGAAATTGAAGGAAAGATGAGAGAAAATCGATTACGGTGGTTTGGACATATGAAATGAAGGCCTGCTGACGCTCCGGATAGAAGATGCAATTATAGGACAGAGGTTCAAGGCCGAAGGGGTAAAGGAAGACCTATGAAGACTTTGGAAGAGACTATAAGAAAAGACTCAGAGTACTTGGATCAAACGGAAGACGTGACACTGAACCGAGCACAATGGCGTTCTAGGATTCATATAGCCGACAACACTTAGTGGGAAAAGGCTTTGTTGTTGTTGTATATTAAATAAAATGCAATAGATTGCAGTAAGCATCAGTGAGTACTTTTAAAATCACAGTGCTCATATATGGTAGTGTAATACAGTAAGTGTAGTTATATACGAATTAACACAAATATGAATCATACAAGTAGCCAACAGTTGCAATTATACAGTAAGTGCAATACAGTTTATGAAATGTTAAGCATCGTGAAACCATTGCATTTTTTACATGAAATACATTAACTGATACTTGAAACAGCAGAAGCATTTGGTAATACTATAACTAATGCAATAAGATCGTATGCAAACAGTGTAGTTATCATAATAGAGTTCATTGCAAAAGTTGTGGGCTCTCATACCACATGAAAAACTCAATTATATACTTCATTCAGAGATCAAAATCAACCCTGCATGATGAACTACAAACTGAGACACCTGCATGCAGTTATACTAACCCTAATGTCTATTAAACCATGATTTTATAGAAACTAGGGACACACTTGTTGTCGAAGACATGATGATTGAGTTGGGATTTGGACCTTCCTTTCTCTTGGAAACGAATTGGAACTCTTGTTCTCGATAGGACGAGCATCTACAGAATGACAACCTTGTAACTTACTCGAGAGAGGGGATCAAAACCCTAGTTATAGGAATGCAATTGCTCCACTTATAATGGTGGCAGTTGCCATCAGTTTAATTTCCATCATTTGTAACCGTCTCCTATACTAATTGTACAAGTATTTATAGTTTTCTCACTGTATATTATACATGTAATTAATATGTATAAGCTACAGTATATTCATATTTCACTTTATGTTTGTTAATCCATATCTTTATCAAATGGTTTGATTCATTTCTCACATGAAAGTCCTAACAAGTCCTACACGATGCGACCGACAGAACAACTATATTTGGTCCAAGTAGTATTTTTCGAATTTCGAAGGACACATTTCGATATGTAGGCCAATGAGTAAATACCTATTTTAAATCTTAAGTCCGTGTTTCCTCCATACAAAAACCAATAATATCAATTTATTTTACATTTATAATATGGCTAGAATTATTGGCCAATGGTAAAAGTGTTGTTAATAGTAGGCAGAGAGGAGGGCTGTGCAAATTGATCATCATAGAGAGCTTCTTTGTTGGTTGGAGCCATGGACGGAGGAGGAGGAGACGCTAATTAGTGTCGTTGTGGTATGAGTTTGAGTTGGAAATCTTGCAAATCCAAGTCCTCCATTGCCATTTGGAGACCAAGGCTCTGCATATTTGCCAGCTCTCACCAACTTTCTGATTAAAGTAGAAAATTCAATATTTCCTATCACTATGATCTTCTCTTCTTCTGCCTCTATGTTTACACTATAAACACCTGATTTTAATTAAAATTCAAAAAATAAGGGAATTGTGATAAGTAAATAAGTAATGTTTATAGTTACCATCAAAACCATCTTCTGGCGCTGTCTAGTAGCTCAAATAGTTAAAAGTATAAAACTATCCACCCGAGGTTTAGTCTTCGATTCTTCCGCGGTCTCACAATATTTTCTGCTTTTCAAAAAACTGAGATCTAATATGGGGCCTGGGGGTTCTAAATCCCCCTTTTCGTATAAGAAAAACAATAAAAATATGGGGTCTCTAGGTCAGTTGGAAAATCATTAATTAATTATACAATTTAAAAACAGAATCCCAAATTAATTAATGCCAGCCAAACGAAGTCTTAGAATAAAACCAAGAAAGTTGTTAGCTTGCCACAATAATACAAATAGCTTGCAACAATCATACAAATAGCGACCTTTCGAAATTATTGAACTTCAAGTATAGATTTCTTTCTTCTATTTCATGTTGTGAAGATACAAAGAGAAAGAGGAGATATTTAAGGGTTAGGAATCAGTGCACATACCGTGCACATTGCTATCCGGGAAACCCCATTAACCACTACACAAAAGCTAGACTAGGAGACTTACACGAAATCTCCTTAAATCAAGGAGTTGACAATAAGGGAAAAGACTTACACCAAAACTCCTTAAATTAAGGAGTAGCTAACAAGAAAAAGACTACATACAAGTTGACAACATAACCCATAAAGATGTAGCCCTAATAACCTAATAACCACCATCACCATTCTTCCAATAGAAATTCACAAGGATTTTTAGTTAAATGACATTACTCCTCACTTTAGTTCTTCATAATGAAATTAATAGAAGTGGTTCTGAGTTTGTCCGTTATAAATATTTGCAGTCCTATGTTGGAAGTTTAACTTGATTATGTTAAATGAGTAAAACCTTATTAGGTTTTTAAGAAGGGAATTCTGAAGAAAAAAAAAGGAAAACATAAGGGAATTGCTGTTATAATTACTTTAGTCTAAAGAAATGGGAGAAATGGCACTGTACAAATGTGCAACAGTGATTTGGGATATCTTTCACTTTATTTATGAGCTTGCCACTAGGCTGTCTTCAGCCAAATTTCACTTCATTTACAAAATTGCCACGGGGCTTAAGAACCGGTTTTCAATCTTCCGACTGGATCGAGGCTTTGACTTGGTGAGAGAGAGAGAAGGGGGACAGAATGGTTGACAGGTTGGATGGTGGGTGTGGTTGTGGCTAATGCATTGGTCAGAGGGTCGTCGGGGGGAGGAAATGAGGGGGATAGAGGTACTGACTGAATGAAGAGAGATGAGAGCTACGGGTTTCGACTGAGTGAGAGAGACATTTAGCTAGGTTCTCTGCCAGGACCTATGGGATTTTCTCCAATTGTAGAGTGAGAGATGGACATGGAGAGAGAGAGAGAGAGAGGAGAAAGCATGGCTGTGTGCATTTTTTGGGGTTAACGGGTTACTGCACAGGGTTGATAACGAGAGAATGGCTAAGGGAGGTATGGGAGACTGTGAGATTTCAGTTTTCTCCTCTAATTGAACAGGTAATGCACTATTTTAAAATCATTGTTTATTGTTTGGTTTGCCTTTTGCTTTGTTAAAATTGTCATTGATATTTTGTTGTTTCATAAAAATTGTAATGGATGTTTATAGGTTGTTTAGTTGGGTGTTAGGGAGATTAGGCTATTGAGTTCATTGTTTGGGTGAGGTTACTGTCCTTATGAATTAGAGGGTCGCACTATGCTCATTTCTGTGTTTCTTCATGCTTTCTTGTTGTTTGCTTCTCAACAAATCAAATTGAGGTTCCTTTTCCACTTCACATCGTTTGAATATCCCTCTATTGCTAGATTGTTTCTCCATTTCTTGGTTGCTTCTGTATTTCTGTGATGAGGGTGATAGGGAGATTAGGCTGTTTTGTTACCTGTTTAGCTCACTATTAGCCTGGGGTTTCTGTCTTTATGAATTAGGGGGTTGCACTGTGCTCATTTATGTGCTTCTTCATACTTTCTTACTGTTTGCTTCTCAACAAATCAATTCAGGTTCTTTTTCCAAATCACATCTTTTGAATATCCCTTTGTTGGTAGATTGTTTTTCCATTTCTTGGTTGCTTATGCATTTCTGTGGTACACTTTTTTATTTGGTTCTTGACATGCATGTAGACCAAACACAAGCATACAGATCAAAGCATGCATTCACAGAGCAGGCACCAAAGAGACCATTACTAAGGTGTTTTTATATCCATTCTTAATTTTGTAAGGTGATAGACAAAATAATTTCTAATACAAATCTCTGTACTGTGTTCGAATACAAACTCTTATTCTCTCTTATTTTTGGCTATGTGATGTATCCTTGTAGCTCAACCATATGCATGTTTTTGAGAAACAAAGAGCTTCATCCACTGGAATGTGGAATTGATAGCAACAGGTTCGTCCTAACCCTTTCACTATCATCTCTTTTAGTCATGAGATTTTTTTTTTATTTCTATTTTTGTGTTGATACAACAGTTAATGATTGTGAATGGTTTGGTAAATCTTTATTAATGGGTTTGGTGGCAGCAATGTTGGTAATTCTCTGTACAACAATTTGGGTTTGTGTGACTAATGAATGAAATCATTAGTTTTAAGAACGAAGTTTCATCATTACTGTTTTTTACGCCTTCTTAGTGCACTTCTGTTTTTAGTAATGGATCTTTTTTGTTGACGATGACCTGATCGTGTTACGATTATGTTTGTGAACTTATATTTATCGTTGTGGGTATTTCATAACGTTGAAGGATCCCATGTTCCAAGAATTGTTATTCCATTCGATTTTGTGAGTCGAATAGTGAAATATAACGATGAACTATCTTTTTTTTCTTGGTCAAAATATAAATTTATATTGTCTTAATAAATTGTATCTGTATATCTGAACGCGGCTAGTGAACTCGAACTAAGTCTGATATGTCGATCGCTTAAAGCAAAACGCTTTGTGCCTTTGATTTGATTACCAGGAGATTCAATCATTGTCTTAGGCATCCTAATTCCTAAGAAATCTATTGTGCCAAGTTCCTTTTAGTGGGAAATTATGGTTGCTGATTTTAGCAATGGATTTTGTCTTTCTATTTGCTATGATTATATCTCTAAACAAGCATGACTTTAAATTAGGTGCAAATGAAATATTTTGTTTACAAGAGAAAATGGATAGGTGTATGGTTATTAATCTTTGTTTATCTTCCATTACATTATTTGATTTTTTTTTGTTCTTATTGCTGTGAAATCAAACTGTTCGATGCACTGTGCTGCTGGTAGAAGCGCGACGTTCATGAACTATCTTCTTTCAATTGCTCCTGAAACATAAGAGGGCATACTAGCATATGTTGTTTGGCATGAGATTATTTAAAACTTATGTAATCGACTCATTTTTTGTGTCATTTCATGTTGGTTAGGTGAAGTTTATTTGGGCTGTTATGAACCTGTAATTCTATTATCTGAACTGTAGTATATAAACTTGGTTATTTACTTCTCACGCCATTTAGGCACAAAAGTTGTTCCTGCACTGAGTTCTTTATATTGAAATTGAACATTAATTTTCCTTTATATCCAAATGCATTAAAGTAATTGTGAGTTGTATAACATGGCTGTTCAATTATGGCCTTGGCCTTGGCCGAGGCTCCTTGTAGTTTATTGAACATTTCACCTAGCTTAAGCTTTCATATTCTATTACACGAAATTAGTTGTATTGGATTCAAAATATTTCTAAAATATCTCTTTTTTTTTTTTTTTTTTTTGTGTGTCTTTTGTTATATAACTAAAATTTCATTAGATTTGGTCTTCGAATTTGAAAGTCTCTAAGTTGCTAATGGATTTACTTTGTTTGCAAATTTCAGAACTTTGGATCGTTGGAGGAAGAAGTTTGTTCCTTGCCATTTTGAGGTATATAATTATACACCCTTAGTTTAATTCAAAGCCTAATTAGTTATTTACGTTTTTTAATTTATCTTTGTGAAGCTTTCATGCTTGGATTTTAAATATATAATTCAATTTTGTTCGTTTGAGCTTAGAATGGAACTTGGCTTCTTTCTATTTGGTGCGCGTGTCTGTATGTGTCCATTTATGTAAAGCTTGAGAAAACTAGGCATGTACTTGTACCAAACCTTACCAAACCCCATTCCAATTGAATGGTCGGTGTATTTGTTCTAGACGACATTCGAATTGGATGATTGGTTTATTTGTTCCAAACCCCATTAGAATTGTATTTGTATTTCTGCCGTTTATGGATGATTGGTGTAGCCTGCTATGATTGTCAGATTGTGTATGTTGATTATTGCTTAACTGAGCAAATAAAGTCAGCAAAAAAGTAAATGCTATGTCAGTGTATGTTAATGGGGAGTGTAGCTATGAAATATATGATTACATTGATTAGGGTTGATGAGTGTATTAGAGTCCTAACTGAGCAATGTATGTTAGTGACCCGGTGTAGATGATGTGCTTTGAATTTAGTGAGTTTTTTTTTGGGCAAGGGTTTCAAACATTTTTTTGTTGAATTTCTCATGCTTCGTTTTAATTTTTTAGATGTACAAGAGTAGAAACCTTCCGTACATAAGCTTTACATCCTCCCTCAACAATTTGTGTGTCTTTCTGTTAAAATTATTCATGTCTTCCTGTATTACGGCTTAAAAAAGGATTTTGATATTGTCCCCACTCAATCTAAGGGTTCTATTTTATCTCTAAAAATTGTGGGAAAGAACATGCAAATGCATCTAGACGGGTGGTTTGGTGGTTAGGAGACTTGGAGGGCCAATGGGGGCAGTCTATTCTTGCCATATTTTCTTTTTTAGGTTAGTATATGCATCTGCAAAGAAATGACGGTATATCATCACAATCTCATTGCTGGATTTTATTAAGTGTTGGTTTCGATATGATGGTATCCTGTTAACTATCCTATGGAACCAAGTTCACAATTTCTCATATTTAGACTCAAATGCTAATAGATTCTGAGTGGTTTTTAATCTTTGATAAATATTTAAATATGCAAAACATGAATATCATACAGGAAATACAAGAATTTAAATTCCCCACGACAAGGAGGTATTTTTCCTTTCCTTTTTTTATGTTTTGGGAAACATGTCATTTGACGTGCATGCCAAGTTTGAGTTGATTTCTCCTCTGGAAAATTCTATAAAAATATGGGAGATGTAGCCTTGTCCTTTATCTTTTCACGTACATATTGCATGCCACTAGGAAAAATGAGGAAAGCTTTCCACTTTGCATTTTCCTACAGCTGCGCAATCCTGACGGTAAAACAACTTTTGCGGGAATAACTTTGAATACTAGAACGTTTGGCTTCAGGGAAAATTTTGAAATTTGGACACAATGATCTTCACCCACTTAGCTTCCTTCTCCAACTAGCCTTGCATCAAAAAATCCTTTGGAAAGTTGAATTATCACCAAAAACGTCTTGCTTGCGCAGATTGGCTGAAACTTGCCATTTTTTGGAATTTGCTTCCTTCATTTGGTTGGAATGTGCTTCCTTGTTTTGATTTTTCTTTTGCTATTTGGGTATGTATTCCCCTTATAGCATTAGGAAGCAATTGACAACTATTTATAGGACAATTGGGCGTACCTTTTTTTCACAACACATAATTCTTGCCGTGGGCTTGCTTGGAGCTTTTGCCGTGGGTTTTGCTTGTTGCTGCTGCGTGGTGCTTGTTGTAGTACATCATTGTTTACCACATGGTGCTGTGCAAAAGACTGCAACATGTTTATGTTGTGCAGTGCCTTTTGGTCATTATATTCCCTTGGTAGTGACATTGCCGTATGCATCTGTTGTTGCTGTTGTTGTGCCTTTTTTGCCTCTGTTTGGTGCAATTTGTAGTTGCTTGAAGCATTTCGCAGTGGATCACTTTTACTGTGTAGTGCCTTTTGGTCACAGTTTTCCTCGGTGGTGATGTTGCCGTGCAGTTCAAGAAATTACTTGCATAATCGATGCGGGGTTGCGTAGTGCTATTACGTGGCATTTTGGCTTTCTTTGCTACTGTAGTGTGCTTTGAAGGACCATCCTGTAGCTACCCACTTCGTCGTACAGTGCAAGAAACTGCATGCATAATCACTGCGGAGTTGCGTAGTGTGATTACGTGGCGTTTTGGTTTTCTTTGCAACTGTAACGTGCCTTGAAGGACTGTCTTGTAGCTACCCTCTTTGCCGTGCTTGATCAAGATTCATGGCTGATTTCCTCTTGTCGGTGTGAAGTTGTCATCATGATTCTTCAACGTTGACGAGGTTTTTCTTGCATGTCTGATAGGAGCATATTTAGACGACTTACTTAGCTTGTTTTCGTGCATCTATGTTGGTAATTCATAGTTATTTTAGTCCTTTATGCTTCTTTTGTGTGTTTTCAGGTTCTAAGGGCTTAGGGAGCAAGAAAGTGCATTTTGAGGCTATTTGGGGCACTTTTGGGCATGGATTGGATAGCTTAATCATGGAGCAAAGAGGATGGACGAAATTGAAGCCTTGTATGCTCTTTGGGGACATCAAACAAAGGGCCTAGCTCAATCAAACAAATCCTTTGAGCCATGGAAAACCTCTAGCCCAATCAAACATATTATGCCATGCAAACCAACCTATTTTAGGCCCATTCTATGTACTTAAACCCTAGCCCTTTAAACTAGTCCATTTATCACTTATCACTTCCATTCACTTATCACTCACCACATATCATTCATTTATCACTTATCAAACCTTTCACTTATCACTTCCATTCACTTATCACTTATCACTTCCATTCACTTATCACTCACCACATATCATTCATTTATCACTTATCATACTCATAATCATCTACACATTTCAACCATTTAAACTATGCATTTCAACTCACATGCACACCCACCCATTTCCTTTCCAACATCTCACATGCATTTCCACCTTCCTACTTCATCATTTCACCACATTCTCCCTCTTTAACTCATTTCATTATTCATTCACTTTGCATTCATTCAATTCCACCCCACATGCACCTTTTATTCTTCATCATTGCAACCATGGCACATTTACACCAACAAAACAACTCCCATGCCGTGGCCTACTCATATTCCCATTTCCTTTCCAACATCTCACATGCATTTCCACCTTCCTACTTCATCATTTCACCACATTCTCCCTCTTTAACTCACATGCATTCATCATAATACACAAACACATTAAACAAATAGCCATATACACCTCCACTCCTCCTATAAATACCCTTGCATTCATTCATTCAAGCATCATCTCATTTCATACACAACACACCACAAACACTTCCATCTTCTCCCTAGCCGTGAGTTTCTCCATTTTCTGCACCATTTTCTCCACCACTCCTCATCCATTTCCATAATCCCCCAATCCATTCAACACACCAACAACATCCCTTAGTCCTTGTGCCACAATAAAGAGGAAGATAAGAGGGCCTAAACGTTCATACAATTCACATTTGAGTTGTTGGAATGTTTACGCGTTTCTTTGATTTCAATGTTTAAATTCAATTCTCTTTGTTTTGTAATATGAGGAATGGAAGAGAAGAGTGCCTAAACGTTCATACAATTCAAGTTTGAGTTGTTAGGATGTTTAGGTGTTTCTTTGATTTCAAAGTTATGAGGAACTAAACCCCCCCTTGGCTAGGGGTGATTTCAATACCATGATTATTTATGTAATATGAATTGATGAATTCCGGTTATGAACTCTTGATTCGTGAATGCAATTGGCTTAACTATTTGATGATTAACTTATTTGTGTTTGTTGATTGAGGGTCGACACTTAATTAGCATGCATGAATATGTGGCTAAAGTTTAAGAAGGTTTCACATAATCGTTACTAACTTATACTTGAAAGTAGTGAAGGTCGCTTGTCACGATCGCGTTAAGTTGAATTCTTAGCATGAGTAACATGATGTCATAGTTGCAAATGCTTTGTCAATGCTTATGGTTTTCATTATTCTTAATGATCTTCGATTGTATCTCTATTATGATGACATGTAGGGAACTTTTGAGAATGTTTTGGGTTGTCGAATGATGCCATCCAATCCAATAATATAAGGAAAATCTGAGGGTTAACTAGTGATGTCACGGTTAATTTGGGGCATTGTCGTTCATAATTCAATGAAGGAATAACTGGAAATTAATTCATATGCATAAATATCATGTGTGGAGAAAGAACCCTTAGCTAGCTTCCCATCCATTCATTTCTGTCAAATCCATATTTACAATTTGTTTTGTTTCCAAGTATCCATTTTAGTTTAAATTCGTCCAAATCCAATTCCCCCCTATTTCGTTGAAGTCTTAGTCTTAATCTTTCTTATTTTTAGTTTTGCTTTCTTCGAGCATTAAATAGTGTTTTATATTGTGTTTTTATGTTTTTAAGTCAATTTAGAAGGTTTTACCAAGCCCTCCTAATCCCCGGTCTAGAACGATCCCTCACTTATCCATTCTACTACAATTGTCAAACGAGTGTTTAATTTGAGTGTCAAGTAATTCTCGCATCAAATTTTGGCGCCGTTGCCGGGGATTAGCAACTTTGCTAGTCCCTTGTCTTTATTTTTATTTTTATTTTTTTATTTTTATTTTTTTGTTTTTCGTGCATTATTATTTCAGATTCTTAGTTTGTTTGTTTTCTTGTTTTTCAGGTACTGTGTATGACTCGTAGCTCTCGGCCTATTATAGAGAACATCTCCGACTTTGACGGTGATTTTGAACGCACTTTGAGGAGAACGAGGAGTCAACAAGAGCCACCACAACCTCCACCACAACCTGGGCTTGAAGAAGACGAAGTAGGTGTAGAAGAAAAGCCCACAGATCAGATTTTTGAAGAAGAACAAGCCATGGCAGCAGATAATAGAACCATCAAGGAGCTTTCGGCCTCGGGTTTGGATAATGCATTGCCTCTTTGTATCCAATACCCCACGGCTGCAGAGGGGAAGACTGAGGTGTTTGAACTCAAATCCAGTTTGTTACACCATATTCCGAAGTTCCATGGCTTGTCTATGGAAGACCCCAACAAACACTTGAAGGAGTTCGAGGTGGTTTGTTCGAGCATGACCCCCGTCACTGTGGATGGAAGTATATTGAAGATGAAGGCCTTTCCATTTTCACTTATGGACAAGGCCAAAGATTGGCTCTACGAACTAGCCCCGGGAACTGTGACTTCGTGGGAGAGTATGAAGCGTGCTTTCTTGGAGAAATTCTTCCCTACTTCGAGAGTGATTCTCCTACAGAAGAAAATTAGTGGTATTCTACAGAATCATGGTGAGACATTCCCGGCTTATTATGAGCGTTTCAAGGGCCTTGTAGCTTCATGTCCGCAACATTAAATGAAGGAGGAACTTCTCCTTCAATATTTCTATGAGGGCCTCCTTCCTATCGAACGTCAAATGCTTGATGCATCAGCGGGAGGAGCATTGGTAGACAAAACACCAAGGGATGCCAAGATTCTCATAGCCAACCGAGCGCTCAACGCTCAACAATATGAAGGAGTGGGCCAAAGGGAAGCCCCACGACAACAAAGTGTAAATGAGGTGAGTGCTATTTCTGAAATTCAATCACAACTTGCTAATCTTACTTCTCTTGTTTCTCAGGTTGTGATTGGTCCAAAAGCACAAGAACACCAAGTTTGTGGCGTGTGCTCAATTCAAGGGCATCCATCCGACAAGTGCCCTCAACTAATCGAGAATGGTGGGTGGGAATCTGCCAACGCAATTGGTTTCCAAGGACAAAATCAAAACAACCCATACTCGAACACTTACAATGCCGGATGGAGGGACCATCCGAACTTCAAATGGAGGGAGCCACAACAAGCTGCCCAACAAGGAGGATTTAGGCCAAACCCCCCTGGTTTTTATTCCAAGCCGTATGCACCCCAACAATCCCAACAACCTTCGGCATCATCTCATTCAGGTACGTCCTTGGAAAGTAATCAAGCTATGCAATTACTAACCTCTATTTCGCAGGGGTTGCAAAATCAAAACAACCGGATAGAAAATAATGAGAAGGAGATGATGGATATGAAGAAACAAATAGGGCAGATTTCTGAGTTCCTTGGACAGATTAGAGAGCAAGGAAAGCTTCCTAGCTCAACCACAGTCAATCCAAAGGCAGGATTCGAATCCGCCAAGGCCATCACCCTAAGGGGTGGAAAAGAAGTTGGGACCGAGCCAAACAATCCCAAATCTGCCCAGAAAGTAGATGAAGAGACGACACAACCTGAGGAAGTGTCTAGCTCACCCACGGCAAGGGTGAAAAACCCAATGCCGCAGGCCCCCAATCACCCTAACTCGGCCAAATCAGGTAATTTAAGTTCAAATTCATGTACTTCACGTCCTAATCTGCCCAATGTACCTTTTCCTCGCAAGTTCATGCAAGAAAAAAAGGAAGAAAGCGAGAAGGACATTCTTGAAACGTTCCGGAAGGTGCAAGTGAACATACCGCTTCTCGATGCAATCAAACAGGTTCCAAAGTATGCTAAATTCCTCAAGGACCTATGCAATACAAAGAGAAGAAGGGCAAACAAAGAGGTAGTGAAGGTAAGCGAGAATGTGTCCGCTGTTTTGCAACGTAAACTGCCTACCAAGTGCAAAGACCCCGGTAGTTTCACGATTCCTTGTGTGATTGGACATAATCATTTTGAACATGCCATGCTTGATTTAGGTGCATCCATAAATGTCATGCCTTATTCTATTTATGCATCTATGAATTTGGGTGAATTAAAACAAGATGGTGTAATTATACAATTGGCCGATCGTTCTAACGCGTATCCAAAAGGAGTTTTGGAAGATGTGCTTGTGCAGGTGAACCATTTAATTTTTCCGGCTGATTTCTACGTCCTAGACATGGAAGATTCGGCACACTCTCCATCATCACCACTCTTACTTGGACGACCTTTCATGAAAACAGCTCAAACCAAGATTGATGTGGCCAAGGGAGCAGTCACTATGACCTTTGGTGATGATATGATTAACTTTAAGATTCCTGAATCGATTGAGAATACTAATGATGTTCGTTCTTGTTGTGCCATTAATGTAATTGAACACATAGGGACGGAGTATTCAACAAAGATCAAGAAGGATGTTTCTCGTGAAGGAAAAATTTTGTCCTAGCTAAGAACATGTAAGAACATTTGAATACATATGCAAACTAATAACTCTTTAAAGTGGCATGCATTCAAAAACAATTCATAAAACCCAAGACTTTCAAAGCCTAGTATATGGTGAACCATAAGACTCTTTAACAAAATTAAAGAGAATAAGAATTTAGAGATTCTTTACCCTTGAAGCTCATCCTTGATTGCACAAGGGTTCACCCAAGTGGAGGGCCTTCAAGTCACCTCCTTGCTCCTTGAATCTTCATTGTGATTTCCTCCCTTTTAGTGCTCCTTTTCTTCTTTGAGGATTTGAGGATTTGTTCTCCAAAACACCAAAAGTTTGGTGTCTCTAAGTCTCCACACCAAAGATGTTGTGTGAAGATGAAATGGATGACTTAGGTAAGAAAGATTGCTAGATGTTCCTCACCTAAGGTAATGAGAGAATAGGTTTCACCCAAATTCAATTAGAAACCCTTAAGGTGAAATGGCTATAAAGATGTATTTATACCACCTCACAATGGAGTGGCAAACTTGCAATTAAGCCAAGTTCACTACCCTTGAAGGTTATGGCCGGCCATATAATGTATTTGGGCTTAATTGCCCATTTTGTTTTAGTTGTCATACAACTTAAACATAATGGGCCTTGTGGACCAAAACGTTTTTGTGCCCCGAAGCCCAAAACTAACTTAAACGCCCAATACGAACGTTTCGTATAATTAATTAACTATTTAATTAATCTTGACCATTCTTCAATTAAACCATTTAATTGCTTATCCATTTCATATAATTTCTTCACTTATATCTTTACTCGGTGTACGATCCATTAGGTTCCAATTAGCGAGGTAGTGGGCGATGTTACTCTTAACGATCGATTGTGAATTGAAACCACATTTCAATTCTCCCTTAAATTAGTGTTTGCTAATCTTTAGGGCTTCCACAAACCATGGGTGACGCCTAGCAGCATGTCATGGTTACCCAAGCTAAGTAGAAGTGGTTGGAGAACCTATCTAGTTACAACTACAATGCAATACGGTCATTCTCTAATACAATACTCTTAATCACATTGTTTAAGTGATAGTTTGTTTCATGTCTACTATCCAATGTGATACTTCTCTATATGATTCAATTGAATAAGATTTGGAACATCTTCCTTAGTCATATTCATATGCTTTGGCCAAAGACTCTCGAATCATATCTTAGAGTATTCTCCTTCCATCATGGAAGGTTAGAGATCCCTTGTTGTACATTCATATGCCTACATGACTAGATAGCTTGACCCCAACAATGCCATGGACACTCCAATGGAATGTCGTTGACATAATCAAAGATCAAGGACCTAACCATTAGACATCAATGATGCCTCAGGTCAAAGGACTACTTTGCATATTGCAACTATTGAGTTCTCACATGACATGTATGTTCGAACTCTTGTTTGATCGTTGTTCAGTGTACTCGATTACTCTTTCGAGCACCTATGTGTTTGCCTTAGTGTCCAACACCAAATGACTTGAGACTAGTTCATACTCACGCTTGAGTCGACATAACACATACTAACCTTAGCGGATTGTCAATGCCCAATTGGCAATCCTATGGCTAGGAACGTTTTAGGAATGAACATAAGAGAAAGGTCTCGTTAATTTAACTAACTTAAATCACTTGTCTCTTAGATCAAATACATTCCTTGGATTCCCTTATTGCTTAAACACAAGATACTATAAATAGTGATTAACAATAAGCTTTGCCCTTCTATTAAACATATAAAAGTTTAACACAATAAGTATTCCAAAAAGCTATTACATCAAATGAGTGGCTTTGTGGGCATACTTCCAACATTTCGAACTACCACCGAGAAGGAACTTGGAGTAGAGCACAAGGAATGCACGACTCCAACCTTGAAAGCACCACGATTGGCCATGAACAACCCTTGTGCATCCGTCCATTGTGCTACCACTTCTTTGCCGTACAAAGGTAAGCCACCTATTCCAAATTCGATTCCCATTTCAACTAATAGGTTGTTACCTCGTGTGGTGCAGGTACCTAATCGAATTCAACGTCGTGGGAGAATTCGTGTTGATGTAGAAAAGCAAAACACGACAATAAGAAAGGATGATTATCCCACTCCATTCAAGGACCCAAAGCATGAAGTGGTTCGTCAGACAGATTGTATTTGCACCCCTCCATGCCGTGGGGTTCCATAAACCTTCAAGGGAGCATCGTCCGGCTGTACGACGTTAAAGCAAGCGCTACTTGGGAGGCAACCCAATACAGTAAATAAAACTTTTGCTTGTTCATTGATTTTTTCGATAAATTACAATTGTATCTAAACATGGCAGAAAGATGGAGCCTTTACAAAGGTTGTGTACGTGAGGCCCCACTATGTGGCAACACTCTCGGAGCAAGAGGCATCGGAGCAGGAGGCATCGGAGTAGGAGGCATAGGAGCGGGAGGCACCGAAGATAGATCATTCAAGGCCCCAAACCTTGGTGGAACGCTGGATGACCCAGGAAAGAGGTGCCTCTGGAAGAAAGCTGCAAACCGTTGACGGTCATCAAGCTCATCAAGCTTCCTCTTCATGCCTGTTGAATAATTGTTGGCAAGCACGTGCAAACTTCGGTTCTCGTACTTAAGCTGTTTGATCTCCTGCTTAAGACTCTCCACCTCCGCCATCAAGGATTCAACCTGACGGGAGCGAGCAAGAAGGCGTTGGCCCATGTTGGACACAGAGCCAGCGCACTGAACACACAGAGCCAGGGATTCTTGAACGGCCAACTCATCGGACCGTCCTGAAAGCAGCTGACTGTCTTTGGGAGTGAGGAGGTTCCGAGCCACTATCGTAGCCGTTGTGGGATCCGTTATCACAGAGTCCTCATCTGTAAGAGGGCCATGGGAAGATAAGAAAGACGGGCACCATACCTTACCCTGACGAGGCGCGACCGGATCACTGCTTAGACTCAAATCTAAGCAAAGGTTCGATGGGTTGGATGAGCTAGCCATTGTTCACGAAGTTAAAAGAGAAGGGTTGGATGGAGGGAAATCTCGACGAGCCGAAGATGATTTTTGGGAAGTCTTCAAAGTGTGCAGATAGAGGTGATCGATCACCTCTATTAAAGGATAGGCGACACAATCACCAATTCAGCATTGAAGAGACACCGCTCTTCAAAAACCGGATTTTCTGGCGTAAAGATCGCCAGCTCTTCAGACGCAATCCAAGCTTTTCAGAAAGCGTGTGCAAATTTGTCAAAAGCTCCCAGCTTTTCAGAAGACGCGTGGAAGGCGAGAAATCAGCTGCACACTTTAGCCGACAAACGTGGGTGACAAAGCCGAAAGCTCCCGGCTTTCCAGAAAGCGAGTGCAACTTTGTCAAAAGCTCCCGGCTTTTCAGAAGACGCGTGCCACTTTGTCAAAAGCTCCCAGCTTTTCAGAAGACGCGTGGAGGACATTGCCGCATCCGCACTGCCATTTGCCATTACAATTCCTATATACATCAACCTTTATGGCAAGGCATACACCCACAAATGCATAATTTTCCTTCTCGGCCGAAAATGTAAGCTGCAACCAACCCTCTCAAACATGCTCAGATTTCTCCTTCTCTTGAGATCACACTTTCAAACATGGATGTATCCCCCAAAGAAGATACCAAATGCCTGCAGTACGAATGAGGAAGAGGAAACGGTGGATCGAAACATGTGGATTCATTCGCTGCCTCTTCGAAAGCAAAGGTATCTCATATCATCAAGGGCGAAAGCAAAGGTATCTCATATCATGCTCTTTCCCTGTCTTTTCCTTTGTCCTTGATATTACTTGCATGGCAAAGTGAAAGAAGCAATCAGCCGGCACTTGGAGTCTATCTGGACTCCATTCCCTGGTTGCTTACCTAGCTTTGCTGAGCTATCCTCTAACCCTCTTCAATACAAATTGGAGAGATTGAACAAAGAAACAGATAAGAGGAGGAAGCTCAGACCTTCGGGGGAGACCAAAGGAAGCCTGCTGCCCAGTTCAAGAGTAGCACAAAGGAAAATCAACGATGGGAGCAGCGTAGTTCAAGAGTAAGCCTGTGGAATCACAAAGATCCAAGCCTCACTGCAATCACCAAGGAGAAGATGGAACGAAAACTCCATAACCAGATTTGCATCTCTAAACTCTTCTCTTTGTTAGATACATTATGCCATGTTTAGTATGTTTAATTGCTGTTTATATGTTTGTTTGTGTTTAGTGTGGTTTTTAACATTGAGGACAATGTTTGTTTTAAGTGTGGGGGAGTTACTAAAGTGTTTTGATGCAAATTCGTAGGGTTTTATCCACCATAACTTCAAATGTTGTTTCTTGCTGTTTTTAAGTGTGTTTAGTGTGTTTTGACTTAAAAATTCGAAAATCACATAAAAATTTGAAAAACATGTTTTGAAAAGCCTAAAAAGAGTGTTTTGAGTCGTTTTTGTGTCGTAGGTCACCTTCCAACACAATGATAAGGATTTGGTTTCTAATTGCATAACTGTTGAAAAGAGTTATAAACATGGAGAAAAGTTTGATTTACTCTTGGTATATGCTTGGTTATGGTTATAATGTATGACTTCACATGCAATCATAAAAGAAAAAAATTAGTTATGTAACATGCTTGAAGGAAGGAACTCAAACAAACGCTACAACCCTGAGAGACTTGAGCCTATAACGTTCTTTGGAGAGTATAATCTGTGATTTCTTGTTTTCTAAAGTTGTTGCATGATCTCATTATTCTTTGCTTGGTTACTACTTAGAAGGCGTTTCATCATATAGTTCCAAATGCTAGAACTCATGCCCATTTCATTCAAAGCATGTTATTGATTTACATAACATATTCAAGATGAAGTTGTGTAATTGCCACCATAGCCAAATAACCTCACTTCCCATATTTCGTATATGTTGTAAGTTTTACCCCCGTTGAGCTTTGTTTAGCCTTTATTCTTTGTCAACCCACATTATCCTCACCTAGCCTAGTTTAGGACAATCCACACCTTTGTTCTTAAAAGATAGTGAGCATGACTTAAATGAATTCCTTTTGAGTTACATTATGCAAGAAAATGAGTGTGGGAGAAGGAATGCTTGTTCTTAAGTATGTTTTGAGTTTCAAAAGAAAAGAAAAACAGAAAAGAAAAGAAAGAAAGAAAAAAGAGCTTGAAAAAAATGAAAGAATGAGTGATTGAAGTAAGGGCTCAAAACACCAATTCTGGCCCTAAATTGTCTCCTTTTTTGTTCCAAAGTTGAGTTTTCATTCAAAAGTGAATTCTAAGTTGATTCAATTGCCTTGCTCACTATTTCTTTAAGAACCTTTGTTTTCCATATCCCTTCTTTGTTATCCACACGCCCCAAGCCCCATTACAACCCGTGACTTCAATCTTGAGTGTTATGTATTTCAATTGTGGAGTTTGAATTTGGTATGAGCATATGGTGTCACTGGTTCTCGCGTCTAAGTAGTAGCATTCCATTCATGAGATCATATCTAAACATGCTTATTAACTCCAGAAATTGCGTTCTTTGTGATACATATATGTGAGTGTTCGTTTTCATGTTTACATCAATCTTCTCACATATGACTAGATTAGGGTGTGTAGTTAGAAATTCTGAGTGAAAATCGAGTGCATATCTTGTAAGGAATTGAGCAAATTCTCTAAGGCATGTTACTACATTCAAAACATGGTTTTAAATGCTTAAATGTGAACTAGTATATGGTGACTATGATTAAGAATGTACTTAAGTGTGAAGATGACTAAAATCTGTGAGAATGATGGTTTCTAACATGTCATGTGCATTGGAAATCCCTAAGACGGGTGTTGGAAGGCTTAGGTTGTGTTTTAAGTGTTTAGTGTCGTTTTGTTTATTTGTTTTTATTCTGTTTTGCTCGACGACTAGCAAAAGTTAAGTGTGGGGGAGTTTGATAGGAGCATATTTAGGCGACTTACTTAGCTTGTTTTCGTGCATCTATGTTGGTAATTCATAGTTATTTTAGTCCTTTATGCTTCTTTTGTGTGTTTTCAGGTTCTAAGGGCTTAGGGAGCAAGAAAGTGCATTTTGAGGCTATTTGGGGCACTTTTGGGCATGGATTGGATAGCTTAATCATGGAGCAAAGAGGATGGACGAAATTGAAGCCTTGTATGCTCTTTGGGGACATCAAACAAAGGGCATAGCCCAATCAAACAAATCCTTTGAGCCATGGAAAACCTCTAGCCCAATCAAACATATTATGCCATGCAAACCAACCTATTTTAGGCCCATTCTATGTACTTAAACCCTAGCCCTTTAAACTAGTCCATTTATCACTTATCACTTCCATTCACTTATCACTCACCACATATCATTCATTTATCACTTATCAAACCTTTCACTTATCACTTCCATTCACTTATCACTTATCACTTCCATTCACTTATCACTCACCACATATCATTCATTTATCACTTATCATACTCATAATCATCTACACATTTCAACCATTTAAACTATGCATTTCAACTCACATGCACACCCACCCATTTCCTTTCCAACATCTCACATGCATTTCCACCTTCCTACTTCATCATTTCACCACATTCTCCCTCTTTAACTCATTTCATTATTCATTCACTTTGCATTCATTCAATTCCACCCCACATGCACCCTTTATTCTTCATCATTGCAACCATGGCACATTTACACCAACAAAACAACTCCCATGCCGTGGCCTACTCATATTCCCATTTCCTTTCCAACATCTCACATGCATTTCCACCTTCCTACTTCATCATTTCACCACATTCTCCCTCTTTAACTCACATGCATTCATCATAATACACAAACACATTAAACAAATAGCCATATACACCTCCACTCCTCCTATAAATACCCTTGCATTCATTCATTCAAGCATCATCTCATTTCATACACAACACACCACAAACACTTCCATCTTCTCCCTAGCCGTGAGTTTCTCCATTTTCTGCACCATTTTCTCCACCACTCCTCATCCATTTCCATAATCCCCCAATCCATTCAACACACCAACAACATCCCTTAGTCCTTGTGCCACAATAAAGAGGAAGATAAGAGGGCCTAAACGTTCATACAATTCACGTTTGAGTTGTTGGAATGTTTACGCGTTTCTTTGATTTCAATGTTTAAATTCAATTCTCTTTGTTTTGTAATATGAGGAATGGAAGAGAAGAGTGCCTAAACGTTCATACAATTCAAGTTTGAGTTGTTAGGATGTTTAGGTGTTTCTTTGATTTCAAAGTTATGAGGAACTAAACCCCCCCTTGGCTAGGGGTGATTTCAATACCATGATTATTTATGTAATATGAATTGATGAATTCCGGTTATGAACTCTTGATTCGTGAATGCAATTGGCTTAACTATTTGATGATTAACTTATTTGTGTTTGTTGATTGAGGGTCGACACTTAATTAGCATGCATGAATATGTGGCTAAAGTTTAAGAAGGTTTCACATAATCGTTACTAACTTATACTTGAAAGTAGTGAAGGTCGCTTGTCACGATCGCGTTAAGTTGAATTCTTAGCATGAGTAACATGATGTCATAGTTGCAAATGCTTTGTCAATGCTTATGGTTTTCATTATTCTTAATGATCTTCGATTGTATCTCTATTATGATGACATGTAGGGAACTTTTGAGAATGTTTTGGGTTGTCGAATGATGCCATCCAATCCAATAATATAAGGAAAATCTGAGGGTTAACTAGTGATGTCACGGTTAATTTGGGGCATTGTCGTTCATAATTCAATGAAGGAATAACTGGAAATTAATTCATATGCATAAATATCATGTGTGGAGAAAGAACCCTTAGCTAGTTTCCCATCCATTCATTTCCGTCAAATCCATATTTACAATTTGTTTTGTTTCCAAGTATCCATTTTAGTTTAAATTCGTCCAAATCCAATTCCCCCCTATTTCGTTGAAGTCTTAGTCTTAATCTTTCTTATTTTTAGTTTTGCTTTCTTCGAGCATTAAATAGTGTTTTATATTGTGTTTTTATGTTTTTAAGTCAATTTAGAAGGTTTTAGCAAGCCCTCCTAATCCCCGGTCTAGAACGATCCCTCACTTATCCATTCTACTACAATTGTCAAACGAGGGTTTAATTTGAGTGTCAAGTAATTCTCGCATCAATGTCTTTTGCTTTAATGAAACGATTTTTCTTTCTTTGTTGTCCCACTTTTGTGCTTATGTTGCTTTGTTTATTTTGTTGCAGCCATGTTATTTTTCAAGTGCTTTAAGAATAATACCATCACTATTCTTGTGAAGGAAGTCAATTTGCAAGACAGGGGGACGACATTGAAGCTTTGTACGTCGTTGACTGGCCTTAAGGTGCTTGTTCTTCCTGCAAAAGACAACTTGATGCATATCAAGTCATGATCTTCTGAAGTGTCTTGGGAGTTGACGGAGTTTGGTCAACTAACTTCAAAGAAGAAGGCGTGTACATCAATGATTCTTATTTTGAATCCTTCGCACTATGTTCGCGACAATTCACCGGCCTTGTTTGAGCTTCTTGGCGATTGGATCAGCAACGGAACTGTGATTTGGAGTAGTACCCTATCGACTACTTGAGAAGTCGCCTTTGGTGAGCTTTACTAGAAGTGGCTTGAAGATGTCTTGAGTCACTCTAGAGATGTGCTTATTAACATGGGCCTTTATCACGCAATATACGCATCTTTGTTCAGTTATAATCACCATCCTTCTGTCCTTCGTGCATTCTTTAAGAATTGGTGTTCACACAACTCAAGGGGAGATGTCGATTTCACTTTGGGATCTCCATAAGATAGAGGCTTACCGATCCAAGGAAAATTTTATGACGAGGTTGTTCCTAGCGTGGATGAGTTTTCTCATCGCAACAGCCAAGGATTGCCTGCGAGTTGTGGCTATTTGTTTCGGGCGTTCTATAAGCTTTCCCATGAGGCTCAGGGTAAGTCAGGCGTGAAGATTTCTTCATGGATCCAATTTTGGTATTAGGATGCCATGAAGTACAAGAGGCATTCGAAGAAAAGTAGCTGCAACAAGACAACCAAGCCCAAGGGAGACTCAGATCCGTCAGTTGTCATTAGTCTAACTGGGCGCCATACCCCTGCTAAGTTGAAGGCATTTAAGGATCTGGGAGTAGCGTTAGAGCACTTGGAAGAATCTTACCTAGCCTCTTTCTTAGCTTGTTGGCTTTGTGAGTTTGTTTTCCCTAAGGACAACGTCAACTTTATCCATCCCGGAGTGTTCAAAGTTGCTACCAAGATGACTATAGGTGAATCTTTTAGCTTTGCTATTTCGGTCTCAGCCAATATTTACAACGGCTTAAGTGTTGTTTCGAACTTGGTAAGCACTGAAGATTGTGTTGTGGTACTTCCCTACCACTATGTGTATGGTTGGTTGGGTGAGTAGTTTGGCTCTCATTTTTCTTCGTCGACTTTAGACAAGTCAAGGCCTTCTTCATCAACTTCAGTCAAGATGAGGCCTTTGATGACAAAGTACTCTAGCGTGCTTTCTGCAAAGAGCCTTAATGATTCGCAAGCATAAGCGTTGTTTCGAATCTATGAAGGTTTGAGAATGGACCATCTAGCAAAGGCTAGTTCGGCACTGCGAGGCCTCATAGATGATTCGCACCTTCGTTCCTCCGACTTGTCTTATCTTAGAGCCTTCGCTCAGGTATGTTTCATTGTGGCAAGGAGACCGATGTATTGTTCAGCCATCTAGTCATCACTGTTTCAGTAGGCAATTTGGTTTTGTCCAACATGCGCCAGGCAAACTGAAGAAAAACACATAACTGAAATCCTTTAAAGTCGTGTATATTCATTGGGAGTCTTGTACTCATTCATGCACAAATGCTTCCATCACCTTTCTGGCCAATGACGAGTTTAAGAGCAATCTAGTGACCTGTGCCAACGTAAGTTGGTAGTCGAAGGTGCACTATAAAGACTTGGGGATGGCAAGTGGCACCAATTATTCTCATTCACGTAATGATGTGAAGAGAGGGTTGTTCCATGGTTCCTATATAGTTAGCACATTTTAATTATGCTAGTGCAGCTCCTTTGCAAGAAGGACTCGTGGCTTTAGCCCCTTAATGCCTGTGCTTGTCTTCTTAACATTTGGATGCTTTTGAAGAGGTGGGTGACAAAGTTGATTGGCATGAAGATGAGCTTGTTTTGCGGCAACGTCAACAAGTTTTGAACAAACGACAGCATAAAGGTGCTTTGGATAACAATGATGTCAATTTTCGTCATAAGAAGAAGAAAGTGTTCAGTCCTCCTCAATTTTACTCGGTAAACATGGGCATTTATTCTTATATGGAGATGCTATTTGGAGGCAATTTACCTACAGACGAAGAGATTGGGGATCTGCCTATTATAGAGGTTGTTCCAAATTTGCCAAGTTGCCCAAGCTTGTTGTGTGTAAGTGAAGGTATGCAAGAGCCCGTTATACGTCCAACACATTTACCAGCTAGCTTCGTGCGGCCATGGATCTTTGAGAGGGCCGAACCTTGGTGGCATTAAGTAGTTTATCCATAGCATCTAACTTCGTGCGACCATGGATCTTAAAAGCCACATTGAGAAGAGGATTTGAAAGTGCTCGTTTGAGGACCTTGCTTTGCTTAAGGAAGACTTGTTGAAGCTTATTTCTGTGATTGACAACCTTAACATTGACTCCTCACTCTTGCAAGTCAAGATTGTCGAACTTATGGCTACCTGAATAGAGTATTCTTCCTTACATGCTATTTCCTTGAAGAGTTTAGAGCTTAACAACTTGCGACAATAGACTTATCAATCACCCAAGTTTGGTCTTCTTAGCAAGCTGCTTCGAAAGGTTGTCAAGCTACAGGGACCTCTTTAGCTTTGGTCTAAGCGCGTCTAGAAGTGTTGGCACGAGAGCAAGGGTAGTTAGAAGCTGAAGCATCACATCTTCAAGGCATTCTCTCAGAGCCGAAAGCTACACTTTCTTAGCATCAAGGGGAGATGTTAAGCCTAGATCAAGGGAGAGGTACGGCTATGGAAGTACCTACCTTATCTCCCACAGATGCAGAGACTTTCAAGACTTTGGAAGGCTTACTTGAAGAACATCGTCGTAGTTTTAAAGACATAGCTCTTCAATAGTGTCTTCCATTTTTGTGCTTAAGCCTTCTTTGTTTTTGCTCATTTTGTAATAAGGTTTTGTAGCCAAATTCTTCCTTTAAAGAAATAAAGTATTCACCTTTTGAATGTGTTCTTTATTCTTCAAAATGTTTGTGTTTTTTGTTGATGACGTGACTGTACTTGAAGTTTTTGAAGTTTCAAGTTGCCTGCATACCCTCGGTTGAGGAGGGATCAAGTCATGATGTAGTTCAAGGGAGTGATGGGTTTTGGCAATTTTGATGGTGATTTTTTTTTTGTTTTTGTTTTACCGTACACAATTTATGCTCTTGCGGGCCAAGAGCTTTGTGTTGTGTGAAGTTTAAGCTCGTGCAAGCAAGGAGCTTTGTGCCATGTGTAGTTTAGGCTCATGCAGGTGAGGAGCATTGAGTGTTTGTTTTAGGGGTAGTAGCACTTCAAGAATCTGCCCTTGATGAGCCCGATCTTCAAGCTATCTTCTGCCATGACTAGGTAGGCACCGTAGTAGACCTCTTGTATTATGTAAGGTTCATCCCACTTTAATGTGAACTTACTTTTTGTTTTTGTAATGCCAAGACAAGATCTCCAGTTTAGAAAGACCTTGGGCGGACTTTCTTGTTGAATGCCTTGGATAGCCGTGCTTGGTAGCATTCCAAATGTTGTTGAGCTTCGAGCCTTCTTTCGTCGAGAACTCTTGAAGTTGTAGCTTTGCATTTTCCTCTTTAGTCAAGCCTTCTTGTATAGCCATCCTCAGTAAGGGGATTTGACTTTCTAGCGGTAAAATAGCTTCTACGCCATATACGAGAGAATAAGGCATAGCATGGGTAGGAGTCTTATGTGTAGTCATATATGGCCAAAGTGCTTCACTTATTCTTTTATGCCAGTTTTTCTTTGTTCGGCCGATCACCTTCTTCAAAAGGTTGCATAGCGTTTTGTTAAATGCTTCCGCAAGACAGTTGGTCGGAACATGATACATAGAAGACTTGTGTTGCTTAAATTTGTATTTCTTACAAAGCTCGTCCATGAGTTGGTTGGAGAACTATTTTTCATTGTCAGTGATGATATAGCAAGGCACACCATATCGATAGATCATATGCTCTTTGATGAAACGGACAATAGTTTACTTCTTAACTTCCCTTAGGGGTATGGCTTCAGCCCACTTGGAGAAGTAGTCTATTACGGTTATAATGTAGGCTTCTCTAACAAATGATTTTGGTGTGATTGGTCATACGACATCCAATCCACATGCATCAAATAACCATGAGGCAACTGTAGGGTGTAAAGGCTCAGCTGGTAGATGTATGAAATTGGTGTGGAACTGGCAAGCTTGGCACATTTTGGCGTGCTTCAGGCAATCCTTCACCATACTTGGCAAGTAATAGCCCATTCTTTTAAGTTAGAAGTGTAGCTTTGGTCCAGACTGATGTGCTCCACATACGCCTAAGTGTGCTTCTTCTATGGCTCGATTGGCTTCTTCCTCACTTAGGTATATTAGAAGTACTTTTTCAAAAAAGCATCGGTAGAGTGTTTCTTTGTAGTAAAGGAAGCGAGGCGCTCGTCGATGTATTTCAGAGTGGTGTTTATGATCATCTAGAAGCTTTCCATGCTCCAAGTAGTCAATCAACAATTGTCTTCACTCTTCAGTGTCAACTAGAAGTACTAAAATGATGTTTGTATTATCTAGGAGCGTTTTAGTGATGAGCGGGATCACCCATCTTTGAAAAACTGGCACGTCTGCAACTTCGCCTTCTCCTAGCGCCATACTTGAGGCTAAGTTAGCCAGAACGTCTGCCATTTGATTTTCTTTTCTTAGCACATGTTCTAGCATAATGGCCTCGAACTTTTGTAGCAGTTGAGTTGCTAGTCGGAAGTATGGGATAAGATTATCTTTCCTCACTTCATATTCAGTCAGGAGTTGATTGATTATGAACTTAGAGTCACCATAAATATCTAGCATTGTGATTTCCATGTTGATCGCCATTTGGAGTCCAATAATTAGCGCTTGGTACTTAGCGATGTTGTTGGAGCATAACTCACTTAGTCGGAAGGAATATGGCAGTATTTATCTTTGTGGTGACATGAATACTTCTCCTACCCCAGCTACTATCTGCTCATGCAGATCCATCGAAGAACATTATTCATGTCGGGAAGAAGTCGATGTAGAACACCTTTTCGTCAGGCAAGTCATCTGAGATTTTATAATCGACTGGGATTGGATGATTGACAAGGAAGCCTGCTAGGGCTTGTCCTTTGATGGCTTTGGCTAAGACATAGATGATCTCATACTGATTAAGAAACAACGCCCATTTAGCTAGTCGCCCTGTTAAAACTAGTTTGGACATAACGTATTAGACCAGGTCAGCTTTGTCAACCTAGTCGATGGTGAAGGATGCATGTAGTGTCTAAGCTTTTGGATGGCAAAGACTAAGGCAAGGAACATCTTCTCAATTAATGAGTAGTTGAGCTCGACACCAGTGAGAGTTCTACTTAGGTAGTAGAGTGCTATTTCCTTTTGGTCTTCATTTTCTTGTGCTAAGAGTGCGCCAATGGAACCTTCTTGTGCAGCAATGTATAAGAGCTCCTAAGAAAGGTGGGCTTACCAGGTACCTTTTTATGCTTTCAAAGGCATTGCGGCATGTGTCATCCTATATGAATAGAGCATCATTCTTCATGAGTTGACTGAAGGGTTGACAGTATTCAGCAAGGTTGGAAATGAAGCGTCTGATAAAGGGAAGTCGTCCTTGTAGACTTATCAGCACATGTAGATCCCTTAGCTCGGGCATGCTTTGAATGACCTTAATCTTTGATTGGTCCATTTCAATGCCACGATGCTTAACAATAAAATAGAGGAACTTCCCAAAGGTGACGCCAAATGGACACTTCAACGAGTTCATCTTGAGGTTGTAGTGTCGTAGTTTGTCGAATACCATTCGTAAATCCTTCAAGTGATCAGATCTCTTCTTGGTCATGACAACCACATCGTCTATGTAACACTCTACATTTTTGTGTAGCATGTCGTTGATGATCTTCTACATGGCACGTTGATATGTGGCTCTAGCATTCTTCAAGCCAAAACGCATTACCTTGTAGCAGTGGATACCTTTTGGAGTGCAGAAGGCTGTTAGTTCCTCATCTTCGAGAGCCATATGGATTTGATTGTACCCAGATGGGCCATCCATGAATGATAGCGCCTCGTGGCCAGTGGTCGCGTCTACCATGATTTCGATGATTGGTAAAGGAAAGTCATCCTTTGGGCAAGCATCGTTGAGGTCTCGGAAGTGTACGCAAATACGTATTTGTCCAGATTTCTTAAGGATAATGACAATGTTCGAGATCCACTTAAGGTATTGCACCTCTAGAATGAAGCCTGCTTTGATTAGCTTGTCAATCTCGGCCTCAATTTATGGGATGAGCTCGGATCGATAGCATCTTTGAGTTTGCTTTATCAGTCGCGTTCCAGGCTTGACTGCAAGACGATGCATGATACGTGTTTGTACTCCAAGAACAATTGGTTGTACTCCTCGATCTCGTCCGCACTTAGTAATGCACTTACGAAGATAGGCTTCGGTTCCTTGCATGTGCCTTAGTTAAGCTCCTTGAAATCATCAACCATGGCTTGGCCCCATCCTCAAGTTATTGTGGCACAGTAATGACATCTTCCTCGAGGACTTTGTCTTCTTTGTCTTCTTGGATTGTGATGTGGAAAACGTCTTGGACCTTCTCTTTAGTGTCGTCTTCTTGGGCTTGTTGGCGTGAAGATTGGCCAGTGTGGATGATGGTGCGCCTTTTTACCCTCAGTGGTCCTTTTGTGTCCACGTCTAAGGTTGCTTGGCGTTTCATCCTTGAAGGAATCAAGCTTTTCTTCCTTTCTTCCTCTTTCTAGAAGGCTTCTTAGTTTCTTTGAGTCTTTCCAAGGCCGATTGTCATGGAGGAGAGCTAGCCGTGTTGCTTTGTTTCTTAGGTTTTGACAACCTTTTGAAAGCAAAGCTTTGGGGTGTTAGCTTGTTAGGCCTTTTGAAAATAGAGGTTCGGTCTTGACCATCAATGTGATCAAGCGCTAAAACTTTTGGTTTTAAATGGTTCAGTTGATCGAAGATTGACGTTCGAGGGGTGGGATTAGGCTCATCTTGACTTTTTTCAACATTCACGCTAATGTGTTGAATGCTAGCATTTTCGCTTTTCTTAAGATCTTCACGGGTGTATTTGGTGTGAAACCAAGTCCATCTTTGTTGTTGTCAACTTCGTAACCATGCTCCTTCAACTTCTTTTGAGTCTCCGTGAGGTCACTTTCTTTGTCATTTGGTGTTTGATTCCTTCTTTCCAAAATTTGAAGAGGAGGCTAAATTGTACCTGGGCTTTGACATAAGTTTGTAGGCGTTTGGGTCAAAACCTTCTTCAGTCCTCTTGGTTAGAATAGAGCTTGATTCTGCCCCATTTGGCAGGGGTTTTATGAAACCTTGCTGTGGTTTTGAAACTTTAACATCGTCTAGCTGTGTCAGGGGTTAAATGGCATTCGTCATGAGCAGTTTTATATTGTCTTTGTGTAGTTGTGTGTCAGCTTTACTTGTTCCAGTTTTGAATGGGGATTGTCCATTCCTTCTTCTCAACATGGGGATGTATCAGAAAACGAGTGTGTTTGATCATTTTGAGGGTGTCACACTACCTTTGGTTGTTATGGGTTTAGCAGGCTCATCATCGTCTTTGCTTGAAGATGGCACGGCTTTCCTTTCTTGCTTCTTGGGCATTGTTGAATTTGGCATGATGTTTACGGCCAATCCTGTTGGAAATGTGCCCTAAAACCAATCATATGATGATACTTTACGGACATTTCAAACTAATGTAGTTTAAATGTAAAGGGCAAAGATTATTGTTTGAGCCGTCTCATATAAATGTTATATGCTTAAACGATAAGTCCAAGGAATATGTGATTGGAAGAATGCGATCTAAAGAAGTTAGATTCATGAGACCATTCTTTCGTTGACACATCCTAAACGTTCCTGATCATAGGATTGTCAATTGGGCATTGACAGTCCGTTAAGATCAGTACGTGCTATGTCTTCTCTCAGGGAGAGTGACTAGTCTCGAGTCATTGGTGTGTGTGACATCAAGACAAGTACGTAGGTGCTCAATAGAGAATGAGTTCACTGAACACGATCAACAAAGAGTTCTCATATTCATGTCACATGAGAACTCATGGTTGGGATAATGCAAATTAGTCTTTTGACCTGAGGCATCACAGTTGTCTTGTGGTTAGGTCCTTAATCTTTGATTATGTCAAAGTCACTCCATCAGGAGGGTGTCTACGGCATCGTTGGGGTTAAGCCACTTAGCCATAGAGGCAAGTGAATGCGCAACAAGGGATCTCTAACCTTCAAACTGTTTGAGGGAGAATACTCTATGATATGATTAAGAATCTTTGGCCAAAGTATGAATGAGATTTAGGAATGTGTTCCAAATCACATTCAAGGTAATCATATAAGCACAAGACTCACATTGGATAGTAGACATGAATAAACTATCAAACCAAACAATGTGGTCAAGAGTATTGTATTAGAGAAAGACCGTATTGCATTTGTAATCCTAAGACTGAATAGGTTCTCCACCTCTTCTGATTAGCTTGGGTAACCATGACATTCTGCTAGGCGTCAACCATGGTTTGTGGAAGCCCTAAAAGTGTATTATCACTAAAGGGAGAATTGAAAGTAAGTTTCAATTCACAATCGATTAGAAAGAGTTTTAATCGCCCACTGCCTCGCTAAAAGGAACCTAATGGATCGTTCACCGAGTAAGGTAGAGTATGAAGAAACAACGGAGATGAGTAAGAATAATTAAATGGTTTAATTATTTATCTAAGGCTAGGATTAATTAATATGTTAATTAATCAAACGAATAAGTTCGTTAAAGACCTCGGGTTAGTTTTGGGCCGCAAGGCCCAATGGGATTTGAATGTCAAGCCCATTAACTCAAGTTGTATGACAACTTGAATAAACAAAGGGCTTGAAAGCCCAATAAACCCTATAGGCCGGCCATGTTAGAAGAATAGGGCTTTTGGTCCATTAGGTCACTTATTTGAAGGGACTATATAAAGGAATTTATAGCCTAAAATTCATTAAGGGTTATTTTTGGGAAAAGGATGAGAACACAAGCTCTCCTTTCTCTCTAAAATTTCGGCCACCTTGGAGGGATCATCTAGCAATGACTCTCCTCCAAGGTCACTCATTTCTTCTTCATTATGCCTTGGTGATGAATCATTAGAGGTTCTCAATTTTGGGAACTTGGAGAAACCTTTTCATCCATCCAAATCCATGGATCTAAGATGCAAGGAATGAAAGCCCTCTCTTTGGGTGATTAGCCTTTGCTTATGCAAAGAGGAATCTACAAAGGTATTGATTTCTCAACTCACTTTGTTTTGAGTTGAGTCTTGGTTCACCTATCTACTAGGCTTTGAAGTTCATGGGTTAAGTTTTGTTTTTGAGTGCATATAAACATGTTTCCGCCTTTTAATTGTTAATTGCATGTTGTTGATGTTGCTCAAATGAACTTGTTTTTCACAAATCTTCCTTCAAGTGGTATCAAGAGCCTAAGTCTAGTAGTTGGTGAATCCTTTTGGGTTTTGTAGTTCATAGTTTGTGATTTGAATGTTGTAATTGTTACAAGCTTTATTCTTGCTTCTTTGAATGTAAATTTTGTTAGAAAATTTGCCATCTCAAATGTTGTAGATGTAGTTCATATGAGCATGAATTTTGGAGCTAAAATTTGGTGCCATGTTTTTGGGGAAATTCGGCCAAATCCAAAGGGTGGATTTTTGGGTTCTTGTTTGACTTGTTAAAAGTGTTTTAAAGTGACTTTTGGAACCCCTATGTACCCTAGTATGGTTGTATGTTATTTCCCTTAAGTTTGAGTGGTTTTGGTATGTTTTTGGGTGAAGAATGTTCATGGAGCTTTTATGGGTTTTCATGGATGTTCTTCATTGTTCTTGATATGTTCTTGCCAAGAACAAAAGGTTTGGTGTTTTGATTCAAAGTTTTGATTTATTTCATAAAGTTTTTGTTTTGAAATATTTCTTATGTTTAAATATCTTAGATATTTGTTTTGAAAAATTAAAGAAATTTTAGTGGGTAGGTGTGTAATGATTTATTCCATTTCACACACCCCACTTACAAAACTTTGAAATTTTTTTATATACTTTGCTTCAATGGCCGGCCACCCTACTCAATTAGGGTCCTTGTGGGGCTTTTATGCAATTACATAAAGTTTTGATACTTTTGTGTATTTGTACTTTGACCCAAAAGTTTACGTTTTTACGTAAAGGTCCAAAATCACTAAAAGGACAAATTGTTTTGCTCCTTTAATGAAGTTTTAGCTTTTGTGGAAATTTTTGGGTTCTAGTTGTAATTACATGAAGTAGTGGACTTTTGTGTTTTTACAAAGTGACCCCAAAAGTTTAAGTTTGGCAAAATGGCCCAAAAGTTGAGGTCATAGCATTTTGGCCCAAATTAGGTAGAACAAAATTGTTTTGTCTCTTTAAATGAGAATTGGATTTTCATTTCATTTAGCTCCATTTAAATCAATTCTATGGATACAAAAACCAAATGAAAATGTTGCATTCAAGTTTAATTAGTTAAAGCGTTAATTAATTAAAGAAAGGGTGATTATGAACCTTAGCCTACGATAATTGAGCTATGTGAATGGCCGTTTCAAATTTGTTTGAACCATGGGAATGTGTAGATTAAATTTTGGTTGTAATTTGATATGATCAATTGTTGTAAAAGAGCATAAGCTCTTCTTTACTTTAAAGTAATTTGATTTGATCAATTGTTGTAAAAGAGCATAAGCTCTTATTTACTTTGAAGTACTCCTTTCTTGTTTTATTCGATATGCATGAAATTGGAGTAGTTGGGTCCAACGCCCAATAAGACAACACACCTTAATGTGATTAAACGCGTAACTAAAATCAATCACCATCCCTAGACCGAGATTCAACACAAGGCTCGTGTTGGATCTAATCAAAGGTTCATAGTCATCCTAAGGCCCTAAGGCAACTATATAGTCCATCAATGAATGCAAATCTTATGTTAGTAGTACCATATAGTCTTGCTTTAAAAACCGTTTTAAAAGCATAGTGGGAGTATTATATACTACTAAATCAATCATATGGACCAATAGTTGTAATAGGACCAAAATGTTTTAATTGGATTAAAATGTATGTTTATATGTGATGAGACCTAAAACCCTCAACAAACCATTATTAAGTTGATAAGCGAGAGATGCTTTGAATATCTCTTCGTAGGCCTTCCACCGTGGTGGGCTCCAATCGTTTGTGACTCATGCACAGGCTTCACCCTATAATGGGGAAGTACAAAGTATGTGCTTACATCCAGGAGGAGTCCATAAACATATGATGAGGTGAGTGTAGACAACGAGTATGACCAACATGATATAATTCTGAGGTTGTGCTTGAACCTCTACATAAACTAAGCATGGTGGGAATAACTTAACTAAGTGCAATGGTGCCAACATGATATAATTCTGAGGCATTCATTCTCTAGAGGCCAAACTAGATGGGTAATTACAAGAGTTGTAAATGACTAAAGTGTTATTCTCTCATCATTATTTTTGCTAACCAAAATGATATAATTCTGAGGTGGGCTTGGTAATGGTCAGTCTCCCATACCCTGCTAAGAGTTCAACAAAACTCTCGAATTCCGATGAGGGATATGGAATTTGCCAAAAATAGTGGGTGGTCCTATTTTGATTTAAAGACCCGGATCAAATAGCTTAAAATCAATCAATTTATATTCGTTATGTATTTGTTTACCAATATATTTGCAAACGCTATCCAAAACTTGACAAAGAAAAACCGAACGCTTTAGTTTCCGAACTTGGTACCACAATCCCATAGATTGTCTTGAATGGATTGTAAAAGTACCTAAGTAGTCTCATCCTCACAATCTTCCTATTGATAATGTATCAATGGAAGAACATGTTAGATAAGTCTACCATGAAGAGGACAATGCAAACTCTAGTGCTTGTCTCTTTGTTACACGAACAAGGAACTTGAGAAGTAAGCACAAGGGCATGGACACTTTATGTGCCATGATTCTTCACTTACAAATTGTTGTATGAAGAAATGAGAGTTGCCTTGAACAACTCTTGAAAGTTTATTATTATGTTTAGAACATAATGGTTGGTTGACAAAAATAGTCCATTTATATGGACTTATGATGATTTTGAATCATTGAGTGTTGAAGTGTTAAACCACTTAATGAGACGGAAACTAGGCAAGGACTTCATCTTTGTGTCCCTATCCTAATGGTTCACTAAGTTTATTGTAAACTATATAGTGAACAATAACCGCACGCTCTCCAAATCGTTTGATGTGTATAACACATTTGAAATAAGTTTCAAGAGAGATAGTGGGAGTTTAGGGACCATGACTATTGTAGTCAAAAGGGAAGTCAAATGAAGAAGGCAAAATAACTCCAAGGGAACAAACTTTCTTTATGAACGGATGGACATTGGAAGGGGTATTTGCAAGAAATGTCTTGCAAGTGTCAAGAACACACCTTTTGAAGGTGTTGTAAAATGTTCTTGAAAGTTCATAACAGTTGGTTCTTCTACTTGAATGCATGATTCTGTATTAGTAACTATGTTTTACAATTGTTGTAAAAGTGTGCTAATAAGAAGTAGAAGATTAATGAGAGAAGAGAAAGTACTTCACATTCCAAACGTGAATCGAATATAGATCTCTGCGAAAGCGGATTATACTTACTTCCTCATATGAACTACCAAAGAAATTGGAAAAACCAAAGATTGTCTTTACGTCCCAATTTTAAAGGAACATAATTCCGTCACAGTTGTAGAGATGGATGAATGTTTTGTTTGACAAAACATTGTTCTTTATTAATGAATGATTAGATTATGGTAATCTAGTTAATTGTCTCTGTAGTAGAGATGATGTGGTAGTGTTAACTGTTTAAGAATATAACGATGCTTAAAACCCAAAAGGTTGCAAGGTAGTGACTAATCCCAACTGAGTTGTGATACCTCTAAAACATAAGTTACGAGTTGGTCATAGATGGATGCTTTGGATCGTTAGATCCGGATCCAATACCTTCTTGTTAAAATTGTATAGAGGCGAAATGTTCGAATCTTTATTCTTTTGGAAAGAAGAAAGAATCACAAAGTTGTTGAGGTTAATTCACTTAGATGTTAGTGGCACTTGTCCACAACATAATACTACTCATGTTGTATGACATTCACCGAAGATCACTCTCGGTTGGACTATAGTTTATTTTGAATAAACACAAGTCCGAATACTTTGCAAAAGGTTTCAAAGAATTCAAGAAATGTAAGTAGATGAGTAAGACGTCTAAAGTATTTACCTCCTTAGATTTGATCCAAGGAAAAAGTAACACTTTAGATTAATTTCCTTGAAAAATATCAAGGAAAGTAGCATCGTAAGATAATGAATTTCTCCATTAGGAGAAGAATGAACATGAATAAGATTTAGTTCGTTGGACATTATCAATTACCCATATATATATATACTTCTAAGACAACCTAGTTCCTATACCACAAACTCCAAGGTAGTCCAGAAGGATTTATAAACCGTCTCAGTTGAATGGTTTGGACATAATATGGGTTTCCGAAACCATTATTAAGATAGTCTTGATAATATATGTCTAAAACTATAAATCACAAGACAGGTTAGTTGTAGAGATCCATCCATCATGGATCTTAGCAAGCTAGTGGGAGCTATAAGCGTCTTATGAGAAAAGATCAATTGTTTGATTTCTCATAAAGATGTAAATGAATCTTTTGTTTACTAGGTTTACAAAAGATTAGTGGGAGTTGATCATATTCCTAAATTTGAATATATATACATGATATATATTAATTTTGAAAATGAAAGGAATTCTTCATCGTTAAAGTTATGACTTTAAACATTCTATAATGATAGAATGTATATGGGAGACATAGTCTATATACATGGGATGGAAATCTATAATGATAGATTTCAAGATATAATTGGATTATATCAATCCTTAAAATAGACAATGAGATGCTAGGAAGTTTCTCATATGATGATAAACTTCAATTAGAATGACAATTCTAGTGAGACTAGGAAGTTGTTCTTCTCAAAGGGAATGTACCCTTTGACTCCCAAAGAAATAATGCGTAAATAGAATCCTTTATGCATACGCAGAAAGGTGATTTATGTATTTCATATTGTATGAAAACATTGATATAAGTTGTACCTAGAACGGTACAAGATGATATCAGTGCAAGCCCAGGATCAGAACCATGGCAACTGTCAAGTGAATCCTTAGGTATTTAAGAAATACTAAGGATGGATTCCTCAAGAATGAGGAAGAATTAGAGTAACGTAATGGAAGCGTAAATGTATTAGATTATGAATCTAATCCATCATAGAATATCTCTTCATTATGAATGAAGTGATAATGAGATATCTCTTTATTATGACTAAAGAGATATTTGGGTGGAAACGTTAAAAGTAAATGACTTTAATGTGTTCCATCATGTATGCAAAATATATTGCCATATAGAAGCTTACAACATTGTTGTTTGGATGGGAAAGTTCATTCATGAACTCTCCATTCGGTTCCAACCAGAAAGTGTATGACACTAATGGGGCGATAGCTCAAGCCAGGGAATCAAGGTCTCATCAAGGTCCAAACTCAAATGAGAGACTGAACCACATGATTGAGAATCATGTATAATGGTGACGTCGTTATTCTCAAGGTTGCTTCTATGGATAACATATAGATATCCATTGTTTAGGCCTACTACTCAGCCATTTATGAAATGAATTACAGAAGAGGTATCATCAATGATGACTAAGCTGATTGGCTCTAGTGCAAGTGGGAGATTGTTGGAAATGTGCCCTAAAACCAATCATATGATGATACTTTACGGACATTTCAAACTAATGTAGTTTAAATGTAAAGGGCAAAGATTATTGTTTGAGCCATCTCATATAAATGTTATATGCTTAAACGATAAGTCCAAGGAATATGTGATTGGAAGAATGCGATCTAAAGAAGTTAGATTCATGAGACCATTCTTTCGTTGACACATCCTAAACGTTCCTGATCATAGGATTGTCAATTGGGCATTGACAGTCCGTTAAGATCAGTACGTGCTATGTCTTCTCTCAGGGAGAGTGACTAGTCTCGAGTCATTGGTGTGTGTGACATCAAGACAAGTACGTAGGTGCTCAATAGAGAATGAGTTCACTGAACACGATCAACGAAGGGTTCTCATATTCATGTCACATGAGAACTCATGGTTGGGATAATGCAAATTAGTCTTTTGACCTGAGGCATCACAGTTGTCTTGTGGTTAGGTCCTTAATCTTTGATTATGTCAAAGTCACTCCATCAGGAGGGTGTCTACGGCATCGTTGGGGTTAAGCCACTTAGCCATAGAGGCAAGTGAATGCGCAACAAAGGATCTCTAACCTTCAAACTGTTTGAGGGAGAATACTCTATGATATGATTAAGAATCTTTGGCCAAAGTATGAATGAGATTTAGGAATGTGTTCCAAATCACATTCAAGGTAATCATTGATAGGAGCATATTTAGGCGACTTACTTAGCTTGTTTTCGTGCATCTATGTTGTTAATTCATAGTTGTTTTAGTAGTTTAAGCCATTTTCGTGTGTTTTTAGGTTCATATGGCTAAGGAAGCAAAAAGATGCATTTTGGAGCATTTTGGAGCAAAATTGGGCTTGGAATGGATAGCATATGATTGGAGCCAAAGTGTTGGACGAATTTGAAGGCCTTGTATTCTTTTTGGACATAAAACAAAGGGCCTAGCCCATTCTCTCTTAAACCAACCCCAAGGCCATGCATTTCCTTCCAATTCCAAAGCCCACAATCACTTCAAAAGCCATGCAAAGAACCATCCATTCCATCAAAAACAATCCATCAATTCACATGCAAAACCACCATTAACACACATGCACCCAAACAAAGCCAACCTAGCTAACCCTACATGCATTCTTTATGCAACTCTTCATCATTCCACCATTCATTCTTTATTCCACAAACAAGTCACATGCATTTCCACCTTCCTACTTCATCATTTCACCACATTCTCCCTCTTTAACTCATTTCATTATTCATTCACTTTGCATTCATTCAATTCCACCCCACATGCACCCTTTATTCTTCATCATTGCAACCATGGCACATTTACACCAACAAAACAACTCCCATGCCATGGCCTACTCATATTCCCATTTCCTTTCCAACATCTCACATGCATTTCCACCTTCCTACTTCATCATTTCACCACATGATGTGACTTTTATACACACACAAATTAAACCCTCTTTTTATCAATTGTAGTGGAGAATGTAAGTAGGGATCGTTCTAGACCGGGGATTAGGAGGGATTGTTAATCACTTGGAATTGACTCAAAAACGTAGAAACACAATATAAAACACTTTACTAGACTCAAAGAATGCAAAACTAAACTTTAAAACACCAAAACAAACCAAAAGACTCAAAACAGCCCCAAAACACTCAAAACTGCCTTAAAAACACAATCTGGGCAGTTTTGAGCACTAGACACAACTTTGGACAAAAATTGGTTTTAATTTGACCTAAGACACTTAAAAACACAAACTAAATTGATTTCTAACTAATTTGACACTCTAAGTAAAGGGGGATTTTGATTTTGACGAATTTGAAAACAAAACTTAAAACTTTGTAAAACGAGCAGATTTTAAAACGAATTTGGATTTAATGAATGGGTGGGAAGCTAGCTAAGGGGTTCATCTCCACACATGTTATACTTGCACACAAAACGATTTCTAATTGCTTTTCAATAAACCATGAATTCTCAACGCCCCAGATTAACAGTGAATTGCACTAATTAACCCTCAGATTTTCCTAACGTTATTGAATTGGATGATTGCATACGACAACCCAAAACATTCCCCACAAGTCCCCTACATGATTGCATAATAGAGATACAAGCAAGAATCATTAAGTTCTATGAAAACCATAAGCATTGACGAAGCACTTGTTACTATGATTGCATGAAACTTATGCCAAGAATTTACTTAACGCGATTGAGATCATCAACCTTTACTACTTGTGAATATAATTCCATAACGATTAGGTGAAATTTCCTTATATCCTAGCATCCAATTTATGCATGAAAATTAAGCGTGCACTCTCAACCAACACACACAAATCAATGTAATTCACATAGATAAGTAAATTGAATTCACAACTTATGAAACGCAATTAGAAGTAATCAAATCATATTGCAAGCATAAACATGTGTTTCGAATCCCCCCCTAGCCAAGGGGGGGTTTAGTTCCTCATACGCACAAAACAAAGAGAATTGAAATTAAACATTGAAATCAAAGGAAAAGAAACACCTAGAAATTCCAGCCACGCGAACTTGAATTGCATGAACTTCCGAGCTTCCTTCTCCTCCTCCTTGGTGCGGCAAGGGTATAGGGACAGGTTTTAGGGCCTTAGGTGTATGGATGGATGGTTATGGAGGGATGTAGTAGTGTTTAGGGGAAGGGGATGGTGCGGCCAAGGTCTAAAACTAAGGAAAGGGGTGTTTGGTGGCTGCGGCAAGGGTGTGGAGATGTTTTGACGAATTTATGGAATGAATGAATGTGTATGAGAGGTGGTGATCTGATCTAGGGGTTAATATGAGTATATATAGGCACTTAAAACCCTAGGGTAATCAGATATGGACTTGAATAACCCAAATCAACTAGGAAATAGGCTTAGAAATCAGAAATAGAGAGGGATAATGCTTCCTAGGTGCGGCAGGTATGGGATAAGGTGATAAGGCTTCTAGAATGCCTTGCAAGGCAAGGGAAATCAGATTTCTAGAAGGGTTTGGGCGCCACCTTTGTAGGAGATAAGATAAGGTTCCTAGAATCATGATTTAAGTGCCAATTTGTAGGGAAAAAGAGATAAGGGTGCAGCACCTTCTTAGGGATAATGTTTAGGGCTTCTAGAAAGCCTAAAACTAAGGGGAATTGGATAAAACGTGGCAAGGATAGGATAGGGTGTCCTAAATGGATAAGGTGCCCTAAATGGATAAGGACTCCTCATTGTACTTGGAAACTTTGCCTATTAGGATTAGGAAACCTTGTCTTCATCATTCCTTCTTCATCTTGGACTCCTTTTCCTTCTTGGACTTGGAAAACTTCTTTGTTGCTTCTCTTGAAACCATTTGGATTTTGACTTTCCTACTTCAAGTAGGAAACCTTGTTTGAGTAGGAATCTTCATTCTTCTAGGAATCCTAATTCAACTAGGGAACCCATTTCCATTAGGGGCTTTCCTACTTCAACTAGGAAACCTTGCTCAAGTAGGAAACATCATCTTCAAGTCTTCAATTTCGTCCATCCTCTTGGCTCCAAGCATATGATGTCCATTCCAAGCTCTAATTTGCTCCAAAAGGCTCCAAAATGCATCCTTTTGCATACTTTGCCCTTAAAACCTGAAAATACATAAAACTAGCTTAAAAGACTACTTTACTAAGGAAAAACACTTTAAATGCACAAGAACAAGCTAAACTAAGGTGCATAAATATGCTCCTATCACCACATTTTCCCTTTTATTTCCACATGCAATTCTTCATCATTGTAGCCACAAACACCTTAAACAAATAGCCATATACATCTCCACTCCTCCTATAAATACCCTTGCATTCATTCATTCAAAAATCATCTCATTTCATACACAACATCACACCACAAACACTTCCATTCCCTCTCCTAGCCGTGGGTTTTCTTTCTATCTTCCATCTATCCTCATCCATTTCCATAATCCCCCAATCCATTCAACACACCAACAACATCCCTTAGTCCTTGTGCCACAATAAAGAGGAAGATAAGAGGGCCTAAACGTTCATACAATTCACGTTTGAGTTGTTGGAATGTTTACGCGTTTCTTTGATTTCAATGTTTAAATTCAATTCTCTTTGTTTTGTAATATGAGGAATGGAAGAGAAGAGTGCCTAAACGTTCATACAATTCAAGTTTGAGTTGTTGGAATGTTTAGGTGTTTCTTTGATTTCAAAGTTATGAGGAACTAAACCCTTTTTGGCTAGGGGTGATTTCAATACCATGATTATTTATGTAATATGAATTGATGAATTCCGGTTATGAACTCTTGATTCGTGAATGCAATTGGCTTAACTATTTGATGATTAACTTATTTGTGTTTGTTGATTGAGGGTCGACACTTAATTAGCATGCATGAATATGTGGCTAAAGTTTAAGAAGGTTTCACATAATCGTTACTAACTTATACTTGAAAGTAGTGAAGGTCGCTTGTCACGATCGCGTTAAGTTTAATTCTTAGCATGAGTAACATGATGTCATAGTTGCAAATGCTTTGTCAATGCTTATGGTTTTCATTATTCTTAATGATCTTCGATTGTATCTCTATTATGATGACATGTAGGGAACTTTTGAGAATGTTTTGGGTTGTCGAATGATGCCATCCAATCCAATAATATAAGGAAAATCTGAGGGTTAACTAGTGATGTCACGGTTAATTTGGGGCATTGTCGTTCATAATTCAATGAAGGAATAACTGGAAATTGATTCATGTGCATAAATATCATGTGTGGAGAAAGAACCTCTAGCTAATTCACCAACCATCTTATTTCATCAATTACATTCTATCTAGTTATTAACTTGTTTCGTTATTTCAATTTTCGTCAAACCTCAATCCCCTTTTTGCTTTAATGTTCAATATAGTTAGAAATCAATTTAGTTTGTGTTTTTAAAGCATTTTGATTCTTTTGGTTTGTCTTAGTGTTTTAACGTTTAGTTTCACATTCTTTGAGTCTAGTTTAGTGTTTTATATTGTTTTTACGTTTTTAAGTCAATTTAGAAGGTTTTAGCAAGCCCTCCTAATCTCCGGTCTAGAACAATCCCTCACTTATCCATTCTACTACAATTGTCAAACGAGGGTTTAATTTGAGTGTCAAGTAATTCTCGCATCAAATTTTGGCGCCGTTGCCGGGGATTAGCAACTTTGCTAATCCCTTGTCTTTATTTTTATTTTTTGTTTTTCGTGCATTCCTATTTCAGATTCTTAGTTTGTTTGTTTTCTTGTTTTTCAGGTACTGTGTATGACTTGTAGCTCTCGGCCTATTATAGAGAACATCTCCGACTTTGACGGTGATTTTGAACGCACTTTGAGGAGAACGAGGAGTCAACAAGAGCCACCACAACCTCCACCACAACCTGGGCTTGAAGAAGACGAAGTAGGTGTAGAAGAAAAGCCCACGGATCAGATTTTTGAAGAAGAACAAGCCATGGTAGCAGATAATAGAACCATCAAGGAGCTTTCGGCCTCGGGTTTGGATAATGCATTGCCTCTTTGTATCCAATACCCCACGGCTGCAGAGGGGAAGACTGAGCTGTTTGAACTCAAATCCAGTTTGTTACACCATATTCCGAAGTTCCATGGCTTGTCTTTGGAAGACCCCAACAAACACTTGAAGGAGTTCGAGGTGGTTTGTTCGAGCATGACCCCCGTCACTGTGGATGGGAGTATATTGAAGATGAAAGCCTTTCCATTTTCACTTATGGACAAGGCCAAAGATTGGCTCTACGAACTAGCCCCGGGAACTGTGACTTCGTGGGAGAGTATGAAGCATGCTTTCTTGGAGAAATTCTTCCCTACTTCGAGAGTGATTCTCTTACGGAAGAAAATTAGTGGTATTCAACAGAATCATGGTGAGACATTCCCGGCTTATTATGAGCGCTTCAAGGGCCTTGTAGCTTCATGTCCTCAACATCAAATGAAGGAGGAACTTCTCCTTCAATATTTCTATGAGGGCCTCCTTCCTATCGAACGTCAAATGCTTGATGCATCAGCGGGAGGAGCATTGGTGGACAAAACACCAAGGGATGCAAAGATTCTCATAGCCAACCGAGCGCTCACCGCTCAACAATATGAAGGAGTGGGCCAAAGGGAAGCCCCACGGCAACAAAGTGTAAATGAGGTGAGTGCTATTTCTGAAATTCAATCACAACTTGCTAATCTTACTTCTCTTGTTTCTCAGGTTGTGATTGGTCCAAAAGCACAAGAACACCAAATTTGTGGCGTGTGCTCAATTCAAGGGCATCCATCCGACAAGTGCCCTCAACTAATCGAGAATGGTGGGTGGGAATCTGCCAATGAATTGGTTTCCAAGGACAAAATCAAAACAACCCATACTCGAACACTTACAATGCCGGATGGAGGGACCATCCAAACTTCAAATGGAGGGAGCCACAACAAGCTGCCCAACAAGGAGGATTTAGGCCAAACCCCCCTGGTTTTTATTCCAAGCCGTATGCACCCCAACAACCCCAACAACCTTCGGCATCATCTCATTCAGGTACGTCCTTGGAAAGTAATCAAGCTATGCAATTACTAACCTCTATTTCGCAGGGGTTGCAAAATCAAAACAACCGGATAGAAAATAACGAGAAGGAGATGATGGATATGAAGAAACAAATAGGGCAGATTTCTGAGTTCCTTGGACAGATTAGAGAGCAAGGAAAGCTTCCTAGCTCAACCACAGTCAATCCAAAGGGAGGATTCGAATCCGCCAAGGCCATCACCCTAAGTGGTGGAAAAGAAGTTGGGACCGAGCCAAACAATCCCAAATCTGCCCAGAAAGTAGATGAAGAGACGACACAACCTGAGGAAGTGTCTAGCTCACCCACGGAAAGAGTGAAAAACCCAATGCCGCAGGCCCCCAATCACCCTAACTCGGCCAAATCAGGTAATTTAAGTTCAAATTCATGTACTTCACGTCCTAATCTGCCCAATGTACCTTTTCCTCGCAGGTTCATGCAAGAAAAAAAGGAAGAAAGCGAGAAGGACATTCTTGAAACGTTCCGGAAGGTGCAAGTGAACATACCGCTTCTCGATGCAATCAAACAGGTTCCAAAGTATGCTAAATTCCTCAAGGACCTATGCAATACAAAGAGAAGAAGGGCAAACAAAGAGGTAGTGAAGGTAAGCGAGAATGTGTCCGCTGTTTTGCAACGTAAACTGCCTACCAAGTGCAAAGACCCCGGTAGTTTCACGATTCCTTGTGTGATTGGACATAATCGTTTTGAACATGCCATGCTTGATTTAGGTGCATCCATAAATGTCATGCCTTATTCTATTTATGCATCTATGAATTTGGGTGAATTAAAACAAGATGGTGTAATTATACAATTGGCCGATCGTTCTAACGCGTATCCAAAAGGAGTTTTGGAAGATGTGCTTGTGCAGGTGAACCATTTAATTTTTCCGGCTGATTTCTACGTCCTAGACATGGAAGATTCGGCACACTATCCATCATCACCACTCTTACTTGGACGACCTTTCATGAAAACAGCTCAAACCAAGATTGATGTGGCCAAGGGAGCAGTCACTATGACCTTTGGTGATGATATGATTAACTTTAAGATTCCTGAATCGATTGAGAATACTAATGATGTTCGTTCTTGTTGTGCCATTAATGTAATTGAACACATAGGGACGGAGTATTCAACAAAGATCAAGAAGGAT
Organism: Pyrus x bretschneideri; assembly: GCF_019419815.1. Taxonomy (NCBI): domain Eukaryota; kingdom Viridiplantae; phylum Streptophyta; class Magnoliopsida; order Rosales; family Rosaceae; genus Pyrus; species Pyrus x bretschneideri. The sequence continues at coordinate 392,698 of NW_025999613.1, read as the reverse complement.
GTTTCTCGAACTACCACCGAGAAGGAACTTGGAGTAGAGCACAAGGAATGCACGGCTTCAACCTTGAAAGCACCACGATTGGCCATGAACAACCCTTGTGCATCCGTCCATTGTGCTACCACTTCTTTGCCGTACAAAGGTAAGCCACCTATTCCAAATTCGATTCCCATTTCAACTAATAGGTTGTTACCTCGTGTGGTGCAGGTACCTAATCGAATTCAACGTCGTGGGAGAATTCGTGTTGATGTAGAAAAGCAAAACACGACAATAAGAAAGGATCATTATCCCACTCCATTCAAGGACCCAAAGCATGAAGTGGTTCGTCAGACAGATTGTATTTGCACCCCTCCATGCCATGGGGTTCCATAAACATTCAAGGGAGCATCGTCTGGCTGTACGACGTTAAAGCAAGCGCTACTTGGGAGGCAACCCAATACAGTAAATAAAACTTTTGCTTGTTCATTGATTTTTTCGATAAATTACAATTGTATCTAAACATGGCAGAAAGATGGAGCCTTTACAAAGGTTGTGTACGTGAGGCCCCACTACGTGGCAACACTCTCGGAGCAGGAGGCATCGGAGCAGGAGGCATCGGAGCAAGAGGCATCGAAGCAGGAGGCATAGGAGCGGGAGGCACCGAAGATAGATCATTCAAGGCCCCAAACCTTGGTGGAACGCTGGATGACCCAGGAAAGAGGTGCCTCTGGAAGAAAGCTGCAAACCGTTGACGGTCATCAAGCTCATCAAGCTTCCTCTTCATGCCTGTTGAATAATTGTTGGCAAGCACGTGCAAACTTCGGTTCTCGTACTTAAGCTGTTTGATCTCCTGCTTAAGACTCTCCACCTCCGCCATCAAGGATTCAACCTGACGGGAGCGAGCAAGAAGGCGTTGGCCCATGTTGGACACAGAGCCAGCGCACTGAACACTCAGAGCCAGGGATTCTTGAACGGCCAACTCATCGGACAGTCTTGAAAGCAGCTGACTGTCTTTGGGAGTGAGGAGGTTCCGAGCCACTATCGTAGCCGTTGTGGGATCCGTCATCACAGAGTCCTCATCTGTAAGAGGGCCATGGGAAGATAAGAAAGACGGGCACCATACCTTACCCTGACGAGGCGTGACCGGATCACTGCTTAGACTCAAATCTAAGCAAAGGTTCGATGGGTTGGATGAGCTAGCCATTGTTCACGAAGTTAAAAGAGAAGGGTTGGATGGAGGGAAATCTCGACGAGCCGAAGATGATTTTTGGGAAGTCTTCAAAGTGTGCAGATAGAGGTGATTGATCACCTCTATTAAAGGATAGGCGACACAATCACCAATTCAGCATTGAAGAGACACCGCTCTTCAAAAACCAGATTTTCTAGCGTAAAGATCGCCAGCTCTTCAGACGCAATCCAAGCTTTTCAGAAAGCGTGTGCAAATTTGTCAAAAGCTCCCAGCTTTTCAGAAGACGCGTGGAAGGCGAGAAATCAGCTGCACACTTTAGCCGACAAACGTGGGTGACAAAGCCGAAAGCTCCCGGCTTTCCAGAAAGCGAGTGCAACTTTGTCAAAAGCTCCCGGCTTTTCAGAAGACGCGTGCCACTTTGTCAAAAGCTCCCAGCTTTTCAGAAGACGCGTGGAGGACATTGCCGCATCCGCACTGCCATTTGCCATTACAATTCCTATATACATCAACCTTCATGGCAAGGCATACACCCACAAATGCATAATTTTCCTTCTCGGCCGAAAATGTAAGCTACAACCAACCCTCTCAAACATGCTCAGATTTCTCCTTCTCTTGAGAACACACTTTCAAACATGGATGTATCCCCCAAATAAGATACCAAATGCCTGCAGTACGAATGAGGAAGAAGGAAACGGTGGATCGAAACATAAGGATTCATTCGCTGCCTCTTCGAAAGCAAAGGTATCTCATATCATCAAGGGCGAAAGCAAAGGTATCTCATATCATGCTCTTTCCCTGTCTTTTCCTTTGTCCTTGATATTACTTGCATGGCAAAGTGAAAGAAGCAATCAGCCGGCACTTGGAGTCTATCTGGACTCTATTCCCTGGTTGCTTACCTAGCTTTGCTGAGCTATCCTCTAACCCTCTTCAATACGAATTGGAGAGATTGAACAAAGAAACAGATAAGAGGAGGAAGCTCAGACCTTCGGGGGAGACCAAAGGAAGCCTGCTGCCCAGTTCAAGAGTAGCACAAAGGAAAATCAACGATGGGAGCAGCGCAGTTCAAGAGTAAGCCTGTGGAATCACAAAGATCCAAGCCTCACTGCAATCACCAAGCAGAAGATGGAACGAAAACTCCATAACCAGATTTGCATCTCTAAACTCTTCTCTTTGTTAGATACATTCTGCCATGTTTAGTATGTTTAATTGCTGTTTATATGTTTGTTTGTGTTTAGTGTGGTTTTTAACATTGAGGACAATGTTTGTTTTAAGTGTGGGGGAGTTACTAAAGTGTTACTAAAGTGTTTTGATGCAAATTCGTAGGGTTTTATCCACCATAACTTCAAATGTTGTTTCTTGCTGTTTTTAAGTGGGTTTAGTGTGTTTTGACTTAAAAATTCGAAAATCACATAAAAATTTGAAAAACATGTTTTGAAAAGCCTAAAAAGAGTGTTTTGAGTCGTTTTTGTGTCGTAGGTCACCTTCCAACACAATGATAAGGATTTGGTTTCTAATTGCATGATTGTTGAAAAGAGTTATAAACATGGAGAAAAGTTTCATTTACTCTTGGTATATGCTTGGTTTTGGTTATAATGTATGACTTCACATGCAATCATAAAAGAAAAAAAAATTAGTTATGTAACATGCTTGAAGGAAGGAACTCAAACAAACGCTACAACCCTGAGAGACTTGAGCCTATAACGTTCTTTGGAGAGTATAATCTGTGATTTCTTGTTTTCTAAAGTTGTTGCATGATCTCATTATTCTTTGCTTGGTTACTACTTAGAAGGCGTTTCATCATATAGTTCCAAATGCTAGAACTCATGCCCATTTCATTCAAAGCATGTTATTGATTTACATAACATATTCAAGATGAAGTTGTGTAATTGCCACCATAGCCAAATAACCTCACTTCCCATATTTCGTATATGTTGTAAGTTTTACCCCCGTTGAGCTTTGTTTAGCCTTTATTCTTTGTCAACCCACATTATCCTCACCTAGCCTAGTTTAAGACAATCCACACCTTTGTTCTTAGAAGATAGTGAGCATGACTTAAATGAATTCCTTTTGAGTTACATTATGCAAGAAAATGAGTGTGGGAGAAGGAATGCTTGTTCTTAAGTATGTTTTGAGTTTCAAAAGAAAAGAAAAACAGAAAAGAAAAGAAAGAAAGAAAAAAGAGCTTGAAAAAAATGAAAAAATGAGTGATTGAAGTAAGGGCTCAAAACACCAATTCTGGCCCTAAATTGTCTCCCTTTTTGTTCCAAAGTTGAGTTTTCATTCAAAAGTGAATTCTAAGTTGATTCAATTGCCTTGCTCACTATTTCTTTAAGAACCTTTGTTTTCCATATCCCTTCTTTGTTATCCACACGCCCCAAGCCCCATTACAACCCGTGACTTCAATCTTGAGTGTTATGTGTTTCAATTTGTGGAGTTTGAACTTGGTATGAGCATATGGTGTCACTGGTTCTCGCGTCTAAGCAGTAGCATTCCATTCATGAGATCGTAATCTAAACATGCTTATTAACTCCAAAAATTGCGTTCTTTGTGATACATATATGTGAGTGTTCGTTTTCATATTTACATCAATCTTCTCACATATGACTAGATTAGGGTGTGTAGTTAGAAAATCTGAGTGAAAATTGAGTGCATATCTTGTAAGGAATTGAGCAAATTCTCTAAGGCATGTTACTACATTCAAAACATGGTTTTAAATGCTTAATTGTGAACTAGTATGTGGTGACTATGATTAAGAATGTACTTAAGGGTAAAGATGGCTAAATTCTGTGGGAATAATAATTTTTAACTTGTCATGTGCATTGGAAATCCCTGAAACGATTGTTGGAAGGTGTAGGTTGTGTTTTACGTGTTTAGTGTCGTTTTGTTTATTTGTTTTTATTCTGTTTTGCTCGAGGACTAGCAAAAGATAAGTGTGGGGGAGTTTGATAGGAGCATATTTAGGCGACTTACTTAGCTTGTTTTCGTGCATCTATGTTGTTAATTCATAGTTGTTTTAGTAGTTTAAGCCATTTTCGTGTGTTTTTAGGTTCATATGGCTAAGGAAGCAAAAAGATGCATTTTGGAGCATTTTGGAGCAAAATTGGGCTTGGAATGGATAGCATATGATTGGAGCCAAAGTGTTGGACGAATTTGAAGGCCTTGTATTCTTTTTGGACATAAAACAAAGGGCCTAGCCCATTCTCTCTTAAACCAACCCCAAGGCCATGCATTTCCTTCCAATTCCAAAGCCCACAATCACTTCAAAAGCCATGCAAAGAACCATCCATTCCATCAAAAACAATCCATCAATTCACATGCAAAACCACCATTAACACACATGCACCCAAACAAAGCCAACCTAGCTAACCCTACATGCATTCTTTATGCAACTCTTCATCATTCCACCATTCATTCTTTATTCCACAAACAAGTCACATGCATTTCCACCTTCCTACTTCATCATTTCACCACATTCTCCCTCTTTAACTCATTTCATTATTCATTCACTTTGCATTCATTCAATTCCACCCCACATGCACCCTTTATTCTTCATCATTGCAACCATGGCACATTTACACCAACAAAACAACTCCCATGCCATGGCCTACTCATATTCCCATTTCCTTTCCAACATCTCACATGCATTTCCACCTTCCTACTTCATCATTTCACCACATTTTCCCTTTTATTTCCACATGCAATTCTTCATCATTGTAGCCACAAACACCTTAAACAAATAGCCATATACATCTCCACTCCTCCTATAAATACCCTTGCATTCATTCATTCAAAAATCATCTCATTTCATACACAACATCACACCACAAACACTTCCATTCCCTCTCCTAGCCGTGGGTTTTCTTTCTATCTTCCATCTATCCTCATCCATTTCCATAATCCCCCAATCCATTCAACACACCAACAACATCCCTTAGTCCTTGTGCCACAATAAAGAGGAAGATAAGAGGGCCTAAACGTTCATACAATTCACGTTTGAGTTGTTGGAATGTTTACGCGTTTCTTTGATTTCAATGTTTAAATTCAATTCTCTTTGTTTTGTAATATGAGGAATGGAAGAGAAGAGTGCCTAAACGTTCATACAATTCAAGTTTGAGTTGTTGGAATGTTTAGGTGTTTCTTTGATTTCAAAGTTATGAGGAACTAAACCCTTTTTGGCTAGGGGTGATTTCAATACCATGATTATTTATGTAATATGAATTGATGAATTCCGGTTATGAACTCTTGATTCGTGAATGCAATTGGCTTAACTATTTGATGATTAACTTATTTGTGTTTGTTGATTGAGGGTCGACACTTAATTAGCATGCATGAATATGTGGCTAAAGTTTAAGAAGGTTTCACATAATCGTTACTAACTTATACTTGAAAGTAGTGAAGGTCGCTTGTCACGATCGCGTTAAGTTTAATTCTTAGCATGAGTAACATGATGTCATAGTTGCAAATGCTTTGTCAATGCTTATGGTTTTCATTATTCTTAATGATCTTCGATTGTATCTCTATTATGATGACATGTAGGGAACTTTTGAGAATGTTTTGGGTTGTCGAATGATGCCATCCAATCCAATAATATAAGGAAAATCTGAGGGTTAACTAGTGATGTCACGGTTAATTTGGGGCATTGTCGTTCATAATTCAATGAAGGAATAACTGGAAATTGATTCATGTGCATAAATATCATGTGTGGAGAAAGAACCTCTAGCTAATTCACCAACCATCTTATTTCATCAATTACATTCTATCTAGTTATTAACTTGTTTCGTTATTTCAATTTTCGTCAAACCTCAATCCCCCTTTTGCTTTAATGTTCAATATAGTTAGAAATCAATTTAGTTTGTGTTTTTAAAGCATTTTGATTCTTTTGGTTTGTCTTAGTGTTTTAACGTTTAGTTTCACATTCTTTGAGTCTAGTTTAGTGTTTTATATTGTTTTTACATTTTTAAGTCAATTTAGAAGGTTTTAGCAAGCCCTCCTAATCCCCGGTCTAGAACGATCCCTACTTATTGATGCGAGATTTATACGCACACAAATTAAACCCTCTTTTTGTCAATTGTAGTATAAGTATAAGTAGGGATCGTTCTAGACCGGGGATTAGGAGGGCTTGTTAATCTCTTGGAAACTGACTCAAAAACGTAAAAACAATATAAAACACTAAACTAGACTCAAATAATGTGAAACTAAACGTTAAAACATTAAGACAAACCAAAAGACTCAAAATGCTTTAAAAACACAAACTAAATTGATTTCTAACTAATTTGACAATAAAGTAAAGGGGGGATTGTGTTTGGACGAGATTAAATTAAATGGACAAATTGTAATTAAAGGCAAAACGTAAATATGAATGAGATGAAAATATGGATGATGGAATAGCCAAGGGGTTCTTCTCCACACATGTTACACTTGCATACAAGATTGATTCTCAGTTGGTCTTTCGATAAATTATGATTTCTCAACACCCCGGGTTAATTAGGTCCGCTTAAATTAACCGTCAAGTTTTCCTTAAGTTAATGAATTGGATGACATCATACGACAACCCAAAGCATTCTTCAAAAGTTCCTTACATGACATCATAATAAAGATACAATCAAAGATCATTACGTTCAATGAAAACTATAAGTGTTGACGAGGCATTCGTTACTATGATTGCATGAAACTTATGCCAAGAATTTGTTTAACGCGATTGTTTATAAGCAACCTCCACTACTTGTGAATATAAGTTCATAACGATTAGGTGAAATTCACTTATATTCTAGCGTCATATTCATGCATGAAAATTAAGCGCGCATTCTTAATAAACATACATAAATAAGTTATCAATCAAACAGTTAAACAAATTGAATCCACAACTTATGAAATTCCAACGAAAGTTAATCAATTTATATTGCAAACATAAACATAGTTTCGAATCACCCCCTAGCTAAAGGGGTTTTAGTTCCTCATAACTTTGAAATCAAAGAAACACCTAAACATTCCAACAACTCAACTTGAATTGTATGAACGTTTAGGCACTCTTCTCTTCCGTACAAAACAAAGAGAATTGAATTTAAACATTGAAATCAAAGAAACACCTAAACATTCCAACAACTCAAACTTGAATTGTATGAACGTTTAGGCCCTCTTATCTTCCTCTTTATTGTAGCATAAGGTCTAGGGATAGTTGGTTGGGGGGATGGAAGTGTGGAATGGAGTGGGGAGTGATGGAAATGGAAGATGGTTTTTGGATTCTAATGGAGAGAAACTCACGGCTAGAGAGAAAGAATGGATGTGTTTGTGTATGAAATGAGATGTTCCATGAATGAATGAATGCAAGGGTATTTATAGGAGTAGTGGAGGGAACATATAGGGAGAGAATGGATGGGAGAGCATGTGAATGATAGCTAGGAGAATGATTAAAGGGGTGTGAATGGTTGGAAATGCATGTGGGTGAATTGGTGGTGCAATGATGAAGAATTGCATGTGGAAATAAAAGGGAAAATGTGGTGAAATGATGAAGTAGGAAGGTGGAAATGCATGTGAGATGTTGGAAAGGAAATGGGAATATGAGTAGGCCATGGCATGGGAGTTGTTTTGTTGGTGTAAATGTGCCATGGTTGCAATGATGAAGAATAAAGGGTGCATGTGGGGTGGAAGTGATGAATGCAAAGTGAATAAATAATGAAATGAGTTAAAGAGGGAGAATGTGGTGAAATGATGAAGTAGGAAGGTGGAAATGCATGTGACTTGTTTGTGGAATAAAGAATGAATGGTGGAATGATGAAGTGAATGCATGTGGAATTAAAGAGGGAGAATGTGGTGAAATGATGAAGTAGGAAGGTGGAAATGCATGTGACTTGAAATGCATATGTTTAAATGGTTGAAATGTGTAGATAATTATGAGTATGATAAGTGATAAATGTATGGTTATGATAAGTGAATGGTGAATGATATGTTAAGTGGTAAATGAATGATATGTGGTGAGTGATAAGTGAATGGAAGTGATAAGTGATAAGTGTATGTTATGATAAGTGAATGGTTTGATAAGTGATAAATGTATGATATGATAATTGAATGATATGTTAAGTGAATGATATGATCAGTGAATGCTTTAAGTGTTTAAAAATAGGGAACAAAACCCTTCCTTGCATGGCAAGGAACGGAGACACAAGGAAACACACGACAATGTCCTAAGGTTGCAAGGAATGTTGTTTTTGTGTTCTAAAATGCGTAGGAGTTTTCAATGATGCTTAAACATGAGGTCTTTTAGGATTTAACTTTCCTACTTCAAGTCTTTAATTTCGTCCATCCTCTTGGCTCCAAGCATATGATATCCATTCCAATCTCTAATTTGCTCCAAAAGGCTCCAAAAGGCATCCTTTTGCATACCTTGCCCTTAGAACCTGAAAACACACAAAAGAAGCATAAAGGACTAAAATAACTAGAGAAACATAACGTAAATGCACGAGAACAAGCCATTTAAGTCGCATGAATATCTCCTATCAAATACCCCCACACTTATCTTTTGCTAGTCCTCGAGCAAAACAGAAAGAAAAACAAAACAACACGAAACGAAACAAAACAAGTAAAACACAACCTAAACCTTCCAACAACTGTCTTAGGGATTTCCAATGCACATGACATGTTAAAAATCATCATTCTCACAGATTTTAGTCATCTTCACACTTAAGTACATTCTTAATCATAGTCACCATATACTAGTTCACAATTAAGCATTTAAAACCATGTTTTGAATGTAGTAACATGCCTTAGAGAATTTGCTCAATTCCTTACAAGATATGCACTCGATTTTCACTCAGAATTTCTAACAACATACCCTAATCTAGTCATATGTGAGAAGATTGATGTAAACATGAAAACGAACACTCACATATATGTATCACAAAGAACGCAATTTCTGGAGTTAATAAGCATGTTTAGATATGATCTCATGAATGGAATGCTACTACTTAGACGCGAGAACCAGTGACACCATATGCTCATACCAAATTCAAACTCCACAATTGAAATGCACAACACTCAAGATAGAAGTCAAGGGTTGTAACGGGGTTTGGGGTATTGGCTCACAAGGAAAGGTAGGGATAAACAAAAGTTCTTTAAACAATAGCAAGCAAAGTAATGAAATTAAGGCTTAGAATTCACTTGGTATGCAGAAATCAACTATTAGACATAAGGGGGAGATTCAACAACTCTTAGGGCCTAATTTATTGTTTTGGGCCCTTACTTTAACAAACAATACTTTTCAACTTTTTTTTTTTTTTTCTTTTTGGCCGTGCCTATGGCACATCAACTCACATAAACACTCTTTCCCCCACACTTATTTTCTGCAATACCTTAATCAAAAGGAAATCATTGCTTATTATGCTTCAAGAACAAGGGTAAGGATGGTCATATTCTAGGCTAGGTGAGGATAATTGCGGGTTAACAAAGAAAATAGGCTACACAATGCTCAACGGGGTTAAATCCTACAAAACAAATAAAATTGGGAAATATGGCAATTTGGCTTTGGTGGTGGTCACTACACAACTTCTTCTTGAATATGTGTTATGCAAATCAATAACATGCTTTGAATGAAATGGGCATGAGTTCTAGCATTTGGAACTATATGATGAAACGCTTTCTAAGTAGTAACCAAGCAAAGAATAATGAGATCATGCAACGACTTTGGAAAACAATAATGCACAGATTTTAACTCTCCAAAGAACGTTATAGGCTCAAGTCTTTCAGGGCTGTAGCGTTTGTTTGAGTTCCTTCCTTCAGGCATGTTACAAAAACGAATTTTTCTTTTATGATTGCATGTGAAGTCATACATTATAACCATAACCAAGCATATACCAAGAGTAAATCAAACTTTTCTCTATGTTTATAACTCTTTTTAACAGTCATGCAATTAGAAACCAAATCCTTATCATTGTGTTGGAAGGTGACCTACGACACAAAAACGACTCAAAACACTCTTTTTAGGCTTTTCAAAACATGTTTTTCAAATTTTTATGTGATTTTCAAATTTTTAAGTCAAAACACACTAAACACACTTAAAAACAGCAAGAAACAACATTTGAAGTTATGGTGGATAAAATCCTACGAATTTGCATTAAAACACTTTAGTAACTCCCCCACACTTAAATCAAACATTGTCCTCAATGTTAAAAACCACACTAAACACAAACAAACAGCAATTAAACATACTAAACATGGCAGAATGTATCTAACAAAGAGAAGAGTTTAGAGATGCAAATCTGGTTATGGAGTTTTCGTTCCATCTTCTCCTTGGTGATTGCAGTGAGGCTTGGATCTTTGTGATTCCACAGGCTTACTCTTGAACTGCGCTGCTCCCATCGTTGATTTTCCTTTGTGCTACTCTTGAACTGGGCAGCAGGCTTCCTTTGGTTTCCCCCGAAGGTCTGAGCTTCCTCCTCTTATCTGTTTCTTTGTTCAATCTCTCCAATTCGTATTGAAGAGGGTTAGAGGATAGCTCAGCAAAGCTAGGTAAGCAACCAGGGAATAGAGTCCAGATAGACTCCAAGTGCCGGCTGATTGCTTCTTTCACTTTGCTATGCGATTAATAACAAAGACAAAGGAAAAGACAGGGAAAGAGCATGATATGAGATACTTTTGCTTTTGACCTTGATGATATGAGATACCTTTGCTTTTGAAGAAGCGGTGAATGAATCAGCACATGTATTTGTTGTGCTGCTTCCTCCTGGGTCATCTGTACTCCAGGCATCTGGTATCATCTTTGGGGAAGAAGAAAGAAGTGAGTGTTTCGAAAGGCTTTGCTGGGAGTGCGCCCTCAGAGGTGAGAAAGAGTTGGGCATTTTCTTCAGGTTTGCCTTGCCATAAAAGATGAAAGTCGACAAATATAGGGATTTCCTAATAGCAAGTGGTGGTACTGTTCTCTTACCCTTGTCGACAAACGTTTTGATCCCGCAAATCCGGCTTTTTGAAATAGTGACGACTCTTCGATCTTTGAAGACGCCTCTTCGATTTCTGAGCAGGCGCTTTCTGAAAAGCAGAGAAAGCGTCGCCGAACTTTGCGCTTGTCGGCTAAAGACGTGTAGCTGCGATGATGGCCTCCACGTGTTGAACGCGTTTTCTGAAAAGCTGAGGGAGCGTCGCCGAACTTTACGCCTCAAATTCCGGCTTTTTGAATCGGTGGACGCGTTGCCTTGGCTTTTTATAGAGCTATCGATCACCGCCAACTTACACACTCTGAAGATTTCTCATTCTGAAAATTCGTCTCCGGTCCTTTGAGAATCTACTCCGTCCACCCCTTCTCTTTGAACACTTTTGAAAAATGGCAAACCCATCGAACCTTAGCTTAGAATTGAGTCTCCGTAGTGATATGGGCGTGCCGCGTCAAGGTAACGTATGGCGCCCTTCTTTCTTATCTTCTAACGGTCCTCTTACAGGTGAAGACTCTGTGATGCAGGACGCCACAACAGCTACGATAGTAGCTCGGAACCTCCTCACTCCCAGAGATAGTCAGCTGCTTTCAGGACGGTCCGATGAGTTGGCCGTTCAAGAGTCCCTGGCTCTCAGCGTTCAGTGCGCTGGTTCTGTGTCAAACATGGGCCAACGCCTCCTTGCTCGCTCCCGTCAGGTTGAATCTTTGATGGCGGAGGTGGAGAACCTGAAACAAGAGATCAAACAACTTAAGTACGAGAATAGAACTTTGCATGTGCTTGCCAATAACTATTCGTCGGGCATGAAGAGGAAGCTTGATGAGATGCAAGAATCTCAAGGTCGGATGCAAAGTGACCGTCAACGGCTTGCGTCTTTCTTCCAGGGGCACCTTTTTCCTGGGTCATCCAGCGTTCCGCCAAGTATTGGGGCCTGGAATGCTCTATATCCGATGCCTCCTGCTCCTATGCCTCTCGCTCCGATGCCTCTTGCTCCGATGCCTCTTGCTCCGATGCCTCCTGCTTCGATGCCTTCCGCTTCTAGAGTTTTGCCTCGTGGTGGGTCTTCACGCAAACAAAAACAAAAACAACCTTTGTGAAGCTCCATTTGTTAGATACATTTGTAATTTCTCGAAAATTAATGAAAAAGCTTTGTTTTATTCACTGTATTGGGTTGCCTCCCAAGTAGCGCTTTCTTTTACGTCTTGTAGCCGGACGAGCAACTTCTTTCCTCACTTAGGACCCACGACATGGAATTTATCTTTGAATGGTGGGTGGTACTTGAGATGATCCGGTAATGGTTTAAATTCTAGAGTGGGTGCCTGGATCATTAACAACATATCAGTATAAAAGAAAATTGAAATTCGGGGAGGTGGCTTACCTGTGTGCTCCGTCATAAACTCAAGAATAAACACCACTCCCTGGAAAGTTTCAGGGATATTGGACTTGGCCAGATTGCATGTGATGGTTATGACTTGTCCAATGTCGTCAAATTCAACTTCTTTGGGAATTGTTGTCTCAAGTATATCCTCTTTGATGAATTCTAGACATTCCCCAGTCACATCTTGCTCTTGATTCTTTGGAAAGGATTCGAAGATGCCTTTCTCACCCTCTTCTTCCTTGGATTGCATGATCCTACAAGGAATAGGGATATTAGGTGGAATGGGGTTAGAACTAATTGAATTTGGAACAACCTTACTTGAATTAGATAGCGTAGGAGCAATAGGTGCCTCCGGCAAAGGTGTTTCCACTCTTGCCGTGGGTTGGGTGTATTCCTCTTCCTTGTGATTTGATTTTGATGGTTGAGGGTCCGTTCCAACCTCCTTGTCACTTCTCAACATGATTTCCTTGGCAGTTTCAAATTCTCCCTTCGGATTTGCAATGGTTGAACTAGGGAGTTCGCCTTGCTCTCTAATCTGTCCAAGGAACTCAGAAATCTGCCCTATTTGTTTCTTCATATCCATCATCTCCTTCTCGTTATTTGCTATCCGGTTGTTTTGATTTTGCAACCCCTGCGAAATAGAGGTTAGTAATTGCATAGCTTGATCACTTTCCAAGGACGTACCTGAATGAGATGATGCCGAAGGTTGTTGGGCAGGTTGTGGTGGCTGCATAGGCGTTGAATAGAACTCCTCATATGGCTGCCAATATCCTTCTTGTTGAGCCTCATTGTCTTGATTTTGTGAGCCCTGCACCAAACAAATTAATTCATTAAGCTTTTGATTATAATCTATTGACGAATTTGAGTTTGGTTGGGCATATTGAATATGAGGTGGCTCCCAATATCTTTCTTGTTGAACATTTTGAGGTTCCCACCACGTAGAAGTTGAATGATCACTCCAATCCGAATTGTAAGTATTGGAAAACACGTTATTCCTTGATTGAAGATCAAATATATCAACGTTTTGCATTTGGGACCTTTCCATGAGTTGTGACAAAAGATAAGCATTATCAAGTGCCATGTTGTGCTTCTAAAATCAATGGTATAAAACTAAAAATATATACACACAAACGAAAATAAAACAATCCAAGAGATTAGCAAAGTTGCTAATCCCCGGCAACGGCGCCAAAATTTGATGCGAGATTTATACGCACACAAATTAAACCCTCTTTTTGTCAATTGGAGTATAAGTATAAGTAGGGATCGTTCTAGACCGGGGATTAGGAGGGCTTGTTAATCTCTTGGAAACTGACTCAAAAACGTAAAAACAATATAAAACACTAAACTAGACTCAAAGAATGTGAAACTAAACGTTAAAACATTAAGACAAACCAAAAGACTCAAAATGCTTTAAAAACACAAACTAAATTGATTTCTGACTAATTTGACAATAAAGTAAAGGGGGGATTGTGTTTGGACGAGATTAAATTAAATGGACAAATTGTAATTAAAGGCAAAACGTAAATATGAATGAGATGAAAATATGGATGATGGAATAGCCAAGGGGTTCTTCTCCACACATGTTACACTTGCATACAAGATTGATTCTCAGTTGGTCTTTCGATAAATTATGATTTCTCAACACCCCGGGTTAATTAGGTCCGCTTAAATTAACCGTCAAGTTTTCCTTAAGTTAATGAATTGGATGACATCATACGACAACCCAAAGCATTCTTCAAAAGTTCCTTACATGACATCATAATAAAGATACAATCAAAGATCATTACGTTCAATGAAAACTATAAGTGTTGACGAGGCATTCGTTACTATGATTGCATGAAACTTATGCCAAGAATTTGTTTAACGCGATTGTTTATAAGCAACCTCCACTACTTGTGAATATAAGTTCATAACGATTAGGTGAAATTCACTTATATTCTAGCGTCATATTCATGCATGAAAATTAAGCGCGCATTCTTAATAAACATACATAAATAAGTTATCAATCAAACAGTTAAACAAATTGAATCCACAACTTATGAAATTCCAACGAAAGTTAATCAATTTATATTGCAAACATAAACATAGTTTCGAATCACCCCCTAGCTAAAGGGGTTTTAGTTCCTCATAACTTTGAAATCAAAGAAACACCTAAACATTCCAACAACTCAACTTGAATTGTATGAACGTTTAGGCACTCTTCTCTTCCGTACAAAACAAAGAGAATTGAATTTAAACATTGAAATCAAAGAAACACCTAAACATTCCAACAACTCAAACTTGAATTGTATGAACGTTTAGGCCCTCTTATCTTCCTCTTTATTGTAGCATAAGGTCTAGGGATAGTTGGTTGGGGGGATGGAAGTGTGGAATGGAGTGGGGAGTGATGGAAATGGAAGATGGTTTTTGGATTCTAATGGAGAGAAACTCACGGCTAGAGAGAAAGAATGGATGTGTTTGTGTATGAAATGAGATGTTCCATGAATGAATGAATGCAAGGGTATTTATAGGAGTAGTGGAGGGAACATATAGGGAGAGAATGGATGGGAGAGCATGTGAATGATAGCTAGGAGAATGATTAAAGGGGTGTGAATGGTTGGAAATGCATGTGGGTGAATTGGTGGTGCAATGATGAAGAATTGCATGTGGAAATAAAAGGGAAAATGTGGTGAAATGATGAAGTAGGAAGGTGGAAATGCATGTGAGATGTTGGAAAGGAAATGGGAATATGAGTAGGCCATGGCATGGGAGTTGTTTTGTTGGTGTAAATGTGCCATGGTTGCAATGATGAAGAATAAAGGGTGCATGTGGGGTGGAAGTGATGAATGCAAAGTGAATAAATAATGAAATGAGTTAAAGAGGGAGAATGTGGTGAAATGATGAAGTAGGAAGGTGGAAATGCATGTGACTTGTTTGTGGAATAAAGAATGAATGGTGGAATGATGAAGTGAATGCATGTGGAATTAAAGAGGGAGAATGTGGTGAAATGATGAAGTAGGAAGGTGGAAATGCATGTGACTTGAAATGCATATGTTTAAATGGTTGAAATGTGTAGATAATTATGAGTATGATAAGTGATAAATGTATGGTTATGATAAGTGAATGGTGAATGATATGTTAAGTGGTAAATGAATGATATGTGGTGAGTGATAAGTGAATGGAAGTGATAAGTGATAAGTGTATGTTATGATAAGTGAATGGTTTGATAAGTGATAAATGTATGATATGATAATTGAATGATATGTTAAGTGAATGATATGATCAGTGAATGCTTTAAGTGTTTAAAAATAGGGAACAAAACCCTTCCTTGCATGGCAAGGAACGGAGACACAAGGAAACACACGACAATGTCCTAAGGTTGCAAGGAATGTTGTTTTTGTGTTCTAAAATGCGTAGGAGTTTTCAATGATGCTTAAACATGAGGTCTTTTAGGATTTAACTTTCCTACTTCAAGTCTTTAATTTCGTCCATCCTCTTGGCTCCAAGCATATGATATCCATTCCAATCTCTAATTTGCTCCAAAAGGCTCCAAAAGGCATCCTTTTGCATACCTTGCCCTTAGAACCTGAAAACACACAAAAGAAGCATAAAGGACTAAAATAACTAGAGAAACATAAC
The DNA here is from genome assembly GCF_019419815.1 of Pyrus x bretschneideri. Lineage (NCBI taxonomy): Eukaryota > Viridiplantae > Streptophyta > Magnoliopsida > Rosales > Rosaceae > Pyrus > Pyrus x bretschneideri. The sequence goes on along the minus strand of NW_025999613.1, from coordinate 376,620 downwards.
GTAAATGCACGAGAACAAGCCATTTAAGTCGCATGAATATGCTCCTATCACTTATACTTATACTACAATTGACAAAAAGAGGGTTTAATTTGTGTGCGTATAAATCTCACATCAATCATATAAGCACAAGACTCACATTGGATAGTAGACATGAATAAACTATCAAACCAAACAATGTGGTCAAGAGTATTGTATTAGAGAAAGACCGTATTGCATTTGTAATCCTAAGACTGAATAGGTTCTCCACCTCTTCTGATTAGCTTGGGTAACCATGACATGCTGCTAGGCGTCAACCATGGTTTGTGGAAGCCCTAAAAGTGTATTATCACTAACGGGAGAATTGAAAGTAAGTTTCAATTCACAATCGATTAGAAAGAGTTTTAATCGCCCACTGCCTCGCTAAAAGGAACCTAATGGATTGTTCACCGAGTAAGGTAGAGTTTGAAGAAACAACGGAGATGAGTAAGAATAATTAAATGGTTTAATTATTTATCTAAGGCTAGGATTAATTAATATGTTAATTAATCAAACGAATAAGTTCGTTAAAGACCTCGGGTTAGTTTTGGGCCGCAAGGCCTAATGGGATTTGAATGTCAAGCCCATTAACTCAAGTTGTATGACAACTTGAATAAACAAAGGGCTTGAAAGCCCAATAAACCCTATAGGCCGGCCATGTTAGAAGAATAGGGCTTTTGGTCCATTAGGTCACTTATTTGAAGGGACTATATAAAGGACTTTATAGCCTAAAATTCATTATGGGTTATTTTTGGGGAAAGGATGAGAACACAAGCTCTCCTTTCTCTCTAAAATTTCGGCCACCTTGGAGGGATCATCTAGCAATCAAACTCCTCCAAGGTCACTCATTTCTTCTTCATTATGCCTTGGTGATGAATCATTAGAGGTTCTCAATTTTGGGAACTTGGAGAAACCTTTTCATCCATCCAAATCCATAGATCTAAGATGCAAGGAATGAAGGCCCTCTCTTTGGGTGATTAGCCTTTGCTTATGCAAAGAGGAATCTACAAAGGTATTGATTTCTCAACTCACTTTGTTTTGAGTTGAGTCTTGGTTCACCTATCTACTAGGCTTTGAAGTTCATGGGTTAAGTTTTGTTTTTGAGTGCATATAAACATGATTCCGCCTTTTAATTGTTAATTGCATGTTGTTGATGTTGCTCAAATGAACTTGTTTTTCACAGATCTTCCTTCAAATCCACCATCCACAAGCATGCGGTTGACTTTGTGCTCCCTTACGTAGAAGAGAAGACGGTTGTGAGGCTTTGATCCCAGCAGTAAGCCTTCGTAAGTGAAATTGATTGCATATTCATGTGGTCGAATCTCCAAGCCTTCATCCTTGCTTTCCGACACTTCGTGGACATCGGGGCTCGCCAAGACCACTACTAGTGCTCTTCGCATCACCTTAGGCAATCATAGCACTTCCTCGACGCTAAAGTATGACGCCAGGCTTTCTTTAGGTGTGGGAATTTTCTCTTCCCCGATGGTTATAGCCTTGCCTTTTGAGGGCTCTTCTATCTCTACTTCAACCACATGACAAGCAATGGTAGTGCACTATTGGAAGAAGTCATTCGGGAAGTGCTCGCGCAAGGAGATGGGAATGCATGGCTCTTACGTTTCTTTTAGGCTTCTTATTGTTGCGGTAGCGGTGGTTTCTCCTTTGTTCCACCATTGGCTTTGCGGCTTGGGGTCTTGGCTTCCTTATCTTTTTGTAGGTCACTAGTGTCCATCCTTCTTCATCGTTGGTAAGTACATTTTGGTCACTTGCCCCCAGCGATGGCTGTGTAGAAAGTGCCGTGCAGCTTGAGCAGGGATGGGAGTGGGCATGTGTCACTTAGAGAGGCACGGGATCGAAGGATCCAAACACAACCAGAGTAGTGTATGTTGCAGCTATGTCTTCAAAGTCGAGTTCAATTCATCCTTGTTGTGCTAGCTTCTTGATAAGCTCCTTAAGGATGAAGCATTTGCCAACAGGATAGTTCACGATACAATGGTACATGCAGTACTTAGGATCGTTAACACGATTCATCTCTTCAGGGCGCTTGCATTCAGGTAGCTCAATTACTTTCTTCTCTAGCAAATCGTCTAGCATTGTGGCCACGTCAGAGTCCGGAAAAGGGTAGGTCTTCTGCTCCAACTCCCTCAAGGTGTTTTTGTACCTATCTTAGGTGCGAGAAGGCTTACCTATCTTTATCTCCTTTGTTTTGTTCTTGGAGGAGATCTTGATGGGTGAAAGGGAGGTCTTGATAGGGGTAGTGTTAACAGTAAAAGCTTCATTGGTGGGCTTCTTCCCAGTCTTGTCTACCTTCGAAGCAAACACCTTGTCCTTCTTGAAGTTGATGATTGGCTCCTTCTTCCCATGATTAGCAATCCTCAACTCCATGTCATAGGAACGAGTTGCCAGTTCCTTAAATGTTCTTGGCTTTATGCCTTGGAAGACGTAATGTAGCCCCCAGTGCATGCCTTGAACACACATCTTAATGGTAAAGGTTTCAAAAAGCCGATCTTTGTAATCCAAACTTGATGAACGCCATTTGTTGATAATCGACAATAGGTTCATCCTTCCATTGCTTCGTACTTGTTAACTCCAACATGCTTACGGTGCGACGAGTGTTGTAGAAGCGGTTAAGGAATTCCCTTTCAAGCTGGTCCCAGTTATTGATGGATTTGGGGTTAAGGTCGGTGTATAAGTCAAAGACATTACCTTTCAGTGAGCACATGAACTGCTTGACGAGGTAGTCTCCCTATGCCCTAGCGTTGTTGCAAGCTTCGATAAATTGGGCAATATGTTGTTTAGGATTTGCCTTTCCATGGAATTGCATGAACTTTGGCGGCTAATAACCCTTTGGCATTCTCAAGGCATCAATCTTCTTGGAGTAGGGCTTTGAGTATAGCACAAAGTCATGCGGGCTTCCATGGTGCTGCGCCTTGATGGTGCTAATGATTATTTTCTGCAGCTGCTGGATAAAGAGAAATCCCATGAGCGCCGTTGCTTAGTCTAGTTTCTCATCCGCTTTCTCCACTAGAGGCTCTTCCTTTTCGTCGATTTCCTCTTTTGGTGGATCAACCTTCCGGTCAGCTTTGTCGTCGTGCTGTGCCTCCAGATGGTTGATAAGCATAGTAATTTGCAAGTCCTTCTCCTCCATGATCCTTGTCAACCTTGCAATTGCTTCACTCATTTGAGCCAGCTGCTCCTTGATGGAAGTCACGCTAGTAGTCATGAATTTCCGTGGCTATAGGACACGAGCTGCTTGAGTCGGCGTCAGAAGTCAAAGACTCAAAGTACCTCCTTGAAATTTCTTCCCTTGGTGCCCTTAGCGAGGACAGGGTCATCACAGGTTCGTGCCTCGGAAGCTCTTCCTCCTTCGGCAAAGTTGATGAAGGGGTGGAAGGTACGGTAGAGAGAGTTCTTGCCTTGCTTCAGGTTGTGACACCCAAAGTGCCACCACTTGCGGCAAGGATGCCCTTGTACTTCGTGCTGGTAGCGGGAACAACTTGATCCTTTCTTGCTACCATTTGTGCTTTTTGAGAGTTTGAAGACAGAGATGAGAGGTAGAGAGATCCCACCAGGCGTGTCAAACTTGTAAACACGAAAATTATGTGTCGAATGAAACGAGAACACGTGTACAAAGTAGATTTGTATTGATTTGAATTTGTAGGTTACAATCACTATTTATAACTTTTCCTTTGATTCAGTTTTCAAATTTGACGTAGATGCGTAGGTTGTTGATCCAAGGGTATGAATTGATCTCGAACGAACAATTGAACGATTGCTTCAAGTTTTGAGCTTGAAACGTTGTCTGGATGGTTTTCACCTCAAAGCTGTTGCAAAGGGTAATGTTGATGGAGGATTTCGTTGATTCAAGGGTCTTGGCAACTTGATCTTGAAATAAAAGTCGTTACAAGTTTTGAGCTTGCAACAACAAAGTCTTGAAGGAATCGACACGAGTGCTTGTTGATTCTTCAAGGGAGTGCTTCGACTTTGGTCGAACGAAAGCTTCGACTTTGGTTGAACGTTCTTCAGAGAAAGCTTTGCCAATGTATTAGTCTTCAAAGATTTGTGCAGGGGTTCTTCTCAATGTAAAATTTTTCGACCCTATACTTGTCAGAGGACCTTGATATTTATAGACTTCTCAAAGTTTGCCTTTGGGTGGATTTAGCTTTGATTCGTTCATGGGATAATTTAGGCATATTTTGTGACTTAATTTTAGCCAACTTTACTCCCTTGGCAAAAATTTAGAGGCTTTATTACCTATTTTTTGAACAATCTTCAATTCTTGCTTGTTTTGTGAAGATGCCTTAGCTTTCTTTTCGGTTTTAGCATCACTTTAGACCTTTTTGCCGAATTTAAGGAAATTTTCTCCCTTGAGCAGAATTTGGGAATGTTTTATACTTCCCTTGCTTGATTTATGCCGCATGCCATTGATGACTTGTCCATTTGTGATGGACTATATGCCACGTGGAGCTTTGTGATTCACCTTTTGTATGCAACAAAATTTACATGTCTACAGTTTCATAAATGAAGAACAAAGAGAAAGGTAAGGTCCTAATCTTTCTCTCTCTAACTTCTCTCTGGAAAATATAATTTGAAAACCCCAAAGAAGAAAGAAACCCTAGTTGGGGATCTCAACCCCAAAAGTTTTGGTTTGTTTTTCACCTACAAGGACACATGTCGTCCTACAATCTGATCAGAAAAGATTAAGGGTTGATATCTGATTATCGGCAGAAAGCTGTCATGAAGCCTATGTGGGTAGGTCTTAATTTGCATGCCCAGCTTGCTAGAATTTCGCGCGCAAGCTTGACCAAACAACTAAGCTAGTCAAAATGAAGCAGGAATTTAGACTTGAAATGCACATGATTGAACAAACCTTTTGAAGTGATTTGTGCCACATCCTTGAACATTTCTTCCCACCAGACACACCCCATAAATAGAGAAAAGCCTAAAGTTAGATTAAGCATGTGGTACACTTACAATGTTGACAAGGAAAGCCAAACCTAAAAGTCTAGACTTCACAATACTAATTAAAAGTGAAGATGCTTGTGATGCGTTTCACCTAGAAATGAAAACCATTTACATAAACATATAACATACTAACGCAAATGCACATTTTCGTACACAGTATGGTTAATAAAGGAACCATTTAAAAATGATCAAATTTCGGAAAACGGAGGACATATTCAGATTTGGCGTGTCGAGAGATTCCTCCACGAGCCGCCTCCACACGCCACCATAAGATGGCTACACTACCAGCCATGCGCCGCACGCACCACTAGATGTGGCTTCCCCACACGCCTTCACACGCCTAAGAGTACAACAGTACTCGCCTTCCTCACGAAGGCCTGCATATTTGCAGGTTTTAGTCCAAATTTTAGAGCTCTGTATGGCCTCATTTCTCAGCCAAATTTAGTGATTCAAGAACCAATTCAAAGCTAGGAATGTGAGGATGAGATTCATACGAGGCCAAACAGAGGTTTAAGATGGCCGAAAAATCATCAGAAAATTGTTGGTCAGCCACTGGCAAACTGGGAAGGAAATTTACCTCATTGATTCAGTCATCCAAATCTTCATCAAATCGTATTTAAAATCTACCTAATCAATCCAAGTCATAAAAAATGAGAGGATTGAAAATACTTTGAGCCTTACCTCAGCCGGCATTGCCGAGAGTTCACTAGAGAATATGATAAACAGTGGCAAAAAACACCGTGCAGAGAAAGATGAGAGAGTTGAGAAAGATGAGAGAGAGGGGTCCGAGGGTGTGGGGAAAAGAGCGACGTGGGGAAGAGAGTGAGAGGTGGGCATGGGACCCACAACTAAAAAATCCGATAAAACAAATAAAAAGGTGACCAAGGTAAAAAAATCTAGAATAGTGAATGGACTAAAATGTCTTTCAATTTTGTAGTTCTATAGAATCTTCATTATAACTCTAAATTTGGTTCTACTTGCTCTCATACTTTCGTATCGTCGAGTACTCCAAGAATATATGTGCGTGTGTGACATTTGGGTCAAGCCCAAATAATAATTAATTAGGCACGAGACCTAATTAATAAAAGTACTAACATAGACAGGCCTACGTGTCCATTTGCTTAACGACCCTAACAAATAAGCCTTTGATATTACACTTTGCAACCCACAATACCGGCAGTTCACTGTTGTCTCAATAAACAAGTAAATATTTCAAAGAGTGCAAATTACTATTTTGCCCTTCATTGGAAAACATGCATAAATCGTTTGATTTACGCCTCGTTCACGCTCATGTGTTCGTAAGAACTCGGACCATCTAGATATATGTGCAAATAAACAGAGAATGACACGAACAGAAGTGTCGATGAAGGATTTCCACCCGTTAGTGGCATTTTCAGATTTTTCTAATGTTAGAGAATAAAATAATATTAAATTTGGAACGAGATGTCACATATCACTTCACAATAGACAAGAAATTCCAAACGCTACAACACATGGACAAAGATTCAGATGAGCGTCAGGATATCAACGTGAAGTAAGGGGGTTGAAGAGACACGGGAGGGAGCGTAAGTGATAGGAAACCCTCGAATGAACCACCAGTGCTCAGACAACCCATTCCACGCCCAAACCATCCCATTCTCCGAGGAGAAGAAGATTGGTTAATGTTGCTGGTAGGTTGCTGGAACAGAACGGTTGATGGAGCAGCTGCAATCCCCAGGCTTTATTTTAGATTTTTTTTTCTTTTTTCTTAAATTATTTTTAACCACGTGGCACAAATCTGTATTCTAAATTTGTAAAATGTAGGCTTCCTGCTTGCAATATCATTATTTAACGGCTAACTTAACGAGTGACTAACAGTTGCACAAAATTGAAATGAAATCATTAGTAATTTATGAAATTGTAATGTTTTTAAACAGTTGTATGTGGTTGCTATTGACCACAAATCTGAGAGGCAAAATATAATTTACCCTAAAATAATTTATTGGTTTAATAAATAATTATTAGTATTAAAAAGTTGCCAAAGTTTTCAAAGTACAGTTTTATTTATATTGTCAAATAATACGCGTACATATTTTTCGTATTATATATCCGTTTCGTATTTTACGAACTACGGTTTAGTACTAAAAGGCTATAACATTCTTTGTTGCATGAATTTTTTTACCACCCCAGATTTTACTTATAAATGTTTGCACTTCTACACTAGAAGGTTAAACTTGAATATACTAAATGAGTAAAAACATATTAGGTTTTTAAGAAGGGAATTCTGAAGAAAAAAAAGGGAAAACACAAGGGAATTGTTATTATTAATTAACTCTAAAGAAAATTAGTTATCATACACTTTCAAATTGAATAACATTACAAAATATGGAAAGCACAAAAACTGAAGGCAAGGTATGATAAGCAAAGTATAAGGGCCACAGATAAATTAAATTAAAAGATGCAAACTCAAGCCTTGTATCATGCATACAAATTAAATAGGAGAAAATGGAACTTTGAGCTCAACTCACTTGAGTGGAACAATACTTTCCACATAAATTAGAGCTTGAAAATCTACAACCGTATTGAGAATAGGAGGAAAATGAACATACTTGAGATTTCTGGTAGTAGAATTATAAGAGGCGGCTCTTCCATCAGAGGTAAGCATCAGAAGTTCATCACTTTTCCAAAATGTCAATGGCTTCTCAATGCCTTGTAAAGATCCAATGGTTAGGATTTTTGTCCACGAATTCTTAACTTCGTTATAGTCGTCCATTACCCATATTTCACATGATTGAGAATCCCCACTTCTTTCGTAACGAGAGCAAAAAGAAGCAAGGGATTCATTACGAAGAAAAATATAAAAAAACATAAAACCGGATTCTCCCTTAGATGGGAATTGTATTCTATGAAATGTCTCATCACATAAATCAAATGAAAGTACGTATGCCTCATCATCCGTTGCATACCAATAACAAAATCCCTTTAAGTACACCGAACAAGACCAGGAATAGGTTGTACTTGATATATCAATCTTGATCTCTTTCCAAGAGTTAGCAGCCGTAGTGTATACCTCAGCCGTGTGAGGAAGAGTAGTACAATGATTAAATGTTTGCTCATCATCTGAATACTCACAATTTTCTATGATCTGCACAACCTTGTATTCTTTAGCTTTGCAATCATAGCCAAATCCCAATGCTTCAAAGGTTGTATCCAATTCGAATTTTCCCTCAGCAGGGGGTAGAAGAAGGCATGAATCAGGAAGTTGCACGAATTCCCTCGTTGCAGGATTGCATAAAAGAAAATTTTTCCCTGCTATTACGCAAACAATCCCATTGCAATAACCATGAATCTGAACAAAATCATGATCTTCTAATGGAAACGGTATATTAAGGTCCACAACATCATAATGAAGGTTGTGCTCATCACTATCAATGGAAATATTAATCATGGACCAGGAAACTTCTTGTTTCCAATTCTGGTCCGGAAAAATGTGAGGGTGAGAATGGTTTAGAAGGATACAAGTGGAGGATGAGAGTTCGTTGTCCACGGAATTGTTGACATGTTTGGCCACAAAACTTGGACTATTGATGAGAGTGCACCAAGACTTGCATAAGCATTTCAATCGCATTAGAGACTTGGGCGGCAACTTGGACAAGATTTCGACCACCCTAACTTCAGGAGTTTCACTTTCATGCATTTCTGCAGTTTTGTTCCACAAGAATTCTTCACACGTATATATACAATTTAAAGAACAAAACCAGCTTGAGAGACAAACTAAAACAATCTCCAAGTCTCTAAGACCAAAATCCAATGGTACTAAATAAACTTGGCGTTCCACAACCACAACATATATATAGCTATCAACTAAAACGAGGGATATCCAAAGTTGGCGTTTTTTGAGTTTTCCCAAAAAACAAGGGTGATCAAGTCAGTTTCGAGTTTTATGTAGGATCATACGTTCAAATTTTACTAATTTTTTTTATTGATATAAAAATATACATTGAAATTTTACTTTTTAATTCTATATTAAATGAACTAAGAAAGGAAAATTCACATAATATCTGTATATGGGCTAGCGTGTAACATCACATGAGTTTAATTAACTAAGAAAGGAAAATTCACATATTCATATACTAGTTTTAATTAATTGTTAGTTTTTTTTTTTTTTTTCCGTTAGAAATACAATCACATAACTAATTTTCATCCAAGTTTACCCCAATTTTCATCCATGTTTACACTAAACCAATCTCAATTCCACTTTTACTAACTCTAATTCAAATCCATAAATTTTGGGTCTTTTTCAAAAATAAATTATTCAATAAATAGAAAATTTTGTAGAAAAAAAAATCACTACATCAACCACAATAAGGTTTATCTTTTTGTTCTTAAAGTTATTTCACTTGCAAGGCACCTATGTATTGGCTCGAAACTTTGCACTTGAAAAATACTCATTACAATAGAAAAGAAACATGATAAGCCTATTTCAAGATATACCTCTAATCGAAATTGACCTAACCATAAGTCCCATAAAAGAATGATCTCAGATCAGTTGCACAAAATATAATCTAAAAAAAAAAACCATTAACCTATCATGTCCAAAATACTTCCCAAATAAAATAAAAAATAAAAAATAAAAAATCTAAAGCAAATCTGCGCAGTTTGCAACCAAAAGTTTCATTGTTGCTCGGAAATTTTCTATTACTAAATAATTTATTTTAAAAAGGCTCTAACTCATGGGGTTTGAATTAGAGTTGTCAAAAATGGAATTGAGATCGGTTTTGTGAGTAGCCTAGACGTAAATAGATGTGTAAAAAGTAAAAGTCTAAAATACCAATGAATTTAATGGTTCTTTAATTGACTGGGTAAAGTGAGATAAAAAGAGTTGAAAATATCAGTTTCAGAGAGCAAAGTAAGACAAAACCAGTTTCACGGGGTAAACTGAAACTAAATGACAATTTCATGGGGTATTCGAATGAATAAGAAAAAATTTAAACCTTTTCTAAGTTTACCTTCTTCCAAAAATACCCTAAAAAACCAACACCACGTCCACAAACACCCTAACGCAGCCTTCTGTTAGACTATAAAGAATAGCTTAGGATTATGCCAAGTGGTATGTATTAGATGTGTGCCATGTGTCACAAGTGTATTAGATGAGTTACTTATGTGGAAATGTATTTATATAAACAAGTGATGTAATAACTCATTCATTCAATATGGTGAAATATTCAAGTATATTAGTTTCTCTCTCTACTTTATCTCTCTTCAAACTTTCAGTAAAGCTTTGTTATCATGGTATCTTCGCCGGGGACTTGTAACTCCACCAGTTGACGACGAACTCTGTGCCCTTGCTTCTGCTAGTATTAGTAGTTGTTGGGGTTTTTGTCTACTTTCCTGTTGCTTGTTGTTATTGTTTGCTCTTCGAAACTAAGTCGACGCTACGTCAATGCACTAAGTCGGAGATTGAAACCCTAATTTTTGAGTTTTTCTGTAAGTTGGTGATTAATTTCTTAATTGTTGCTTTCTTCAGTGACGATCTTCTTGCTCTTTGAAGGTGTTGCTTTGTGTTCTTGTTGATTCTTGATTTGTTCAACATTGATTGTTGGTGTGATTTCGTTTCTTGAAAAATTTATCATCTATGTGCATTAGAATTCTCTATGCACTAATTAAATATGTGAATTGATCGTCTTGTACATTGATCTTCTGTGGTATTTGCTTGAATCTGTTGATTTCTTCCATGCAAAGCAACCTTTTTTAGTTGATTTTGTGCTACTGCACAATGGTTCCTGTTGCTCAGTCAACTCTTACTTACTCACCGATTTCCTCGTTGATTCCTAGTGTTGGAAACACTATAATTGAGAAACTTGATGACTCCAACTATGCTACATGGAATTTTCAAATGGAGCTTATGTTAGATGGCAATGGAATTATTGGATTTGTTAATGGCTCAATTCCTTGTCCAGACAAATATGTAGACTCTGATTCTGAAGATGAAACTACTGAAAATCCACAAGTTCTTACTTAAGTATATAAGGTCTTATAAATTCATCACAAGGCTTTAATGACTCTTCTAATTGCTACATTATCAATTGCAGCTTCGTCATGTGTCATTGGCTATCAAAGTTCTAGAGAAATGTGGAATATTCTCAAAGAGAGATTTTCTTATATGACAAGAACCGGTATTGTTCAAATGAAGATTGACTTACAAAATATAAAGAAGGGACCAGAATCTATTGATCAATATTTGCAAAGAATTAAAGACTGTAGAGATCAACTTGTTGTTATGGGTGTTATTATTTCAGATGAAGATATTGTTATTTTGGCTCTTAGAGGTCTTAACACTATCAAAGTTGTCATTAGGGGAAATGAAAATCTCGTCTCTCTGGAAGAACTCAGATCACAGCTAAGAGCTGAAGAGTCTACACTAGAAGAAGTAGTTAAGAAAACTCTTGTGAAGTCTGCTATGTATGCTAACTCCCACAATCCTGGCTTTGAAGTTGGTGGATCTTCTGGATCAAAGTCATATCCTAAAGTGCCTGCATTTTAGTAGCTACCTCAATTTCAACGAATGCCACCACTTCAACAAATGCCTGCATTTCAATAACTGCCATTTCCACAGATGAATGGACCATTTGCATATGTGTCTGAAACTGGTTTAGGGACATATAACAACTTCAAGGGTAATAATTTAAGCCAAAGGGCGAAAGGAAGAAGTGTTATTCTGGTCATCAACAACCCTCTCAGCAATTTTCATTCAATGGTTCTTAGACCTCACAACAACCTTTACAATAACAGTCTTTTCAACAGGCAGGCAGTTCAATATCTACATGATAAGTGTATCAACTTATACAATTTTGTCAAATATATAACAGAAATGAACATAGTGCTCTTACTTATTTTCAATATGGATGTCAGATATGTCATAGAGTTGGTCATACTACTGTAACTTGTTTTGACAGGAATAATTCTCAAGGTCAATCTATGAATATGCCATAGTCTTTTCTATCCTATCCACAATAACATCAGCCTTCATCTCCTGTTATGCCATTCAATGGCAAAAAAATCCAGTCATGCCATTGACCGCTCAAAATCCAGTCATGCCATTTCTTGCTTAGATTCTAACATGATGGCTTTTTCTTCTCATAATCCTACCACGATGATGTCTCAGTCTATGCCACATGTTGCAATGACTATGAGAGAAAGTGCTTCTGTTTCTGCACCTCAACATGAGTATTGGTTGCTAGACTCAAGTGCAATAAATCATATGACTTCTGATTTGTCCGACCTGCAAATGGCTACTCCATATCCATCTTCGGACACAGTGACTGGTGCTAGCGTTGAAGGTTTACATATTACTCATATTGGCAAATCAAATCTTTCACTTCAGTCACATAATTTTCATTTAAAGTCTCTTTTACATGCTCTAAAGTTGTTTCAACATCTGTCGTCTATGCATCAGTTATCAAAGATAAAAACTATAGGTGCATGATTGATGATTTCTCTATGTGCATACAAGATAAGGTCGCTCATAAAATTCTCTATCAAGGACTGAGTAACAATGCAGCATATCCACTACCAATGCTCAAACCTTTTAAAGTCTCTCCAGCAACTTATATTGGATAGAAAATAAACTCTGCACTTTGCCATTGCAGATTGGGCCATTCTACCAATTCTGAAACTAAGGTAGTTCTTAGTAAATCAACCATTTCCTTTTCTTGTAATGACACCCCTCACACTTGTGCTGCTTGCTTGCAATCAAGTTTACTAGATACAATTTCCTTTTATGGCCTCAAAATCTGTTGTTTCTTTAGGAGTCTTTCACTATGATGTCTGTGGAATATATTGATGAATGTACGAGATACATAAGGATATTTTCATTAATGAATAAAGCTGCTGTTTTTGGAACTTTTGTTCAGTTTCAAGTTTTTATTCAGAATTCTTTTATTGCACAAATTAAAGTCTTGCAGAGTGATAAGACTGGAGAATATGTGAGTGCTCAGTGCACTCAGTTTCAAACTTTTCTTAGTGATAAGGGCATACAACATCAAAGGTCTTGTCCTTACACTCTTGAACATAATGGGTTAGCTGAAAGAAAAAATAGACACATTGTTGAAACAACATTAACCCTTCTTCAAAAAGCCAGCCTACCTTCATAGTTTTGTTAACATGCTTATGCCATGGCCATATATCTTATAAACAAGATACCCACTTCAATATTGTACATGAAGTCTACATTTGAGGTATTATATCACTCCCCACCAAAACTGGATCATTTGAGGGCATTTGGTTGTGCCCGTTACCCTTCTTTGAAACCATATAGAACTAATAAACTTGAACCCAAAACAATTACCTATATTTTTTTGAGGTATGCAGCTCAGTACAAGGGTTTTATATGTTATTCTGTTCAGGACAATAAACTCATTGTTTCTAGGCATGTTTTATTTAATGAACATGTGTTTCCTAGAATTCAAAAACTGTCTAGTTCTGAGACATGTTCTTCTATACCCAAGTCATCTAAACCCATCCCACTACATTTCATCATCCACCACTAGTTCCTATCCCATTTCCACAAGTGTTTCGACGGTCTGCTCCTACAATAACTGTTACTCATTCTTGCTCTCAGTTAACAAGTGACCTTGTCTCTAATAGTGGTTCTTCTATTCAAGAGATTGTTTCTCCATAGTTGGCTCATTTAAAGTTGCATCCAGATGTCAATAATTCTCAAGCTAAAAAATTACAACAAGTGCCTCTATCTTCAGTTAATATTTATCTATTGCCGACTAGATCAAAATCTGGCATTGTCAAGAAAAAACAGGTTTTTAGTGTTCATGTTCAAGATGATTCTTCTATCCCATTCTGCAGCATCCAAATTAGCTCACTGGCAGACAACAATGCAAGAAGAGATAGATCCTTTGGTTCAACAAAAAACTTGGAGATTAGTTCCACTTCCTCCCAACAAAAATCTGGTAGGGTGTAAATGGACATACAAAGTTAAAAAGCATCATGATGGCTCTGTTGCTCACTATAAAGCCAGATTAGTGGCTAGGGATTCTCTCAAGAAGCTAGTCTTGATTACAACCTACGACAGTGAGGCTTATGTTATCTTTAGTTGCTTCAAAAGGATAGAAATTGAAACAACTTGATGTCAAGAATGCTTTCTTGCATAGGTTTCTTGAGGAAGAAGTACACATGGCTCAGCCTCAGGGATTTGTGGATACCAATCACTTCGAGTATGTCTGCAAACTAGAAATGTCTTTCTAAGGATTAAAACATGCTCCCAGACCTAGGAATGAGACATCTACTAGGTTTCTCTTATCTTTGGGTTTTAAATCCTCTTATGCTGATCTATCTCTATTTGTTAAGTCTGAATTGTTAGCCTATTTTTGTTCTTCTTTTGTATGTTGATGACATCATACTTATTGGAAATGTTTAGAGTAATGTTCAAGTTGTGATTAGTCAGTTAACCAAGGAATTTGATATGAAGGATCTTGGTTTGTTGCACTATTTTCTTGGCTTACAAATAGAATATTAGTCTTAGGGTATATTTGTTTATCAATCTAAATATATTATAGATCTTCTATACAAAATGGATATGCTTCATTGCAAGCCTTGCATCACTCCATGTCATCAATATCACAAGTTGTTCAATCATGGTAGCTCTTCTTTTTTCGGATCCTAGTACATAAAGGAGTATAGTTGGAGCATTACAGTACCTAACCTTCACAAGGCCAGACATTGCATACTCAGTTAATTAGGTGTGTGAGTTCATGCATTCACCATTTGAGGATTATTTTGTTATTGTTAAACGAATTTTCAGGTATCTTAGAGGTACTACTGGTCTAGGTATATGTTTTAGGCCTGGTGCAACGGACATTCAGGCCTACATAGATGTTGGCTAGGCTGATGCGTTCCACTACTGCTTTTGTTGTGTTGTTAGGCTCTAACCCAGTTTCTTGGAGTTCTAAGAAACAACATACAGTTAGTTGATCCTCTATAGAAGAAGAATATCGAGCAATGGAAACTACCACTGCAGAGTTTGTGTGCCTTCAACAACTGCTTAAGGATCTGCATATTTCTAGTTCATCTATTCCATTGTTGCATTGTGACAATATTTCTATCATGGCATTGGCCACTAATCCTGTTTTACACTCCAAAGCAATGCATATTGAAATTGACTACCATTTTGTGATAGAACATGTTCAACAAGGAACTATTTTATTGCAGTTTGTATCTTCTGCAGAACAGTGTACATATGTTCTCACTAAAGGATTGTGTTCCTCTCAATTCAATGCGCATTACTCCAATCTTATGCTCGGTTCTCACCTCAATAAGCTTGAGGGGAAATGTTAGACTATAAAGAATAGCTTAGGATTATGCCAAGTGTTATGTATTAGATGTGTGTCAAGTGTATTAGATGAGTTAGTTACGTGGAGATGTATTTATATAAACAAGTGATGTAATAATTCATTCATCCAATATGGTGAAATATTCAAGTATATCAGTTTCCCTCTCTACTCTCTCTCCCTTCAATCTCTCTGTAAAGCCCTTTTTTTTTTTTTTTTTAATCTTTTAAACAAATTTTGAACCCAACTCTCTTAAAGCTTTGTTATCATATGCACCCCTAATTTCTGAACTTCTCTATAGACCAACATATTTTTGCCTCTTCTGTATTATTCAATATAAACCAACATATTGGTTCTTAATAAAACTGTTCTTTTGTATTTTGACATTAATAAAAGTTAAAAAAAAAAATTAAACTTAAAGTGGTGGGGTGAACTTAGATGAGAAATTAAAATTTAAACTAAAGTGTGGGGTGAACTCACAACTAATTAATATTTATGAAAATGATCATCTGGAGTGATGCAAATGATCGTAATATTATATATAACTTTTGACATAAGTTTTAGTTGGACCCCCTCCGTAATGTATTTTAATGATCCGAACTGTTTATCTTTTAGAACATCATTCATAGATCATCCTTGCAAAAAATTAGACAATTCCAAAATCATTAAGACATTCATTTGTAGTGAAGAAAATGGATAAATACGTTTTCATTAAGAAACCCTAAATCCTTAATCCAATGGTCATATGATTTAGATTTGGATGATTTTTAGTAGACATAATCTCTAAGGGAAGACCTAAAAGATAGATAGTTCGGATCATTGTTGAACAAAAACTGCAAAGAGTGACTTCAACCAATTCAGTCCACAATCTTAGTTGTTGAACAAAAATGTTACTCTTATCATATTTTCATACCACTCTTTAATAGAGATGGAAGGGACCCTACTATATTAGGAAGACGGTTCAAATATAGTATGAAAAATGTGGTCAGTGTAGCATTGCTCATTGAATTGGAACTTGAGTTTTGGATGCCTTATTGTTGGTACCTTTGCATATGGGATTTTCCATTTCCACCCATCTCTTGATTTTCCCATCCGATTCAGTCTTCGCCTCTGAGAGGATTTTAGAGACATTTGGTTTCTCGATTATGTTGAGCATTTTGATTATTGTTTCAAAGTAATCCTTCTCCTCCTTTGTTGTGGGAGACCTACAGGTGCCATGTTTTTTCCACTCTTTAGCCCATAAGCTTTGATAGTTTGATGATCGGCTCGACTGAGTGCGCTCCTAGAGCAAATAATTTCCAACTGGCTTTGAGTTTTTGCATCTGGCAATATAATATATAAACATAAAATTTAAGATCAAATTTTATATTAATTGTAATATTTGTTAAACCTAGCATGTACATGCGAATCAAAACACCATGAGAAACTAACTGTTGGAAGTTGGAGGTTTTAGGGACTCTCATTGCTACAATCCTTGTCAGTTAGGGCTTGTGTTTTACCCAGCATATAATTCTCGGCAAGGGTTTAGGGTCTAGGGTTTTATCCTGGATACTTAGTCATGATGTTCTTTTCCTTCAATTAAGGAAATTTGTTGTCTTGTTATTGTAAATAGATTAGGAGTGTTTCAAGGAGTGATTAAGGGAGTGATTGAAGTCAGTTTCTTCACTCCTCTCCTCTATATATGTCTAAGTCCTTGTAAAGTGTTTCCTTATGTAAAAATACACAACACCTCTAAATTTTCCATATGGTATCAGAGCAAGAACTCTAAATTCCTGGCTTTGTTGTTTTTGTTATGCATTCTTCGTTTTTTCTTCACACCAAGATGGCTTAAGACAATTCTTCTGAAGCTGAAAACTCCTTGGCTGCCTCAGCTCAATCTGACGTTGAAGTTAACCCCAACCAACATCTCAGCTTCGTTTTGTTGAATGAATTCAACTACCTTCCATGGGCTCGGGCTCCTACACTGGAAGGAAGATCCAGGCTAGGTTATATCAATGGTGCAATTTCAATGGTGCTATTAAGGCACTTGAAACCACCTATCCTACCTATTAGTCATGGCTGTGTAAGGATCAATTGGTTATGTCTTGGTTACTTAATTCCATGGAGCGAAGAATTGCTGAAATACTCAGCTATTCAGAATCATCTATGCATCTATGGAATCAAGTCGAAGAGATGTATGGCAACCAAAACAAAGCTACATGTGTCTTCCAGCTCAAGAAAGACATCTTAAGTCTGCAACAAGCAGGAAAGCCCTTTGTTCAATACCTTGGCAACCTAACAAGCATGTGGAATGAACTTGATGTTTATCATCCTCATACTACTGATGCTATTGTTTTAATCAAACGTGCTAAGGAGGACAAGATCTTCCAACACTTGACAAGTTTGGGTCCAGAGTTCGAAGACCTTAGAAGCCATATTCTGATGAACTCCGAGCTTCATTCCTTCTCTGGAGTCTGTGCCATCATCCAAAAGGAAGAAGTGAGGAAGAAAGTTATGAGTTAAGAGACTAAGACTAGTATATCTGAAACTAGGGCTTACATCTCTTGCAATAATCGATTTGATGCGAAGGCCTACAAAGGAAAAAGGCCTGACTTAAAGTGCAATTATTGTGACACCACAGGACATACTAGAGACAGGTGCTGGATCCTTCACCCTGAGCTAAGACCTAAGACCTTAAGGGAGAATAAGAGCTTCCAAAGGGGTCCGAGTTACTCTTCTCACAAGGCTAACCAGGCCAACCATGAAGCAATCTCTACAACTGAGGGAATGTCAAACTTCATAGCCAATCAATCAATTTGTTGTTTTTCTCCATCAAAGGCAGGAACACAATGAGTGTTAAGAAGCTCCTGTATCTAAAGAAAAGAACCATACTACCTTGCTAGGAAAGTTTGCTGGTTTTCTAGCTAAAAGTGACCGTGTTCCACATGGAGATATTCCAAGTATAATGAATGCATTCTCAACTGCCCTTAATGTTAGTAGTAAGCATCATTATTGGATAATAGATTCAGGTGCCATGGATCACATGACCAACCAACTTACTAACCTGCATGATTTTAATAAAAAAACGTCCATTAGTTCTCAAGTGTCACTAGCTAATGGAAAAGGTGCACCAGTTGTAGGAAAGGGAAAGATCAAACTGTTTTCAAACTTTCTCGAGTCAGTAGCTCTTTATGTTCCATCTTTTCCATTCAAGTTGTTATATGTTGGAACTGAAGGGAAAATATGAGATTTATGTGGGATTTCTATTGACTAGCATGCATATACAATTCAAAATTTATATACGAAAACAACGGAAGCATGTCATCAATTAATATCAAAGCTCTAGTCATGAAAATCCCCTTCAAGATTCATAGGTTTATTTATGATGCATCAAAAATAATTTATTGAAGAACAAAGTTTAGGAGTAGTTTTATACCTCTTGATCTAGATCTTAGACCAAGGATTGACCACCTCCAAGCTCTTTGCTCCTTGAACTCCTTGAGCCTAGCCTCCCTCCTTGCCTCCTCCACTTTGTTGAGAATGAGTGCTCCTAGGTCCTCTTCAAGTTTCCAAAATTGAAAACCTCTAAAGATCCTCACCCACTTGTGTAGTGAGAAGGATGAAGGAATAACCAAAGGGGTGATAAAATGATTAGCTTAAATCCCCTTATGGTGGCCGGCCCTTTGTTGTTAGAGAGAGTTATATTTTCTTTTCTCTTTTGTGTTTTGAACACTAAGAAAAACCTTCTTTCTTCTTTCATTATAATGTTCCTTTTATTACATAAAGAAACAAGTCAACAATTGACCTTCTCTCTCCCTCTCTTTGGCCGGCCTTATGTGTTTGGTTTGGGCTTTGGGCTTTTAATTATTTCAAGTCATCCAATGCTTGAATAAAAGCCCAATGGGTTTTGGCCCAATGGGCCTAATTAAACCCGAACGTTTCTTTAAGCCCAAAACGATCTTTTATCGCTTTTATGATTTCTTTAGACTTTCTAAATTAATCACAACACTTAATTAATCCAATTAATTATTTCCATCATCCATTACTTACTCACTACAAGAGTGTATTGGTGAACAATCTTTTAGGTTCTAATTGGCAAGGCAGTGAGGTGATTGGCATCAATCCAATTGATTATATTTAATCCATCCACTTAGTGAATTAAAACTTACTTTTAATTCACCTTCTTCTTTGATGACTACATTTAATCATCTTAGAAGAACTCACGAGCCATGAGTGACATCTAAACATATATCATGGCTACCCAAGCTAATGTAGAAGTTTATTCGGAGAACCTATTCAGTTGGAATTACAATGTAATTCAATCTTTCTCTAAAACAATACTCTCAATCACATCACTAGGGTATGGATATACTATGTCAAACCCCTAATGTGATTATGCTTTCTTATATGATTCAATTGAGTCGCATAGGAACGTTTTCCTTTATTACGCTCGAGACTTCGGCCGAAGATTCCCGAATCATATCTCAGAGTATTCTTCCTCTCATAACGAGGATTAGAGATTCCTTATTGATCATTCACATGCCTACATGTTTAGATACCTTAACCCCAACAATGCCGTGGACACTCCAATGGAATGTCGTTTGACATTATCAAAGATCAAGGACCTAAGCATTAGACATCTATGATGTCTTAGGTCAAAGGATTACTTACATTATTCCAACCTTCAGAGTTACTTGCTTGACAAGTGAGTAGACCTCCATGCAAGTACTCTCGTTCGATTGTGTTCAGTGAACTCATTCCCTTAATGAGCACCTACATACTTGTCTTAGTGTCACTACACGAATGGGATGAGACTTTCCATCCTTCCATTTGAAGCAGACATAGTATGTACCGGTCTATGCATTGTCAGTATCCCTCCAACAATCCTATGACCAGGAACCTTTTTGGACATAATTGTTATGAGAAGAAGGTCTCTGTAGTCTAATCATCATTAGATTACTTCTTCCATCAATCCATTGTCCATGGATTCATCATTTAGGACATATTTCGTTCATTGAGATAGTCCTAATTAGTATCTTTGCCTTCCGATGTATAAGAGTTATATATACATCATTACATTGTCCTGAAAGGTTTCTTCTAAAGATTGACTTTTAGGGCATATTTCCAACAATCTCCCACTTGCACTAAAGTCAATCACTAGTGTAACTTATCAAATGTTTCTAAAACATTTTGATGATGTCTCTTTCTTGTGTTCGAATACTTTGATGAGACCTTGATTCCATGGCTTGAGCTATCGCCCCATTACGTCGTAGTATCCTACTAACGACCTTATGGTTTGGATTCAATCATTGGTTCAATATATCGATATATATCTCGTTTGTATGGATGATGTCTCTTCCATTCAAAACACCTTTTGAAGCAGTTTCTAAAACAATATATCGATATATATCTCGTTTGTATACTTTATACAAACTTTGCTCCAATCCTTGAGACCATTGTAGTACAATACTATTTAATATATTCATACGATTAGTACTTCATTCATTATGAAGTTCCTGTGAACACGAAAGTTCCTTGAAACAAGAAACAAGAATAACGTGTACAAAATAATATTTTTGTGTTTAATGATTTTGGGGTTACGATCTCTCTCAAATTTGGTCCTCTGATTCTATCTTCGTAGGGTGTAGGTTTGTGGATGAGTTGTTGATCCAAAAGGCCGTCGGGGGCTTGATCTAAGGATGAACAGTTGATGAACGGATGAACACTTTCTTCAAGGGCCGTCGGGGCTTGATCTTGAATAATGGTTGTGTGGATTTCTCCAAGGGCTTTTGGGCTTGATCTTGAAGGTTGATGGATGAGCGGATCTTCAATGGCTTTTGGGCTTAATCTTGAAGAACAATTGGATGTGTGGATTTGTTTGTGCTGTTGATCCAAAGGGCCGTTGGGGCTTGATCTTAGGATGAACGATGAACACTTTCTTCAAGGGCCGTCGAGGCTTGATCTTGAGTTGGTGGAAGTTCTTCAAGGGCCGTTGGGGCTTGATCTTGAAGGAGGATTTGACGAAGAATGAAGAGTGCTTTCTCCATTCTTCGGGATTCTTGGGAATTTGGGGGTTGGATGCTTGAGAGCTTTAGAGTTTCAAAGCTTCAAGGATTTTGGATGTGTGGGCAGTATTCTCTTCCATTTTGGGAGTAGAGAAATGTATTTGTGAATTCCTTGATGCTTGATACCTTGATGGAGAAGCCTATTTCTAGGCTTTGAGAATGAATCACCACCACAAAAATATTTTTTTCCTTTCCAAGCACCATTGCCTAATTTTCCCACTTAATGCAATATTGAAATTGAAGTGGTGTAACTTATGGCCTAATTTCCCACTTAATACCATTTTAAACTTGAAGTGGTGTAACTTATGGCCTAATTTCCCACTTAACACCATTTTAAACTTGAAATGTGTATGCTTTGTCATTGCCCAAATGAGAAAAACTTGCTTTGATCCGTAATGGATTGAAGTGTGCTTGCCTTGTCATTGCCCAACATGATAAGAAAAACTTGTTTTGATCCTCAATGGATTGAAATGTACTTGCCTTGTCATTGCCCAAAATGAGAAGAAAAACTTGTTTAATCCTTCAAGGGTATTTCTTCCTATTTTGTTGAGTCACACGCCATGTGTACAATTTGTACAACACGTGGCGTATGCCATGTATGCCTTGACACGTCAAAACTTTAATGCATTGGTGAACATTTGTTTTACTGAAATTTCGATGTCTACAAATGCCCCCACTTCAAGGCGCGTCGTAGACATGTGCTTGACACGTGTAGAAGATGCGTTTTGAAGTCCCTTAATGTAGATGTCAACCCAAGGGCCGTCGAGGCTTGATCTTGAATTGGGCTGGAAATTTCTTCAAGGGCCATTAAGGCTTGATCTTGAGTTTGACTGGAAGATTTTCTGGTTTCCTCCAATCGTTGATTTTCCACAGGCTTAGTCTTGAACTGGGCTGGAGGATTCTTTTGGTCTCCCCCGAAGGCCTGAACTTACTCCTTTTATTTGGAGTTGAATTTGATTCAAGGGTGGTGAACACTTGATTTTGAATCGGACTTGTGATTTCTTCAAGGGCCATCGAGGCTTGATCTTGAATGGGGCTGGAGGATTCTTTTGGTCTCCCCCGAAGGTCTGAACTTACTCCTTTTATCTGGAGTTGAATTTGATTCAAGGGTGAAGAACACTTGATTTCGAATCGGGCTTGTGATTTCTTCAAGGGCCATCGAGGCTTGATCTTGAATTGGGCTGGAGGATTCTTTTGGTCTCCCCCGAAGGTCTGAACTTACTCCTTTTATCTGGAGTTGAATTTGATTCAAGGGTGGAGAACATTTGATTTTGAATCGGGCTTGTGATTTCTTCAAGGGCCATCGAGGCTTGATCTTGAATTGGGCTGGAGGATTCTTTTGGTCTCCCCCGAAGGTCTGAACTTACTCCTTTTATCTGGAGTTGAATTTGATTCAAGGGTGGAGAACGCTTGATCTCGAATCGGGCTTGTGATTTCTTCAAGGGCTATCGAGGCTTGATCTTGAATTGGGCTGGAGGATTCTTTTGGTCTCCCCCGAAGGTTTGAACTTACTCCTTTTATCTGGAGTTGATTTTGATTCAAGGGTGGAGAACACTTGATTTTGAATCGGGCTTGTGATTTCTTCAAGGGCCATCGAGGCTTGATCTTGAGTGAAAATAGGACCATGAGCGGTTTCAGGATTCAGACACATGGCAGGCAAGCACGAGGTGGAGGTGATGACCTGTTTCTTTGTTCAATCTTTCCAATTCGTATTGAAGAGGGTTAGAGGATGACTCAGCATATGTAGTTGTTGCGTTTGCTGATGATCCACAAGATTGATGTTTCATTGTCACTCGTCTTAGCTGTTCTCCAAGCAGATGTGGTCCCTTCTCTGGAAGTGTATCAACCGTTGAAGATGACTACTCGAGAGCAATGCTAGGTAAGCAACCAGGGAATAGATTCCAGGTAGTCGGTTCCAGATCGGAAGACTGACTCCAAGTGCCGGCTGATTGCTCCTTTCACTTTGCTATGCGAGTAATAACAAAGACAAAGGAAAAGACAGGGAAAGAGCATGATATGAGATACTTTTGCTTTTGACCTGGATGATATGAGATACTTTTGCTTTTGAAGAAGCGGTGAATGAATCAGCACATGCTTCAATCTACCGTTTCCTCCTGGGTCATCTGTACTCCAGGCATCTGGTATCATCTTTGGGGAAGAAGAAAAAATTGAGTATTTCGAGAGGCTTTGCTGGGAGTGCGCCCTCAGAGGTGAGGAAGAGTTGGGCATTTTTTTTTTTTTTTTTTTTTTTTTTTTGCAGGTCTGCCTTGCCATAAAAGATGAAGGTTGACATATATAGGGATTTCCCAATAGCAAGTGGTGGTACTGTTTCTTTACCATTGTCGACAACTGTTGGGTAATTGAACAGTAAGATTCACGCGTTCTCAACTTTGTCAGAAATCTTTGACAAAGTTGCCTGTGATTTCTGCAAAGCTGGGGTTGCAAATGAAGGGTGATGACAAATCTGGAAGAGCCCAGCTTTTGAAATTCAGAGAGTGATGACTCTTCGATCCTTGAATAAGCGGCCCAGCTTTTGAGGTTCAGAGGGTGTTACCTCTTTGATTTCTGAACAAACGCTTCTTCGATTTTTGAGCAAGCGTCTCTTCGATTTCTGAACAAATGCTTCTTCGATTTTTGAGCAAGCGCCTCTTTGATTTCTGAATAGCAAACAGTAGTGCGGATGCGGCTTTGTCAGAGATCTTTTGACAAAGTCGAACGCGTTTTCTGAAAAGCCGAGAAAGCGTCGCCTAACTTACGCCTTTTATCTGGCTTTTGAGATTTTGAAGAGTGGTGTCTCTTCCATTTTTTTGAATCGGTGGTCGTGTCGCCTCTCCTCTTTATAGAGGTATCGATTACCTCCAACATGCACATCTTGAAGGTTGCTCATTCCTGAAAATCATCTCCGGTGTATTTTGTTTTAACAGCCCCTTGAGATTTTTCTCCATCCGACCCTTCTCTTTTAACACCTTTGAAAAATGGCCAACCCATCTAACATTTGCTTGGATTTGAGTCTCAGCAGTGCGCCGCGTCAGGGTAAGGTATGGTGCCCGTCTTTTTTATCTTCTAATGGCCCTCTTACAGGTGAAGACTCCGTGATGACGGATGCAACAACAGCTACGATAGTAGCTAGGAACCTCCTCACTCCTAAAGATAGTAGGCTGCTTTCAGGACGGTCCGATGAGTTGGCCGTTCAAGAGTCCCTAGCTCTCAGCGTTCAGTGTGCGGGCTCTGTGTCCAACATGGGCCAACGCCTACTTGCTCGCTCCCGTCAAGTTGAATCGTTGATGGCAGAGGTGGAAAATCTCAAGTAAGAGATCAAACAGCTTAAGCACGAGAATAGAAGTTTGCACGTGCTTGCAAATAACTATTCGACGGGCATGAAGAGGAAGCTTGATGAGCTGCAAGAATCTGAAGGTCGGATTCAAAGTGACCGTCAAAGGCTTGCGGCTTATCTCCAGAGGCACCTTTTTCCTGGGTCATCCAGCGTTCCACCAAGTATTGAGGCCTCGAATGATCTATCTTCGATGCCTCCCGCTCCTAGAGTTTTGCCAAGTACTGGGGCTTCACGTGAACATCCTTTGTGAAAGCTTCATCTTTTTTTTTTTTTTTTTTTTTTTTTTTTTTTTTGTACGCACTTGTAATTTCTCGGAGATCAATGAACATGCTTTATTTTATTCAGTGTATTGTGCTAAATACAGATAAAACATATACATCACCAAGATGTGTTATTTCCCTTTTTTTTTTTTTTTTTTTTTTTTTTTTTTTTTATAATGATGTGACTGTACTTGAAGTTTTGAAGTTTCAAGTTGCCTACGTACCCTTGGTTGAGGAGGGATCAAGTCATGACGTAGTTCAAATGAGTGATGGTTTTTTTTTTTTTTGATGATTTTGCCGTACACAGTTTATGCTCTTGCGGGCCAGGAGTGTTTGGTGCCGTTTGCAGTTTCAGCTCGTGCAGGCAAGGAGGGTTTGGTGCCGTTTGCAGTTTCAGCTCGTGCAGGCAAGGAGCGTTTGGTTGTCACCTTTTAGGCTCGTGCGAACGAGGAGCTTTGGTTGTCGCCTTTTAGGCTCGTGCGAACGAGGAGCTTTGGTTGTCGCCTTTTAGGCTCGTGCGAACGAGGAGCTTTTGTTGTCACCTTTTAGGCTCGTGCGAACGAGGAGCTTTGGTTGTGAATTTGTCAAATGATCTTAGAGAAGCATTCCTTGCAATCTTTATAGCAAGGAGTCTTGACTGAGTGATTGAAGAAGTCTTTGGGGAAGAAATCGCGCATCGTGATGGCAACGGACGATCTTTGTGTCATAACTTCATCATCCTCAACACTTTCATGTAGCTTTGAAGGTTGACGATAGCTGCTTTGCCCCCTTTCCGATTGGTGAACTTGTCGAGGATACCTATGTTTCTTGTGCATTTTCTTTGGAGTGACATAAGTCCATCCTTCAACTTCACTTGACTTGACTGACATGGTTTTGGAGCATGCCCCCAGCGATTGAGGTGAAGATTTTGAGTTCAAAGAGCAAGAAGTGACGGTGGTATAGTTTGACTTCACCACATCATTAAGATCTAGCTCGATGATCCCTTTCTGAGCCAACTTCATGATGAGAGCTTTTAGCACAAAGCACTTTTCCGTCGGATGACTAATGAAGCGGTGGAATTTACAGTACCTTGGACTGTCAGTACGGTTCATATCTTCTGGCCGTCTGCACTCAGGTAGGTCGATCACCTTTTTGTCAAGCAAGTCTTTCAACATGGCAACCACGTCAGAGTCGGGGAATGGATAAGTCTTCTCCTCAAGCTCCTTCAAAGTGCGTCTACGTATCTCTTGATCACGAAAAGCTTCGGTTTGAATCGCCTTGCTTCGTGTATGGATTTTGACTGGAGTTGTGTTGACCGTCATTGCTTCCTTGGTGGGTTTCCACGTAGCCTTATCCACCTTTGGCCCCAAAACTTTGTCATTCTTGTAGTCGGCAATCTGTTCTTTCTTCCCATGACGGGTGATGCTTAATTCCATATCATGGGCGCGGGTGGCTAACTCCTCAAATGTTCGTGGTTTGATGCCTTGAAAGATGTAGTGTAGTCCCCACTGCATGCCTTGAACGCACATCTCAATGGCAGAGGTTTCAGAAAGCCGATCTTTGCAATCCAGACTTAAGGAGCACCATCTATTTATGTAGTCGACGACAGGTTCATCTCTCCACTGTTTCGTACTGGTCAGCTCTAGCATGCTTACAGTACGACGAGTGCTGTAGAAACGGTTGAGGAATTCCCTTTCTAGCTGGTCCCAACTGTTGATAGACTCAGGTTCGAGGTTAGTGTACCAGTCAAAAGCGTTACTTTTCAGCGAACGCACGAACTGTTTGACGAGGTAGTCTCCCTCTGTCCCAGCATTGTTGCAAGTTTCAATGAAATGGGCGACATGTTGCTTCGGGTTGCCTTTTCCATCAAACTGCACGAACTTTAGGGGCTGATAACCCCTTGGCATTTTCAAAGCATCAATCTTCTTGGAGTAAGGCTTTGAGTACAATACGGAGTCATGCGAGCTTCCTTCGTACTGTGTCTTGATAGTGCTTGTGATCATCTCCTGTAGCTGCTGGATAGAGAGAGATCCCATGAATGCCGTTGCTTGGTCTAGCTTAGGCTTCTCTTCAACTTTCTCCGCTGGTGGCTCCTCTTCTTCGTCGACTTCTTTCTTTAATAGGCCAACATTTGGGTCGACTTTCACGTCGGGCAGCGCATCTAGTTGGTTGACAAGTGCGGCAATCTGCAAGTCCTTCTCTTCCACAGTCTGTGTGAGTTTTGCGATTGCTTCATTCATCTGAGCTAGCTGCTCCTCGATTGAAGTTGCTCCAGTGGTCATGACTTGCATGGTTGTACTGCAGCTCGATTCAGCCTCGGAGAGTAGGGACTCTGAGTATTTCCTCGGGCTTTCTCCCCTTGATGCCCTTAGCGAGGCTAGGGTGGTCACAGGCTCGTACCTCAGGTGCTCTTGTTCATTTGACATAGTTAATGCAGGGGCGGAAGCCGCGGCAAAAAGAGCTCTTGCTTTACTTCGGGTTGTGATGCCCGAAATACCACCACTTGCGGCGATGATGTTCTTGTTCTTTGCTTTGATTGCAGGAACAGCTTGATCCTTTCTTGATGCCATTTGCGTTTTTTTGATGATTTGAGGATAGAGATGAGAGGTAGAGAGGTCCCACTGGGCATGCCAAATTTGTGAACACGAAAGTTCCTTGAAACAAGAAACAAGAATAACGTGTACAAAATAATATTTTTGTGTTTAATGATTTTGGGGTTACGATCTGTCTCAAATTTGGTCCTCTGATTCTATCTTCGTAGGGTGTAGGTTTGTGGATGAGTTGTTGATCCAAAGGCCGTCGGGGGCTTGATCTAAGGATGAACAGTTGATGAACGGATGAACACTTTCTTCAAGGGCCGTTGGGGTTTGATCTTGAATAATGGTTGTGTGGATTTCTCCAAGGGCTTTTGGGCTTGATCTTGAAGGTTGATGGATGAGCGGATCTTCAAGGGCATTTGGGCTTAATCTTGAAGAACAATTGGATGTGTGGATTTGTTTGTGCTGTTGATCCAAAGGGCCGTTGGGGCTTGATCTTAGGATGAACGATGAACACTTTCTTCAAGGGCCGTCGAGGCTTGATCTTGAGTTGGTGGAAGTTCTTCAAGGGCCGTTGGGGCTTGATCTTGAAGGAGGATTTGACGAAGAATGAAGAGTGCTTTCTCCATTCTTCGGGATTCTTGGGAATTTGGGGGTTGGATGCTTGAGAGCTTTAGAGTTTCAAAGCTTCAAGGATTTTGGATGTGTGGGCAGTATTCTCTTCCATTTTGGGAGTAGAGAAATGTATTTGTGAATTCCTTGATGCTTGATACCTTGATGGAGAAGCCTATTTATAGGCTTTGAGAATGAATTACCACCACAAAAATATTTTTTTCCTTTCCAAGCACCATTGCCTAATTTTCCCACTTAATGCAATATTGAAATTGAAGTGGTGTAACTTAGGGCCTAATTTCCCACTTAATACCATTTTAAACTTGAAGTGGTGTAACTTATGGCCTAATTTCCCACTTAACACCATTTTAAACTTGAAATGTGTATGCTTTGTCATTGCCCAAATGAGAAAAACTTGCTTTGATCCGTAATGGATTGAAGTGTGCTTGCCTTGTCATTGCCCAACATGATAAGAAAAACTTGTTTTGATCCTCAATGGATTGAAATGTACTTGCCTTGTCATTGCCCAAAATGAGAAGAAAAACTTGTTTAATCCTTCAAGGGTATTTCTTCCTATTTTGTTGAGTCACACGCCATGTGTACAATTTGTACAACACGTGGCGTATGCCATTTATGCCTTGACATGTCAAAACTTTAATGCATTGGTGAACATTTGTTTTACTGAAATTTCGATGTCTACAGTTCCATTTGTTTAAAATGGATTATTTTTCACTTTGGTTCATAACCTAAGTGAATGCACGCTTCTAGAGTCCCACTCTGATGTTCCTTTCTTAAAGGCAATAATACTCTTTCAGTTGCTATGGTTCTGATCCTGGGATATTGTAATATTTTAAAGTGATAACCCATGTGGTTTTTCACCTTTTGATATTTACTCACAAGTCCATACATGTTTCCCTTTTGTGATTTTATGACACATCTATTATAAGGGTTATGAAAGTGATTTTCTATCATATAGTAAAATGCTTCCTTAAATCTTCAACATTTAAGATTTAATTTCCCCCTATAACTTCCTTGAGATAGCCTTTGTTATATCAATAAGTCCAATTTCAAGTCTATACTTAAAATTAACCGTGTCATGTCTTGTCATTTTCGAGTAACATCTAGGTTTGATCAAGTCTATCAAATAGACTTTATTCATATCTTGTTGCTCAAATTATGACATCACTCCCATTGGGTTTGTTGTAACTTAGCATTCATTCAAAAACTTAACTCTTAAATTTTCTTGATTTGAATGCATATTGCTCCCACTAACTTGTTTTGGATCTATTGACAATCATTGAGATCCATTAGCTTATTTATGATGTCTCAACAATTTTGAGACTATCAACAACGCTAGCTAACACAAGATATTTAAATGAATTATTTAAATGGTGTCATACACCATTCTTCAAGTTTTAGTCATACTAAGACTTTAATGTAGTCATATAAGAATTATCCAAGTCTGTAGTGAAAGCAAGGCTTCTACTAAGGATATAGAAACTCAACCATTCCTTCTAGGTGGTTGATATAATTCTTTATCAAAAACTACATAGAGCGTTATAGTTACATAAGGTGACGAATTCGGATTGTCTTGTTGTTAAACTATATGTTGTGACTCATTTTGAAACTATTCCCTTTTGTTTCATCAACTTGTCCATATGCTTTGTTATTTAGCTTGTTCTCATAAAAGAGAATGATGGACAACTCCCAACATATAACCATTTTATGCTAGGTTGACGAAACCTACATTCAAAGACTATTCTTTAGAATGTTACACAACATAGAATATTAATGTTTTGTAGAGCTTGAGTCTTTTAACAATTAAAATTATAAACTCTCAATAATAGTCAAGTACTATTATTATTTAGACAACTATAAACCAATCATATTCAAGTTTATATCCTATTTCTCACCTCCCACTATTTCTCATGACTTTAATGAGAAATCATTTCATACATTCAAAAAAAAAATGTATAAACGTGGAGTATACGGGTTGAGGACATTGTGTAGTAGCTTTAAAACCTTTCAAGCTCATTTGTTTCACTCTTCACTAAGTTGATGTCTTGTTATTAAGTGACTAAAATCTTTAAACATTTTATTGATTTAGACACTTAAATACACTTGACATTTTAAAACAATTTTAAGAATGTCCAATTAATTGTTCAAAACTACTAATTGAATCAAGAGTGATCTTGATTATTGTGGTTTAAGTGATAATCATATAAGAAACGTTTTTCTTATTTCTAATATCATTATAATCATGTATCTCATCTAGGATACAACAAGACAATATTCAATTCATAACATTACTTTAAGGAAATATTTTATTTATTAGAAGGCATTCATCACATTACATTAATATGATAACACAAACATTCACAATGTTTAACTTAAAAGGAATTAGCTCTAAACATTTAGAGACTTATTTAAGTACCTTCAAACATTTAGGCATTAATAGTGGTCTTCCATCATATGAAGCCACATAATAAGTTCTTAACACAATAAGAAAGTTTAAAGACAATCTTTAAATGCCTAAACAAACTTCCCAAGTAGTAAGCAAAAACATGGTGACTGAACCCTTCTCCACTCTTTTATTTGCTTGCTCCTCTTCTACTTAGCTCCTCCACCTATATACAATTATACAAGTGATTAGCACTTTATATCAAATATAAATATTTAGAAGATCTAACAATTAGAATTGAAGATAAGAACATAAACCATACCTTGTGGCTTGTCCTTAAGAGTTGCAAGGTATAACCTGCAATTCCTCTTCCAATGCCCCTCCTTTCCACAGTGGTGGCAAGCCCCCTTGGGCTCCATTGCCTTCTTTTTCTTCACTCCCCTTTTAGGCTTAAGAGTGGGTGACTTCTTCTCCTTCCCTTTGCCTTTGCCTTGCGGCTTAGACTTGGAAGAGGATGGCTTGTTGTAGGCTACTGCAGAAGTCCCTACAACGTTCTCTTTCATCATAGTTTTCTCAGCAGTTACTAACATGTTTAGTAACTCAGAGAGAGTACTATCCATTTTATTCATATTGTAGTTCATTACGAACTGTGAGAATGAATCAGAAAGAGAAGCCAATATAAAGTCCTGGGCCAATTCCCCGTCAAGTGGAGTACCTAGGTTCTCCAGTTGTTCAATGAATCTTATCATCTTCAGTGCATGTAGATGCACTGGAGCCCCTTTGACCATCTTGGTCTTCACAAGTTCACAGATAGTGCTAAAGCGACGGTTGCGCGTCCCTTCACCATATAACTCCGTAAGATGGAGTATTATGGAAAATGCACTGTCCATGCCCTCGTGCTGTCTCTGTAGCTCCTCATTCATGGAAGCCAACAGATAGCACTTGGCTTGTGTGTCATCCTCAATGTGCTTGTCAAACTTAGCACGTTCATCCTCAGTGGCCGAAGGGTCAAGAGGTATGTGAGGTGGAGCTTTGTCTAGTACGTAAACAATCTTCTCCAATGTTAGGAGAATCTTGACATTACGATACCATGATGGGAAATTGTGCCCCTCTAGGCAATGTTTGTCGAGTATTTTCACGAATGTGCTTCCAACCATATCTAAATACATAAACAATAAAATAAATTAGTTTGATTGTTGATTAAGTCACACGATTCAGGTCTTTGAACCGAATGACACCACCCACCATTTTTGGCAAATTCCATATCCCTCAAGATGGAATCCGGGAGATTTCAAAGAAAGCTCCTAGCAGGTTATAGGAGGCTCACTATTACCAAGCCCACCTCACGATGATACGATGTCGGCTAGCAAAAATAATAATGAGAGGGTACACTTACCCATTCACAACAACCTCTTGTGATTACCTATCTTATTGGCCTCTAGAGAATAATGCCTCACGATGATACGATGTTGGCACCATTTCTTCTTAGTTAAGTTCTTACCCACCATGACGGTTTAGATAGGGGTCCAAGTATAACCTCACGATGATACGATGTTGGTTACACTCGTTGCCTATTTTCACCACATCAAATGTCTTTAAATAGATTCCTCCTGAATATAAGCATGCACTTTGCACTCCCCCATGATAGGGTGAAGGCGGTGTACAAGTCATAAACGATTGGAGCCTACCATGGTGGAAGGCCACGAAAAAAAATGTTCAAAACACTCTTACGCTTTCAACTTAATATTGTATTTGATTGAGGGATTTTAAGGTCTCATCAATTTTATTTATTTAAACACATTCAAATAAATTGTGTCCTATTATAACTACTAGTCCAAAGTTTAATGAAATTAGTAGCATACAATATCCCCACTATTCGTTTTCATAAAACAAATCAATATCAAAATATTTTTCAAAATATTGGAGATACATATAACTATTGATTGTATTCATTATAGTTTAGTAGCGTATAATACTCCCACTATTTGTTTTCATAAAACAAATCAATATCAAAAACGAGTTTTTCAAATATTGGAAGTAACTACTACTACTACGGTTTTTGCATTCCCTTGAAATTGGACTTTATAGTCATCTTAGGCTCTTGGATGACCATGGACTTATTGGTTAATTCAACAACGAGCCAACATTGTTGAATAAGATCTCGGGGAGGTTGTGTCAATTTAATTACGTGCTTTCAATTCAATTAAAACATTTTTGATTGAGCCATTAGAAATGAAAGACAATGATTCATTGCTAATTAGGGCGTTGGACCCATTTAATCTTTTCATCTCATGTCAAAACCCTCTTTTAAATATGTCTCCTTACCAATAGTTAAAGAAACTCTAGTCTAGTACTAGAGGGAATCAACTAACTAAAAGAGATTAAGAAGTAATAAGAATTACAAACCAATTTGCACAAATTCCTACAAATTACACATACTAAGAGGGAGAGATAGATTAATGTCAAACATGATAAGGTCCAATTGAAATAGAAATTAAAACACATTCCCAAGGTTCAAACAATTTGAGTTTAGCGCCTTATTCTCGTAGCTCAATTATCGTTTAAGGCATAAGTCCATAGTCATCCATTTTCTAATTACTTAATCACATTAAATGATTAAATGGAATGCAACATAATCAATTAGATTTAGTGCATATGGGCATAATTAAATGATGAGTTTAAACATTAAACAAAATTAAAATCAAACATTTCAATTTTTAAATAGTAGGGGTCTAAATGCAAATATGAAAAAATTAGGGGTCAAACCATAAATATTAAAAGTAAAACCAAACTTTTCATGATTACAAAAGGACCCTCAAGTGGGTAAACCATTGAGTATGGCCGGCCATATGAAGGGGAAGGTGGGTAGGTCTCACCCACCTTGCATTATTTCAACATAAAGAAGAAAAAGAATTCAAATTATGCTTGCACTTGATTTTGCTTTAAGGAAATTAAGGAAAAAGTTTTAAAATATCCTAAAGAAGTCTAGGATTGAAAAAACCTTTTGTAATGAATATTGATGATAAGAATATCATCCAAATCCATAAAACAATTTATGAACTTAAATAAAACTAATTTCCAAAAAAAAAAACAAAACCATGAACACCAAGAACATAACCAAGAACTTCAAGAACACATTTTTCTAGCTTCAAAGTGTGTGTGTGAGGTTCAAAACAAAACACAAACACATAGCCAAAAAATCCCCTTTGCCGTGCCCTCCCTATGATTCATAACCCCAAAATTTGTTCTAAACTCACTCTTCATTCATGCATCCAAAACACCTTTTGCATACATATCTTTTTCAACTATTGATTCACAATTTTTCAACATTTGAAAAACAAAAGATAAACATACTTTGAATGAAGAACTAATATGTCAAACATAAAATTAATACCCATATGCATAAAATCCAAAAGGACACATCAAATATAAACCTTTGGCTCTTGATACCACTTGAAGGGAAAATATGAGATTTATGTGGGATTTCTATTGACTAGCATGCATATACAATTCAAAATTTATATACGAAAACAACGGAAGCATGTCATCAATTAATATCAAAACTCTAGTCATGAAAATCCCCTTCAAGATTCATAGGTTTATTTATGATGCATCAAAAATAATTTATTGAAGAACAAAGTTTAGGAGTAGTTTTATACCTCTTGATCTAGATCTTAGACCAAGGATTGACCACCTCCAAGCTCTTTGCTCCTTGAACTCCTTGAGCCTAGCCTCCCTCCTTGCCTCCTCCACTTTGTTGAGAATGAGTGCTCCTAGGTCCTCTTCAAGTTTCCAAAATTGAAAACCTCTAAAGATCCTCACCCACTTGTGTAGTGAGAAGGATGAAGGAATAACCAAAGGGGTGATAAAATGATTAGCTTAAATCCCCTTATGGTGGCCGGCCCTTTGTTGTTAGAGAGTTATATTTTCTTTTCTCTTTTGTGTTGTGAACACTAAGAAAAACCTTCTTTCTTCTTTCATTATAATGTTCCTTTTATTACATAAAGAAACAAGTCAACAATTGACCTTCTCTCTCCCTCTCTTTGGCCGGCCTTATGTGTTTGGTTTGGGCTTTGGGCTTTTAATTATTTCAAGTCATCCAATGCTTGAATAAAAGCCCAATGGGTTTTGGCCCAATGGGCCTAATTAAACCCGAACGTTTCTTTAAGCCCAAAACGATCTTTTATCGCTTTTATGATTTCTTTAGACTTTCTAAATTAATCACAACACTTAATTAATCCAATTAATTATTTCCATCATCCATTAGTTACTCACTACAAGAGTGTATTGGTGAACAATCTTTTAGGTTCTAATTAGCAAGGCAGTGAGGTGATTGGCATCAATCCAATTGATTATATTTAATCCATCCACTTAGTGAATTAAAACTTACTTTTAATTCACCTTCTTCTTTGATGACTACATTTAATCATCTTAGAAGAACTCACGAGCCATGAGTGACATCTAAACATATATCATGGCTACCCAAGCTAATGTAGAAGTTTATTCGGAGAACCTATTCAGTTGGAATTACAATGTAATTCAATCCTTCTCTAAAACAATACTCTCAATCACATCACTAGGGTATGGATATACTATGTCAAACCCCTAATGTGATTATGCTTTCTTATATGATTCAATTGAGTCGCATAGGAACGTTTTCCTTTATTACGCTCGAGACTTCGGCCGAAGATTCCCGAATCATATCTCAGAGTATTCTTCCTCTCATAACGAGGATTAGAGATTCCTTATTGATCATTCACATGCCTACATGTTTAGATACCTTAACCCCAACAATGCCGTGGACACTCCAATGGAATGTCGTTTGACATTATCAAAGATCAAGGACCTAAGCATTAGACATCTATGATGTCTTAGGTCAAAGGATTACTTACATTATTCCAACCTTCAGAGTTACTTGCTTGACAAGTGAGTAGACCTCCATGCAAGTACTCTCGTTCGATTGTGTTCAGTGAACTCATTCCCTTAATGAGCACCTACATACTTGTCTTAGTGTCACTACACGAATGGGATGAGACTTTCCATCCTTCCATTTGAAGCAGACATAGTATGTACCGGTCTATGCATTGTCAGTATCCCTCCGACAATCCTATGACCAGGAACCTTTTTGGACATAATGGTTATGAGAAGAAGGTCTCTGTAGTCTAATCATCATTAGATTACTTCTTCCATCAATCCATTGTCCATGTATTCATCATTTAGGATATATTTCGTTCATTGAGATAATCCTAATTAGTATCTTTGCCTTCCGATGTATAAGAGTTATATATACATCATTACATTGTCCTGAAAGGTTTCTTCCAAAGATTGACTTTCAGGGCATATTTCCAACAGGAACCATCACAAACTCTCTAAATTGCCTAGCCATTTTCTCTCCTCATAATGTTGTTTTTCAGGACATCACCACCAAGAGGATGATTGGTGAAGGTTTCTTTTTGAATGAACTATATTATCTAGCTAAAGATTTCAAGTAACCCAAGGCCTTCCAAGTTTGTTCATGTGTAGCTCAGAACCCACACCTTTGGCACCAACGATTAGCACACCCTTCTGAAAAAGTGATGTCTTTTTTGTTTCCCAAGCTGTGTAAAGACAAGTTGCAGTGTGATGTATGTCACTTGTCTATGTTTGCTACGCTACCTTTTCATCCTTCCTTGTCTAGGGCTAGTAATCCTTTTGAGATCATACATTTAGATATTTGGGGTCCAATCCTTAAGTCATTTGATGGATTTAAGTATTTTGTAACCTTTGTTGATGATTTTGCAAGGATTACTTGGTTGTATCTTTTGAAATCTAAGAGTGAGCTTTCAAATGTCTTCCAAGACTTTCATAAACTTGTTAGTACCCAATTCTCATCTAACAAATTATTAAGGTCTGACAATAGCACTGAATATATGTCCCATAATATGTCTCAATACCTAAGCATTCTTGGCATTTTACATCAAACCTCTTGTGTTGGCACACCCTAACAAAACGAGATTGCCGAGAGGAAAAATCGTGATCTTCTTCAAAAAAACAAGGGCTCTCATGCTTCATATGCATATACCAAAGAGATTATGGTCACAAGGAGTGCTTGCAGTTGCCTTTCTTATCAATCAACTCCCTAGTAAGGTGCTAAGTTTCAAATCTCCCCTTGAAGTATTGAAGAACAGAAAGATCGACATTTTCCACTTAAGGGTATCTAGTTCTACATGCTTTGTTCACATTCAATCACTTCACCATGAGCAACTAAGTGTGCTTTTATAGGTTATTCATCTACCCAAAAAGGTTACAAATGCTACAATCCGGTCACTAAAAGGCTTGTTGTCTCAAGGGATGTTAAATTTGATGAAACAATCCCCTATTTCTCAAAGAAAATGGATGATGAAGATCAAGGGGAGTCCTTACATGACTTATTCTCCTTGCCTTGTATTCCTTTCTGCTAAGACAATCAGGCAGTGCATGACATCCTAGTCGTGACACTTACGCCTACATCTTATGTACTTGATCCACCATCTCAAGTTGAAACTTGAAGGAATCCTTCAAGGGCACATCAACCACCAGTGAGGCTTCATGACTATGTTACTTACAATGCCAAGTATCCTCTGAAGGGAAAATATGAGATTTATGTGGGATTTCTAGTGACTAGCATGCATATACAATTCAAAATTTATATACGAAAGCAACGGAAGCATGTCATACATTTTATCAAAGCTATAGTCATGCAAATCCCCTTCAAGATGCATAGGTTTATATATGATGCATCAAAAACAATTTATTGAAGAACAAAGTTTAGGAGTAGTTTTACACCTCTTGATCTAGATCTTAGACCAAGGATTGACCACCTCCAAGCTCTTTGCTCCTTGAACTCCTTGAGCCTAGCCTCCCTCCTTGCCTCCTCCACTTTGTTGAGAATGAGTGCTCCTAGGTCCTCTTCAAGTTTCCAAAGATATGAAAACCTCTAAAGATCCTCACCCACTTTGTAATGAGAAAGATGAAGGAATAACCAAAAGGGTGATAAGATGATTAGCTAATTCATCCCCTTGGTGGCCGGCCTTTGAAGTTAGAGAGAGAGTGATTTTCTTTTTCTTTTGTGTTTTATGAACCACCTAACACCCTCACTCATGTTTCATCATAATGTTCCTTTTATTACATAAAGAAACAAGTCAACAATTGACCTACTCTCTCCCTCTCTTTGGCCGGCCCTTTGTGTTTGGTTTGGGCTTTGGGCTTTTAATTATTTCAAGTCATCCAATGCTTGAATAAAAGCCCAATGGGTTTTGGCCCAATGGGCCCAATTAAACCCGAACGTTTCTTTAAGCCCAAAACGATCTTTATCGCTTTTATGATTTCTTTAGACTTTCTAAATTAATCAAAACACTTAATTAATCCAATTAATTATTTCCTTCATCCATTAGTTACTCACTACAAGAGTGTATTGGTGAACAATCTTTTAGGTTCTAATTAGCAAGGCAGTGAGGTGATTGGCACCAATCCAATTGATTATCCAATCACTTAGTGAATTAAAACTTACTTTTAATTCACCTTCCTTTTAATGACTACATTTAATCATCTAGAAGAACTCACAAGCCATGAGTGACATCTAACCATATATCATGGCTACCCAAGCTAATGTAGAAGTTATTCGGAGAACCTATTCAGTTGGAATTACAATGTAATTCGATCCTTCTCTAAAACAATACTCTCAATCACATTACTAGGGTATGGATTTATAATGTCAAACCCCTAATGTGATTATTCCTTCTTATACGATTCATTTGAGACGTATAGGAACGCTTTCCTTTATTACGCTCGATACTTCGGCCGAAGATTCCCGAATCATATCTTAGAGTATTCATCCTCTCTTATCGAGGATTAGAGATTCCTTGTTGCGCATTCACTTGCCTTCATGGCTAAGTGGCTTAACCCCAACGATGCCTTGGACACTCGCGAATGGAATGACTTTAACATAATCAAAGATTAAGTACTTAACCACAAGACAACGACGATGCCTCAGGTCAAAGGATTACTTACATTATTCCAACCATTAGAGTTACTTGCTTGACATGTGAGTAGACCTCCATGCAAGTACTCTCGTTCGATTGTGTTCAGTGAACTCATTCCCTTAACGAGCACCTACATGCTTGTCTTAGTGTCGCTACACGAATGGGATGAGACTTTCCATCCTTCCAATTGAAGCGGACATAGTATGTACCAGTCTATGGATTGTCAGTATCCCTCCGACAATCCTTATGACCAGGAACCTTTTTGGACATGATGGTTATGAGAAGAAGGTCTCTGTAATCTAACATCATTAGGTTACTTCTTCCATCGATCCATTGTCGATGGATTCACTATTTAGGACATATTTCGTTCATTGAGATAGTCCTAATTAGTATCTTTGCCTTCCAATGTATAAGAGTCATATATACATCAATTCATTGTCCTGAAAGGTTTCTTCCAAAGATTGACTTTCAGGGCATATTTCCAACATCCTCTCACAAACTTTGTCACTTATAAACAGTTTTCACCCACTCATGCAACTTTCCTCAGTGCCTTAGATAGTTCGTATGAGCCATAAACATTTCAAGCAGCTCATGAATATGAAGTTTGGAGGGCTGCTATGAAAGATGAGCTCAAGGCCCTCCATGATAATAATACATGAAGTGTTGTTAGACTACCTAAAGGAAAGAAGGCAGTAGGTAGTCATTGGGTGTATAAAACCAAATACAACTTAGATGGGACTGTTGAAAGGCACAAGGCTCATTTGGTTGCTCGTGGTTTCAGTCAGACTTATGGCTTGGATTACAAGGAAACCTTTGCCCCAGTTGCCAAAATAAACACAGTACGAGTACTGTTGTCAGTTGCAGTGAATTACTCTTAGCATCTCTATCAAATGGATGTCAAGAATGTCTTCCTACATGGTGAGTTAGAAGAGGAAGTCTACATGAAATTGCCACCTGGTCACTGGCAATCCCATGATCCAGACATGGTGTGTAAAGTTCACAAACCCATCTACGAATTAAAGTAATCCCCACTGGCATGGTATGCTAAACTTAGTTCAGTTCTTGAGGAATTTGGTTTCTAAAGAAGCAATGTTGATTCATCACTCTTTGTTCGAACTGGTTCTATGGGAAAATTGATGCTTCTGATTTATGTCGATGACTTAATAGTGACAGGTAACAATGGTGAAGAAATTCATTTTCTTAAGCAAGCCCTTCAACACAAATTTGCTCTTAAAGACTTAGGATGACTCAAGTACTTCCTAGGTATTGAGTTTGCTACATCCCAAAGGGGCCTTTTCCTCAACCAAAGAAAATATATCCTCGATCTCTTAAAGGATGTTAACTTGGTGGTTTGCAAACCTGCGTGTACCCCTCTTGACAACAAACTTCACCTCAGTACTCATGGTGAAGCTCTCACCAATGTCACTAAGTATCAAAGGTTGGTAGGCAAACTTATATATCTTATTATCACACGACCTAATATCACATACTCTGTTAGCATAGTGAGTCAGTTTATGCATGCCGCCAATGTTGTTCATATCCAAATTGTCAAGAGAATCCTTCGTTATCTCAAAGGGTCAATTGGTAGAGGTCTCTTGATGAAGAAGAATGACAACACTAAAGTCATGGCATATGATAGGAGCATATTTATGCGACTTAATTGGCTTGTTCTCATGCATTTACGTTGTGTTTCTTTAGTTATTTTAGTCTTTTATGCCATTTTTGTGTGTTTCTAGGTTCATATGGCTAAGGAAGCAAAAAGGTGCAATTTGGAGCATTTTGGAGCAAAATTGGGCTTAGAATGGATAACTTATGCTTGGAGCCAAAGTGTTGGACGAAATTGAAGCCTTGTATGCATTTTAGGACATAAAACAAAGGGCCTAGCCCAATCAAACAAAGCCTTAGAACCAGAAATTCCCATACACACACCAACACATCCCTTGCCGTGTGTTGGGTTTGCATTTCCCTTTCATTTCAGCCACATGTATTCATCATTGCAGCCACATTCTTCCATTCCCACTTCAATCATTCACCCTAGTTGGCAGCCACATGCCTTCCCATTTCAATATCATTCTTCCAAAAACAAACAGCCACATTCTCCCTTCATTGCCGTGCATAACATTCAACATTTCCAGCATTCCATTTCATTATTGCAGCCACCATTCATTCTTTAATCCACATGCATTCATCATCATTCACCCTAGTTGTTTTTCACATGCATTCCCTTCATTAATTCAGCCAACACATGCACCCATCACCTAAAACACATCCCTTGCCGTGCACCCCCCTTGCAATTCCAGCTTTCCACCAACCAACCTAGTTGTCATTCCACATGCATTCCCTCCTTAATCATGCAGCCACATTCTCTCACATTCTCTCCCATTCTCTCCCTATAAAACCATGCAATCCCATCACACATCCACATTCAATGCCACACCTCCATTCACCACAGAAATTCACACACAACACACCACAACACAACAAGCAAAGCCGTGCACTTCCCCTTCCATTTCTGCACCATATCTCCTCCATTGCAGCCACTCCAACCACTCCCCATCCTTCCAAACCTATCCTTAGACCTTATGCCACAACAAAGAGGAGGAGAAGAGTGCCTAAACGTTCATACAGTTCAAGTTTGAGTTGTTGGAATTTTTAGGTGTTGCTTTTCCTCGATTTCAATGTTTAATTTCAATTCTCTTTGTCTTGTACGTATGAGGAACTAAACCCCCCCCCTGGGCTAGGGGGGATTCGAAATACATGTTTATGCTTGCAATATGATTTGATTACTTCTAATTGCGTTTCATAAGTTGTGAATTCAATTTACTTATCTACGTGAGTTACATTGATTTGTGTATGTTGGTTGAGAGTGCACGCTTAATTTTCATGCATAAATTGGATGCTAGGATATAAGGAAATTTCACCTAATCGTTATGGAATTATATTCACAAGTAGTAAAGGTTGATGATCTCAATCGCGTTAAGTAAATTCTTGGCATAAGTTTCATGCAATAATAGTAACAAGTGCTTCGTCAATGCTTATGGTTTTCATAGAACTTAACGATTCTTGCTTGTATCCCTATTATGCAATCATGTAGGGGACTTGTGGGGAATGTTTTGGGTTGTAGTATGCAATCATCCAATTCAATAACGTTAGGAAAATCTGAGGGTTAATTAGTGCAATTCACGGTTAATCTGGGGCGTTGAGAATTCATGGTTTATTGAAAAGTAATTAGAAATCGTTTTGTGTGCAAGTATAACATGTGTGGAGATGAACCCCTTAGCTAGCCTCCCATCCATTCAATTCCATCAAATTTGTATTTACAATTTGTTTTCTTTACAATCTGTTCATTTTAGTTTAATTTCGTCAAAACCTCAATCCCCCCATATTTTGTTTAGTCTTAGTCTTAATCTATCTTATTTTGAGTTTTGCATTCTTTGAGTCTAGTATAGTGTTTTAAATTTGTTTTTATGTTTTTGAGTCAAATCCAAGTGATTAACAATCCCTCCTAATCCCCGGTCCAGAACGATCCCTACTTACATACTTACTACAATTGATAAAAAGAGGGTTTAATTTGTGTGCGTATAATTCTCGCATCAGCATACACCGATGTCGATTAGGCTGGGAACTCCCTTTATCGCAAGTCTACTACAGGATTATGTACCTTTGTGGGTGGAAATTTGGTTACATGGCGCAGCAAGAAACAAAGTGTCATCGCACGATCCAGTGCTGAGGCAAAATATCGTGCTATGGCTTTTGCAGCCTGTGAACTTATTTGGCTGAAAAGTCTCATCTCTAATTTAGGGTTTTCCAATAACCAACCAATGTCTTTGTTCTATTATAATCAAGCTGCCATGCATATTTCCTCGAATCTTGTCTTTCACGAGAGAACAAAACATATTGAAGTCGACTGTCACTATGTTCAAGCATAAGTGGAATCCAAGGTCATCGCCACTCACTATACACGCAGTCACGATCAGTTGGCTGTCCCTTCCTACTACTCAGTTTTTACGGATTTTGTCCAAGCTTGGCTCAAGAGATCCCCTCAATCCAGCTTGAGGGGGAGTGTTGGAAGTTGGAGATTATCAGGACTCTCATTGCTACAATCCTTGTCAGTTAGGGTTTGTGTTTTACCTAGCATATAACTCTTGGCAAAGGTTTAGGGTCTAAGGTTTTATCCTGGATACTTAGTCATTATGTTCTTTTCCTTCAATTAAGGAACTTTGCTATCTTGTTATTGTAAACAGATTAGGAGTGTTTCAAGGAGTGATTAAGGGAGTGATTGAAGTCAATTTCTTCACTCCTCTTCTTAATATATGTTTGAGTCCTTGTAAAGTGTTTCCTTACGTAAAAATAGACAACACCTCTAAATTTTCCACACTAACCTTGTGAAGACATCATAGCACAACAGTCCATGAATTGCAGCAAGCACACGAGCAGCACCACGAACTCGATCAAGGCCTTCTACACACTCACCACCACGGTTAAACTCGCATCCCTGAGGCTTTTTTTGGGTGGTATGTGCAAGGACCTGTGCTTAGTATTTCTATTAAGTTAACCCTAATGAATCTTCCCATAATAATGTCATTAGGATTTCTTATTGTACAAGGAATTAATCTACCAAATCTTAGTCCAAATACGACAGAATCAGGAACTCTTATTCTCCAAGATTATGTTACAACCTGTTTAAATATTGTATTTTATTCCCAAGACATGTGAAATAACGATTTTGCCCTGAGTGGGTGTTTTAATTAACTTTCGAACCTCGACTCAAGATTAATATCCTCATATTTTCTTAAGTTTCAAAACTATATTCTTGTATGTTATTTTAACGTAAAAAATGAATTACGAATCAAGGCCTCGAGAGCTTAATTGAAATTAAAATTTACGGAGGGCCAAAACCGTAATTTCACTTATAGTTATTTTTCGAGTGGGATTACACCCACTCCCTCCCTCTCTCTCTCCTCATTTCTGCAATCTCTCTCTAGCTCTCGAATTCTCTCGCTCTCTCACTAAGCTCTTAGAGCTTCACCCTTGCTCTCACCTCTATCACTTCATAGCTCAAACCCCTAATCTACATATTCAACGTCCCTGAGACCCAACGAACCTGAATATGTAATTGCAAGTCTAACTCCGGAAATATTTTGTGAGGTTGATTTTGTGATGAAATTCGAAGTGCTAACCTCTGGAAATTGTCTGTGCATGCATGTCTAACTCCGGCGGCGAGCTCCAGTGAAAATCGTTGGGTTCGAAGCCAACGGAGGCTATTTCCCTTCTATTTCGAATTCTATGAACCTGGGAATGTAGTCAGGACTATTTGGAGTTCAAATCTCTAATGTTTACTCTTGCATGCACTGGTTTTGTTTTTGCTGTTCATAACGGAGAAGAACAGTCCAACTTCGGCGAGTTCGAGATCATTCCTCCCTCCAAACCTTCCAATCTTTTCCTGGGTAAGTTCTGGGATTTTTAGAGCATGCTTTGATGTGAGAATGGAGTCAGGGAGGCCCTGCATTTCTCAGGGCTGTATTTTGTGTGATTCCAATTTCCGACGAGCTAAACCGAGAGGAAGTCACTGAATCCGAGGTGGATTCGACTTCCCCCTACTCCAAAACAAATGTATGTGAACTCCTTATTATCTTTCCGACGAGCTAAACCGAGAGGAAGTCATTGAATCCGAGGTGGATTTGACTTCCCCCTACCACAAAACAAATTTATGTGAACTCCTTATTATCTTAACCTAGTTTTTATTTTATGAGAAATTAGGTTCCGATCCCTCCTTTTGCTACTCCATTGATTAAAACCTTATTTTTTTTCAATTTTTGA
Organism: Pyrus x bretschneideri; assembly: GCF_019419815.1. Taxonomy (NCBI): domain Eukaryota; kingdom Viridiplantae; phylum Streptophyta; class Magnoliopsida; order Rosales; family Rosaceae; genus Pyrus; species Pyrus x bretschneideri. Next base: position 332,337 of record NW_025999613.1, on the reverse strand, counting down.
TCAAGGTCCTTGGGTATTAATAACATCATTAATTATTTCAATAATAAAATATTTTTTATTTCTAAATATATTCATTTAGTGTTAAAAATGTTACAATTAATATATTTATATTTATGGCTAAATTTTTTATCACATATTTTTATTTTTAGTTTGTACCCATTTTTAATTTGCAATCCTTTTTTAATTTGTACCATTTTTCTTTTTAGTTTTAATTTGTACCCATATATTAATTTCTTTTGGTGCCCATATTTTTTAAAGTTTTATATGTATTTGTACCCATATTTTTTTATTTATTTGTACCAATTTTTAATTTTGCTAAATGTACCCATGCTAATTATATGTATCCATTCATGTAGTTTTTTCAAAATTTTAATCTTAAAATGTACTCATTCTTAAATATACTAATTTGTTATATGTCAAATGTACCATTTTTTTTGTATAAAATCTAATAATTTCTTTTTTCTAATCCATTTGTAAACTTATATGGGTACAATTTTTTCTTTAATTTGAAAATGTTTCCATGTCAAGTTTAATTGAAGAAATTTACTAATGTTATTAAGCCTAATATCTTTCTTTCTTTCTTTTTTTTTTTTTTTTTTTTTTTTTTTTTTTTTTTTTTTTTGGAGATTTTGAAGAATGTACCCATGTTTTGCTACAATAATTTTTTGGTTAATTTTTTATGAATGTACCGATGTTTACACACACACACGCACGCGCACACACACAAATTATGGTTTTTCATTTAAAATCTCATTAATATAAACAACTATTAATTTCAATTTTTAATTTAAAAAAAATAGTAACATACATAGAAATAAATTATCACATTAATTTCAGGAACTTCGATCAAAAATTGAAAACCAACAAGGTTTCAGTCAAAGAATATTCATAGCTAGGGACCGCATCCAAAGTCTCCCTTTCATTTTTCTACGTTGTTTGGTATCTTCCCAATGATGGCAAAGGTATATTCTATTATCTTGAATTAACAATCACCACACCTGCACGTGGCTCCGGTGACCGAGAGTGTGGTGTCTACTCGCCGAACCGTAGTGATGAGTACAATGGTGCGTTTATAACATCCCACATCGCCCAGGAGAGTGGATCCTCTAAACCTTATATGTATATTCCCATCTCTACCTAGCACGAGGCTTTTTGGGAGCTCATTGGCTTCGGATTTCATCAAAACTCCAAAGTTAAGCAAGAAAGGGGCGAGAGCATTCCCAATATAGGTGACCCACTGGGAAGTTATCGTGTAAGTTCCCAGAAACAAAACCGTGAAGGTGTGGTCGGGGCCCAAAACGGACAATATCGTGCTACGGTGTAGTCGAGCCCGGGATGTGGTGGGTGCCCGGGCCGAGATATGACAATTTGGTATCAGAGCCTAACCCTAACCGTGTGTGTGCCGATGAGGACGTCAGGCCCCTAAAGGGGGTGGATTGTAACATCCCACATCGCCCAAGGGAGTGGATCCTCTAAGCCTTATATGTATATTCTCATCTCTACCTAGCACGAGGTCTTTTGGAAGCTCATTGGCTTCGGGTTTCATTGGAACTCCAAAGTTAAGCAAGAAAGGGGCGAGAGCATTCCCAGGATGGGTGACCCCACTGGGAAGTTCTCATGTAAGTTCCCAGAAACAAAACCGAAAAGGCGTGGTCGGGGCCCAAAGCGGACAATATCGTGTGATGGAGTCGAGCCCAGGATGTGGTGGGGGCCCAGGCTGAGATGTGACAGCGTTCGCCAGCGACAGCAGCCCACGGTTGCACGTGTTTTCCAGCGCGTGACAATACATGACGACGGGTGCAAGACCAGAAACCTACCCCTAGGTTTTTTAGGGTTTTGAATCATGTGGTGCCCTCTGTTTGTGCAAATTCATTACCTAAATGGTAGTTTTGGATGATTTTTCATAAAATGTTGATTTAAGGCTAACTTAGCTTATTATGATTATCATAGGCTTATTAGAGGATTGAAAGGATTTGGGCAAGAAGCCTATTGATGAGGGACGCTCCACTGTGAGTGAACCCCTTTGAAAAACTAAATGTGTATATATATATATATATATATATATATTTGCGGATGCATATTACTTATGTTTGTCTTTGATAAGACTTATGCTTGAATTGTATTAGATGATATCTTGAGATCACTGATGATTTATTTTCACCATATGGTTATCATACATTTCGTATAGCTAGCTATGGCCGTATGATTTGTTACAGGTACATTCTATTTTAGTAGAGGCTAGAATTTTCTCGTAGACGCTAGATATCGATCAGGTAGATGCTACTTCACTTGCTTGCTATACAATACTTTAGTTGTGATTGATTTACTTTCTTTCATATGACAAGCAAGACCAAGTTGATCTTGACTTCTACTATATAGTATTACTATGTCTGTAGTTTTTACTATATACCAAAATAGTGATTATTATATTAAATGATTTTAAATGTGATAAAATTGGTCCACTCACGTTTTGTTTAATTTGTCGACCCTTTCAGGATGTAACGAAAATAAGGAGAACACTGGTGTAACGAAAATAAGGAGAACATTGGTGGTGTGAGTGGGCTTGGCAGTGAGGCTTTTATCTTGGATTTAGGGTGATGGCTCATATACTGCAGTTTTATCTTTATTGTAAGAGTTGCATGCTCATACTTTTTATTATGCATAGCACTGTACTTTTATGGGTTTACTGTTATGTGAAATTTCTAGCAGCTTTAAAGTGATGTGACAATAACGGGAGTTAATCCCGAGATAATTTGTGTCCCCAACTAGGGAGGTTGATAAGGAACTATGTAGCAGCTTTGGATTTATTATTAATGAACGTTTTTCTTCAAATTCTTGCACATCATAAATATCTTAGTACAACTTCGTCATTAAGTTGCCTTGTGACATCATCTTTTGACGGGGTCATATGGTCAATTTAGTGTCGGTCAGCACATCACAGCCTCGTAACATGTGTTATTGGGGTCAAGGTGTGTAAGTTTGGTATTAGAGCATAGTTAGGGGAAACATACATTTGCATCATATATTCTAGTAATTGTGCTAATTATTTAATGTATACTTGACAGAATTATTTCACCTAGGCGTGAACGTACTCCTATTTTGAGATTACAACAGTTACCAGAGGCATTAGCCCAACTAATTCCTAATGCGAATCGTGGTCGCACTCAGGCGGAAATTGTCATGAGTCATGGTGCCTACCCTCTTGATGGTCGTGGAGTTGGGGAAAAAGCTAAATCTTGATTAGAGCTTATGGATGATGTCCTGGAGGTTATGAGATGTCTTGTGCATTTGAGAGTGAGCACATCGACTTTCTTCATGGTTGATGGCGCCAAGAATTGGTGGAAGATGGAGCACCACCAACATTCAGGTTAACGAGGTTTGGACTTAGGATCTCTTCAAGGAATGGTTCAAGAGTAATTTTTTGAGTCCTGAGTTTCAAGCTATCAGGAGGGAGGGAGTTCTTGGCTCTCAAGCAGGGGAATATGTCTGTTGTCGACTATGAGCGAGAATTTTGGCACTTGGTCGAGTATTGCTTAGTTATTCAAGATAGTGTTGATGAGAAGAGGAAGCAGTTTACTTCTGGCCTTAATTCGAAGTTGTGCACTTATGCCATTGTTAATGATGGTGTCACCTATAAGAAAGCCTTTTGCACAACTTAGCGGGTTGGACAAGTGATTAATTAGAAAAAGGAAAAGAAAACAGCGAAGGGTAAGCAAGCGAGCACTAGTGGTGGTGGAAGACAGTTTGGTAGATTTAAAAGTAAATTCAAGGCCAAAAATATCAAGGAAGCATTTTCTATGGGCGGAATGAAGAGTAAGGCAACTTTTAAGAAGAAGGGTCAGCCTTCTAGATCTAGTACTAGCAGTGGATCTAACAATTCTACACCTCGTGCCAGCAAGGATTCTACCAGTAGTGACCGATTCTTTAGCAGCGGATCTCAGGGTGGCTCATTTCGTAGGGACCTCATACCTCTCTGTACTACTTGCTTCACATACCATGATGATGAGTGTAGGTTAGGTAGGTGACTTTGCTTCTATCGTGGTCAGACAGGAGATTTTCAGAGGAATTACCTTAATACAAAGGATATCTTACGGAATGGCTCAGCAACTTGAGCCTGAAGTTCCAGATAATTCATATCAGCAGTTCGCACCTTATCTTGCTAATGGGCAGTAGTTCTTTCAGCCCAGTCCGTATGCATATCCTCATATTCACCTGTTTCCTCAACCTATTATGCGTCAAGTTCCACAATCTACTCTACAGTTCGTCCAAGAGAATACTTCTCAAAGACAGTTCAGCGGTGGAGCTTCTAGTAGTCAGAATCAGAATAACATATGTATTTGTCGACCAAGCTACTGTCGTTCACTCCAAATTTAAATCCTTTGCCACCCAGGAGTTTTTCCGCATCAATTTTTATCAAAGATGAGAGTTGTTTGTCAGCGATGTTTTCATCATCATCATTATCTAGGCTCGGAATATATATACATTCTTGTGGTCAATCTTTTGAACAACTTTCCAACCACTTCCGGCTTTAGGTTCATCTAGATAAAAAAAAAATTTCACCATAGTGGCCAAAATGTAACAATCGTCTTGTACCAACATTTGTTAGTGTTCATTGATAGTACCCCCTTATCTCACTTAATACTTGTATTCCTAGGTAGGTTTGTATCAAACTAGCGATACTTAAACATGTTCACTTGACAACGGTATTTGTAAAGTACTTGTACTACACTTGTTAGTTTGCCATAGAAATCAATGTCAACATTGTCGCCCGCCCTCAGGACAATCACCCCGCTATTTTGAGTACACAACTTGTCATCAAGTTCAGCTGCCAAGAACTTAATGTTGTTCATGTGATAACCTAATTACAATTCACCGTGAGACGGTCCGAGAGCCAAGTTATATAACTCTTCAGTGTAGAAGGGCGAATTAAATTCCTTCAATTTCATCACCTAAAATATTACAAAAAGTTTACTTGTTAGTTCCACAAAATTTAAAGGCAATGATGAAATACCTAAATAAGCTCAATACAAACCACAGTCAGCTTACATGTTCGTGAAACCAATGAGGAAACAGTTCACGGTGATTCTTGGCATATAAATTTGAAGGATGTTCCCACTTCACTAACTGTTCATGCTCCCAAGATATGGCACAGTCTCCTCACAAATGTTAAGTATGAACCAATGTGCCAACTTCATTTTCTTTTGGGAAAATGATTCACCCCTTATTGGCTAGCTAAATGGTTAAGCGATTTGGGAAAAAATAGAAATTTTCTCTTTCTTGACACCATCATCATTGTTGCGTTGAGGAGGATTGAAAGCTGCCTCAACATCACTTAGATACATTTCATAAAAAGTAAAAGACTTGTATACGACCCATGCCTCCACAATTGATCCTTCAGCCTTTGCCCTATTTCATACAAACTTTTTTAACTCACCAAGAAGTCTGAAAAAAAAAGCAAAAAAAAAAAAAATTTTGATACAGATTATCTAACTTTCATTGATCAGGAATAGTAAAAAATATGGGTGGCCATTACCTTTACATTGGATACATCCATTGATAATTGATTGGTCTAGCAAGTAATGCCTCATTCGGCAAGTGAATCATACTTGTAAAAAAAAAAAAAAAAAAAAAAAACTAGAGGAAATATATGTTCGAACTTGCATAAAACATGCACACTATCATCTGCCAACTTTATAACATTCGACTTTCGCAACGGCCTTACAGTCAAATGCGAAAAAAATCTTGACAACAACATTGTCGATTTCACCATGTCAACGGGCAACAGGCTTTGAATACCAACCAGGACAAGCTAGTGTTATCCCTTCCCAAATTTTAAATTTTTATTTCATTTTTGAAGAATTTCGAAGAATTAATGGAAGTTAGTTCATTAAATTCTCTGGTTTCGGAAAAACAAAGTTAGGTGTATTCGAGTCATTTCTAATTTACTCAACTTTTGGGTCAACTCTTGAGTTGGTTAGGTAGAGCTCAATCGCACAACTGTGTAGGCGTAAACAGATCCTAATTCGAAGTTGAAATGAAGAAGTTAGGCCATCTCCAATGAATCAAGCCATAGGGCTATAGGCTCTTTTATAACCCATAATGACGAAGAAAACTATCTCCAATGGAGGTCCAGCCCACGGAAAAAAGGGACCCACTAGGCCAAACTCCAGCCCATGGCCATCGGGCTAGGCAATTGAAGCCAGTCAACCAGCCCGAAAAGTTGGGCCAATTGTCAACAACCCACATGCTAGCTAGCCATTGGATTTAAATTTTTTTTTAAAGACGAAATTAAAAAAAAAAATTAAAAATTCTAATTTATTTCCTATAAATATCTAAGTCATTTCTACACTATTTCTCGCATCATTTTCACCCTTTCATACTATCTTACCTCATTTTATTTCAATTGTTCACATTCTTTAAACTCCTATTCGAAGTCTTTTTATTTTTATTTTTTTTTTAAGCAAAACAAACATAGCATTCTGAAAAGAAAAAAAAATTAGTAAGATTACATAAAGATAAGAAATATGGAGAGTTACTCATTTATAAATATGGTAGTTTAGTTCAATTAACCAATAAAGTTAAAGATAAACTTAAAACTAATAAATTATTGAGGGGGCTAAAAAATAGCCCCTTGGGTTGGAAATAGCATATAAATATGATGTGGCAGTGTTCATTAAAAAATAATTTCATGTAGGTCTATAATTTAGGGGGCTAAACATAGCCAGATGGCCTTATCAACGTTTAAAATGGGGGCATTTTGATTATTTTGACCTTACTGTAAATAGCGGGTTTCCACATATTTTTATTAAGTTTCCATTTTGGGAAACTAAACCAAAACCCATAAAATCACCAACCCAAATTGTGAGCCATTAATCGTGCGACCATCTATTTTCCGATTCTGATTCTGACCAACTCAGGCAGAAATTTTCGACGCCACCACCACCATCTTGAAGCTCTCATTCCTCTCTACAAAACCCACCCAAGAACTGACACGCCCTGACCCCAATCACACAAGTTACAAGGATGAGATGTGTTGGCCGAACTAAATTGACCATATGTCCCCATCGTGAGATGACATTACAAGCCAACTTAATAATGAAACCATCGTAAGATATTTATGATGTGCAAGAATTTGAACAAAAACGTTCATTAAATAATAAATCCAAAGTTGCTTCAAGGTTCACTTATCAAGCTCCCTACTTGGGGACACATTATATTGGGACTAAATCTTGTTATTATCACATCACGTCAGAGCAGCTAGAAGTTTCACACAATAGTAAACACATAAAAGTGCACTGCTATGCATAATCAAAAGTACAATCATGTAATTATTACATAATAAATATAACAACAGTAAATGAACTATAACCCTAAATCCAAAGGATGAAAGCCTCACTATCAAGCCCACTCATGACCATCGATGTTCTCTTTATTCTCATTTCCTGAAGAGGTCGACAAAACAAAACGTGAGTGGACTAGTTTTATCACATTTAAAATCATTCAACATAATAACCCCTGTTTTGAGAACATATATAGTGAAAACTACATACATACTAATACTACAGTAGTAATAGTCAAGATCAACTCAATCTTGCTCATTATATCAAAGAAAGTAAATCAATCACAAATAAAGTAATGTATACCAAGCAGGTAAAGTGGTGCCTACTTGATATATATCTAGCGTCTACTAGCCAATTCTAACCACTACTAGAATAGCATGTACCTGCAATAAGTCCTACAGCCGTAGCTAGCTATAAGATATGTATGATAACCATGTGTTGAAAACAAATCACCAATGATCTCAAGATATTATCTAATGTTAAGATAAGCATTAGTTTCGCCAAAGACTCACATAGTAATATACATCCGCATATATATAACATAAAAATGTTTAGCTTTCGAAGGGGTTCACTCACGGAGAAAAGCGTCCCTTGTCAATAGGTTCCTTGCCTAAACTCTTTCGATCCTCTAATAAGCCTATGATAATCACATACAGCTAAGTTAAGCCTTAATCAACAATCTATGAAAAATCATCCAAAACTATCATTTAGGTAATGAATTTGCACAAATGGAGGGTGCCACGTGATTTAGAACATCGAAAAACCTAGGGGTAGGTTATGAGTACTGCACGCGCCTCTGTGCTCCGGCCAAGCACCACCACGTGCCGCCATGGTGGTGTCACAAGTCGGGAAACATGCAGTGCCATAGGCCACCGTAGCCAGAAACGTGCCGTCATACTTGTCGTTGCGGTTTGACGAGTGAACATCACACTCGCTGTCGTCGGACCCATGCACCGGTGCGGTGAGTTTTTAAGGAAGTTAAGGAATATACCTGCTCTGTTGGTAGATTCCGTTAGACAACGGAATCACAGTTACTGCCGCTAAGGTTAATGGTGACCGTCGCCGGCCGTCGGAGTCTCGCCAAAAACTGTAAAATATTCCAGATTTCGATTAGGACCAATCCGAGCTCGATTTCAATGATTTCAACGCCAAAATTTATGTAATTTAGTCCTAAAAATAACCAGGAACTTACCTAGAACCTTTTTAGGACGAGGAGAGGTTGACTCCACCTCGGGTTCAACGAGTGATGCTCCGAGAGGCTCGCCGATTCTGGGTTTGATAAACAGGGGGCATGCATGTCAGTTCCAAGAAATTTCTAGCTCGAAACTCAAATGAACTAGGTAATTAATTACCTGGGTTCGATTGCAAGGGGATCCGTGCACTAATAGTCACAAACCCGCTGGAGTTCGTCCGTTCACACTCGCCGGGAATTGGAATAACGAAATAGGATGCATGCAGGGATTAGTCTCACCAATTTAAGCTTAGATTAGCAGAAGCACGCTCCTTAAGCCAATACCAAGCTAAAGCCAAAAGAGATAGACACAATCTAGCTTCGAACTCAACTGCATTCGCCAGAATTCATCGAGAGGTGACATGCATGCACAAAATTATAACAGGGATTAGACCCTTGAGTTTTTCGACACAAACACGCATCACATACCAGATTATAACCCAAAAATGCAAAGATGGGGATTAGAACCTCACCTATGATTGATTTGGAAAGCTCGAGCTCTCGGTCTTCAATGGTATAACACTCCGAGTTGCTGCTATGCTGCATGCAAGGCTGCAGTCATGTTCCCCATGTCCCAAAGGTTCAGATCATGAAGTTTTGGGGATGTGTTTGGTCAGAATAAAGGAATGGTGGTGGTGGTTCTCTCTCGATGTAGTAGAGAGTGCAGAGAGAGAGAGAGAGAGAGAGAGAGAGAGAGAGGGAGGGAGTGAGGGAGGCCGAGAGTTACAGAGATAGTGCTTCAGAAAAATGGGGGATAACGCTTAACCTAAGCTAAGTGAATTTACTAATTTGCCATCCACTAATTGCCACACTTACAATTTGGCCCTCAATTTCGAATTTAAGATTTGAATATTGACGTTATGTTAACGTACCAAAATAATTTCATAAAACCTAAGAAAGTATAAAAATATTAATCTCGACTCAAGGTTTGAAAATTGATTAAGACATCCACTTAGGGACAAAATGGTCATTTCACATGTCTCAGGAATAAAATACAATATATTATCGAACATGTTGTAGCAGTCTACCTCTGTTAAGAAAACTTCATCCCTGAAATTTCTACCATACTAGTAGAAGAGATAGGGGCATTGAGCTCTCATACTTTCTTTAGTTTCCCAAGTAGCTTCTTCAACCTTGTGATTTCGCCGAAGGACCTTCACCAACGGTATCATCTTGTTCTAAAGTTTTTTTCTCTCTCCGATCTAGTATAGTAATTGGTTCCTCTTCATTGCTTATATCTTTTTGTAGCTCCACTATGATGATTCCAACACATGACTCATCTAGGTCATACCCTCGAAGCATCGAAACATGAAATACATTGTAAGCACATGATAACTCTAGAGGTAATTCTAAATGATAAGCTACGTTTCCCACCCTTTTAGTGATATAATAAGGACATTTGTATCGAGGACTAAGCTTTCCTCGCTTCTCGAACCTCACCACGCATGGTGATAATCTCAGGAATACACGTCCCCCGACATTGTATTCGCGATGTATCGCATGACCATCCGCAATACTCTTCTACCTGTCTTGTGCCGTCTTCAGATTCTTCTTGATCACTTGTATCTTTTGTGTAGCTGATCTACCAATTCTTGATCACATCATTCCAACATAACGAGGTCCGACAAGCTTTACCATACAAAGCCTTGAATGGTGACATACCGAGACTAGTATGAAAATTGTTGTTATAGGCAAATTCCCTTAACGGTAGAACTGCATGACATGTGCTCTCAACATGTCCTCAAGCGTCTGAATAGTCATCTCGGATTCCAATCCATCTGAGGGTGAAAAGCGATGTTATAAAGTAGCTGAGTACAGATGGCTTGTTGAAAAGCCCTCCAAAATTTAGAAGTGAATTGGGCATCCCGATTAGAGAGAATAGTAACTGGTACTCCATGCAGTCAAATAATCTAGTCGATAAATAGTTAAGTAAATTTAGAAATTGAGAATTTCTCATGCACTAGAATGAAGTGTGCATATTTTGTGAGACAATCCACAATTACCCAAATAAATATCATCATGGTTAGCTCTTGTTCTTGGTAACTTGTAAAGAAAATCCATGGTAATTTCTTCCCACTTTAAAATAGGAATAAGAAGAGGTTGAGATAAACTAACGGGCTTCTGTCGTTCTACTTTGACTTGCTGGAAATCAAACACTTCTTCACATACTCATTGACATCCTTTTTATACACAACTAGTAGTAGAAAGGCTTGATAGTATGATACATCTTGGTAGAACCATAATGCATAGCATAGGCTGAAGTATGTGCTTCATCTAGAACTTCCTTCATCAGCTCTGGATTCTAAGAACAAAGAGTCGGTTTTCCGAAACAAGCATACCATATCTTCGAACTTTAAGGTCTTGTTGTGTGCCATTCACTACCTTTTCTATTAACTTAACATCAACAGGTCATTTTGCTGAGCTGAGCGACCTCGATCAACAAGTATTGGTCAAACTTCAAAATGAACCACCATGCTCCATCAATGCCCAATTCCAACAGAACGTCATTCTTTCTTAGCTCTAGGAAATTTAGAAGTATGGGTTTTCACAAGAGAAGACATCTGGCCATAAGACTTTCCACTGAGTGAATCAGCAACTACATTTGCACAACCAGGATGGTAGTCAATCGTACAATTGTAATCACTTATAAGCTTCACCCACCTTCGTTGCCTAAGATTCAATTCCTTCTGGTCAAAGAGATATTTGAAAGTCTTATGGTCCAAGAATATATGGCAAGTTTCACAGTAAATATAATTTCGCCACAATTTCAATGCGAACACCACAGCTGCCAAATCCAAATCATAGGTAGGACAGTTCTGCTCATGACGTTTAAGTTGTTAAGAAGCATAAGCTATTCGTTTCCCCTGCTGCATCAAAACACAACCCAAGCTTTGGTGTGATGCATCGGTGTACACTTTATATTCACCCTCTCGTCTGGTACTGAAGCATGAGTGACCAATATTTAAGTTCTTGAAAACTACACTCACAATCCTCATTCCACTCAAAAGTCACACCCTTTTGAGTCAACTTAGTAAGTGGGGTAGAAATTGACAAGAAATCCTTCACGAATCTTCGGTAGTACCCGACAAAATCCAAGAAACGTCAAATCTCGGTAACATTTTTTGGTTGCTCCCAATTGAGAATAGCAGAAATTTTCTGAGGATCAACAAAGATTCCCACAACCGAGATGATGTGGCTTAAGAAACCAATGATATCCAACCAAAATTGACATTTGCTGAACTTCGCATACAATTTCCTTTTACGTAACTTTACAATATCAACCTCAGATGCCGGACATGCTCCTGTTCACTCTTGGAATGTACCAATATATCGTCGATGAAGACAATCACAAATTTGTCCAAATAAGGTTGAAAAAAAACTATTCATCAAATCCATGAAAGCCGCAAGAGCATTTGTCAGATCGAAACGCATGAGAAGGAACTCATAATGATCGTACCGGGTCCAAAATGTTGTAACACACATCACAGACCAGATTATAACCCATAAATGCAAAGATGGGGATTAGAACTTCACCTGTGATCAATTTGGAAAGTTCGAGCTCTTAGTCTAGAATGACAGAACACTCGGAGTTGCTCCGATGCTGCATGCAAGGCTACAGTCGTGTTCCCCAAGTCCCAAAAGTTCAGATCATGAAGTTTTGGGCCCAAAATACTATGGTTGGGCCGAGCAGGAAGATGTGCTCGGCCCAAGGGGATGACAAATGTTATGGGCCGAATAATGAAACCCGGGCCAGCTGGCAGGTGATAGGAGCATATTTAGGAGACTTACTTAGCTTGTTTTCGTGCATCTATGTTGTTAATTCATAGTTGTTTTAGTAGTTTAAGCCATTTTCGTGTGTTTTTAGGTTCATATGGCTAAGGAAGCAAAAAGATGCATTTTGGAGCATTTTGGAGCAAAATTGGGCTTGGAATGGATAGCATATGATTGGAGCCAAAGTGTTGGACGAATTTGAAGGCCTTGTATTCATTTTGGACATAAAACAAAGGGCCTAGCCCATTCTTTCTTAAACCAACCCCAAGGCCATGCATTTCCTTCCAATTCCAAAGCCCACAATCACTTCAAAAGCCATGCAAAGAACCATCCATTCCATCAAAAACAATCCATCAATTCACATGCAAAACCACCATTAACACACATGCACCCAAACAAAGGCAACCTAGCTAACCCTACATGCATTCTTTATGCAACTCTTCATCATTCCACCATTCATTCTTTATTCCACAAACAAGTCACATGCATTTCCACCTTCCTACTTCATCATTTCACCACATTCTCCCTCTTTAATTCATTTCATTATTCATTCACTTTGCATTCATTCAATTCCACCCCACATGCACCCTTTATTCTTCATCATTGCAACCATGGCACATTTACACCAACAAAACAACTCCCATGCCATGGCCTACTCATATTCCCATTTCCTTTCCAACATCTCACATGCATTTCCACCTTCCTACTTCATCATTTCACCACATTTTCCCTTTTATTTCCACATGCAATTCTTCATCATTGCAACCACAAACACCTTAAACAAATAGCCATATACATCTCCACTCCTCCTATAAATACCCTTGCATTCATTCATTCAAAAATCATCTCATTCACAACACAACACACCACAAAACACTTCCCTAGCCGTGAGTTTCTCTCCCTTAGAATCCAAAAACCATCTTCCATTTCCACCAATCCTCATCCATTTCCATAATTCCCCAACACTTCCATCCCCCCAACCAACTATCCCTAGACCTTATGCTACAATAAAGAGAAAGATAAGAGGGCCTAAACGTTCATACAATTCAAGATTGAGTTGTTGGAATGTTTAGGCGTTTCTTTGATTTCAATGTTTAATTTCAATTCTCTTTGTTTTGTACGTATGAGGAACTAAACCCCCCTTAGCTAGGGGGTGATTCGAAATATATGTTTATGCTTGCAATATGATTTGAGTACTTTTAATTACGTTTCATAAGTTGTGAATTCAATTTGTTTAAACCGTTTGATTGATAACTTATTTATGAATGTTTATTAAGAATGCGCGCTTAATTTTCATGCATAAATATGACGCTAGAATATAAGTGAATTTCACCTAATCGTTATGAACTTATATTCACAAGTAGTGAAGGTTGCTTATAAACAATCGCGTTAAACAAATTCTTGGCATAAGTTTCATGCAATCATAGTAACGAATGCCTCGTCAACACTTATAGTTTTCATGTTGCTTAATGATTCTTGCTTGTATCTCTATTATGCAATTCATGTAGGGAACTTGTGAGGAATGCTTTGGGTTGTCGTATGCAATCATCCAATTCATTAACTTAAGGAAAACTTGACGGTTAATTTAAGCGGACCTAATTAACCCGGAGCGTTGAGAACTCATGGTTTATTGAAATGCAATTAGAAGTCATTTTATTATGCAAGCGTAACATGTGTGGAGATGAACCCCTTGGCTAGCATCCATTCATTCCATTTCATCAATTTCATATTTACATTCTGTTAGTTTATTAACTTGTTTCGTTATTTCAATTTTCGTCAAACCTCAATCCCCCTTTTGCTTTAATGTTCAATTTAGTTAGAAATCAATTTAGTTTGTGTTTTTAAAGCATTTTGAATCTTTTGGTTTGTCTTAGTGTTTTAACGTTTTAGTTTTACATTCTTTGAGTCTAGTTTAGTGTTTTAAACTTATTTTTACGTTTTTGAGTCAGTTTCCAAGAGATTAACAATCCCTCCTAATCCCCGGTCCAGAACGATCCCTACTTACACACTTCACTACAATTGACAAAAAGAGGGTTTAATTTGTGTGCGTATAAAACTCGCATCAAATTTTGGCGCCGTTGCCGGGGATTAGCAACTTTGCTAATCCCTTGGATTGTTTTATTTTCGTTTGTTTTTACTTTTCCAGATTCTTAAATTTGTTTTGTTTCTTGTTTTAGGTACTAGTTCATGACTCGGAGTTCTCATCCGATTCGTGAACATATCCTGGAGTGATTGGGTTCTTCGTCCGGCTGCAAGACGTAAAAGAAAGCGCTACTTGGGAGGCAACCCAATACAGTAAATAAAACTTTTGCTTGTTCATTGATTTTTTTCGATAAATTACAATTGTATCTAAACATGGCAGAAAGATGGAGCCTTTACAAAGGTTGTGTACGTGAGGCCCCACTACGTGGCAACACTCTCGGAGCAAGAGGCATCGGAGCAGGAGGCATCGGAGCAGGAGGCATCGGAACAGGAGGTCTCGGAGCAGAAGGCATTGGAGCAAGAGGCATCGGAGCGGAAGGCATAGGAGCGGGAGGCACCGAAGATAGATCATTCAAGGCCCCAAACCTTGGTGGAACGCTGGATGACCCAGGAAAGAGGTGCCTCTGGAAGAAAGCTGCAAGCCTTTGACGGTCATCAAGCTCGTCAAGTTTCCTCTTCATGCCTGACGAATAATTGTTGGCAAGCACGTGCAAACTTCGGTTCTCGTACTTAAGCTGTTTGATCTCCTGCTTAAGACTCTCCACCTCCGCCATCAAGGATTCAACCTGACGGGAGCGAGCAAGAAGGCGTTGGCCCATGTTGGACACAGAGCCAGCGCACTGAACACTCAGAGCCAGGGATTCTTGAACGGCCAACTCATCGGACCGTCCTGAAAGCAGCTGACTGTCTTTGGGAGTGAGGAGGTTCCGAGCCACTATCGTAGCCGTTGTGGGATCTGTCATCACAGAGTCCTCATCTGTAAGAGGGCCATGGGAAGATAAGAAAGACGGGCACCATACCTTACCCTGACGAGACGCGACCGGATCACTGCTTAGACTCAAATCTAAGCAAAGGTTCGATGGGTTGGATGAGCTAACCATTGTTCACGAAGTTAAAAGAGAAGGGGTGGACGGAGTAGATTTTCAAAGGGCCGGAGACGAGTTTCAAGAATGGAAAATCTTCAGAGTGTGTAAGTTAGCGGTGATCGATAGCTCTATAAAAAGCCAAGGCAACGCGTCCACCGATTCAAAAAGCCGACAAGCGCAAAGTTCGGCGACGCTTTATCTGCTTTTCAGAAAACGCGTTCAACACGTGGAGGCCATCATCGCAACTACACGTCTTTAGCCGACAAGCGCAAAGTTCGGCGACGCTTTATCTGCTTTTCAGAAAACGTGTGCAGCTTTATTGAAGAGGCGTTTTCAAAGATCGAAGAGGCGTCTTCAAAGATCGAAGAGTCGTCACTATTCCAAAAAGCCGGATTTGCGGGATCGAAATGTTTGTCGACAACGGTAAAAGAACAGTATCACCACTTGTTATTGAATTCCCTATATATGTCGACCTTCATCTTTTATGGCAAGACAGAACTGAAGAAAATGCCCAACTCTTCCTCACCTCTGAGGGCGCACTCCCAGCAAAGCCTTTCGAAATACTCCATTCTTTCTTCTTCCCCAAAGATGATACCAGATGCCTGGAGTACAGATGACCCAGGAGGAAACAGCACCACAAATACATGTGCTGATTCATTCACCGCTTCTTCAAAAGCAAAGGTATCTCATATCATCAAGGGCAAAAGCAAAGGTATCTCATATCATGCTCTTTCCCTGTCTTTTCCTTTGTCCTTGATATTACTTGCATGGCAAAGTGAAAGAAGCAATCAGCCGGCACTTGGAGTCTATCTGGACTCTATTCCCTGGTTGCTTACCTAGCTTTGCTGAGCTATCCTCTAACCCTCTTCAATACGAATTGGAGAGATTGAACAAAGAAACAGATAAGAGGAGGAAGCTCAGACCTTCGGGGGAGACCAAAGGAAGCCTGCTGCCCAGTTCAAGAGTAGCACAAAGGAAAATCAACGATGGGAGCGGCGCAGTTCAAGAGTAAGCCTGTGGAATCACAAAGATCCAAGCCTCACTGCAATCACCAAGGAGAAGATGGAACGAACACTCCATAATCAGATTTGCATCTCTAAACTCTTCTCTTTGTTAAATACATTCTGCCATGTTTAGTTTGTTTAATTGCTGTTTATATGTTTGCTTGTGTGTAGTGTGGTTTTTAACATTGAGGACAATATTTGATTTAAGTGTGGGGGAGTTACTAAAGTGTTTTGATGAAAATTCGTAGGGTTTTATCCACCATGGGTTTGAAAAACATGTTTTGAAAAGCCTAAAAAGAGTGTTTTGAGTCGTTTTTGTGTCGTAGGTCACCTTCCAACACAATGATAAGGATTTGGTTTCTAATTGCATGACTGTTAAAAAGAGTTATAAACAGAGAGAAAAGTTTGATTTACTCTTGGTATATGCTTGGTTATGGTTATAATGTATGACTTCACATGCAATCATAAAAAATTTTCGTTTTTGTAACATGCTTGAAGGAAGGAACTCAAACAAACGCTACAACCCTGAGAGACTTGAGCCTATAATGTTCTTTGGAGAGTATAATCTGTGATTTCTTGTTTTCCAAAGTTGTTGCATGATCTCATTATTCTTTGCTTGGTTACTACTTAAAAGGCGTTTCATCATATAGTTCCAAATGCTAGAACTCATGCCTATTTCATTCAAAGCATGTTATTGATTTACATAACATATATCAAGATAAAGTTGTGTAGTGGCCACCATAGCCAAATAACCTCACTTCCCATATTTCGTATATGTTGTAAGTTTTACCCCCGTTGAGCTTTGCTTAGCCTTTATTCTTTGTCAACCCACATTATCCTTACCTAGCCTAGTTTAGGACAATCCACACCCTTGTTCTTAAAAGATAGTGAGCATAACTTAAATGAATTCCTTTTGAGTTACATTATGCAAGAAAATGAGTGTGGGGGAAGGAATGCTTGTTCTTAAGTATGTTTTGAGTTTCAAAAGAAAAGAAAAACAGAAAAGAAAAGAAAGAAAGAAAGAAAAAAAAAAATGAAAGAATGAGTGATTGAAGAAAGGGCTCAAAACACTAATTCTGGCCCTAAATTGTCTCCCTTTTTGTTCCAAAGTTGAGTTTTCATTCAAAAGTGAATTCTAAGTTGATTCAATTGCCTTGCTCACTATTTCTTTAAGAACCTTTGTTTTCCATATCCCTTCTTTGTTATCCACACGCCCCAAGCCCCATTACAACCCGTGACTTCAATCTTGAGTGTTATGTGTTTCAATTTGTGGAGTTTGAACTTGGTATGAGCATATGGTGTCACTGGTTCTCGCGTCTAAGTAGTAGCATTCCATTCATGAGATCATATCTAAACATGCTTATTAACTTCAAAAAATTGCGTTCTTTGTGATACATATATGTGAGTGTTCGTTTTCATGTTTACATCAATCTTCTCACATATGACTAGATTAGGGTGTGTAGTTAGAAATTCTGAGTGAAAATCGAGTGCATATCTTGTAAGGAATTGAGCAAATTCTCTAAGGCATGTTACTACATTCAAAACATGGTTTTAAATGCTTAATTGTGAACTAGTATATGGTGACTATGATTAAGAATGTACTTAAGTGTGAAGATGACTAAAATCTGTGAGAATGATGATTTTTAACATGTCATGTGCATTGGAAATCCCTAAGACGGTTGTTGGAAGGTTTAGGTTGTGTTTTACGTGTTTAGTGTCGTTTTGTTTATTTGTTTTTATTCTGTTTTGCTCGAGGACTAGCAAAAGATAAGTGTGGGGGAGTTTGATAGGAGCATATTTAGGCGACTTACTTAGCTTGTTTTCGTGCATCTATGTTGTTAATTCATAGTTGTTTTAGTAGTTTAAGCCATTTTCGTGTGTTTTTAGGTTCATATGGCTAAGGAAGCAAAAAGATGCATTTTGGAGCATTTTGGAGCAAAATTGGGCTTGGAATGGATAGCATATGATTGGAGCCAACGTGTTGGACGAATTTGAAGGCCTTGTATTCATTTTGGACATAAAACAAAGGGCCTAGTGATGCGAGAATTATACGCGCACAAATTAAACCCTCTTTTTGACAATTGTAGTATGGATGTAAGTAGGGATCGTTCTGGACCGGGGATTAGGAGGGATTGTTAACCACTTGGATTTGACTTCAAAAACGTAAAAACAAGATAAAACACTAAACTAGACTCAAAGAATGTGAAACTAAACGTTAAAACACTAAGACAAACCAAAAGACTCAAAATGCTTTAAAAACACAAACTAAATTGATTTCTAACTAAATTGAACAATAAAGTAAAGGGGGATTGGATTTGGACGACTTTAAACTAAAAATGGAAACTTGGAAACAAAACAAATTGTAAATATGGATTTGACGGAAATGAATGGATGGGAAGCTAGCTAAGGGGTCATCTCCACATATGTTATACTTGCATACAAAACGATGTCTAATTGCTTTTCAATAAACCATGAATTCTCAACGCCCCGGGTTAATTAGGTCCGCTTAAATTAACCGTCAAGTTTTCCTTAAGTTAATGAATTGGATGATTGCATACGACAATCCAAAGCATTCCTCACAAGTTCCCTACATGAATTGCATAATAGAGATACAAGCAAGAATCATTAAGCATCATGAAAACTATAAGTGTTGACGAGGCATTCGTTACTATGATTGCATGAAACTTATGCCAAGAATATGTTTAACACGATTGTTTATAAGCAACCTCCACTACTTGTGAATATAAGTTCATAACTATTACGTGAAACTCACTTATATTCTAGCGTCAAATTCATGCATGAAAATTAAGCGTTCATTCTTAATAAACATACATAAATAGGTTATCAATCAAACAGTTAAACAAATTGAATTCACAACTTATGAAACGTAATTAAAAGTAATCAAATCATATTACAAACATAAACATAGTTTCGAATTACCCCCTAGCTAAAGGGGGTTTAGTTCCTCATAACTTTGAAATCAAAGAAACACCTAAACATTCCAACAACTCAAAACTTTGAATTGTATGAACGTTTAAGCACTCTTTTCTTCCATTTCTCATACGTACAAAACAAAGAGAATTAAAATGAAACTTTGAAATCAAAGAAACACCTAAACATTCCAACAACTCAAAACTTGAATTGTATGAACGTTTAGGCACTCTTCTCTTCCTCGTTGTTGTAGCACAAGGTTTAAGGATAGGTGATAGGAGCATATTTAGGCGACTTACTTAGCTTGTTTTCGTGCATCTATGTTGTTAATTCATAGTTGTTTTAGTAGTTTAAGCCATTTTCGTGTGTTTTTAGGTTCATATGGCTAAGGAAGCAAAAAGATGCATTTTGGAGCATTTTGGAGCAAAATTGGGCTTGGAATGGATAGCATATTTTTGGAGCCAAAGTGTTGGACGAATTTGAAAGCCTTGTATGCACTTTGGACATAAAACAAAGGGCCTAGCCCAATCAAACAATCCTTTGAGCCATGCAAAACCTCTAGCCCAATCAACAAGCCTTAGCCACATGCATTCACATGCATCACAACCCCAAAACCATCAAGAAACACCCATTCACACACACATGCACTCACATGCATTCACATGCATTTCCACCTTCCTACTTCATCATTTCACCACATTCTCCCTCTTTAACTCACATGCACCCAAACAAAGCCAACCTAGCTAACCCTACATGCATTATTTATTCACTCTTCATCATTGCATTCATCACCAAAGAACTCCCCATCATTGCCATGCATTCCCCCTAATTCCATCCATCTTCCACACCTTTCCAACCTAGCCACATCCTTTAATCATCCCCCCTTTAAGTTATGATTTTATTTCCTAACCCTACATGCATTATTTATTAACTTTTCGTCATGCATCCACATTCATTCCAACACAAAACACACACATGCACTTATTCTTTCATCATTGCACCACCAATTCACCCACATGCATTTCCAACCATTCACACCCCTTTAATCATTCTCCTAGCTATCATTCACATGCTCTCCCATCCATTCTCTCCCTATATGTTCCCTCCACTACTCCTATAAATACCCTTGCATTCATTCATTCATTGATCATCTCATTTCATACACAACACACCACAAACACTTCCATCTTCTCCCTAGCCGTGAGTTTTTCTTCCATTTTTCCTCCATTTCTTCCATTTCCATAATCCCCCAATCCATTCAACACACCTACAACATCCCTTAGTTCTTGTGCCACAATAAAGAGGAAGATAAGAGGGCCTAAACGTTCATACAATTCACGTTTGAGTTGTTGGAATGTTTACGCGTTTCTTTGATTTCAAAGTTTAAATTCAATTCTCTTTGTTTTGTAATATGAGGAATGGAAGATAAGAGGGCCTAAACGTTCATACAATTCACGTTTGAGTTGTTGGAATGTTTAGGTGTTTCTTTGATTTCAAAGTTATGAGGAACTAAACCCTTTTTAGCTAGGGGTGATTTCAATACCATGATTATTTATGTAATATGAATTGATGAATTCCGGTTATGAACTCTTGATTCGTGAATGCAATTGGCTTAACTATTTGATGATTAATTTATTTGTGTTTGTTGATTGAGGGTCGACACTTAATTAGCATGCATGAATATGTGGCTAAAGTTTAAGAAGGTTTCACATAATCGTTACTAACTTATACTTGAAAGTAGTGAAGGTCGCTTGTCACGATCGCGTTAAGTTTAATTCTTAGCATGAGTAACATGATGTCATAGTTGCAAGTGCTTTGTCAATGCTTATGGTTTTCATTATTCTTAATGATCTTCGATTGTATCTCTATTATGATGACATGTAGGGAACTTTTGAGAATGTTTTGGGTTGTCGAATGATGCCATCCAATCCAATAATATAAGGAAAATCTGAGGGTTAACTAGTGATGTCACGGTTAATTTGGGGCATTGTCGTTCATAATTCAATGAAGGAATAACTGGAAATTGATTCATATGCATAAATATCATGTGTGGAGAAAGAACCTCTAGCTAATTCACCAACCATCTTATTTCATCAATTACATTCTTGTTTCGTTATTTCAATTTTCATCAAACCTCAATCCCCCTTTTGCTTTAATGTGCAATATAGTTAGAAATCAATTTAGTTTGTGTTTTTAAAGCATTTTGATTCTTTTGGTTTGTCTTAGTGTTTTAACGTTTAGTTTCACATTCTTTGAGTCTAGTTTAACATTTTATATTGTTTTTACGTTTTAGTTTAAATTCGTCCAAATCCAATTCCCCCCTATTTCGTTGAAGTCTTAGTCTTAATCTTTCTTATTTTTAGTTTTGCTTTCTTCGAGCATTAAATAGTGTTTTATATTGTGTTTTTATGTTTTTAAGTCAATTTAGAAGGTTTTAGCAAGCCCTCCTAATCCCCGGTCTAGAACGATCCCTCACTTATCCATTCTACTACAATTGTCAAACGAGGGTTTAATTTGAGTGTCAAGTAATTCTCGCATCAATAGGTTGGTTGGGGGGATGGAAGTGTTGGGGAATTATGGAAATGGATGAGGATTGGTGGAAATGGAAGATGGTTTTTGGATTCTAAGGGAGAAAGGAATGTGTTTGTGGTGTGTTGTTGTGTTGTGAATGAGATGATTTTTGAATGAATGAATGCAAGGGTATTTATAGGAGGAGTGGAGATGTATATGGCTATTTGTTTAAGGTGTTTGTGGTTGCAATGATGAAGAATTGCATGTGGAAATAAAAGGGAAAATGTGGTGAAATGATGAAGTAGGAAGGTGGAATTGCATGTGAGATGTTGGAAAGGAAATGGGAATATGAGTAGGCCATGGCATGGGAGTTGTTTTGTTGGTGTAAATGTGCCATGGTTGCAATGATGAAGAATAAAGGGTGCATGTGGGGTGGAATTGAATGAATGCAAAGTGAATGAATAATGAAATGAGTTAAAGAGGGAGAATGTGGTGAAATGATGAAGTAGGAAGGTGGAAATGCATGTGACTTGTTTGTGGAATAAAGAATGAATGGTGGAATGATGAAGAGTTGCATAAAGAATGCATGTAGGGTTAGCTAGGTTGGCTTTGTTTGGGTGCATGTGTGTTAATGGTGGTTTTGCATGTGAATTGATGGATTGTTTTTGATGGAATGGATGGTTCTTTGCATGGCTTTTGAAGTGATTGTGGGCTTTGGAATTGGAAGGAAATGCATGGCCTTGGGGTTGGTTTAAGAGAGAATGGGCTAGGCCCTTTGTTTTATGTCCAAAATGAATACAAGGCCTTCAAATTCGTCCAACACTTTGGCTCCAATCATATGCTATCCATTCCAAGCCCAATTTTGCTCCAAAATGCTCCAAAATGCATCTTTTTGCTTCCTTAGCCATATGAACCTAAAAACACACGAAAATGGCTTAAACTACTAAAACAACTATGAATTAACAACATAGATGCACGAAAACAAGCTAAGTAAGTCGCCTAAATATGCTCCTATCACCTAGCCCATTCTTTCTTAAACCAACCCCAAGGCCATGCATTTCCTTCCAATTCCAAAGCCCACAATCACTTCAAAAGCCATGCAAAGAACCATCCATTCCATCAAAAACAATCCATCAATTCACATGCAAAACCACCATTAACACACATGCACCCAAACAAAGCCAACCTAGCTAACCCTACATGCATTCTTTATGCAACTCTTCATCATTCCACCATTCATTCTTTATTCCACAAACAAGTCACATGCATTTCCACCTTCCTACTTCATCATTTCCCCACATTCTCCCTCTTTAGCTCATTTCATTATTCATTCACTTTGCATTCATTCAATTCCACCCCACATGCACCCTTTATTCTTCATCATTGCAACCATGGCACATTTACACCAACAAAACAACTCCCATGCCATGGCCTACTCATATTCCCATTTCCTTTCCAACATCTCACATGCATTTCCACCTTCCTACTTCATCATTTCACCACATTTTCCCTTTTATTTCCACATGCAATTCTTCATCATTGCAACCACAAACACCTTAAACAAATAGCCATATACATCTCCACTCCTCCTATAAATACCCTTGCATTCATTCATTCAAAAATCATGTCATTCACAACACAACACACCACAAAACACTTCCCTAGCCGTGAGTTTCTCTCCCTTAGAATCCAAAAACCATCTTCCATTTCCACCAATCCTCATCCATTTCCATAATTCCCCAACACTTCCATCCCCCCAACCAACTATCCCTAGACCTTATGCTACAATAAAGAGGAAGATAAGAGGGCCTAAACGTTCATACAATTCAAGATTGAGTTGTTGGAATGTTTAGGCGTTTCCTTGATTTCAATGTTTAATTTCAATTCTCTTTGTTTTGTACGTATGAGGAACTAAACCCCCCTTAGCTAGGGGGTGATTCGAAATATATGTTTATGCTTGCAATATGATTTGAGTACTTTTAATTACGTTTCATAAGTTGTGAATTCAATTTGTTTAAACCGTTTGATTGATAACTTATTTATGAATGTTTATTAAGAATGCGCGCTTAATTTTCATGCATAAATATGACGCTAGAATATAAGTGAATTTCACCTAATCGTTATGAACTTATATTCACAAGTAGTGAAGGTTGCTTATAAACAATCGCGTTAAACAAATTCTTGGCATAAGTTTCATGCAATCATAGTAACGAATGCCTCGTCAACACTTATAGTTTTCATGTTGCTTAATGATTCTTGCTTGTATCTCTATTATGCAATTCATGTAGGGAACTTGTGAGGAATGCTTTGGGTTGTCGTATGCAATCATCCAATTCATTAACTTAAGGAAAACTTGACGGTTAATTTAAGCGGACCTAATTAACCCGGAGCGTTGAGAACTCATGGTTTATTGAAATGCAATTAGAAGTCATTTTATTATGCAAGCGTAACATGTGTGGAGATGAACCCCTTGGCTAGCATCCATTCATTCCATTTCATCAATTTCATATTTACATTCTGTTAGTTTATTAACTTGTTTCGTTATTTCAATTTTCGTCAAACCTCAATCCCCCTTTTGCTTTAATGTTCAATTTAGTTAGAAATCAATTTAGTTTGTGTTTTTAAAGCATTTTGAATCTTTTGGTTTGTCTTAGTGTTTTAACGTTTTAGTTTTACATTCTTTGAGTCTAGTTTAGTGTTTTAAACTTATTTTTACGTTTTTGAGTCAGTTTCCAAGAGATTAACAATCCCTCCTAATCCCCGGTCCAGAACGATCCCTACTTACACACTTCACTACAATTGACAAAAAGAGGGTTTAATTTGTGTGCGTATAAAACTCGCATCAGCAGGGTCGGCCAAATCCTATCCTAAGTAGTCCAGATGAATGGAAAAGGTCGAGGAAATCCTGGTGCGACCAGGATTCTCGACCGGCAAGGAATAAAGCCTCAAAAGGAGAAAAATTCAGAATCCCAGTAGGAGTAGGATTGTTCGAGTTAGAGGTGAAATGGGACAAGGACTCCCAGTCCGAATCAGAATGCGAATTGGCCTCAAGGAACGGGTGCTATAAATACAAGAATTCACACAATAGAAAAACCCTTCAAAAATCAGCATACAATTGCCCTGCGCAAAAACCTCTCAAACACCTTGAGATTTTTTCCTTTTCTTTTCCTGCCGACACACCTTCAGTTTGGATAAACAGCACTGTGGAAGCACCCGGCGAGCATCTTCAGTTTGGATAAACAGCACTGCTGCCGCAGAATCAGCCGACCGAGGAGCACCTTCAGTTTGGATAAACAGCACTGCGCCGAGGTCGGCCGATTATCTATCTAAGTCTCGGCCGAGAAGGGTTTTCGAACCTTTGTTGGTAGAGGTCATCTTGCTAAGCCTTTCCGGCATAGTAGGGTGTTACGAATTGCATTGCTCGGCGCATTGGGCGCCGGGTGGTTTTATGATTGGATACTCGCAAGTAAGCTTCAGGGTTCGGCATTCCGACGGCCGAACTATGTTTACCATCAAGACATATATCACATTCGAGTACCTGTGCCCATATAGTTTGGTCTCGATTCGGCGTGTTTGTACTCTTACGAATATAATCACAGTGACCGAATCAGGCTCCAACGACTTGTGAACTCCGTAGAATTAGTAGCCTTGTCTTCAGGCTATAGAACCCAGAGGCCGAGAGCGTTCCTTCCTCGGTCGCAATCGCAAGATATAGAAGTCAACAGTGCACCCAACGCGACAACATCAAATTTTACTCCTCGGCCGAGCTCGGCCGACGAGTTGGCACGCCCCGCATTCAACCGAAGGACATAGTTAGCTTATTAATTACTCGACCTGCGCGCCACGTAGGTTTTGTAATTTTATAGTCAACATTTTGGCATGCCCGGTGGGACAATTGTGCTAAACCTTCGGAGTTCATGACCTTTGAGACACGGTCTACCAAGAAGAAAACAACCATGGGAAAGTCAACAGCTGACTTACCAGTGCAAGGCCTTGGGCAGGATTCGCACCCAGCAAAAAATCTGATCATTGCTGCGCCGCCCGAGGCTACAAGTGTGACTCGCCGAGAAAATGAAATCTGTCTCGGCGGGCAACCTCACAAAGCGGCAATCCCGAATCAAACGACGGGCATGTTTGTGAAGGGGATAGTGGAAGATTGCGACGACGATGGTGGGGAAGGCTCTGATCCACCAACTAGGTCGTTTCTTCGGAGACGACTTGATGAGCAGTATCGTCAGGTCGAGCAGTCGATTGGTCAAAGGATGAATGATTTGCTAGAAGCAATACGAAGTAACAACGATACACAGACCAGAATGCTTGAACTATTGGTTAGTAAAGCCTTCGAAGATGGCTAGGTCAGCCAACCCCGGCAGCTCTCGACGAATGTGCCCATACCAGCCGAGAGAGGGTCCGCTAGGCCGTAACCAGTCACCTTAGAAAGAAGAGGACCAGGAAATAGATCCGAGGGACCAAGCCAGGGAGAAGAAGCCGCTTCTGTAAACATGACACGGGCCTCCCGTGTTCTTGTCCTCGGTGATTCCGAACTTGTGATTAACTAATTGAACGGCATTTTTCGTTGCATGAGTTGTACTTTAGCGCCATATCACATGGTCGTCACCTACCTGGCCGAGTCATTCGAACGGATCACGTTTGAACATATTTCACGAATCCACAACACAGATGCCGACGAACTTGCCCAGATCGCCTCTGGAGCACAACTCATGGGGGGCAAGCTCGGCCGAATTGCAGCCACAGGCCTGCAATCGTACCCGGCCTTGATCAATCGGCAAACCCTCCAGCGCACACACGTAATACGTACTAGGGTAATGTCGCTCCCATCCCTACTAGAACAAGGAGACCCTGTAGAGGTATGTGCCGTCGAGGTAGAACCAGATGATTGGAGAAAAACGATGTTACGGTACCTCGATAATCCCAACGGGAAACACGACCGGAGAACGAAGGTCCTCGCCATGAATTACGTGTCGTACCAAAATGAGTAGTACCGCAAAGGCGAGGATGGGTTACTACTATTGTGCCTCGGCCCACATGAGGCCGCCCAAGCAATGGCCGAGGTACATGAAGGTATTTGTGGGGCACACCAGTCTGGACGAAAGATGCGCTGGTTGCTTCGACGACACGGTTATTTTTGGCCCAATATATTAAAAGATTGTATTGAATATGCACGGAGATGCGTACCATGCCAAATTCATGGACACGTGCAGAGAGCCCCGGCCGAATTACTATACTCGGTTACTAAACCATGGCCGTTCAGAGGTTGGGCAATGGACGTAATTGGCAAAATCACGCCATCATCGAGGGCAGCGAAACACGCGTGGATAATGGTAGCAACTGACTATTTCACTAAGTGGGTCGAGGCAAGATCATACGCCGAATTAACAGCCAAGGAGGTATGCAATTTCGTAGAGGAAAATATTGTGACCAGATTCGGCGTGCCAGAAACGATCATAACTGATAATGGCACTATATTCACGGCCGATAGGTTTAAGGAATACGCGGCAAGTTTGAACATCCGACTCGAGCAATCTACGCCGTACTACCCACAGGCAAACGGGCAGGCCGAGGCAAGCAATAAAGTGTTGATCGGCATCCTTGAAAAAATGGTAAAAGAGAAACCTGGGTTGTGGCATTTGAAGTTAAATGAAGCGTTGTGGGCATACCGAACTTCACCCCGGTCGGCCACTGGAACCACTCCTTAAGCGTTAACTTATGGACACGACGCTATGTTACCAGTCGAGTTGAGTATAAGCTCGTTACGAGTAATCGAGCAGAGTGATTTGTTCAGTATTGAATATTGTCAAGCGATGCGGCAAGAATTAGAAGATTTAGAAGAAAGTCGAATCGACGCGGGTAACTTATTGGTAGCGCAAAAGAAAATTGCCGAGCGAGCGTATAACCAGCGTGTAAGACAAAAAACGTTCGGCGAAGGAGAATTGGTTTGGCAAACTGTGTTGCCTGTTGGGATTAAAGACCCCAGATTTGGGAAGTGGTCGTCGAATTGGGAAGGGCCATTTGTCGTTCACAAAGTCCTCGGCAAGGGAGCATATCATCTAAGAGATCGGACGGGTTCAGTTCACAAATTACCGATTAATGGAAAGTTTTTAAAGAAGTACTATCCGATTACATGGGAAATGCAAGAGTAAGACCATTGTATTGATAGCAAGACAGCCATTGTATTAATAGCAAACCGACCATTGTATTAATATCAAAAGAAGTCATTACAAGAAGAACAAATACAAATACAATGATAGGGTCCTAAGGGGTCGAGGGGAGGAAAGTCTCGAGGGCAGCTTTTAGCTCCAGCCACTTAGCTTCGCTCAAAATTATCTCAGCCTGCCTTGTCTTCTTGTTGCACTGCAGTTGCTGGATACGCCGTGCACCGGCAGCGAAGGCCGTCAGCTGAGCCTTGTTGGCCTCAAAGTCCTTCTCGAGCTCGGAAGCAGCAGCCGACATTTGCCGTTGGAGGTCAGAGATCTGACGATCAAACTCGGTCAGCTTTGCTTTCTTCGCCTTGATTGCCTCCATCTCCACTTGGTCGGCCTCATGCGCGACCTTGGCCACCTTCAAGTCGTCCTCGGCTTGTAAGGCTCGCTCGAAGATGAGAAAGTGTTGCCGAGTTCGCTCCAGGAGGTCGGTGAGGAAAGAGATACCCTCCAGGCTCAGGTGACCACCGCTGGCGAGGTCGTTAAGACACTCTCCAACAGAGTCAAGGACCTTGCATCGAAGGGCTTGAGAGGCAGTAAGAGATAGGACTTCGTGCAGCTTCACGAAGACTTCAGCCTCGGGCATGGCTCCCGCCGGTTCGGCAGGAGTAGCAGAGGAGCCGGCCTCACCGGTCGTGCTCTGGAGTAGAGCGTCAAGCTCCAATTCCCACGATGGTTGCACATAAGAGGAAAATTTTGTGAAGAACAGTAAAGACGTCGTGATATAGTGCATCAAAAGAAAAAGGATTGTTTTAGACCTGCCGAGAGGAGACTTCGGCCATGCCCTCTGGGTCATTGCTCGAACCTAGGGAACTTAATGGCCGAGCCCAGTACCTTAGACCGCTTCTCAATTCACGCGGCCGATGGAGGTCATCTACATTTGATGGCCACGACGGTGGCCAAGAAATATAGACAACGCCCGTCGGCGCATAAAATTGTCGGTGAAATGACCGTTCGGGCACCTGACATTTAATAGTCTTTTAAGAACATGTGTCATGGGAAAATTAATGCAAAAAGAAAAGACTTACAAAGGCCGAGGAGACTTCCTGCGGAGGAATGGGGAGATCTTCATCCTGCGGGTGGATCGGCGACTCGGCCGTGGCCTCAGGGTCGGCCATGGGTCTCTTGCCGCAATCCACCGCAGGAGGAGTCGGTCGAGCGGTCGCCTCGACAACCGGAGGAGGATGAACTGGAGGAGAGTTGACTGGTCGGCGACGGCGTTCCAGGGGGACCTCTTCGCTCTCGCTCCCGACATCCTGAACAATAAAAAAAACCTTCTGCGTTATGACCGAAAACCTAAAGGAACGAGGGTAGAAGTAGAATTATACCTCCAGAATGACCGTTGGAGAAGAGGGTCCCTCGATAGGTGCTGCCGACTTCCCCGCGGCAGGCGCCACGACCGGCTCCGAAGCTGGAGCTGGTGCGCCGATGGGGTCGGCCGTGGCCTCAGGAGGAGAGACGGCTGTAGGAGTCGGGTTTGGAGAAGCCAGGGCAGCCAGCATAGGAGGAGAGCCGGCAGGAGCTGGCGTCCTTGTAGTATCACTAGGGACGACATGAATCTCCCGGTCGCCCTTCTTCGCCAATTTCTTGACGCGTTTAGAAGGGCGAGAGGCATCATCCTCTGGCTCGGCCGCTCGGTGGGGGCGTTTGGCAGGAACGGCCCGCTCGGTGGCGATGGTCCTCTTCACCAACTTTTTCGCCTTCGCCACCGCGGCGGCCACCTCCACCTTCCTCGACATGCGACCCCCTGAAGAGCGAAGTAATTAGTAACAAGGATTAAGTGATATAAAGAGACGAAAAGAGAGAAGAAAAGCGGAAAGACTACCTTGGGCCGACTCCTTGGGTTGAGCCGAGGGTGTTGACCTGGGGCGGTCGCCGAAAATCTTTTTCACCAAACCTTTGGCCGAGGCGCCGAAGAATTTGCCAGTATACTCCTCCCACCAGTCCCCGAAGGTGTTGGTTCCCAGAGATTCGGAACCGCCGGCCGAATCTGGAATTTCCTGCACTTCTCTTGGAACTCCTGGTCCGACGTCTTACATTCCCTTTCAGAGGAACCGGTAAGACGCCCTCGGCTCAGGAGAGATCGAGAGGCGAGCAGAGGGACGGGGCAGCCTTGAAGATAGCCGAGCTGCCGGGCGAGGAAGTGGGGGTGATAGACCTCCTAGCCGGCTCGGCGGGCATCGCAACCTAGAGGAAGGTCGCGAGCCAGAACAAACGACCCCCAGCGCTGACGGATGTCCGCATCCTCGGACTCGGCCCATGCTGCCGTGGGAAGCCTGAGCGAGGAAGGGTATTCCTGGCGCCGGCACACCAGGAACTCGTCATCCGAGAGGACGTCGAGGCTGAGGAAGTGTTTGAAGACCTCGTCGGCTCGGTGAGGAGGCGCTGGTCGAGAGGCCAGTTGAAGGTCGAAGGCGGCCGTTCGGTCGAAGGCAGGAAACTCTGGTCGAAGGGTGGAAAAGTAGACCTGCAACCAGAGTTGGAACACCCAGAGGGGTCCGTTCTGGTGCGGGTCAATCTTGCCAATGGTCGCCTCAGCCAGGCAACGGTAGAGGTTGGCGAGTATGGCTGGACTGAGCGCCAGCGAGTGACCATTGGCCAGTGCCTGGGCCACCGGTATGTTCTCCACCAAGCACTTGTTTGACCTGGTACAACAGATGAATTTGTTGTACCAATAGAAGAGGAAGGCCTCGTGCTCTCCCTTCCTAAGGCCTTCCTCGCCTCGGCCGGCGAAATGAAGGATGAGAGTGTTGTAGTTGAAGAAGTTCTTGTGGAGGGCCAGGCTCCCTGAGGCCGCGCCAAAGTCCACTTCGACCAGTCGAACCCCTGCAACAGGGGTGTTAAACACTGCTCCTTGAGCAGGTCAGTGACAGACGACGGCACTGCGTCTCTGAAGAGGGGACCCAGAATCTAGTGGGTGGTGGCCATGTCTTCTTCAAATCGCAGCGTCTTGACGGCGCTCCGATCGATGAAATCCTTGCACTTATTGATCTCATCAGAGAGCTTCGAAATAAATGAGGCCATTTGTGGAGAAGAGAGATATGTTGAAAGAAGGTATTACAGACGGAAGAACTGGAAGGTTTTGCTTGAGCGGACAGGAGTGATAAAATTGGGATTTTGAAATTTCTGAAAGCGTAAGATACGAATGACAGAAGTATGGGTATTTATAGGCTTTTCGGATTAAAGATCAACGTCTGGAATGCGAAAGGTACTGGAATTCGAAAAGCGCTAGTTCAAATTGGGGAAAATTTAACCGGGAAAATCTACAATCGTTTCGGATATTTTGGGAACCTGCGAAAATGGGATCGAGGAGTCGAAAATCAAGGACGCACGACTACGTGCGGCGACAGGTTCAATGCAATAATAAGGATAAGAAGTTTCAATTAGTGCACGGTTTCGAGGCCCATGATTGAAGCTTTTGAGAACGGCGGAGAATCAACACGTGGCCACGCGTTGGGGGCAACGAGGAAAGTGCAATCATGTCTAATAAATATGCAGGAATAATGGTCATTAATGAAGTAAAGACCAAAAAGGCAATAAACGTTTTCACTTCTTCAAGGCCGAGGCCCGACCAAGAATTAACGGTCGGCGACCTCAGAAGCGAGGGGGCAATGTTTGGGCCCAAAATACTATGGTTGGGCCGAGCAGGAAGATGTGCTCGGCCCAAGGGGATGACAAATGTTATGGGCCGAATAATGAAACCCGGGCCAACTGGCAGGGTCGGCCAAATCCTATCCTAAGTAGTCCAGATGAATGGAAAAGGTCGAGGAAATCCTGGTGCGACCAGGATTCTCGACCGGCAAGGAATAAAGCCTCAAAAGGAGAAAAATTCAGAATCCCAGGAGGAGTAGGATTGTTCGAGTTAGAGGTGAAATGGGACAAGGACTCCCAGTCCGAATCAGAATGCGAATTGACCTCAAGGAACGGGTGCTATAAATACAAGAATTCACACAATAGAAAAACCCTTCAAAAATCAGCATACAATTGCCCTGCGCAAAAACCTCTCAAACACCTTGAGATTTTTTCCTTTTCTTTTCCTGCCGACACACCTTCAGTTTGGATAAACAGCACTGTGGAAGCACCCGGCGAGCATCTTCAGTTTGGATAAACAGCACTGCTGCCGCAAAATCAGCCGACCGAGGAGCACCTTCAGTTTGGATAAACAGCACTGCGTCGAGGTCGACTGATTATCTATCTAAGTCTCGGCCGAGAAGGGTTTTCGAACCTTTGTTGGTAGAGGTCATCTTGCTAAGCCTTTCCGGCATAGTAGGGTGTTACGAATTGCATTGCTCGGCGCATTGGACGCCGGGTGGTTTTATGATTGGATACTCGCAAGTAAGCTTCAGGGTTCGGCATTCCGACGGCCGAACTACGTTTACCATCAAGACATATATCACATTCGAGTACCTGTGCCCATATAGTTTGGTCTCGATTCGGCGTGCTTCTACTCTTACGAATATAATCACAGTGACCGAATCAGGCTCCAACGACTTGTGAACTCCGTAGAATTAGTAGCCTTGTCTTCAGGCTATAGAACCCAGAGGCCGAGAGCGTTCCTTCCTCGGTCGCAATCGCAAGATATAGAAGTCAACAGTGCACCCAACGCGACAACATCAAATTTTACTCCTCGGCCGAGCTCGGCCGACGAGTTGGCACGCCTCGCATTCAACCGAAGGACGTAGTTAGCTTATTAATTACTCGGCCTGCGCGCCACGTAGGTTTTGTAATTTTTATAGTCAACAACTACGTAGATATAATATGGATTTGCAAATGATTTTATGGAAATGTGTGCTACTATGATATGTTTACTTGATAATGTTATTGAAAATATATGTACTATGTTTCAAATGATTGTGGAATGAGAGGGCTAGTAAAGGACCGCTAACCCAGTACATGGGATAATGTGTGACACACCCCAACCCTGTTAGCCTTCCAGCTAAGGGTGGAAATATGTTGGCCTACACTAAATTGATGATAAAACCCTACAGTAAGGTGACAAAATATCATGAACTTAATGACGAAGCCATAAATAAGGAAATTTTGATGTGAAATACTTTGAACCGAAATGCTCATTATTCAAGGTTCTAAAAGACGCTAGGCGCTAATCAGGCGAAGGGCTGGGGCTTAACGCCTAGGCGGCTAGACGAGGTCTAGGTGGATTTAATTAAATCTATTATATTTCGTGTAAATAAGTGTCTATTTATACTTAAAATATATATAATTTCACCATAAACTACAAAATAGAATGACATATATATTATGAGCTATTGGAACACAATGAAAACATGAGAAACAATAATGTGTGTTCGTTTAAGTATTCAACAAGTCTCTTACAATTTATTTAAAAAAGGTAAAACGTAAAATGAAAGTTATCTATTTTTTGTCTAAGTGAGTTGCAACATAAGCAGGTCTTGGTAGGTTAGGCGGGTGCCTAGGCAGTCTAGGCTGGCGCCTCAAAACGTCTAGACGGCCTTTCTTAATTTTCAAACGCCTAAGCATTAATCGGGGCAGTGATCAACCGCTTAACACCTAGGCGGGGATTTTTAGAACAATGCTTTTATTAATTAATTTAAACTATCAAGTAAGTTCCTTGCACAACCTCCCTACTTGGGGACACATCCTAGAACTAAATTCTATTTTTATGTCACATCGATCGAAGTGTAACAATAGTGCATACAACAATAAATCACAGAAGTATTTATGTTGTGCCATTAATAATCAAAAGTAAGTTTATACAATTGATTATAGTTCAATAGTGAATAAGCAGAAGTAAATTACCTTACTAGGTAGGATGTTTGCACTACTGCTAAGCTCACTCGTCCTCTTCATCGCACACCTTGCAACTTGCTAGGTCCTGAGGAGGCGCAAAACATTTTCAACATACTAAACCCCCTTTTTAGAAATCATATATAGTTGAATGACTACATAATAGTAAATGAAATTCACAATAAGTTCATTAATTGAATCATTCAATCAATAATTCAGAAACGTACCTTTACTCAATTATTCATACTAGCGTCTACTAGCATAAGTATAGCATGTAGGGTATGCTAGCCTCTACTAGCTAAATTCTCTAACAATATCAATAAGTAATGTAGCCTCCGCTAGACATATAATAACATCTGCAAATAATCTATGGCAGAATATAGCTATACAAAATGTATATGAGACCATGAGGTGAAAATAAATCACCATTATGGACTAATTTGATTTTATGGTCGTTTGACCAGTTTATATAAGTCTCATCCGAGACTAGCTTCAAAACATATAAATTCATCATAATCAATTTATATTTAAGTCACATTCAAAGACTAGCTCAATAAATCATTATCATAAAACGTTTAGTCGAAAACATAGTTTTGAAGAGATCTACTCACCGATAATGCTAGCATAAACCCGTAGTAGGTGCCTTAATCCCAGTTTGTGCCTCTTAATATTTGCACCTAAACACGAGTTTGAGTAAATTTGGGACGAGTCTCCACCCGATTTCACTAAGGTTTCACCAGTGGTGTGTTGAATATGTGGCTCATTCATACTGGGCCTTTCAATATTATGAGCCCAACAGCCCATTTGTTTGGCTTTTCTATTTCCCATTTGCATGCCACGTCAGTGGTTTTAGGGTTTAAGGCAGCAGGCAACAGCCTTTGTATATAAGGCAGCAACTAAGAGTCGCAAATTGGGGGAGAGATAGAGCAGCAGACTGCTCTATGGAAGAAAAGAGGAAGAAATGCTCCCCTTTGTTGGTAATCACTCAGTCAAAGATATTGGTGCTACATTTTGTGGCTTTTGGGAGAGAAGGGATTTGGTATGTGTTTCCATCTCCTCCATTTGTTCTTTGTTCAAATGAAAATTATTGGGTGTATGTGGGTTTTGGGATTTGAGAGTTGAACTCTATTTGTAATCTCTATTTTGATTATTAGTAGAATTTCCTCACCGTCTCTGAACTAGACATAGGCTTACGCCAAACCAGGATAAATACTTGTGTCATTTTGGATTGTTTGTCTTGTCATATTTTACCTATTAGTTTATTGGTTTCTATGAAACCTTCAAACATGTCGGTGAAATATGATATTGAAAAATTCAACGGGAGGAATGATTTTAGCCTTTCGCGTGTGAAGATGCGAGTTGTGCTAGTTCAACAAGGGTTACTTAAGGCTCTAAAAGGTATGGAAGCCTTGCCACAAGATTGGTCTGTTGAAGAAAAGAAGACGCTGTGGATCAATCACATAGTGCAATTATGTTGTCATTGTCTGATGAAGTTC
Source organism: Pyrus x bretschneideri (assembly GCF_019419815.1). Classification (NCBI taxonomy): domain Eukaryota; kingdom Viridiplantae; phylum Streptophyta; class Magnoliopsida; order Rosales; family Rosaceae; genus Pyrus; species Pyrus x bretschneideri. Next base: position 296,998 of record NW_025999613.1, on the reverse strand, counting down.
TTCGTGAGGTAGATGATGAGACTACTGTAGCTAGTTTGTGGCCTAAGTTGGAGAGTATATATATGACCAAATCCCTCACCAATCGGTTGTATTTGAAGCAACGTTTGTACACTCTATGTATGACTGAAGGTACGCCTATTCATAACCATCTTGATGACTTCAATAAGGTCATTATGGATGATCACCATGATCCCAGCTCAAGTTCGTTGTGTTCCAGCTATCAGAGTTCACATGCAGAACCATCACCGAGATCCCAACAACACCACAAGGTTGGATTTGATAGTTAGGGCTTAGGTTTTGCTCAAATTTAGTGCGGATGATGGTGATAGCTCACGGTGAGCTTAGAGAGAGAGAGAGATAGAGAGAGAAATCGAGAGTTAGAGAGAAGAAAAGATTTGCAGGAATGGAAGAAGGAAGAATGACGGAAAATTTGGAAAAATAACCAAATTTTGGACTATATATAGAATTATAACCACCTTTCAAAGTTTATGATAATATTAATCGAAATGTGATATGAAAGTACTAATTTGTCCTTAATGACTGAAATTCTTGAACAAGGGTTTGTAGGTGCCACCATGACTTACCGTTTTTGCAACAATTCAGCATATATGGTTCCTACCTGATCAATGTTGAATGCCAAGGGAGATATAATTTAAAGCTAAAACTTATGCATATATCTGTAAACACACATATGATATATAATACAAAAGCTATTAGGAATAATACAAGAGGTTATGGTGGCAGCGATGGGGTTTAGGTGTCGTGGCGGCAAAAGCACCAGCCAAACTTAAAGGGGACTCAAATTCTTCACCGCCCCACGCCACCCCATGACACACCTCGACCCAGAAGGTCCACCTGGACTCCAAATTGAGTTGTGCTGGCCGATATCGGAGGTGACAAAGCCATAAGTGTAGTGATGTGGGATAAAAGTAACTAAGTGCAAGAGTGCGCACGTGAGTGGGAATGAACCCAATTCACATATGTTGTTAGAGCATAAGTAAAGTAGAATAGAGTGGATTGAGAATTATACCATCGAAGGTAATCTCCAATACCAAGATTTGCCAAGAATTCTCATCGATACAACAGCTCAGCTACTAAAACCTTGAGGGGCGAAAAATATGGGTGAGTGGGCCTAAAAATAAAGTTTTGTAAAACCTTTTCAAAAACATAATAACTCATCACCATAAAACAAGAATAGTTTCCAAATACACACACACACACACACACACTACGTATAGTATGAAAATACTTACCAAATCCCGTAATATCTCGAGCTTACAACATTTCACAATATTTCATAACAAACACATAATAAACCGGTAATCACAACAACTTGCATAAACAATTATCCAATCAAGTGCCCATCGGCATATGCTAACACTCGAGTTCATACAAAGGCATTTTGACATGAACAGGATTGGGTGTAATAATGATTTACACTTTAGTACTACAATCACGTGAAGACTGGCGTGATGCGCATCACATACGAGTCCTAATTGCCCGTAGCAATCTAGGATAAGACTGGCACCTACAATGGATTCAAAATAAGCGTATGGTGCGATTTGAACATACACGTGAAGCCTGACCCTAACCCAGGCGAGTACAAACACCAGTGTAGGACACGATGAGCAGATAATATAATTATGATCATATATAGGTAAATCGATAATTCTAATCAACTCTAATACTATTCATGGCCGCAAAAATAATTAAAGCATCCCATAATAGTACACATACCTATGCATCCTGCAGGATTCAGAATAATTTCATAATTCTCAACATTACGACCTTTCTTATAAACGTTAAACTAATTATGGCAATCACGTAGAAAATTCTTCATTAAATATTTATGTGGAAACTAAACAATTATATATACTATATAAAAGAAAAGACTCACTCATAGATACTTGCGAAGTTGTAACCGTTCAAACGAGTGGATATGGATTGTCGATGCTAATCGTACCTCAACATAATAGAGACCCATTAGCAAAACTCAATTAATACGTTTGAATTTGGAGAAACGGATGGCAGATTTGGAATCAGAGCATCGAAATACGCTAAGATGGGTCTTGGGAAATTTTATACAAAGTCAACCAAGACACCCCGGTGGTCAACTACGTTAAAACTTTGGAAATTCACTAAATGGATGTCAAAAACAAACTCGGGATATCGAAATTAGTCTAGGAGGTTTTCGGGAGAAAATTTCAAAAAATTCAACTAACAGTCAACAGTTAACTTTAATGAAATATTCCCTCCTCAAAAGGAATATTCTGTTAAAATTAACTAGGAGTTATCAGAATATTCCAAGGAGAATATTCCCTCCAATTTTAGAAATGGACCTAGGCTTGTTTCATGGATCCGGGTCGGATCTGAGTCTTTTTTTTTTCGGTTGCTGCTACAACTGTCGGAAACTGGCAATTTGGTCGGGAAACCTCCAATGCTTCGATTAGCTTTAAAACTTAACTATTTTTCACAATCTACCTACCAAAATGAAGCTTAAGAGAAAAGAAAGAAAAATATACCAACATGAGGTCTTGCTGTGGCCGGAGTTGGCCGGAAAACGGACTGTAACCATGCGAACTTCACCGAAAATTGGAAAAATAGTTTCCCCAAGATGGTTTCTGCAATAACACCACCAAAACTCACGTCTAAGGAGTCAATCGTCGTTCAAATGAGGCGGGGGAGGCAAAAACAGGTGGTCTAAACCTTACCTTGCTCGGAATCATCGAAACTCGCAGGTGGTTCATCGGAGGGGAAGTGTATAGTGGTCTCTGTCATTGTCAAGATTCAAGGGTTTTGGCCTGGGTTTGAGAAACTAAATGAAGTGATGATGGTGGTGCTAGTCCACAGGAAAGAGTGAACTTGACGTCGTCGTCGGAGTCGGTGATTGCATAGAGAAAGGAGAGAGTGTTAGGGTGTGAGAGAGATGGGAAAGGATAGAGAGGAGAGAGAGTCCCAGTTTGTGGTGAAAAAGAAGAAACTTGGCAAGGAGAGAGTGGGGAGTTTTGGGATGTGTGGGCCCCACGGGCCAAATATAAATTAATAAAATTTAAAATATCCCTCATTTATTATGAAAATAATAATATAATAATTATAAAAAATATATAAAATAATAAATAGTAATTTTTACAAAACTATTTGTCGGATACGTAGTTCCGTAAAACCTCTGTCGTAACTCCAATTTCAATTCCGCTTACTCCTACGCATTCGTACTGTCAAGTACTTCGAGAATACGGTAAATAGTAGCTCATACGCATCATGAAATGATGGTCAATGAAAGTCAACAATCTCGCCACTAAGGGCATTTTTGTCAATTCGCACATTTAAAATTATTAAAGTCGTAAAATTAGGGACGGGTTGCTACACCCCATAACCACCGTATCCAGTTTTCCACAATTACTACCCACACTGCCCTCCCACTCTTAGTAAATCCTCGGTCCTATTCTTCACCTGACCTTCCTTCTCCATCGTTGAAGTATATTGGGACCAAATGTTTGGTATTTCGTAAAGAGAGCTCTTTCTTCTCATCGGCACCAACGCTACGATCTAGTTGGTACAACAACATTGCTACTTCATTCAAGGTTAAGATTAGAAAGAGATGATTTTTAGTTATTAAGGGTGTATTAGTGCTTTTATATCAAATTTTGGTTATAATAATCATAAACGTTAAATAGTGGCTATAACTCTAAATATGGTTAAAATTTTGGTCACTTTTCCAAATTTCCCAAGAATGACTGGAATGGAGGGTTTGGTCCACTTGACAATTTCCCTTGGTCAGATGAATCAATTCTAATTTAATTTTCCATAGCTCCAATATTCTTTTCAATTCCTCCTAAGCGTGGGTACATAACTAAGTAATAAAATACAAAAATATGAGAAGTTGAAATTTAACTCAAAGCTCCGTATTTACTCCCAAATAGAGGCATTTTGGTCATTTCATATCCTTCAGGAATAAAATACAATATTTTAAGATACGGGTTGTAACAATGTGGCATCGAATCGAACTTTGCACCATGTAGCAGTGGTACATGGATCGTCCTATTTGGTTAATCCATATTAGGAACGCACTTGGTTAATCCGCATTAGGGTAACTCTATGATCGCGCCTGGTTAATCCACATTAGGTGATTCTCGTTACCTAGGTATGGCTATACGTAGTTTAGGGGTGATTGCGCATGGTTAATCCACATTGGGTGATTACTGCATGTCAGTATTAATAGGAGTGACTATGCTTGGTTAATCCGCATTTTTGTTGGGGGGGGGGGAGTCATTTCCTATTTGGTTACCTATTGTAGACTTTGGCCGAATTGTGTCTCTCTAAAGCCCTAGCGTTTATTACATATATGAAAGAAGAGATTGAAGGCATGTCTGGCTTAATGTAGAGAGTGAGGATTAAATCATACAGTTTACATGATGGTGTTGCCGGATTCAGATGTTACTCATTCTTACTCAATATAAAAAAAAGATGCAATAATGAAAGTGATACCAATCTCATTCCTAGGCATGAATATGTTTATGATGGTATGTCATTCCCAAACAACTTCGGGTTGTGCGATGACTGAATGTTATTTTGAAAGACTGGTAAGATTAAAAATTAGGAACCATTGTTATATGTATTAATGAGGCGTATGATGGTTAAATTATGAAAAAGGGGCAATTGGATCTTTTAGATCATCCGAAGAATGACAGAATGATAATGTGGTGATCAGAGTGACAAATTAACCCAGTATTCAAAGTCTTGTGCAGACATAACCCTACTTTTACATTTAATCAAAGTAAATTAAACAAAACTACTTTAACTATTGGTCAAGCCATAATGTCATACGTCATCTTTAAACCATTGCAACATCATACCTTATCTTACGAATTTATTTCAATATCAGACATCCGTCAATTTATTGACTAAATTTGACATTACTTATGCTAGGTCCCACTCCCTGTCCAGATGGAGTTTCTCAGCATCTTTTAGGATGACAAATATATATTGCATTAAAAAATTAAAAAAAGAATTTCGATAACTATGCAAATTCTGCCCCAAGCGCATAATGATATTATACATTAAAAATTTCAAAATTAAATATTAAAAAAGAAAGTATTATTAGCACTTTAAAATTCTTATTTTACACTCTTCACAAATATATTTTTCTTTTCAAATATAAAAAGTTTAAAGTATAGAATAAGATTTTTAAAATACCAATAAAAATTCTCATTAAAAATTATAATTTCTTCGTAAACCGTGCAATTCACCCCAATCTTGCATCTCCCCCATCGAATTCCTCCTCCCTCCACAGAATACTTCAAAAATCCCTACCGCCCTCGACTCCACTAGCAGCGACAACCACATCAGCAACTAGAACGACTATTACGCAACTTCGAATTCTAGGCTTTTACTCAAATCGCTGGTGGACTACATGTCGTTGATTTGCTCCAGCAAGCGGCTGTTGAAGTATCGCGAACTCAAATCGCATGTGGACTATATGTCGGCCATTCCTGCTTTTTTTTTTTGGAGTGGTCGTTGTAATTGTCGTCGTCGGAATTGGCAGTGAACTCATTCAATGGCTCGGCCGAACAAAGTGGTGGTGTTTTTTTGCCTGGGGCCAAGTTCAAAGTTTAATTTTTTAAATTTAAATATTTTTGTTTTTGATTTTTTTTTTTCCAAATGTGTTCTTCATTCTATTCTACGTGTCAATTAATAGGAGGATCCACATGTTTAATAAAGCCGACGTGGAATTTTAATTGGGCATGGACTGGGTTCAGTGTCTACTATGTCAACATTTAATAGAAAATTTAATAGAAAAGTTGACGGTGGTATGACATTGTAATGAATTCTTAAGTTGTTGTATGACATTGTAATGTTTAAAAGATGAGGTATGAGTTTGTTAGGAGACCTAAATTTGAGGTGCTAAAATGTAATTTACACAATCATTTAAGTATACATATATTCACAGATGTTATATTATTGCCAATCACACGAGCTTCATAGCTTAACTAGATTTTGCTTTGCCTGATGCGCCATTCCGACGACGTAGGATTGTTTTGCAGAGTAACAGGTAGCGGTTAAAGGAGAAGATTTCAGGTGATGTAACTGTGTGAGCAGTACACTCTTTATATTAACTTATTTCTGCTAAAGCCCTAATGTATATTGTATGTATGAGTCTCAGGGACTCTTATGTATTATATGTAGTAAAGCTATTCTCTTAACGTCACATGTCGATTTTGGATGTATCTTGGGACCGGGGCATGACAAATCCGTTGGAGTAGTACATGATAGTCATGGCTTTTTAGTCCAAAAATTTACCACCATCCACGTTCACGCAATGCGAGATATTGGAAGCATACCCATCTAGAAATTTTACAGAAGAGAGAAACTTTAAAAACTCTTTCTTCTCATCCAGTTTAACTGTAAAAAATGAACCGCCCCTTCTCATTTTGTCACTGTTTTTCTTCATCCGCAAAGACTCCCTTATGCCCATTCGTTCCAAATAGAGGTGAGTTTTGGTCATATCTTTAGATTTTCCCTCAATGTATAAATAAAATTGTCCCGACCAATGTAACACACATTTTTTCTCAATATGCATATAAAGGTTGTGTCTCATTTTTAATTTCGACCAGTAAGGGAGCTCAAATAACATACTCATGTGTGTCCAATTCATATGTGTATCTTATTCAACTGATCCAAAATCTCATCTCCCAACCACTCTCTAGGTCTTGAGCAAGTCTTTGTTGTACCATCAAAGGCTTTATTGTTCCGACGCCACTCATAATCCCACGGAAACCATCTACGATTGACCCAGATAACAAACTTTTCTTCCATGCTAACTGCTAAGATGATGTTATGTTCTCCTTGCATACTAAGCATGCCATATAATCTTTAGTGCTCCATCCGGAAATCATTACATACACAAGGAAATCATTTATAGTCCACGTTACTGCTATTCGCAAGGTGAACTTCTTTCCCATAGACTTATCATATGTACGAATACCTTTTTCCCATAAACCCTTTAATTCATCAACCAAAGGCCACAAATAAATATCAATAGAGTCAATATCATTTTTTTTTTGTCATACCCTTTCAAGGCGGCAAATTATAAGGAAATACGACGATTGGGCAAGTGTTGTGGGTTTGGTTTAGAACCCCAAATGGATTAATTTTGTCGATGGAAAATCCTAATCCGACGTTGTGTGGGTCAGCTAAAAAATTGGATACATCCGATCGAATTCTTTCCATGCCTCATTGTTTGCAAGATGCCTTATAGCATCATCTTTTACTTGTCCTTCCTTGTATCATCTCATCACTTGCAGTATGTGTCAACAAATACAATCGATGACTTTAATAGAAGATAACGCATAACTTTATGTGGAATCTTCATCGTTCTATTGTGATATGTCATAGCAAACCTCAGGTCATTGCACAAATGGCATTTATCTAACTATATGTTCTCCTTATAGAACAATACACAATTATTTACACAAGCATGAATTTTTTCATAAACCAATCCAAGACCATTTACAACCTTTGGGCACTTTAATAATCTTTGGAAAAATAATTATCCTTTGGAAGCACCCTATTGAAAACCCCATGAAGTAATCAAAATATTAGTTTGACATACGAAACTTGATTTTTTCATACATCAACTCCACAATAACCATAAGCACCAAAAAGTCTTTGCACTCCAGGTGTAATTCTTGCTTGGCATTTTTCAATAGTCTTTCATACTTTTCGAATGCTTCATTATCCATGGTGGGAGGCACGCCATCTCCCACTTCTTGATTGTCGTTGGTCGACTTATGGATAAGTGCCATTTAGAATAACCATGACTTATTAGTTAGCATCCACACTAGATTCAATAGTCACCACTCGTGCCACATATGAAGACGAATCATGGTCTAATCGTTCCCCGTGGTGATTCGACATTGTCTAGGTTTGCATCCTCCCATTTTTATGCCAAATGAAATCAAACATTTTTTAACGTCTTCCTTATTGTCTTGTCACACCTTCGACACAAACATTTGATTTAAGTTGAATCCCAGTTGTGTCTAATTGTGAATTCAATAAACTAATCTATCCCATCCAAGTATTCAGTAGCACATCAGTTCGGATTCTGTATTAACTGTATGTACATTTTTCTGCAAACACATCAAATATACAAGGATTACAACAACTTCAACTATGTATTGTCACCTTATGCCTCCGGTAAAGGCCCTATCGGGAATGCACATTTATTTGTCGTAATTTATGGCCTCATCAAGATTAGATTTTGACGTGGGAAAATTTTGGTAACATTTCCATACATTTCTCTGAATGCACGATGTCGATATAAAATACCTAGCATGCACTCAAGGAATGTAAAGAGATGTTACCAAATATCCCACGACCGAAACCTAATCCATGAACTGCAAACTAAGCCACATAAATGTGCACTCCCAAACTATCCAAAAATGGGGCAATTCAAGAATCAATTGGAGCGTAGTCATGTTTTTGCATCAATGCACTAAATCCAACTAGTTCTCAAATGGGAAACTAAGTTTTTCTTGAACAAAAACATTCAAAGTTAATTACTATTAATTTCGAATAACAATAAATAAATACGTACGTGATGTACAAAAACATTTGAATACACACATATTACTTCTATCACACTACCACATAAATTAAAATAAAAAATTAAATCACAACAAAATAAAACTAATGAGGAAATTACCTTCAAATTTATTCTCCAACAATACTCGTATACAATGTGACATCCCACATCGCCCAGGGGAGTGATCCTTATATGTATATTCCCATTCCTACCTAGCACGAGGCCTTTTGGGAGCTCACTGGCTTCGGGTTCCATTGGAACTCTGAAGTTAAGCGAGAAGGAGGCTAGAGCAATCCCATGATGGGTGACCCACTGGGAAGTTGCTCGTGAGTTCCCAAAAAACAAAACCGTGAGGGAATGGTAAGCCCAAAGCGGACAATATCGTGCTACGGTGGTGGAGCGGGCCCGGGAAGTGATCCGCCCCGGGCCGGGATGTGACATACAACAACTCTAAAGAAAATAAATTTAATTTTGTTAGTTTGAATTCAAAATTAAAAATATAAATGAAAAAAAATCAAAATAACCGTTATCGCTTACCGAATAGAAAGGGATATAAAAAGGGAGATGGATATAGAGATGCAAAAATATAGGAGATGGAGATGAGAGTGAGAGGAGACAGAAAGGGAGAGAGAAAGGAGAGTAATTTGAACAAAAAAATAAAAATAAGAAAGGAGAGTAAGATGGAGAGAGAGGGGGAGGGGGAGGGGGAGAGGGAAATAGATGAACGAAGATGGAGAGGGAGAGGGAGTGAAATGCATTCAGAAATTGGTTTTCCAATTTATGAAGTTTGCCTTTCGCGGTTGGGGAAGATGATTAAAAAGAGGATGGTTTTGCACAACGAAGCATTCCTCCCCCAATGTAGGCTGTCGTCACCTAAACACAAACGAAACCCTAATTGCACATGGGTTTTAGGCGACGAAGCATTTTTCGTGTAATATACATTTGCGCTACATAACACCCTTCGTCATGTTGGGTACCTTTGTGCGACAACACCGCTTTCATGCTGTGAGATGCTCTTGGGTAGACCTGGCATTCATGTCGTGTTTTCCGTGTTCGTACTGTTTTCGTGTCATACCCGATATCTTAATGGGTCGTGTTGTATAACACCTGTTAAAATAAACGGGTAAAATGACCCGACCCGAAATCGACCCGATAATATTAACAAGTAATATAACCCGACTCGTTACCCGTTAAGGAAAAAATATTTTTAACCAATAAATAATCAAATGGAAAACATAATACTAAATAAGTATTAAGTATATACATACCATATTGTCACATCCAAAACATAAAAACTCATTTTCTTTTAAGTATATTTTCGCTTACCTAAATTGATTGCTCTAACCTTTTTCTTTGCAAGACTCGTATTTGCATTGTCTATACCTTCGCTTCCAAGATTTCGTTGTGTTCCCATTATAATCTCCACGGACTCCTCATCCCTAAGGTTTACTGAATCTGAATCTCTAGCATCCATTGCTTTTGAAACAAAATGGGTATAAATTGATTAATAGCTTAATTAATTAAGTAACGTCTTCAATAGTTTTTTTTAATTAATGTAGAAGGGTAAAAATAATATAGAAAAACATATATAAACACTCGTAATGACAAGTTTTACAACTTTCATGAGGAGCTTAACTTTGAAATTCGTTACTATAATCATATAAATCATAGATAAAAATTTAATCGTTGATTGTTGCTTACACTTCTACAATAATTATTATTAATTTTATTAATTTTGCCCTCAAATAAAAAGCATTATTCATTAGGGTTTGGAGAATTTTAAAATCTAAACGATAATGTAAGTGTAATCATTATCTATTCGTAGAGGAACAATGATGAATCACGAGTATTTTTATATTCTTTCACATTTTTCATACTTGTATGTATGTCTTCTTAGTTCTTGCCTGTACAAATACTATTCTAGTTTATTTTAATTTTGGACAACAACATGTTAAGTAAAATTTATCCTAGTAATGATAATAAGGAACTCTCATAATAAAAATAAATAATGACTAATTTTTTTTTTTAATATTTTAACTTATATAGAATAATAATACAAAACTATATATTTAATATAGAATATATTGTATATATTAATATGGCTATTGTATTTATAATAAATCTTTTAGTAATTAAACTTTAAAATTATCAAAATAGTTTTTTTCTTAACGGGTTGAAACGGTTTACCCACGTGTTACCCGTGTGTATACCCGTTAAGAACCCGTTAATAATGGGTTCTTAACGGATCACCCAATAATGACCTGATTAGTTATCGTGTTGACCTGAAACCCATTATTTTCATGTCGTTTTCGTGTCGTGTCAGAAACTACCGGGTCTACCTTTGGGCAACGACATAACCTTCGTCGTGTGCTGTGTTTTATATAAATACTATTCATTTAACCTTTATTATCAAATAAAGAAAATAAATACTTAAAAGAAAATATTTAAAGTAAGCTACATCAAATTAAGCAAATACACTATTTAAAGTAGAAATTTAATCCGGCTAAAACAAAAAGCAAATATTTAAAACGTCCATAAAAGTTAAATAAAATATTATTAGACTCTAAATACAAATTAAGAAAATATTGAAAGCATCCATAAAAGTTAAATAAAATATTATTATACTCTAAATACAAATTAAGAAAATATTGAAAGCATCCATAAAAGTTTAATAAAATATTATTATATTATTCCAACTAAATAGCTACAGCAGTGGTGGTGCCTATGCATCTTGATCGGCGTAATGCTTTGCCTCCCGTGTAGGGGTGGGCACGGTGCGGTTCAGTGCGGTTGCACCCATAAATTGGAACCGAAACCGAAATATATTAACGGTTCGATTCGGTGCGTTTTCACTTAAATTTATTACTAGAATATTATGGTTCGGTCTACACCGGTTCCGATTCGGTTCTTGCTGGTTTACGGTTCCTAATAATAAATTATTTGAACACCAAATCATTATGCATTCAAATACATCTTCTAAAACTGATTACATAAAATTGCATACAACACATCTTTTTTAATGCAAATGTCTTTGTTAGTGGCACCAAGTCAACAAAAAGAGACAACTAAAATACATATGCACTGGTCAATCAGTCAACAAACAAAAAAATGATGAAGCAAATTGCAGGTTTTCAGACTTCAGAGAGCAAGCAAGAAGCAGCAACTCCTGTACACAATTTTTCAACCTATTTTTCAACCTATTATACCATGACATGTGTGTGTATATATAATTTATTTATTTATTATTAATAAAACGGTTCGGTTCGGTTCGGCCGGTTCTTGGTCATTCGAAACTGGAACCGGAACCGGTTTGAATGGTTCGGTTCGGTTTTTCACTCAAAGTTGACTTTTCCGATCAACACGGTTTTTTTCGATTTTTTTTCTTACGGTTCGATGCGGTTTTGCGGTTTGGCGGTTTTATGCCCACCCCTAATCCCGTGCCTCTTGAAGATGTCATCGATGTACTCATCATGTTATTATCAGATCATTAATAATAAAGTTCACCTGTTAAGAACAAAACTATTAAAATATTAATAATCATAATAGTTGTTGGAAATTGTTATTGGCACTTTTAAATTCTCATTTTGCAATTCAAGCTTTCTATATTTAGAAATAAAAATACACTTGTAGAGAGTGTAGAATGAAATTTTTAAAGTGCCAATACCAGTTCCCTAGTTATTGTATAAAAGTACTTATTAGATTACTAATTGACACTTACTGATATCTCATTCAACAAAGATTTCTTCATCTTCTCTAACACTTTTTTCCAAGACGACCACTCTATAGGACTTTTGTTCAGTACTAGCAACCATGCCGTGCACAAGAATGGAATGTGACTTCTCTCAGATTTCGTTTTCCGCATGGAACCACGGTTGATGTGCCTTCATTGATCATTCATCAGTTGTATGGCCTTGCAAGACAGTCTCTTTTTGTTGTTCCTTAAGGAAAAACAAAATTGTTCAAAACCAAACTTAAAATTCTACTAAAAAATCGGCATAACCTCCCCTAAAAAGGAAAAATTTCCCATAACCTAAAAAACTTTGATATTCATATTGTCCATATCCAACCAAGATTTACAACAACAAACTAAATAAATTAATCAACTTTTATTATAGTAATACGATAAATTTTTGCAAAACAAAACAACTGTAAAATTCATTACGAAATTGTGTATTACCTATCCAAAATCCTTCTCCCTTACGTGTCACAATAGCTCCACTGTCAGATGCCTGGATAAATAGCTTGAGCAATAGCATAATCGGACAAACGTGATCATAGAAAAGGTAATCTGCTGAATTCTTTTCTATATACGATAAAGCTAGGGTTACAAATATATAAGGAGGCTGTGCAATCATAGTCCTACACTGATGCCTATAAACAAGGACAATCAGACTAAATAAGTAAGTGAATAACTACATATCAAATTACAATATTGACATAATCAATCTGAGATATCTTCCTTAACACTCCCCCTCAAGTTGGAGTGTATGTTAATGACACCCAACTTGCTGAGTAATGTCTCAAACTGTGTCGAACTCAATGGTTTGGTGAATATGTCAGCGGGCTGATCAGTTGTTCGTATGTAAGCTGTACGTATCATCCCTCCTTGAACTTTCTCTCTTACCAGATGACAATCGATCTCTATATGCTTTGTGCGTTCATGGAATACAGGATTCGAAGCAATATGTAGTGCCGCTTGATTGTCACAAAATAACGTGACTGGTTGTGGGTGACTCACCTTCAAATCTTTCAAGATATTCTTCAACCATGTAATTTCGCAACATGTAGTGGCCATGGAACGGTACTCGGCCTCTGCACTGGAGCGAGATACAGTAGTTTGTTTCTTTGTTTTCCAGGAAATCGATGCTTAACCAAGAAAAACACAATAACCTGTTATCGACCTCCTGGTATCCTTACATCTAGCCCAGTCGGCATCGCAAAATGCCTTCAATTGTAATGTGCCAGTAGAGGGCAGGAGGATACCTTGCCCAGGTGCTTTCTTGATGTATTTGAGGACCTTGTGTGCTGCCTCAAGATGTGGTTGTCGAGGTTTTTCCATGAATTGACTTAACATGTGAACCACATAGGCTAGATCAGGCCTTGTTATAGTTAGGTAGATTAGTCTACCTACAAGGCGTCTGTATGGAGATGCATCGTTGAGTAGCTTCCCTTCCGTTTGTGTTAGAGAGATGTTTTGATCAACTGGAAACCGTGAAGGTTTGGCGCCTAAAAACCCAGCATCCTCCAATATGTCCAATGCACTCAAGGTTGCTGGGTTCCACCAGTCATGCTCTGATTATTCATTGTTCGTCCGAAGTCATCAAGGTAATTTTATCGCCTTGTTGGTTTATGTTGATGATGTAATACTAGCAGGCAATAATTTGCAAGAAATCGAAGAGACCAAACAGTTCCTTTCCAAACGTTTTAAACTAAAGGACTTGGGCAAGCTCAAATATTTCTTAGGGATAGAGGTTGCTCGATCAAAACGTGGGATCACTCTATGCCAACGTAAATGCAGCGGAAATGTCTGAGGTGTGGTAGGGGAACTGATCTTCAAAAAAAATAACATCCCGTGACACAAAAACCTTTTGGAGGGTAAGATCAAATAATCTGTAACCTTTTTGACCATATGGATAACCAATGAAAATGCAACGACGTGCACGAGGGTCAAATTTGGAAGGCTTTTGTGCATGAGTTGAGGCAAAACACAAACATCCAAAAACTCGTAAGTGAGAATAGTTGGGTTCCTTGTGAAACAGTTGTTCATAGGGTGTTTTTCCATGGAGAATGGGTGTGGGTGTGCGATTTATGAGATAAGCAGAAGCTAAGATGGCATCCCCCCAAAAACGTTTAGGAAGGTTAGCTTGAAAAAGTAAGGCTCGAGCAACATTGAGCAAGTGTCGATGCTTACGTTCAGCGACACCATTTTGTTGTGGTGTGTTGACGCAACTAGTTTGATGAACAATTCCCTTGAGATTATAGAAAGTGGAAAGTTTGAACTCAGGACCATTGTCACTTCGAACCATTTTGACCTTAGCATTGAATTGATTTTCTACCATGTGGATGAATTGGACAAGAAATGTTGTTGTATCGGATTTGTGTTTCATCAAATAAAGCCAGGTGCTCCTAGTGTAATCGTCAACAATGGTGAGAAAATATTTTGCACCTAAAATGGAGGCAACTTGATAACCACCCCAAATATCAACATGGATTAACTCAAAACATGACTTGGTAGATATAGAACTCAATGAAAACGGTAATCTCGTTTGTTTGGCCAATGGACAAATGAAACATTTATTTGAATCACAAGATTTATTTTGGAAAAATGGAAATAACATAGAGACTTTATGTGATGGATGCCCAAGACGTTGGTGCCAAAGGTTAGAAGGTGGGGTTTTGACGGTGTTGCATGTTCCTTTCTTTGGTGGATCGAGATAATAAAGTCCCTCCCGTTCAATTCCCATCCCAATCATCTTCCCCGAGCGTAGGTCCTGCATGACACAAAATTGGTTTAGAAATATTGTGACGTATAATGAGTCATAGGCTAATTTGCTGATTGATATCAAGTTTAACGTAAAGAGTGGTACACACAAAACGTTATCAAGGACAAGGTTGGGAGAGAATACAACTTGTCCAATATGAGTGACTTTAGCAAATGAGCCATTTGGTAATTCAATGGTATGGTTGTCAACGGATCTGGAAGATGTGAGGGAACAAGGATTGCAAACGATATGGTCTGTGGCCCCACTATCCAAAATCCACACATTTTTCTTGCCATTACGTGTGAAAGAAAAAGCTTTACCTGAAAGATCTTCATGATTTGAAGAATTACCCACTTGGTTAGCAAAAGATGATTTGTTCTTGCTCAGCATCTGGAGAATTTGCTCACAATCCTCCTGAGAAAAAGGAAAGTTAGGCATCACTTTCCTTTTGTCGTGAGTTGCAACTTGATTGCCTTTGGAGGAGAAAGGTCGACTTTGTTCACTCTCAGCAGCTGCTTTCCTCTTACGACAAAAATCATAAGAGTGACCCTTCCATCCACAGAAGGTACATTTGAGATGAGCACGACAATTTTTAGTATTGTGATTCATCTTGTTGCACTTCCCACATCGAAGTGCACCGTCTTCTGATTCGACTTCGCGGCTAGTTGTTTTCACGGTGAATGCCGCAGCTTCTGTTTGGGAAATATTGTTGTTTCCACTGGAAACTTCCGCCTGTCGCTCATGGCGGAGAACCAATGAGTAGGCTTTGTTTACTGTGGGCAATGGCTCAAGGAGAAGAGTGTTGCTGCGAACGGTGGCATAAGAATCATTCAACCCCATGAGAAACTTCATGGTCTTTTGTGTTTCAACGTACGAAGCAATCTCCTTCTTTGTTTCACAACTACATGCCGGAATCGCACATAATACGTCTCGTTCATCCCAGAGACTTTTTAGTTTGGTGAAGTAGGAACTTACTGTCATGGTACCTTGTACGCAGCCGTGAATCTCATTCTCTATGTGAAATAGTTGGACGATGTTCACATGAGAGAATCTTTCCTGCAAGTCAAGCCACATTTGTCGAGCATCTTTGCAGTTGATGACGCTTCCTGAAATTTCCTTGGACATCGACCCTAAAAGCCATGTCTTCACCAGATTATTGCATCGGTTCCATTGATGCAATTCTTCAAGTTTGTCTTCGTGTGGCTTCTTGACTGTGCCATCGACGAGACCGAGCTTGTTCTTGACCGTTAATGCCATGGTCATGGACTCAGCCCATGTATTGTAATTGTCCTCCACCAATTGCTGCGGTACAAGGACTGCACCAGGCTGGTCCGAATGGTGAAGGTGGAGTGGATGGTTAGGGTTGTCCCATTTTAGGTGTGAGGTCATGCCTGAATAGGTTGACTGTGTTTCTGATTTTTCACCCATGGCTGCGTTGGCTAGGGTAGGGTTTGTGTTTTGCTTTATTCCCAGATCAGTACTCTGGTACCATCATAGAAAAGGTAATCTGCTGAATTCTTTTCTATATACGATAAAGATAGGGTTACAAATATATAAGGAGGCTGTGCAATCATAGTCCTATACTGATGCCTATAAACAAGGACAATCAGACTAAATAAGTAAGTGAATAACTACATATCAAATTACAATATTGACATAATCAATCTGAGATATCTTCCTTAACACGTGACATCCACAAAATTATGATTTTCATATATTTGCAAACCCACAAAATATGTGATAAATTGAATGACACACCGTGACCCGGAATGTCCACTAGGACTCCAAATCACGCTGTGTTGGCCGACACCTAGAAGGTGACGAAGCCATAAAGTGCAGTTATGAGGAAAATGTGAATAAATTTAAACCTAAGAGTGCCTAAATATCAAAGTGCGCTGGTGAGTGGGTATGCACCCACTTCACACGTGTCGTCAGAGCATAAGTAAAGTACAGTAGTGTGGGTAAAGATCATACCCTCAGAGGTAGCTATTTATACTAAGATTAGCCAAGAATCCTCGTCGATACGAACTTTCAACAGCTAAAACCTGGAGGAGCGCAAAATAGAAAATGTGATTGGGTAAAAACAAAGCTTTAAAAAAAAAACTATTTATCTTTCCAAAAGTAATAACCCCTCACCGTAAAACCTGTATAATTTCTCCGAAAATAATACTATAAACATATATAAGAACTATGCTTGAGAGGAGTGAAACCAGGTGTATGCCATGTTAATCATCTCAACAACGGATAAGTAAGCCAGGTGAAATGAATCAATATAAAATGACATATCAGTCGGAGTCACCTAACGTGTCCTGTACGGTTGAGTCCATAGCTCATCAATCAAATCCTGCACACAAGTCGGAACCACTTAATGTGGTCTGTACGACAGGCTAGGTGTAAATAAATACGCTCAATTGCTACGATCATGTGAAGGCTGTGCGAAGTATCGCAAGTCACCTATGAGTCGGAACCACCAAATGTGATATGTACGACAGGCTGGCACCTACCTTGGATCCAAGGTGAGCATGTGGTGCGGGAGGTGAACGATCACATGAAGGCTAGGCCATGGCCTCAGGCGAAGCACTAATGCCCGGGTGCAGGATATTAATCACTAAATGCCACTCATCATAATCATACACACTACCATCATTACCACTAACATCATAATGTACTCACCTGTAGCTTACCTGGGCCTCCGCATCATCATGCAACATTATGCATAACTACACTAATGGATATACTAAAATATAATGCAAGTATGACATGTCATTTCAATCACATTTCATTTAAAACAATTTCTGGGAAAAACGTAAAGCATACATACGTTTATATAGAAAACCAAAAGCCTACTCACCTAGAGCCCGGGCTACAATTCCCTAGCACAAACTTCCAGGCATCACGAACAATCGACGCTTAGAACAATTATCAAATCACATCTCTGAATTTTTACTGATAGAACACGTAATTTACATAAAACACATCCCTAAGGATGATCTAGAATGATTTGAGACCCATTGACCAAAAGTCAACTGTCGGTCAAATATCGACGGTAGGGTCCACAACCTTACGTAACTCGATTCGGGAGATACACATATCAGATTTCTGATCCGTAGATTCCAAAGATCCACATTATGTTTCTAGAATAACATACTAAAGTTTTGGAACAATCCAACAGTCAGATCTCCGCCAATTCCCAAAACCAAGTGGCGGTTAACGTTTTATTTTATGAACTTACAAATCTAATCCAGGAAGATCCGTACTTCGGATTCCCAATCCATAAGTTCCTACATTCCTCAAATATTACGAATACTAATTTATTAAATTTTGATGACAATTCAACGATCGGATCATCGATTTGTATAATGTCCTATCAACGTATCGAAGAGAATTTAGGTTCGAAACATCAACCTACATCATACGATTATCAGAACTGAACTCAAGGCATCCAATTTAACCTAAAAATAGCATTGACGGCCTTCTGGCCACACGCCGCCGCACGCGTCGTCGTGGGTGGCGATCGACCGCCCTAACTTGTTGGAAAATCCAACTATTTCCAAAAATTACCAAAATTTATAAAAATGAAGATCTCAACAAGTAGAGAAAGTTTTATACCTGTGGGCAAGTCCAATTTGGGCAGGAAGTGCTCCAATTCATCTCGAATTTGCCGTAACCCTAATATGGGAGTTCTTCAAATCGTTGCCAAATCGAACCCCAACGTCCCAATGAATGATTGGTCATGATTCCTGGGTTAAAGGGAAGTATTTTGGTGTGTTTGATCGACATTGATGGTTGCACGAACGGTGGATCACCACCGTGACATTAATATATCCCCAACTTTAAACATTAATATATCCTTCGTTATAACTCCAAATTGCGTTTCGTTTGCGCCCACGCATTCGTAGCGATGAGTACTATGAGGATATGCCAAAAAAACAAGTCTTACATAACACGACAAGGTGGTCAAACAAAGTCAGCGCATTTGCCTCAAAGGGCATTTTCATAAAATCATAATTTTAAAATTTATAAAAATGTAAAATCAGGGACGGTCTTCACATTGAAAATTAAAAAAAATAAATTTAATAAACCAAATAAATTTATTCTTTATTTGGAGAAACAGAGACTTACCGTGGAATAAAAAATCGTTGACGGTCCAAATATAGGAAAGAGGAAACAACATTTGGGATATGGGAGAGAGAAAGTGTTGGAGTTTGGGGGAGGAAAAAAGGAGGGATTTTGGGGGAAAGAGAAGGATGAGAGGAAATGAGGAGAGAATGGTGTGGATATAGGATTTAATTGAATCACATGAGTCCTTGCGCGAGAAAACCTTTGTCGTCTAAAAGTTTCTTCTTTGTCACTTTTTATTTTTTTTGCCATTATTATCTCACCGACCATTTCATAGACTTTGCGCAATGTAGCCTAAAGGTTTTTCATCGCGCAAGTCTTCTAGGGCGACAAAGGATGTCATCGCATAAGAAATTCATTTGTTGCAAATAAAAATGGTGCCAATTCCTTCTTTCACCGCGAACTTTTTCAGAGTTTGAGAGACAGATAATTTACATCATCAGGGCAACCATCTATTGTGCGATGAATACAATCATTGGGTAAACACTACTACAAAATTGGCTTATTGTGTCGGTTAGTGGTGGCGGTAGGAAGGCTTTAGTATTTGTAGCTAAGAGTTGAAGGCTTGGTTGTTGAATAGCAATTGGTTTTGTGTTGAAAAGCAGTTTGGGTTGATTGAAGAATCATCCAAAGGTTTTTGTATAATCTGAAAAGATTGAATTTGACAAATGTCTCAAGCTTGAAGGCCCCATAGTAGGCCTTTTTATTTATGGCCCAAACATTGTGATTGGATAGTCAATATTGTTCATTTCATTAAGGGTAAATTACACTTTACCACCTCAAGTTTAAGGTTTATTGCAACCTCATATAACATCTTCAAAACATTTCACTTTCATACCTAAAGTACTATTTTATTTCAATATAATACATCCGTTACATTTTCCATTTATTGATTCATTAAGAGCTGACATGACTGTTACATTTTTACCACGTGACTGCCAAAGTTATGCTATATGGCAAAAAAATAATTTTTTCTGCATTTAAAATAATATAATAATTTACTATATTATTAAAAAAAAAAAAAAAAAAAACTGAGAATCCATTCCCCCGACCCACCTCCCTTTCCTCCCCTCTTTTCAAGTCCTCTCCCATCCAAAAACCCACCCCATCCCACCCCTACCTCCCCCCTTCTCTGCTCAGCTCCGGCTCATGTCTGATCTCGGAACCATCATCAACCTTGCCGTTAAGCAAGTCCATAAATTCTGCCCTAAATCTACGGTTCCCACAACTCGAACCACACTTCCCGCAAATAGATCGACAACTCCTGCAACTAAATCTACAGTTCTCTCAAGATCCTCTACACCATCAGGGTGCGTTTGTTTGAGCTCCTTAACCCTCACTGGACTGGATTGGACTACACATTAGTGTAGTCCTGTGCTTGTTACTTACACGGACTAAGTTTAATGGGATAAAGCCGGACTCGCGTGGACTATATCCGTCACTAGGAGGTCTTAGCGAGACCCCCCAAATACCATGGGATTGCTAAGACCTCGTCTGCTCGGTTCGCCAACATCACCTACACCCACCAACCAAGAACTGCAGAGAACCTAGAATCCAGAATCAAGTCATCTCGTTTCGAATCGTGGAGAACCCAGAATTGCCAGTTCTTCGTCTGCTCGTTTCGAATCGCGGAGAACCCAAAGCCCAGAACCCAGATCTTTGTCTGATGAGCTTGGCTATTCCCTTCTCTCTCTAGAAATGGACGGTTTCTCTCTCTCCCTCACCATCAACACTACCCTTTTCTTTCTCACTCGCACTCGTCTTCTTCCTTCACTTTCTTGCACAACCCAAAACTTCCCTCTAAGGATCAAGAAATGGGTTGTTTTCAGTTCCAGGGAGGAGCCAAAGCTCGACCCTTTGGACCAAATGGAGCTCAAGTTCGTCGATTTGCAGATCCGATGATTGACGAAGCTTCTGCAAATTGAAAAAAAAATTTGGGGATTTTTCTGGGTTTGATTTGAGGAGAAAAGTAAATTAAAAGAAGATAAATATGGGTTTGAATTCAAGAGAAAGTAAATGAAAAGAAGAGAAGATATGGGTTTTATTTTTTCTGGTTTGAGTTTAGCAAATCTGGGCGTGAAGAACCAGAGCAAATGAACAAAGAAAAAAAGAGACAGGGGAGAGAGAGTCAAATAAAAATAGGTGTAATTTGTTTATTTTTTTAAGATAAAAAAATGTATTAATAATAGTAAAATATTTTAGTCCGTGATTTAGTCCGATAGTACACCAAACATTTCATTATTCTTATCCAGCTTAGTCCAAGCCAAGACAGTCTAGCTTAGTCCCGGAAGTTAGTCCAGTCCGAAATAGTCCGATGCAACAAACGCACCCTCAAGGTCTACGGCAAGATCTTCAACACCAACTTCCAGACCCACTGTACCCCCACCCAAGCCTACATTAAGAGCATCAACATCAACTCGTCGACCGTACATGCCATCCCCTACACCTAGTATATCAACTCCTCCATCAAAGTCCTCACATTCAATTTCCAATCCAGCTCCTCAAATTCCTATCAAATCCAATAAAAAATGCTGAACTGCATTTGAGTTTTTGCAGGGTTGCAGCGCCAGCCCTCTGTCTGATGGTGATGGAAGTTCTTCCTCCTTCCCGTCGCCGAGAAGGTGAAGAACGAAGGTGAGAAGGGATAGATGCTGCAGGCCATGGCGACCCAGCTGGACGGCGGCGGCGGGCTTGGGCTGGGCCTTCTAGGCCCGGTAGTGGTGGTGGGAGGTGAGGTAGAGGGAGAGGAGGAAGAGGGTGATTATAGAGGAAGTGTGTCTGATTTGGGGGTGGGCTCGGGTGGCGATAAGGGGGCGGGGAAGTCGAAGGGGAAAACTGGTTTTTTTTTTTTTTTTTTTTTACTTTTCTTTAATTAATTATTTTAATATTTTAAATATTTTATTAAGTGTTTAACCACGTCGCATAAATATGATAGTTACGTCAGCACAAATAGGAACTTCATATTTGCCACGTCATCACTTAACGGATTTTTTAACGGATGTATGAAATTGAAATAAAATGATAAATAAATGTATGAAATTGAAATGTTTTAAAGATGTTATAAGGAATTGAAATTGATTCTAAACCTGAGAGATTAAAATGTAATTTACCCTTTCATTAATGTACCTGAATATATATCGGGAAAATCATCACATAATCTGAATGTGAAATCCCCTTTTATAAATTCAAACTCTTCATTCCCAGTCAATATAATTATGAACATATTGACGCATGGACCAATATCTTCCTCTATCAAACAGAGGATTCAAGTCACTCTACTTAGCATTTCATCCACTCATGAGCAAATATTACAATTAATTTAAAGTTTGATCATAAATTTTAGGTTTGTATCCTTAAGCCAGTTGGAAGTTACCAGGACAGAGGAACACACCCAATCGAGCCACCATCAAACTATCAAAGCTTATGGGCAACATAACCGAGAAACAAAATGTCTCTGAAATCCTCTCAAGGGTGAAGATTGAACCGGAGGGGAAAATCATGACGGTGGAAATTGAAAGTGCTATACACAAAGGTCCCAACAATAAGGTACCAAAACTTCAGTGCCAGTTCAACAGAGTAGTGTTACCCTCACCATATTTTTCATACAATAGCTTTTTTAGGTCCAAAATGGTCCTTCCCTCTGCTTGTCTTCTCGACTGGAATAAAAAATGGGCTATCTCCTCTTTAACTATATTTTCTATAGGTGGAACTACAATGAGCAGTCTAAACTTCGATTCGACCCCTATTTATTTCTTTCTTCAAAAAATATTTGTACCACCTCGCTAACCGAGTAGAGCCCACCAACACATGTTGATTACATCTTTATTAGAGAGTGGTATGAAAAGTATTATAAGAGTAGCATTTTTGTTCAACAAGGAAGACTGGATGACTGAATTGGTTGAGGTCACTCTTTGCAGTTATCACAACTGAACGCAGTTTATAGACTGGCCCCTCCCATTCAAGCAATCATCACGATACTTATGCCCCGCCAAACCAGTATTAAGAGCTCTCCTAGCTAGTATTGCTACTACACACACATACACACACACATATATGTATATATATTAGTTCTATTCAGAGCCAACATGTTGGTTTATATTGAATAATACAGAAGTAACAGAAAGATATCGGTCTATAATGAAGTTCAGAAATTGGGGGTGAATGGGAAGCTGTGTTAGGGTGTTTGCGGATGTGGTGTTGGTCTTTGAGGATGTTTGTCGAAGAAATGTGGTGAGCTAGTTGTATTCAGAACCAACATGTTCGTTTATAAATAATAATACAGAAGAGACAAAAAGATATTGGTTTATTGAAAAAATTGACTTAATTAATTAAAAGTCATGTATGAATATGTGAATTTTCCTTTCTTAGTTGTGATTCTTAGTTAATTGAAACCATGTGATGTTACACGCTGATCCATATACAAATATCATGTATATTTGCCTTCCTTTGTAAATTTAACGTAGAATTAGAAAAAGTTGATTGGTTATTTGTGTATCAATAAGAAAATTAAAAATAGTAAAATTTGAACATATGATCCTCCGTAAAAATCGAAACTGATTGGATCGTCCTGTTTTCTTTGGTAGCTATATATGTTGTGGTTGTGGAACTCCAAGTTTATTTAGTACTGTTGGATTTTGGCATCTTAGTAGTAAATATGTTAAGTAATTGAACCGCTGATCTACCAGGCCTTGTGGACTTGGAGTTTGATTTAGTTTGTCTCTCCAACTGGTCGTGTTCTTTCCTGTGAACATAGAGGTGTGAAGCTTTCATGTGGAACAAGACAACCGAAATGTCCCAGGTGCGTGAAAGTGAAACTCCTGAAGATAGGGTTGTCGAAATTCTATCCAGGTTGCCGCCCAAGTCTCTGATGCGATTCAAATGCATACGCAACTCTTGGTGCACTCTCATTAATAGGCCAAGTTTTATGACCAAACACCTCAGCAATTCCGTGGACAACAAACTCTCATCCTCCACTTGTATCCTATTCAATCGTTCTCAGGCTCAAGTTTTCCCGGACAAGAGTTGGAAACAAGAAATTTTCTGGTCCATGATTAATCTTTCAATTGACAGTGATGAGCACAGCCTTCATTATGATGTTGAGGATCTAAATATACCGTTTCCATTGGAAGATCATGATTTTGTACAGATTTACGGTTATTGCAATGGGATTGTCTGTGTAACAGCAGGGAAAAATGGTCTTTTATGCAATCCTGCCACGGGGGAATTTAGGCAACTTCCCGATTCATACCTTCTTCTACCTTCCCCTCCCAAGGGAAAATTCGAATTGGAAACGAGATGTCGAGCATTGGGGTTTGGCTATGATTGCAAAGCTAAACAATACAAGGTTGTGCAAATTATAGAAAATTGTGAGTATTCAGATGATGAGCGAACATATTATCATCGTATTGCTCATCCTCATACGGCTGAGGTATACACCACAACTGCTAACTCTTGGAAAGAGATCAAGATTGATATATCAAGTAAAACCTATCATTGTTCTTGTCCAGTGTACTTGAAGGGATTTTGTTATTGGTATGCAACGGATGGCGAGGAATACGTACTTTCATTTGATTTAGGTGATGAGATATTTCATAGAATACAATTGCCTTATAGGAGAGAAAACAGTCTTAAGTTTTATTATATTTTTCTTCGTAATGAATCTCTTGCTTCTTTTTGCTCTCGTTACAATCAAAGTGGTGATTCTTTATTATCTGAAATATGGGTAATGAACGACTATGACGGAGTTAAGAGTTCATGGACAAAACTCCTAACTGTTGGACCCTTACAAGGCATTGAGAAGCCATTGACATTTTGGAAAACTGACGAGCTTCTTATGCTTGCCTCCGATGGAAGAGCCACCACTTACAATTCTTGCATTGGAAATCTCAAGTATCTTCATATTCCTCCTATTCTCAATAGGGTTGTAGATTTCCAAGCTCTTACTTATTTGAAAAGTATTGTTCCACTCAAGTGAGTTGAGGGAAAAGTTCCATTTTCTCCAATTTAATATGCATGCGCATGATATAAGGTTTGAGTTTGCATCTTTTAATTTAGTTTTGTTTTTTGGCCTTTGTACTATGTTTGCTCATCACGGGTTGCCTTTAGTTTTTGTGCTTTTCACATTTTGTAATGTTATTCTATTTGAAAGTGTATGATAAATAATTTTCTTTAGAGTTAGTAATAATAACAATTCTCTTGTGTTTTCCTTTTGTTTTTTCGTCTGAATATCCTGCTTAAAACCTACTAAATTTTTAGTCATTTAACATAATAAAGTTAAACCTTCTAGTGTAGTAGGACTGTAAACATTGGTAAGTAAAATCCGGGGTGCTAAAAAATTTAGGCAACAAAGAATATTTATAACCTATTAGCCCCTAACTCTAGTTCGTAAAATAAGGAACGGGTATTGTATGTGAAAAATACATATGTTTATTATTTGACAACTTCGCTAAAACTACGAAAAATATATTAGTTCATATTAAAATATATGCTGGATACGTGGATTTTATATGCATTATTGAAAAATGTGTGATAATAACGTCTAACGTGAAATGGTTGTTGCAATTGGCAATGTTTTTATTGTTTTTCTTAAGCCAGAAGGGGGATGCATATTAGATCTCAGTTTTTTGGAAAGCAGAAAATATTGTGCGACTGCGGAAGAATCAAACACTAAACTTTGGGTGAATAGTTAGTACTTTTAACTATTTGAGCCACTAGCCCGTTGCGGAGTTTTGGAAAATATGCTTTTGTTAGTAACTATAGAGGGAAAGCAAGTAAAAGGAGGCCTTTAGTTAACCCTAACTAGCAGTGGGGGAGGGTGTATGCAAATTTGCTAGAATCATGGTATTTCAAGGGTTCTTCTATCCCTTCTAATTAGATCTGGCGATTTCTTGTTAACCATGTTAACATGACACGTAAACGACAAGAAAATAACGATTTTGGGTTAACATTGAAACACCCCAACCCGGAAAGTCCACTTGGACTCCAAATCGAGTTGTGATGCCGACATGCGGAAGGTGATGAAGCCATAAAATGTAGTCATGAGGTGGAAAATGTGAATAAATTTAAACCTAAAAGTGCTTAAATGCAAGAGTGCACATGTAAGCGGGAATGAACCCATTTCACATGTGATGTTAGAGCATAAGTAAAGTAAAATAAAAATAGAATGAGAATTATACCATCGAAGGTAATCTCCTATACCAAGATTTGCCAAGAATCCTTGTTGATATAGAAGCTCTGCCACTAAAACCTGGAGGGGCGTAAAACAAGGGTGAGTGGGCTTAAAAATAAAGGTTTTTCAAAACTTTTTCGAAAATGTAATAGCCTCTCACCGTAAAACAAGAATAGTTTCCAAATATACAACATATAGCATAAAACACTTACTGTAAACAATAATACTTTAGAAGTACGGTAAGTCAGAGTATTTCACATATAAAACATATAACATCCAATAATCACACTATTTTGCATAAACAAACATATAATATCGAGTGCTCATCAATATATGCTGACACATGAGCTCATGCAGAAATATTCTGACATGAATAGGACTGAGTGTAATAATGATTTACGCTTTAGTACTACAATTACGTGAAGACTGGCACTAAGCATGTCACACACGAATCCTAATTGCCTATAGCAATCTAGGGCAAGACTGACACTTACAATGGATCCAAAGTGAGCGTACGGTCTGCTGTGAACATACACGTGAAGACTAGCCTTGGCTCGGGTAAGTACTAACATCAGTGTAGCACGCGATGAGCAGATAACGTAAATGTGATCATGTAATGGTAAGTCGATAATTTGATAATTCTAATCAATGAAATACTATTCATGACCGTAAATACAAATAAGGCATCCATAATAATACACATATGCACATCCCATAGGACATAGCAAAAAATTCATAAATTTTGTCAATACGCTAATTCTTATACATGTTAATCTAACCACGACAGAGCGTAGAAAAATTCTTTTTCAAACATATAAATGGAAACCACAATATATATATATATATATATATATATATATAATATTTAAAAGCAAAGACCCACTCATAGACACTTGCGAAATTGTAGCCGTTCGAACGAGCAAATACGAATCGCCGATGCTAATCGTACCTAAGCATAATAGAGGCCCATTAGTAAAACTTAATTAAAATGTTTGAATTTGAAGAAAGGGATGGCGGATTTGGAATCAGTACGTCAAAATACGCTAAGAAGGGTCCCGAGAAATTTTTGTAAAAGTTAACCCAAAGTCAACGGTCAACCCCAAAAAGTCAATCGAATGGCCCCGACTGTTGACTACATTAAAACTTTACAATTTCACTAAATGGATGTCAAAAACAGACTCGGGGTATCGAAATTAGCCTAGGAGGGTGTTCGAGAAAATTTCGAAAAAAGTCAACTTAGGGAATATTGTAGGAATATTCTAGATCCATTTCGGAATTAGGCTGGGTCCGATTCAATTCGGATCTAGGTTTGGATCTTACGTTTATCATTTTTTTCTCTCCCATTTGGGCTTGCGGGTTGCTCCCGCCAGACCCAGTGAAGAAGAAGGTCCGTTTTTGGAAATTTTAGCCGAGAAAGTTCAAATAGCCATAACGGTTTCAAAACTCAACAAAAATCAAATATTTAAGAGCCAAAATGAAGTTAGGAAGACAAGGATTCGAAATATACTTAAATGGGACTAAGTCGTGACCGGAGTTGACCAAAAAATGGCTCAAAAGCCACTGGATGTCCATCGGAAAACTGGGAAACTTTCTCCCGCGGTGTTCTACATTCAAATAGTGCCAAAATATTTCAAAAACATGCTAATCATACTCCTAAACATAATTTACAAAGATTTGAAAAGCTTTAAAGCGTTATCTTTGCCGAAATATTTCAGGAAAATCGTGAACAGTGGTAGAGAGGCAAATATAACCTTGGCCTGGGTTTGAGCTTGGATTTGTGTCAAGGTTTTCCTAACTCGGGGTGGCCTGCGTTGTTCTCAATGAAAAATGGCAAAAGGGTGGTGGTGGTGGTGCTCCGACATGGTGAAGCTAAGAAAATGAAAGTTAGAGTGAAAGAGAAAGAGAGCCGGACGGGACGAGAGAGAGTCCCCGAAGTGTGTGGAAAGAAAATGCCACATGGAAGAGAGGGAGAGGTAAGTTTGGTTTGGGTGTGGGCCCCACGGCAAGAAAATTATTAAAATAATTTAAAACCTCCGTCGTAACTCCGATTTCGATTCCGTTTGCGCCCACGCGTTCGTAGCATCGAGTACTTCAAGAATACGATAAACTAATAGCTCATACGCATCAGCAAATGATTGTCAAGGAAAGTCAACAATCACGTCTCTAGGGGCATTTTTGTCAATTCACTCTTTTAAAATTAATAAAATCGTAAGATTAGGGACGAGTTGCTACAAACATGATAACTAATCGAGTTGTTATCGGATCACACGATAAGAACCCGTTAATAACGGGTCCGTTACAGGTTTACATGAGGGTGACACGTGGGTAACCCATTTCGACACGTTAAAAAAAATGCTATTTTGATGATTTTAATTTTTTAAACTAGTAAAAAAAACTTACTATAAAATACAATAGCCATAGTGTATATGTATATATTGAATATTAAATATGTATTATTATTATTATTATTATTATTATTATTATTATTATTATTATTATGTATAAATTAAAAAAAAATGAGTTCTATTTATAGGAAATTGCATTCTAATCCTTGGCAAAAATGACTTTTAGACTAAAACCATAAGTAAGATCAAAATCTAATTTTAGACCCATGATACATTAATTACCTCATTTATTAATTATATTTTAATGTTTTAATTATTTCTCTTTTTCTTCCTTATTTTAATGTATTAATTATATTTCATTATAATTATAATTTTCATTCCATTCATCGTAATCCTTTTTGTTGTAAACATTTAGATAACTAATTTTTGTTATACAATATATTTTGATATTTCATTTAGGTACATTAAATTCATTATAATACATTTCGGTGCATACATTTAAGTACATACATTTCGGTACATATATATTTTGATACACGCACGTAGTTACATTAATTCAATATAATACATCTTAGAACATACATTTCAGTACTAACATTTTAGTGCATACATTTCGGTACACACACACACATTTAGGTCCATTAAATTTTTATAATACATTTAGGTACATACATTTTTGTACTAACATTTGGGTATATTAATTCAATATATTTCATTTTTCAATACTAACATTTCGGTACATATATTTAGGTACATTAATTGAGTCTTTCAAATTTGAAGAATGTTAAATAAAATTAATAAATTTTAAAAACTATTTTTTGGTAAATTTAAATATTTAATGGGAGGCATTAAATAAAATAAATATTAATTAATTTGAATTAAGGACACATTAAGAGGCTATAATCAATATCTAATCTTACACCAAGTTTTTATAAAATTTCAATCTTCTGTAAGGATTAAAGTTGAAAAACCCTTATTTATTTATTTTTATAATATACTATGTGTAACATCCCACATCGCCCAGGGGAGTGATCCTTATATGTATATCCCTACCTAGCACGAGGCCTTTTGGGAGCTCACTGGTTTCGGGTTCCGTAGGAACTCCGAAGTTAAGCGAGTAGCGCGCGAGAGCATTCCTAGGATGGGTGACCCACTGCGAAGTTGCTCGTGAGTTCCCAAAAACAAAACTGTGAGGGAATGGTAAGCGCAAAGTGGACAATATCGTGCTACGGTGGTGGAGTAGGCCCGGGAAGTGGTCCGCCCTGGGCCGTGATGTGACACTATGGGCAAAGAGTGATATTAAAATATTACAAAACAAATTAAAAAATTATAATAATTAATTTACAGGTGCGAAAAAGTGTGAAAAAAATAATATACAAATGTTCATGATCGCATCCTCTACGCTTTGAATATGTGTAAATCGTCGTTCAAATTTTTAAAACCATACAAACCCTTATGAATATGGTTTTTAAAGGAGTTCAAAATAAATAAAATTCATAATCATTAATGTACAAGTCTGAAAAATGTGAAAGCATATAGAAACTCTCGTGATTGCATCATCTATGCGTAGATGATGATTACATGGTCGTTTAGATTGTTAAAACCCTCCAAATCTCATGAATAGGTTTTTTTTTAATTGAGTGCAAATTAATATATCAAGTCAAGGTTTCAATACCATTTTTCTTGGTGATTGATGAAAATTGAAGGGTTTTATTGTAAAAAACGTGCAAGGTTCCTCAACCTTGAAACACAACTTCCTTTATTTTGCATATCCTTGAACATGTGGTATATGGTAGTAACTAGAAAGTGTGATACGTGCATTGCTGTGGGAAGTGTGACTCACGCATTGCTGCGGGATTGAAAATTTTGTGACATATTATGGTTAAATGTCATCAAACCAAAGTACACTTTCATTTAACTAAGTTCTTAGCACTTCAGTTAAATCTCAAGTTAAAAAAATTAGTTCAATTTGACTAAAATTACACAGAGGGAGGGAGAAAGACAAAACAAACAGTTGTGGAAAGGTGTACAATGACACTGATCTTGCAAGTCAAATATGAAAAATATTCAAAAGAATGTAAAAACTCAAATTATGCAGTAGATTAACAATGAAGAAACAAAACTCATATAAATTTATAAAGTTGTTTGATAAATACTAAGCAACAATATGCATAGGCAAACTATAACTATCAATTAACTATTTTAATTAATACTTTAAAAAGTTGTTTAAGTATTAAAAAATGTAATACAAAGAATAGAACACTAAATATTATAAAAAAAAATCCATATACTAACGGACACAGTGAGTATGAAAATATATACCATTTGACAATACAAAATCAAGTAATGTCTAAGGATGACAAACAGATCCTAGATAGTGTTTATTACACAAAGCAAACGTTAGATCATATGCATTGAAAGGATTAACAAATTTTCTATGAGCAATACTAAATGTTTATTACTTAAGATCATTAAATAATGATTGCTCACTTTTTCATCAACCACTGTACCGTGCAAACCTATATATTTATCGGTCGTTCCTGGAATTCTCAGTCTCCACATTATACACAAGGGGACTTTAATTTTTACTACCTTTTTATACCGTTGTAACTGATTGACGGGTGTTGAAATTGCGTCTTCCATTCAAGCTATTGAAATTAAATACAAATTTTGTAAATTTGCAAACAGCCATTACAGAAAGTTTAAAATAAACATTGGAACAACCAACAATTTATCAAACAGGAATTTCACTATACTATTGATTTTGAACGCTGATAAAAATAAATAGACAAATAAAATATCAAATTTAGTTTAGTCAGTTTATATTCAGTTTATTGTTGTATTTCCGCTGACTATGAAATAATCATCACGAAATGAAAAACACATGACACACCCCATCCTAAGGAGGGCGTGCTGGTCGTCACGTGAGAGTGACGTAACCATGTGCACAGTGCAGAAACTAAAAAGATAAATAAAATTACGAATAAATAAAAACCGAATCACTAGCAATACTAGATAAGAAATGATGCTAGTGCGAGTCTAAGTGTATAAGTACACATTCAGAGCAATAAGAACGTCTAGTTGCAGTCAAGTAGGACAATTACTAAGATATAACACCCGAAGGTGAATCCTACTTTTGTGAATTCTGTCAGAACGCTGTTGGATTCCTTGTGGCCACCAAAGCTCTGATACCAAATTGTCATATCCTGGCCCCGGGCCCCACCACAACTCGGGCTCGACTCCACTGTAGCACGATATTGTCCGCTTTAGTCCCCCACTACGCCCTCATGGTTTTGTTTCTGAGAACTCACACGAGAACTTCCCAGTGGGTCACCCATCATGGGAGTGCTCTTAGGCGCTACTCGCTTAACTTCGGAGTTCCCATGGAACCCGAAGCCAGTGAGCTCCCAAAAAGCCTCGTGCTAGGTAGAGATGGGAATATACATATAAGGATCACTCTCCTGGACGATGTGAGATGTTACAACACAGATATAAAACTTGTATCACAATTAAAATACTGTACAAAGAGAAACTTGAAAATCATCTTGCCCAAATACTTTTCCAAAACTAAGAAAAAATATTAAAAACATAGATCCAAAGCTTATCACAATTGAAATATTCTGAAAGAAAGAAATTCATTAGTTATAGCCCAAACCAAACTATTATTGACAACACCTAAAGTTATATCATAATAAACTACCACAACAACATACTGATACACTTAACATGGAAATTTATATGTCATATAACAATATTAGTGTAGACATCGAAATTTCGGTGAAACAAATGTTCACCAACGTATTAAAGTTTTGACGTGTTAGGGCATACATGGCATATGCCATGTGTCGTACAAATTGTACACATGGCATGTGACTCAACAAAATAGGAAGAAATACCCTTGGATGATTAAACAAGTTTTTCTTCTCAATTTGGGCAATGACAAGGTAAGCACATTTCAATCCATTACGGATCAAAGCAAGTTTTTCTCATTTGGGCAATGACAAAGCAAGCACATTTCAAGTTTAAAATTGTATTAAGTGGGAAATTAGGCCATAAATAAGACCACTTCAATTTCAATATTGCATTAAGTGGAAAGTTAGGCCATTTGTTAGACCACTTCAATTTCAATATTGTATTAAGTGGGAAATTAGGCCATAAAGAAGACCACTTCAATTTCAATATTGCATTAAGTGGAAAATTAGGCCATTTGTTAGACCACTTCAATTTCAATATTGCATTAAGTGGGAAAATTAGGTAATAGTGCTTGGGTGGGAAAATTTTGTGGTGGTGATTCACTCTCAAAGCCTATAAATAGGCTTCTCCATCAAGAGGAAAGAACACCAATTCACAAATACATTTCTCTACTCCCAAATTGGAAGAGAACACACCAAAACCTTGAAGCCTTAGAGTTCTAAAGCTCTCAAGAAAATCCCAAAGGATCAAGAAAGCACTATTTGTTCTTCGTCAAATCCTCCTTCAAGATCAAGCCCCAACGGCCCTTGAAGAACTTCCACCATTATTCAAGATCAAGCCCCGACGGCCCTTGAAGAAAGTGTTCATCGTTCATCCTAAGATCAAGCCCCAACGGCCCTTTGGATCAACAACCTCAACAAATCCACACATCCAATCGTTCTTCAAGATTAAGCCCAAAAGCCCTTGAAGATCCGCTCATCCATCAACCTTCAAGATCAAGCCCAAAAGCCCTTGAAGAAATCCACACAACCATTATTCAAGATCAAGCCTCGACGGCCCTTGAAGAAAGTGTTCATTGTTCATCCTAAGATCAAGCCCCAACGGCCCTTTGGATCAACAACATCAACAAACCCACACACCAAAACCTTGAAGCCTTAAAGTTCTAAAGCTCTCAAGAAAATCCCGAAGGATCAAGAAAGCCCTCTTCATTCTTCGTCAAATCCTCCTTCAAGATCAAGCCCCGACGGCCCTTGAAGAAAGTGTTCATCATTCATCATCCGTTCATCCTAAGATCAAGCCCCAACGGCCCTTTGGATCAACAACCTCAACACACACCAAGACCAATTCACAAATACATTTCTCTACACACACCAAAACCTTGAAGCCTTAAAGTTCTAAAGCTCTCAAGAAAATCCCGAAGGATCAAGAAAGCACTCTTCGTTCTTCGTCAAATCCTTCATCCTAAGATCAAGCCCCAACGGCCCTTTGGATCAACAACATCAACAAATCCGCTCATCCATCAACCTTCAAGATCAAGCCCAAAAGCCCTTGAAGAAATCCACACAACCATTATTCAAGATCAAGCCCCGACGGCCCTTGAAGAAAGTGTTCATTCATTCATCATCCGTTCATCCTAAGATCAAGCCCCAACGGCCCTTTGGATCAACAACCTCAACAAACCTATACACCCATTCTTCAAGATCAAGCCCAACGCCCCTTGAAGATCCATTCATCAACTGTTCATCCTTAGATCAAGCCCCGACGGCCCCTTGGATCAACAAACAAATCCACACATCTATTCTTCAAGATCAAGCCCAAAAGCCCTTGAAGAAAACCAACTGTTCATTCAAGATCAAGCCTCGACGGCCCTTGAAGAAAACCAACCGTTCTTCAAGATCAAGCCCAAAAGCCCTTGAAGATCCGCTCTTCCACCAATTCAAGATCAAGCCCCGAAGGCCCTTGAAGAAACTTCCATCAACCTTCAAGATCAAAGCTACGAAGGCCCTTGAAGAAACTTACAACTGTTCATCCAAGATCAAGCCTCGACGGCCCTTGGATCAACAAATCTACATCTTACGGAGATAGAATCAGAGGATCAAATTACAAAGAGATCGTAACCCCAAAATCATTAACCAAAAAAATATTATTTTGTACACGTATTCTTGTCTCTTGTTTTCAGGAATTTTCCGTGTTCACAATTAGATTAAATCATTTGTAAAGATTAGAAATGAATTGTTAAAAACAAAGATGTTATTTCACACGTATTAAAATGATGTACATATTTTTAGTGAATCAGCATAAAAAGCGTATAAAAATTAATCTAATTTGTTAATTTTCAGCAATTGGAGAGATAAAATAAAGAATTGTCAGTTTCTGCTATAGCTAATTAACTGTATCATTTCATTATTAACTGGATCCATCTATGTCAATAAATTTAACAAAATCAGTAATTTCACAGTTTGGCAACATATTAGTAAACTGGACTCAAGCTTATCATTTTGATCCAAGTAAACTATAAAACCAATTATAATTAATGATTCATCAGTTATAGGCTAAATCAAACTATGACTGTATCTCAAGAAGTAAAAGATAATTAGATGTGCCTAGTTTTATCTCAACACTCAAAGTTGTATTACATCCAATTTAACTATTACAACAATATAGTGACGTACTTAGCATAGAACTCGGTATACCATATAATAATAGTAAATCAAGTAATTTGCAAAAATTAGAAGTGCATCATAAAAAGTAATAATCTCATCTCATACATATTAAAATGATTAATAAATTCTTAGTCAATTAGTATAAAAGGTGTAAAAAACTAACCTAATTTATTAATTTTCAAAAACTGAAGAGATAAAAGAAAGAGTTTTTAATTGTTAGCCTGGGAATTTACCTCTCATACACACTATACTATAATAATTTCTATGATTAGTCTTCAAGCCAAAGGATTCATATGTAATGACAACACAAAATATTGAAAAATCCACCCTTTCTTTTACATATACAATCTGAAGATGGGTTGAGTTGCCTATGCTGGGAGAAACAGTGCTTGATAAACTTTGCCTTGAAGTTCATGTACAACAATATCACTTCAAATCCCAATTTCTCCTTATATAAAATTGAACAAAAAATTCATATAAATAAAATTACAACAGTTAAATACTTAAATATTTCAAAATTGTGAAACTTCGAATATAAGCACCATAAACGTTTTGTATTACAACCATGGACTATTCATATTTTCTAGTTTACCAAAGCTTGACCATACTATATGTACATGCAAACAAAATCACATTATATTTGATAGCATAGGAAAGGAACGCTCAGACAAACTCTACAAACCACTCTCCTGCAACCATATCAAAGCCATTTAAACTAAGTTTTCACATATGTAGTAAAATTGAATATTGTAGGCAAATAACAAACGAAAATTAGTAGGTTCACTGCAACAGCATATAAAACATATCTTTTACTGACTCTGAATTGGTCAATAAAAAAAGTTCAATACAACAACAACAATAAAGCCTTTTCCCACTAAGTGGGGTCGGCTATATGAATCCTAGAATGCCATTGCGCTCGGTTTTGTGTCACATCTTCCGTTAGATCCAAGTACTCAAAGTCTTTCCTTAGAGTCTCTTCCAAAGTCTTCCTAGGTCTTCCTCTACCCCTTCTGTCCCGAACCTTTATCCCGTAATCGCATCTTCTAACCGGAGCGTCAATAGGCCTTCATTTCACATGTCCGAACCACTTTAACCAATTTTCTCTCATCTTTCCTTCAATTTCGGCTACGCCGACTTTACCTCGGATATCCTCATTCCTAATCCTATCCTTTCTTGTGTGTCCACACATCCAACAAAGCATTCTCATCTCCACTACACACATTTTATGTACGTGTTGATGCTTCACCGCCCAACATTTCGTGCCATAAAGCATTACTGGCCTTATTGTCGTCTTATAAAATTTTCCCTTGAGCTTCAGTGGCATACGATGGTCACACAACACGCCAGATGCACTATTCCACTTCATCCATCCAGCTTGTATTCTATGGTTGAGGTCTCCATCCAATTCTCCGTTCTTTTCCAAGATAGATCCTAGGTAGCGAAAGCTGTTGCTCTTTGGTACTTTCTGGTCTGTAATCCTCACCCCTAAATCATTTGAGCCTTTGTTTGCACTGAACTTGCACTCCATATACTCTATCTTTGACCGACTTAGGCGAAGACCTTTAGATTCCAACACTTCTCTCCAAAGCTTAAGCTTCGCATTTACTCCTTCCTGAGTTTCATCTATCAATACTATATCGTCTGCAAAAAGCATACACTAAGGAATATCATCTTGAATATGTCTCGTTAACTCATCCATTACCAATGCAAAAAGGTAAGGACTTAAAGATAAGCCTTGATGTAACCCTACAGTTATGGGGAAGCTTTCGGTTTGTCCTTCATGAGTTCTTACAGCAGTCTTTGCTCCATCATACCTATCCTTTATAGCTTGGATATATGCTACTTGTACTCCTTTCTTCTCTATAATCCTCCAAATAATGTCTCTTGGGACCCTATCATACGCTTTTTCCAAATCTATAAAGACTATGTGCAAATCCTTTTTCATATCTCTATATCTTTCCATCAATCTTCATAAGAGATAGATTTCCTCCATGGTTGAGCACCCTAGCATGAACCCGAATTGGTTCTCCTAGACCCATGTCTCTTGCCTCAGTCTATGCTTAATTACTCTCTCTCAGAGCTTTATTGCATGACTCATTAACTTAATACCCCTATAGTTTATGCAGTTTTGTACGTAGACCTTATTCTTGTAGATAGGTACCAAAGTGCTCTTTCGCCACTCATTGGACATCTTCTTCATTTTCAAAATTCTATTGAAAAGGTCTATGAGCCATGTTATACCCGTCTCTCCCAACACTTTCCATACTTGGATCGGTATATCATCTGGGCCCACTGCTTTTCTATGCTTCATCTTTTTCAAAGCTACAACCACTTCTTCCTTCCTAATTCGGCGGTAAAAGGAGTAGTTTCTACACTCTTCTGAGTTACTCAACTCCCCCAAAGAAGTACTCCTTTCATGTTCTTCATTGAAAAGATTATGAAAATAACCTCTCCATCTGTCTTTGACCATGTTCTCTGCAGCAAGAACCTTTCCATTCTCATCCTTGATGCACCTCACTTGGTTTAGGTCCCTTGTCTTCTTTTCCCCTGCTCTAGCTAGTTTATAGATATCTAGCTCTCATTCTTTGGTATCTAGTCGCTTATACATATCGTCAAAAGCCGCCAGCTTAGCTTCTCTCACAGCTTTCTTTGCCTCCTTCTTCGCTATTCTATACCTTTCACCATTTTCATCGGTCCTATCCTTGTATAAGGCTTTACAACATTCCTTCTTAGCCTTAACCTTTGTCTGTACCTCTTCCTTCCACCACCAAGATTCCTTTTGGTGTGGAGCAAAGCCCTTGGACTCTCCTAATACCCCTTTTTGTTACTTTTCAGATACAACTAACCATGGAATCCCACATTTGGCTAGCTTCCCCCTTTCTATCCAAACACGTTGGGTGATTGCTTGCTCTTTGAAAATGGCTAGTTTTTCTCCTTTCAGATTCCACCATCTAGTCCTTAGGCACTTCAAGGACTTTTTCTTTTTTCACTCTTTTGATATGTACATCCATAACCAACAAGCTATCTCCCAGTTTAACTTTGAAATCCTTACAAGTTATACGATCCTCCTTCCTCATTAGAAGAAAATCTTTTTGTGTTTTTGATGACCCACTCTTGTAGGTGATCACATGTTCTTCTTTCTTCTTAAAGAAGGTGTTGGCTAAGAAGAGATCGTATGCCATTGCAAAATCCAAGATGGCTTCCCCATCCTCGTTTCTCTCCCCAAAACCATGGACACCATTTAAACCTCCATAGTTGCCTGTCTCCTTGCCCACGTGTCCATTTAAATCTCCTCCTATAAATACCTTCTCCGTCTGAGCGATTCCTTGCATCAAGTCTCCAAAGTCTTCCCAGAATTTCTCCTTCAAACTCGTATGCGTACGCACAAATCACATTGATGAGTTCTTGTCCTATTACAATCTTCATTGCCATAATTCTATCTCCTACCCTCTTGACATCTACAACATCTTGTGTTAAGGTCCTGTCCACGATGATGGCAACACCATTTCTCGTTCTATTTGTGCCCGAATAGCAAAAGTTTAAAACCTGAGTTTTTCAGATCATTTACCTTAAGACCAACCCACTTAGTTCAATGAACAAAGACTCTTATTTTCCAATATATTTTCCACCTCCATTTCTTTAACTAAGAAAAGAAAATAATAGAAAGTCATACAACATGCAATTTAGTCAACAACTAAAAAATAATAATAATAATAATAATTCCCCAACATCCCCAAGTACCTTTCTGCAAATCCCTGTATCTTTTAGCAGTTCCCTTTGGCTCCTTTTTATTTCACTGTCTTATGTCAGTAAGTTATCAACACGAACAAAAACAAACCAAATACACACAAATGTCATGTTTATAACCCCTTTTTTCTTCCGTCATGCCATCCTTTAGTTCCCACCCCCCCTATTTATTCCTGCATTTCCAATCCTAAATTTTTCCTGTTTTCTCCAAAACCTGCCATATATCTCTCTCCTAAAAATCTAAATGATCACTTAAAAGATGCACAAAATTACAATCAAAAACATTATAATGTACTAAACGATATTAAAGAACCAAGGATGAATTCAACACCCTAAATAAGTGCAAGCATTCATACCTCAATTGAATTTCCAGTTTAATTTTCTTGCTGAAAAACCTTGACCTACAAAACCAAATTACCTTTATCAAAAAAAAAAAAAAAAATCAATTTAAGGAAGCAAATACAATGTAGAAAAATAACACTCAATTCAACTGTATTTAGATTATATGAAGGTCCGTAATTAAATTTCTTTTTAGCTAGAGGTGAATTCGAAGCCATGATCATATGTTTTATATAAATTGATTACATCTAGTTATTGTTTCATAAAACATGAATGCGATTTAGTTATCTGTTTTATAGAAAACTTATTCTTGTATGTTTATTAAGGGTGCACACTTAGTTTGCATGCAGGGATTTGATTGTAGAATATAAGGGAATTTCACCTAATCGTTATGAACTTATATTTACAAGTAGTAAAAGTCACTAGTAATGATTGTGTTAAGTAAATTCCTAGCAAGAGTATCATGCTTTTCATAGTTATGAATGCTTTGTCAATGCTTATGATTTTCACATAACTTAATGATCTTTGATATGTATCTCTATCATGTTGTTAATATAGGGAACTTGATAAGAATAATTTGATTGCGTCGCTGAGTCCAATTCAATAAAATTAGGAAAATCTGAGAGTTAATTAGTGCTATTCACGATTAATTTGGGGCATTGTCATTCATGGTTTATAGGAATAATAACTGGAAATCGATTTGTGTTGCATATGTGTCATGTGTGGAGAAGGACCCTCTAGCTAGCCTTTTACCCCTTTCATTCACCTCAATTTAGTATCAATTATCTTGTTTTATGCAAGTTAATTAGTTTTAGTTTTAAATTTCGTCCAAACCAAACCCCCCGCCATTGTGTCGTGTTAGTTAAGTTTTGAAATTCGTTCAAACCTGTCCCTCGTTAGTGTTTTTAGTCAAGTTAAGTCTAGAATTCATCCAAATCACCCTTTGGTTCCTGTTTTGAGTCAATTTGTTTGTTTTGCGCTGTTTTGAATCATTAGAGTCTAGTTTTGTGTTTTTAAGTCTAATTTGTGTTGATTAGCATCCCTTCTAATCCCCAGCCTAGAACGATCCCTACTTACGTATACTACAATTGTCTAAAAAGGGTTTAATTTTTGTGTTAGTTTCTACCACATCACCTCTATGGCCCTTAAAGAAGAAAACTAATTCAAGATCAAGTTTCAATGACCCTTAAGTTAGAACATTCACATTGCAGGACTTCAAAACACGTTTCCTACATGTGACAAGCACATGTCTACAATGCGCCTTGAAGTGGGAGCATTTGTAGACATGTAAATTTCTTTGCATACAAATGATGCATCACAAAGCTCCACGTGACATATGACTCATACCAAATGGACAAATCAAGCAAAGAAAGTGTAAAACATTCCCAAAATTCGGCAAAAGGGAGAAAATCCCCCTTAAAATCGGTAAAGGCCAAAAGTGCTCTCAAAACAGGAAAGAAAGTTTAAGTATCTTCACAAAACAAGCAAGAATTAAAGATTGCTCACAAAATAGGCAACAAGGCCTATAAATTTCATCCAATTTGTGGAGGAGTGGCTGAAATTAAGACACAAAACATTCCTAAATTCTCCTATGGATGAATCAAGACACAAATCAAGGCCAAATCGATCCAAAGGCATGGCTTTGGAAGTCTATAAATTCAAGGTCCTTAGAATAGCATAAAGGTTGGAAAATTCTACATTCAGAAGAACCTCTACACAAATCTTTGAAGACTAATACACTGCCAAAGCTCTCTTCGAAGAACGCACAACCAAAGTCGAAGCTTTCTTTCGACCAAAACCGAAGCATTCCCTTAAAGAATCAACAAGCACTTGTGCCGATTCCTTCAAGACTTTGTTACAAGCTCAAAACTTGTAACGATGTTCGATTCCAGATCAAGTTGCCACGACCCCTGAATCAACCAAATCCCTCATCAACACCACCTTTGCCACAAGTCACATAAGCCTTAAGGTGAAGACTATCCACGCATCGCTTCAAGCTCAAAACTTGAAGCAATCGTTCAATCGTTCGTCCGAGATCAAGTCATCACGACCCTTAGATCAACAACCTACGCTACCTCAAATTTGAAGACTGAATCAAAGGAAAATTGTAAACAGAGATTGTAACCCTACAAATTCATCAATACAAATTTACTTTGTACACATGTTCTCGTTTCATTCATTACAGAATTTTCGTGTTTACAATAATATGTTTAATAATTTGCTTTGATAGCTAAGTCTCTAAACCTGGTGGTGTTCTTTCCTATTTCATGTAAGTGCATGTGGAACAAAACTGCCGAAAGTGAAACTCCTGCAGATACGGTGGTCGAAATCCTATCTAGGTTGCATCCAAATCTCTGATGCGATTCAAGTGCATACGCAAGTCTTGGTGCATCCTCATCAATAGTCCAAGTTTTGTTGCCAAACACCTCAGTAGTTCCGTGGACAACAAACTCTCATCCTCCAATGGTATCCGTCTCAACCGTTCTCAAGGTCACATTTTCCCGGACCAGAGTTGGAAACGAGAAATTTTCTAGTCCTTGATTAATCTTTCCATTGATAGTGATGAGCACAACCGTCATTATGATGTTGAGGACCTAAATATACCGTTTCCATTGGAAGATCATGATCATGTATCGATTCTCGGTTATTGCAATGGGATTGTCTGTCCAATAGTAGGGGGAAAATGCTCTTTTATGCAATCCTGCAACGAGGGAATTTAGGCAACTTCCAGATTCTTGCCTTCTTCTACCTTTCCCTCCCGAGGGAAAGTTCGAATTGGAATCGACTTCAAGGAATGGGATTTGGCTATGAATGCAAAGCTAAAGAATACAGGGTTGTGAAAATAATAGAAAACTGTGAGTATTCAAATGATGAGCTAACATATTATCATCGTATTGATCTTCCTCACATGGCTGAGATGTACACCATGGCTGCTAACTTTTGGATAGAGATCAAGATTGATATATCAAGTTATACCTACCACTATTCTTGTTCAGTGTACTTGAAGGGATTCTTTTATTGGTTTGAAAGTGATGGCGAGGAATACATGCGTTCATTTGAGTTTGGTGATGAGATATTTCATATAATACAATTACCTTCTAGAAGTG
Source organism: Pyrus x bretschneideri (assembly GCF_019419815.1). Classification (NCBI taxonomy): domain Eukaryota; kingdom Viridiplantae; phylum Streptophyta; class Magnoliopsida; order Rosales; family Rosaceae; genus Pyrus; species Pyrus x bretschneideri. The sequence continues at coordinate 254,754 of NW_025999613.1, read as the reverse complement.
AATCTAGTTTTACGTTTGATAATATGTTTCTGTATAATGAATATATCGTTTCATTTTGCAGGATTCTAGATTATTGGAAGTCCTTGAAATATGGGTAATGGACAACTATGAAGGAGTTAAGAGTTCATGGACAAAACTCCTAACCGTTGGACCCCTTAAAGGCAATGAGAATATATTGACATTTTGGGAAAGTGATGAGCTTCTTATGGTTACCTTCAATAAAAGAGCCATCTTTTGTAATTCTAGTGGCGGAAATGTCAAGTGTCTTCATATTCCTCCTATTATCAATGAGTTTATAGATTTCTAAGCTCTTATTTATGTGGAAAGTATGGTTCCAATTAAGTGAGTTGAAGGCAAAGTTGCATTTTCTGTTATTTAATTTGTATGCATGATATACGGCATGCATCTTCTAATTTTACTTTTTGGCCATTGTACTATGTTTGCTTATATGGCCTGCCTTTAGTTTGGGGCTTTCCACATTTTGTAATGTTATTCTATTTCAAAGTGTATGATAACTATTTTCTTGTAGTTAATCTATTCTATGTCTGTCTCTTTCTTTCTTTTCTTGGTGATGCATGATTATCCCACTCATTCAAATAAAGCATAAACTTTGAAAACTTCGCACGATCTCAAGTCTAAAAATTCAAAGTGACTCTGTCAAAGGAGTTTCCTTTAGCTCATCTTGTATAATACAGTTAGCAGCTTAGGAGACGCAAATCGTAATAAGTGCGTTCACGATTGGTGGGCTACGGGCTCATGGTGCCTTGACCCCAGAAGTCCAGTGTACCATCCAGCCTCCAAAAAGTTTGTACAACCAGTAAGGTTATGGGTTTTAACATTCAAATATGATCTACAACATTCAATGGCAATCCAGAAATCATCCGAGGGTGGCTCTAAACTCCGACCCTAAGTACGACTACTTTTATCCTAGTCCAACATACTAAGTATGTTCTGTGACATCATATCTTAGCGGGTTCAAATGGGCATCCAGACTAGGCAATCCCCAAGTGAAATTTTATTCCAAATGAGCTCCAATATGTGGAAAAGCTTGGAACACACTAGTCAAGGTAGTCCAATCGAAAATGCTTAGGTCTGACACTTAAGGTTTGACAAAAGGATTCAAAAATTGTTTCCAACCCACATGTCGACGACCAAGCCCACAAAGAACTTTTTCCTAAGATTCACCGGCGATGGACATGCAATTTGGGCCAATGCAAAAACCTTCCCTTAGGCACCAGCTGCAGGTATTGGAATCCTTGTTCCCAAAATTAGGGCAAGGTAAAAAAAAAATGTTTTGTTCTTCATGGAATTATTTCAGGTATAAGTCAAAGTTTTCCTATCTTTAATCCGATAAATGCAAGTTAAAGTTTTCCTATCTTTAATCCGATAAATGCATTTGACAAGTACAAAGTAAAAGATTCTTCACTTATTTAATGCTTAATTCATGGTATTGGAGTAGGTGGTACTCTGGATATTGCAGTGAGAACCTTTATGGATACTAAGTTTGGGAGGTGATGTTCTTTCGAATTAACTCTACCGATGGGAGCTTTTGAGCTCTTTCCCATGCCCACAAACTTACTCGGATTCCACTTTGTTACTTGTTTTCTCTAAAACTGTTTACCTTGAGATTTATTGGATTAAGATTTTTTTTTTTAGCCTAATTACTTTCAGTTTTTATTCAGACACATGTTTATTATCAAAGTCCCAAGAGAAAGGCACAACAAAGTACAACAACTTGGGGGTGACAAGCTCTCACCCCTGACGTAAAAAACTTACCTACAAAGACTCTGGAGCAAACTTGGTCGGGATCATCAACTCCAAAGAAGGTCAGTCAACACCTTCATCCACTCCCAAATGTAAGGAAGAAAGCAGTGACGAAGGATCCCTTGAAGATTTTCAACACTTTGCTGAGATTGAACGCGCATGCAAAGATTGCGAGGAGGATACTGCATAAGATTCAATGTTATGGTACAAATCATGAGAAATAAGGGATGCTACTATAGGATTATGGCCCAACTGGTTTTTGCCTAATCTTTTTTGGCATGGGTTGTTAAGAAAGACATGGTTTTTTGGTTTTAATATCCTAAACCTCGTATGATCGAAGAAGGAACTAGGCTCAGTAAAGAGATTAGGGAATGAAGGAGGAGTCTCCATGGTGTTGGTAGGAGAATGGAAGGTTTGATGAAACCCCATCCTAGAGGGAGCTATTTAAATGCAAAGTGCCATGCGATCCGACTGTTGAATACTAAAAGACTTTGCCTCGAGATCGGTGGATGTGGAGATTGAAGCTAATCAGAGAAATGAATGGCCACCTCTTGCAAAATGTGCCCACATGATATGCATAATCATTACGATCTTGATGGCACGGTACTTGAGGTTGCACATCTGAATTCGGAACAACTCTTCTACTCCACAAGAAATTAGATCACTATATAAATAAAGAAGACTAAACGGCTTGTAATCCAGCTTACATTGAAAGGCATGGTCTTTGATAACTATCCATTCTCAAAGGGAATAGATTGTTGTTGCCCTCATCCTGTTCTGGGGCAATAGGTAAAGTCCGAGCGACTCCATTGGATGACCATGTTTGTTCTGCAAGAACGTGATCTGATCTGGATATGGACTCAATTAGATCCTTATAAGTCTTCAGGTTCCTAAAATCCAGTGACGCACCCCGACCCCAATAACACAACTTACGAGGCTGTGAGTGCTGATGGACACTAAATTGACCATATGACCGCATCCAAAGATGATGTCACAAGCTAACTTAATGAGAAGGCCATAGCAAGATATTTATGATGTGGAAGAATTTGAACCAAATACGTTCATTAAAAATAAAAAATCCATAGTTGCTACAAGAAATCACTTCTAATCCTCCCCACTTGGGGACACAAATTAACTCGAGTTTAACCCCTGATAAGCTCATATTTATATAAATATTACATCAAATTAACTTGTCTTTTCTTAGTTTGTTCCTTATATTTTTGACTTATTTACTTTGTTTTTGTGTTTTGGAGGATTTGTCAAGTAAAGAAAAGAAAAATAACACAAGTGGAATTTTAAATAACAAATTCGTCAAAACTGTCTGTGCAAGTCAGCTAACTTTGGAAGCAAGTTGCGGACAGCTCAGAATGAATTAGAGAATGACCCTTATATTCTTGGAAAGCTACGGATGTCTATTTTCTGGAGAATTTTGTAGATTGCTAATATCATTTTTCTAGAAGAAGTTATGGCCGCTTTAACACTGAAAGGTTCCCAAGAGGCTGAGCAGTTTGTAACTGACAAGAAAGCATTGAAAGCAATAAATCCAATAAAACTAACAGCCAAAACTGATGCAGCCAAGAACAAGCCAGCTAACACCTATTCAAATATCAGAGGAAATGGAAAATTAAGTGAGAGTAATGGGCATAAAGGCTGCCCAAAGAGTTACAATTGTTTTAGCATTTCCTCTCACTTATTGTCATCACTAAATGGTTGTTAGTGGGATGAGTTATGAAAAAAAACTATGCCAGCCGAAAAGAAGAAAAGGGCTGCAGGTTACAGCGGCAAAGAGGGGGAAAAAGTGGAAAAAAAAATGGAAAAAAAAAAGGAAGAAAAGCAAGGGAAAAAAGAAGGCTGCTGCGTTGGGGAAGGAAGGAAAGGAAGGAGGAAATCTTGGCATTCTCTTCTTTCGGTTTTATCTTCTAAAACTCATGTCTTTCTTTTGGTTTAAGTTGAGAATTATGTGTAATTAATTTTTAGTAGTTAGGGGCAGTTTTGAAGCCCCTAATATGATTGCAATTTTGTTATGACATTTCGTTTGAATTACTTTTATGAATGGATGAAAATTGGTTCACTACTTGTCTCATTGATGAATTCTTTATGTGTTTTCTACGGATGCATACTTAGTAAGCATATCTAGGATTCTAATGCTATGAATATGTGTGTGCCTGCCCTTGTCGAATGAGGACCTACATATGTTCTAGAGTAGTACTTGTTAATTGCGATTAACATGTGAATCAATTTCTAGGATAAGTAAGATAACGCTAGTACTTACGATGCCTTGTGATGACTCAAACTCTTTTCGTTCTTAATGATTTCTACTTGTTAAATCTATGAACACACCATTCTAGATTGCATGTTAGGGACTAAGTTAAGTTGAAAACGCCATTCTCTTAACATACTACATAAGAAAGAGTAATAAGTTGAGTTCTAACATTGAGCCAACTTGAACATCTTCATCCGGAAATAGAAGGAATTTGAATGAAGCATAACATGTTTGCATGATTATTTGGTGGTGGATAGCAATTTCCCTAACTCGTTTTTCTTAATTTGCTAACTACTTAAAAATCTGTTTCTGTTCTGTTTTTGTTTGATTTAATTTAAATAGAAAATCAACTCCAAAAATCCCAAAAATTTGTGTGAGTGTAGCTCTGTGGGTCTAGTATTTGCATATAAAATTTCGTAGACTTTAGATAAATGTAAGTCGGTCTAATAATTATTTTTCGGTGGCTGGGCAGTAAGGACAACAGCCCAGTTTTTGTCACATTTTAGGTAGTTAAATAAAACAATATTCTGCGGGAAAGACCCTTATTTTCATATGCTACAATTGAAAAATCTTAGTGTTACTAAGGAAAATTAATAGAACATTTGTGTGCTATTTTGTGGTGTGCTTTCAATCCTACCAACCCCATTATTATCACATCACATCAGAGTAGTTAGAAGTTTCACACAAAAACAATTGCTCAAAAGTGCATGTCTAATGCTCTTTCATTATACCCTTTAAGTAATTTCTCTAGTAATTTATCGAAATTGTGATGTTAATATTGGTCAATGATTAGTGCATACCATATTTCACCCTGGAAGTTACATTTCCTGATAATATGTTGGATTTAAATGAATGTAATTATATGACTTTGTGTTGTTATGGCCAGGCTAATGAATTGGACCAAAATCATGTTATAAATCCTTTGTTTTAATGTAATCAGCTGGTCTAATTTAATTTGAGCGGCTTATGACATTGGTTGAAGTATATAGTTCACTATTTCCGGTTTACAATATACATGAGGTTTGATATTCATTTCTTGATCTTTTTGTCAGGTCACTTAATAGAATTTCTTAGAAATTAAACGGTGAGATGAAGAAAGGAAGATGGGGCTGCAACAAGTTAACCCAAGGAGCAAGGATAATAAATTGGTGATTAAGCTTGTCAGTTATGGTACGAAAATGAAACAGACATGGGAAGGCAAAGAACAAGGAACGGCTGAGACATAATTGGCTCAATAATGGGTTGTTATAAATGACCATTATTCAAGAGGTTTATGGGGGTTGGCTGCGGCAATCTCAATATAACCATTCCCATTTTTATGTTTTTGAGCAGTTTTGTTCTTTCATAACTTTTAGAGTTTCTTATTTTTCTATGTTGTTATATGGAGCTAATCTCCCTAGCTAAGGCTAGGAGGAAAACCTTTAACTACTATGTGGTTTTATTAGTTTGATTCGAATTGCGGTATCAACGATAAACTCTTGTTATTGGTTTGTTCAAATTAATATCTAGTTTTTTTTCCATTTGTCGATTGATGAATGTTAGTTACTATTCATAGGTTCAATCATGTTTTTCCTAGAATTTGGTTTTAGCATTCATGCATTTATGAAATGAGATAAATTAGTAGATATCTAGTAATTTCGATGGAAGTATTTCTTGATAGTTTGCGCCGGAGGTACAGGTTATGATTGGAATTCTTCCTATAAGGAATTCAACTGAGTTTATTGGGAACAACCATGGTTAGAGTTTGTATGTTTTTGTATGTTGCATCTTGATTGAGTTATAAAAAGAATCAAATTAATGAAATTACATATGTATGTTGAAGGTGGACCTCTAATGTCTTAGTGCTCTTATATTATTGGAATTAATTTTTTAAAAGTTGCATCTTATTTGAAATTGTTCTTTTTTTCAGTTTCAACAAATTCTGCAGTCTTTTTCAACTCTTTCTGAGGAATATTACACTCGAACTTCGATTTTATACAACTATGCAACACTTGCACTTGGGTTTAGCAAGCACACAACAGTAAACGCACAAAAGTGCAATGCTAGCATAATCAAAAGTATGATCATGCCATTACTACACCATAGGTAAAACTGCAGTAAATGAACCATCACCCAAAATCCAAAGGATGAAAGCCTCACTGCCAAGCCCACTCGTCACCACCGGTGTTCTCTTTACTCTCATTACATCTTGAAGGGGTCGATAAAACAAAACGTGACTCAACCAGTTTTATCACATTTATAAAATCATCATTCAATGTAATAACCCAGCTCTGTTTTGAAAACATATATTATATAATAATATCTACTACCATAATAGTGAAAATCTCATCAATATCTACAATTGAAAACATTCAATCCAAGTTCAGAAAACATACCTTAACTCAATCAATCATACTAGCGTCCACTAGCATAAATATTCAGAAATCATGCCTTAACTCAATCAATCATACTAGCGTCCACTAGCATAAGTATAGCAAGCAGGATATACTAGCATCAACTAGCTAAACTCAATACCGGTAATAATCAATAATCCTAGCGTCTACTAGGATAAAATATCACCTGTAAATAATCTACAGCTGAAGATAGCTATACAAAATATCAGATGATGACCATGTCGTGAAAATAAATCACCAACGATCTAAAGATATTGTCAAATATCATCATAAGTCTCATTAGAGACTAACATAGTAAAATATATAACGTAAACCCCTTCGTTAAGACCATCTCCAAAGGAGATGTCAAATATGCCAATTAAGATTAAAAGACATTAGGGTGTTCTCCAATGGATATCCCATATACATTTAATTTAATTTTTTAATGCATGGGTCTCATTAACAACCAATAGAATAAAAAATAAAATTAATTTTGATTATTTCTTAATAATTAAAGTAACTATGTGCCCAATAAAATAATAAAATAAATATTTGACACATCCATTGGAAAAGAAGAGGATTTAGCACTTGCACTACTTTAAAAATCCCCGCCTTGCGGCGCTAGGCAGCTAGCCACTACCCCGATTAATGCTTAGGCGTTTGAAAATTAAGAAAGGGTGCCTAGACTAGCTGAGGCGCCCGCCTAGGTCGTAACTCACTTAGACATAAAATAGATAACTTTCAATTTGCATTTTATTTTTTTTTCCAATAAATTGTAAGATACTTGTTGCATACTTAAATGAACGCACATTATATCTTTATTTCACATGTTTTCTGTTACATTCCACATAGCCCAAGGGAGCGGACCCTATAAGCCTTATATGTACATGTCCACCTCCATACAGCATGAGAACTTCCCAATGGGTAACCCATCATGGGATTGCTCTCGCGCGCTACTCGCTTAACTTCGGAGTTCCGATGGAACTCAAAGCCAGTGAGCTCCCAAAAGGCCTCCTACATCGCCCAGGGGAGTGGATCCTATAAGCCTTATATGTACATGTCCACCTCCATATAGCATGAGACCTTTTGGGAGCTCACTAGCTTCGGGTTTCATCGGAACTCTGAAGTTAAGCGAGTAGCACGCAAGAGCAATCCCATGATGGGTGGGAAGTTCTCGTGTGCTACTCGCTTAACTTCAGAGTTCCGATGGAACCCGAAGCCAGTGAGCTCCAAAAAGGCCTCGTGCTATATGGAGGTGGACATGTACATATAAGGCTTACAGGATCCACTCCCCTGGGCAATGTGGGATGTAACATTTTCCTTATGTTTCAAAACTTCATAATATATATGCATTCTATTTTGTAGTTTATGATGAAATTATATATATTTTAAGTATAAGCAGACACTTATTTGCAGGAAATATGATGGATTTACTTAAATCCGCTTAGTCCGCCTAGGCGTTAGGTCCCAGCTCACCGCCCGACTAGCGGCTAGCATCTTTTAGAACCTTGAGCACTTGTATTCAATTTGCCACATCAACTATCAAATAAAATTTTGACATATTATATTTGACATCTCTTTTGGAGATACTCTGAAAGGCTATAAATGTTCTTTGTTGTCTAAAATTTTTTAGCACCCCAGATTTTACTCATAAATGTTTGCACTTCTATGCTAGAAGGTTTAACTTGATTATCTTGAATAAGTACAAAGCTATTAATTTTTTATGAAGGGAATTTCAAAGAAAATATAAGGGAATTGTTAGTATTAATTGGCTTTAACATTACAAAACGTGGAAAATCCAAAAACTAAAAGCAATCCATCATGAGCAAACATAATGTTTAGGTAGGAATTTCACTGGGAAAGGTCCCTGGCTCGAGCACACAACTCCTCGAGGAGTTGGTACTTTGGTTGGTTGCCGAGCTCCTTCTTACTAAGAGGCTACAAGAGGAGAACAAAGTTAGTTTTGAAAGATGCCTTTGTGGGGCCTTAGGTGTAGGCCTTAAGGCTCATAATCAAAGCTAGTTAAGTGCTTAGGCGTGCCACTACCATCTCAGTATGGCAGATGTAGAACAAGTGTGTTTAAGTCAATTACTTGCGCCCCAAGTTATTCTGACTTCTTATTATCAAAGGATTGTCCTACATGGGTTAAGTCTACTCTAAGTTCTTTTCTGTGCCTTGAGACCAAGGACCTTAGTTTATTATCTTGTATGCTTTAAAGGGTGAAAGTCCAGATGTGGCTTAAAGTATCAGTCTAATTCCCGTTCATCTTTTTTGATACTAAAACCACTAAGTGAACCGGATCTGAGGACTAATGGAGCTTCTAAACACCAAAAAACTAGAAATAACTTGATATATACTGTACAATACATCATAACACCAGATCTACTAATGGAAAGACGAAACAAAGAGAGTCGAGCAAGATTTCACCTTGTCGGGCAAGGTTAAATGTTTTGCAGTCTATTCTCTTTGTGATTATAAAGGGTTATGTGTTTGGAATGGATGGATGGTAAACAAGTTCACACGAGATAGTCAATACTACGCCACTAGGGCTGATAGCAGAGCTTTAAACTAGACAAAAGATGGCTTTTGTAGGGAATGATCCTGAAAAGGATTGAGATCTGGGCTGATTACAACTTTTAAATGCAAATATGGCTTGAGAGCAGAGTTTGTATGTTTGTTTGTTTCATTGGAAGAGTGTCCTTGTCTCTAGGCCCTGTTTTCCCCTTTTATAGGCAATGATCTTGGCTGTTGCAAGCTTTGTTTGAAAGCATTTCAGTGAGCCATCACATTTTTTCCATCGGTTGTCACATCCCTTGTAAGCACCTAACGTTTGCATTAATGAGGGGCCGTCATATTGTCTTTGTGATGGATGGATGGGCTTGGTATTAGACCTCGAGCATGTCTCATTTCTTTAGTTCTTTTGGGTTTTCTCTCCTTTAAGTCCAAAGTCTAAATATTAATCCAAACAATGCCCCCTTTAATCTTTGTCGAGCTTGCAATTCAAGGCATAGATAATGATTAAACAGCCACCACCGTTGCACGCCCCTACTCAGAACTTGTGCCGTTTTAATGCAACCATTTGTGAACTGGACCCTTACACTAACCCACGATCTCTGTGTTGGAAATGTGCCCTAAAACCAATCATATGATGATACTTTACGGACATTTCAAACTAATGTAGTTCATTTCAAACTAATGTAGTTTAAATGTAAAGGGCAAAGATTATTGTTTGAGCCGTCTAATATAAATGTTATATGCTTAAACGATAAGTCCAAGGAATATGTGATTGGAAGAATGCGATCTAAAGAAGTTAGATTCATGAGACCATTCTTTCGTTGACACATCCTAAACGTTCCTGATCATAGGATTGTCAATTGGGCATTGACAGTCCGTTAAGATCAGTACGTGCTATGTCTTCTCTCAGGGAGAGTGACTAGTCTCGAGTCATTGGTGTGTGTGACATCAAGACAAGTACGTAGGTGCTCAATAGAGAATGAGTTCACTGAACACGATCAACGAAGAGTTCTCATATTCATGTCACATGAGAACTCATGGTTGGGATAATGCAAATTAGTCTTTTGACCTGAGGCATCACAGTTGTGATAGGAATTCTTCATGATATATATATACATGATATATATTAATTTTGAAAATGAAAGGAATTCTTCATTGTTAAAGTTATGACTTTAAACATTCTATAATGATAGAATGTATATGGGAGACATAGTCTATATACATGGGATGGAAATCTATAATGATAGATTTCAAGATATAATTGGATTATATCAATCCCTAAAATAGACAAGAGATGCTAGGAAGTTTCTCATATGATGATAAACTTCAATTAGAATGACAATTCTAGTGAGACTAGGAAGTTGTTCTTCTCAAAGGGAATGTACCCTTTGACTCCCAAAGAAATAATGCGTAAATAGAATCCTTTATGCATACGCAGAAAGGTGATTTATGTATTTCATATTGTATGAAAACATTGATATAAGTCGTACCTAGAATGGTACAAGATGATATCAGTTCAAGCCCAGGATCAGAACCATGGCAACTGTCAAGTGAATCCTTAGGTATTTAAGAAATACTAAGGATGGATTCCTCAAGAATGAGGAAGAATTAGAGTAACGTAATGGAAGCGTAAATGTATTAGATTATGAATCTAATCCATCATAGAATATCCCTTCATTATGAATGAAATGATAATGAGATATCTCTTTATTATGACTAAAGAGATATTTGGGTGGAAACGTTAAAAGTAAATGACTTTAATGTGTTCCATCATGTATGCAAAATATATTGCCATATAGAAGCTTACAACATTGTTGTTTGGATGGGAAAGTTCATTCATGAACTCTTCATTCGGTTCCAACCAGAAAGTGTATGACACTAATGGGGCGATAGCTCAAGCCAGGGAATCAAGGTCTCATCAAGGTCCGAACTCAAATGAGAGACTAAACCACATGATTGAGAATCATGTATAATGGTGACGTCGTTATTCTCAAGGTTGCTTCTATGGATAACATATAGATATCCATTGTTTAGGCCTACTACTCAGCCATTTATGAAATGAATTACAGAAGAGGTATCATCAATGATGACTAAGCTGATTGGCTCTAGTGCAAGTGGGAGATTGTTGGAAATGTGCCCTAAAACCAATCATATGATGATACTTTACGGACATTTCAAACTAATGTAGTTCATTTCAAACTAATGTAGTTTAAATGTAAAGGGCAAAGATTATTGTTTGAGCCGTCTAATATAAATGTTATATGCTTAAACGATAAGTCCAAGGAATATGTGATTGGAAGAATGCGATCTAAAGAAGTTAGATTCATGAGACCATTCTTTCGTTGACACATCCGAAACGTTCCTGATCATAGGATTGTCAGTCCGTTAAGATCAGTACGTGCTATGTCTTCTCTCAGGGAGAGTGACTAGTCTCGAGTCATTGGTGTGTGTGACATCAAGACAAGTACGTAGGTGCTCAATAGAGAATGAGTTCACTGAACACGATCAACGAAGAGTTCTCATATTCATGTCACATGAGAACTCATGGTTGGGATAATGCAAATTAGTCTTTTGACCTGAGGCATCACAGTTGTCTTGTGGTTAGGTCCTTAATCTTTGATTATGTCAACGTCACTCTATCAGGGTGTCCACGGCATCGTTGGGGTTAAGCCACTTAGCCATGGAGGCAAGTGAATGCGCAACAAGGGATCTCTAACCTTCAAACTGTTTGAGGGAGAATACTCTATGATATGATTTAGAATCTCTGGCCAGAGTATGAATGAGATGTTGGAATGCGTTCCAGATCACATTCAAGGTAATCATATAAGTACAAGATTCACATTGGATAGTAGACATGAATAAACTATCAAACCAAACAATGTGGTCAAGAGTATTGTATTAGAGAAAGACCGTATTGCATTTGTAATCCTAAACTGAATAGGTTCTCCACCTCTTCTGATTAGCTTGGGTAACCATGATATGCTGCTAGGTGTCACTCATGGTTTGTGGAAGCCCTAAAAGTGTATTATCACTAACGGGAGAATTGAAAGTAAGTTTCAATTCACAATCGATTTGAAAGAGTTTGAATCGCCCACTGCCTCGCTAAAAGGAACCTAATGGATCGTACACCGTGTAAGGTAGAGTTTGAAGATTCAACGAAGATGAGTAAGAATAATTAAATGGTTTAATTATTTATGGCAAGGATTAATTAATATGTTAATTAATCAAACGAATAAGTTCGTTAAAAACCTCGGGTTAGTTTTGGGCCGCAAGGCCCAATGGGATTTGAATGTCAAGCCCATTAACTCAAGTTGTATGACAACTTGAATAAAACAAAGGGCTTGAAAGCCCAATAAACCTATAGGCTAGCCATGTGTAAAAGAATAGGGCTTTTGGTCCATTAGGTCACTTATTTTGAAGGGACTATATAAAGGACTTTATAGCCTAAAATTTACTAAGGGTTATTTTTGGGGGAAAGGATGAGAACACAAGCTCTCCTTTCTCTCTAAAATTTCGGCCAATCTAGAGGGGAATAGCTAGCAATCTTACTTCCTCTAGGTCACTCATTTCTTCTACAATATACCTTGGTGTGGAGACTTAGAGGTTCTCAATTTTGGGAACTTGGAGAAACCTTTTCATCCATCCAAATCCATGGATCTAAGATGCAAGGAATGAAGGCCCTCTCTTTGGGTGATTAGCCTTTGCTTATGCAAAGAGGAATCTACAAAGGTATTGATTTCTCAACTCACTTTGTTTTGAGTTGAGTCTTGATTCACCTATCTACTAGGCTTTGAATTTCATGGGTAAATGTTTTGTTTTAAGTGCATACAAGCATGATTCCGCCTTTAATTGTTAATTGCATGCTATTGATGTTGCTTAAATGAACATGTTTTTCACAAATTTTCCTTCAAGTGGTATCAAGAGCCTAAGTCTAGTAGTTGGTGAATCCTTTTGGGTTTTGTAGTTCATAGTTTATGATTTGAATGTTGTAATTGTTACAAGCTTTATTCTTGCTTCTTTGAATGTAAATTTTGTTAGAAAATTTGCCATCTCAAATGTTGTAGATGTAGTTCATATGAGCATGAATAATGGAACTAAAAGTTGGTGCCAAGTGTTTTGGGATTTTCGGCCAAATCCAAAGGGTGATTTTTTGGGTTCATGTTAGGCTTGTTAAAATGGTTTTAAAGTGCTTTTTGGAACCCCTAAGTACCCTAGGATATTAACCCTCTTTTGAGTTGTGAAAATTTGAGTTTTTGATGAAAGAAAACATCCATGGAGCTATTATGAGTTTTCATGTATGTTCTTCATATTTCTTGAAGTTCTTATCAAGAACAAAAAGTTTTGAAGTTTTGATTCAAAAGTTTTATGTTTTACATAAAGTTTTGATTATTAGTTGATGGGTGATGATTATGTCAAAGATATAATTTTGATTATTAGTTGATGGGTGATGATTATGTCAAAGATATAATTTTGATTATTAGTTGATGGGTGATGATTATGTCAAAGATATAATTTTGAATATTAGTTGATGGATGATGTTTGTTGGTAAGAAATGATTAAATGTTTTTAATTATATCAAAGGTATATTTTCTTTTCAAACCATCCCCACCATCTTTAATCTCACCCACCAAAATCCACTTACAAAATTCTTTTTATCAAAAATCTCTATGTTACTATCCTATGGCCGGCCACCCCTCTAGTGGGGTGCTTTTGTGCAATTAAATAAAGTTTTGATACTTTTGTGTATTTGTATTTTGACCCAAAAGTTTGTGTTTTTGCAAAATGGCCCAAATAGAATGAGAACAAAAATTGTTTTGTCTCTTTAAATGAGAATTGGATTTTCATTTCATTTAGCTCCATTTAAATCAATTCTATGGATACAAAAACCAAATGAAAATGTTGCATTCAAGTTTAATTAGTTAAAGCGTTAATTAATTAAAGAAAGGGTGATTATGAACCTTAGCCTACGATAATTGAGCTATGTGAAAGGCCGTTTCAAATTTATTTGAACCATGGGAATGTGTAGATTAAATTTTGGTTGTAATTTGATATGATCAATTGTTGTAAAAGAGCATAAGCTCTTCTTTACTTTAAAGTAATTTGATTTGATCAATTGTTGTAAAAGAGCATAAGCTCTTATTTACTTTGAAGTACTCCTTTCTTGTTTTATTCGATATGCATGAAATTGGAGTAGTTGGGTCCAACGCCCAATAAGACAACACGCCTTAATGTGATTAAACGCGTAACTAAAATCAATCTCCATCCCTAGACCGAGATTCAACACTAGGCTCGTGTTGAATCGAATCAAAGGTTCATAGTCATCCTAAGGCCCTAAGGCAACTATATAGTCCATCAATGAATGCAAACCTTATGTTAGTAGTATCATATACTCTTGCTTTAAAAACCGTTTTAAAAGCTTAGTGGGAGTATTATATACAACTAAATCAATCAAATGGACCAATAGTTGTAATAGGACCAAAATGTTTTAATTGGATTAAAATGTATGTTTATATGTGATGAGACCTAAAAACCCTCAACCAAATCAATATTAAGTTGATAAGCGAGAGATGCTTTGAATATCTCTTCGTGGCCTTCCACCGTGGTAGGCTCCAATCGTTTGTGACTTGTACACCGGCTTCACCCTATCATGGGGGAGTACAAAGTGCATGCTTACATTCAGGAGGAGTCTATACGTATATGATGAGGTGAGTGTAGGCAACGAGGATAGCCAACATCGTATCATCGTGAGGTTATTCTTGAACCCCTACACGAACTAAGCATGGTGGGAATAACTTAACTAAGTGCAATAGTGCCAACATCGTATCATCGTGAGGCAACATTCTCTAGAGGCCAAACAAGATGGGTAATTACAAACGTTGTAAATGAGTAAAGCGTTATTCTCTCATCATTATTTTTGCTAACTAACATCGTATCATCGTGAGGTGGGCTTGGTAATGGTGAGCCTCCCATACCCTACTAAGAGTTTCCTCCAAAACTCTCGAATTCCGATGAGGGATATGGAATTTGCCAAAAATAGTGGGTGGTGCTATTTGATTTAAAGACCCGAATCAAATGGCTTAAAATCAATCAATTTATATTCGTTATGTATTTGTTTACCAATATATTTGCAAACGCTATCCAAAACTTGACAAAGAAAAACCAAACGCTTTAATTTCCGGACTTAGTTCTACAATCCCATAGATTGTCTTTAATGGCTTGTAGATGTAACTAAGTAGTCTCATCCTCACAATCTTCCTATTGATAATGTATCATTGGAAGAATATGTTAGATAAGTCTAACATGAGAAGGACAACACTTTTAATGTCATAATTCTTCAAATACAAATTCTTGTATGAAGAAATAAGAGTTGCTTTGAACAACCCTTAATCAACACAAACTTTAGTGCTTGTCTCTTTGTTACACGAACAAGGAACTTGAGAAGTAAGCACAAGGGCATGGACACTTTATGTGCCATGATTCTTCACTTACAAATTGTTGTATGAAGAAATGAGAGTTGCCTTGAACAACTCTTGAAAGTTTGTTATTATGTTTAGAACATAATGGTTGGTTGACAAAAATAGTCCATTTATATGGACTTATGATGATTTTGAATCATTGAGTGTTGGAGTGTTAAACCACTTAACGAGACGGAAACTAGGCAAGGACTTCACCTTTGTGTCCCTATCCTAATGGTTCACTAAGTTTATTGTAAACCATATAGTGAACAATAACCGCACGCTCTCCAAATCGTTTGATGTGTATAACACATTTGAAATAAGTTTCAAGAGAGATAGTGGGAGTTTAGGGACCATGACTATTGTAGTCAAAAGGGAAGTCAAATGAAGAAGGCAAAATAACTCCAAGGGAACAAACTTTCTTTATGAAAGGATGGACATTGGAACGGGTATTTGCAAGAAATGTCTTGCAAGTGTCAAGAACACACCTTTCGAAGGTGTTGTAATATGTTCTTGAAATAGTTCAAAACAGTTGGTTCTTCTACTTGAATGCTTGATTCCGTATTAGTAACTATGTTTTACAATTGTTGTAAAAGTGTGCTAATAAGAAGTAGAAGATTAAATGAGAGAAGAGAAAGTACTTCACATTCGGAAAGTGAACAAAATATAGATCTCTGCGAAAGCGGATTGTACTTACTTCCTCATATGAACTACCAAAGAAATTGGAAAATACTAAAGATTGTCTTTACATTCCAATTTTAAGGAACTTAAATCCGTCACTATAGTAGAGATGGATGAATGTTTTGTTTGACAAAACATTGTTCTTTATTAATCAATAATTAGATTATTGTAATTTAATTGGTTATCTCTATAGTAGAGATGATGTGGTAGTTTAACTGTTTAGAATACGATGATGCTTAAAACCCAAAAGGTTGCAAGGTAGTGACTAATCCCAACTGAGTTGTGATACCTCTAAAACATAAGTTACGAGTTGGTCATAGATGGATGCTTTGGATCGTTAAATCCGGATCCAATACCTTCTTGTTAAAATTGTATAGAGGCGAAATGTTCGAATCTTTATTCTTTTGGAAAGAAGAAAGAATCACAAAGTAGTTGAGGTTAATTCACTTAGATGTTAGTGGCACTTGTCCACAACATAATACTACTCATGTTGTATGACATTCACCGAAGATCACTCTCGGTTGGACTATAGTTTATTTTGAATAAACACAAGTCCGAATACTTTGCAAAAGGTTTCAAAGAATTCAAGAAATGTAAGTAGATGAGTAAGACGTCTAAAGTATTTACCTCCTTAGATTTGATCCAAGGAAAAAGTAACACTTTAGATTAATTTCCTTGAAAAATATCAAGGAAAGTAGCATCATAAGATAATGAATTTCTCCATTAGGAGAAGAATGAACATAAATAAGATTTAGTTCGTTGGACATTATCAATTACCCATATATATATGATATATACTTCTAAGACATGTTAGTTGTAAGAAGATCCATCCATCATGGATCTTAGCAAGCTAGTGGGAGCTATAAGCGTCTTATGAGAAAAGATCAATTGTTTGATTTCTCATAAAGATGTAAATGAATCTTTTGTTTACTAGGTTTACAAAAGATTAGTGGGAGTTGATCATATTCTGATAGGAGCATATTCATGCGACTTAATTAGCTTGTTCTCGTGTATTTATGTTGTGTTTACTTAGTTGTTTTAGTGTTTAAGGCCACTTTTGTGTATTTTCAGATTATAAGGCCAAAGTGTGCAAGAAGATGCAAATTGGAGCTTTTTGGAGCAAAAGAGGAATGAATGAGTTGAAGACGTGAAGAAACGACGAATTCCTACTCCAACGATGAATTCTTACCAAAACGAGGAATCCTACTCAAACAAGGTTTCCTATTTTAGGAAAGTTATCCCTAACTTTCCCGTTTTGGTAACCTTTCCTAATCTTAAACGTCCGTATTTTCTAGCCACTTTGACGGCCTTATAGGCACTTTAGGACACAAAACCAAGGCCCTAGCCCTATTTCCCTTCCTAGCCGCACCTTTATATTTATGTTTTAATTTCCTATTTTCGTAAGCCTTTGATTTAATTTTAAATAAGCTAGGGTTTATTTTCTAAAACCCTACACATTTTTACAACCTAGCCACACATTATTCTAGCCGCAAATCCCATTCATTCCACTGACCCAAAAACCTATTGAAACAGCCGCAGCCAACCTTTCCAGTTTTCCCCATCCATCACGCAGCCATTTTTCTTCCCATTAAAAACCCAATCACACACAGCAACCAGCCGTGCATCCCATTACACTTTCACCCTAACAAAGCCGCAGCAACCCTTCCATTCCAGCAGCCTCCCTAAACCGAAAGCCTTCACACACAACTGCCCATCATTGCCGCAGCAAAGAGAAGGAGGAAGAGGACTTAAAATCGCGCAGAAATTCAAGTGGATTCGTTGGGCGTTCTAGGTGTAATCCATCCTTTGTTCTTTATGTTTAAATTCAATTTTATTTTTCTTGTTGTGAACATGAGAGGCTAAATCCCCCTAGTTAGCTAGGGGGTGATTCGAAACCATGTTTATGCTTGCAATATGAATTGATTACTTTTGGTTGGAATTTCATAAGTTGTGGATTCAATTCGTTCATCTATTTGATTGATAACTTATTTGTGTATGTTGATTGAGAGTGCACGCTTAGTTTTCATGCATGAATATGATGCTAGATTATGAGGGAGTTTCACCTAATAGTTACAATCTTATAATCACAAGTAGTGAAGGTCGCTTGAAAACGATCGCGTTGAATGAATTCTTAGCATAAGTTTCATGCAATTCATAGTAACGAATGCTTCGTCAATGCTTATGTTTTTCATAGAACTTAATGATTCTTGCTTGTATCTCTATTATGCAATTCATGTAGGGAACTTGTAGGGAACGTTTTGGGTTGTCGTATGCAATCATCCAACTTAATAACTTGTGGAAAAACTGATGGTTAATTAGTGCAATTCACAGTTAACTTGGGGCGTTGAGTATTTATAATTTATCGAAAGACCAACTGAAAATCAAATTGTATGCAAGTGTGACATGTGTGGAGAAGAACCTTCTAGCTAGCATTCATTCCATATTTCATCACATTCATATTTAAATTCTGCATTTAAATTACAATTTGTGCATTTAATTTATTTTCGTCAAAACCTCAATCCCCCTTTACTTTAGTGTCCAATTTAGTTAGAAAGTGTCTTAGTTTGTGTTTATAAGCGTTTGGTATTCTTTGAGTCTTTTTATTTGTTTTAGTGTTTTATTGTTTGGTTTTGCATTCTTTGAGTCTAGTTTAGTGTTTTTAACGTTTGTTTTACGTTTTTGAGTCAGTGTCCAAGTGATTTTGCAATCCCTCCTAATCCCCGGTTAAGAACGATCCCTACTTATTCATATACTACAATTGTCACAAGAGGGTTTTAATTTGTGTGCTTACTTAGTTAGCATCAAATTTTTGGCGCCGTTGCCGGGGATTAGCAACTTTGCTAATCTCTTGGATTGTTTTATTTTCATTTGTGTGTATATATTTATAGTTTTATTTTAGACGCAAGTCATGGCATTTGATTGTGCTTCTCTTTTGTCACAGCTTAAGGAAGAGTACCAAACGCAAAGAGTTGGTACATTTGATTATAATCAATCAAGGAACGACGTGTTTTACAATACTTACAATTCGGATTGGAGTGATCATTCAAACTCTATATGGTGGGAACCTCAACATATTCAACAAGACGGATATTGGCAGCCTTATGAGGAGTTCTATTCAACGTCTATGCATCCACCACAACCTCATATTCAATATGCCCAACCAAACTCAAGTTCGTCAATAGATTATAATCAAAAACTTAATGAATTACTTTGTTTGGTGCAGGGCTCACAAAACCAAGTCGAGGAGGCTCAACAAGGAGAAAATTGGCAACCACATGAGGAGTTCTATACAACGCCTATGCAGCCACCACAACCTGCCCAAAGCAATGTAAGTACTTCAAGTGATAATGATAAGATTTTTCAATTACTTACTACTTTGACGCAGGAAGTCCAAACTCAAAGCAAAGAAAGGCAAATCCAAGATAAGAGGGTGGACAACTTGGAGAAGCAAATTGGGCAGATAGCGGAGTTCGTAAGACAATTTCAAGATCAAGGCAATCTCCCTATTTCAACCATTGCAAATCCGGAGGGAGAATTTGAAACTGCCAAGGAAATGATGTTGAGATATGACAAGGAGGTTGGAACGGACCCTAAACCATCAAAATCAAATCACAAGCGAGAGGAATACACCCAACCCACGGCGAGAGTGGAAACACCTTTGCCGGAGGCACCTATTGCTCCCACGCCATCTAATTCAAGTAAGGTTGTTCCAAATTTAATTAGTTCTAACTCCATTCCACTGAATGTCCCTATTCCTTGCAGGATCATGCAATCCAAGGAAAAAGAGGGTGAGAAAGGCATCTTCGAATCCTTTCCAAAGAATCAAGAGCCAGATGTGACTGGGGAATGTCTAGAATTCATCAAAGAGGATATACTTGAGGCAAACAACACCAAAGAAGTTGAACGTTATGACACAGGACAAGGACTAATCCTCACACCAAATCTGGGCGAGTGCAAAGTCCCTGAAACGTTCAAAGAAGATGTATTTATCCTTGAGTTCTTGTCGGAGCACACAGGTAAGCCGCCTCCCCGAATTTCAATTTTCTTTTATACTAATATGTTGTTAATGATCCAGGCACCCACTCTAGAATTTAAACCAATGCCGGTTCACTTCAAGTATCACCTTCCATTCAAGGATCAATTTGGGACCTAGGGAAGTTTGAATGGAGGTTTCGTCTGGCTGGAAGACTTTAAAGCAAGCGCTACTTGGGAGGCAACCCATGCAATCAACAAAGGAAGAACTTGGGAATCGCTCCACACTCAGATTTGCGTCCCTAAACCCTTCCCTTTGTTGCTTACTTTATGTTATGTGTATTGTGTTTTTAATTGTGTTTAAAACATTGAGGACAATGTTTAGTTTAAGTGTGGGGGGGGTAACATTCTGTTTTGAGATATTTGTGCATGAAATTCGTAGAGTTTTACCACCTAACATGTCTAAACTTGTTCTTTGCTGTTTTTAAGTGTTTTTAATCTATTTTAGAGTGTTTTAGAGTGTGTTGATTTAAAAATCCGAAAATACCATAAAAATTTGAAAAATTGTTTTGAAAAACCCAAAAAGAGTTGTTTTTGTGTGTTTGTTTGTGTCGTAGGTCACCTTCCAACGCAATGATGAGGATTTGGTTTTTAATTGCATGACGGTTAAAGAAAGTTACAAACATGGTTGGACGTTTGATATACTCTTTGGTTTATGCTTGGTTGTAGTTATAGTTTACGAATTCACATGTAATCACAAATGATAAAAATCAGTTTTTGTAGCATGCTTGAAGGAATGAACTCAAACAAACGCTACATCCCTGTGAGACTTGAGCCTAAACGTATTTGGAGAGTTAAAATCTGTGCATTAATGTTTTCTAAAGTCGTTGCATGATCTCATTATTCTTTGCTTGGTTACTACTTAGAAGGCGTTTTATCACTTAGTTCCAAATGCTAGAACTCATGCCCATTTCATTCAAAGCATGTCATTGATTTGCATACCACATATTCAAGATGAAGTTGTGTAGTGACCACCATCAAAGCCAAACAGCCATGTGCCCTTCACTCATTTTGTGTTTAAGTTTAACCCCATTGAGCCGTGTTAGCCCATATTCTTTGTTAACCCGCATTATCCTCACCTAGCCTAGATTAGAACCATCCTTACCCTTGTTCTTGAAGCATAGTAAGCAATGAATTCCTTTTGATTAATGTGTTGCAGGAAATAAGTGTGGGGGAAGGATTATTGATGTGAGTTATGTGCCATAGGCACGAGTAGAAAAAAAAAAAGAAAAAAAAAAGAAAAGAAAAGAAAAGAAAAGAAAAAAGTGAAAAAGAGTTCCAAAGTATTGGTTGTTGAAGTAAGGGCCCAAAACAATGAATTAGGCCCTAAGAGTTGTTTAAATCTCCCCTGTTTGTCTAAAAGTTGATTTCTGCATTCTAAGGGAATTCTAAGTCTTAATTTCATTACTTTACTTGCTAATGCTTAAAGAACGTTTGTTTATCCCTACCTTTCCTTGTTAGCCAACACCCCAAGCCCCGTTACAACCCTCTACTTCTATCTTGAGTGTTGTGCATTTCAATTGTGGAGTTTGAATTTGGTATGAGCATATGGTGTCACTGGTTCTCGCATCTAAGTAGTAGCATTCCATTCATGAGATCATATCTAAACATGTTTAATTACTCCAGAAATTGCGTTCTTTGTTATAACATATGTGAGTACTAGTCTTTCATGTTCACATCAATCTTCTCACATATAACTAGTGTAGGGTGTGTAGTCAGAAAATCTGAGTGAAAATTGAGTGCATAACTAGTGAGGAATTGAGGGAATTCTCTAAGGCATGTTACTACATTCAAAATGTGTTTTAATTGATTAAATGCGAACTAGTGAATGGTGACTATAATTAAGTATGTGCTCGAGGGGAAGGAGGACTAAAAGCTATGTGTGTAATGATCTTAGACATGTCATGTTTCATTGGTAATCCCTGAGGCAAACGTTGGAAGGTTTAGGTTATGTTTTGTTTGTTTTGTTGCGTTTTGTTTACTTTAGTTGTTTTGTTTTGCTCGAGGACTAGCAAAAGTTAAGTGTGGGGGAATTTGATAGGAGCATATTCATGCGACTTAATTAGCTTGTTCTCGTGTATTTATGTTGTGTTTACTTAGTTGTTTTAGTGTTTAAGGCCACTTTTGTGTATTTTCAGATTATAAGGCCAAAGTGTGCAAGAAGATGCAAATTGGAGCTTTTTGGAGCAAAAGAGGAATGAATGAGTTGAAGACGTGAAGAAACGACGAATTCCTACTCCAACGATGAATTCTTACCAAAACGAGGAATCCTACTCAAACAAGGTTTCCTATTTTAGGAAAGTTATCCCTAACTTTCCCGTTTTGGTAACCTTTCCTAATCTTAAACGTCCGTATTTTCTAGCCACTTTGACGGCCTTATAGGCACTTTAGGACACAAAACCAAGGCCCTAGCCCTATTTCCCTTCCTAGCCGCACCTTTATATTTATGTTTTAATTTCCTATTTTCGTAAGCCTTTGATTTAATTTTAAATAAGCTAGGGTTTATTTTCTAAAACCCTACACATTTTTACAACCTAGCCACACATTATTCTAGCCGCAAATCCCATTCATTCCACTGACCCAAAAACCTATTGAAACAGCCGCAGCCAACCTTTCCAGTTTTCCCCATCCATCACGCAGCCATTTTTCTTCCCATTAAAAACCCAATCACACACAGCAACCAGCCGTGCATCCCATTACACTTTCACCCTAACAAAGCCGCAGCAACCCTTCCATTCCAGCAGCCTCCCTAAACCGAAAGCCTTCACACACAACTGCCCATCATTGCCGCAGCAAAGAGAAGGAGGAAGAGGACTTAAAATCGCGCAGAAATTCAAGTGGATTCGTTGGGCGTTCTAGGTGTAATCCATCCTTTGTTCTTTATGTTTAAATTCAATTTTATTTTTCTTGTTGTGAACATGAGAGGCTAAATCCCCCTAGTTAGCTAGGGGGTGATTCGAAACCATGTTTATGCTTGCAATATGAATTGATTACTTTTGGTTGGAATTTCATAAGTTGTGGATTCAATTCGTTCATCTATTTGATTGATAACTTATTTGTGTATGTTGATTGAGAGTGCACGCTTAGTTTTCATGCATGAATATGATGCTAGATTATGAGGGAGTTTCACCTAATAGTTACAATCTTATAATCACAAGTAGTGAAGGTCGCTTGAAAACGATCGCGTTGAATGAATTCTTAGCATAAGTTTCATGCAATTCATAGTAACGAATGCTTCGTCAATGCTTATGTTTTTCATAGAACTTAATGATTCTTGCTTGTATCTCTATTATGCAATTCATGTAGGGAACTTGTAGGGAACGTTTTGGGTTGTCGTATGCAATCATCCAACTTAATAACTTGTGGAAAAACTGATGGTTAATTAGTGCAATTCACAGTTAACTTGGGGCGTTGAGTATTTATAATTTATCGAAAGACCAACTGAAAATCAAATTGTATGCAAGTGTGACATGTGTGGAGAAGAACCTTCTAGCTAGCATTCATTCCATATTTCATCACATTCATATTTAAATTCTGCATTTAAATTACAATTTGTGCATTTAATTTATTTTCGTCAAAACCTCAATCCCCCTTTACTTTAGTGTCCAATTTAGTTAGAAAGTGTCTTAGTTTGTGTTTATAAGCGTTTGGTATTCTTTGAGTCTTTTTATTTGTTTTAGTGTTTTATTGTTTGGTTTTGCATTCTTTGAGTCTAGTTTAGTGTTTTTAACGTTTGTTTTACGTTTTTGAGTCAGTGTCCAAGTGATTTTGCAATCCCTCCTAATCCCCGGTTAAGAACGATCCCTACTTATTCATATACTACAATTGTCACAAGAGGGTTTTAATTTGTGTGCTTACTTAGTTAGCATCATATTCCTAAATTAGAATATATATATACATGATATATATTAATTTTGAAAATGAAAGGAATTCTTCATTGTTAAAGTTATGACTTTAAACATTCTATAATGATAGAATGTATATGGGAGACATAGTCTATATACATGGGATGGAAATCTATAATGATAGATTTCAAGATATAATTGGATTATATCAATCCCTAAAATAGACAAGAGATGCTAGGAAGTTTCTCATATGATGATAAACTTCAATTAGAATGACAATTCTAGTGAGACTAGGAAGTTGTTCTTCTCAAAGGGAATGTACCCTTTGACTCCCAAAGAAATAATGCGTAAATAGAATCCTTTATGCATACGCAGAAAGGTGATTTATGTATTTCATATTGTATGAAAACATTGATATAAGTCGTACCTAGAATGGTACAAGATGATATCAGTTCAAGCCCAGGATCAGAACCATGGCAACTGTCAAGTGAATCCTTAGGTATTTAAGAAATACTAAGGATGGATTCCTCAAGAATGAGGAAGAATTAGAGTAACGTAATGGAAGCGTAAATGTATTAGATTATGAATCTAATCCATCATAGAATATCCCTTCATTATGAATGAAATGATAATGAGATATCTCTTTATTATGACTAAAGAGATATTTGGGTGGAAACGTTAAAAGTAAATGACTTTAATGTGTTCCATCATGTATGCAAAATATATTGCCATATAGAAGCTTACAACATTGTTGTTTGGATGGGAAAGTTCATTCATGAACTCTTCATTCGGTTCCAACCAGAAAGTGTATGACACTAATGGGGCGATAGCTCAAGCCAGGGAATCAAGGTCTCATCAAGGTCCGAACTCAAATGAGAGACTGAACCACATGATTGAGAATCATGTATAATGGTGACGTCGTTATTCTCAAGGTTGCTTCTATGGATAACATATAGATATCCATTGTTTAGGCCTACTACTCAGCCATTTATGAAATGAATTACAGAAGAGGTATCATCAATGATGACTAAGCTGATTGGCTCTAGTGCAAGTGGGAGATTGTTGGAAATGTGCCCTAAAACCAATCATATGATGATACTTTACGGACATTTCAAACTAATGTAGTTCATTTCAAACTAATGTAGTTTAAATGTAAAGGGCAAAGATTATTGTTTGAGCCGTCTAATATAAATGTTATATGCTTAAACGATAAGTCCAAGGAATATGTGATTGGAAGAATGCGATCTAAAGAAGTTAGATTCATGAGACCATTCTTTCGTTGACACATCCGAAACGTTCCTGATCATAGGATTGTCAATTGGGCATTGACAGTCCGTTAAGATCAGTACGTGCTATGTCTTCTCTCAGGGAGAGTGACTAGTCTCGAGTCATTGGTGTGTGTGACATCAAGACAAGTACGTAGGTGCTCAATAGAGAATGAGTTCACTGAACACGATCAACGAAGAGTTCTCATATTCATGTCACATGAGAACTCATGGTTGGGATAATGCAAATTAGTCTTTTGACCTGAGGCATCACAGTTGTCTTGTGGTTAGGTCCTTAATCTTTGATTATGTCAACGTCACTCTATCAGGGTGTCCACGGCATCGTTGGGGTTAAGCCACTTAGCCATGGAGGCAAGTGAATGCGCAACAAGGGATCTCTAACCTTCAAACTGTTTGAGGGAGAATACTCTATGATATGATTTAGAATCTCTGGCCAGAGTATGAATGAGATGTTGGAATGCGTTCCAGATCACATTCAAGGTAATCATATAAGTACAAGATTCACATTGGATAGTAGACATGAATAAACTATCAAACCAAACAATGTGGTCAAGAGTATTGTATTAGAGAAAGACCGTATTGCATTTGTAATCCTAAACTGAATAGGTTCTCCACCTCTTCTGATTAGCTTGGGTAACCATGATATGCTGCTAGGTGTCACTCATGGTTTGTGGAAGCCCTAAAAGTGTATTATCACTAACGGGAGAATTGAAAGTAAGTTTCAATTCACAATCGATTTGAAAGAGTTTGAATCGCCCACTGCCTCGCTAAAAGGAACCTAATGGATCGTACACCGTGTAAGGTAGAGTTTGAAGATTCAACGAAGATGAGTAAGAATAATTAAATGGTTTAATTATTTATGGCAAGGATTAATTAATATGTTAATTAATCAAACGAATAAGTTCGTTAAAAACCTCGCGTTAGTTTTGGGCCGCAAGGCCCAATGGGATTTGAATGTCAAGCCCATTAACTCAAGTTGTATGACAACTTGAATAAAACAAAGGGCTTGAAAGCCCAATAAACCTATAGGCTAGCCATGTGTAAAAGAATAGGGCTTTTGGTCCATTAGGTCACTTATTTTGAAGGGACTATATAAAGGACTTTATAGCCTAAAATTTACTAAGGGTTATTTTTGGGGGAAAGGATGAGAACACAAGCTCTCCTTTCTCTCTAAAATTTCGGCCAATCTAGAGGGGAATAGCTAGCAATCTTACTTCCTCTAGGTCACTCATTTCTTCTACAATATACCTTGGTGTGGAGACTTAGAGGTTCTCAATTTTGGGAACTTGGAGAAACCTTTTCATCCATCCAAATCCATGGATCTAAGATGCAAGGAATGAAGGCCCTCTCTTTGGGTGATTAGCCTTTGCTTATGCAAAGAGGAATCTACAAAGGTATTGATTTCTCAACTCACTTTGTTTTGAGTTGAGTCTTGATTCACCTATCTACTAGGCTTTGAATTTCATGGGTAAATGTTTTGTTTTAAGTGCATACAAGCATGATTCCGCCTTTAATTGTTAATTGCATGCTATTGATGTTGCTTAAATGAACATGTTTTTCACAAATTTTCCTTCACTCTGTTATTAATCAACTGCTTATTACATAATCCCTTGGTAAAATACCTTAAGTCATTTCAAACCTTCAATTTCTCGAAACTTCCCATAATTCCTAGAATTCCTAAAAACCTTTCTTGTTTTCAGCTTCCTCTTTCCTTCTAACTTAAATTATTCTTGTCCCTTTTCTTTTCAAACTCAATCAATGGCCCTGAAAACCACCCAATCTTGACCAACCACTCAACCTCGATCTTCTTATGAATCTGGTGAGGGTATTACCAGCATGCACCGTTTGTTCAATAGCCTTCATCGCCCTCAAGCAGGCCTGCATTCTAAACTTTTCTTTGAAGAGAAGGAGTACATTTACTAGGACCTGCATGGACTTCTCAAATTCTCATTGTAGTAGGGACCAACATGCGTAAGGCCAATTAGTTTACTCCAAACTCGTTTATGGTTGAGTCAGGCATTTCTTTTTTTAAGTGGTCAAACCACCACCGCAACTTTCCTCTGATGAATGATGACACCTAAGTTAAGTGGATAAATGAGCTCGAGCCTATCTTCAAAAGGAAATGGATGAACAATGGCATCTATGAACTGATAATGCTCTAAAAAACCACCGTGGTTGCTAAGCCCGAGCTACTGACCACCGCTCTCTTCTTCTAGAACTCGGGCACCAACACCTTTGATTTCAAGATAGGCCCTATGTCTCTAACTATCCTAGATATGGCACAAGTCTTTAGGCTGAGACCATCGGGCAGAATCGTGGATGTGACTCATGATTGGGCTCTACCTTCTCGTCCGACCGCTAAGAGTTCGGGCACTTCGGCTTCCCCACTTTAACTAGAATATAACTCTACAACTTTTAAGAGTTATGAGACTTCTTTCAAGGGTTTCATCCCTTTTGTGAAATACAATTTTGGTGCAAACTCCTCCAATGCCAACTTAGATCAAAAGCACATGTATTTCCTTTTGTATTGGCTTAACAAGCACGTCTTCCCTAACAAATATAAGGGAGTGAAGGTTGAGTGGATCCCTTTAGTAGAAGCTCTTCATAATTTTGACGATGTCGCCACGGGCCTTTTCCCTCTCTCTCATCTCTACCATCTCCTTTTTGAGATGACACAGGGCAAACCTTTTGAGACCAACCTTAACGGACTAATCTGGGTGGTCCAATTATGGTTACAATGGTATTTCCCAAAGTTTCGTGTAGCTAACCTGGTGTTCCCAAAAGGCGGCCCCTGCCCGAATTCTGGCCGAAGCTTTTCCCACCGACCATTCCACGTTTGCCTGCTTTTATTTCTTCAAAGTCTACAGGACTCAGGCAGACATGAAGTAAGGAGCATATATTCTTAGGAGGTATCCCTGGTTTTCTAATCAAGCCTTCCAAGATGCCTTTGGAGAAGATGCTAATCCTTTTTGCGGATAGAAATTTATCAGCTGCATTCAACCACAAGATTTAGCTTAGGGAATTCGCAATGATCGTTATGAACGTGGGCTGGAGGTTTATCACCCAAACTTCTGCAGTAGGGAAGTAAGCTTTAGGCAAGCCATTCCAATCCCATTCTTTGACTCTGTTCACTGTGGTACCTCTTACCACCTTCATTCCCCTTAAGAAGTCATTTTCCGAGCTGCCCGACGTAGCCTTGAGGTTATGAGCAAGGTCGTCCGAAAGCCTTTAGCCCTTAATTTTAAGTGTTCTTCGATTTTCTCTACTTGGTGGGAAGCTAAGTGGATCAAGAAGTATGGAGGAGATATACAGGAAGCTCACGACCATCTTTTCAGCCAACTCTCTCTCAAATCTTATCCTAGCTCGGGTGAGCTCAAGACTATGTCCTCCTTTTGATCCCTTATTCATTTTTTAAACTTGCAGCCAAATGTAATGCTGAGACAACAAGTGCTGGTTACGCAGGAGAAGGTAGAGATACCTTTGAGTTATTTGGAGACTCAAAGCCTAAGGAAGAGCTCGAGGTAGGAACTTAGGTATCTCGTTGGGCAAGGGCAACAGTGGTGGAAACTTTTGAATCAGAGCCCAAGAACCAACCTAACCCAAAACGGATAACTCCTACTAGGAAGAGAACAAGAGCCCAAAATTCCAATATTTCGAAAACCTCCACTACGTTTATTGTTGCTACACCTGTAGTGGGAATGAATAAACAAACGACTTTTAGTAAGTGAATCATGTGTCCAATCTCCGTCCTGACTTTTGTTCTATGTTTTGGGGCTAATAACTTTGCTCTCTTTGAATATAGGACCCCGAACAACCAAGAAACCCATAATTGTTTCAAAAGATGAATCATTAGGCGTCGAAATACAATGGAGGGCCAGAGAGTATCAAGATGCTGCCCTTAAAGAATTGGAGGTATAGTCTGTTTCTTTAAGTTATTTTTTTTCAAACTTACCTTCCCTCTCTTACTTTTCTAACTGTATGAAATAGGAGATTCGGGCAGAAAAGATCTTACCACCCGAGACTTCTTCCTTTTTAACCCGATCAAAGCAAACTCTTCCTTCTCAAGCAAAATCCATTCCTTTGGTGGTGAATTTTACTTCTTAATTTGATCCTTCTACTGGGAAGATGATGCATTTCGTGGAGGATGACAATAACTCAGTAAGTACCCCCCTTTAATACTTTTGTGCTAAGAATCCCTTCTCTTTGTATTAATCGTCCTTTATTTCTTCCAGCCTTCCCCTTCTCAAGAAGTCCACCAAACACCGGTTTCCACTTTTGGGGAACCTATAGTCCCTGAGTTTCCTTTGGTTTCAAAAGTAACTTACTCACAGGCTTCTCAGGCAGCTCTAACTAATGCACCCGAAGCTTCTGAAGTGCATGTTTCCCAACTTCAGGTTCCCTCTCAAGCACATCATTACTTAAACCTTCTACTTTTCCTCTCTATAAGTTAGTTACTAACTTTTATCCTTTCTTCTGTTATTTGTAGGCCTCTGTTAAAGGTTCGGGCACTATTTCTCCTTCCTTAGTAAGCAATGATAATCTCCCCCACCAATCAAAGGAAGTAACTCCTCCTCCACTTCCTTCCAAGGCTTCGGGCTTAATTCAGGTATATCGAGTTTTCCTACCTTGTCTTCCCTTGACTTGTGAACTTTTTTAACATGTCTGTCTTGGCTGTAACAGGGTTCTGGAGAAGGCTCGAGCAAATCTTCACCGCACATAGTGCGCAAGAGATATCTTCCTCGTCCTTCTTTGGTTCTTGGGATCACAGAGATCTTCGTCCAGGAGCCTGTGAAGAAGCAAGCCAAGACTACTGTAACAACTGCTTTCATTCCTGCTCCTGCAATCTTTTCTACCCTTCTAACTAAGGCCACTCCTATTGACATGACTAAAGGTGTGAAAGATATGCCCTCAGCTTCATCAGCATCATCATTGCCCAAACTGGTAAAGAAGTTCGGGCAAATCAAAACTAAACTGCAGTTACCTTCAAATCATATGAGTCTCATCTTCTTCAAAATGCTCATCAAATCTTCAAGGATTAGATGAAAAAGGACTTCACAGTTTCTTTCAGCCTTAAGATTCTCTATGACGTAGAGAAGGCCCTTATTGAGCTTTACAAGGCGCAGTTGCTGTCCAAGGCTCAGTATGAGTCTTTTATAAGTTTCTTCGAGAATTTGCGGGCATTAAAGGATCAGCATCATAAGGCGGAGCGGGCATTAAATAGAGTGAAGTGCTTTTAGGAAAAATATGTGAAGAATACAGCCACTCTTCGACAGTTGGTGGAGGAAGGGTCAGTGATTGAAGAAAGGATTGTAATGGCCAATTCTGAAATCTAGCATTTGGAAGAGCAGTTGTCTTTACTCAAAGCCGAGAAAGTGTCCCTTACCAACTATCTCTCCCAAAAAGTCAAAGAAATAGAGAAGATTTCTCAAGAGGATGAGGATTTCAAAGACCAACTTGTGAATAACAGCATGTATTTAGGATAACCAGGCCGAAATTTCACTATTATGCAAATTTATTTCTCTAGAATAGTTGCTCTGGTCGAAGATGTAAAGTTGTTTGGCGAACATTTCTATAATCCCTTCATGAAATGAATTCTTCTTCTATTTTAACTCCATTTTTCTGAACTTTTAATAATAAAAGTCTATCTCCATCCTTCTTATCTTGGTTTGATCTCCAAATTTACCCGATCTTGTCTTTAATAAGCCATTGATCTGGATAAGCCTTGGATCTTCCTTAGTTCCCAAATCAATGGTTTGTAAGGGGTCTTGTACTTCAGGTGGTGACTTGTCAACTTATGCACACAAGAATTCAACTAACTCTGGATTCTCAGGTAAGTATTCTAGCTTGTCTAGGTCATATACACATTCAGCCATTTGTATGGCCGTTTCCAACTCCTTTCCAAAAAATTCCTCTTCGCTCTGATTACTTGAGGCTTCCTCCTGGTATTTTTCGACCCAACTCTCTCTTTGTTGCTTCCTCTCTCTTCCATACATCAACAGTCTTTTGATTAAGAACCTGACTGCAACTACCTGGTCCTTCTTTCTTTGTTCTGACATCACTGAAGTTGGGGAGTTGGGATAATATGAGGTCGGAGAGACTGATGAATCCAATCTCTGCCCTATAAAGTTCTATAAGTGGAAGTATTGTCTACAACAAAGAAGACCAACATGATTTGTTTAGAACCCAAATCAACTTCTAATGGCAATATCTCGTGGGTCCTAGTGATGGCTCCTGAGAAACTGGAAACTATAAGATCTATAGGGATGAAATCCTCCTCACTTCTGAACACTCTCTTTATCTGCTTGTATGGCATCACATTAACCGTTATTCTACCATTAATCAAGACCCTCTTGAAGGGTACTCCTTCCAAATGAGCAGTCACATATATGGTTTTAAAATGGTTGGCCATGGCCAAATTTGGGCAACTGAAGACCATCATGTCCTGTGTATACCCTCTTAGGCTCTCTCTTTGTGGGTTCGGGCAGATCCATTTTGCCTGACTCTACTTTTTCGGCCTTTTTAACACTAACATGTGCCATCATAGGTCCTATTGCTAAGTAATCACCCTCCATTATGGTAGGTTGATCATGCTCAGCACAAAACATGGCAGATAAAACATATGTCATGTTTACATAGAAGTTGCTTGGTCCAGATAAGTCTTTCTTGCCCCAAATATGGTTCATGAATTCATCCAACCAGGCATGCGCTTATTCTGGTAGCATTAGCTTGGGCATCCTTGCTTCCTTGGTGATGCCAAAATTTGGCATTTGTTCTGGAACCTCGCAGAAAGTATCGACTAACAATGGTACGGGCAACCCCCTCTCAAGTGAGATAGTTCCAAAACATATTGGTTTTAGGCTCCATCTTAGGGTTAGCATCATCATCAAATCATCTTGAGCTCTCTTCAAGATTTTGTATTTCCCAGGATGGGCGTTATGCGACACATGTTCTCCTTCCCCATCGGTCTTGCTATTAGCTTTCTCCACCTTATTCTTGGTCCTCTAATGGAGTTAATTTCTTCCCCCATCGGGTACCCTCTCAAACTTTACAGTCTCTGAGGTCTCAAGGGCAGTGGAGACTTTCAATGAGTTCATATGGGCTTTATGTTGGCTCTGGACTCTTCTAATCATGGAGGCTCCCTTTTCCTTAATAGGTTTCCCATCATTTCCAACCACACACCATTTACACTCGAGTCAGGCAGGATTCTTTTTTGTAACTAGATTTACGGTTCTCCCCTTTACTCTGATGTCTCCACCATTATAGCTTGGTTAGAATGGCTTCACATCCATCCATCTTGGCACCTTGGCTTTTCTGTCCTCTACTTCTTCATAAGCTTCATAATTTCTTAACACTTCTAACAAACCCTTTGATTGAGAGTTTCCTCCCAACCGTTGGAAAACATTCCTTGAAGTTTCTCTTTCCACTGCCTGTATGACATTTTTGCAAGCTTCATTTTCTTTTTCTTTCCTTTGATCAACTCTTGATCAATAACGGCTCATGCTACTGAGACTTCTAACTTACACTCACATTGGCATTTACTACATAACACCACTCCTTTGATTATAGTTGCTTTAGGCTTCTCGGGCAACTTAATAGCCCTTCAATTAGCCTATCAGCTTGCCTTCTTTCTACCTTTACCTCCCAGGTAGCTTTTTCTTTCCCCTTCTCCACCCATATCAGGTTGATCATGTTTATTAGGACTTCAGGGAAGGGGTTAGTGTCAATCATCATGTTGGCATACGGTTTCTCCAGCAACAATTTTCCCTTTACTATAAGGTCTTGTATCTAGTCCCTGAACTGGATGCAGTTGGTTATAAAGTGATTGAAAGTGTAATGCAACTTGTAATATTTCTTTCTTTTTAGCTCTTCAGGCATACACAGCTTTTTGGTAATGTCGGGCACGATCACTCTTGCCCGAACCAGCTCCTCATAGATCTCTGCGGCCTTGGTTAAGTCAAAGGAATAACTCTGGTACTTAGGGGGTTTCATAAGGACAAATCCTCCATTGTTCATGACCATTTTCTAGTCCTTAACTGACTGTACTAACCCCTTTATAGTCAATAGTTTGAAGAGGGTAGTCATCTCCACTGTGTACACGTCCATTCTCTCTTCTTCATGGCCATTATTTTCTTATGGCCCTCCTTCAAACCCCACTTAATGAATGCCAGCTTTGTTTTTCTAGAAGGGAGGCACCTTAGATGAATGCTTTACTTGCTGCTCCTCTAGTAACAGTTTCTCATACTTGGTGGTCACAATTACAAACTCCTGCAGCTTATTGAACTGCACGTCATAAAACTTCTTCCTCAAAGGCAATCTCAACGTCTTCTGAGCTATAGATATGAGTTGTGCATGATTTATAGGGAACTGGCACCTTATCCTCGTTCTCCTGAAGCTCATCATGAAGTCTTTTGTAGACTCATGCTCGTACTGCTTCATTTTTACAAGGTCATTCATAAACATTTCGGGCTCGACCCTGTAAAACTGCTCATGGAAAGCCATCTGCCTTTGCCCCTAATTGGCAATGGAATTAGGGGGTAACAAAGAATACTACTGAGATACTAAGCCTACCAAGGAGTTCCCAAACAATCTTAACCTGTAGTTGGGATTGTCTTCAAATGCTACACAACGATTAGAGAACTTGAAAATGTGATGTCTGGAAGACACATTACCATCTTCTCCGTTGAATGTTGGGAATGTGGGCATCTTGAAGTTGACTGGAAAAGGTTTCTGCTAGTCAACATGCTCAGGATAAGGTTTCTGATAAGTGATCCTAAACAGCGGGCGAGCTTATGGCTAAGCATTCTGGGCCACCATCCTCCTTAATTCAACTAACTCATCCCTGAGCTACTGGTGAGCTATATTATCAGAAAGAGTGTGAGGAGGATCCCATTTTGGGATACGATCATTACCTGATAAATTCTCTTTTCTTGGCTCAAGCTTCCTCCACTTGGCATCCCCTCCCTTACTGGTCAATGGTGAGGGCCTATAAGGAAGAGGCTTATCTACCTTGGAATGCCCGTCTTTCCCATTGGATTCCCTAATCAACTGGGGCATCCTATACTTCGTTCTTTCTGGCCCATTTTGGCCCTACCATTAAATGGAAATAGTAAGGGGTCAAGCAACTTCACTTCCAGTATTTCTTCCAACACTGGTACACTAGCTCCGGATCCTTTCTTGTTTTTATTTTTACCATTCTTCTCCACAAGCAATGGAAAGAATGGAATAACTGGTTCTTCATCAGGGCTCGTTCCCTTCATATAGCCATTTTTTGGAATAGAATACTCTAGATCTACCCTTCTTCGCGAACTCCCCGTTAAGGTACAAAGTCTGCTGACTTCTCCCCTGGTTTCCATAGAGTTCTTCTCCATACTTCTTAATACTTGCACCATGGTGGCTTACAAGTTTTCATTGGTTACTATTCCCCCCAACTTCTCAGATGAGGTCGGGCTTCTCAAAACAACTGGTCCTTGTGAGAAGGGAACGTTCTCTGGGCGATCTGCCATGCTTGATTTTGGTAAAGCTTGGGGTAGCCTGTACTCCATGTTCCACCTGAAGGTTTTTTCTTCCTTCTTCTTCTTCGCATACAAGACTAATGTAGTCCCACTGGGCCAGCCAAAACTATGTTCAGGCAGGAATTTCATTGGGAAAGGTCCTTGGCTCGAGCACACAACTCCCTGAGGAGTTAGCACTTCGGTTGGTTGTCGAGCTCCTTCTTGCTGAGAGGCTACAAGAGGAGAACAAAGTTAATTCTGAAAAGTGCCTTTGTAGGGCCTTAGGTGTAAGCCTTAAGGCTCACAATCAAAACTAGCTAAGTGCTTAGGCGTGCCACTGCCATCTCAGTATGGCAAATGTAGAACAAGTGTGTTTAAGTTGATTACTTGTGCCCTAAGTTATTCTGACTTCTTGTTATCAAAGGATAGTCGTACATGGGTTAAGTCTACACTAAGTTCTTTTCTGTGCCTTGAGACCAAGGACTTTTAGTTTATTATCTTGTATGCTTTAAAGGGTGAAAGTCCAGATCTGGTTTAAACCATCGGTCTAATTCCCATTCATCTTATGACAGTAAAACTTCTAAGTGAACCAGATCTAAAGACTAATGGAGCTTCTGATCACCAAAAGACTGGAAATAACTTAAATATATACTATAGAATACATCATTATACTAGATCTACTAATGGAAAGACAAAACAAAGAGAGTTGGGTAAGATTTCACCTTGTCGAGCAAGGTTGAACACCTTGCAGTCTCTTCTCTTTGTGATTACAAAGCGCTGTGTGTTTGGAATGGATGGATGGTAAACAAGTTTACACGAGAGAATCGATCCTACTGATAGGAGCATATTCATGCGACTTAATTAGCTTGTTCTCGTGCATTTATGTTGTGTTTCCTTAGTGATTTTAGTGTTTAAAGTTACTTTTGTGAGTTTTCAGGTAATAAAGCCCAAAGTGTGCAAGAAGATGCAAATTGGAGTCTTTTGGAGCAAAAGAAGGAATGAATGAGTCGAAGACTTGAAGAAATATGAATCCTGAATTGAAAGTGGATTCCTACTCCAACGAGGACTCCTACTCCAACAAGGTTTCCTACTTGAATTAGGAAAGTTAAGCCTAGGTTTCCCATTTTGGTAACCTTTCCTAATCTTAAACGTCCGTATTTTCTAGCCACTTTGAAGGCCTTGTATGCACTTTAGGACACAAAACAAAGGCCCTAGACCTCCTAACAACCCTTGCCGTGGCCTTTCCCCTTCTTTCCTTCCCTTGCCGTGCAAGGGGGGGCATTTTTGTCCAAAATTATGCACTTAAACCCTATTTCCCTTTCTAAATAAACCCTAGCCGCACCTTGCAGCCATGTCCCTTTTAATTTCTTATTTAATTTCCTAATTCTAGAAGCTTTTAACTTAATTTTAATTAACCAAAATAACTTAGGGTTTTAATTTCTGAAACCCTATATTTTCTACCACTTAGCCGCACCCTAGGGTGACATATCATTCATTCTTTTCACATTTCAGCCACAAAAGCTCTAAGCCGCACCCACCATCCTTTTCTTCCTTCAATCCGTAACTCCCATCCATTTTTCAACATCCCACATCTCAGCCGCACCCTTTTAGACACCCTAGGGCATTCCCTTTCATTGAATCTTTGATCATTCACCCTTTCTTCCTTCAGCCGCAGCCACCATCACCCTAATTCCATATCAGCCGCAGCCTTCTCCATCCATTCCAGCCACTTCCCTTCTTTGCCGCAACCATTCCCACCCTTCCAGCCACCATTCAAACCTCCATACACCTTCCACAACCCCTTGCCGCACCACCATATCCCCATAAACCGATCTACAACCCAGAAAATCATCCCAAATCATCCAAAAACATCTCTGCCGTAGTAAGGAGAAGAAGAAAGAGGAGCTTAAACGTGTAGAAATTCAAGTGGATTCCTTGGGCGTTTTAGGTGTAATCAATCTTTTGTTCTTTATGTTTAATTTCAATTTTGTTTCTCTTTCTGTGAACATGAGAGGCTAAACCCCTAGTTAGCTAGGGGGTGATTCAAAACCATGTTTATGCTTGCAATATAAATTGAT
Source organism: Pyrus x bretschneideri (assembly GCF_019419815.1). Classification (NCBI taxonomy): domain Eukaryota; kingdom Viridiplantae; phylum Streptophyta; class Magnoliopsida; order Rosales; family Rosaceae; genus Pyrus; species Pyrus x bretschneideri. The sequence goes on along the minus strand of NW_025999613.1, from coordinate 217,973 downwards.
TACCTTTGGTTGAAATTTCATGAGTTGTGGATTCAATTCATTTAACTGCTTGATTGATAACTTATTTGTGTATGTTTATTGAGAGTGCACGCTTAGTTTTCTTGCATGAATATGATGCTAGAATATAAGTGAGTTTCACCTAATAGTTACAAACTTATATTCACAAGTAGTGAAGGTCGCTTATAAACGATCGCGTTAAATGAATTCTTGGCACTAGTTTCATGCTCATCATAGTAACGAATGCCTCGTCAACACTTATAGTTTTCATGATGCTTAATGATCTTTGATTGTATCTTTATTGTGCTTTTCACGTAAAGGACTTTTGGAGAATGCGTTGAATTGTTGTATGCGCTGTCCCATCCAATTCATTAACTTAAGGAGAACTTGAAGGTTAATTTAAGCGAACCTAATTAACCTAGGGTGTTGAGTTTCATGATTCATCAAAAGACCAACTGAAAATCATCTTATATGCAAGTGTGACATGTGTGGAGAAGAACCTTCTAGCTAGCATTCCATCCATATTTTCATCAAATTCGTATTTACATTCTGTCTTTCTTACAATCTGTGCACTTTGTTTAATTTCGTCAAAAACTAAATCCCCGTTTACTTTAGTGTTCAATTTAGTTAGAAAGTGTCTTAGTTTGTGTTTCTAGGTGTTGTGATTCAATTTATCACCCAAATTCGTCCAAATTAGTGTAAGTGCTCAAAACTGCCCAGATTGTGTTTTTAAGGCAGTTTTGAGTCTTTTGGTTTGTTTTAGTGTTTTAAGTGTTTAGTTTTGCATTCTTTGAGTCTAGTTTAGTGTTTTAACCTTTGTTTTACGTTTTTGAGTCAGTTTCCAAGTGATTTAGTAATCCCTCCTAATCCCCGGTTTAGAACGATCCCTACTTATACATATACTACAATTGTCAAAAGAGGGTTTTAATTTGTGTGCTTATATATTTCGCATCAAATTTTTGGCGCCGTTGCCGGGGATTAGCAACTTTGCTAATCCCTTGGATTGTTACTTTCTGTTTGTTTATTTTGTTAAAGATTCTGACCTTGTTTTGTTTTTCTTGTTTTAGGTATTAGTGTATGACTCGGAGTTCTTAACCGATTCGTGAGCATATCTTGGACTTTGATAGCGATTTCGAGAAGACTTTGAGACGAAAGAAAAAGCAACATGAATCAAATCCACCAAGGCCGGAACCTGACCTTGAAGAACAAGTCCTAGAAGAGGAAGAAGAGGCCACGGCAAGGATCTTTGAAGAAGCACAAGGCATGGCCGTGGACAACCGGACACTCAAGGAGCTTTCTGCTTCGGGATTGGATAATGCCGCACCCTTGTGTATCCAATATCCCCCACCGGCCGAAGGTAAGACCGAAGAGTTCAAGTTGAAGTCAAGTTTGCTCCACCACATTCCAAAATACCATGGGTTGTCCATGGAGGATCCGAACAAGCATCTGAAAGAATTCGAAGTGGTGTGTTCAAGCATGACCCCCATCAATGTCGATGGAAGTATTTTGAAGATGAAGGCTTTTCCATTCTCTTTAATGGACAAAGCCAAAGATTGGTTGTATGAATTAGCTCCCGGAACCGTCACATCATGGGAGAGTATGAAGAGGGCATTTCTGGAGAAGTTTTTCCCAACTTCTCAAATCATCCTTCTACGTAAAAGGATAAGTGGAATTCAGCAAGATGAAGGTGAGTCTTTTCCTACATATTATGAACGTTTTAAATCACTTGTTGCTTCTTGTCCACAGCATCAGATGAAGGAGGAGTTACTTCTACAATACTTTTACGAGGGGCTCCTACCAATTGAACGTCAAATGCTCGATGCCTCGGCAGGTGAAGCATTGGTGGACAAGACGCCCATGGCTGCCAAGGTCTTAATAGCTAATCGAGCGTTGAACGCTCAACAATACGAAGGAGTTAGCCAAAGAGGACTCCCACGGCAGCAAGTTCATGAGGTAAGTTCCACAACCGACATTCATTCGCAATTAGCTAATCTTACTTCCATTGTGACTTAGATGGCCGAAGGAATGAGGATGCAAGGACCAATTGTATGCGGAGTGTGTTCTATCCAAGGACATGCTTCTGAGAAGTGCCCGCAACTAATTGAAAATGGTGGATGGGAAAGCACAAATGCAATTGGATTTCAAGGCCAAACTCAACTGAGGAACGATCCATATTCGAACACATATAATCCAAGTTAGAGAGACCACCCAAACTTCAAGTGGAGGGAGCCCCAACAACCACCACAACAAGGAGGCTTTAGACAACAACCCCCGGGTTTCTTCACTAAGCCATACGCACCCACACATGCTCCACAACAATCTGCCCCAAATGCTTCAAGTAGATCCCTAGACAATGATACACTTCTTAAGTTACTAACTAATTTGTCTCAGGGGCAAGAGAATCAAGCCAAAGCCATGCAAAACCAAGACAAGAGGGTGGATCAATTGGAAAAGCAAATTGGGCAAATTGCGGAGTTTGTAGGGCAATTCCGAGACCAAGGCAAGCTCCCAAGCTCAACCATTCCAAACCCAAATGGAGGGTTCAAAACGGCCAACGCAATCACCTTGAGAAGTGGAAAAGAAGTTGGCATTACATCCAAACCATCACCATCAAGCCCCGAAGAGGATGAAAAACTGAGAATTGAAGAGGAGGAAGCAAGCCAACCCACGGCAAAGGTGGACATACCTTTGCCGCAAGCTTCTAAAGATCCCAACTTGTCCAATTTGTCCAAAAAGGGTAAGAATGTGTCAAATTCGGTTCCTACTAATGTTTTTCCTTTGAATGTGCCTTTTCCTAGTAGGTTCATGCAAACAAAGAAAGAAGAAGCCGAGAAGGACATCCTTAAGACATTTAGGAAAGTTCAAGTTAACATACCCCTCTTGGATGCCATAAAGCAAGTGCCCAAATACGCCAAGTTCTTGAAGGAATTATGCACTACAAGGAAGAGGGCTTCACATAAAGAGGTAGTGAGGGTAAGTGAAAACGTTTCCGCTATTTTACAAAGAAAGTTACCACCAAAGTGCAAAGATCCAGGTAGCTTTACAATTCCTTGCATTATTGGCCAAACTAAGTTTGAACATGCTATGTTAGACTTAGGAGCTTCAATTAATGTCATGCCATACTCTATTTATGCATCCATGAACCTGGGTGAATTGAAAAATGATGGCGTGATTATTCAATTAGCCGATCGATCTAATGCCTATCCACAGGGTATTTTGGAAGATGTTTTAGTGCAGGTGAATAACTTGATATTCCTGGCGGATTTTTATGTGCTTGAAATGGACGACTCGGTTCATTCTCCACCCTTGCCACTCCTACTTGGAAGACCGTTCATGAAAACAACCCAAACAAAGATTGATGTGGCCAAAGGAGCACTAACAATGGAGTTTGGTGGTGATATAATTAAATTCAATGTTTGTGACTCTATTAAGAATCCTAATGACAGTCATTCTTGTTTTGCCATTGATGTGCATAAGGATATAGGGCCGAAAGGATCCACACTTATCAAGAAGGATGTATCAAGAACCACCATTAGAGAGGAACTTAGAGTGATTCCCCGACAACCACCCAATATGGCCGGAAGTAGCCATGGTGACATGGTTGCTAGGGCTGCCGATTTTGAGCCTTCACCACAATATGTTTGTAAGTCGTCAATCCCAATTTCCATTCCCATTTCAACTAATAGGTTGTTACCTTCTTTGGTGCAAGTGCCCAACCGATTTAAAGGTGGTGGGAGCATTTACATGGACTTTCGGAACCAAAACACCACCATCAGGGAGGATCACTATCCCCTCCCATTCATTGAGTCATATTATGGAAGTGTTGAAGGGCAGGTTGTGGAGGACATGACCCTCCATGTCGTGGGCTCCAATGGGGAATTAGCATACCGTCGTCCGGCTGCAAGACGTTAAAGCAAGCGCTTCGTGGGAGGCAACCCATGCAATCACCAAGGAGAGGATGGCATTTACACTCCATAACCAGATTTGCGTTCCTAGCCTCTTCTCTTTGTTATTTACATTCTGCCATGTTTAGTGTGTTTAGTTGCTGTTTTTGTATTTACTTTTGTTTGGTGTGATTTTAGGCTTGAAACCTTGAGGACAATGTTTGATTTAAGTGTTGGGGGGGGGTAACTAAATGTGTTGATGCAAATTGCAAATTCGTGGGATTTTATCACCCATAACTTCCAATGTTGTTCCTTGCTATTTTTAAGTGTTTTTAAGCTATTTTAGAGTGCTTTAGTGTGTGTTGACTTAAAAATCCGAAAATACCATAAAAATTTGAAAAATTGTTTTGAAAAACCCAAAAAGAGTTGTTTTTGTGTGTTTGTTTTGTGCCGTAGGTTACCTTCCAACACAATGATGAGGATTTGGTTTTTAATTGCATGATGGTTAAAGAAAGTTACAAACATGGATGGACGTTTGATATACTCTTTGGTTTATGCTTGGTTGTAGTTATAGTTTACGAATTCACATGTAATCACAAGGAAAATTAGTTTTTGTAACATGCTTGAAGGAATGAACTCAAACTAATGCTACATCCCTGTGAGACTTGAGCCTAAACGTTTATTTGGAGAGTAATAATATGTGCATCATTGTTTTCTAAAGTCGTTGCATGATCTCATTATTCTTTGCTTGGTTACTACTTAGAGGGCGTTTCATCACTTTGTTCCAAATGCTAGAACTCATGCCCATTTCATTCAAAGCATGTTATTGATTTGCATAACACATATTCAAGATGAAGTTGTGTAGTGACCACCATCAAAGCCAAATAGTCGTGTGCCCTTAACTCATTTTGTGTTTAAGTTTAACCCCATTGAGCCGTGTTAGCCCATGTTCTTTGTTAACCCATATTATCCTCACCTAGCCTAGAGTAGGACCATCCTTACCCTTGTTCTTGAAGCATAGTAAGCATGACTAAAAATGAATTCCTTTTGATCAATGTGTTGCAGAAAATAAGTGTGGGGGAAGGATGATGGATGTGAGTTTATGTGCCATAGGCACGGTTAGAAAAAAAAGTTGTGAAAAAAAAAAAAAAAAAAAGTGAAAAAAGAGGTGAAAAGAGTTCCAAAGTATTGTTTGTTGAAGTAAGGGTCCAAAACAATGAATTAGGCCCTAAGAGTTGTTTGAATCTCCCCTGTTTGTCTAAAAGTTGATTTCTGCATTCTAAGGGAATTCTAAGTCTTAATTTCATTACTTTGCTTGCTATTGCTTAAAGAACTTTTGTTTATCCCTATCTTTCCTTGTTAGCCAATACCTCAAGCCCCATTACAACCCTTTACTTCTATCTTGAGTGTTGTGCATTTCAATTTGTGGAGTTTGAATTTGTTATGAGCATATGGTGTCACTGGTTCTCGCATCTAAGTAGTAGCATTCCATTCATGAGATCATATCTAAACATGTTTAATTACTCCAGAAATTGCTTTCTTTGTTATAACATATGTGAGTACTAGTCTTTCATGTTTACATCAATCTTCTCACATATAACTAGTGTAAGGTGTGTAGTCAGAAAATCTGAGTGAAAACTGAGTGCATAACTAGTGAGGAATTGAGGAAATTCTCTAAGGCATGTTACTACATTCAAAATGTTGTTTTAATTGATTAAATGCGAGCTACTGAATGGTGACTATGATTAAGTATGTGCTCGAGGGGAAGGAAGACTAAAAGCTATGTGAGTAATGATCTTTGACATGTCATGTTTCATTGGAAATCCCTGAGGCAAACGTTGGAAGGTTTAGGTTATGTTTTGTTGGTTTTGTTTCGTCTTGTTTTCTTTAGTTGTTTTGTTTTGCTCGAGGACTAGCAAAAGCTAAGTGTGGGGGAATTTGATAGGAGCATATTCATGCGACTTAATTAGCTTGTTCTCGTGCATTTATGTTGTGTTTCCTTAGTGATTTTAGTGTTTAAAGTCACTTTTGTGTGTTTTCAGGTAATAAAGCCCAAAGTGTGCAAGAAGATGCAAATTGGAGTCTTTTGGAGCAAAAGAATGAATGAATGAGTCGAAGACTTCAAGAAATATGAATCCCGAATTGAAAGTGGATTCCTACTCCAACGAGGACTCCTACTCCAACAAGGTTTCCTACTTGAAGTAGGAAAGTTAAGCCTAGGTTTCCCATTTTGGTAACCTTTCCTAATCTTAAACGTCCGTATTTTCTAGCCACTTTGAAGGCCTTGTATGCACTTTAGGACACAAAACAAAGGCCTTAGACCTCCTAACAACCCTTGTCATGGCCTTTCCCCTTCTTTCCTTCCCTTGCCGTGCAAAGGGGGGCATTTTTGTCCAAAGTTATGCACTTAAACCCTATTTCCCTTTCTAAATAAACCCTAGCCGCACCTTGCAGCCATGTCCTTTTTAATTTCTTATTTAATTTCCTAATTCTAGAAGCTTTTAACTTAATTTTAATTAACCAAAATAACTTAGGGTTTTAATTTCTGAAACCCTATATTTTCTACCACTTAGCCGCACCCTAGGGGGACATATCATTCATTCTTTTCATATTTCAGCCACAAAACCTCTAAGCCGCACCCACCATCCTTTTCTTCCTTCAATCCGTAACTCCCATCCATTTTTCAACATCCCACATCTCAGCCGTACCCTTTTAGACACCCTAGGGGCATTCCCTTTCATTGAATCTTTGATCATTCACCCTTTCTTCCTTCAGCCGCAGCCACCATCACCCTAATTCCATATCAGCCGCAGCCTTCTCCATCCATTCCAGCCACTTCCCTTCTCTGCCGCAACCATTCCCACGCTTCCAGCCACCATTCAAACCTCCATACACCTTCCACAACCCCTTGCCGCACCACCATATCCCCATAAACCCATCTACAACCCAGAAAATCATCCCAAATCATCCAAAAACATCTCTGCCGTAGCAAGGAGAAGAAGAAAGAGGAGCTTAAACGTGCAGAAATTCAAGTGGATTCCTTGGGCGTTTTAGGTGTAATCAATCTTTTGTTCTTTATGTTTAATTTCAATTTTGTTTCTCTTTCTGTGAACATGAGAGGCTAAACCCCTAGTTAGCTAGGGGTGATTCAAAACCATGTTTATGCTTGCAATATAAATTGATTACCTTTGGTTGGAATTTCATGAGTTGTGGATTCAATTCGTTTAACTGCTTGATTGATAACTTATTTGTGTATGTTTAAATATGATGCTAGAATATAAGTGAGTTTCACCTAATAGTTACAAACTTATATTCACAAGTAGTGAAGGTCGCTTATAAACGATCGCGTTAAATGAATTCTTGGCACTAGTTTCATGCTCATCATAGTAACGAATGCCTCATCAACACTTATAGTTTTCATGATGCTTAATGATCTTTGATTGTATCTTTATTGTGCTTTTCACGTAAAGGACTTTTGGAGAATGCTTTGAATTGTTGTATGCGATGTCCCATCCAATTCATTAACTTAAGGAGAACTTGAAGGTTAATTTAAGCGAACCTAATTAACCTGGGGTGTTGAGTTTCATGATTCATCGAAAGACCAACTGAAAATCATCTTATATGCAGTGTGACGTGTGTGGAGAAGAACCTTCTAGCTAGCATTCCATCCATATTTTCATCAAATTCGTATTTACATTCTGTCTTTATTACAATCTGTGCACTTTGTTTAATTTCGTCAAAAACTAAATCCCCCTTTACTTTAGTGTTCAATTTAGTTAGAAAGTGTCTTAGTTTGTGTTTCTAGATGTTTTGATTCAATTTATCACCCAAATTCGTCCAAATTAGTGTAAGTGCTCAAAACTCCCCAGATTGTGTTTTTAAGGCAGTTTTGAGTGTTTTGGTGCTGTTTTGAGTCTTTTGGTTTGTTTTAGTGTTTTAAGTGTTTAGTTTTGCATTCTTTGAGTCTAGTTTAGTGTTTTAACCTTTGTTTTACGTTTTTGAGTCAGTTTCCAAGTGATTTAGTAATCCCTCCTAATCCCCGGTTTAGAACGATCCCTACTTATACATATACTACAATTGTCAAAAGAGGGTTTTAATTTGTGTGCTTATATATTTCGCATTAACTACGCCACTATGGCTGATAGCAGAGCTTTAAACTAGACAAAAGATGGCTTTTGTAGGGAATGATCTTGGAAAAGGATTGAGGTCTGGGCTGATTACAGCTTTTGGATGCAAATCTGGCTTGAGAACAGAGTTTGTATATTTGTTTGTTTGATTGGTCGAGTAACCTTGTCTCTAAGCTTTGGTTTCCCTTTTATAGGCAATGATCTTGGTTGTTGCAAGCTTTGTTCGAAAACACTTCAATGAGTCATCACCTTTTTTACATGTTCTGCCATTCAGAAAGTGCTTTTGGGCTGAGAGTAGGTTGATTTCCATCGGTTGTCACTTCCCTTGTAAGCACCTAACCTTTGCATCAATAAGGCACCATCATATTGTCTTTGAGATGGATGGATGGGCTTGGTGCTGGGACTCGAGCAAGTCTCATTTCTTTAGTTTTTTTGGGCTTTCTCTCCTTTAAGTCCAAAGTCTGAATGTTAACCCAAACACATAGTAGAAAGGCCACAAAACAAAATTAGAAGATGTAAACTCAAGGCTTATATCATGCATATAAATTAAATAGGAGAAAATGGAACTTTGCCCCCAACTCACTTTATTGGAACAACGCTTTTCACATAATCTGTAACCCCATTCCGATTGATAATAGCAAGAATATGAAGATACTTGAGATTTCCAGTTTACAATTATAAGAGGTGGCTCTTCCATCGGAGGCAAGCATAAGAAGCTCGTGACGAACTCTTAAAGGGTCCAACGGTTGGGAGTTTTGTCCATGAACTCTTAATTTCGTTATAATCGTCCATTACCCATATTTCATATAATTTAGAATCCTCTTTGTAATGAGAGCAATACGAAGTGAAGGATTCATTATACAATAAATACAAAGGCCACAAAGCAAAATTAGAAGATGCAAACTCAAGCTTTATATCATGCATAAAAATTAAATAGGTGAAAAGGGCACTTTTCCCTCAATTTACTTGACTGGAACAATACTTTTCACATAATCTATCATCCAATTGATAATAGGGGGAATTTGAAGATACTTGAGATTTCCAGTACTAGAATTACAAGAGGCGGCTCTTCCATACGAGCCAAGCATAAGAATCTCGTCACATTTCCAAAGTGTCAATGGATAATCAATGTCTTTAAGGGGTCCAATGGTTAGCAGTTTTGTCCATGAACTCTTAACTCCATCATAGTCGTCCATTACCCATATTTCAAATAATTCACAATCCTCTTCGTGACGATAGCAATACGAAGTGACAGATTCATTATACAGAAAAATACCATAAAACTTCAAATCGGATTCTCTCCTAGAAGGCAATTCTATTCTATGAAATATCTCATCACCTAAATCAAATGAAAATACGTACTCCCCGTTATCGTATGCAAACCAATAACAAAATCCCTTCAAGTACACTGAACAAGAATAAGGAATGCAATACCAACGAGTTTCAATTGATATATCAATCTTAATCTCTTTCCAAGAGTTAGCAGTCGTCGTGTATACCTCAGCCGTGTGAGGAAGAAGAATACGCTCATAGTAGGATTCTCCATCTTCTGAATACTCACAATCACAATTTTCTATAATTCGCACAACCTTGTATTCTTTAGTTTTGCAATCATAGCCAAATCCCATTCCTTTAAAGGTCGTTTCCAATCCGAATCTTCCCTTGGGAAGGGGTAGAAGAAGAGATGAATTGGGAAGTCGCCTGAATTCTCCCGTTGCAGGATTGCATAAAAGAACATTTTTCCCTACTATTAAACAGACAATCCCATTGCAATAACCGTGAAGCTCTACATTGTCTTGATCTTCCATTGGAAACGGTATATTTAGGTCCTCAACATCATAATGAGGGTTGTGCTCATCACTATCAATGGAAAGATTAATCATGGACCAGAAAACGTCTTGCTTCCAACTCCTGTCCGGGAAAACATGAACCTGACAACGGTTGAGAAGGATACAAGCGGTGGATGAGAGTTTGTTGTCCATGGAATTGCTAAGGTGTTTGGCCACAAAACTTGGACTATTGATGATAGTGCACCACGACTTGCGTATGCATTTGAATCTCATCAGAGTCTTGGGCGGCAGTTTGGACAAGATTTCGATCACCTTATCTTCAGGAGTTTCACTTTCACGCACCTGTGACATTTCAACTGTATTGTTCCACAGGAATTCTTCACACGTATATATACACATAAAAGAACACCACCTGTTTGAGAGACAAACTAAATCGAACTCCCAAGTCCCTAAGGCTTGGTAGGTCGAGGTTCAATTATTAAGTACATTACCAAATAAGATTCCAAAATTCAACATTACTAAATAAACTTGGAGTTCCACAACCACAACATATTTAGCTATCAAAGAAAACTGGACGATCCAATCATTTTCGAGTTTCATGGAGAATTATACGATCAAATTTTACCATTTTCGAATTTTTTTATTGATACAAAAATAGCCATTGAAATTTTACTTTTGAAGTCTAGATTAAATTATATAAGGTGAGCATGATATCCGTTTATAGGCCAGCGTGTAACATCACAAGATTTGATTTAACTAACTATAAAGGAAATTTCACATATTCTCTTGAGTTTTAATTAATTAAGCGAATGTTTACAATAGAAATACAATTACATAACTGCATCCTTATTACAACTAAGAATCTTTTCATTTAACACCACTTCTCATTTATGTTTACCTCAATGTCAACGCACCAATTAAAAATAAAAAATTTAAACCTTTACTAAGTTCACCACATTTCTTCCACATCAAAAACCGAAACCACATCCGCAAACACCTTAACGCAGCCTCCCATGCACCCCCAGTTAATGAACTTTAGAAGAGCACTTCCAACGGTGGAAGCCAAGGGCACAAATATTTACCCAAAAAAAACCATTGCTCCACGGGCCAAAAATTGAAGGGCAAGGGCGCAAATATTGCCCAATACTCAAAAATATTACTCCACTGGCCCAAAAATTGAAGGGCAATCAGTAGGCCCTTCTATATCCAACTTAGTGCCAAGGCAAGTCTTGCCCGAGCAGCTGCTTGTGGGCAAAGATTTTTGTAGTTTTTTTTTTTTCCAACTTTAGCAGACAAAAGCCCACGTGCAAAGAAACGATATTGTAGTCAATTTTAGCCGAAAGAAGGAGAGTTCAAATTAAACTTGAGCAAACAACTACATAGTTATACTTGGAAAAACAAAGTTTCATAAAACTTTTATGCAATCATATATGTTCAAAAAAAAAAAAAATTTGAAATATGTTTTCAAAATTCGAGAAACTAGAAAAGTACAATATATATATATATAGATATTTTATAAATACCCAACTTTCGTATGGCACAACATGAATGGCAAAAAAATCTTATTAAAAATCTGAGCAAATTTTATTAATGAATAATAACATAGGGCACAGTGAGAGTAGTTGAAATTCTCATTCGAAATTTAAGGCAATAATGACACGTAAAAGATAAGGCCAACAAAGCATAAAAAATATATATTTATCCTTGCCCTCGCTTTCCCCTTGCCCATGCCCTCCTAAAACGAGTGGGCTTGCTCTTATAGACAAACATCTTTTTGTCTTCTGTATTATTCAATATAAACGAACATGTTCTTTTGTCTTTTGAAACAATTAAAATTAGGATTTTATTTTTTTGAACAAACAATATTATTTATGATAAGAGGAAGAGGGTGGGCTCAGACTCACAATAGGTTAACAATAATGTGATTTAAATTCGCATTTGGTGAGATTTAAATATAAGACCTCTCATCTTCCTACCTCTTAGATTTAATATGTTTGCCTTTAAGGATTTTGTTATAAATACTTCTTACAATTATGGTGCATAACTGTTACATCGCCCAGGGAAGTAGATCTTATAAGCTTTATATGTATATTCTCATCTCTACCTAGCACGAGGTCTTTTGGGAGCTCACTGGCGTCGGATTCCATCAGAACTCTGAAGTTAAGCGAGTTCGCGAGAGAGCAATCTCAGGATGGGTGACTTACTGGGAAGTTCTCGTGTGAATTCCCCTAAACAAAACCATGGAGTCGAGTCTGGGATGTGGTGGGGGCCCGGGCCGGGATGTGACAATAATTACCTCTCTTTTAAAACCCAAAATACACAAACTGCCACTATAATTAATGCACACCAATTAATTTCCCTAAAAGAATTCCTAAATCAGAAGAACAAAAGTATGTAAAAATCCTAAAAACAAACGTTGAATTTAGAATCCTCATCATGGGATACTTTCGTACCCATTGGGCCATTGTAGTTGCTTAAAGTCACCTTCTCCCTAGTTCTGGTATTTTAACGTACCAACATAACAAATATTATTGGGTATCCACATGTTGGCTATTGATAGCTATTAGTGACTGGTGAAGCATTTTGTAATAGTTTATGTTTTGTTGGAGTAGACATATCAATAAAGAGAATAAACTGAAAGTTGACTCTAAGGTACATGATGCGAGAATTATACACGCACAAATTAAACCCTCTTTTCGTCAATTGTAGTAAGTATGTAAGTAGGGATCGTTCTGGACCGGGGATTAGGAGGGATTGTTAATTACTTGGATTTGACTTCAAAAACGTAAAAACAAGTTTAAAACACTATACTAAACTCGAAGAATGCAAAACTAAAAGTAAGAAAGATTAAGACTAAAACTTAAACAAAACATGGGGGGGGGGGATTTAGGTTTGGACGAGATTAAACTAAAGTGGATAGATTGCAAAGAAAACAAATTGTAAATACGAAATTGACGGAAATGAATGGATGGGAAAGCTAGCTAAGGGGTTCATCTCCACACATGTTATACTTGCATACAAACCGATTTCTAATTGCTTTTCAATAAACCATGAATTCTCAACGCCCCAGGTTAATTAGGTCCGCTTAAATTAACCGTCAAGTTTTCCTTAAGTTAATGAATTGGATGATTGCATACGACAATCCAAAGCATTCCTCACAAGTTCCCTACATGAATTGCATAATAGAGATACAAGCAAGAATCATTAAGCATCATGAAAACTATAAGTGTTGACGAGGCATTCGTTACTATGATTGCATGAAACTTATGCCAAGAATATGTTTAACGCGATTGTTTATAAGCAACCTCCACTACTTGTGAATATAAGTTCATAACTATTACGTGAAACTCACTTATATTCTAGCGTCAAATTCATGCATGAAAATTAAGCGCGCATTCTTAATAAACATTCATAAATAAGTTATCAATCAAACGGTTAAACAAATTGAATCCAACATTCATGAAATCCCAACCAAAAGTAATCAATTCATATTGCAAGTATAAACATGGTTTCGAATCACCCCCTAGCTAACTAGGGGGATTTAGCCTCTCATGTTCACAAAAAGAGAATTACAAATGAATTTAAACATAAAGCACAAAGGATTGATTACACCTAGAACGCCCAACGAATCCACGTGAATTGGTGCGCGTCGAAGCTCCTCTTTCCTCTTCTCCTTCTGCGGCAGATTGGTTTTCTTGTGTTTTTGGTTGATTTTCTGGTTTTGGGATGGATCTATGGTGATAAGGTGGTGCAGCAAGGTGGTGGAGTGATGGAGGATGGTGTGGAATGGTGTGAAAGGTTGGAGGAATGGCTGTGGCAATGGGAGAAATTGGGAGATAATACACGGCAATAATGGAGAGAATTCTGCACGGCCATGAGAGAATTATGTGGGAATATGGCTGATTAGTGTTAGGGTCATTTTAAGATGGAATACACGGCTTTTTGTGAGAAGAAACGTAAAAAAATGGAATGGTGGGATAATAAAGGGAAGTGTGGCTGTTTGTGAATTAGGTTATGGTGGTGGAATTAATGGGGGGGGCCACGGGCAGAGATGAAAAATGGGTGCAGGTGGCTGCGGATGGATGAATGGTCTAGATGTCTTGCGGCTGTTGCAATAGGTTTAAAAAAATGTGAATGTGGCTGATGTGTTTTGGGTGAATTAGGTTATGCGGATTGTACGGATTATATATGGATAATGGGAAGTGGTGTGGGTGGAATGGTGGGGGGATTGCACTAATGGGTTAGTGTTAGGGTTAATGGCAATGCACAGTTGTATATGGATAATGGGAAGTGGACAATTAATGGGAAATGATGGGATATGGTAAGGTGGAAGTGCACGGATTGGTGGATATGAAATGGAAGATAATGGTTTAGGGATAAGAATTAAAAATGGGATGGTGGATGATTAATTGTAGGTTGTTTTTGGTAGTGCACGGATTGGGGATAATAAAGAAATGATATGGTGGCTTAATAAGAAAATGGCATGAATATTGTATTTAGGGTTAGTGGAATTAGGGTTTATGGATGATGGATAGGAATGGTGGGATGCATGGCTTAGGAGGAAGATTGTGTGATGCATTGTTTTGGACGTCCATTCCTCGTGCTCTATTTGCATACACCACATTCCAGCTCAGTTTTGCTCCAAAAGCTCCCAATTGCATCATTTCATGTAATATGTCCTTTAAACCTGAAAACGCATGAAAGTAGCTTAAAAGACTACTTTAACAAATAAAACATAACAAAAATGCATAAGAACTAGCTAACTAAGGCGCATAAATATGCTCCTATCAAATTCCCCCACACTTAACTTTTGCTAGTCCTCGAGCAAAACAAAACAACTTAAAGTAAACAAAACGAAACAAAACAAAGAAAACATAACCTAAACCTTCCAACGTTTGCCTCAGGGATTTCTAATGAAACATGACATGTCAGAAATCATTACTCACATAGCTTTTAGTCTTACTTCCCCTTAAGTACATACTTAATCATAGTCACCATTCACTAGTTCGCATTTAATCAATTAAAACACATTTTGAATGTAGTAACATGCCTTAGAGAATTCCCTCAATTCCTCACTCATTATGCACTCAATTTTCACTCAAATTTTCTGACTACACACCCTACACTAGTTATATGTGAGAAGATTGATGTAAACATGAAAGACTAGTACTCACATACGTTATACAAAGAAAGCAATTTCGGGAGTAATTAAACGTGTATGGATATGATCTCATGAATGGGATGCTACTACTTAGATGCGAGAACCAGTGACACCATATGCTCATACCAAATTCAAACTCCACATTTGAAATGCACAACACTCAAGATAGAAGTCAAGGGTTGTAACGGGGCTTGGGGTTTTGGCTAACAAGGGAAGGTAAGGAATAACAAACGTTCTTTAAGCAATAATAAGTAAAGTAATGAAATTAAGACCTAGAATTCCCTTAGAATGCAGAAATCAACTTTTAAACAAATAGGGGAGATTCAAACAACTCTTAGGGCCTAATTCATTGTTTTGGGCCCTTACTTCAACAACCAATACTTTTCAACTATTTTCAACTCTTTTTCCATTTTTTTCTTTTCTTCTTCTTTTTTTTTTTTTTTTTTTTACCGTGCCTATGGCACAAAAACTCACATGAATACACTTTCCTCCACACTTATTTTCTGCACACATTAATCAAAGGGAATTCATTCATGCTTACTATGCTTCAAGAACAAGGGTACGGATGGTCCTAATCTAGGCTAGGTGAAGATAATGTGGGTTAACAAAGAAAGTAGGCTACACAAGGCTCAACGGGGTTAAATCCTATAAAACAAATGAAAAGGGAAATATGGCAATTTGGCTATGGTGTTCACTACACAACTTCATCTTGAATACGTGTTATGCAAATCAATGACATGCTTTGAATGAAATGGGCATGAGTTCTAGCATTTGGAACTAAGTGATGAAACGCCTTCTAAGTAGCAACCAAGCAAAGAATAATGAGATCATGCAACGACTTTAGAAAACAAAGAATGCACAGATTTTAACTCTCCAAATAAACGTTTAAGCTCAAGTCTCACAGGGATGTAGTGTTAGTTTGAGCTCATTCCTTCAAGCATGTTACAAAAACTAATTTTTTTTCTTTGTGATTACATGTGAATTCGTAAACTATAACGACAACCAAGCATAAACCAAAGAGTATATCAAACGTCCTTCCATGTTTGTAACTTTCTTTAACCATCATGCAATTAAAAACCAAATCCTCATCATTGCGTTGGAAGGTACCCTACGACACAAACACACAAAAACATCTTTAAAACAACTCTTTTTGGGTTTTTCAAAACAATTTTTTCAAATTTTTATGGGATTTTCAAATTTTTAAGTCAAAACACACTAAAACAGTTTAAAAACATTTTAAAACAGCAAGGAACAACACTTGAAGTTATGGGTGATAAAATCCAACAATTTTGCATCAACATACTTAGTTACCCCCCCACACTTAAATCAAACATTGTCCTCAATGTTTTAAGCTTAAAACACACCAAACAAAAGAAAACATATAAAACAACAACTAAACATACTAAACATGGCAGAATGTATCTAACAAAGAGAAGAGTTTTAGAGATGCAAATCTGGTTATGGAGTGTAAATTCCATCTTCTCCTTGGTGATTGCAGTGAGGCTTCATCTTGAGTGATTCCACAGGCTTACTCTTGAAATGCGCTGCTCCCATCGTTGATTTTCCTTTGTGCTACTCGTGAACTGGGTAGCAGGCTTCCTTTGGTCTCCCCCGAAGGTCTGAGCTTCCTCCTTTTATCTGTTTCTTTGTTCAATCTCTCCAATTCGTATTGAAGAGGGTTAGAGGATAGCTCAGCAAAGCTAGGTAAGCAATCAGGGAATAGAGTCCAGATAGACTCCAAGTGCCGGCTGATTGCTTCTTTCACTTTGCCATGCAAGTAATATCAAGGACAAAGGAAAAGACAGGGAAAGAGCATGATATGAGATACCTTTGCTTTTGCCCTTGATGATATGAGATACCTTTGCTTTTGAAGAAGCGGTGAATGAATCAGCACATGTATTTGTGGTGCTGTTTCCTCCTGGGTCATCTGTACTCCAGGCATCTGGTATCATCTTTGGGGAAGAAGAAAGAATAGAGTATTTCGAAAGGCTTTGGTGGGAGTGCGCCCTCAGAGGTGAGAAAGAGTTGGGCATTTTCTTCAGTTCTGCTTTGCCAAAAAATGAAGGTCGACATATATAGGGAATTCAATAGCAAGTGGTGGTACTGTTCTTTTACCGTTGTCGACAAACGTTTTGATCCCGCAAATCCGGCTTTTTGAAATAGTGACGACTCTTCGATCTTTGAATTTGCCTCTTCGATTTCTGAGCAATCGCCCCTTCGATTTCTGAACGATGCCCTTCGCTTTCTGAACGACACGTAGTAGCGCGGATGCGGCTCTGTCTGAGATCTTTTGACAAGTGGCACGCGTTTTCTGCAAAGCCGGGAGCTTTCGACAAATATGCACACGCTTTCTGGAAAGCCGGGAGCTTTCGGCTTTGTCTCCACGTTTGTCGGCTAAAGTGTGCAGCTGATTTCTCGCCTTCCACGCGTCTTCTGAAAAGCTGAGATTGCGTCTGACGAGCTGGTGATCTTTACGCCGGAAATTCCGGTTTTGAAGAGTGGTGTCTCTTCATTCTGAATTGGTGAACGCCTCTCCTTTAATAGAGGTGATTGATCACCTCTAGCATGCACACTTGAAAATTGCCCAGAAATCGTCTCCGGCCCGTTTGAAAATCTACTCCGTCCACCCCTTCTCTTTTAACTTCGTGAACAATGGCTAGCTCATCCAACCCATCGAACCTTTGCTTAGATTTGAGTCTAAGCAGTGATCCGGTCGCGTCTCGTCAGGGTAAGGTATGGTGCCCGTCTTTCTTATCTTCCCATGGCCCTCTTACAGATGAGGACTCTGTGATGACGGATCCCACAACGGCTACGATAGTGGCTCGGAACCTCCTCACTCCCAAAGACAGTCAGCTGCTTTCAGGACGGTCCGATGAGTTGGCCGTTCAAGAATCCCTGGCTCTGATAGTAGGGGCAGGATAGGAAAGATAAGCAAAAGTATGGAATGAACCAACAAGTTGGGGAATCTAGTGGGAAAAGTGTGCCTGTAGCTTCGGGCAAGCCTCCTCCTTATAAGCCACCACCACTAGTTAATAAGGGAGGAGATGCCACATGGAGACAGCCTGAACCAAAGAAAGAGACTTTCTCGGGCAATGATCGTAGCCTGAAGTGGGGATCTCCTTACACCCTACATAGCAATACAACTAACCAGCAGCTTAGAGATGAGTTGGCTGATCTAAGAAGGATGGTGGTCTAGAATCCCTAACCACATGCTCGCTCGCTGTTATTGATCACTTACTAGAAGCCCTACCCTAAATATGTTAATGAGCAAAACATTTTCCCCTCAACTTTAAGATGTCCGCGTTCCCAACTTTCAGTGGGGAGGACTGTAATGTGTCCTCTAGAGATTACATCTTCAATTTCTCTAACTAATGTGTGGTATTTGAAGATAATCCTAACTACAAGCTAAGGTTGTTTGGGAATTCGTTGGTTGGCTTAGTGTGGAGCCAAAAAGAAAAAAGTACTTAAAAATCCTAAAAACAAACGTTGAATTTGGAGTCCTCATCATGGAATACTTTCGTACCCATTGGGCCATTGTGGCTGCTCAAAGTCACCTTCTCCCTAGTTCTGGTATTTTAACGTACCAACATAACAAAAATTATTGGGAATCCACATATGAGCTATTGACAGCTATCAATGACTAGTGAAGCATTTTGTTGTAGTCTACGTTTTGTTGGAATATATGTATAAATATCAAGAATAAATTGAAAGTTGACTTTGAGGTACGACAAGAATAGTTACTTTAAAGTGTTATTTGCCCTCACTTAAATAAGTTTGTTAAAGTGTTCTTGACAAATCACTTTCAGGATACAACAAAGTATGAAATATTCGAGTAGCAAAACCGAATTGTATTCTCTTATAAATAAATAGAAAGAAATTGTATGAATGTGATGGATAGAGAACAGAGAGCAAGGAAATTGTGCAGACAATAAATTTCTGAATGAATTTCTCTTCTACCAATATTACCAATATACCGAGAGTATTACACCTATTAGACACATCCTTTGGTTTGAACATGCCTTTTTGTCATGGGAGACAACTCATTGCGGCAATATGTCCAATAGATATATCTGATGCAAAGCACCAATTACCCAAAGGTCGTATATGGAAAATTTTCAAGCAAATGAGCAGTCGACGGTGGAGAAAGGTAGAACGGAGACGAATATGAATACGAATTTGAGTAAAAGACAAAAAAAGCTACACTTGGCAAAAAAAGCTCAGCAGTGTGGAGTTCCAGTGGGCGAGGGAGTGGGCTCGCGCCTACCACATTAACAGGTAACAAACAAATTGACAAATAAAGAAACGAGGTTTGACATTGCAATGAATTTGTAAGTTAATGTATGATATTGTAATATTCTAAAGATGAGATATGAGTTTGTTATGTGATCAAAGTTGGTAAAATATAATTTGCCATTTTTATTTTTTAAATTTGGGTGTGGGAGTAGGAACAGGGTCTTGCATGTCATCATTTAATGGCCAAATTTACAGAAAATTTAATGGAGGTTTGGCATTACAATGAATTGTAAGTTTGATGTATGAAATTGCAATGTTTAAAAGATAAGGTGTCAATTTATTATAGGATCCAAAATTAAGGTGACAAATTTAATTTGAGAATTGTTATTAGCACTCCAAAAGTCTTATTCTACACTCCTCACAAGTGTATTTTTCTTTCTAATTATAAAAGTTTAGAGTGCCAAATGAGTTTTTTGGAATTCTAATATCAATTCCCTTTAATGTACCCTATTATTTATAATATGTTTCACGATACTTACTATTATTAATACATAAACCCATCTTACTCTTTGAATTTGAGAGAACACTGTGAGTAGATTCAAATTTTATCAACTGATAAAATATTATTTCTTAACAATTTTGTGTATTATATTTGCATATACATATGTAGTAGTTGAGCATTAAAGCATTTATTGTTCCTTTTTATAAATTAAATGTCTTCCAGATGAAACTGATTTGTTGGAAGAGAGAAAATTGTGCCGACAAAATATTCATGATGACAAACACATATGTTTGAAAGATTAATAAAAAAACAAAAAGAAAAAAAAAACACATATGGCTGAAAAGCATTATTTGTTGGCTAGAAAGCCTTGTAGAGATGAAAATATTTGTTGGGAAAAATAGAAATCCCAACAAAATAGAGTTAGTCAGAAAAGTGGAACCTAAGCCTACGAAGTACCAAAATTCATGGGGAAAACTTTTGGACGACATGCTTCATGTGACGAAATGGCAGATAAATTTTGACTTTTGTCAACAAATTTTTTACTTTTGCCAACAAACTAATTTTGTCGGTAAAGTCAAAATTTCTAGTCCAATAATAAGCCAGTTTTCCTGTGAGAGCAATAACCACTATTTATATAGACAAATAGTCTCTTTGATTCGTCTATTAGAATCTTTGTGGGAAACAAACATTGTCCCTCAATTTTAATATAAGTGAGTAGGTTATGATTCAATCTCAGTTTCAATCATATATAAACTTAGACATCCAAGCCTCTTCCAAAAAGACTTTTCTAAACCAATTTAAACTCAGCTATCTAGCCAAAATAAGTTATGCTCATATCCTGACAAGATATTCAAACACAATGACTGAATACCTTTTTCCCGCTCCATAATATCAATAGTAACATCTCGATTATAAGTTCAATCACAGATTTATACCATTGCAAATTGAATCTTCTTTAGGGCTCATCTGGTACAGAGTATAAAATTTGAGAAAATTAATGAAGCAGAAAGAATTTTGTCATATGAGATCACTAAAATTTACAAAAAAACTATAAAGTCTACAGGGAGGCGCACACACAAACGACCTTATCTTCTTCAACTGTGACATTGTGAGTGAGGCCCACCTAAACAGCCGAAACCACCAGTCCGGGTCAACCTTCTGTAATTCCTACCTCCCCATCGATCGACTACTATTTGTACGCCCAATCTTCTGCCATTACCTGGGCCTCCTCTCTCTTGCGCTCTCTCTCTCTCTCTCTCTCTCTCTCTCTCTCTCTCTCTCTCTTTCTCTCTCTCTTGCAGAACGAGAAAACCTTGCTGTGAAAAAGAAGGCACAAACAAAGGAGAACAAAAACTCATTGATTACATTAAAATGTTCCAGAGTAAGGAGTGTTGCAGGAATCCAGGATGCAGGCTTGCATCAGAGTGCAATTCACAAGCATGTTTGAGAGTCTTAGTTTGAAGTTTTATAAATGCAATCCAAGTTTAATAGACGGCTATGATTATAATATTTGAATGGTGTAAACGTTATCTGTCATAGCAGCCGTGCAAACAGAACATGTGCAGTCCCGAACTAAACGATTACAAATTAGGAAACGATGATAATTTTATCGATGCATTGGCAAAAAGGTTAAGTTCAATAAAATTATGAGAACCAAATGCCTCAGTTATTACTGAAGCTCAAATTGCTGATTTACAAGAGCAATTTGATGAATCAACCTTAGGTCCACAAGTAAATAGAATAAGACAAGGGCACAAGGTTACAAGAATACATATCCTGAAGAATTATTATCCTAGGGCAACCCTTGTAGACCTTCAATTTAAAGATAACGACATGGGTGAAAAAGTTCAATATGATGGAAGATCAATTGTTGAATAGAATATTGATGGACAAACAGATTACCAAGTTATCAATACTATGAGACACATGATGATGTTGTCATCTGTTAATAAATGGTAGCAGGATTTATAGGTCAATTGCGTGGATGGTGAGATTGATAAAGATTTTACAACTTGCAAAAGTAGAGATAAAAACACATAAAAATACTTGCAAGAGAACAAGGTAGTTGTAGCATAAACGGCTTATGCAAGGTTGTTTTCCGCCAGGATTGAATGAATAATTTATGCAAATATCAAATCTTAATGAATTATTTGAAAACAAAGATTAGAAGAGGTTGGTTTCGAATTTAAAAATAATAAAAACGAATTTAATTAAAAAGGTTAAAGAAATTAGCAAAGTAAAGAAAACAAAGGAAAACTTTTTGAAAACCAAATTGTCAAAGCCTAGGGTTCCGCCATCCCCTTAACAATCCTACGTAGTTCTTCTAATTCCTTATGAATTACACATGCATATTTTGAAGGTTAGGTTTTCCTAAAGTATGTCTTACTTGGAAACCCCAACATAGAATGTATATCTAACATGCAACCCATCCGTGGTGTCCAGATCAAATATGAACATGCAAGACTCATTAAGTTTTATGAAAACCTTTTGAAAAACCATGTAACTCCTAAGACCTGTCGTCCATCCTAAGTAGTTACACATGTTAACCACAAGAAGCCTTAGTCAATTTTAGGGACAGCCCTCCACCAAAATTGCATCCAATTCCTTATCTAAACATCCTAATGGTAGCTAAGCATTAAGATATAGACACTGTTTAAAGCATAGTGATTAATAATTCAAAGTATGCATGTATAATATCATAAGCAATTAAATAAAAACTACATATTCATGCTAAGGCGCAAGACATCGCCCTAGCAAACGAATCTAGTTACTAACAACCATAAAACAAAATATTATTAAGAATATGGATAAAAAACACCTTGAAAATAAACTTGAATCGTCAAAAGCTCTCCAAAGCCAAAGTATTGCGTTCTCCCCCTCTCTAACCTAATGGCTAAAAAGCCTTATTTATACTGCTACAAAATAAAATCCTTCCTAGAAAAGGTTTTAGAGTAAAACTAGGAAACATAATAAAATAATAAAACAGAAAATAAACGGTTTCCTATTTAAACTAAAATTCGGACTTCTAAGAAAATCATACTTTTGACTGACCAAATGAACTCTGATTTGGTCCCAAAAGGTCTCTTTTTAAAGCTGAAGATGTTTCCTACAAATTCTAAGAAAGAATCTTCCTCAAAATACGCCATCTTGACCTCCAAAACACCAAAAACATCCAAAAATGTCAATTAGGGAAAGCTGTGCGCTGAGCCTTAATTTCATCGCCATGGTCAAACGGCTTGGTAGACAAATCTGGAATTTTGATATAATCATCTTGAAAGGCACATGAACATCCTCCAATTGGAGTCACTCCAAAATTCATCCATATGATCACTTTTTTATTCAGAGGAAGTCGAATGACCTACATTGAAAAAGGTGAAGATGCCGCTCATTATTGTAGGCTGCTTTTGGATGTTCCACGTGAAGCCAAGTCAGTGTCATATTTTTCAAGATTCCTTCTGATGCTCCACGTGAAGCCAAGTCAGTGTCATTGCAAAAGGTGAAGATGCCGCTCATTATTGTAGGCTGCTTTTGGATGCTCCGACGGATGTGCTACACCTGTCATTCGAGTTTGCTTTTAGTTTTCTATTTATAGAGCCTCCGAGCTTAGTTGTATGCATGCAAAAGCTTTCACTTTGTAAAACATATTATCGAGTGTCTGAGTGTTTTAAGTGCCGTCGCTATTTCCAACTTGGTGCTATCCTGTAACATTGAAGTTGAAGATTAATAAATTAATGTGAGTTTGCTTCCTTATTTTATACCTATTTTATCATTTTTTTATTACCGTATTTACTTATCCTTTACTTTATCTCTGTTTATTTCAATTTATAATTATTATGTTGTTATCTTTATACGTGTATTCGATGCCTGTTTATGGACTTAATAATAAATTAAAACAAGATTAAACAGTTTTAATTTCCTTGACGTCTCTAGGCTATATATATAAGAAGGGATCCCTTTTTTTATTTTTATAAAAATGGGGATTAGTTATGGAGTCCACACCATACTGAACTTTAATAATCCAAACTGCCAATTTTTCAAGTTGCTCCACATAGATCATCTTGCAAAATATTAACCAAATCAGAAATGTTCAAGGAAATTAACGAATACTTTGTTATATGATAAATAATGAACTTTTATCTTGATGATTGAAGAGTGCTACTAGACTTACCATATTGTCTTATTTTCCCACCCACATTATTATTTCACCCACCATAAAAAGTTAAAAAATTAAAATGCTATTTTCCTACCTACTATTATTCTTAAAATAACCTTTAGTATATTTCAAAAAAACCCTTGATCTCCATCCTTAATCACATCGCTGCATCTTCATGATAGTCTAGTCGCACCAACACATGACTTTCAATGAAACTTTGGATTTGGGTGGTGTGTCGAGGTCCAGCTATTGCGGTCTAGTTGGTAGTTCATATTTTCTATGTAGGTCATTGGTTCTCTGAAACTCTGGATTCAAAAACAACCCACCAATGACTTTCGATGAGGTTGTGAGCTTCTTGGTGTTGGAAAGATGGAAGCATTTTAGGGAAAATCATAAGCTGGTGCTTTGGTGCTCCCTTTCTTAAGCTTAAGTGCATCTTGTTGAATCCCAGCCCTAGTTGACACCCAAACCCCTCACCCACCTGCCTCAAATTCAGGCCTTACCAATATCCACTTTTGCATATCAATGTTGCCAAGGACGATGGGAGGTGATTACTTGTTAGTGGCAGGTCACCCGGTTTTCTCCTTTTCCCCTTTTATTTCGCCAGTCATACAATCAAATCCACTCAATCGTGACCGTTACAAAAATAGTAGTGTTGACTGCTACGTAGTATCACATAGGGGTTTAAAAGTCGTTTAAAAAAGGATAAATATGTTAAAAATTTTCATGAACAAGTGGGTGGAGAAATAGGACAACGGGATGGGTTTAACAACACTCTACTTAAATAGGCAAATGATTTCTGATTGAATTGAATTTTTGCAAGGATGATATATGGATCGAGACTTACAAAATAGACAATATGGATCGTTAAAGTTCTATATGGAGTGAACCACACACCTAATCCTTAATTTTTTTTTCAAAAAATAAAGATCGCTTTGCATAAAGATACACACACACAATATTTTTCTTGTGTCTCGAATTTCAAAAACATATTTTAATATTATTTTGAACAGACGTTTGCATAAGAGCAACTCCAGTGTTGGAGCCCTCCCCCTAGTGTTGGAGCCCTCCCCCTAGTGTTGGAGCAACTCCAGTGACAGACGTTTTATGAAGCATTGTTTTTCTAAGTTTAACTGTGCAGCTGTTTGCCCAAGTTTAATTTGAAGTTTTGAACTCTCCTCCTTTTAGCCCCACTTTTGTCAGCTAAAGCTGACAGAAAAAATTAAAAAAAAAAAAAAAATAAATAAATAAAAAAAGTTTTGTTTTTAATGTTGAGTAGGTGTCGTAAATGTCTTGTCTGTGACTATATTATATTAAAGTGACATCACCTAGTGACACAATAAGTCCATTTTGTAGTAGTGTTTTAAA
The DNA here is from genome assembly GCF_019419815.1 of Pyrus x bretschneideri. NCBI lineage: Eukaryota > Viridiplantae > Streptophyta > Magnoliopsida > Rosales > Rosaceae > Pyrus > Pyrus x bretschneideri. Next base: position 192,758 of record NW_025999613.1, on the reverse strand, counting down.
CATTCAAAAAAGACGAATATTCATTTTAATATAGTTTACAATTGGGTACATTTTTATTCGGGATTGGTACATTTTCGTTTGACATTTGTACGTTTTCATTTAACGTTGGTACGTTTCCATTTGGCGTGGGTGTATATTTAGATTTGAAAAGTTTAAATTTTTAGACTTAAATATAGTTAAAATTATTTAAAATATATAGCAGATATTTAAATGTAAATTAATTTCAATTAATTTGAAGTATTTCAAGTCTAAGTATCTTAATCAAATGTTTCAAAAGCTTAATAAAAAACTCAAAAAGAATAAATGTTTAATTTACAAAAGTCTAAAATGAGGCATCTAATTCTAATTTTCTCTAAATTAAAATTGTGTGATGTTACAAGCTGACACGGATACCATGCTCACCTGATCATCAATTTAATCTAGAATTCAAAAGTAAAATTTGAATTGTTATTTTTGTATCAATAAAAAAAATTTAAAAATGGTAAATTTGAACGTATAATTCTCCATAAAACTCGAAATTGACTGGATCGCCCCTGTTTTCTTTAATAGCTAAATATGTTGTGGTTGTGGAACTCCAAGTTTATTTAGTACTGTTGAATTTTGGCATCTTATTTGGTAATATGTTTAATAATTGAACCTTGACCTACCAGGCCTTTGGGACGTGGAGTTTGATTTAGTTTGTTCTCGAATTGGTGGTGTTCTTTTCTGTGTATATATACGTGTGAAGAATTCTTGTGGAACAGTACAACCGAAATGTCCCAGTTGTGTGAAAGTGAAACTCCAGAAGATCAGGTGGTCGAAATCCTGTCCAGGTTGCCGCCCAAGTCTCTGATGAGATTCAAATGTATACGCAAGTCTTGGTGCACTATCATCAATAGTTCAAGTTTTGTGGCCAAACACCTCAGCAATTCCATAGACAACAAACTCTCATCCTCCACTTGTATCCTTCTTAACCGTTGTCAGGTTCATGTTTTCCCGGATAGGAGTTGGAAACAAGACGTTTTCTGGTCCATGATTAATCTTTCCATTGATAGTGATAAGAATGACCTTCATTACGATGTTGAGGACCTAAATATACCATTTCCAATGGAAGATCAAGACAATGTAGAGCTTCACGGTTATTGCAATGGGATTGTCTGTCTAATTGTAGGGAAAAATGTTCTGTTATGCAATCCTGCAACGGGAGAATTCAGGCAACTTCCCGATTCATCCCTTCTTCTACCCCTTCCCAAGGGAAGATTCGGATTGGAAACGGTCTTTAAGGGATTGGGATTTGGCTATGATTGCAAAGCTAAAGAATACAAGGTCGTGCGAATTATAGAAAATTGTGATTGTGAGTATTCAGAAGGTGAAGAATCATATTATGAGCGTATTCTCCTTCCTCACACGGCTGAGGTATACACCATGACTACTAACTCTTGGAAAGAGATCAAGATTGATGTAACAAGTGACACTGATCCGTATTGCATTCCTTATTCTTGTTCAGTGTACTTGAAGGGATTTTGTTATTGGTTTGCAATGGATAACGGAGAATACATATTCTCATTTGATTTAGGTGATGAGATATTTCATATAATAGAATTACCTTCTATGAGAGAATTTGGTTTTAAGTTTTATGGTATTTTTTTGCATAATGAATCCATCACTTCTTATTGCTCCAGTTACGAAGGGGATTGTAAATTATTTGAAATATGGGTAATGGACAACTATGACGGAGGTAAGAGTTTATGGACAAAATTGCTAACCGTTGGACCCTTTAAAGACATTGATTATCCATTGACACTTGGGAAATGTGGCGAAGTTCTTATGCTTGGCTCGTATGGAAGAGCCGCCTCTTGTAATTCTAGTACCGGAAATCTCAAGTATTTTCATATTCCCCCTATTATCAATTGGATGATAGATTATGTGAAAAGTATTGTTCCAATCAAGTGAATTGAAGGAAAAGTTCCCTTTTCTCCAATTTAGTTTGTATGCATGATATAAAGCTTGAGTTTACATCTTTTAATTTTGCTTTGTGGCCCTTGTACTATGTTTGCTTATCATGGGCTGCCTTTAGTTTTTGGGCTTTCAACATTTTGTAATGTTATTCTATTTGACAATGTATAATAACTATTTTTTAAAGTTTACTAATACTAACAAATCCTTTATGTTTTCCTTTTTTTCCTTCGGAATTCCCTTCTTGAAAACCTCTTTTAACATAATCAAGTTAAACATTCTAGCGTACGTAGGAGTGCAATAATTGATGAGTATAATCCGGGTTGTTAAAATAAATTAGGCAACAAAGAATATTTATAGCCTTTTAGCCCCTAACTGTAGTTTGTAAAACGCAGAATGGGTATAATATGTGAAAAATACATACGTGCATTATTCAATAACTATGCTAAAACTTTACTTTGAAATTCGGCCACTTATTTTAATTTTAATATTTATTTATTTAATTAATTCTTTAAAAAAAAATGTTAACAATATGTGTTGAATAGGTGAATTTTACAGGTAGTATTGAAAATTTTGTGACAATAAGGTGTATTAAATGTGAAAACTACGTATGTACATCTTTAACGAATTATTAAAACCTATATAGAAAACGGAAGTATTTTTAAGAATACGTATGCACGTGTATAATATCAAATTTAATAACTATGCTGTAACCTCTCATCAATAAAACAATAAAAATTATAAAAAGCTAGATTTGATGAATACTATCATTTTGAGCGGCAATATATGACATGCATTTCATGAGTTCGTTAATTTAAAATCATCAAGAAAAAGAATTAGTGTATCCACCATCTAGTATCACTGCTCTAAGATATGAGAAATTTTAGCAATAGAATACCACTCCAATATTTAATTGGTTTTTAGATCAAAACTCAACCCATGATAAATGGTTATTGCAAATGGCAATATCCTCGTTAAGTTGTCACGGGACTAACCATGACCACCTTTTTAAGGGTATTTTTGTCAAACAAATCCCTTCATTTAACGAGAATATTAACAGATTTTTCATGAAGACATCATTGCACAGTTAGAAAGATAAGATAATTTTGCCAAATTCTTCTACTCTTCCTCATCAAAATTATTCCAACATCTATGCTGGCTAGAAACTGCCAAATTAAATACATATTTCCAACAAATTAAATGATTGACATGTATAAAAAAACAAACAAACTCATTAGCTATTACATAAAATCTAAAAGTTCATAAAGGCCTAATATATAATTATATATACACAGGCACAAGTAACTACTCACAAGAAATTCAAGTTCAGCTGCCGGTATAGTTTTCAAATTCAAACACAACGGCAGCGGGCCCATAACATATTCAAGCAAGGATTTGCCTATAATAATATTCAAGCAAGAAATCTCAACTATTGATCACCTTCGTTAGAAGCTACTACATGGAAAGAAAGAAACAAACAGAGTTTAACACCCTAGTGGTTTACAACTTCATCAAACACACACAATTTATGAAAACCACAAAATTAATTTTGTATAGCAAAGAAGAGACATAAACCAGGTACCTCCTTTGTGGACCAAAAGGGCGGCAACATCACATTGAAATAAATTAAAAAAAAGCCCAAAACAATAAATTTAAGTATCCTTGTGCGACGAGTAAGGAGATCTAGACAAGGTACCCACTTGCTATAACAATCAACATGCAGAAGAAGTCAATACTTTGACAAGGTCGTGCCCTTTCATGCAATGGGGCATCAACTTAGTCGGGCCCCTTAAGAAGGCTCAAGGAAACAGGGAGTACGTCATAGTGGCAATAGACTACTTCTCAAAATGGATTAAGGCATAACCCTGACAAGAATCGCTGGCACTATTGTCAAGTCTTTCGTCTGGAAGAACATTATCTGCCTATTCGGCATCCGCCATACAATGCTCACTGATAGCGAGCTATAGTTCATTAGTTACGAAGTCATAGGTTTATACAAAGAATTGGGAATCCCTCACTTAACTTCCACTCCAAGATACCTGCAAGGTAATGGACATGTGGAAACTTTGAAGAAACCATCTTACAATGCTTGAAGAAAGGCTTGAAAAGAAAAGTAAGTGGCTAGAAGAGCTACCTGGAGTCTTACGGGCATACCGCACAACAATTTGGAAAGCTATAAGGGAAACACCATTTTCTATGGCATAAGCCATCATAAGAATGGACCACCTTAGAAAACGTAGGAATCCTCAAATCTGACCTCGACTTTGCAAAAGAAAAGCCAGGAATGCTCCCAAGTTTGATAGGCTGTCTACCAGTAACAAATCCGACCATACTACAACAAAGGCATCAAGCTTAGGATTCTGCAAGTTAGAGATTTGGTCCGAAGAGAAGTCTTCAAATATACCAAGATCCCAAGAGAAGGAAAACTCGGGCCAAATTGGGAAAGACCATATAAGATTGCTAGATAGGAGGCAAAGGAACCTACCATCTGAAGCGCATGGATGAAACCTCAATCACCAAGAAGTGGAACATCGCAAACTCAAGAGATATTACCCTTAGAAGCACCATCTGAACTGCACGCGATTTGATTTCCTTCCCGGGAAATGTAGGAAGTCCATTTCGGACTCGATTGCAAAGCCATTGTTTGTATGAAGACAAGTCCATGGAGAACTTATCTCCCAACGCCCCACCATATATTTATTATTTAAAGTGATTACTAATGTAATTTTTACATTATATCAATTTTTCTTAGAACGACACCAGTGATTTGATTCTCCGTTTCTTTTCGAAGATATGTAGGCAATCCTTCTCGAATTCAATTAACGACCAAGCCTCAAAAAACTTTTGCCTAAGATTCACTAGGGACGGACCCGCAATTCGAGCTAGTCAAACCTTCCCATAGGCACCATGTTGCAGGTATTGAAAATCCTTGATCCAAGAACTGGGGCAAGGTAAAAAAATTGTTTTGTTCTTCGTGGAATTATTTCAGGTACAACTCCAAGTTTTCCTATCTTTAATCCGATAACTACATTTGACAAGTACAGAGCAAAAGATTCTTGATAGGTTTAATGTTTAATTCTTGTACCAGAGTACGGTGGTACTCTGGAGGTGAGAACCCTTTATGGATACTAAGTTTGGGAGGTAATGTTCTTTCGAATCAACATTACCGCACGGGTGGGGGGGGGTCATTAGAGCTCTGTCCTAGGCCCACAAACTTACTCGTATTCTGCTTTGTTACTTGTTTTCTCTAGAAGTTTGTTTGCTTTGACATTTATCAGATTAAGATTCTTCTAAGCCCAGTTACTTTAAGATTTTATGCAAATACATGTTTATTATCAAAGTCCCAAGAGAAGGGCACGACAAAGTACAACTGCTTGGGGAAGAAAGTTCTCACTCATGACATAAAAAACTTACCTACAAAGTCTATGGAGCAAACTTTGTCAGGATCATCAACTTTGAGGAAGATCAACCATCACCCTCATCCACTCCCAAATGTGAGGAAGAAAGCAGTGACGAAGGACCCCTGAAGAATCTCAATACTTTGCCGAGATTGAACCCCTACGCAAATACTATGATGAGGTTACTGCATGAGGATGAATGTTATGGAACAAATCATGAGAAATAAGGGATGCTACTATAGGATTATGGCTCAACTTGTTTTTGCCTAATCTTGTTTGACATAGGTTGTTAGGAAAGACTGGGCTTAGAAATGAGATTAGGGAATGAAGGAAGAGGCATTATGGTGTTGGTAGGACAAAGGAAAGTCTAACAAAACCCCATCGTAGAGGGTGCTATTTAAATGTAAAGTGCCAAGGGATTTGGTCGTTGAATACTAAAATACTTTCCCTCGAGATCGGTAGATGTGGATGTCAAAGCTAATCGAAGAAATAAATGGTCACCTCTTGCAAAATGTGCCGACACGATACGCATAATCATTACGTTCTTTATGGCACATTACTTGAGACTGCACGTCTGAATTCGAAACAACTATACTACTCCACAAGGAATCAGATCACTACACGTAGAAAGAAAACTAACGATACGTAGTCCAACTTACTTCGCAAGGCATAGTCTTTGATAACATCCATCATCAAAGGGAATAGGTTGCCTTTCCATTGCATAGTTAGGGGCAACTGTGAGACCACGATTTTCCAAGGCTGGAGTAAGGCTAATCTGAATATTGTACCTCAAAAGTCTGGTCATGGACTCACTATCTCCTAGCAGAGTTGGATGAGACGGAGTAGTGGTGCCAACACCATCCTGCTCCATGGCAATAAGCTAAGTCCAAGCGACTCCGCTGGATCACCATGTTTGTCCCATAAGACGCACAATCTGATCCGGAGATGGACTCAATTAGATCCTTATAAGTCTTGGGGTTCCTAAAATCCAGGAATTGGCGTGCGTAATAAGTAATCAGAACTCCTAAAAGGGTGCAATATCTACTTCTAGATATCTTTTAGGATTCTCCTGACGTAGAACAAGAATTCTACCATAGAAGGGTCTTTCTCCCATAAAATTCTAGGGTTCATCTCTAGTAACGCAATCTTAGTACTTTAGTTCTCCTGCCCACTTCTTGAGTCCAAAACTGCTTACTAACTTGATCGTCGAAGAGCCTTTGGCCTACACACACCCGCCTCTGCTCTTAGGCTTGCTTACGGTTGTTTTCTATTTACAGGTTGTTCGAGTTTTTCCTCCACCATTCTTTGCGGTGCGCAAATTTGATTCCAACATTTACCTTCAAGAAAGTGAATTTGATATTGGTGATATAGATGATCCACTCATCTACCCTCATGCCATGCAAAGTTTTCAGAAAGGTTTATGGCATAATGCAATGAAAGATGAGTTAGATTCGATGTTTAGGAATGATATTTGGACATTAGTTGAATCAAACCCTGAAATCAAACCTATAATGTGCAAGTGGGTATAAAAAAACTAAAAGAGATGCACAAGGGAAGAGAAATGATAGGAGCATATTCATGCGACTTAAATGGCTTGTTCTCGTGCATTTACGTTATGTTTCTTTAGTTATTTTAGTACTTTAAGCTATTTTCGTGTGTTTGTAGGTCCAAAGGGCTAAAGGAGCAAAAAGATGCATTTTGGAGACTTTTGGAGCACTTTTGGGCTAAGGATGGATAGCCTATGCTTGGAGCCAAAGTGTTGGACGAAATTGAAGACCTAATTGAAGACCAAAGTGTTGGAACCTTGTTCCCTTTAGTTTTAGGACATTTAAACCTTTCCTATATCCTTAGCCGTGCATAACATTCCAACATTCCACTCCTTCATTTCAGCCACACTCCCACATATCATTACTTATCATCACCACTTATCACTTATCATAATCACATATCATTACTTATCATCACCACTTATCACTTATCATAAATCATTACTTATCATCACCACTTATCACTTATCATAATCACATATCATACACTTATCATCACCACTTATCACTTATCATAATCACGCATAATCATTCACATAAATCAGCCACATGCATTCACTCTTCATAATTCAACCTAGCTGTCATGTTTCCCCTTTCATCATTCCCTCACATTCTTTAATTCAGCCAACACATGCTTACACATGCATTTTCAGCACCAAAGAATCATTGCACATGCATTTCCAACCCACATGCATCATTTAATCATTCAAACATGCAGCCACATTCACTTTACCTAGCTGTCATGTTCCCTCTCCCATCAATTTTCAGATTTCCACCAACCAATCTAGTTGTCATTACACATGCATTCCCTTCTTTAATCATTCCTAGCTGCCATTCACATGTTCTCCCATCCCTTCTCTCCCTATAAAACCATGCATTGCATTCATTCAATTCATCTCATTTTTCAGTCACAAACACCAACCATTCCCTTGTGCCATGCTCTCTCCCTAATAATCCAAACACCACACCAGAAATCATCCCATTGCCGTGGCCTCCTCCTTCCATTTTCACCACTCCCCAAACCATTCACACCATAAAACTATCCATTAGACCTTGTGTTACAACGAAGAGGAAGATAAGAGGGCCTAAACGTTCATACAATTCAAGTTTGAGTTGTTGGAATGTTTAGGTGTTTCTTTGATTTCAATGTTTAATTTCAATACTCTTTGTTTTGTACGAATGAGGAATGGAAGAGAAGAGGGCCTAAACGTTCATACAATTCAAGTTTGAGTTGTTGGAATGTTTAGGTGTTTCTTTGATTCTCTTTGTTTTGTATCATGAGGAACTAAACCCCCCCTTGGCTAGGGGGGGATTCGAAATATATGTTTATGCTTGCGTTTTGATTTGATTACTTCTAATTGCATTTCATAAGTCGTGGATTCAATTTGTTTAACTGTTTGATTGATAACTTATTTATGTATGTTTATTGAGAGTGCACGCTTAATTTTCATGCATGAATATGACGCTAGAATATAAGTGAGTTTCACCTAATAGTTACGAACTTATATTCACAAGTAGTGGAGGTTGCTTATAAACAATCGCGTTAAACGAATTCTTGGCATAAGTTTCATGCAATCATAGTAACGAATGCCTCGTCAACACTTATAATTTTCATAGAGCGTAATGATTCTTGCTTGTATCTCTATTATGCAATCATGTAGGGGACTTGTGGGAAATGTTTTGGGTTGTCGTATGCAATCATCCAATTCAATAACGTTAGGAAGATTTGAAGGTTAATTTAAGCGGACCTAATTAACCCGGGGTGATGAGTTTCATAATTTATTGAAATGCAATTGGAAATCTTTTTATTATGCAAGTGTAACATGTGTGGAGATGAACCCCTTGGCTAGCATCCATTCATTCCATTTCATCAATTTCATATTTACATTCTGTCTAGTTTGTTACTTTGTTTTGTTATTTCAATTTTCGTCAAAACAAAACCCCCCTTTACTTTCTTGTTCTATAGTGTTTAGAATCTGTTTAATTTGTGTTTTAAAGTGTTTTGAATCCACCTATAATCTTAAATTCGTCCAAATTTGTGTTTAAGGTCAGAAACTGCCTAGTTAGTGTTTTTAGGCAGTTTTGAGTCTTTTGAACTTGTTTTGAGTCCTTTGAGTATTTGTATTGTCCAAATTAGTTAGAAAGTGTTTTGATTTGTGTTTCTAAGTATTTTGATTCAAGTTTTCATCCAATTTCGTCCAAATTAGTGTAGGTGCTCAAAACTGCCCAGAAAGTGGTTTTTAGGCAGTTTGGAGTCTTCTAGTTGTTGTTTTGGGTTTTAGGTTTGTTTAAGTGTTTTAACTTTTAATTTTGCATTCTTTGAGTCAAGTTTAGTGTTTTAAACTTTGTTTTTGAGTTTTTAAGTCAGTTTCCAAGTGTTTAACAATCCCTCCTAATCCCCGGTTAAGAACGATCCCTACTTGCATCCTTACTACAATTTGACAACAAGAGGGTTAATTTGTGTGCTTAACTATTTTCGCATCAAGAAAAAGATACAAAGCAAGGTTGGTTGCAAAAGGGTTTACTCAGAGAGAAGGAGTTGATTACAATGAAATCTTTTCTCCTGCTCCTTCAATGGATTCTATGAGAACAATCATGGCACTAGTAGCATATTATGATCTGGAACGACTCCAAATGGATGTGAAAACTCCTTCTCAATGGAGATTTATGAAAACATTTAAATGAAGCAACCGTTCAAAGGGGAAAGGAAAATACGGTCTGCAAACTCAACAAGTCAATCTATGGCTTAAAGCAAATTTCAAGATAGTGGTTCTTAAAATTGGATGTTGTTGCGCATCAAAGGTTTTGTGGAGAACAAATTGGATGATTGCATATACTTCAAGTTATGTGGATCAAATTTCATATTCTTGGTATCCTATGTTGGTGATATTTTACTTGCCAGTTCTAATATGAAGCTGCTCAAGGATACCAAAGCCATGCTCAGTCATAACTTTAAGATGAAGGATCTTGGAGAAGCACTTTATGTACTTGGTATAGAAATTGTGCGTGACAACCAGAGGGGACTTCTTGGTTTATCTCAAAAGGGTTACATATAAAAGATGCGTGTGAGATTCAATATGGAGAATTGAAACAACGGTGAAGTACCGATCAATAAAGGTGGCAAATTCTCAAAAGCTCAATGTCCTAGAACTAAATTAGAATTGGAGAAGATGCAAACTAAGCCTTATACTTCATTGGTTGGAAGTTTGATGTACACAACAATTTGTACAAGACTTGACATTACTTTCATAGTAGGGATGTCATGAAGGTTTCAAGCAAATCTAAAAGAAGCAAACCATCATAGTACATCTATGATGAAGGCAGAGTTTGTGGCTTGCTTTGAAGGAATGAAGCAGGCAGTGTAGTTAAGAAATTTTGTGGTACACTTGAAAATCGTTGATTCCATAAAAAGGCCTCTTAATTTTGTTATCAGCTAGAATTTGGTTTGTTTTCAAACTGACATCAACTCTTACATGTGGAGATCTGTTGTTTTGAAAGAGAAGGTTTAATATAATTCATTTGATGATTTAGTAACATATAATCTGCTTGAGCAATTGGTGTTAGATTATTGATAAGTTCATGCATAGTTTTGAAGCAGTTTTTTAAATTGACTTGCTGTCAAATGTTATGAAATAGTGGGAGCAAACTTTTGCAGTTTGCTTAAGTCGATTTTGTTCACAATGTTATAAATACAAATTGAATATGTCTAATTCTGGAGTTAGTATGCATTATGTTTGTAGCAAGATTCCAGAATTCTATATATTGAAAATTTCGATTGAACTATAATCTTATACCTCATGTTTTAAACATTGCAAAATCATATCTCAACTTCTGAATTCGTTGCACTGTCAAATTTCTGTTAAATTTGCTGTTAATTTCGTTGTTAATTAATGACGTGGCAGGCGTGGATCCACCTAAAAAAAAAAATATATATATATATATTAGTAAGTTAAAAAAAAATTTTAATGTGAAAAATTAAACTTTATAGAAAAAAAAACTCTCTCCTCACATCTCTCTGTCTCCTCTCCTGACTCCACTCCTAACCAAATTATTATTTTTCCCATTAATTTCTCACTAAAAATCTCAGTCTTCTCTTCTTCTTCTTCAGCTCTGCAGACAATCCACTCTCCAACCCACTTTACCATTTTCTCCTCCAAACCCAAAACCCTCTCATCTATTCCTCCTTCAAGCAAGGAAAACCCCATCTCGCCCTCCTCCAAAACAACATCAAAGGAAACCATCCTTAAGCAAGGAAACCATCCCCTTCGGTGTGAACGCGAGATTTCGGTCGAATCTCGCTATATCTGGAGATGAAAATCACGGCGATATGTTCGTCCCTAACCTCTACGCTCCACCCCCCGTCACACTCTGTGCCTGCTGCTAGAGTTCATCAACTTTCCGATCGTTGTTTTGATTGTAAAATCAACAGAAGCCATTTTCAATGGCGATGAGCATGGGAATCCGATTGCTTCTCGTTGTAGTTCAAAACCGTAGGGTCTCCCTGTCATTGCAATTGTCCCCTTTGATCAAATCTAGAACTGAGAGGGTGAGCTGAGGGTGGCGGAATTGGCCGAAGAAAAGGTGGAGGAGACAGGGGAGGTGGGGATGCTGGGAGATTTTATTTTCTGGGTTTGGGATGGGATGGTATGATAGGATTTGGTTTGGGTTAGTAATGATTTTCCGGGTTTGAGAGTTACGGTGACAATTCGGCAAATGTGGGGGTGATAATGGCAAGTGGGAAGAGAGGAGGAGGGAGTGAGGAGGAGGACGAAGGGACGACGGAGTACTACGGAGAAAGGAGGTGTTTTGGGGAGAAAGGAAGGAGAGAGATTTTTTTTAGGGTAAAATTTACCCTTTCAGACGTAAGTTCGATTACAACTTCTTGCAACATCTTTAAAACATTTTAATTCATACATTTAGTTATCATTTTTTTTTTTTTTTTTATTTTTTGAATCCAAATACCATATCATAACATAACAAGGCCTACAAAGAGGCAAACATAAAAACAATACCAAGCAGTGTCAAGGGATAAACCACAACGACCCCTCCACCAAGTAGAGGCGTCACCCCCAGCACCACCATAACCCATTAATGAGGGCAAGGTAATCCGTCATTGTTCAATACATAGACCAACGAAGATGGGGGCCTAACGACCCAAACAACATCACTCATCTCCGAAAAACCAATCGATGCAATCTTGTGAGCCACGCCATTAGCAGACCGTGGCACCCAAGACCATCGGCAATCAATGAAATCCCCCCCCAACTGTTTAACCCGAGCCAGCACCGGGTATGCCTCCCAACTACCCATAGACAACGAGCTAGAAAGACATTTAATCGCATCCAAGGAGTCCGATTCCAGAATTACATACCTTACACCCAGCTCTGCACCTAGCCTGCACCCGTGCAACAACGCAGAAGCCTCCGCTGCTGCAGCAGAAGGAGTAGTAATAGGATGCCGCGCAGCAGCCACGAACTTGCTCTCCATGTCCCTCACAATCACTCCAACAAAACCCATTTTTGATGCCTTGGACCAGCTAGCATCCACATTAATCTTCACAAAAGGGTAGGTCGGAGCACACCATCTCGTAACCTGAAAGTTCCTCCTTCCGTCACCCCCTCCTCTATCCCCATCCTTTGCCTTTGCACTAATAAACGATCTCACCGCCGCAGAGATAGCAGCCAGGACCTTTAACGGGTTAATGGGCACCTCTTTGAAAACAAAATCACAGCGAGCCTTCCATATGCACCAACAGGTAAAAACAATATAAGATTGTCTCCACATTATATCTCCAGAGTTGCATAAATTCGGAGAGAAAACCCCCTGAATCCAGTCCGACCAAGAAGGGAGAGAAAGACGATCCATTTTATAACCCAATGCCCCTCCAAACCAAATTGGCTCAACCCAAGAGCAGGAAAGGAAAATGTGCTCAATGGTTTCATCATGGCAGCAGCAAATAGGACAAGTAGAGGTTGGAGAGGACCTTCGTCGGAACAATGTATCCCGAGTAGGAAGACAATTGTGAACAGTAAGCCACAAGAAATGCCGTAACTTGGGGGGCACCTCCAGCTTCCAAATCCCCTTCCAAAACGCTTTGGGAACCCCACGAACAGAAGGCCGACGCAAATCCCTTCTCGCCAGCGGTCTTCCTTGCAGCCATCTGTATCCCGACTTGACCGAATAAGCACCGTTCTTACTCGTATCCCATATAAGCCTATCTTTACGACTTAAATCTCCAAGAGGCGTCTCCTCTATAGCCTGCATAGCCTCCCCCGATATGAAGGGTTGTAAAAAGTTAATATTCCACCGCCCCGACTCCGGACAGATAAGTGCACTGACCCTTAAACTGGGAGTAACCGCAACCTGGCCAACCGGCTCTGGGTGTTCAAGGGGCAAGGATGGAAGCCACCTATCCTGCCACACCCGCACCTCCTGACCACCCAAAATCTGCCAATCGGAGCCCTCCCTAATCAAGTCCATGCCACAGATGAGGCTGCTCCACGCCCAAGAGGCCCGCCCACCTTTCTTCGCATCCCAGATCGAGCTATGTGGAAAATACCGAGCCTTAATCATATTAGCCCACAGCGAATCCGGTTCCGTGATTAAACGCCAGCACTGTTTAGCAAGCAGAGCTTCATTAAATTCCTGAAAGTTTCTGAAGCCTAAACCACCCATGTCTTTTGGCAAACCCAAAACCTCCTTTGAAACCCAGTGAATCTTGTGGGCTCCCTCCTTGCATCCCCACCAAAACCCAGCCACCAACGCATCCAATTCCTTACAAACAGCGGCTGGGAATTTGAAAATGCACATTGGATATGCCGGGATAGCTTGGATAACAGCCTTAATTAAAACCTCTTTACTGGCACGGGAAAGAGTATTTTGTTTCCACCCTTGTAGCTTTTCCATTACTCTTCCTTTCACATAAGCAAGACCACGCTTTTTCGACCGTCCCCATATGGTAGGGACCCCCAAATATGTTCCCGGATTGATTACTACCTTCATACCAAGGGCGTTCCCCATCTGCTCAGCATTCACCTTCGGAACGTTAGCCCCAAAAAATACACTGGATTTCTCCAAATTTACCTTCTGCCCCGACGCCACACAAAAATTGTCCAGCAGATGTCTTAAATTCCCGCAGTTTTTCATATCAGCCCGCAAAAATAGAAGGGTATCATCCGCAAAGAAGAGGTGAGAAATCACGGGTCCGGATCCACCTATCTTGACACCCTCCAACCTCCCTTGGTCAACCGCACCCTGAATCAGTTTGGATAGAACTTCCCCCACCAAAATAAATAAATAAGGAGAAAGAGGATCCCCTTGACGGAGACCCCTTGAGGGAGCAAAAGACTTTCCAGCCTGTCCATTTAGGAGAACAGCAAACTTCACAGACGAAACACAACCACTAATTAACGATCTCCAGCTACTGCAAAAACCCATTCTTTCCATTACCGCATCCAAAAAATCCCATTCAACCCTATCATACGCCTTCTGCATATCAAGTTTAATCCCCATTTCAAATCTATTCTGAGCTTTCCTTCCCTTCAGATAATGAAACATCTCATGGGCTATGCCAATACAATCCTGAATTTGTCTACCTGCCACAAAAGCATTCTGAGAAGGAGAGATGATTTTAGGTAATAGTACCTTCAACCGGTTAGCAAGAATCTTTGACAGAATTTTGTACGAGTAGTTGCACAGGCTGATCGGCCTGAATTGCGACACGACTTCCGGATTCGGGACTTTGGGAATCAGCACCACATGAGTCTGATTTATCAAACTCGAACCCGCAGCATCCTGAATCAAATCTCTAACCAAAGCAGAAACACCCTCCCTCACAATCTCCCAGTATGTCTGATAAAAGATCCCCTGGAAACCATCGGGGCCAGGAGCCTTAAGCCCTCCCATATTCCCAGCCGCCGCCTTTATCTCCTCCTCCGTGACTGGTGCAATTAGTGCCTCATTCATTTCTGGCGAGACCGAGGGATTAATGCAATCTAGGAGCGACCCCCAGTTACGATCCCCTGCCGAGCTAAAAACTGAAGTGAAGTGATTATCCACCAAATGGCGCACCTGAGCCGGACTCTCCACCCAGTTCCCATTCTCATCCCTAAGCTTCACTATCTTATTTCTCCTTCGCCTCTGAAGGGTTGAAGAGTGAAAAAACTGAGTGTTAGCATCCCCCTCCCTCAACCATTTTACCCTTGATCGCTGGCACCAATAACTCTCCTCTTGGAGTCTTAACTCATCAATCCGCCGAGATATCTCCCTTATCTCATCATAGTTTGGACCCCAGTCCCGCTGGAGCAAATCTAACTGGGAGAGAAGATCATGGATCCTGCTACCTCGCCCCATAAACTTAGTGCGATTCCACCTGCTTAAACGATAACGGCAATCGTTTAAAGATCTCACCCACCTATTTACAGGGCTGCCATTATGCCGCCGATCCCAACACTTTTCCACCAAATTCTTACACTCTTCCTCCGAGACCCAATACGCCTCAAACCTGAACATCTTCCTTCCTTTCTGCCCTTCAATATTAGAAATAAGAATAACTGGGCAGTGGTCCGATGCTAAAACCGTTTCATGCATAACTTGAGAGTTCGGCCAAAGTTGCTGCCACTTCTCATTCGCCATGACCCTATCTAACCTCTCCTCCACCCAATCCCCTTTTCTCATCCCTCTCCATGTAAAGGTCGGCCCATTGAAACCCAAGTCCATCAACTGAGAGGAAGACAGAAACTCTTCTAAGAACCTTGGCCTGTTGTACAAAACCTCAACTCCACCAGACTTCTCATGATCCCACAGGAATTCGTTAAAGTCCCCGCCACAAATCCAAGGAATGTCTGTGGGGGTAAAGTGGTTAACCATCCATTCCCAAAACAGATTTTTCTCAACTCTATACGGCGTTCCATACACACCCGTAATCCGACTCCAATGCGTTTGCCCTTTAATTCTCATCACAGCATCAATAATATGCTTGGACGAAAAGATAATATTAACCTCCAGATTGTCCTCCCACCACAAGCTCAATCCTCCAGCACTTCCAACTGGCGAAACATCAAAGCCATGAACATAACCCAATCTCCTCCTCACCCCTAGAATTCTATGATCTTTCATCTTAGTCTCCGATAAAAAGATCATAGAGGGTCTCTTTTTGCGAATAAGCCCATGAAGAGCCCTGACTGTCGTGTTCGACCCTAGCCCACGACAGTTCCAGAAGATATAACTCATGGCTGGCCTGCGGCTATTGTAGGCCAGCCGCCACCGCCCCGAGCCCACTTGCCCGCATTCCGTGTCACCATCCTACCTTTATCAAAGTCCGACCCCCCTTCCATTACATCCTGTCTTCCAGTATTTTCACTTATTTCTTCCTTATTTTCCTCCGCCGTACGGTTCGCGCTTTCCATCGTTAGCCCACCATCCTTGCTGTCTAACCTCCTTCCCATCTCTGCCTCCCTACCTTGGCAGTTCTCCTCCGTAACCGGGCCCTTGAGTTTCTTCTGTGGGGCTTGAGTGAGCACCAAATCCTGTGCTTCCCCACTTCTTTTACTGCCCCAGAGTGGGACCTCACCCTGGGCAGACAGAGTGTCATTGCCCCCAGGACATCGCCCGATTGTCCTTCACCCACTGTTTTGATGCTTTCCATTTCAGAGCAGGAAGACGAATCCTCTCCCTCCCCCCGCATTCTTCTACGCCATTTTTTTTGACCTGTGCCACGACTCTTAGATGCTCCCCCAATCTCAATGGTTTGATTACGCTCCATTCTTTGTAAGTTTGACATCCGTAATCTACCTTGATTCTGTGCAGACGTGAAGCCCGGTCCGCGCACCACCCCGGCCTGCCGACGTTCCCCCCTGCCCACACACTCCATTTTCTTTGGTATCACCACCTCTCTTATCGGCGGCGCCTTAATCCACTCTCCATACGCTACCTCCCCTTCTCCAGACATCTCAGCGGAGCATTCTGTATTGATATGCCCAATCCGTCCACACTTGTAGCAGAAATGAAAAATACATTTTATAAAATTCTTAAGTTTTGTTTTTTCTTTAACAAATTATATAATCTATGCTAAGTGATAGGAGCATATTCATGCGACTTAATTAGCTTGTTCTCGTGCATTTACGTTGTGTTTACTTAGTTGTTTTAGTGTTTAAGGCCACTTTTGTGTATTTTCAGATTATAAGGCCAAAGTGGGCAAGAAGATGCAAATTGGAGCCTTTTGGAGCGAAAGAGGAATGAATGAGTTGAAGACTTGAAGAAACGACGAATTCCTACTCCAACGATGAATTCTTACCAAAACGAGGAATCCTACTCAAACAAGGCTTCCTATTTTAGGAAAGTTGACCCTAAGTTTCCCGTTTTGATAACCTTTCCTAATCTTAAATGTCCGCATTTTCTAGCCACTCTGAAGTCCTTGTAGGCGCTTTAGGACGCAAAACGAAGGCCCTAGGGCCCTTAACACCCAATGCCGTGGGCTTTAGCCCAAGTCCTTTCCCTTGCCGTGCAAGGGGGGGCATTTTAGGCCCAAATCCATGCATTAAGCCCTTCACCCTAATTCTTCCTCCTAATCCGTGCATCCCACCATTCCATTCCATAATTTCCATTAGTGCATCCCACCATTCCATTCACACTTAAATGCCCATTATCCCATTTTTTTTAGCTTTTAATTCCACACCATCCCATTATCATTTCCATCAATCCGTGCATCCACATTCACCTAAATAAACCCTAAACTACATCCACTAAACCGTCCATCCACCATTCCATTACCATCCACACCTTTTCCCTTCCACCAAATACCTTAAACAAATCATCCATTCACATCTCTAATCCTCCTATAAATACCCATTCATTCCATTCACCAAGGCATCTCATATTTTTCATACACAACACAAACACAAAAACAGCAACCTTGTTGCCGTGAGTTCCCCTTCTCCATTTCCTCCATTTCCACTCCATTCCACACTTCCCATCCCTCAAAAACACTTCATACCATCACACAACCTATCCTTAAACCTTGTGCTACAACAACGAGGAAGAGAAGAGTGCCTAAACGTTCATACAATTCAAGTTTGAGTTGTTGGAATGTTTAGGTGTTTCTTTGATTTCAAAGTTTCATTTTAATTCTCTTTGTTTTGTACGTATAAGGAATGGAAGAGAAGAGTGCTTAAACGTTCATACAATTCAAGTTTTGAGTTGTCGGAATGTTTAGGTGTTTCTTTGATTTCAAAGTTATGAGGAACTAAACCCCCTTTAGCTAGGGGGTGATTCGAAACTATGTTTATATTTGCAATTTGAATTGATTAACTTTCGTTGGAATTTCATAAGTTGTGGATTCAATTTGTTTAACCGTTTGATTGATAACTTATTTATGAATGTTTATTAAGAATGCGCGCTTAATTTTCACGCATAAAAATGACGCTAGAATATAAGTGAATTTCACCTAATCGTTATGAACTTATATTCACAAGTAGTGGAGGTTGCTTATAAACAATCGCGTTAAATGAATTGTTGGCACGAGTTTCATGCTCATCATAGTAACGAATGCCTCGTCAACGCTTATAGTTTTCATAATGCTTAATGATCTTTGATTGTATCTTTATTGTGCTGTTCACGTAAAGGACTTTTGGAGAATGTTGTGAATTGCGTTGCGCAAACCCATCCAATTCATTAACTTAAGGAAAACTTGACGGTTAATTTAAGCGGACCTAATCAATCTGGAGTGTTGAGTTTCATAATTTATCGAAAGACCAACTGAGAATCAATCTTGTATGCAAGTATAACATGTGTGGAGAAGAACCCCTTAGCTAGCCTTCATTCCATTCATTCCATCACAAATTCATATTTACATTCCGCTTAGTTTATTAACTTGTTTTGTTATTTTAATTTTCGTCAAATCAAAACTTTTTCCCCCCCCTTTTACTTTCTTGTTCTTTAGTGCTTAGAATCTGTTTAGTTTATGTTTTAAAGTATTTTGAATCAAGCCATAATCTTAAATTCGTCCAAAATTAGTTTTGAGTCTTTTGGTTTGTCTTAATGTTTTAAATTTTAGTTTTGCATTTTTTTGAGTCTAGTTTAGTGTTTTATATTGTTTTTACGTTCTTAAGTCAATTTAGAAGGTTTTAGCAAGCCCTCCTAATCCCCGGTCTAGAACGATCCCTCACTTATCCATTCTACTACAATTGTCAAACGAGGGTTTAATTTGAGTGTCAAGTAATTCTCGCATCACTAAGGAGGGAGGGTGGACTTAGCCTCATAATGGGCTAACAATAATATGATTCAAAATCGCCTTTTGGTGAGAATTGAACCTAAAAATGAAAAGTAATAGGGAAATACCCCAAAATGGGACAGTTTCTTAATCTTGAGACAGAAATAGGACAAACCGGTTATGCACAAACTATGCACACCATGCACAAAATCGAAATTACTAAAATACCCACATATAAAGGGGTTATTCCTCCCATTTTCTGATTTCTTTCTCTCTCTACTCTCTCTCTCTTCCTTTGTCTCTTCTCTCACTTTCTCTCTCTGCTCTCTCTCTCCCTTCCTCAAATCTCTGAGCTCCGATTTCGGAGAGATGAAAGTCCAAAGAAAGGCGAGAAGAGTGATTTGGGCATTGGGTTCACCTCATACCTTTGATTTCGAACAAAGGGATGCGAGAGAGACGTGAGAAGAGTGAGCTAGGTTTTATAACATATTTTCTATTTTGGCTGGAAAGTTCCATTTTTTCCAGCGACTGAAGCTTCGGCAGGCATAGTAAGGTAGGGTGTTTAGTTCCAAGTTCCTTCATCAATGATTTATGAAATAAATGGGTTGTTTGTAAGATGAATTAATACTTAGAATTTAACTTAGGGTTTGTGTTTCAAGTTGGGGCGTGTTGTAGAATAAATTTCATGTTTTGACGTGCTACAAGACTGGGATGGAACAATTTCTCATTCAAGTGTCCAATTGCAAAAATTTGTGAAATTTTTTTTTTTCCATAATGTGCATGTGGTGTGCATGGCTACATCTTAATATGAGAAGCGAGAATGTTCACTAGTTATGATGCATGTATGTTGTGCCCCAGAATTTAGCGAGTATGACCACAACCTAGTTGGCCTCGACGAAAAACAATATTAAGAAAAAACTTAGAGGATGTTAAAGGTCTTGATTGTCCACGAAATAACGACAACTAGTATCATGTTTTCCACATGCACGGTTAAGCGATGGTTGATATACGTAAAAAGACTTTTCAAACTGTCACTCTAACCTTATATACATAACAATTTTGTTTTAATTGTATCCACGAGACCAATATGTTACCGTTAAAGTTTCTCTCATTTTGTGCATATGATGTGCATGTACTATACATCATGTGCATGTGGTGTGTATAGTGTATTATGTGTTGATGGCGCATATTTACATCTTTGATATTCTTCGCATTAACATAGTTTACTACTTTTTCCTTTGATTCAGAGGTAGCCCCTGCAAATACGAAAAAAGCAAACGAGTTCGTGAAACAATTTCCTTTGATTTAGTTGGGTTCTTACATGCCCATTCAAACTGCAATTTTTTTCAAATCCTTGAAATATTTGAACCAATCAAATTTGATACCAAATTCAAATGAATGAATCTTTGATTGTGCCATTTTTCTGATTTCGAAGAGAGAGCTATGAGTTATGGGTTTTTGGGTTGAGCTTAGATCTATGAGTATAACATGTGCATGTCTTCTACATGTTGTGTACATGTCGTGAACATGCAGTGTATGAGCAAGCTTAATATGAAGAGAGCAAACGAGTATGCGAAACAATTTCGTCCATATCTTGCTCTTTTCCTTCTTTCCACTATGATTTCTCTATTTTTCGTCAAATTTATATCTTCTTCCAAAGGCAACTGACCTTTAGTACTTTTTTTTCATTTAATTGTAGCAAAAGCCAAACCCTATTTTAGTGTTTGTAAATTTGGGTTGAGAGAGGGAGCAGAGGGAGGGAGAAGACAAAAAGTAGTACAAAATCACATATAAATTAGAGAAATGATAAAAAAATAAAAAATAAAAAAATGAAGGATTTGAGTCTCCTCCAAGAAATACCAAACTAATCACTTCAACTCAAAAAATCCATCATTCAAAAAGAAAAATTAAGCACACCGAGTTCACAAAACCTACGAAAGAAAAGGTAAAAATCGAAGAAGATGAGTGGGTTAGAGAGAGAGCTTGGATGAAGAAGATGGGTAGGTTAGATAGAGTTCTTGGATGAAGAAGATGGGTGGATTAGGGTTCTTCGAACCAGAATTGGGGGATAGAGATTTCTCTCTCCTCTTTGTTTATCTCTCTACAAAATGAGAAATGAAAGCTGGAATTTCTGGATAACCAATTTATATGGAAAGACAATTTGGTCATTTCAAGGTGTAGGAAAAATCCTATTTCTGTCCTATTATTATGCATGACATGTGCATGCTGTGTGCATATTTGAAATGTTCTATTAATGTCCCAAGATTAAGAAGCTGTCCTATTTCTGGGTATTCCCCAAAATAATATGCTAAGCAGGTCCCACTCTTCCTCTTCTCTCTCATTACTTCCTCTATTCTCTCCCTCCCTTGCACATTGCAACAATTGTTAATTCAGCAATGAATCTACCTTATTTCATCATATTCAAAGTTTACAGCTTCGAATTTAAGATCTAGCAGTGAAAGTTCATGAATTTTCCGGCCCAACCCACAATTTCTTTCTGCTTGTGGAGGAGCGCGGCTGGGCAGATCCGACAATGATAATCATTTTAAACTTTTAGTTTATTTATATATATAATCATTTACTGTCTGTTTAGGTTAATATTTAATAGTGGGCTTTGTAGTATTGAAGGCCTAAAGGCACCAAAGCAAATGAGGACTTACCCGAAGCCCAGTCGATGGGCCTGAAGCAAATTAAAGTCATTTTAGCCAAAACATAGGCCACATTCCTATGATTGAAGTGATGGGTGATAGAAAAGGACTCACTACTAACCAAAAAGCACATTTTCAAGGGCATGACAAGTAAATAAAGCAATGCCTCACTACCCTCCAAGTGATATCAGTTAAATACAAACTCTGCTCTTAAGCTAATTCATACCCAGAAAGTTGAATCTTGTCAAGATCCAGTCCTTTTTAGCTAAAGTTCCCTTAGGAAAAGCCATCTTTCATCTAGTGTAAAAGCTTTACTACCTTCCTTTAGTGTTGTAGTATCATTTTCCTCGTGTAAAATCTATTTACTTTTCATCCTTCTTAGCATACAAACCTTTATAAACACAGCGAAAAGTCACAACAAGAAGTTCAACCTTACTCGACAAGGTAAAATCTTGCCCGTGTCTCTTTTGTTTATACTTATAGTTAGTAGATTTGTCATTTAACATATTTTCCTTCATCTATTCAAGTTATTTCCAACTATTTTCTACTTAGGAGTTTCATTTGTATACGAATCTGGTTAAGTTATTAAGCCTGTTTTCATTAAAAGTGAATTGTGATCAACGGAATGGTTGGAAGGGCCTTGAACTCCTTTAATTTTGGACATACAAGATTATGAATTAAAAGTACTTGTTTACAAGGCAAGAAAAGAATTTAATACAAACTTAGCCCATCTGTGACAATCCTTTAATAAACAAGAAGTCCAAGTAACTTATGGCACAAGTAACGATTTTAATTCACTTTTATTCGACAATCTATTATATAAAGATAACAGTGGCATGCTTAGATTCTTGTTAGTTTTGATCATGAGTCTCAAGGCCTACACCAAAGGCCCCATAAAGGCACCTTCAAACTAACTACAAATTTATCTTGCAGCACACCAAACAGCAAGATCTGCCAAACAACCAACAAAGTGCCATTTCCTCGGGGAGCTATGCGAGGGACAGGACCTAGAAATCCAGCTCGAAACATAGGTTTATAATGCTTGTGGGACAATAGATAGTCTTGTATGCCAATAAGAAAGAAGGAATGAACTTTCAGGTGGAAAGTAGAGTTTGGACAACCTCCTGATCCCAAAGAAGCCAACATGACAGATCACCTCAAAGATTTTCCTTCACCACAACCCAGTGATCCTAGAAAGGCCAACTTCCTCTGAGAAGTCAGGTGCAAAAATCACTAATAAAGACTTGCAAGCTACTATGGTGCTAGTGTTGACAAGTATGGAGAAGATTTCCTTGTGTTTGTTGTTTTCCTTTCAAGTGCAAATATAAGGATAGTATAGTGGCACAAGTAAGGGTGTCAAACCACAAGGATTGAGAAACAACTTAGTGAAACCTTTTATTCTTACATATTAGCATTAATTAATGACTCCTATGACTTGGAATGGGGGGTTTTGAATAAGTTTGGTAACGTAACAAGGACATAAAGAAAAGGGAAAAATTTATATAGAAACAATCCTAAGACATAAAATAAGTTAGAAACATTTGTAGCAATTAATTGTGATTGAAAATGAGCTAAGGCCTACCCGTAAACAATCATGAGTCAATGATATGATCTTTTAACTTATCAACTTCAATGCACAATTAAGATGTTCATAGATCTAGTATGGCATGTATGAATACTCACTTTCTTTGCATGTTAAAGGTTCGAAAAGACGCTAGGCGCTAGTCGGGCGGTGAGCCAGCGCCTAGGCGGCTAGGCGGGGTCTGGGTGGACTAAGCGGATTTAACTAAATCCATTATATTTCATGTAAATAAGTGTATGTTTATACTTAAAATACATATAATTTCATCATAAACTACAAAATAGAATGACACATATATTATGAAGTATTGGAACATAATGAAAACATGGGGAACAAGCATATAATGTGTGCTCATTTAAGTATTCGACAAGTCTCTTACAATTTATTGAAAAAAAATAAAATGCAAAATGAAAGTTATCTATTTTCTGCCTAAGTGAGTCGATACCTAGGCGGGTCTGGGTGGGTGCCTAGGCAGTCTTGGCGGGCGCCTCAGGAGGTCTATGGGCCCTTTCTTAATTTTCAAATGCCTAGGCATTAATCGGGGCGGTGCCCAACCGCCTAGCCCCTAGGCGGCGCTAGGCGAGGATTTTTAGAACAGTGATGTTACATGCATGTCATATACATCAAACTTATATTTGTAGGTGCACCTAGTATGGCATGTACTCGAATTTAGCACCTAGAAACTCATTAAGAATGAAGAGGATTATGAACATCACATGAATTGTAAAACATGGCATTTATCCTAGATTTTCATGAAACCAGTTTACATGACTAGTTTTTAACCTAATCACTTGTTGCTAATGAATAAAAAGAAAATATAGCAGTCATCCTTATCATTCTCAACAGAACGCAAACATAAACAAGGTAGCTAAGCTTGAAAATATGTGCTTGAAACAATTGAAGATAGAAAATTGATTCTAGCTTGCAAATGAAATTGATAAACTAAAACTACATCATAACATTAATTCAATCATGCCTAGGGCTTCTTTGAAGCCCTAAGTATCTATAATCTAAATTAAAAACATAACAAAATGAATAAAAAGTTAGGAAGGCTAGAACCTAGAAATGGCTCAAGGTTGAGGACTCCTCCTCCCCTTTTATATTGTGTGTTCCCCTCTTTGATATTGTGTATTTTTCACTTCTTCTCCTATGACTTATATAGGAGAGAATATAGGGGAAAGGAGAGTCAAGAAACATCACTCCTTGAAACACTCCTTAAAACGCTCCTTAAAGCACTCCTTAAAACACTCCTTAACACTCCTATAAACACTCCTTAAAACACTCCCTATCTATTTACAATAACAAGAAAAGCAAAGTCCTGTAATTGAAGGGAAAGTACATCATGAATAAGTATTCTTATCTACAATGAGACTTTTTGTAATTGAACAACTCCTCTTCATTGTGTCATAATTTCTTGTAGAAATCTTTGAATCACAACTGGGACAAATGGAGATGTCCTTCCACGAGCAGTTCTATAGGGTGGAGCCTAAGATGACCATTAATGATTTAGTGGAGGTGAAACAGTATGAACATGAGTCCATGGAGGATTTCATGATGAGATTTAGAAAGACAAGGATGAGGTGCTAGTTCCCAATTAATCATGCTCAGCACATGCCTTAGAGAATTCACTCAATTCCTTATTGGATATACTCTTTATTTTCAAACAAATTTTCTAACTACACTCCTTATACTTCTTCTGTCTCCTGAGATACGTCTCTCGTCTCTTGTATAGGACATTCCTCTTGCTTCTAGCGGGAATTCTCCCAACTTTAGGTCATTGATCAAACAGAATTCCCGGCTCCCAAATGTTCAACATCTTCCACAAAAGGAAATGATATGGAATTGTTGGTCACTTTATCTTTTATAACCTTAAAGATAGTGTAGTGGTTTAGCTGCCCAAACCAATCAATGCTTTCCACGTCAATAAGATGACCAAAACAAGGATCGTCGAATTTGTTTAGGTGCTCTCTTGAAAATCACCCTCTTATGTTAGAAAGAAACCCCGTTGTGTACGATAGACACAAAATGATGGCAGGAAACACCTCTTCAGGCGGGCACATAAGTTCGGTTGGAGGATAACCATTTCACTTTCGACCTGTAAGATTCCCAATACAGCCTTTCAATCCAACAATGACAACCATAAGGTTTTATACGCACATCAAATTAATAACATAAACATGCACACAGGAAATGCATAGTATATGCACATTAAATGCTCAATCTACATATGATGTGCACTCTTTCATATAGATCAAATTCAACCAATTCATCAACCAAATTCAAGCAAGTATGCCCAACATCTGCACATAGTATATGCACAAAATATGTACCAAATTCAAGCAAGTATGCCCAACATCTACATCAATTCATCAACCAAAGTACAACTTAATCAATTAATAATTTCCAGCAATTTCATATACACATGCCCAGAATATTTACACAATATGCAAAAATGAAAAATTCAATATAGATCGAACAAACCATGACCAAAATTAACTTCAAAATACACGCAATTACACAACCCTAAACCCTAGTCCGTTAACGTTCCCCAAATTAATTGTACAAAACAGTCAATCACACCCAAAGCCCTAAATTTCCAAATTGAAAAAAATCCTAAGTTCAAATAATGAAAATTCAATTAAAAACATATATCTTTTTTTATTATTATTTGGCCATTAAATCTGTTTGAATCTTTGGCGGAAAAACTTGCACAAAATCTGAGTTAAAAAGGCGCCGATTGTCGAAAAATTTGAAACTTGTCATTGGTCGGAAAAGTGTAGAAGAATTTGGAAACTTCCCGTGGGTCAAAAAAGTGGACAAGGATTTGGAAACTTAACGTTCGTCGAGTAGGGGGTTGCGCTGTTCGAGGTTAAGATTCTGATAGGAGCATATTTATGCGCCTTAGTTAGCTAGTTCTTATGCATTTTTGTTATGTTTTATTCGTTAAAGTAGTCTTTTAAGCTACTTTCATGTGTTTTCAGGTTTAAAGGACATATTACATGAAATGATGCAATTGGGAGCTTTTGGAGCAAAACTGAGCTGGAATGTGGTGTATGCAAATGGAGCACGAGGAATGAACGAGGTTGAAGGTCAAAGGAGCTTAAGAAATGAAGAAATGAAAGTGAAGAGCAAGGAAGTCGGAATTGGTAACCAAAGTTTCTAAAGTTGGAAGTTTCTATTCTTGGAGGTTTCCATTGTCGTGAGTTTCTATTCTTGGCTTTGGGCTTTTAGATGACCTAAACCCTAACTCTTTGTGGACCCTAAGCCTATGCCGCACCTAAACCCTAACCTTAGCCCATTTTAGAGCCATTGCCGTGGGCTTTAGCCCAAGTCCTTTCCCTTGCCATGCAAGGGGGGGCATTTTAGGCCCAAATCCATGCATTAAGCCCTTCACCCTAATTGGCCCAAATCCATGCATTAAGCCCTTCACCCTAATTCTTCCTCCTAATTAGTGCATCCCACCATTCCATTCCATAATTTCCATTAGTGCATCCCACCATTCCATTCCATAATTTCCATTAGTGCATCCCACCATTCCATTCACACTTAAATGCCCATTATCCCATTTTTTTTAGCTTTTAATTCCACACCATCCCATTATCCTTTACATCCACTAAACCATGCATCCACATTCACCTAAATAAACCCTAAATTACATCCACTAAACCATCCATCCACCATAATTCCCACCATCCACACCTTTTCCCATCCACCAAATACCTTAAACAAACATCCATTAACACCCATTCTCTTCCTATAAATACCCATTCATTCCATTCACCAAATCATCTCATTTTCCATTGTAATACACAAACACTTCCCCTTCTCCATCTTCTCCATTTCCACTCCATTCCACACTTCCATCCCCCCAACCAACCTATCCTTAAACCTTGTGCTACAACAACGAGGAAGAGAAGAGTGCCTAAACGTTCATACAATTCAAGTTTGAGTTGTTGGAATGTTTAGGTATTTCTTTGATTTCAAAGTTTCATTTTAATTCTCTTTGTTTTGTACGTATAAGGAATGGAAGAGAAGAGTGCTTAAACGTTCATACAATTCAAGTTTTGAGTTGTTGGAATGTTTAGGTGTTTCTTTGATTTCAAAGGTATGAGGAACTAATCCCCCTTTAGCTAGGGGGTGATTCGAAACTATGTTTATATTTGCAATATGAATTGATTAACTTTCGTTGGAATTTCATAAGTTGTGGATTCAATTTGTTTAACCGTTTGATTGATAACTTATTTATGAATGTTTATTAAGAATGCGCGCTTAATTTTCATGCATAAATATGACGCTAGAATATAAGTGATTTTCACCTAATCGTTATGAACTTATATTCACAAGTAGTGGAGGTTGCTTATAAACAATCGCGTTAAATGAATTCTTGGCACGAGTTTCATGCTCATCATAGTAACGAATGCCTCGTCAACACTTATAGTTTTCATAATACTTAATGATCTTTGATTGTATCTTTATTGTGCTGTTCACGTAAAGGACTTTTGGAGAATGTTGTGAATTGCGTTGCGCAAACCCATCCAATTCATTAACTTAAGGAAAACTTGACGGTTAATTTAAGCGGACCTAATTAATCCGGAGTGTTGAGTTTCATAATTTATCGAAAGACCAACTGAGAATCAATCTTGTATGCAAGTATAACATGTGTGGAGAAGAACCCCTTAGCTAGCCTTCATTCCATTCATTCCATAACAAATTCATATTTACATTCCGCTTAGTTTATTAACTTGTTTTGTTATTTCAATTTTTGTCAAATCAAAACTTTTCCCCCCCCTTTACTTTCTTGTTCTTTAGTGCTTAGAATCTGTTTAGTTTATGTTTTAAAGTATTTTGAATCAAGCCATAATCTTAAATTCGTCCAAAATTAGTTTTGAGTCTTTTGGTTTGTCTTAATGTTTTAAATTTTAGTTTTGCATTCTTTGAGTCTAGTTTAGTGTTTTATATTGTTTTTACGTTCTTAAGTCAATTTAGAAGGTTTTAGCAAGCCCTCCTAATCCCCGGTCTAGAACGATCCCTCACTTATCCATTCTACTACAATTGTCAAACGAGGGTTTAATTTGAGTGTCAAGTAATTATCGCACCAAATTTTGGCGCCGTTGCCGGGGATTAGCAACTTTGCTAATCCCTTGGATTGTTTTATTTTCGTTTGTTTTTATTTTCCCAGATTCTTAAATTTGTTTTGTTTCTTGTTTTAGGTACTAGTTCATGACTCGGAGTTCTCATCCGATTCGTGAACATATCCTGGAGTGATTGGGTTCTTCGTCCGGCTGCAAGACGTTAAAGCAAGCGCTACTTGGGAGGCAACCCAATACAGTAAATAAAACTTTTGCTTGTTCATTGATTTTTTTTCGATAAATTACAATTGTATCTAAACATGGCAGAAAGATGGAGCCTTTACAAAGGTTGTGTACGTGAGGCCCCACTACGTGGCAACACTCTCGGAGCAGGAGGTCTCGGAGCAGGAGGTCTCGGAGCAGAAGGCATTGGAGCAAGAGGCATCGGAGCGGAAGGCATAGGAGCGGGAGGCACCGAAGATAGATCATTCAAGGCCTCAAACCTTGGTGGAACGCTGGATGACCCAGGAAAGAGGTGCCTCTGGAAGAAAGCTGCAAACCGTTGACGGTCATCAAGCTCATCAAGCTTCCTCTTCATGCCTGTTGAATAATTGTTGGCAAGCACGTGCAAACTTCGGTTCTCGTACTTAAGTTGTTTGATCTCCTGCTTAAGACTCTCCACCTCCGCCATCAAGGATTCAACTTGTCGGGAGCGAGCAAGAAGGCGTTGGCCCATGTTGGACACAGAGCCAGTGCACTGAACACTCAGAGCCAGGGATTCTTGAACGGCCAACTCATCGGACCGTCCTGAAAGCAGCTGACTGTCTTTGGGAGTGAGGAGGTTCCGAGCCACTATCGTAGCTGTTGTGGGATCCGCCATCACAGAGTCCTCATCTGTAAGAGGGCCATGGGAAGATAAGAAAGACGGGCACCATACCTTACCCTGACGAGACGCGACTGGATCACTGCTTAGACTCAAATCTAAGCAAAGGTTCGATGGGTTGGATGAGCTAGCCATTGTTCACGAAGTTAAAAGAGAAGGGGTGGACGGAGTAGATTTTCAAAAGGGCCGGAGACGAGTTTCAAGAATGGAAAATCTTCAGAGTGTGTAAGTTGGCGGTGATCGATAGCTCTATAAAAAGCCAAGGCAACGCGTCCACCAATTCAAAAAGCCTCGGCTTTTCAGAAATCGCGTTCAACACGTGGAGGCCATCATCGCAACTACACATCTTTAGCCGACAAGCGCAAAGTTCGGCGACGCTTTATCTGCTTTTCAGAAAACGCGTGCAGCTTTATCGAAGAGGCGTCTTCAAAGATCGAAGAGTCGTCACTATTCCAAAAAGCCGGATTTGCGGGATCAAAATGTTTGTCGACAACGGTAAAAGAACAGTATCACCACTTGCTATTGAATTCCCTATATATGTCGACCTTCATTTTTTTTTTGGCAAGACAGAACTGAAGAAAATGCCCAACTCTTTCTCACCTCTGAAGGCGCACTCTCACCAAAGCCTTTCGAAATACTCTATTCTTTCTTCTTCCCCAAAGATGATACCAGATGCCTGGAGTACAGATGACCCAGGAGGAAACAGCACCACAAATACATGTGCTGATTCATTCACCGCTTCTTCAAAAGCAAAGGTATCTCATATCATCAAGGGCAAAAGCAAAGGTATCTCATATCATGCTCTTTCCCTGTCTTTTCCTTTGTCCTTGATATTACTTGCATGGCAAAGTGAAAGAAGCAATCAGCCGGCACTTGGAGTCTATCTGGACTCTATTCCCTGGTTGCTTACCTAGCTTTGCTGAGCTATCCTCTAACCCTCTTCAATACGAATTGGAGAGATTGAACAAAGAAACAGATAAAAGGAGGAAGCTCAGACCTTCGGGGGAGACCAAAGGAAGCCTACTACCCAGTTCAAGAGTAGCACAAAGGAAAATCAACGATGGGAGCAGCGCATTTCAAGAGTAAGCCTGTGGAATCACTCAAGATGAAGCCTCACTGCAATCACCAAGGAGAAGATGGAATTTACACTCCACAACCAGATTTGCATCTCTAAAACTCTTCTCTTTGATAGATACATTCTGCCATGTTTAGTATGTTTAGTTGTTGTTTTATAAGTTTTCTTTTGTTTGGTGTGTTTTAAGCTTAAAACATTGAGGACAATGTTTGATTTAAGTGTGGGGGGGTAAATTTGTTGGATTTTATCACCCATAACTTCAAGTGTTGTTCCTTGCTGTTTTAAAATGTTTTTAAACTGTTTTAGTGTGTTTTGACTTAAAAATTCGAAAATCCCATAAAAATTTGAAACATTGTTTTGAAAAACCCAAAAAGAGTTGTTTTAAAGTTGTTTTTGTGTGTTTGTGTCGTAGGGTACCTTCCAACGCAATGATGAGGATTTGGTTTTTAATTGCATGATGGTTAAAGAAAGTTACAAACATGGAAGGACGTTTGATATACTCTTTGGTTTATGCTTGGTTGTCGTTATAGTTTACGAATTCACATGTAATCACAAATGATAAAAATTAGTTTTTGTAACATGCTTGAAGGAATGAACTTAAACAAACGATACATCCCTGTGAGACTTGAGCCTAAACGTTATTTGGAGAGTAATAATCTGTGCGTCATTGTTTTCTAAAGTCGTTGCATGATCTCATTATTCTTTGCTTGGTTACTACTTAGAAGGCGTTTCATCACTTAGTTCCAAATGCTAGAACTCATGCCCATTTCATTCAAAGCATGTCATTGATTTGCATACCACATATTCAAGATGAAGTTGTGTAGTGACCACCATCAAAGCCAAACAGCCATGTGCCCTTCACTCATTTTGTGTTTAAGTTTAACCCCGTTGAGCCGTGTTAGCCCATGTTCTTTGTTAACCCACATTATCCTCACCTAGCCTAGATTAGGACCATCCTTACCCTTGTTCTCGAAGCATAGTAAGCAATGAATTCCTTTTGATTAATATGTTGCAGAAAATAAGTGTGGGGGAAGGATTATTGATGTGAGTTTATGTGCCATAGGCACGGCTAAAAAAGAGTCAAAAAAAGAGTCAAAAAAAAAAAAAAAAAAAGTTGAAAAGTATTGGTTGTTGAAGTAAGGGCCCAAAACAATGAATTAGGCCCTAAGAGTTGTTTGAGTTTCCCCTATTTGTCTAAAAGTTGATTTTTGCATTCTAAGGGAATTCTAGGTCTTAATTTCATTGCTTTACTTGCTATTGCTTAAAGAACTTTTGTTTATCCTTACCTTTCCTTGTTAGCCAACACCCCAAGCCCCGTTACAACCCTCTACTTCTATCTTGAGTGTTGTGCATTTCAATTGTGGAGTTTGAATTTGGTATGAGCATATGGTGTCACTGGTTCTCGCATCTAAGTAGTAGCATTCTATTCATGAGATCATATCTAAACATGCTTCTTAACTCTAGAAATTGCATTCGTTGTGAAACATATATGTGAGCATTCGTTTTCATATCTACATCAATCTTCTCACATATGACTAGTTTAGGGTGTAGAGTTAGAAAATCTGAGTGAAAATAGAGTGTATATCTTGTAAGGAATTGAGGGAATTCTCTAAGGCATGTTACTACATTCAAAGCATTGTTTTAATTGATTACTTGTGAACAAGTGAGTAGTGGCTTTAATTAAGTATGTGCTTGTGTAAAGAGGACTCAAATCTGTAGGGATAACGATCTTTAACATGTCATGTGCATTGGAAATCCCTGAGGCGAACATTGGAAGGTTTAGTTTTTGGTTTTGGTTAGTTTGTTTCGTTTTGTTTTTCTTTCTTTTGTTTGTTTTGCTCGAGGACTAGCAAAAGCTAAGTGTGGGGGAATTTGTTAGGAGCATATTTATGCGCCTTAGTTAGCTAGTTCTTATGCATTTTTGTTATGTTTTATTCGTTAAAGTAGTCTTTTAAGCTACTTTCATGTGTTTTCAGGTTTAAAGGACATATTACATGAAATGATGCAATTGGGAGCTTTTGGAGCAAAACTGAGCTGGAATGTGGTGTATGCAAATGGAGCATGAGGAATGAACGAGGTTGAAGGTCAAAGGAGCTTAAGAAATGAAGAAATGAAAGTGAAGAGCAAGGAAGTCGGAATTGGTAACCAAAGTTTCTAAAGTTGGAAGTTTCTATTCTTGGAGGTTTCCATTGTCGTGAGTTTCTATTCTTGGCTTTGGGCTTTTAGATGACCTAAACCCTAACTCTTTGTGGACCCTAAGCCTATGCCGCACCTAAACCCTAACCTTAGCCCATTTTAGAGCCATTGTCGTGGGCTTTAGCCCAAGTCCTTTCCCTTGCCATGCAAGGGGGGGCATTTTAGGCCCAAATCCATGCATTAAGCCCTTCACCCTAATTGGCCCAAATCCATGCATTAAGCCCTTCACCCTAATTCTTCCTCCTAATTAGTGCATCCCACCATTCCATTCCATAATTTCCATTAGTGCATCCCACCATTCCATTCCATAATTTCCATTAGTGCATCCCACCATTCCATTCACACTTAAATGCCCATTATCCCATTTTTTTTAGCTTTTAATTCCACACCATCCCATTATCCTTTACATCCACTAAACCATGCATCCACATTCACCTAAATAAACCCTAAATTACATCCACTAAACCATCCATCCACCATAATTCCCACCATCCACACCTTTTCCCATCCACCAAATACCTTAAACAAACATCCATTAACACCCATTCTCTTCCTATAAATACCCATTCATTCCATTCACCAAATCATCTCATTTTCCATTGTAATACACAAACACTTCCCCTTCTCCATCTTCTCCATTTCCACTCCATTCCACACTTCCATCCCCCCAACCAACCTATCCTTAAACCTTGTGCTACAACAACGAGGAAGAGAAGAGTGCCTAAACGTTCATACAATTCAAGTTTGAGTTGTTGGAATGTTTAGGTATTTCTTTGATTTCAAAGTTTCATTTTAATTCTCTTTGTTTTGTACGTATAAGGAATGGAAGAGAAGAGTGCTTAAACGTTCATACAATTCAAGTTTTGAGTTGTTGGAATGTTTAGGTGTTTCTTTGATTTCAAAGGTATGAGGAACTAATCCCCCTTTAGCTAGGGGGTGATTCGAAACTATGTTTATATTTGCAATATGAATTGATTAACTTTCGTTGGAATTTCATAAGTTGTGGATTCAATTTGTTTAACCGTTTGATTGATAACTTATTTATGAATGTTTATTAAGAATGCGCGCTTAATTTTCATGCATAAATATGACGCTAGAATATAAGTGATTTTCACCTAATCGTTATGAACTTATATTCACAAGTAGTGGAGGTTGCTTATAAACAATCGCGTTAAATGAATTCTTGGCACGAGTTTCATGCTCATCATAGTAACGAATGCCTCGTCAACACTTATAGTTTTCATAATACTTAATGATCTTTGATTGTATCTTTATTGTGCTGTTCACGTAAAGGACTTTTGGAGAATGTTGTGAATTGCGTTGCGCAAACCCATCCAATTCATTAACTTAAGGAAAACTTGACGGTTAATTTAAGCGGACCTAATTAATCCGGAGTGTTGAGTTTCATAATTTATGGAATGACCAACTGAGAATCAATCTTGTATGCAAGTATAACATGTGTGGAGAAGAACCCCTTAGCTAGCCTTCATTCCATTCATTCCATCACAAATTCATATTTACATTCCGCTTAGTTTATTAACTTGTTTTGTTATTTCAATTTTTGTCAAATCAAAACTTTCCCCCCCCCCTTTACTTTCTTGTTCTTTAGTGCTTAGAATCTGTTTAGTTTATGTTTTAAAGTATTTTGAATCAAGCCATAATCTTAAATTCGTCCAAAATTAGTTTTGAGTCTTTTGGTTTGTCTTAATGTTTTAAATTTTAGTTTTGCATTCTTTGAGTCTAGTTTAGTGTTTTATATTGTTTTTACGTTCTTAAGTCAATTTAGAAGGTTTTAGCAAGCCCTCCTAATCCCCGGTCTAGAATGATCCCTCACTTATCCATTCTACTACAATTGTCAAACGAGGGTTTAATTTGAGTGTCAAGTAATTATCGCACCAGATTCGTCGAGTTAGGGGGTAGAACCGGCTGGGGGATTTGGACAAGGAGTTGGGGCCGTGCCGTTCGAGGTTCTCGTAGAGGGAAGAAGAAAATGCTAATTGGGTTGGACGAAATAGACCATTTATATAGGACAATTTGTCATTTCAAGTTTTAGAAAAATCCTATGTCTATCATATTGTTGTGCATGTTGTGTACATGTTACATGCAAATTACAAAATTCCTATTTTGGTCCCAAGATTAAGAAAATTACCCGTTTCTTTCAATTTCCCAATAATCTTTGCCTAGCAGCTCGGGCTAGACTTGCTGATAGGAGCATATTCATGCGACTTAATTAGCTTGTTCTCGTGCATTTATGTTGTGTTTACTTATCTATTTCAGTGTTTAAGGCCACTTTTGTGTATTTTCAGATTATAAGGCCAAAGTGTGCAAGAAGATGCAAATTAGAGTCTTTTGGAGCGAAAGAGGAATGAATGAGTTGAAGACTTGAAGAAACGACGAATTCCTACGCCAACGATGAATTCTTACCAAAACGAAGAATCCTACTCAAACAAGGCTTCCTATTTTAGGAAAGTTGCCCTAAGTTTCCCATTTTGGTAACCTTTCCTAATTCTAAACGTCCATATTTTCTAGCCACTTTATAGGCCTCGTATGCACTTTAGGACACAAAATCATGGCCCTAGCCCAATTACATAGCCTTAGCCGTGACTTTTCCCTTCTCCCTTCCCTTGCCGTGCAAGGGGGGGCACTTTTGTCCAAGGTTGTGCACTTAAAACCTTTTTCCTTCTGCTAACCTAACCCTAGCCGCACCCTTTAATTAATCCCTTTTAATTTCTGATTTTGTTTTCTAATTCTAGAAATTTTTAACTTAGTTTTAATTAACAAAAAAAAAAATAAATTAGGTTTTAAATTTCAGAAAACCCTAAGTAATCTACCATTTTTAGCCGTATCCTCCCTTTTACAAAAAAAACCTAGCAGTCGCATTTTTTTCACCCAAATTTCCCACCTTTGCCGTGGGTCCTATCACCAAAAAAAACTTACAAACCGTAGCCATCATGACCCTAATTTCATTCAGCCATATACACCCTAATTAACCCCCCCCCCCAATCCGTAGCATCATAGAACCTTTTTTCCCATTCCAATATTTGGCAGCCGTCACTACCATATTCCATTTTTTTTTTATTATTAACAGCGGCAGCACCACATTTGAAAAAGGGTATCATCCCATCACCCTAATCTCCTCCATCCGCAGCCACCTTACACACCATTCCAGCCGCAACACCATCTTCCACATAATTCCCTTTAGCCGCAGCAAGGAGAAGAAGAAGGAGGGCTTAGACGCGCAGAAATTCAAGTGGATTCGTTGGGCGTTTTAGGTGTAATCAATCCTTTGTTCTTTATGTTTAAATTCAATTGTATTTCTCTTTTTGCGAACATGAGAGGCTAAATCCCCCTAGCTAACTAGGGGGTGATTCGAAACCATGTTTATGCTTGCAATATGAATTGATTATATTTGGTTGGAATTTCATAAGTTGTGGATTCAATTTGTTTAACTGCTTGATCGATAACTTATTTATGTATGTTGCTTGAGAGTGCACGCTTAATTTTCATGCATGAATATGATGCTAGAATATAAGTGAATTTCACCTAATAGTTATGAACTTATTTTCACAAGTAGTGGAGGTTGCTTATAAACAATCGCGTTAAATAAATTCTTGGCATAAGTTTCATGCAATCATAGTAACGAATGCCTCGTCAATACTGATAGTTTTCATGATGCTTAATGATTCTTGCTTGTATCTCTATTATGCAATTCATGTAGGGAACTTGTGGGGAATGCTTTGGGTTGTCGCATGCAATCATCCAATTCATTAACTTAAGGAAAACTTGACGGTTAATTTAAGCGGACCTAATTAACCCGGGGTGTTGAGTTTCATAATTTATCGAAAGACCAACTGAAAATCAAAGTGTATGCAAGTGTGACATGTGTGGAGAAGAACCTTCTAGCTAGCATTCATTCCATATTTCATCACATTCATATTTAAATTCTGCCTTTAAATTACAATTTGTGCATTTAATTTATTTTCGTCAAAATCTCAATCCCCCTTTACCTTAGTGTCTAATTTAGTTAGAAAGTATCTTACTTTGCCTTTATAAGTGTTTTGTATTCTTTGAGTCTTTTGATTTGTTTTAGTGTTTTTATTGTTTAGTTTTGCATTCTTTGAGTCTAGTTTAGTGTTTAAAACTTTATTTTACGTTTTTGAGTCAGTTTCCAAGTGATTTTGCAATCCCTCCTAATCCCCGGTTAAGAACGATCCCTACTTATTCATATACTACAATTGTCACAAGAGGGTTTTAATTTGTGTGCTTACTTAGTTTGCATCACTTGCCTTGGAAGTGAGTTGGGTATAGTAGGGCCTACTGATTGCCCTTCAATTTTTGGGGTGGTGGAGTAATGTTTATGAGTTTTGGGCAATATTTGTTACCTTGCTTTCCACTGTTGGAACTGCTCTACGGAGTTCAGAAAGTGGGGGTGCATGGGAGGCTGCGTTAGGGTGTTTGCGGATGTGGTGTTGCCGTTTGATGGTATTTTTGGAAGAATGTGGTGAACTTAGAAAATGTTTAAATTTTAAATTTTAAATAGGGCCTAGATATTGTCTATGCCTTACCTAGGTACTAGGCGGCTGACTCCGCTTAGTCTTTAGGCTTTTGAAAATTAAGAAAGGGTGCTTAGACATGCTTAGGCGTCTGTCTAGATTGCGACTCTCACTTAAACAAAAAATCGATAACTTTCATTTAACATTTTGTAAGAGGTTTGTTGAATACTTAAATGAACACTTATTGTATATGCTTGTGCCCCATGTTTTCAATATGTTCTAATACTTTACAATATATATGTCATTTATTTCGCAATTTCTGTATCTCAATACAATCATATATTTTTTAACTATAAACATACATTTATTTATTTAATATATAATAAATTTGGTTAAATCTGCCTAGACGCCTAGGCACTAGGTCCTAGCCTGCCACCCTATTAGTGCCTAACATCTATTAAAATCTCAGACGTACATAGAAATTGGGGTAAACTTAAATGAGAATTGGTGTTTAAATAGAAAAACTCTTAGCCGTAATAAGGATGCGGTTATGTGATTGTATTTCTATTGAAAAAATTGGCGTAATTAATTAAAAATGGTGTGAACATGTGAATTTTTCTTTGTTAGTTAATTAAAATAATTTGATGTTGCAAGCGGACCCATATACGGATATCACACTCACCTTATCATCAATTTAATCTGTAAAATTTGAATTGTTATTTTATGTCAATAAAAAAATTGATACAAGAAAAAAAAAGAAAAAAAAATGAAAAATAGTAAAATTTGAACATAAGATTCTCCATAAAACTCGAAACTAACTGGATAGCCCCTATTTTCTTCAGAAAACTCGCCTACTCTAGATCACCCCTGTTTTCTTTGATAGCTAAATATATTGTGGTTGTGGAACTCTAAGTGTATTTAGTACTGTTGAATTTTGGCATCTTATGTGGTAATATGTTTAATAATTGAACCTCGACCTATCAGGCCTTGGGACTTGGAGTTTGTTTTAGTTTGGCTCTCAAATTGGTGGTGTTATTTCCTGTGTATATATATGTGGGAAGAATTCATGTGCATGGAACAAAACCGCCGAAATGTCCCAGGCACGTGAAAGTGAAACTTTTGAAGATAGGATGGTCGAAATCTTGTCTAGGTTGCCACCCAAGTCTCTGATGCGATTCAAATGCATACGCAAGTCTTGGTGCACTCTTATCAATAGTCCATGTTTTGTGGCCAAACACCTCAGCGATTCTGTGGACAACAAACTCTCTTCCTCCACTTGTATCCTTCTCAATGATGTTGAGGATCTAACTAATGTACCGTTGTTAAAGGATGAACTCATGCCCGTTTCATTCAAAGCATCAAATTGAGTGTATAACATAAAACAAGATGAAGTTGTTTAGTTAAAACCAGAGCCAAAAAGCCTTACCCTTTGCATATGTATTGTAGGTTTAACCCTTTGAGCCTTAGTTAGCCTATTTTCTTTGTTAGCCACACTACCCTTACCTAGCCTAGAATAGGATTATCCTTACCCTTGTTCTTAAAGTATAGTAGAGCATGACTTAGAGGGAATTCCTTTTGATCCACAATTTGCAGAAAAACAAGTGTGGGGAAAGGTGTTTTTCGTGGAAATCTAGGAGGATGTATGATTTATGTGCCAAAGAAAAAAAAAATGTGAAAAAGAAAGAAAAAGTTGAAGAAAAGAAAGAAAAGAGTTGAAAATAAGTGAGAATGAACTCTCAAGTGTTGGTTGTTGAAGAAAGGGTGCAAAAGTTTGAATCTGGCCCTAAGTGTTGTGTGAAGTTTCCCTTTGTGTTCAAAGTTGATTTTTGCATTCAAAAGTGAATTCTAAGTGTTTATTTCATTGATTTGCTCACTATTGCTTTAAGAACTTTTGTTTATCCTTACCTTTCTTTGTTAGCCAATACCCTAGCCCCGTTACAACCCTTGGACTTCTATCTTGATTGTTATGTGTTTCAATATGTGGAGATTAAAATTGGTATGAGCATATGGTATCCTTGGTTCTCGCGTCTAAGTAGTGGCATTCCACTCATGAGATCATATACATGTTAATAGTTCCAGAAAGTGCCTTCTTTGATTATACATATGTGAGTATCAGTCTACATATTTACATCAATCTTCTCACATATACCTGGTGTAGGGAGTGTACTCAGAAAATCTGTGTGAAAATAGAGAGTATATCCGGTGAGGAATTGAGGGCTTCTCTAAGGCATGTTACTACATTCAAAATATTATTTTAAATGATTAAATGTGAGCTAGTAAGTGGTTACTACGGTTAAGTATATGCTCGAGGGTAGGGATGACTAAAATATGTGGGAGTAGTGATTTTTAACATGTCATGTTGCATTGGAAATCGCTGAGGCGATTGTTGAAAGGTTTAGGTTCTGTTTTGTTTGTTTTGTTTTGCTCAAGGACTAGCAAAAGCTAAGTGTGGGGGAATTTGATAGGAGCATATTTATGTGACTTAGTTAGCTTGTTTTCTTGCATTTACATAGTTAGTTTCCATTTATTATAGTGCTTTAAGTTATTTTTGTGTGTTTGTTGGTCCTAATGGCAAAATTGGCAAGAAAGTGCAATTTGGAGCAATGCCTGGATTGGATAGCTTGCATATGGAGCAAGTTGGATGGATGAATTTGAAGTCGAAAGAGGCTAGGAACATGGTACAAATCTGGAGAAACAAGTTTAAGACAAAGAAGATAAGGAAAAAGCAAGAAACATGGAACATTATCCAAACAACCTTATCTTATCCAAACCTTATCTTATCTTATTCTAACCTAATCTTGTTCCACCTTAATTCTAGCTGCAAAGAGGACTCATTTTCACATTAAATCACCTAAATATCTGGTCCTAGAAGCCTTACTTTCGTGCCCTAAGTTTGTGCCACATATCTTATCCCTTGTCTTTCTAGAAACCTGTCTCAATACCCTATTCTAGAAGCCCTAAGGAGCTGCCACACCCTCTCCTTATTCTCCTTGGTTTCTGCCATGTAACTAATCTTTTTTCCAATACAAATCTTCCATGCAACCCTAGCCTATATATACACATATATGCCGCACCACATAGGGGGACTTTAGAGAGTAATCAGAAAATTCAAAGGTGTGCCGCGACAAGGAGAAGGAAGGAAGGGAGAAGCCTTTGTGCCGTGCCTATGCCCAAGCTTTTGGGAATGTTGGAGCGTCTCTGGGGTGTCTTCTATCCTTGTTTTAGTTTTACAATTATGTTGATTTCGTAGTTAATTTCTGCAATTATGAGGAACTAATTTCTTTATAGTTGGAGGTGAATTCGAAGCCATGGTTATATGTGTTATATGAATTGATTACATCCAGTTATTGTTTCTTGAGCCTTGAATGTGATTTGCTTATCTGAGTTATCAAAACTTGTTTATGTATGTTGATTAAGGGTCGACACTTAATTCGCATGCATGAATGAATTTGATGCCAGAGTATAAGGGAGTTTCACCTAATAGTTATGAACTTATATTCACAAGTACTGGAAGTCACTAGTCATGATTGTGTTAAGTAAATCCTTGGTATTAGTATCATGCTTTTCATAGTTACGAATGCCTCATCAATGCTTATGGTTTTCAAGGAACTTAATGACCTTTGATATGTTTTTTTATCGTGCTTCTCATAGTTAGGGAACTTGATAAGGATAATTTGGTTGCGATGCGTATTCCATCCAATTCAATGAGTTAAGGAAAATTTGAAAGTTAATTTGTGTTTTTCACGGTTAATTTGGGGCATTGTCATTCATAGTCTAAAGGAATAATAACTAGAAATTGGTTTATATGCATATGTCATGTGTGGAGAAGGACCCTCTAGCTAGCCTTTCACCCTTTTCAATTCACCAAATTCATTTTTACAAAGTGTTTTATGCAAAGTTTCTGTTTTAAGTTTTAATTTCATCAAAAACAATCCCTCTTCCATTAAGTCTTATTAATTGAGTCAAAATATGTTTTCTTTTACTCTCTTGAGTCAAGTTAAGTTCTATTTTCGTCAAAATCACTTGTTAGGTCTAGAATTGAGTCTTTTTGATTGTTTGTTGTTGTTTTGAGTGTTTTAAGTCAGTTTTGAGTCTATAAAGTCTAGTTTAGTGTTTTTAAGTCTTATTTGTGTTAATTAGCATCCCTAGTTAATCCCCGGTCTAGAACGATCCCTACTTGCATATATACTACAATTGTCAACATTAGGGTTTAATTTGCGTGTCAAGTTAATTTTCACATCACAGCTCCTCTACGGATACGATCACCAAGAAGCTCAGATGAAGCCGGATGATTGTCACGAACATGGTGCAAAGGGTTCAAGATAAGAACCCTCGATGTGCATGCCTTTTTCTTTGTATTTGGTTGAATAGAGTCTACTACATCCCAAGATACTTCAGAAGACCACGACTTAATATGCATGGAGTTATCTTTTGCGGAAAGAGCAAGCACCTTAGGACGAGTTAGTGGCACGTAAAGCTTCAACGTTGTTCCCCTATCTTGCGAATTGATGTGAGAATTATACGCACACAAATTAAACCCTCTTTTTATCAATTGTAGTGAAGAATGTAAGTAGGGATCGTTCTAGACCGGGGATTAGGAGGGATTGTTAATCACTTGGAATTGACTCAAAAACGTAGAAACACAATATAAAACACTTTACTAGACTCAACGAATGCAAAACTGAACTTTAAAACACCAAAACAAACCAAAAGACTCAAAACAGCCCCAAAACACTCAAAACTGCCTTAAAAACACAATCTGGGCAGTTTTGAACACTAGACACAACTTTAGACGAAAATTGGTTTTAACTTGACCTAAGACACTTAAAAACACAAACTAAATTGATTTCTAACTAATTTGACTCAACAAAGTAAAGGGGGATTGGTTTTGGACGAATTTAAAAACAAAACTTAAAACTTTGTAAAATGAACAGATTTTAAACGAATTTGGATTTAATGAATGGATGGGAAGCTAGCTAAGGGGTTCATCTCCACACATGTTATACTTGCACACAAAACGATTTCTAATTGCTTTTCAATAAACCATGAATTCTCAACGCCCCAGATTAACCGTGAATTGCACTAATTAACCCTCAGATTTTCCTAACGTTATTGAATTGGATGATTGCATACGACAACCCAAAACATTCCCCACAAGTCCCCTACATGATTGCATAATAGAGATACAAGCAAGAATCATTAAGTTCTATGAAAACCATAAGCATTGACGAAGCACTTGTTACTATGATTGCATGAAACTTATGCCAAGAATTTACTTAACGCGATTGAGATCATCAACCTTTACTACTTGTGAATATAATTCCATAACGATTAGGTGAAATTTCCTTATATCCTAGCATCCAATTTATGCATGAAAATTAAGCGTGCACTCTCAACCAACACACACAAATCAATGTAATTCACATAGATAAGTAAATTGAATTCACAACTCATGAAACGCAATTAGAAGTAATCAAATCATATGGCAAGCATAAACATGTGTTTCGAATCCCCCCCTAGCCAAGGGGGGGTTTAGTTCCTCATACGCACAAAACAAAGAGAATTGAAATTAAACATTGAAATCAAAGGAAAAGAAACACCTAGAAATTCCAGCGACACGAACTTGAATTGCATGAACTTCCGAGCTTCCTTCTCCTCCTCCTTGGTGCGGCAAGGGTCTAGGGACAGGTTTTAGGGCCTTAGGTGTATGGATGTATGGTTATGGAGGGATGTAGTAGTGTTTAGGGGAAGGGGATGGTGCGGCCAAGGTCTAAAACTAAGGAAAGGGGTGTTTGGTGGCTGCGGCAAGGGTGTGGAGAGGTTTGGACGAATTTATGGAGTGAATGAAGGTGTATGAGAGGTGGTGATCTGATCTAGGGGTTAATATGAGTATATATAGGCACTTAAAACCCTAGGGTAATCAGATATGGACTTGAATAACCCAAATCCACTAGGAAATAGGCTTAGAAATCAGAAATAGAGAGGGATAATGCTTCCTAGGTGTGGCAGGTATGGGATAAGGTGATAAGGTTTCTAGAATGCCTTGCAAGGCAAGGGAAATCAGATTTCTAGAAGGGTTTGGGCGCCACCTTTGTAGGAGGTAAGATAAGGTTCCTAGAATCATGCTTTAAGTGCCAAATTTGTAGGGAAAAAGAGATAAGGGTGCAGCACCTTCTTAGGGATAATGTTTAGGGCTTCTAGAAAGCCTAAAACTACGGGGAATTGGATAAAACGTGGCAAGGATAGGATAGGGTGTCCTAAATGGATAAGGTGCCCTAAATGGATAAGGACTCCTCATTGTACTTGGAAACTTTGCCTATTAGGATTAGGAAACCTTGTCTTCATCATTCCTTCTTCATCTTGGACTCCTTTTCCTTCTTGGACTTGGAAAACTTCTTTGTTGCTTCTCTTGAAACCATTTGGATTTTGACTTTCCTACTTCAAGTAGGAAACCTTGTTTGAGTAGGAAACTTTGTTCTTCTAGGAATCCTAATTCAACTAGGAAACCCATTTCCATTAGGGGCTTTCCTACTTCAACTAGGAAACCTTGTTCAAGTAGGAAACATCATCTTCAAATCTTCATTTTCGTCCATCCTCTTGGCTCCAAGCATATGATGTCCATTCCAAGCTCTAATTTGCTCCAAAAGGCTCCAAAATGCATCCTTTTGCATACTTTGCCCTTAAAACCTGAAAATACATAAAACTAGCTTAAAAGACTACTTTACTAAGGAAAAACACTATAAATGCACAAGAACAAGCTAAACTAAGGTGCATAAATATGCTCCTATCAAATTCCCCCACACTTAGCTTTTGCTAGTCCTCGAG
Organism: Pyrus x bretschneideri; assembly: GCF_019419815.1. Taxonomy (NCBI): domain Eukaryota; kingdom Viridiplantae; phylum Streptophyta; class Magnoliopsida; order Rosales; family Rosaceae; genus Pyrus; species Pyrus x bretschneideri. The sequence continues at coordinate 148,899 of NW_025999613.1, read as the reverse complement.
CAAAACAAAATGAAACAAAGTAAACAAACGAAGTAAACGAGTAAAACACAACCTACACCTTCCAACAATTGCCTCAGGGATTTCCAATGCACATGACATGTTAAAAATCATCATTCCCACAGATTTTAGCCATCTTTACGCTTAAGCATTTACTTAATCATAGTCACTACTCATTAGTTCACAAATAACCAATTAAAACATGATTTGAATGTAGTAACATGCCTTAGAGAATTTCCTCAATTCCTTACTAGATATGCACTCAATTTTCACACAGATTTTCTGACTACACACCCTATACTAGTTATATGTGAGAAGATAGATGTAAATATGAAAACGAATGCTCACATATATGTATGACAAAGAAAGCACTTTTCGGAGTTAAATAGCATGTTTATCAATATGATCTCATGAATGGAATGCTACTACTTAGATGCGAGAACCAGTGACACCATATGCTCGTACCAATTTTAAACTCCACAAATTGAAACACATAACACTCAAGATTAAAGTCAAGGGTTGTAACGGGGCTTGGGGTATTGGCTAACAAGAAAGGTAAAGGATAAAACAAACGTTCTTTAAAGCAATAGTAAGCAAAGTAATGAATTTGACACTTAAACTCTCTTCAAATGGCCGAAATCAATTAGTACACACAAGGGAAGATTCATGCAACATTTAGGGTCAAATTCACTCTTTTGGACCCTTCCTTCAACAACCAACACTTGTGAGTTCATTCTCACTTATTTTTCAACTCTTTTTCTTTCTTTTCAACACTTTTCTATTTTCTTTTGATTTTTCTACGAATTTCTCTTCTTTTCTTCTTTTTTTTTTCTTTTCCTTTTTTTTTTTTTCGTGCCCTATCATCTTCCCCCACACTCGTTTCCTGCCATATATTGACCCAAGGAGTTCACCCTAAGTCGTGCTTTACTATCCTTTAAGAACAAAGGTATGGAAAGTCCTAATCTAGGCTAGGTGAGGATAATGTGGCTAACAATGAAAATAGGCTAAATAAGGCTCAAAGGGGTTTAAACCTACAAAAACACATGCATGGAATGATGGCTTTTTGGCTATGGTGGTAACTACTAACTTCATCTTGAATATGTGTTATGCAATTCAATAACATGTTTTGAATGAAATTGGCATGAGTTCTAGTATTTGGAACTAAATGATGAAACGCCTTCTAAGTAGTAACCAAGCAAAGAATAATGAGATCATGCAACGACTTTAGAAAACAAGAATGCACAGATTTGAACTCTCCAAATAAACGTTTAGGCTCAAGTCTCACAGGTTTGTAGCATTTGTTTGAGTTCCTTCCTTCAAGCATGTTACAAAAACTAATTTTTTCTTTTTTTCTTTTTGATTACATGCGAAGTCATAAGTTATAACCACAACCAAGCATAAACAAAGAGTAAATCAAACTTCCATCCATGTTAATCATTCTCTTTAACAGTCATGTAATTACAAACCGAATCCTCATCATTGTGTTGGAAGGTACTCTAAGACACAAACAAACACACAAAAACAACTTAAAACAACTCTTTTTGGGTTTTCAAAACAATTTTTTTAATTTTTTCTGGGATTTTCGGATTTTTAGATCAATAAATACTAAAACACACCAAAACAGCCTAAAAACACCTAAAAACAGCAAGAAACAACATTTGAAATTATGGGTGACAAAACCCTACGAATTTGCATCAAAACACTTTGGTTACCCCCCCACACTTAAATCAAACATTGTCCTCAATGTTTCAAGCATAGACTCACACAAGTAACAAACAAACAAACAAAACAACATCTAACAACCTAACATGGCAGAAACAAAATCAACAACAAAGAGAAGAGTTTAGGAACGCAAATCTGGAATTGGAGTGCTTTCTCGGTCTTCCTTTGTTGAATGCATGGGTTGCCTCCCAAGTAGCGCTTGCTTTAACGTCGTACAGCCGGACGAAGACCTCATTCACTCCTTACTAGGGCCCACGGCATGGAGGTGATCTTTGAATGGGAGGTGATACTTGAAATGATCCGGTAATGGTTTAAATTCAAGATTGGGTGCCTGAATCATCAACAACCTATTAGTATAAAACGAAATTGAAATTGGAGGAGGTGGCTTACCTATGTCCTCCAACAAGAACTCAAGGATAAACACATCTTCTTTGAATGTTTCAGGAACTTTGCACTTGGCCAGATTTGGTGTGAGGATTGTTCCTTGTCCTGTGTCATAAAATTCAACTTCTTTGGGGTTGTTTGTCACAAGAACATCCTCTTTGATGAATTCTTGATATTCCCTACTTTTCACCTTTTGAAGGGCTTCCAATATGTCTTTTTCACTTTCTTCTTCCTTGGAATTCATGAACCTGCAAGGAATAGGGACATTTGGTGGAATGGGGTTAGAAATAATTAAATTTGGAACAACCTTACCTATGGTGGGCGAATTGGGATCTTGAGGTGGCTGCGGCAATGGTGTTTCCACCCTTGCCGTGGCTTTGTCCAACTCCTCTTCCTCAAATTGCAATCTTTCATCTTCCTTGTGATGTGATTTTGATGGTTGAGGGTCCGTTCCAACCTCTTTGGCACTTCTTAACGTGATAGCATCGGTGGTTTCAAATCCTCCCTTCGGATTTACAATGGTTGAACTAGGGAGTTTGCCTTGGTCACGAAATTGTCCTACGAACTCCGCGATCTGCCCAATTTGCTTTTCCAAGTAGTCCAACCTTTTGTCTTGATCTTCCCTCTCCTTGTTTTGAGTTTGGATTCCCTGCGTCAAAGTAGTAAGTAATTGAAAAATCGTATCATTATCATTTGAATTACCTACATTACTTTGGGCAGGTTGTGGTGGCTGTATAGGCGTTGAATAGAACTCCTCATATGGCTGCCAATATCCTTCTTGTTGAGCCTCATTGTCTTGATTTTGTGAGCCCTGCACCAAACAAATTAATTCATTAAGCTTTTGATTATAATCTATTGATGAACTTGAGTTTGGTTGGGCATATTGAATATGAGGTGGCTGCCAATATCCTTCTTGTTGAACATTTTGAGGTTCCCACCACATAGAAGTTGAATGATCACTCCAATCCGAATTGTAAGTATTGGAAAACACGTTATTCCTTGATTGAAGATCAAATATATCAACGCTTTGCATTTGGGACCTTTCCATGAGCTGTGACAAAAGAGAAGCATTATCAAGTGCCATGTTGTGCTTCTCTAGTACTTGAAATCAACAAACAAAACACAAATCAAAAACTAAAACTAAAATACATAACAGAAACGAACAATCCAAGAGATTAGCAAATTTGCTAATCCCCGGCAATGGCGCCAAAATTTGATGTGAGAATTATACGCACACAAATTAAACCCTCTTTTTATCAATTGTAGTGAAGAATGTAAGTAGGGATCGTTCTAGACCGGGGATTAGGAGGGATTGTTAATCACTTGGAATTGACTCAAAAACGTAGAAACACAATATAAAACACTTTACTAGACTCAACGAATGCAAAACTGAACTTTAAAACACCAAAACAAACCAAAAGACTCAAAACAGCCCCAAAACACTCAAAACTGCCTTAAAAACACAATCTGGGCAGTTTTGAACACTAGACACAACTTTAGACGAAAATTGGTTTTAACTTGACCTAAGACACTTAAAAACACAAACTAAATTGATTTCTAACTAATTTGACTCAACAAAGTAAAGGGGGATTGGTTTTGGACGAATTTCAAAACAAAACTTAAAACTTTGTAAAATGAACAGATTTTAAACGAATTTGGATTTAATGAATGGATGGGAAGCTAGCTAAGGGGTTCATCTCCACACATGTTATACTTGCACACAAAACGATTTCTAATTGCTTTTCAATAAACCATGAATTCTCAACGCCCCAGATTAATCGTGAATTGCACTAATTAACCCTCAGATTTTCCTAACGTTATTGAATTGGATGATTGCATACGACAACCCAAAACATTCCCCACAAGTCCCCTACATGATTGCATAATAGAGATACAAGCAAGAATCATTAAGTTCTATGAAAACCATAAGCATTGACGAAGCACTTGTTACTATGATTGCATGAAACTTATGCCAAGAATTTACTTAACGCGATTGAGATCATCAACCTTTACTACTTGTGAATATAATTCCATAACGATTAGGTGAAATTTCCTTATATCCTAGCATCCAATTTATGCATGAAAATTAAGCGTGCACTCTCAACCAACACACACAAATCAATGTAATTCACATAGATAAGTAAATTGAATTCACAACTCATGAAACGCAATTAGAAGTAATCAAATCATATGGCAAGCATAAACATGTGTTTCGAATCCCCCCCTAGCCAAGGGGGGGTTTAGTTCCTCATACGCACAAAACAAAGAGAATTGAAATTAAACATTGAAATCAAAGGAAAAGAAACACCTAGAAATTCCAGCGACACGAACTTGAATTGCATGAACTTCCGAGCTTCCTTCTCCTCCTCCTTGGTGCGGCAAGGGTCTAGGGACAGGTTTTAGGGCCTTAGGTGTATGGATGTATGGTTATGGAGGGATGTAGTAGTGTTTAGGGGAAGGGGATGGTGCGGCCAAGGTCTAAAACTAAGGAAATGGGTGTTTGGTGGCTGCGGCAAGGGTGTGGAGAGGTTTGGACGAATTTATGGAGTGAATGAAGGTGTATGAGAGGTGGTGATCTGATCTAGGGGTTAATATGAGTATATATAGGCACTTAAAACCCTAGGGTAATCAGATATGGACTTGAATAACCCAAATCCACTAGGAAATAGGCTTAGAAATCAGAAATAGAGAGGGATAATGCTTCCTAGGTGTGGCAGGTATGGGATAAGGTGATAAGGTTTCTAGAATGCCTTGCAAGGCAAGGGAAATCAGATTTCTAGAAGGGTTTGGGCGCCACCTTTGTAGGAGGTAAGATAAGGTTCCTAGAATCATGCTTTAAGTGCCAAATTTGTAGGGAAAAAGAGATAAGGGTGCAGCACCTTCTTAGGGATAATGTTTAGGGCTTCTAGAAAGCCTAAAACTAAGGGGAATTGGATAAAACGTGGCAAGGATAGGATAGGGTGTCCTAAATGGATAAGGTGCCCTAAATGGATAAGGACTCCTCATTGTACTTGGAAACTTTGCCTATTAGGATTAGGAAACCTTGTCTTCATCATTCCTTCTTCATCTTGGACTCCTTTTCCTTCTTGGACTTGGAAAACTTCTTTGTTGCTTCTCTTGAAACCATTTGGATTTTGACTTTCCTACTTCAAGTAGGAAACCTTGTTTGAGTAGGAAACTTTGTTCTTCTAGGAATCCTAATTCAACTAGGAAACCCATTTCCATTAGGGGCTTTCCTACTTCAACTAGGAAACCTTGTTCAAGTAGGAAACATCATCTTCAAATCTTCATTTTCGTCCATCCTCTTGGCTCCAAGCATATGATGTCCATTCCAAGCTCTAATTTGCTCCAAAAGGCTCCAAAATGCATCCTTTTGCATACTTTGCCCTTAAAACCTGAAAATACATAAAACTAGCTTAAAAGACTACTTTACTAAGGAAAAACACTATAAATGCACAAGAACAAGCTAAACTAAGGTGCATAAATATGCTCCTATCACGAATCGCCTTTCTTCGCAAGAATAGTGATAGTGTTGCTCTTAAAACACTTGAAAAATACAATGACCGTAACAAAACAAAAATAGCCACAAAACTTAAGTAGCACGGCAAAGAGGGCAGCTACAGAACAGTCCTTCAAGGCACGCAATCGCACTATGCAACCCCTTAGCGATTACGCAAGCAGTTTCTCGCACCGTACGGCGACGTCGCCACCGAAAGAAAACTATGACCAAAAGGCATTACACAACAAAATCCCGCTGCAGTCTCTTGTACAGCACCACACAGCAATGCACCATCGAGGGAAAACTGTGACCAAAAGGCACTACACAGTGAAACCCCATTGCAGTCTCTTGCACAAACACTAGGCAGCAGAAAGCACAGGTACACCCACAGCTTGCTCACTCCGCCATCAACTGCCATATCTCTGAATGCTTCGTGAGGGTCCTGGCATCGTTCTGTCTTCTCAAAATTGAAGATTTCCAGCATTGCAACAAAGAAATCCATCAGTGGGGTACACATATTATATATATATATATATATGAACGGTGATGGGACAATCACCTTCCAGATATACATATATATATATATATATATCTGGCTCAGAAGATTGAAAACGTCCTCAGCTTAAAACAGATAAGCCTTACTGAGTGAAGGCTGCAAAGGAATTTATATGGCCCTACCTTCTCTCCTTCCTCCAATGTGCACCACGAGCCACAGATCAACTGGCTGAATTGGATAGGTTTTTAAGAATATTGTTGGAGATATTGAGGCTGCAGGAAGCAAGGGATGCGAAGGAGGCCTTGCTTCTGGTAACATAAATCCACGAGAAACATGACAAGTGGGATAAAAAGATGTCGGAGTTGCTCAAAGTGCAGCAAGAGGTGGAATTGGCAACACAAGATGAAATAACTATGGTTGAGCTTTCAACAAGTGGTGCACGGATGATCGTGCAGTAACGGTGCAAGGCAACAATGCAGTGGTTGTGCAATGGTCGAGCAGTGACGGTTCAATCCCATACACACACACACACATACACACACACATATATATATATATGTGTGTGTAGAAGAACCCAAAGAAGCGAAAGAAGTGCGGTGACTATGCAAATAATGGCGTGGTGGTAGTGCAAATAGTGATCCGCGTGCAGAGAAGAATGCGATGCGGTAACTGTGCAAACAATGTAGAGAAGAATGCAGTACACTGGCTGTGCAAATAGTGATCTGTGTGCAAAGAAGAGCACAGAGAAGAATGCAATGCGGTGACTATGCAGAACTACGTAATCCAGATAAAAGGAGTAAATTCAAACATTTGGTGCAAGTCTGGCAAAAGAAACCCCTCAGCCCAGTTCAAGAATAAGCCTGTGGATAGTCAAAAATTGGACGAAACCAAAAAATCCTCCAACCCAGTTCAAGATCAAAGTTATGGAAATTTAACAAGTGCGACAAAATACGTGTCGATTCATCCACTATCAAAGCCAAAGATCATTTACCATGTGCCTGTGGTCCAATTTTGTTCAAGATCAAACCTCGACGGCCCTTGAAGAAATTTCACACAAAATCCAATAACAAGCCTCAAAGATGTTTGAAGAAAGCTTTTAGCCCAATTCAAGATCAAGCCTCAACGACCCTTGAAGAAATTTCCAGTCTATTTCAAGATCAAGCCTTGAAGGCCCTGGAATCGACATCTACATTAAGGGACTTCAAAACGCATCTCCTGCACGTGACAAACAAATGTATACGACGTGCCTTGAAGTGGGGGCATTTGTAGACATCAAAATTTCGGTGAAATAAATGTTGACCAATAATTAAAACTTCAACACTTACGTGTCACATAAATTTTACACGTAGCGTGTGATTCAGTGAAAACCCGACATAAATCAGAAAAGTCATCAGATATGACATGTGTCAACACTTGGCATAAATGATTTATTTCATCTTAATATTATATTCAAAATTAGGCCTTGAAAAAGTCTATAAATAGAAGCCAATTTCATTAATTTCACTTCACCAATTCACATCACACCAAAACCTTGAAGCTTTGAAACTCTAAAGCCCTCTTCGTTCTTTGTCAAATCCTCCTTCAAGATCAAGCCCCGACGGCCCTTGAAGAAAATGTTCATCGTTCCTCATCCATTCATCCTAAGATCAAGTCCCAACGGCCCTTTGGATCAACAACATCAAAAAATCCACACACCCGTTCTTCAAGATCAAGCCCAAAGCCCTTGAAGATCCGTTCATCAACTGTTCATTTACATCAAGCCTCGAAGGCCCTTGAAGATCCGTTCATCCTAAGATCAAACCCCGACGACCCTTTGGATCAACGACATCAACAAATCCGCACAACTGTTCATCCCTAGACCAAGCCTCGATGGCCCTTTGATCCACAGATCTACACTTACGAAAATAGAATCAGAGGATCAAATTGTAAAAGATATTGTAACCCCAAAATTAATACAAAATATCATTTTGTACACGTGTTCTTGTTTTAGGAAAATTCGTGTTTACAAAAGGATTTCCCAAATTTTGGCGAAAATGCTGTGACTTGCAAGCATTTTCCATTAGGGAATATTCTTTGGAATATTCTCCGATTAAGAAATTTGCCCAGGACCCCTCTAAGGGTAATTCGACGTCCTAAATCTGTTTCCGACGTCCGTTTTCCCAAATTCAATAGTTATGAAAGAGTTTTATTAATTGGTACCTTTATGTGCTTATGTACAATTATTTATGGCATTTTCGCTTTTGCTAGTTTGTACGGTTCTTTGACGGCGAAGTATCTGTGAGTAGACCTCTTCTAAAATCCATGTTTTATTATTAGAAATGCATACTTGAAAAGCATGATTTAATGGTTACGTTTTATGAGTAAATTAGATTTTACTTTTCATGGGATATCATGCTTTACTAAGAATATTTTGGAATACCATACTTTATCGATTTTACGTTCTTCGTAGTATATATGATTGATGACTATATACTATGAATAGGTTTTACGATATGATGCTTTAGTTACTCATTGTTTTTAAGTGTTTTTAGTGTGTTTTGAAGTGTTTTAATTTGTCTTAAACAGAAAATTCGAAAATTTGAAAAAAAAAATCGAAAAAGAGTGTTTAAAAAAAACCCAAAAAGAGTATATCCAGTAAGGAATTGAGGGAATTCTCTAACGCATGTTACTACATTCAAAATGTTGTTTTAATTGATTAAATGCGAGCTAGTGAGTGGTGACTACGGTTAAGTATATACTTGAGGGTAGGGATAACTAAAATCTGTGGGAGTAGTGATTTTTAACATGTCATGTTTCATTGGAAATCCCTGAGGCAAACGTTGGAAGGTATAGTTTGTGTTTTGTTTTGTTTTCTTTGTTTTGCTCGAGGACTAGCAAAACTAAGTGTGGGGGAATTTGATAGGAGCATATTTATGCGACTTAGTTAGCTTGTTTTCTTGCATTTACATAGTTAGTTTCCATTCATTATAGTGTTTTAAGCTATTTTCGTATGTTTGTAGGTCCTAATGGCAAAAGGAGCAAGAAAGTGCATTTTGGAGCTATTTGGAGCAGTTTTGGGCATGGAATGGATATCTTGCATATGGAGCAGGTGGATGGACGAATTTGAAGTCAAAAGAGGCTAGGAACATACTACAAATTTGGAGAAACAAGTTTGAGACAAAGAAGATAAGGAAAGAGCAAGAAATATGTAACATTAGCCAAACAACCTTATCTTATCCAAACCTTATCCTATCTTATCCTAACCTAATCTTGTTCTACCTTATTTCTAGCTATAAGGGGACCTAAATACTTGATTTCTAGAAGACCCTATCTATTCCTAAAAGGGTGCCACACCCTTCCCCTTTATTCTTTCTAGAAATCCCAATTTATGCCACAAAATACATAGTTTCGAGAAGCCCTAATTTCTGACGAATTTCCCTAACCTTTTTCCTCTTCGATTCTGAATTGAATTGGCCTTATTCCTTGTGGATTTCGATTGCACAAAGCCTTTTCAGAAATTAGTTAGGTTTTGACCCATTTCTTAAGGCCGAAACCTTGTGCCGCACCCTAGTCCTTCTCCCACCTGATTTCTACCAAACCCTAGACCTAATTCTGATTTCCCTAGGGTTTTGCCATGCATCATACATATATATACATTTATGCCGCACCAAATAAGGGGAGAACTGAGAGAGAAAATCAGAAAATTCAATTTGTGCCGCAGCAAGGAGAAAGAAGGAAGGGAGAAGCCTTTGTGCCGTGCCTATGCCCAAGCTTTTGGGAGTGTTGGAGCGTTTCTGGGGTGTCTTCTATCCTTGTTTTAGTTTTACAATTATGTTGATTTCGTTCTTAATTTCTGCAATCATGTGGAACTAATTTCTTTATAGTTGGAAGTGAATTCGTTGCCATGATTATATGTTTTATATGAATTGATTTCATCCAGTTATTGTTTCTTAAGTCTTGAATGTGATTTCCTTATCTAAGTTATCAAAACTTGTTTATGTAAGTTGATTGAGGGTTGACACTTAATTTGCATGCATGAATTTGATGCTAGAGTATAAGGGAGTTTCACGTAATAGTTATTCGCTTATATTCACAAGTAGTGGAAGTCATTAGTCATGATTGTGTTAAGTGATTCCTTGGCAGGAATCTCATGCATTTCATAGTGATGAATGCCTTGTCAATGCTTATGATTTTCATAAAACTTAATAACTTTTGATATATATCTTTATCATGCGTTTCGTATAGAGAACTTGAGGAAGATAATTTGATTGTAATGCGTATTCATTCAATTCAATGAAATAAGGAAAATCTGATGGTTAGTTGTGCGATGCAATTAACTTGGGGCGTTGTCATTCATAGTCTAAATGAATAATAACTGGAAATTGGTTTGTATGCATATGTCATGTGTGGAGAAGGACCCTCTAACTAGCTTTTCACCCATTCAATTCACCTAAGTTAGTGTCGAATCTATTTAGTTTTGCAATCTGCCTAGTTTAATTAATTTCGTCCAAAGCAATCCCCCCTTTTATTAAGTGTGTTAAATTAGTTAGAAAAGTGTTCAAATCTGTCCAATTTAGTGTTTTGAGTCTAAGTTAGTTAAATTTCGTCCAAATAACTCCATAGAGTCAGTTTTGTGTTTTTAGAGTCTAGTTTGTGTTTCTAAGTTTAGTTAAGTCTAGATTAGCATCCCTAGTTAATCCCCGGCCTAAACGATCCCTACTTACATATATACTACAATTGTCACAAATAGGGTTTAATTTTTCTGTCAAGTAAATTTTCACATCACATATAAGTCTAGTTAAGAGTCTTAAAGTCTAGTTTTCTATTTATAAGTTTAGTTTTGTGTTTTAAGTCAGTTTAGAGTAGATTAGCAATCCCTCTTAATCCCTGGCCTAGAACGATCCCTATTTACATATATACTACAATTGTCAACAAGAGGGTTTAATTTGAGTGCTAGTTTATAACACATCAACAATATGAGGGAGTTAGACAAAGAGACCCCCTACAGCAACAACACCAAGTTAATGATGTAAGGCAATTTTTGAAATTCAATCTCAATTGGCTAATCTCGCTGTTCTTGTGTCACAGGTAGTTGATGGATCTAAAGTGCAAAAAATAAGTGTTTGTGGCATGTGCACTATGCAAGGACACTCCAATGATCAATGCCCTTAATTGATAGAGAATAGGGGATGGGAAACTGCCAATGTCATGGTTTTTCAAGGCCAAAATCAACCAAGGCATGGTCTATATGCTAACACTTACAATCTGGAATGGAGAAATCATCCAAACATGAAGTGGAGGGAGCCTTAACAAACCCAACAACAAGGAAGATTTCGACAGCCACCCACTGGGATTTTTCAAAGGCCATTCACACCAATGCAACCTCAACCACCTCCGATTTAACCAAATTCAGGTATGTCTTTGGGTAATGATAAAGTTATTCAATTACTCACCTCTTTGAAGCAAGGAGTACAAGTCAAACCAAAGAGATGCAAAATCAAGCTAAAGAGGTGGATGAATTGAAGAAGCAAATGGGGCAGATGGCGGAATTCATGGGACAATTTAGAGACCAAGGCAAACTACCTAGTTCAACCATTGTGAATCCAAGGAGAGGATTTGAAACCGCCAATGCTATCACTTTGAGAAGTGGCAGGAAGTTGGAACCAACCCACAATCATCCAAATCAAGCCAAAAGGAGGATGAAAAGCTATTGCATGAAAAGGAGGAACAAGACAAAGCCACGACAAGGGTAGAACAACCCTTGCCGCAGCCACTCAATGCCCCTAAGCCGTCCAACACATGTAAGGTAGGTTCAAATTCAATTGTTTATAACCCTATTCCACCAAATGTGCCTTTCCCTGGCAGATTTATGCAATCTAGGAATGAGGAGAATGAAAAAGACATTTAGGAAAGTGCAAGTCAATATCCCTCTTCTTGATGCAATAAAGCAAATTCCGAAGTATGCTAGGTTTTTGAAGAAGCTTTGTGCAACAAAGAAACGAATTCAGGAGAAAGAGGTGGTACATGTAAATGAAAATGTCTCTGCAATGTTACAAATAAAGCTGCCTCCTAAATGCAAATATCCAGGTAGTTTCACAATCCCTTGTGTTATTGGTAATACAAAATTTGAACATGCTATGCTTAACCTAGGTGCATCCATTAATGTCATGCCTTACTTTATTTATGCATCTATGAACTTAGGAGAGCTTGAAAATGATGGAGTTATTATTTAATTTGCTGATCGTTCTAATGCATATCCAAAAGGAGTTTTGGAAGATGTTTTGGTGCAGGTTAATCGTTTTATCTTTTCGGCTGATTTCTATGTGCTTGAAATGGAGGATTCAGCCCATTATCCTCCATTGTCGATCCTACTTGGAAGACCATTCATGAAAACAACCCAAACCAAGATTGATGTGGCCAATGGAGCATTAACAATGGAGTTTGGTGGTGATATTATTAAATTCAATGTTTATGAATCTGTTAAGAATCCTAATGATGTTCATCCTTGTTTTGTCATTGATGTGAATAAAGATATAGGGCATGAACGTTTAACACCTATCAATGCATCTAGAACCACCATCAAAGAAGGAATTGGAGTCGAGCACAAGGAACACACCACTGTCTTCAAAACACCCAATCTGGCCGAGAACACCCGTAGTGATTTTGTTGATAATGCTGCCACTTTTGAGTCTTCATCACAATATATTGGTAAGCCATCAATCCCAATTCCAATTCCCATTTCAACTAATAGGTTGTTACCTTCTTTGGTGCAGGTTCCCAATCGAAATCAAGGTGGTGAGAAAGTTCACATTGACTTTAGGAAGCTCAATACCACAATCAGGGAGGATCACAATCCCCTTCCATTCATTAAGCCTTATTATGAGTATTTTGAGGAGCATGTCGTGGAGGATGTACCCCTCCATGCCGTGGAACTAATAGAGCTTAAAAGGAGGTATCGTCCGGCTGGAAGGCATTAAAGCAAGGGCTTCTTGGGAGGCAGCCCATGCATTCAAATAAAGAAGACCTAGGAATCTCCAATAATCCACAACCAGATTTGCGTTCCTTAACCCTACTCTTTCTTGCTTTTACCTTGCCATATTTGTCATATTTGTTCGTTGTTTGTTTGATTGTTTTTGTGTGGGTCTTTCTTTGAAACATTGAGGACAATGTTTGGTTTAAGTGTTGGGGGGGGGGGGTAAACAAGCTGTTTTTGCACGATTTTCGTCAGATTTTATCACCTATCACTTCTAAAGTTGTTACTCACTATTTTTAAGTGTTTTTAGTGTGTTTTGAAGTGTTTTAATGTGTCTTAAACAGAAAATACGAAAATTTGAAGAAAAAAATCGAAAAAGTTTTGAAAAACCCAAAAAGAGTCGTTTTTAAAGAGTTTTTGTTTGTTTGTTTGTGTCTTAGGGTACCTTCCAACACAATGATGAGGATTTGATTTTTAATTGCATGGCTGTTAAAGAAGTTACAAACATGGATGGAAGTTTGATTTGCTCTTTGGTTTATGCTTAGTTGTAGTTGATGTTTACAAATTCACATGTAATCACAAAAAGGAAATAAATCAGTTTTTGTAGCATGCTTGAAGGAAGGAACTCAAACTAATGTTACAACCCTGAGAGACTTGAGCTTAAACCTTATTTGGAGAGTTATTAATCTGTGATTTCTTGTTTTCTAAAGTCATTGCATGATCTCATTATTTCTTTGCTTGGATGCTACTTAGAATGCATTCTCATCATTATAGATCCAAATACTAGAACTCATACCCGTTTCATTCAAAGCATGATCTTGAGTGCATAACATACAATAAGATGAAGTTGTTTAGTTAAACCAGAATCAAAAAGCCTTGTCCCTTTGCATATGTATTGTAGGTTTAAACCCTTTGAGCCTTATTTAGGCTATTTTCTTTGTTAGCCACATTATCCTTACCTAGCCTAAAGTAGGACTATCCATACCCTTATTCTTAAAGAATAGTGAAGCATGACTTAAAGGGAATTCCTTTTGATCAACATTTTGCAGAAAAACAAGTGTAGGGGAGGTTTTCGCTGGAAATCTGAAATCTAAAAATAAAATAAAAAATAAAATAAAACATGAAAAAGAAAGAAAAATAAGGGAGAATGAACTCACAAGTATTGGTTGTTGAAGAAAGGGTCCAAAAGTTTGAATTTGACCCTAAGTGTTACATGAATTTTCCCCTTGTGTTTAAGTTAGTTTCTGCCATCAAAAGTGAATTCTAAGTTTTGATTTCATTACTTTGCTTGCTATTTCTTTAAAGAACTTTTGTTTATCCCTAACCTTTCTTTGTTAGCCAATACCTTAGCCCTGTTACAACCCTTAGACTTCTATCTTGATTGTTATGTGTTTCAATATGTGGAGTTTGAAATTGGTATGAGCATATGGGATCCCTGGTTCTCGCTTCTAAGTAGTGGCATTCCGTTCATGAGATCATAAATACATGTTCATATTAATAATTCCAGAAAGTGTTTTCTTTGTTATAACATATGTGAGTGTTAGTCTACATGTTTACATCAATCTTCTCACATATACCTAGTATAGGGAGTGTAGTCAAAAAATCTATGTGAAAATAAAGAGTATATCTGGTGAGGAATTGAGGGAATTCTCTAAGGCATGTTACTACATACAAAATGTTGTTTTAATTGATTAAATGCGAGCTAGTGAGTGGTGACTGTGGTTAAGTGTTTACTTAAGAGTAGAGATGGCTAAAACCTATGTGAGTAGTGATTTTTAACATGTCATGTTGCATTGAAAATCTCTGAGGCAAATGTTGGAAGGTCTAGAGTGTGTTTTGTTTGTTTTGTTTTGCTCAAGGACTAGCAAAAGCTAAGTGTGGGGAATTTGATAGAAGCATATTTATGCGACTTTGTTAGCTTATTTCCTTGCATTTAGTGAGTTAGTTTCTATTTATTATAGTGATTTGCTTTTCATATATTTGTAGGTCCAATTGGCTAAAGTGGCAAGAAAAGGCAATTTGGAGCAATTTGAGCAGTTTTGGGCTTGGAATGGATAGCACATGCATGGAGCAAGGTGGATGGACAAAATTGAAGTTCAAGAAAGGCTAGGAATATCCTAAAGAGTTGACGAAATTAATTTAAGACTTGGAAGGCAAGGAATCAGTAAGAAAGAAGGAAACATGAGTCAAACTTCCTTATTTTGACTTAGTCAATCCTAATCCTTCACTACCTAGGTTCCAACTGCAATGAGGATCCCTAATTATTTTAGGACACTTAAATAATGATTCTAGAAGACCTAGTCCTATTTCCCATTCCTTGCCGCACCACTTTTCCCTTTCCCTTTCCCTTGCCGTGCAAGGCACCACCTTTCCCCTTTTCTTTTCCTTGCCGCACCCTTGTTACCCTTTTCTCTCTTGGATTCTGATTTAATTACCCTTTTTCCTTGAGGATTTGGGTTTCAAAATCTTTCCCAAAACATTTAATTAATGCCATGCTTTTCTCCCTAAAATATGTACATTCTACCGCATAACCATAGGCGATTAATTCATTCAGCCATCCATCCCTCACACACACAAGCTGGACCACCTATCCATCTCACACCATCACCCAATTTCATACACACACACACACACACTTTGTGCCGTAACTTTTCAAGGAGAAAGGAGAGAAGACCCTTGGAGCGGTGCTTGCCATTCAAGTTTTGGATTGTTGGAATGTTCTTAGGTGTATTCTATCTTTTCTTTTCAATGTTTAATTTAAGTTTTCTTTGTTTAAGTGTGAACATGAGGAACTAATTTCATTTTGGCTAGAGGAGAATTCAAAGCCATGAACATATATGTGATATGAATTAATTTCATCCAATTATTGTTTCATAAATCGTGAATGCAATTTGGTTAACTGCTTGATTGATAACTTATTCTTGTATGTTGATTAAGGAGGCCTACTTAGTTTGCATGCATGAATTTGATGCTAAAATATAAGGGATTTTCACCTAATCATTATGAACTTATATTTGCAGGTAGTGGAGGTTTCTAGTCACAATCGTGTTAAGTAAATTCCTGGCAAGAGTATCATGCTTTTCATAGTTACGAATGCCTTGTCAATGCTTATGATTTTCACAAAGCTTAATGATCTTTGATTGTATCTCTATTATGTTGTTCATGTAGGGAACTATTGAAGAATAATTTGGTTGTCGATGCGTATTCCATCCAAATCAATGACTTAAGGAAAATCTGAGGGTTAATTAGTGCTGTTCACGGTTAATCTAGGGCGTTGAGGTTCATGGTTTATTGGAATATTAATTGGAAATCGATTTGTATGCATGTGTGTCATATGTGGAGAAGAATCCTCTAGCTAGCTTAGCACCCATCAATTCACCCAAATTTGTGTCAATTTACTTTGTTTGCTTTTACTTTAAATTCATCAAAACCAATCCCCCCCCCCCTTTAATATTTCATGTTTACTTTGTTAGAACTTGTTTACATTTGTTTCCTTTAGTGTTTTGAGTCAAAGTTAAGTTAGAATTCGTCCAAAATCAACCTTAGTGTCTGTTTTGAGTCAATTTGATTGTTTTGTGCTGTTTTGAGTCATTCTAGTTTGTTTTGAGTTATTAGAGTCTAGTTTTCTGTTTTTGAGTCTAGTTTAGTGTAATTGAGTCTAATTTGAGTAGATTAGCAATCCCTCCTAATCTTTGGCCCAGAACGATCCCTACTTACATCTTTACCACAATTGTCAATAAGAGGGTTTAATTTGAGTGCTAGTTTATAACACATTAATCATCATAACTAGGAGCTCAACTACTGTTTGTCAGTCCATAATTTCCAAGTTACAATCTTTGTGTCCTGTCAAAGATTTAGGAGATATTCATTGTTTCATAGGAATTGAAGTTCACATATCCTCTGCAGGTCTCTTTTTTCATCAATCCAAATATGCCTTGGATTTGCTTAAGAAAACAGGCATGCTTGGTGTCAAACCCCATTTTACTCCAGTGGGTTCAGCCAAGTTGGATCATTCTGGTTCTATTCTTTCAGATCCTACATCCTATAGGTCAACTGTTGGTGCACTTCAATACTTGACCTAGACAAGACCTGATCTAGCTTTTGTAGTGAATCAGGTTTTCTACAGGCTGTCAAGGGGATTTTAAGATACCTAAAGGGTACAATTGACTCAGGCTTATGGTTCAAACCAGGAAAACAGTGTCTCACAGCTTGGTCTAATGTTGATTGGGCAGGTTGTCCAGTAGACAGAAGATCTACCAGTGGCTATTGTGTTTTCTTAGGTCCTAATTTGATCTCTTGAAGTGCCAAGAGACAAACTACTATAGCACGATCTTCTACTAAAGCAGAGTATCGGTCTTTAGCCAATACTGCTACCGAAATCACTTGGGTGTGCAAAATATTGCAGGATATTTCCTTTCCTTTTCTTCAAACATTTTTTTATTTTTTTGTCATAATCGGAGTGCTATTGCATTAGCTAAGAACCCCGTTTTTCATGCTCGAACAAAGCACGTAGAGATTGATTACCATTACATTTGAGAGAAGGTTCTTCAAGGTCATATCAGTGTTCATCATGTTGCTACTCTCTTCCATATTACTGATATTTTTACTAAATCCTTACCTGTAGACATATTTGCTACTCTCAGTCACAAGCTTTCAGTTTGCTCTCCTCCCTTCAGCTTGAGGGGGTGTGTTAAGGATATTGAAGGACCACCTACTAACCATGAGCACAATGCATTAGAATAGTACTCAGATACTTAGCTTAATTGTTAAGTTTTGGTTTGTTAGAGTTAGTTGTGTAAGAATGCTTAGTTAGCATTATGGTGTATATATATATACATACACTCTGTACTTTGAGAATGGATTAATGAGAATCTTTCTTCAACAAACACTATCTCTTTCTAAATATTTTCTCTCTCTAAATTCTCTCTAGAATCTTGATTTCTTTACAGATCTCTAATCTTCAACTGTACATGAGGTTCTTGCGTAAGTGCATGAGGGCCAAACCTTCTTATGGTCTCATCCACTTCCGCGGCACTCCTAAGATCTTCTGGTGCACTTTCTTGGAAATTGAAGACTTCAAACATTTTGAAAATTGAAGACTTTAAACGTTTCGAAAATTGAAGGACGTAAAGCGAGGATGCAATGTGGACTCATATCCGTGGGTGGATTAAGGTTTAGACATGGTAACAATGATTTGGTTTTGGCATAAATGCGAGAGTAAGGTAGAGAGAGAAGAAGATCATTAGATTTCCTAGAGAGATACCATATTCAGTTTACCAAATAGTCAGTGCATGCCAACCTATACTCAGTCTCAGAAATAGAATCCGTTTTTAGTTTCAGAAATAGTGCAGCACCCGTGTTCAATTTTAGAAATAGTGTAGTACTTGTGTTTTGTTTCATAAATGATTAGTGTTAAGTTTTCCGAAATAGTGTTCAATTTAAAAAAAAAAGTGTAGTACTATTCAATTTCAGAAATAGTATAATACCGTTCAGTTTTAGAAATAGTGTATGACACACCCAGACCTGGAATGTCCACCTAGACACCCGAATCGCGATGTGTTGGCCGACACTTGGAATGTGACGAAGCCATAAAGTGTAGTGATGTGGAAAATGTGAATAACTTAAAACCTAAAAGTGATTGATTTAGAATGGGCATGTGAGCGAGATTGAACTCATATCACACAAGTGATGTCAAAGCATAGATAAATTGCACTAAAAGAAGAGTAAGGACATTTATACCGAAAGGAGAAGTCTCTTACATAACAGCTTTTACCAACAATCCTTGTCGTCACGAAACTTTTGCCACTAAATTCCCGGAGAGGCAAAAAACAAAGGTGAGTGGACCTGAAAAATAAAATTTTGTAAATCATTTTTTAAAATGTGTAACCCTCACTGTAAAATAAGTATATAGTTCCCGAAAATATTATAATACTAGTACGTAATACGGTATCCTGCGGAAAAAGTGAGTCAAAAGATGTAGGGTACAACAAGTTTCCTCAACATTAAATCTCAAATAGATATCATAAGAAATCAATGCTCATTAATTTATGTAGACACATAAGTCCATTGTAGAGATATTCAGACAATTGCTAGGTGTAGCTTTTACATTTTTGTACTACATCATGTGAGCTGCGCTAATCGCGTCACATACGAATCCAAAATATCACACAAAAGGACAGGCTGACACCTAACTCTGGATCCAAAGCGAATGTAAATGGTGCATGTGAACTACATGTGAAGCTGGTCCTTGGCCTAGGACAATACAAATACTAAGAGACACTGTGCAAACATGTAATAATGAGCAAATAAAATGCAAGGATGTCATGCCACAAGTTTATGCTCACAAATAATATTAAAAATTTAAAGTGTACGAAAAGTCTATTTGTAAAGCTTAAACATGGCATGACACATCTTAGTAATAAAAGCAATTGTTGGGAAAAATTACATATACATATATATATATATATATATAAACGAAAAGATCCACTCACAAATACATGCATGTCGTAACTGTCCAACTATTATGCTCGCAGTACACTTGTAAACACGAAAATTCTATAATAAATGAAATGAGAACACGTGTACAAAGTAGATTTGTATTGATTTGAATTTGTAGGTTACAATCTCTGTTTACAATTTTCCTCTGATTTAGTCTTCAAATTTGATGTAGATGCGTAGGCTGTTGATCCAAGGGTCGCGATGACTTGATCTTAGACGAATGGTTGAATGATTGTTTCAAGTTTTGAGCTTGAAACAATGCATGGATGGTCTTCACCTCAAAGTTGTGGCAAAGGTAGTGTTGATGTAGGATTTTGTTGATTCAAGGATCTTGGCAACTTGATCTTGAATCGAACATCGTTACAAGTTTTAAGCTTGCAACAAAGTTTTGAAGGAATCGGCACAAGTGCTTGTTGATTCTTCAAGGGAATGCTTTAGCTTTGGTTGTGCATTCTTCGGTTGTGCGTTCTTCGAATAAAGCATTGGTAGTGTATTAGTCTTCAAAGATTTGGCAGAGGTTTTCCTTTTGTGAGAATTTTGGCCACTCAATGTAGAAATTGTCGACCCTTATGCTTGTCTAAGGACCTTGTATTTATAGACTTCTCAAAGCTTGCCTTTAGATGGATTTGGCTTTGATTTGCGTCTTGATTCATCCATGGGAGAATTTAGGCATGTTTTGTGTCATAATTTCAACCACTTTCCCTTGCCTTGGCCAAATTATAGGGGTTGTTACCTATTTTGTGAGCAATCTTCAATTCTTGCTTGTTTTATGAAGATGCTTTAGTTTTCTTTTTGGTTTTGGGAGTAACTTGGACCCCTTGCCGATTTTAAGAGGGATTTTCTCCCTTTTAACGACTTTTAGGAAGGTTTTGTACTTCCTTTGCTTGATTTGTGCCGCATGTCTTTGATGACTTGTCTATTTGTGATGAGTCATATGCCACATAAAACTTTGTGATGCATAATTTGTATGTAACAAAATTTACATGTCTACAAGGCCTTCGGATGACCCTCTCCTAAGCGGGAAATTAGTACACTAATCATTAAAGTAATAATAATTAAAGTAATAAACTTAATTTCCCCTAGTTTGCACAAGAACGAGATTTCGGTCAAAAATTTCTAAAATAACACAACAGAGTCATTTCTCAACTAGTTTTCACATAAAACGTATCAAAATGAAGCTCAGGACAAGGGGAACGTTTTTATATCTCCTTGGGGGGGGGGGGCGAACTTGGTCAAAGGTGATAAAAAATTGGCTTAAAAGTCGTTGCCATACTCGAGACTTTCTACACAGAGGGGGACTCATGCATGCAAGCTCAAATCCATGGCCAATGGGTTGTGGGAAATCGTAACGGAGAGCTTGACGGTAGAAATCTTTAGCTTACCATAGTCGGAGAAGTTTCAATTCACCAGAATTCGTCAAACGCCGAAACAGGAACCGTATTTTCGTTCGAGTGTGGCACCACCAAGGAGTTGCAAAGGGTGCTAGATAATTTTTCGAAGAGTTTTGGAGGTGTTGGTGGAGCTTTGGAGTGGTGGTGGTGATGTTCACCGAGACGGAATGAGAGAGAGAGAGAGAGAGAGAGAGAGAGAGAGAGAGAAGGGAGAGAGTGAGAGATGTGACGTGAGAGAAGGGAGATGAACTAATTGGGTGAAATGATGAATCTGGTGGATTTGATGGCTAGAGTGGGATTTTAAAACCATTAAAAAAAACTAAGAAAAATTAATGAAAAAAGTTTGAAAATTTTGAGTTTTAACAATAAGAAAAAAAATAAAGAGTAAATAGTACCAAGATTGACTTTTTAGTGTAAAAATATAGTTTTTCGTTAAAGTGAACAATACCGGAAACTTTTCGTTAAAATTTCCTTCAAACTATTGTTTTATGCCACTTGCCTCTGCTAAATTAATTGAATACACATGCAAGCATTCACATTGCAAGAATGCTCATATCAGCAAGCATCAACATAAAACATAACAAAAAAATCCATTAAAGCTATTATTTAACTCCCACTTGCAATTCACCTCAATTTTCACCAGAAACAAAAGCATCTCTTCCCACTGCACAAAGACTACTCAGACACTCAATAAAATTCCAGCAAGGGTGCGCGCTGCACGAGGGAAATTTTCAAGTTTTGGATTTGCCTTACGTATTTTTACACAGTTTCAAACATAACTTATTCGTTATAATTTCGGATTGAGTTCCGTTTGCGGCCATGTGTTTATAAAAAATAAGTATTATTCAGAAATAGTAAAATAATAGTGAAAAAGTGAAAGGAAAATTAAGGTCCACATGGAAGGTCTATGTGGCATTACATGGGTATTTTCATAATTTCACTACTACTAAGAATAAACTACAATAAATCTCATAACGGGATGCCACATTGTAGTATTGTTCAATTTCAGAAATAGTGTAGTATCGTTCATCTTCAGAAATAATGTGTGTAATGGATGTGCAGGGTCCGTGCTTCAGTTTTTATTACTTTATTTAATTATATTAAACTTTTTTCCTTTTCATTATATTTTAAGTCATTTTCATTAAAATTTGAGCCATTTGTCATTAAAATAAAGTTATAGGATGATTTTTTGTTAAAATAAATTTAGCCCAAACTCTTTTCATTAAAACTCCCTAAAAATAATTAGTAGGTAAATTAATCATTAACTCTTCCCTTATAATCTGCATAAAATTACTTGTATTAATGAAACATGCAACAAGGGTATTTTTAGCTCCCGAAAAATGTAAAATGTGTAAAGTAGAATGAATGTAATTAATAAATTTGCTTACGCAGATCATAGTCACTAGGCTTTTTTTAAGTAAAAAAAATTATGTCCAGTTTTTTTATGAAGAAAATTGAATTTAAAAGGTTAAAATCATATTTTCAGTTAAACAAATAACAAAGAATTAAAAAAAAAAAAGATGCTAAAATTATTAAAACAGTGAAAAGTCCAAAACATCCATTTTTGGGATATAAGACCATCTCCAATGGTAACCTAAAACCTAAATTTTCCCTTCCCCCCCCCCCCACAAATGCACTCCAACGCAAAACTTAAACTAAACCTAAAACCTAAAACCCAAAAGGAAGGCAAATACCAGCCACAATTTAGCCCACAAATTCAAGTGGGACCCACGGATGAGAGTGAAATCTGGGCTGTGAAGCCCACACCCCAAAACCCACTCGCCCAACGTGCTACACGCGCCAAGGACCTTTCCAGCCGAAGCCCACCCACGTGGGGCTGTCCCCCTTGCGTGTCAACATCACTTTAGCCCAACGGCTACTTTTCTTCATCCAACGGTCCACGTTCAATTTTTTTTTTATATTTATATATTTATTGAATCCAACGGCTTAGATCGAATATAATCAAATCTAACGGTAAAAAAAAAAGATCTAACGGTCCAAATTTAAATCCAACGGCTAAATTAATTTAAAAAAAATTATTTAACTTAAAATTCAACCAAAAACTCTATAAATACCTATGTATTTGTTCAAACATCCACACAAAACTCACTTTTCCCCTACAATTCTTCCAATTTTTCTTTCTACCATTTCTTCTCATTTCCAAAATTTTCAAGATGGCAAAAGAGCATGTTAGAGGTCGTAATTGGACCTTTGACGAAGATATTGCTTTATGTTTGGCATCGATTTCGGTTAGCGAAGATGGTGCCGTCGGCACCAATCAAAATAGAAAGATTTTGTGGGGTAAAATCATTGATAAGTTCCATGAAAACTCCAACGCCGGTCGAAGGGAAGTTGGTGGCGTTTATGATCGGTGGAAGATTATCAACAAAGCGTGCACTTTGTGGAAGGGAAGCTTGGAGAGAGCCATGGTTGACATGCCTAGTGGAAGGGGTGCCTTAGAAATTGTGAGTTTATTTGTTGATATTTTAGTTGTCATGTACATAATAGTATTTTGCAACTAATTATTTTTATGTATTTGTTGCATAGGGTGACAAAGCAATGGCAATTTACAAGACAAGAACTACACCAAAAAATCAAGCTTTTAAGTTGCATCATGCTTGGAACATCCTCAAGGATTGTCCGAGGTGGGGAACCAATGCGAACCAACAATGTGGAAGACTATTTCATAGTGAAGCCCTACCCCCAAATGATGTTAATGAAGGTGTGAATTTTGCCAACAATGAAGGTGTCGAACAAATGACCCCAACTTTTTCTTTTGCAAGGCCCCTGGGTAGAGATAAGCAAAAGGAAGCAAAGAGAAAAGGGAAGTCCCAAGATCCGACACGTGCCCAATTTGCTAGCAAATGGCAATAATGAACGAAAACCAGTGCCGTCGGCAAGAAGAATCGGCCCAAATGCTTTTGGCCATGAAGGAAGAAGGGGATAGGGAGCAAGAAAGGTACGAAACTAATTTGATAATGGAGGACCTCGACAAATACACTCTAGGGAGGAAAAGATACTTACGTGGTAAGCAAAAGGAAATTTTACGAAGAAATGCCACAAGGAGTATATTTCAAGATGATGATTCATCTCAAGACTATCACCCAAGTCCATCACCAAGTCAAGATGGTGAATATCATTATTAAGTTTATGTAGTCTATGAGTTTTCAATTCTATTAAGTTTATGTAGTTTATTAATTGTTTTTTTTTTATTTTTTAAGTTTATGTGATTTATTAATTGTCTTTTTTATTTTTTAAGTTTATGTGGTTTATTAAATGTAGTTGGTATTAAGTTTATGTGGTTTATCTTGATTTTCATGTATTAATTTAGTGATTTTTCAAAATTTATTGGAATTTAAATATTTTTAGGTTAAAATGTTCATAAAATTAATTTAGAATAGTCTACATAATTTTTTTTTTTAAAAAGTAAATTTAAAAAAAATAGCCTTAATTCATTCTTTGATAATCTGGAGCTAAAATTTTAAGCCAGATGAGTTGGAGTAGAAAAACTATTTCTGGGCTAAAACCTAAATTTTCTGGGCTAAATATTTTTAGATTTTAGGTCACCATTAAAGCTGATCTAAGAGCAGTAAATAATCTTTTAACGTGTGAATTACCAATACTCCGTCGTTCGTTTGCCTTTTCCATTCTTCGATCATCGTTATTGGTCAGTTTCGTTCATCAATCTTCATCGTTTGTTCGTCTTCATCCAGTCGACGAAGAGAGACATTGACTGAGAGTAGTGGCAGGAAATAGAGAGAAAAAGTGAAAATAATATTAAATAACAGCTTTCTTTTTCTACTGTTGGATTAGATGCAATGACTGTTTATCGAGATTTTCCAAGAAACGGATCCCTTTCATTTAATTCACCTAATCAATCAATCTGAATCTTTGAAATTTGATCCAATAGCTAAAGTTATTATAACTTTAAAAGATTTCTTCTTTTTAACCATTGAATCAAATTTCAAGAATCCGAATTGATTGATTAATTTGAGTGATTTGATGGATTTGATGAAAGCGATTCCCGAATCCCTTTCCATTTTCCAGGACCACGTGGTTCAGGAGAATGTGACTGATGAAATATGAACATCTGATACACGTGTGCTGGAAACGTGCCAGATTTATATTTATTTATCAGAAAATAGAATTTTGTTGCTTTAGCCCATCCACTTAGAAACACAACACATGATCAAATACATGTGACCAAGATTATCACCTAAGGGCATTGCACATGACTAGTTTGAAGAGAAATATTGAAGGAGAAAATAATTGCCATAGATTTATAGAACATGTGATCAAATAAACGTGATCATGGATGGTCAATTAGAGCAATTTGATTATTTATACATGCGTGTACGCATATGCCTACAACTAAGTAATATAAATATAAGAGCTTAATTGATCTCTAGTTGATCCACACTACCACCACTACTACTTCAAATCGATCTAATTAGTAATATTTATCTGCCTCGCACTTGAACAAATATTATTCAATGGGGATTACGGGGATGATATATACGGTTACGATAGTTTTTTCGTTAATTGTATTAATATTGTCTTCATCCACGGTGGGATTCGATTATTTTCAATTTACTCAGCAATATCAGCCGGCTGCCTGCAACTCTCGTCCTACTCCTTGTAAGGATCCTCCTGACAAGTTATTTACGGTTCACGGTTTGTGGCCTTCAAACTGGAGTGGACATGATCCAGAATATTGCAAGAAAACAGCCTTGGATTCTAAGAAGGTAATATTATTAATAATCAGAGAGTCAATATTGGTTATTTCAAATATACATATACTCAACAAAGAATCATGCACGCTTGTGCAAATTTTACAAAGGGCGACCCTAAGCCAACAATGCTCTTCATTTTGTGAGAGTTGGGAGAGGAACGTCTTTCTTATGCAGCATTATCCTTGCTTTGCAAAAAGACTGTTTCCATGATGATTCAAACCTGTGACCTATGATCACGAATGAGCAACTTATCTATTGCGTTAAGGCTCGCCCTCTATGCAAATATTACAACTACTGTAAAATTTAATCATGATTTTTTCTATCATATATTATATGTCAGATAGGAAATCGACGAGCCAAGTTGGACATTATTTGGCCGAACGTATTCGATCGAACCGATAATGTGGGCTTTTGGGGAAGACAGTGGGAAAAACATGGCATATGTGGGTCTCCCACGATACAGGACGACATGAATTACCTTGAAACAGTAATCAAGATGTACATAACCGACAAACAAAATGTCTCTGAAATCCTCTCAAAAGCGAAGATGGAACCGGAGGGGATAAAAAGGAAACGGTGGGATATTGTAATGGCCATACGCAATGGTACCAAAGGTAAGAGACCAAAACTCAAGTGCCAAAAGAATAATAGGATGACCGAATTGGTTGAGGTCACTCTTTGCAGCGACAAAAACATAACGCAGTTAATAAATTGCCCCAATCTAATTCAACCACCATCACCATTTTTCTGCCCCAACAAAGGTATTTTGTATTAAGAAAGCGGCTATCTAACACACACGCGCACACGTATATATTAGTAGTTGGCCAGTATACGGATGACTATTCCAAAATATAGGACGAGAGGAATGTAGTTATGTGGTTGTATTTCTAATGAATAAACTGGCTTAATTAAATAAAATTCGTGTGAATATGTGAATTTTCCTTTTATGTGAACTTACACATTGGCCTATATACAGATATTATAATGTAGAATAAAAAAGTAAAATTGGAAGGGTTATTTTAGTATCAATAAAAAGGGTTTTATCATGATTGGCCCTGAAAAACAAAAATTTATAATAAAAAAATAGAATTTAAAAAAGATAAAAATTTGACGCGTGGGATCACACACTCTCTCCTTCCCTTAGTCACTTTCTTTGAAATTATCTATTTTTAAAATTGAATATTTCTGAAACTGAATATTGGTACTACATTATTTTTTAAACTAAACACTGATTATTTCTGAAAATTGAAACGAGTACTATCACTAACTGAGCACTACTACTATCATTATTTCTTAAAATGAATATTTACTACTTCTGAAACTGACTATTTATTAAACTGAACACGGGTACTACATTATTTCTGAAACTAAACACGTATGATTCTAATACCATATGTTCTTAGCACTTACACTTTCTCTGTTTGGATAGAATAATTTGGGGAGAAATGAAGGTTTGTACTCGTGTTCGATTGTCCATGGAAGACAATATAACAAATGGTAGGATATTTGAAATCGTAAAAGTAATTTCTTGAGAGTCTTTTCAATCACCATGTTAATTAGGTGAACAAAAACATTAGAATCAAGCCCATACTTCAACACATGAGTGTTGTGAACCAAATTCGCGCACTGCTATGTGTGGAGAAAGTGC
Source organism: Pyrus x bretschneideri (assembly GCF_019419815.1). Lineage (NCBI taxonomy): Eukaryota > Viridiplantae > Streptophyta > Magnoliopsida > Rosales > Rosaceae > Pyrus > Pyrus x bretschneideri. Next base: position 121,579 of record NW_025999613.1, on the reverse strand, counting down.
TCGAACTCGACTATTTGCAAAACAAAGTACAATTGTGAGCAAGACTAGAACCGGAGGGGGTGTGTGCTGGCCAAAGACTGTCTGACGATCAAGTTAGTGAATAGTTTATAATGGGCAAGAGAATTCAAGTGCCTAGATTGCAATACTATAGATAAACCCTAGATGAGTGTATTTATATAGTGAGGAGAGAGACCTTTTGATTACAGAATCCTTGTTCTAAGTCGGGAGCATCCTAGATGATATCTGTAAGTATATATTACATCGTTTTAGGAGTTATGATTACTTGCAGCGCACACCAGTTCCTAGATTGTAAGAACTCCAAAACTTAAAGAATCTGATTGTGTCCACATCCGGATTAGATCCCGTATCTTGCAGAACAAACATGGTCATCTAGCGAAGTTGCTAGACTTCGCCTACTACTCGAAACAAGGTGATGGTGGCACCACTGCTTCGTCTGATTCAGCTCTGCCCGAAGCTGGTGAGTTTATAACTGGACCTTTAAGGTAACCGTATTCGGATCAGCCTTACTCTAGCCTTAGAAAATCATGGTTCCACAATTGCCTTTAACTATGTGTGGAACCACGATTTTGCAGGACCGGAGTAAGGCTGATCTGAATACTGTTACCCCAAAAGTTTGATCATGAACTCACCATCTCCGATCAGAGTTATATCAGATGGAGCAAAGTGCCACCATTACTCTACTCCAGGGCAATAAGCGGAGTCTAACGACTCCATTGGATGACCATGCTTGTTCCGCAAGATACGCGATTTGATCAGAATATGGACACAGTCAAATCTTATAAGTCTTAGAGTCTTTACAATTTAAGGATACGCATGCGCCGAACGTAATCACACTTCTAAGAGGATGCAATATCTACTTACTAGATATCTTTTAGGATTCTCCTAGTTAGAACAAAGATTCTATCTTAAAAATGTCTCTCCCCCACGGTATAAATACACCTATGTAGAGTTTATCTACGGTAATGCAATCTTTACACTTAAATTCTCTTGCCCACTACTTGAGTTTAAAATCATTCACTAACTTGATTCCATTGGTGGCCAAGACCGAACCTCTATCTTCAAAAGGCTTAACACGCCAACACCCTAAAGTTCTATTTTCGAAAGGTTATCAAAACCCAAGAAACGAAGCAACACGGCTAGCTTTCCTCCGCGACGATAGGCCTTGGAAAGTCATGAAGAAACCAATGAGCCTTTTAGAAAGAGGAAGACAACGTTGAAGGAAGAAAAGCTCGACGCTCTAGTAGAATAAGAAGGAGCACCATCATCCACACTGGCCAATCTTCTTGCCAACAAGCCCAAGAGTACGACACTGAAGAGGAGGTCCAAGACATATTCCACATCACAATCCAAGAAAACAAAAAAAAAAAAAAAAGAAATCCTTGAGGAGGATGTCATTGTTGTGCCACCATAGTTCAAGGATGGGGGGCAAGCCACGATTGATGATCTCAAGGAGCTCAACTTAGGCACAAGCAAGGAACCAAAGCATATCTTCGTAAGTGCATCACTAAGTGCGGACAAGATTGAGGAGTATTACCAATTGCTCTTAGAGTACAAAGAAGTCTTTGTTTGGACCTACAAAGAAATGCCCGGCCTTGACCCTACCATCATTGTGCATCGTCTTGCAATTAAGCCTGGAATGCGATCGGTAAAGCAAACTCAAAGATACTATCGATCCAAACTCATCCCACAAATTGAGGCCGAGATTGACAAGCTAATTGAAGCAGGCTTCATTTGAGAGGTGCAATCCCCTAAATGGATCTCTAACATTGTCATTGTCCTTAAGAAATCTAGATAAATACGTGTTTACGTAGATTTCCGCAACCTCAACGATGTTTGCCTGAATGACGACTTTCCCTTACTAATCATCGAAATCATGGTGGATGCAACCACTGGCCATAAGGCACAATCATTCATGGATGACTCCTCTGGGTATAATCAAATTCGTATGGCTCCTGAAGACGAGGAATTAATAGCCTTCCGCACTCTAAAAGGTATTCATTGCTACAAGGTAATGCCCTTTGGCTTAAAGAATGTTGGAGCTACATATCAACGAGCAATGCATAGGATCTTCAACGAAGTGCTGCACAAAAACGTAGAATGTTACATAAACGATGTAGTTGTCAAGGCCAAAAAGAGATCTGATCACTTAAAGGATTTACAAAATGTGTTTGACAGATTACAACACTACAACCTCAAGATGAACCCATTAAAATGTGCACTTGGTGTCACCTCTGGGAAGTTCCTCGGCTTTGTTGTCAAGCATTGTGGCATTGAAGTGGACTAATCTAAGTATGCCAGAGCCAAGGAATCTACACGAGCTAAAAATTTTACAAGGACGACTTGACTTCATCAGACGCTTCATCTCCAACCTCGCTGGACGCTATCAACCCATCAGTTAACTCATGAAGAAGGACGCTTCATTCGTATTGGATGATGCCTGCCACAATGCCTTTGAAAAAATAAAAAGGTACATAGCAAGCCCACCTGTCTTAGGAGCTCCCATGCCTGGAAAGTCGTTCATCCTGTACATTGTTGCATAAAAAGGTTCCATTTGAGCACTCTTAACACAAGAAAATGAAGACCAAAAGGAAAGAGCACTCTACTACCTAAGTAGAGCCCTCACTGGGGCTGAGCTCAACTACACCCTAATCGAGAAGATGTGCCTTACCTTAGCCTTTGCTGTCCAAAAACTTAGACATTACATGCATGCTTACACTATCCACTTGGTTGCCAAAGCTGACCCAATCAAATACGTCATGTGTAAGCCAATTTTGATAGGGCGACTAGCAAAATGGGTGTCACTTCTCAATCAATATGAAATCATTTACAATCCAGCTAAAGCCATCAAGGGACAAGTTTTAGCGGACTTCCTTGCCGATCATTCAATCCCAGCCGATTGGAAAATCTCAAATGACTTGCCTGACCATAAGGTGTTCTATGTTAACATCTTACCGACATGGACAATGTTCTTCAATGGATCCACAGGAGCAGACGGAGCAGGGGTAGGAGTAGTATTCATGTCACCACAAAGACAAATACTACCCTATTCCTTTCGACTAAGCAATCTATGCTCCAACAACGTCGCTGAATACTAAGCACTAATTATCGAACTCTAAATGGCGATCGATATGGAAATCACAACGCTAGAAGTGTATGGTGACTCCAAGCTCATAATCAATCAACTCTTGACTGAATATGAAGTAAGGAAAGATAATCCCGTCCTATACTTCCGGCTAGCAGCTCAACTGCTCCGAAAGTTCGAGGCCATGACGCTAGAACATGTGCCAAGAAAAGAAAATCAAATGGCAGACGCTCTCGCTAACTTAGCCTCAAGTATGGCGATAGGAGAAGATAAAGCTACAGATGTGCTAGTTTGCAAAAGATGGGTGATCCTGCCCGTCAATGAAATGCTATTGGATGATACAAATAACATTTCTGTACTTCCAGTCAACACTGAAGAGTGAAGACAGCCACTGATCGACTACTTGGAGCATGGAAAGCTTGCGAATGATCCTAGACACCGCTCTGAAATACGTCAACAAGCACCTCGCTTCCTCTACTACAAAGAAACCCTCTATCGATGCTCTTTTGAAGGAGTACTTCTAAGATGCTTAGGTGAGGAAGAAGCTAATCAAGCCATGGAAAAAGCACACTCAAGCATATGTGGAGCACATCAGCCTAGATGAAAGCTGCATTCCAGCTCAAAAGGATGAGCTATTACTGGCCAAGCATGGTGAAGGATTGCCTAGAGCACGCTAAAAGGTGCCCAGCCTGCCAGTTCCACGCCAACTTCATACATCAACTGTCAGAGCCATTACACCCTCATGGCTATTCGATTCATGGGGATTGGACGTTGTGGGACCAATTACACCAAAATCATCTACCAAAGAAGCCTACATCCTAGCTGCAACATACTATTTCTCTAAATGGGCTGAAGCTGTACCTTTAAAGGAAGTCAAGAAGGAAACAGGTCGTCCGCTTCATTAAGGAGCAAATCATCTCCCGATATGGTGTGCCTTGCTACATCATCACTGACAATGAAAAACAATTCTCCAACCGACTCATGGACGAGCTCTGCAAGAAATACAAGTTTTTTATGTATCAAGCGGCACAAGTTTTTTATGTATCATGCTCCAGCCAACGGTCTTGCAGAAGCATTCAACAAAATGTTGTGCAAACTCCTCAAAAACGTGATCGGCAAAACAAAGAGAGATTGGCACAAAATAATAAGCGAAGCATTTTGGGCATATAGGACGACACATAGGACTCCTACCCAAGCTACACTTTATTCTCTCGTATATGGCGTGGAAGTTGTCCTGTCACTCGAAAGTCAAATCCCCTCACTAAGGATGGTTATACAAGAAGGCTTGACTGAAAAGGAAAACCCAAAGTTGCGACTTCAAGAATTGGAAGCACTCGACGAAAGGAGGCTCGAAGCTCAACAATACCTGGAATACTACCAAGCACGGCTATCCAAGGCGTTCAACAAGAAGGTTCACCTAAGGTCTTTCCAAATTAGAGATCTTGTCATGGCATTACGAAGGCCCATCATCACAACACTCATTACCTGCATGAGTCTAAACTACAAACAGCACCAAATGACACACAACGCTCCTTGTTCGCATAAGCTTAAAAGGCGACACACAAAGCTCCTGGCCTGCAAAAGCATAAACTGTGTATGGCAAAAAAAAAAAAAAAAAAAATCCCCATCAAAATTGCCAAAAACTCATCACTCCCTTGAACTACGTCATGATTTAATCCCTCCTCAATTGAGGGTACATAGGTAACTTGAAACTTCAAAACATCAAGTATAGTCACATCATCAACAAAAAAACACAAACACTTTGAAGAATAAAGAACAAATTCAAAATGTGAAAACTTTATTTCTTTAAAGGAAGAATTTGTCTACAAAGCCGTAATACAAAATGAGCAAAAACAAAGACGGCTTCCTCAGTAGTCAACAAAGTGCTATTCCAAGTAATAGCTCCGCTGCATATGTGATCGCCAAGAAGCTCAAACGAAGCTGGTGAATTGTTGCGAATATGGTGTAAAGGATTCAAAACAAGAATCCTTGATGTACATACCTTCTTCTTTAGAATGGGTTGGCCAAAATCCTTCACTTTCTAAGACACTTCAGAAGACCACGACTTGATATGCATCAAGTTGCCTTTTGCAGGAAGAATAAGCGCCTTAGGGCCAGTTAACGGCGTGCAAAGCTTCAACATCGTTCCCCTATCTTGCGAATCACCTTCCTTTGCAAGAATAGTAATGGTATTATTCTTAAAGCACTTGAAAAATACCATGGCTGCAACAAAATAAACAGAGCAATGTAAGCACAAAAGTGGGGCGGCAAAGAAAGAAAAAAAAATTGTTTCACTAAAGTAGAAGACATGCAACACAAACCTCATGAACGTTGAAGAATAACAATGACAAAGTCACAACGAATAGAAGAAATCAGCCACAAAGCTTGATCAAGCATGGCAAAGAGGGCATCTATAGTAGCAAAGAAAATCAAAACGCCACGTAATCGCACTACTCAACCCCACAACGATTACGCAAGTAGTTTCTTGCATTGCATGGTGAAGAGAGCAACTACAGGATGGTCCTTCAAAGTACGCTACAGTAAGGGAGAAAAACAAAACGCTGCATAATCACACTACGCAACCCCGCAGCGATTACGCATGCAGTTTCTTGCACTGCACGGCAATGTCACCACCGAGGTTGTGACCAAAAGGCACTACATTGTGTAAAAATGTTGTAGTTTTTTACACAACCCCACACGGTAAAAGTGACGCACTGCAACAAGCTTCAAGCAGTGCCAAGAGACACGACAACGTGACCACCGAGGAAAGTTGTGACCCAAAGGCACTACACAACATAAACTCGCTATAGTCTTCCAAGCAGCAAGAAGGGCACGACAGCAACAGATATAGGGCACAGCAGCCGGAAACCCATGGAAAAAGCTTCAAGGTAGTCCATGGCAAGCAATTGTGTATGTGAAAAAAAATGCTTTCCCTGAAGCGAAACATTCCAGTTCTCAAAATCATTCTCGCAGAAGTTGTTTTCCCGTCAGGATCGTGCAGCTGTAGGAAAATTTAAAGTTGAAGGCCTTCCTGATTTTTCCTAGTGGCATGCGATATATGCCTGGAAAGATAAGAGATAAATCTACGTTTTCCATATTTAAAAAAAAAAATTCCAGAAGAGAAATCAACCTTAAACTGGGTATGCAATTCAGATAACATGTTTTCCAAAATAATAAAAGGAAAGGAGAAATACCTCTTTGTCATGGAGAAATACCTCCTTGAAGAATCAACAAGCGCTCATGCTGATTCTCTGAAGACTTTGTTGCAAGCTTATAAACTTGTAACAACGTTCGTTTCAAGATCAAGTCACCAGGACCCTTAAAGCAACGCAATCCCGCATTCACACCATATTTGCCGCACCTTGAGGTGAAGACCATCCCACGTTTGCTTCAAGCTCAAAACTTGAAGCAATCGTTCAACTGTTCCTCTGAGATCAAGTCATCATGACCCTTGGATCAATAACCAAGCATCTATATCAAATTTGAAGACTTAATCTGGGGAAAAGTTGTAAACAGAGATTGTAACCTACAAATTCAAATCAATACAAATTTACTCTGTACACGTGTTCTCGTTTCATTTGTTACAGAGTTTTCATGTTTACAAATGTAACCGATTTAAGTTGACACACATGGCTTTGGAAGCCAAAACTTGTTGCATACTCGCAGTGTGACATCATATCAACAAGTTGTAAATTTTGTTTTAACATCCCCAATTGGTATAAATGGTTTGAATTGTTGGGTGGATGTGTTGTCTTTTGTTGTTATATTGTCTGCAGGTTTTAGGAAATGTTATAGTAGTAAGGGAGGTTCTGTCGAATTTTCGCTAGAAAATAGAATTCGTCTAATGTTTACTTTGTTTATTTGGCAGTTCAAAAAAAAAAAAAAAAAAAAAAAACCAGGGGCCCATGCAAACTTCTGAAGATGTCACAGACCACTCACACCACAACCGAGAAGATCACCAATACGTGGGATCCTCGACATCGTGTGGCTGCAACAAAGGAGCAGCACAGTGCCTTGGCCAGTGACATTGGCTCAATTATCAAGAATCATTGCCCCTCCTGTGGAAGTCCTGGAAAGTTGTCCCACATGAAGTTAAGGAAGTCATTCCACATGAATTATCAGTAAGTATTTTCAACCTCAAGTACTAAAGTTTTATTAAAGTATACAAATTATTATAAATTTTAACTACTATTTATTTGTTGAGTTTTGCAGCATCACTATGAGGTCACAAACCTCGATGCTAATCAAAACCAATACATCAACAACCTTTGCACCAGTAGGTTTACTCAATAGAAGAGCAACCTCCACAAGCATTATGAGAAATTTGACGATCCGAAGCTTGCTCTAGTAGTTGGGTACTCTATAGATTTGGTGGACCGTTGGGATGAGTAGGAGTGGCTATATGGCCATTTTCAAGATGGAAAATACCTCGTAAGTATAATATATATATATATATATATATATATTTCAATAATATTTTATCAAATTTTTTATATTTTTAAATAAATGTCAATTTTTTCATTAATTTGTTATAAATATCTAAACTAATACATTTTTTTAATTCATTAATTTTTTCATTAATCGGTCGAAGAAGAAACTTCTTCACCGTTCCGGCTCATGATGCTTCTCTTATAGGTTGGAGGAGCAATGTAAGGTAACCGTATATTTGTTTTAAGTTTTCATTCTTTTACTCTCTATTATACAAATGGTAATCTATGTTAACATTATTTTTTTCAAGGGGGTCAAAGTTTCCTAAGATTGACATGTTCAAGGAGTTGTACATTAGGCCCGGGGATGAGCTGACGGAGCAACTTCAAGTAAGTTGTTTCAATTTTTTTATATTCAATTAGTATTAATATTAATTACATGTATATTAAAATTATTTGGTTTATTTCTTTCTCCTAGTCCACCATGGTGGAAAAGGGCCAGACCGTTCTAGAGGAGGTGGCTTCCCAACTTCCCACAAAAACCGCGATTGAGGAGGTGCTTCCCCCTGAGGATGCCAATTTTCAGATCATAACAGACATACTTAATCGGACCCTCAGTCGTAGGCATGGGAATGTTCACCTGAGGCTTGGGAAAGCCCACCTTCAGGACCCGTTTACTTCATTTTCCAGGCAGAGAACAAAAGAGGCTAAATCGCTAACATTTGAAGTGGCAGACCTAAACAAGTAGATTGCCACCCAGCAGTCTCAACTTGCGGCCTAAAGCAATTTGAAGAACCAAATTCGTCTTACCCTTCAAATCTCTATCATTCGGTTCCCCAACGTTCAACCACCTCCAAGAATGACCTCCCAGCCCCTGTCGTAGTAGCTACGACGTCCCAACCCCCCGCGGCAGTAGCTACAACCTCTCAGTCCCCTAATACAGCAGCAATACCACCAACAGGTGATTGTGACGTGGAAGACTACCTATTTTAGTTTTGTTTTCAATTTTTTTTCAAATTTAAAAATATTTTTTTTCCCTTGTATGTACATTTTCAATAATTTTTTTAATTCCACATTCTTCTCTTACATTGTCTATTTTTAATTTCATTAAATTAATTTATACATAAAACAATATTATCAACAATTAAAAGGAAAAACTAAATAATAAATAAATAAAATTTATTTTAAAATCTTACTACGATGGCCTCTATGTCCGTCGTGCAAGGGTTTGGGGGTCAAACCCCAGTTTCATCACGCGGAGTATCACGTGTAACGAACACTGCTTCGTCACTTTACAAAGCACGTTCCTCCGTCGTGCAATGTCTGACGTCATGAGCTTTGCAAGCAGAATTTGCACGACGTTGTGTTCACCATCCAATGTTTCCGACGATCGTATTTGCCTTTGCATGACAGTTTTCCCTTCGTCGCCCAAGCAGTTATGCTTACTAGTGGTCATACTTCAACTTCTGAATTCGTTGCAATGTCATACCACCATTAAATTTTCTATCAATTGGCTGTTAAATAATAACGTGCCAAGAGCGAGACCCACCCCTTCCCCAAACTAGAATAAAAAAAAAAAAAATTAATAATAAATTATTATTTTTTATTTCACAATTAAATAAAGGAACTCTCTTACCTATCACTTGTCTCTCTCACTCTCTCTCTCTGCTTTCACTTGCAAAAAGGCAACCACGACCAAACACCACCTAGCTTTGTTTTTTACTTGGGTTATTATACAAAATGGTCACTGAGATTGAAAATCAATAGAAATGGTCCTTGAGATTGTCCACCATCCATGATTTTAGTCTTTCCGTTAAAATCTCTTTGGGCAACTTTTAAAGCTTCGTAACTTAATCTATTCTTAATCAAATTCGATCCATAATATATCAAAATGAAGATAAGAAAGTGTAGAATAAGACTATACCTATTTAGAAGCCCAATGATTGCCGAAGATGGTCAGAAAATAGCCTGAAAGGTGACTGGTCCGCAGGAAAACTGGAAAACTCGTCGGAAACTGGGTAAACTTTAAACGTTCATACCTTCTTCAATACTCAACGAAATCGAGTGATTCAAAAATGAAAATCATACTTCTCGACGAGAGGAAGAAAATAGAATCTTTCTATATGGCTAACTCGCCATGGTTTGGTAAAAAAATGGCTCGAAATTGGCTAACTCGAAAATGGTTAGCCACTTTCGAGCCTTTGTCCGACGAAACCACAGTGAGTTAGCCTTCGAAAAAGGTACCACTCTCTTCATCTCGTCAAGAAGTATTATTTTCATTTTTGAATCACTTGATTTGGTTGAGTCACCTTTCAGGCTATTTTCCAGCCATCTCTGGCAACCATTGGGCTTCCAAATGGTATAATCTTATTCTACACTTTCCTATCTTAATTTTGATATATTATGGGTCTTATTTGGTTAAGAAACGATTGAATTACAAAGCTTTGAAAATTGCCCAAAATCGTTTTTAACAGGAAGACCAAAATCATGGATGGTGGACAATCTCAAGGACCATTTCTATTGATTTTCAATCTCAGGCACCATTTATATTGATCATGCAAATCTCAGAGACCATTTTGTATAATAACGCTTCTTACTTATAAAGAAACAAAGCCATGTTTAACGCACGCAACAAGATCATCACCTGGAACTCCACCTCTGTTGACCCGTGCATTTGGCTCAAGGCGAACCATTTTTCGGATTCAATTTCAGGTATGATCTGCCGAATCTGCAACACCAACTGGAGTTTGCAAATCTGAGCATGCAGATGATACAACAAACGACCCGACCCGGCCTGAATATAAGGCATTTGCCGCAACACCAACTAGAGTTTGTTGAGGTTCTCTTCTCACCATCAACGGCGTTTTCAAAACACTAACAAATACGGTGTAAAGAATCTTCGTCTTGCTCTATGACGGCGTTTTGTTTAGCAACTTGCTATGTGGCGGTGTGTCCTTGGGCGAGTTAAGAAAGAACCTCTCGAAGATCTTCAACCTCGCTTCCCACAACACATTTGTCACGAGCGACTGGTACAGTCCCGGCCAGAGGCTAATAAGCTTCGAGGTAGTACCGTTGGGCTGATCTTGGGCAAGAGGCGGGTTTCAAGAAGGGAAGATAGAGTGGCGACGACGGGAATGGCAGTGGGTGAATTGGGAGTTGCAGGAGAGGAAGAAAAAGTAAGTAAGGAAGAGAGTTTCCCTGAGGACCAGGGGAGGAAAAGTCTGCGCGAGAAAGTGATTGAGGAAGAGAGTTTCCCCGAGGACAAGGAAGAGACTTTGGCGGTGGGTTTTGTGGTTAGGGCTGTGGGGGAGAACTACAGTGGAAAAAGGTTGGGGGTTCTGGAATAGAAAGAAGGAAAAAAGGAAGGGGGGTTGATGAGTTGGGGAAATATGAGTGGTATGGTGGGTCCCACAATATTTTTAATAAATTTATTTTAAATGATTTTCTATATTTACTAATTTTTTAATTTAGTTCGGTCAGGATGTTGGTCCGACACCTGCCACCTCATCATTTAACTGTCAAACTTAACAAAAAATTTAACAGAGGTTTGGCATTGCAATGAATTTGTAAGAGGAGGTATGATATTGCAATATTTAAAACATAAGGCAGAGATTGTGGTTCGACCCATACTTAGGTAGTTTTGTGTAATTTACCCTTATTTAGCTTAAATGTTATCTTAAGATCATTGGTGATTTATTTTCGCAACATGGTTATCATACGTATCGTATAGCTTGCTACAACTGTAGGCTTATTGCAAGTACATTTTCTATTCTAGTAGAGGTTAGAATTTGCTAGTAGACGCTAGATATCGATCAGGTAGATGCCATTCCACCTGCTTGCCATACTTTATGTTATTTGAGATTTTGACTTACTTTCTTTGTTATGAAGAGTGTTGTGATATGAACTTGACTACTATTATTGTAGTATTATATGTATGTAGTTTTTACTATATATCTGATTTCAAAATGGGGGTTACTGTATGACACATACCGACTCGATTAGCCTTCCAACTAAGGATGAACATGTGTGGGTCGACCCTAAATTGACAATTAAACCCACCTTGTAGTGACCAAATTCCATCAAAACAGAGACGAAGCCATAAGTAAGGAAATTGTGATGTGAAATGTTTCCAACCGAAAGGTTCATTTATTAATTTTATACTATCATCTAAGTTCCTTGCACAACCTTCCCACTTAGGACACAATCTAGAACTAATTTGATTTTTATATCACATCAATCAAAGCATAGCAGTGCATACAACAGTAATTCACAAAAGTAATGTATTGTAGGAAGTCCACACTTATAATCAAAAGTAAAGTTATTCAATTGATTATAGTTTTATAAGAACAAGCAAAAGTAAAACTACCCTACAATGTAGGAAGTCCGCACCCCTAGCACACTCACTTGCCCTTCTCAACGTATGCCTTGCACTTGCTAGCACCTAAGGGGGCGCAAAACAAAATTTAAGTGTATCATATTTAATTATCAAGTCAAAATCATTTTCAACATACTAACCTCTATTTGTAAAACACATATACTTGGAAAACTATATAATAATATTTACTACTATAACAGTAAACAAAAATCATAATCAATTCATCAATTGAAAACCTTCAACAATAGTTCAGAAACCGTACATGTATTCAATTAATCATACTAATGTCCACTAGCGTAAGTACAGCATGTAGGGAATGCGCCTCTACTAGCTAAACCCACTATCGGTAATAATCAATAATTCTAGCATATACTAGAATATAATATTAGCTGCAATTAATCTACGGCCGATATAAACTATTATAGGTGCCCATATCCATAATTGTATCTCTTAGTTGCACCCGATTCCATGGAAGATTCTGTCACATCTAACAGACACCACCGCTGATCTCCGTTGAAGTTAACGGCGACCGCCGATAACCAGCCGGAGCTCGCTTGAAGTTGCAGGTTGCCCAGAAAATCATCTAGAACATGATTGGGATAGATTTTTATCCTCAGATTCACCGAGATTGTAATGTTGCCGCATGCTCATTTTCGGGAAACCAAACCAGAACATGCACATATTCGAAACGGTTCGTTTCTTCACTATAATTAAACCAAAATCACAGAGAATTGAAAAAATGTTTTACCTAGCACGAATTTAAGCAAAGAAGAGTTGAACCATTTCGGATTTTGATAGAAACTGTTCGGCGAACCCAGTCGAAAACTGGTACAAGAACATAGACAAGAACATATCTCATAATTCACAATTTCGACTTGATTTCATCACCATTAAGTTCAGAAGATTACCCAAACTCCAAATATATACTTTGTGGTGGATTTAACCCGAACTCGATGATAACCAACAAGAAATTCGTCACCAGAAATCTTGAAAAATAGGGAAGAAGGTTTGTAGAGGTTAGAACCTTGAATTCCAACTAAATTTTGACATGCAGAGCATGGAGATTATACCCGAGGCAGAAGGATGTCGAGCCCAGCTCGAATAGAAAGAAATCCCATCGATTTCTCCTCGAATTTCACCAGAGGTGCTAGTCGGAAACACTCATCGGAATTCTGGAAGATACCCAAAGGTTGCAGAGATTAGAATCGCACGATTTTTTGCCCAAAATTTCCATGTACTCATACCAAAAGCTCGAGTGGCTTACCAAGGTACGAAATTTGACAAGTTGAAGTCGAATCCATGTCAGATTCGAATGGAAACAGTTATAGGAAAATCCTATTAAAGATGGCGATTTCAACTTTTACCGAACCGTATCACCGTAACCCTTAATATATCCTTCAACATCTGAATAGTCCTCTCGAACTATCCGTCTGTTTAAGAATGATAAGTAGTACTGTCTAGAAGATGAGTACCTGTGGCTTGCTAAAAAGCCTTCCAGAACTAGAATGTGAATCGAGCACCCTGATCAGAAATAATTGTTACAGGTACTCCATGCAGATGAATAGTCTGGTCATTACAGAGTTTAGCCGATCATGCTATTGAATATGTTTCACTAATATCAACGAAATGTACTGACTTCTTGAGATGATTGACGATAATGCAAATGTTGTTATGACAAGTTCTTAGTTCAGGAATCTCGGACAAGAAGTTCATTGAAATCTCTTCTCATTTCCAAATGGGAATAAGAAGTTGAGATAATTTCACAATTTCTGTCTCTCGGTTTCCATTTGTTGTCATACTAAACATCTTTCTCACATATTCAGTAATTTTCTTTTCATACCCGACCAGTAGTAGAAGGGCTAGATAATGTTACACATCTTGGTAGAACCAGGATGCATACCAGCTGCCGAGATATGCGTCTCATCTCGAATTTCCTTCATCAACTCTTCATCTTGAGGAGTTTAAATTCGAATCACAAACATATGTGATTCATCTCTTCTAACTTTAAGATCCTGTCGTGAACCATTTGCTGCTTCTTCAATTAATGTCCACACGACGGATCATTATGTTCAGCCGAATAGATCCGCACAACAAACAAAGGTTTAACCCTGATAATGAGCCAGTAAGCTCCGTCATTGAGCTTCTGTCTTCACTAGGTCCAATAGATTCAAGGTATAGGCTTCCTGAAGAGAAGAAAGTTAATCATAGGATTTTTCAGCTAAGAGCATCAGTCACTGCATTGGCACGACCATGGTAGTTCTCAATCATACGGTGGTAATCACTGATAAGCTCCATCCACCTTCACTGCTTCAATTTGAGCTTCTTCTGGTCAAACAAACACTTCAATCCTTTGCAATATGTAAAGGTACGACATATATATCAATAGAGATAATGTTACCATAGCCTCAATGTAAATACTACCGCTGCCAATTTGAATTCACGAATAAGATAGTTCTGCTTACGACGCTTTAATTGTTGAGAAGAGTAAGCTATCAGTTTTCAATAGGACATTGATACGCATCCCAAGCCTGGATGCGCAACATTCATATAGACTTCGGATTGCCCGCTATCAACAGAGAAAGAGTTGGTATTGGTGTTTGAGTATGGTAATACTTCAGCTCTTGAAAATTCTGTTAACAATCATCATTCCACTCAAAAGTTACTCCCTTCCGGGTTAACTCAATAAGTGAGCCAGCAATAGAAGAGAAATCTTCGACAACTCTCCAGTAATAACCAGAAAGTCCCAAGGCACTTCGAACTTTAATAAAATTCTAGGGTTGTTGCCAATGAACAATTTTAGAAAATTCCTGCAGATCGACAAATATTCCTTTGGCCGAAATGACACGACCTAAGAGACAAATGTTATCCCACCAGAACTAGTATGACAAGAAACTTATATTGACCACACCACGTTCTAAGTACAGTTTTCGAAACATACTCTGTACGGATCTTAACTGGTGATATCCCGATCCCATGTTAATCTTCGAAAACCCATTAGCTCAATGTAGTCAGTCAATAAGTCTCTATCCTCGGAAAAGGATACCGATTTTTATCGCTACTTTATCTAACAGACGGAAATTCATGCATAGCCGCATGCTTCCATCCTTCGTCGACATAATTAATACCGGAGCATCCCAAGGAAAATACTCGGTTGCACAAAAACTTTCATTATACTTGTATCATCCGATAAGAAGCAAGAGATATCAGATCCATTTTTTGATAAAGTTCAGTGGTGAACTTAATCTTTAGATCAGATGGCATTCCAGTTAAGTTTTTAAGAACACATTAGGATACTCATTCACAATTATGCAAGTAAGATATCATGAACATTCCTTTTCCAAAATAACCTCATGGCTTGAAGAGAAGGAATACGACCTATTGGTATAGTCCTTCGATTGCCTGAGAATATCACTCAGGGTCTTCCCAGGTCCACGAAAAGTTATGAGGTCTAACTAATAAAATTTTAAACATGACGGGCCTACTTGCCCACTAGCTTAAATAACCCAACAAATGAGTCACCAATATTACCATCTGCAGCCCGCAATATCGAGAATCTCACTGTCATCTCAATAAACAAGTAAGAAATTCCTGACAGTGAAAAGTTACTATTTTGCCCCTCATTTGGTAATATGTATAAAATATTGACCTAATCGGATAAATAGTCCCCGTGATCATAAGGCATTCGGAAGGCAACCCCTATGGTAAAAAAAATTCAGATTTAAACACCTGTAGTCTAAGTCTGTTAGAATTTATGCCCAAAATTAAAACTTCTGTTATCCCTCTGTTAGTAATAGTCTCATATGAGGATAAGATGGTCATTTCATAATTAGTAACATGCCAATAGCTTAGCTACAGAACCCCCTCAAGATCAAACCCGTTCCCGATTCTAAAGCATGAACATACCCAGAGGTTTGGTTCGTGTTTGAAAAGCCACATCGATGGCTAAGCAAAGAATTGAGGGAGACATCGCACCAACATACCCAGGTATTGCTGCAATCTTGATAACTTTAGGTGATTGTTCTATTTTGAAAATCGTTTGTCTGTAATCGTATCCACCATGTGTGGTTTTATGCTTGAAGGTCTCCTCCTTATTATGCTTCAAAGGCTGGAGTTGATGGTTTTTCGTTGGATGAATCATGGGTTCTATTTTCTTTTTCCGGTCGGTCTCCTTCTTAGTGATATATATAGGGGTTTTTGAAAGGAAAGAAGGCAACAAAAAGGAAACAAGCAGAGCAAACTAGAAGGCAAAATGACAATTAGTTGTTTAATAGCAGTAGAACAAATCTTATTGCTTTTTTGGATTCCACATTCCGTCACTTGTCGGTTACCTTTGAAATTTGCATTTGATTGATTAAAGTATGCAACTTTATTGTCATATAGTGCACTGCCATTTGATTGATAAAGTATGCAATTTTATTTTAGTTATAGGTACTGATAGGTTAACTCTGAAGTTTATATGTGGAGGGCAATTGATGATATTGCCCAAGCTTACATATTTCGGTGGTAAGACAGTGTACTTTGACAATGTGGATCCCGATTTGTTCTCAACGATCGAGCTGAAGTACATGATGGAAGAGGTTGAATATACAAATGTGAAGAAATAACATTATACTAAACTCGGAGAGGAGCCCGAACATGGTTTTCATCCACTAGTTTCTGACAATGACATAACGGACATGGTGAAGCTTATACCTAGATCAAGAGAGATGACTATTTATGTAGAGCATGATGTTGATACACCACATATAGCTACAAAACCCCCTCAAGATCAAACATCAAATTATTCCAATGTATTCGATGAGATACTAGATGATGTGTTCTCTCAAGTACCAGTAGAATTATTCTCTCAAGCAACTTATTCACACCCTGATGAAGTGAACAATGAGGAACGGGTTGGTGTGAATGATAATGTAATTGCTGGTGAGGAAGGTCATGGTCCATATGAAACTTTTGTACAAGAGAGTGGGTAGTGCACTAATGGTTTTCATTACGAGCATGGAACGGATAGTGATGATTCTGATTACGAGCTCTATGACAGTGAGAATGATGCTGCTATAGAAGATGATAATTTGCTATTTGATAAATATGTGGACTTGCCATTTTCAGGAACTATTATGAGGGATCGTGTAGATGAAACAATTCTGCCTGAAAACGTAGCTACTGAGAATCTCCCAATAGAAAAAGAGCTGCCAACAGAGGAATTACATAGCCCTATAAATTCAGATGATGAAGAACAATCTAGTGAGAGGGATCTTGAGTTTAATGCAAGCATAGATATGGAAAACCCTAGTTTGAAGATTAGAATGAGGTTTGCAAACCGTGAAATTTTAAAAAAAGTAGTGAAGCGATACTCAATTCTTGGTGGTTACGACATTGCTTTAAAAAAGAATGACTGAAGAAGAGTTAAAGCTTTGCATGCAAAACTTTGCCCTTGGAGATTGCATGCTTGTCAGATGCAAAATGACACCACTTGGCAAATCAAAGTACTTGTTGACAAGCATATATATAGTCGAGTATGGAGAAATAAACATTTCACTTTCAAACTCATGGCTGAAAAATACATTGATAGGTTTAGAGAGAACAAATGCAAAAACTTTGCAAACTGTAATTAAGAGGGAGACGAAATTGGAGGTATCCTTAGATCAGTGTTTCAGGGCAAGACACAAAGACTTAGAAATGAAAAGGGGGTGAATTGCAGAGCAATATGGTAAGGTTTGGGAATATTGTGAAGAAGTTATATAAACCAATGTTGGAAGTACTATGAAAGTGCATGCAAATCCTCCATTATTTCAGAGACTTTATGTTTGCCTTGATGCTTGCAAAAGGGGATTTAAAGCTGGGTGCAGGCTAGTGATTGGAGTTGATGGCTGCCATCTTAAAGGAGCTTTTAAAGGTAAATACATTTTTTCTTTTTCTCAACCTTAAATGATTAAAATTTGAAAGCAAGATTTCAATTTATTTAAGAAATATACAACATGGTTACAGGTCAACTACTAGCAGCTGTTGACATTGATGCCAATGACAATATGTATCCAATAGCCTATGCTGCTGTTGAAATTGAAAATAAAGATACATGGTGCTGGTTTCTATAGATTCTTATTGATGATCTTAGACCAGTTCATGAGCATGGGTGGACATTTATATCGGATCAACAAAAGGTAAACTCTATGTTTCCTTTTAAGTTATGCAAATATAGTGGCTTATTTAATTTGTATTGATGTATCTAGTAAATGTTGCAGGGTTTGGATATCGCTTTTACTAAGGTTGTGCTAGAAGCTGACCATAGATGGTGTGTGAGGCATTTGTATGGAAATTTTAAAGCCATTCATAAAGGTAAGACATTAAAAGATTTGTTATGGAGTATTGCAAGAGCCCCCAACCATGTTGACTTTGAAGCTGAAATGGAGAAGTTGAAGAGCATTGATGGTGAAACCTATAATTGGTTGGTAAAAAGAGATCCAGATAGGTGGGCTAGGTTTAGATTTAGAACAAGGGTGAAGTGTGACATGCTTCTTAACAACCTATGTGAAACCTTTAATGGTTGGATACTTGTTGCTAAGGATAAACCAATTCTAACCATGTTGGAGATGATACGGTGTAATTTAATGAACAGGTTATGTGCTAAGAGGACAGAAATAAGTAAACTTCAGAGGAATATATGTCCTAAGATTCAACACAAGTTAAACAGGGAGAAGTTTGCATCTAGGATTTATTTGGCAACTTATTCAGGAAATTATAAATTCAAGTTGGAAGTGGTTTGTCTGATTTGTTTGTGGTTGATATTGCTAATAGGACATGTAGTTGTAGACGGTGGGAGATGACCAGGATACCATGCTTGCACGTTTGTGCAGCAATTTGTCGCAATAGACAGGATCCAGAGGATTATGTGGATGAGGTGTACCACAAGGCAACCTATCTGAAAGCTTATGAACCCATGATTCATCCATTGAAAGGATGTAACATGTGGCCTAAGTGCAACATGGACCTCCTTCTACCCCTATTAGTGAAAAAAACAACTTGGTAGACCAAAAAAAGCAAGGAAAAAGGATCCTGAAATGGAGAAAAAGGTAAATGATAATAATAGTGATTCTAAGCAGGTTGTGAGTAGGAAGGGAAAGACAATACAATGCTACAAGTGTTGGGGTTGGGGGCATAACCAAAAGTTTTGTAAAAAATGAGCCTAGAGGTGCCCCACAAGGTGTATATATTGACAAGAGATGGGCATATTCTATACCACAAACTGGCGGCAAGAAAAAAAGACAAAGTAGTGGTTCATCTGCTCAAAGGAGTGGTACAAGTACAACTGCTGGAAATGAAGACCAAGTAATGAATCAACATACAACTGTTGTTCAAGTTGATATTGGAGATGTTGTAAATTCAATCGACGGAGGTCCAGCGCCTAAAAAGTCCAAACTCATAGCAAGGAGAAACAACCCCAAGCAAGCCTTGTATTGTGATCCCCATGAAGCTACAAAAGTGAGTTCATATTTATATTCAATTGACTTATACTTTGTAATTTTCACAATGACAAGTGAATGATTTCATTTCATTATGTTACTATCATAGGTTCAAGATAACAATCAACCAACCATTACTAAAGGGGTAAGAGGTGCCACATTTACCACAATTCTTGGAATGGGCATGCCTCAAGGTAGAGTTGGAAGTTCAAATCCTATGACTGGAGTAACCCCTCATCCTCCAACCATTACTGAAGGGGCAAAAGGTGCCATATTTACCACAATTCCTAGAATGGAGATGCCTCAAAGTAGATTTGGAAGCTTAAGTCCTATGATTGGATGGCCTCCTCATCCACCAACCACTTCTAAACAAACTATTGCACCATGGAAACCTCCTGGCAAGAGCTTTGTCCACAAAAATCAGAACCTATGGTAGAAGAGAACTTGATAGTGCTCTTATTTTATTTTGGATACATTCTGTTTTGATTTCATATGTGGGAGTCCCATTTTTTTTGTTTTGTTTTTTTTTGTTTTTTTGGCTCTTTTGTAAGCGGGTCAAGAAAGTTGAATTTCGTAAACGATTGAATGAATGTCTTTTGGTAGTTTGTTGTGCTTATTGATTGGAACCATGTTTATCAATGGTGATTATAAATCTTTGAGAATGAATGGTCATTCATCCCTTCTGTTCAATGTTCATGAGAAGTGAATAGAAAAACCAGGCGTTTCGCCCACTTCGAGTAATACGTTGGGTTGAAAACCTCAATCTGCTCGACAACCGTGATCTGACCATTTTCAGGAAGGGTCGTCTGTTTGTCGATTTGTTGTTAAAATGGAAAGAGAGATATATTATTGTGAAACTATGGTGGGGCTCCTCTGGATACGCTGGGTTACCACCCTAACGAAACCTTTCCATCTCCTTTGGTTTTGTTCCTAAACTACAAGGTAGAAGAGGAGCAGCATCAATCTAAAACCAAAACAAAAAAAAAAAAAATCAAAATCCAAAATGAAAAACCAAATCTTAAATTGAAGGAGAGTGACTATGGAAGGGATGGGGATGAAATGGATATGAGACTATTACTAACGGAAGGATAACAGAAGTTTTAATTTTGGGTATAAATCCTAACAGACTTAGGCCATAGAGGCTTAAATCCAAATTTTTTTACCGCAGGGGTTACCTTCCGAATACCTTATGACCACGTGGACTATTTATCCGATTAGGCCTAAAATATTTGATTTATATATCGTTCATAAGGACGTATACCATCTAGAAGGAAGAAAAGGAACATTGAGTAACAATGAGTCAAATGTTCAAGTAGAATATCCATGTAGTACTTCCATTAATCCGAAATCACATTCGGATCCTCACAAGCCTATTGCAATTTCATCATAACACGTGTCCTTGAGTTGCATCGTCCGATTTGCTGGTTTTCGCTTAAGCTGCGGTCATCATGTGCACACTGGAAGCGAAAAAAATCACAATGGATTTTCTTTACAAGCCACTGAACAACAAGTGCTAACCATGATGGTATTTGGGTGATTGTGGATCATCTCACAAAATCGGCACACTTCTTACCGATGTATGAGAAATTCTCAATTTTCAAATTGACTCAATTGTTCATCGACTAGATCATTCGACTGCATGGAATACTAGTTAATATTATCTAGGATCGGGATACCTGATTCACTTATATGTTTTTTAGGGGTTTTCAGCAAGCCATAGGTACTTAGCTACTTTATTGCTCATTTCCATCCTCAGACTGATGGGCAATTTGAGAGGAATCTTTAGATGCTTGAGGATATGTTGAGAGTAAGCGTCATACAATTTGATGAAAGTTGGGATCGTCATCTACCACTGATGGAATTTTCCTACAACAATAGTTTTCATACAAGTCTTGGCATGCCATCTTTCGAGGCCTTGTATGGTAAAGCTTGTCAAATCTTGTTATGTTGGAATGAAGTTGGTGAAAGAACCATTTTCTACTTTTCCCACTCTTTCAATGATATACCATAGGTAAGTCCAAAGGATGAGCTACATTTCCCACTCCTTCAGCCATATAGTAGGGACCAATGTACCTAGGACTGAGATTTCCTCACTTTCTAAATCTCATTGCACCTTTCCACGGTGACAATCTCAAGAATACACAATCCCCAATGTTGTAACCTCTATGCCTTGCATAACCATTTGTAACTTTTATGTCTATCTTGGGCCGTCTTCATATTCTTCTTGATCACTTATATCTTTTGAGTAGCCTCATCTACCACATCATATCATTGTGAGGTGGGCTTGGTAATGGTGAGTCTCCCATACCCCGCTAAGAGTTCAACATAACTCTCGGATTCCATTAAGGGATGTGGAATTTGCCAAAAATAGTGGGTGGTACTATTTGATTTAAGACCCAATCAAGTAGTTTTAAAATCAACAATTTAATACGATTTTTGTTATGTTATGTAGTTAACGACATGCCTAAATTTACATATACCATTATACTTGACAAAAAGGGCCTTAGGGGCCAATGTTTCCTTGCTTGGTATCATCACATTGAGAATGTCTCAAAGATAAATGACATATCGTATGTGCTCAAGTAATCCCCTCCTTATGTACATCCTATGAAACTAGCTTCAAAGGAGGAGTGTCAAAATTATACTAGACACTTTGAGGATGACTTACAAGCCAAATGCTTAATCCTCACTTCACTTAGTGAGGAACGTAAGAAGCTACATGAGCACATGGACACTTCTTGTGCCATGGTTGATAGTTTGCATAAGATGCATGACATTGAGACAAGTAACGTATGATTCTCAAATGTTTGTAGTCTATTGAATGCCAAAATGGCAAAGGGGACATTGGTCCAAAAACATGGACAAAAGATGGAAAGGATCTTTCAAGATCTTGAGAGTTTAGGAACTTCCATTGATGGGAAAATGGCCCAAGACTTTTTCCTTGCATCTCTCTCAGATGATTTCACTAAGTTTATAGTAAACAACAAAGTGAATAAATTCGATCATACTTTTGCCGAGATGATTGACATGTGCTATAAATTTGAACAAAGTTTCAAAAGGGACAGTGGGAGTGGGAATGCAATCACAAGGAAAAGGTTGCAAAGAAGAAGGCAAGAAAATCCAAAGCAACATGCTTTCATTGTGGAAAGGATGAATGTTGGAAGAAGAAATACAGGGTGCACATTACGATCTTTATGACTTGAACTTTTGAAAGGACTATTTCTATCATAAAGAGTGCTTTTACAGTAAGCTCCAATTCCTGAATATTTGATTCAGGAGCTAGTCAACATAATTGCAATTTGTTGCAGGGACTAACAGAGAGCAAGACATTGCACAATGGGGAGATGATTGTGCGACTTGGGAATGGCACTAAGATCTCTGCAAAAGTGGTGTAAAAATTATGTTGACACACAAATTAAACCCTATTTGTGACAATTGTAGTATATATGCAAGTAGGGATCGTTCTAACCGGGGGAATTAACTAGGGATGCTAATCTACTTTAAACTAACTTAAAAACACAAAATTAAACTTTAAAACACTTACCTAGACCTATATGACTCAAAACAACTTAAAAAGACTCAAAACAGCCCATAACACTCAAATAGACTCAAACTAGCTTAGACGAAATTTAACTAACTTAGACTCAAAACACTAACTTGGACATATTCAAACACTTTTCTAACTAATCTAACACTTAATAAAATGGGGAATTGATTTGGACGAAATTAATTAAAATGGACAGATTATAAATTAAACAGAGTAGGCACTAAACTAGGTGAATTGGATGGGAAAAAGGCTAGTTAGGGGGTTCTTCTCCACACATGCACATATGTAACATAAATTGATTTCCAGATTTTATCCCTTTTAAACCATGAATGACAATGCCCCAAATTAATTGTGAAAAGCACAAAATAACTTTCAGATTTTCCTAGTTTCATTGAATTGGATGGAATACGCATCGACAATCAAATTATTCTTATCAAATTCCCTACATGAACTGCATAATAGAGATAAAATCAAAGATTATTAAGCTTTTTGAAAACCCTAAGCATTGACTAGGCATTCGTAACTATGAATTGCATGATACTCTTGCCTAGAATTTACTTAATACAATCATGACTAGTGATTTCCACTACTTATGAATATAAGGTCATAACGATTAGGTGAAATTTCCTTATATCCTAGCATCAAATTCATGTATGAAAACTAAGTATGCATCCTTAATCAACACACAAGAACAAGTTCTCAATAAATCAATTAAGTAAATCACATCCACAATTCAAGAAACGAAATCTGGAGGAAATCAATTCATATAAAACATATGCCCATGGTTTCAAATTCACCCCTAACTAAGAAAAACTTAGTTACACATGTTCATAACAATTGAAAAGCAAATTAAAATAAACATGGAAACGAAACAAGGGAAGGAAGAACTCTGAAAGTCTCCAATGGATGTAGATTTCTTGCGGCACAAGATGATCTTTCTCCTATGGAAGCCACGACACTCCTTCTCCTCCCTAGGACTTGCGGCACAAAGTGTATTTTCTGAATGAATTGGGGCTGATGTGAATGGATGAATGAATGAATTCAATGTTGAATGGCTACCTAGGGTGTCTCAGGGGGTGCGGCACACTAATAGACATATATATATAGCATGGCCAAAACCCTAGCAATCAGATTTAGGGTTAACCTAGTTGATACAAGTGTTTTTGGGCCCCTAAGTTGCGGCAAGGATTTGGGAATTAAGTCCTAGCCCGATCAATCTCAGATATGGACTTATACAATCCAAATCCAAGAGAAAAAAGGCCAAATAAATTCAGAATCCAATCAGAAATAGGTTTAAGAATTTTCGTCCAAAATTGGGCCTTCTAGAAACTAAGTGTCTTATGGCTGATTTTGGGTGTTCTAGAAGGCATAAAAAGGGGGGGAAGGTGTGGCACCCTTTTAAGGTCAGATAGGGCTTCTAGAAATTAGGTTTTTAGGTCCACTTGCAGCTAGGATTAAGGTGGAACAAGATTAGGTTAGGATAAGATAGGATAAGGTTTGGGTAAGATAAGGTTGGATAAGGTTTTGGATAATGTTTCCTCTTTTCTTGCACTTTCCTTATCTTCCTTGTCATGAACTTTCCTTTTCTGATTTGTAGCATGTTTCTAACCTCTTTTGACTCCAAATTCGTCCATCCATGTTGCTCCATATACAAGCTATCCAAAATAAGCCCAAAATTGCTCTAAAAGGCTCAAAATTGCCTTTTCTTGCCAAGTTTGTCATTAGGACCTACAAACAAACGAAAATAGCTCAAAATACTATAATAAGTAGTACTTAGCTCACTAAATGTAAGGAAATAACATAACTAAGTAGCATAAATATGCTCCTATCAAAAAGCAGTAGGCTCATACATGCCTAAACTACCTCTGGGGAAGTTTTCAAACTTAAAAATTGTTCACGTTTTCCTTCATGTATAGAGAATTTGATTTCTATCTCTATGCTTTTATGAGATGGGCACTCAGTGTTGTTTGACAAAATGAGTTGCACTTTATACTTGAATGATCGTATTATCTCTCACAGTAATATGATCAAGGGACTTTTTCACCTAGAGACAAGTAGTGGGATGCACTGTATTGAAAACAGGAATACCTCAAAACCCAAAAGGGCTAGAAAAGAAGTTAACCAAGAAAAGATGTGGCATCTTAAACCTGGACATGTGAACCTTGATAAGATTCACAAGATGTCGAAATGGATATTTCTGCCCATTAGGTAATGACCAAATGGGTACTTGTGAATGTTGCTTAAAAATGAAGATAACCAAATCTCCATTCACTGAGAAGGGAGAGCGTGCCATTGAAATTCTAAGGTTAATCCACATTGACGTATATGGACCTATGTCTACCATGTCGAGGGGAGGCTTCTCCTATTATATCACATTCACCGACGACCACTCTCGGTTTGGCTGTGTGTATCTTATGAAGTACAAGTCAGAATCCTTTGAAAAGTCAAAGAATTCAAGAATAAAGTTGAGAAGCAAACTGGGAAGCAGATAAAGATCCTAAGATTAGATTAAGGGAGAGAGTATCTAAGTAACGAGTTCCTATATTATCTCAAAGAGTGTGGAATAATATCACAATGGACTCCACCGGGAACTCCACAACTTGATGGAGTTTCTGAAAGGAGAAATAGAACCTTGATGAACATGGTTCGTTCTATGATGAGTTCCGCTGATCTACCAGTAACATTCTAGGGATACACTCTATATATAGCAGCTTACTTACTTAATAGAGTACCTTCCAAATCAGTTTCACAGACGCCCTATGAGATATGGCATGGTAGAAAGCCAAGTCTTAATCATATTAAGATTTGGGGTTGTGAAGCATATGTCAAGAAGCTTGAAGCGAGATTAGTTAGGTGCTATTTTGTGGGATATCCTAGAGAAACTATGGGATATAGTTCTACCATCCTGACGACCAGAAAGTCTTTGTCGCTAGAGCTGCTAAGTTTCTAAAGGATGAATTTGTTCTCAAAGAAACTACAAGTAAAACAATAGAAATTAATGAGATTAATAACTAACCACAAACAAGCACTCAACAAGTTGACAACCCTATTCCTGAACCCCTAGCTCCATGTAGATCTGAATGGGTCAATAAGCCACCTAAGAAGTATGGCTTGGATAATGACTTTGGGAATTGCACCTTCTTGGTGACATTGACATAAAGGAGGACCCTAGAGACTACACTGAAGCAATGTTCGACATTGATTCAAAAAGATGGCAAGAGGCCATGAAATCTGAGATGGATTCTATTTATCAAAATTAGGTCTGGACTCTTCTAGACCCTCGAGAAGGTATAGTACCTGTTGGAAATGAATGGGTCTTCAAGAGGAAGATAGGCGGTGATGAGAACATGGAGACTTATAAGGCTAGACTAGTAGCCAAAGTTTATAGGCAACAAGAAGGGATTGACTATGAAGAAACCTTCTCTCATGTAGCCATGATTAAGTCTTTTCGAATTTTGCTTGCTATAGTTGCGTACCATGATTATGAGATATGGCAAACGGACGTGAAGACGGCCTTTCTGTACGACTACCTAGAGGAAGAGCTTTATATGACTTAACCCGAAGGTTTCATGTTCAAGTCTGAAAAGGCTAAGGTATGCAAGATTCAGAGGTCCATTTATACACTTAAGCAAGCTTCTAGGAACCGGAATATTCGTTTTGACACTGAAATCAAATTGTTTAGTTTTACTTAAAACGAAGACGACAATTGTGTTTATCAAAAGGTCGTTGGCGATGTAGTAGTATTCCTAGTGTTATATGTAGATGACATATTATTATTCGGGAATGACATTGCAATACTTTCTTCTGTAAAAGTGTGGTTGTCCAAAACCTTCCACATGAAAGACTTAGGAGATGCATCTTATGTGCTTGGGATAAAGCTCTATCATGATAGATCTAGAAAATTAATTAGATTATCCCAATCTATGTACATAGATAAGGTGCTAAGTAGGGTCTAGATGAAACAATCTAAGAAAGGTTTTCTTTCTGTGAGACATGGAATTCATCTTTCTAAATCTATGAGACCTAAGACTCTAGAAGAAATACAGTAGATGAGTGTTATTCCTTATGCTTCCACCATAGGAAGTCTCATGTATGCCATGATATGCACAAGGTTTGATATTGCATAAGTTGTGAGCATTACTAGTTGTTATCAATCTAACCCAGGATCAAAACACTGTGCAGCTGTCAAGACGATCCTTAAGTACTTAAGAAGAACTAAGGACATGTTCCTCGTTTATGGAGGAGCGACAAAGTTGCAAGTGGAAGCCTATACAGACGCAGATTTCCAATCTAATGTCGACGATAGAAGTTCCAACTCAGGATATCTATTCACTCTGAATGGTAGGGCTGTCAGCTGGAAAAGCAAGAAACATGATGTAATTGCTGATTCCATGACAGAGGCTGAATATGTCGCTGCAACTGAAGCCGGCAAAGAAGCGTTCTGGATGAAAAAGTTCATTATTGAACCAAGAGTGGTTTCAACCATTACATCACCAATAACTTTGTACTATGATAATAGTGGGGCAATAGCTCAAGCCAAGGAACCTAGGGCTCATCAAAAGAACAAGCATTTTGACAGACACTTTAATATGATTAGAAGATATGCTGACGATGGGAAAGTCAACATCCCCAAGGTTGCCTCAGCCGATAACGTAGCAGATCCACTGACGAAGCCAATGTCTCAAACCCAACTTAACCGCCATGTGGAAAAGATGGGTATTAGATACATGGGAAGGTGGCTTTGAGTGCAAGTGGGAGATTGTACAAAGCCGCTCATTTGATGTAATAGCTTTTGGAATACTTATTGTCTTAAACTATTATATGTTTAATAAAGGGCAAAGCTTATTGTTAATCACTATTTATTGTATTAAGTGTTTAAGCAATAAGGGAATTGAAGGAATGTATTTAATCTAAGAGAGAAGTGATCTAAGTAAGTTAGATTAACGAGACCTTTCTCTTATGTTCATTCCTAAAACGTTCCTAGCCATAAGATTGCTAATTGGGCATTGACAATCCGCTAAGGTTAGTATGTGTTATGTTAACTCAAGGGTGAGTATGACTAGTCTCAAGTCATTTAGTGTTGGACACTGAGACAAACATATAGGTGCTCAAAAGGTAATCGAGTGCACTGAACAACAATCAAAAGAAAGGTCAAACGTACATGTCATGTAAGAACTCGTAAGTTGCAATATGCAAAGTAGTCATTTGACCTGAGGCATTATAGATGTCTAATGGTTAGGTCCTTGATCTTTCATCATGTCAAAGGCATTCCATTGAGAGTGTCCACGACATTGTTGGGGTCAAGCTATCTAGTCATGTAGGCATGTGAATGCACAACAAAGTATCTCTAACCTTCCATGGTGGAGGGAGAATACCCTAAGATATGATTCAGGAGTCTTTGGCCAAAGCATATGAATATGACTTAGGAAGTTTGTTCCAAATCATGTTCAATTGAATCATATAGAGAAGTATCACATTGTATAGTAGACAAGAAACAAATTATCACTCAAACAATGTGATTAAGAGTATTGTATTAGAGATGGACCATATTGCATTGTAATTGTAACTGGATAGGTTCTCGAACCACTTCTACTTAGCTTGGGTAGCCATGATATACTGCTAGGTGTCACTCATGGTTTGTGGAAGCTTTGAGGATTAGCAAAACACTAATCTTTATCAAAGGGAGAATTGAAATGAAGTTTCAATTCACAATCGATTGTTAATAGTGATAATCACCCACTGCCTCGTTAATTGGAACCTAACGGATCGTACACTAAGTAAGGATGAAAGTGAAGAAATATAAATGAGATGGATAAGCAATTAAATAGTTTAATTGAGAATGGTTGAGATTAATTAATTAGTTAATCAATCTTACGAAATGTTCGTATTGGGCTTTTAAGTTGGTTTTGGGTTTCAGGGCCCAAAAGGGTTTTAGGTACACAAGGCCCATTGAGTTTAGGTTGTGTGACAACTAAAACTAAATGGAAATTAACCCAAAAACAAAGTCAAAACCGGCCAAGTGTAAGTGGTTGTAAACTTGGGTTAATTGCAAGTTGGCCACTCACATGTAAGGTGGTATAAAGGCAACTTTATAGCCATTCTCTCACTAAGGTTTTCTTGAGGCAAAGAAGAGAAACCTTTTCTCTGCTAGCAATCTTTTCTTCCTCTAAGTCATCCATTTCATCTTCACATCTCATCCTTGGTGTGGAGACTTAGATACACTAAACCTTTGGTGTTCTTGGATATCCTTTCGTCACATCCTCAAGGAGCAAAGGAGTATCAAAATGAAGAAAATCACAAGGAAAATCTAAGGAGCTAGGAGGTGACTTGAAGGCCCCTCCACTTGGGTGAATCCCTTGTGTAAACAAGGATGAGCTTTAAGGGTAATGAATCTCAAAATCCTTTCTTCTCTTTAATGTTGTTAAAGAGTATTGTGGTTCACCATTCACTAGGCTTTGAAAGTCATGGGTTTTAGAACTATTTTTGAATGCATGCCTACTTTAAAGTGTTATTAGTTTTCCTATGTGTTCAAATGTTCTCACATGTTCTTAGCTAGGACAAAATCTTTCCTTCACTCTTGATGCGAGAATTATACGCACACAAATTAAACCCTCTTTTTATCAATTGTAGTAAGTATGTAAGTAGGGATCGTTCTGGACCGGGGATTAGGAGGGATTGTTAATCACTTGGATTTGACTCAAAAACATAAAAACAAATTTAAAACACTATACTAGACTCAAAGAATGCAAAACTCAAAATAAGATAGATTAAGACTAAGACTAAACAAAATATGGGGGGATTGAGGTTTTGACGAAATTAAACTAAAATGAACAGATTGTAAAGAAAACAAATTGTAAATACGAATTTGATGGAATTGAATGGATGGGAGGCTAGCTAAGGGGTTCATCTTTACACATGTTATACTTGCACACAAAACGATTTCTAATTGCTTTTCAATAAACCATGAATTCTCAACGCCCCAGATTAACCGTGAATTGCACTAATTAACCCTCAGATTTTCCTAACGTTATTGAATTGGATGATTGCATACTACAACCCAAAACATTCCCCACAAGTCCCCTACATGATTGCATAATAGGGATACAAGCAAGAATCGTTAAGTTCTATGAAAACCATAAGCATTGACGAAGCACTTGTTACTATGATTGCATGAAACTTATGCCAAGAATTTACTTAACGCGATTGAGATCATCAACCTTTACTACTTGTGAATATAATTCCATAACGATTAGGTGAAATTTCCTTATATCCTAGCATCCAATTTATGCATGAAAATTAAGCGTGCACTCTCAACCAACATACACAAATCAATGTAACTCACGTAGATAAGTAAATTGAATTCACAACTTATGAAACGCAATTAGAAGTAATCAAATCATATTGCAAGCATAAACATGTATTTCGAATCGCCCCCTAGCCAAGGGGGGGTTTAGTTCCTCATACGTACAAGACAAAGAGAATTGAAATTAAACATTGAAATCGAGGAAAAGCAACACCTAAAAATTCCAACAACTCAAACTTGAATTGTATGAACGTTTAGGCACTCTTCTCCTCCTCTTTGTTGTGGCATAAGGTCTAAGGATAGGTTTGGAGGGATGGGGAGTGGTTGGAGTGGCTGCAATGGAGGAGATATGGTGCAGAAATGGAAGGGGAAGTGCACGACTTTGCTTGTTGTGTTGTGGTGTGTTGTGTGTGAATTTCTGTGGTGAATGGAGGTGTGGCATTGAATGTGGATGTGTGATGGGATTGCATGGTTTTATAGGGAGAGAATGGGAGAGAATGTGAGAGAATGTGGTTGCATGATTAAGGAGGGAATGCATGTGGAATGACAACTAGGTTGGTTGGTGGAAAGCTGGAATTGCAAGGGGGGTGCACGGCAAGGGATGTGTTTTAGGTGATGGGTGCATGTGTTGGCTGAATTAATGAAGGGAATGTTTGTGAAAAACAGCTAGGGTGAATGATGATGAATGCATGTGGATTAAAGAATGAATGGTGGCTGCAATAATGAAATGGAATGCTGGAAATGTTGAATGTTATGCACGGCAATGAAGGGAGAATGTGGTGATGCGAACTAAGTAAGCACACAAATTAAAACCCTCTTGTGACAATTGTAGTAAAGATGCAAGTAGGGATCGTTCTAGACCGGGGATTAGGAGGGATTACTAAATCACTTGGAAACTGACTCAAAAACGTAAAACAAACGTTAAAAACACTAAACTAGACTCAAAGAATGTAAAACCAAACAATAAAATACTAAAACAAATCAAAAGACTCAAAGAATACAAAACACTTATAAACACAAATTAAGACACTAAGGTAAAGGGGGATTGAGGTTTTGACGAAAATAAATTAAATGCACAGATTGTAAATTTAAGGCAGAATGTAAATATGAATGTGATGAAATATGGAATGAATGCTAGCTAGAAGGTTCTTCTCCACACATGTTACACTTGCATACAAAATGATTTTCAGTTGGTCTTTCGATAAATTATGAAACTCAACACCCCGGGTTAATTAGGTCCGCTTAAATTAACCGTCAAGTTTTCCTTAAGTTAATGAATTGGATGATTGCATGCGACAACCCAAAGCATTCCCCACAAGTTCCCTACATGAATTGCATAATAGAGATACAAGCAAGAATCATTAAGCATCATGAAAACTATAAGTATTGACGAGGCATTCGTTACTATGATTGCATGAAACTTATGCCAAGAATTTATTTAACGCGATTGTTTATAAGCAACCTCCACTACTTGTGAATATAAGTTCATAACTATTAGGTGAAATTCACTTATATTCTAGCGTCATATTCATGCATGAAAATTAAGCGTGCACTCTCAATCAACATACATAAATAAGTTATCGATCAAGCAGTTAAACAAATTGAATCCACAACTTATGAAATTCCAACCAAATATAATCAATTCATATTGCAAGCATAAACATGGTTTCAAATCACCCCCTAGCTAACTAGGGGGATTTAGCCTCTCATATTCGCAACAAGAAAAATAAAATTGAATTTAAACATAAAGAACAAAGGATTGATTACACCTAAAACGCCCAACAAATCCACTTGAATTTCTGCGCGATTTAAAGTCCTCTTCCTCCTTTCTTCTTGCTGCGGCAGAGAAGGTTTATTGTGTTTTTGGGTGATTTTCTGGTTTAGGGATGAGTTTAGGGAAGTGTGGTGGTGTGGCAAGGTGGTGGAGTGATGGAGGAAGGTTGGTTTGGTGGCTGGAAGGGTGGAGGAAGGCTGCGGCAGGTTGGGGAAAATTATGGGATATGGTGCTACGGCTGTTATGGTGAAAGTCTAGATGTCTTGCGGCTGTTGCAATAGGTTTAAAAAAATGTGAATGTGGCTGATGTATTTTGGGTGAATTAGGTTATGCGGATTGTGAATCAATGGGAGCACTTTGTGATGTTGGCTACGGTTATAATGGGAAATATGTGGAAATTGTTTTATTATAAAAATGAAAATAAAATGGAAGGCTACGGATTAAAGGGGAGGATATGGAAAGGTGCAGCTAAGTATGTAAAACCTAGAGTTTTAAATATGTTTGGTTCCTAGCTTATTTTTATTAACGAAAATAAATTCAAAGGCTTCTAGAATTAGGAAATAAAATCAGAAATTAAAGAGGGAAAGATTAAAGGGTGTGGCTAGGGCCTTGGTTTTGTGTCCTAAAGTGCCTATAAGGCCGTCAAAGTGGCTAGAAAATACGGACGTTTAAGTTTAGGAAAGGTTACCAAAACGGGAAACTTAGGGTTAACTTTCCTAAAATAGGAAACCTTGTTTGAGTAGGATTCCTCGTTTTGGTAAGAATTCATCGTTGGAGTAGGATTTCGTCGTTTCTTCAAGTCTTCAACTCATTCGTTCCTCTTTCGCTCCAAAAGACTCCAATTTACATCTTCTTGCACACTTTGGCCTTATAATCTGAAAATACACAAAACTGGCCTTAAACACTAAAACAACTAAGTAAACACAACATAAATGCACGAGAACAAGCTAATTAAGTCGCATGAATATGCTCCTATCATGTGGCTGTTTGTTTTTGGAAGAATGATATTGAAATGGGAAGGCATGTAGCTGCCAACTAGGGTGAATGATTGAAGTGGGAATGGAAGAATGTGGCTGCAATGATGAATACATGTGGCTGAAATGAAAGGGAAATGCAAACCCAACACACGGCAAGGGATGTGTTGGTGTGTGTATGGGAATTTCTGGTTCTAAGGCTTTGTTTGATTGGGCTAGGCCCTTTGTTTTATGTCCTAAAGTGCATACAAGGCTTCAATTTCGTCCAACACTTTGGCTCCAAGCATAAGCTATCCATTCTAAGCCCAATTTTGCTCCAAAATGCTCCAAATTGCACCTTTTTGCTTCCTTAGCCATATGAACCTAGAAACACACGAAAATGGCATAAAGGACTAAAATAACTAAAGAAACACAACGTAAATGCATGAGAACAAGCCAATTAAGTCGCATAAATATGCTTCTATCAAATTCCCCCACACTTAGCTTTTGCTAGTCCTCGAGCAAAATAGAAAAACAAAACAAAACGAAACAAAACAAAACAAACAAAAGACAATCTAAACCTTCCAACGTTGCCTCAGGGATTTCCAATGCACATGACATGTTAAAAAAAACATTATTTCCATAGATTTTAGTCATCTTCACACTCAAGTACATTCTTAATCATAGTCACCACATACTAGTTCACAATTAAGCATTTAAAACCATGTTTTGAATGTAGTAACATGCTTTAGAGTAAACATGAAAACGAATACTCACATATATGTATCACAAAGAAAGCAATTTCTGGAGTTAATAAGCATGTTTAGATATGATCTCATGAATGGAATGCTACTAATTAGATGCGAGAACCAGGGACACTTTATGCTTACATCAATTCCAAACTCCACATTATTGACAACATAATGATCAAGATTGAAGCATAAGGATTGTAACAGGGTAAGGGTGATTGTCTAACAATGAAAGGTAAGGATAACAAACGTTCTTTAAGCAATAGCAAGCAAAGTAATGAAATTTGACACTTAGAACCACTTATGATAGCAGAAACTCACTTAGACACAGAGGGGAAAATTCACACAACTCTTAGGGCCATATTCAACGTTTTGGACCCTTTCTTTAACTACCACAAATATGTGAGCTTATTTTCACTTATTTCATCCTCTTTTTCTTTCTTTTCACAACTTTTTCTTTTCTTTTTCTTTTTCCACGAATATTTTTTTTTTTCATGCCTTATTTCTTTTCGTGGCATAACAACACACACACACAAATTCCCCCACACTTGTTTTTTTGCATATTCGAAAGGATTCCCTCTAAGTCATGCTTACTATGCTTCAAGAACAAGGGTATGGGTGGTCCTAATCTAGGCTAGGTGGGGATGATATGGGTAAACAAAGAACAAAGGCTAACAATGGCTCAATGGGGGTTATGACCTACAATATAGTGCATGGGTTGGCTGTTTGGTTGACGGCTTCACTACACACTTCATCTTGATAAATATTATGCAATCATGCTTTGACTGGAATGGAAGCAAGTTCTAGCATTTGGAACTAAATGACGAAACGCCTTCTAATTAGCAACCAAGCAAGAATAATGAGATCATGCAACGAGTTTGAAAACAAGAATCACAGATTAATACTCTCCAAAGAATGTTTAAAGCTCAAGTCTCTCAGGGTTGTAATGTTTGTTTGAGTTCCTTCCTTTAAGCATGTTACAAAAACTAATTTTTTTCTTTTAGGATTGCATGTGAAGTCATACATTATAACCATAACCAAGCATATACCAAGAGTATATCAAACTTTTCTCCATGTTTATAACTCTTTCTTAACAGTCATGCAATTAAAAACCAAATCCTCATTATTGTGTTGGAAGGTACCCTAAGACACAAAAACACAAAAACGACTCAAAACGCTCTTTTTAGGCTTTTCAAAACATGTTTTTCAAATTTTTATGTGATTTTCGGAGTTATAAAACAAAACACACTAAAACACTCCAAATCAGCTTAAAAACATTTTAAAACAGCAAGGAAGTTATGGGTGATAAAATCCAACGAATTTGCATCAACATACTTAGTTACCCCCCCCCCCCCCACACTTCAATCAAACATTGTCCTCAATGTTTTAAGCCTAAAAACCACACTAAACACAAGCAAACACAAAAAAAAGCAACTAAACATACTAAACATGGCAGAATGTATCTAACAAGGAGAAGAGTTTAGGGATGCAAATCTGGTTATGGAGTGTAAATTCCATCTTTTCCTTGGTGATTGCATTGAGGCTTGATCTTTAGTTTGACTGGAAGATTTTCTGGTTTCTTCCAATCGTTGATTTTCCACAGGCTACTCTTGAACTGAGCTGGAGGATTCTGACACATGGCAGGCAAGCACGAGGTGGAGGTGATGACCTGTTTCTTTGTTCAATCTTTCCAATTCGTATTGAAGAGGGTTAGAGGATAACTCAGCATATGCAGTTGTTGCGTTTGCTGACTATCCACAAGATTGATGTTTCCTCGTCACTCGTCTTAGCTGTTCTCCAAGCAGATGTGGTCCCTTCTCTGGAAGTGTATCAACCTTTGAAGATGACTACTCGAGAGCAACGCTAGGTAAGCAACCAGGGAATAGATTCCAGGTAGTCGGTTCCAGGTCGGAAGACTGACTCCAAGTGCCGGCTGATTGCTCACTTTACTTTGCCATGCGAGTAATAACAAGGACAAAGGAAAGGACAGGGAAAGATCATGATATGAGATACCTTTGCTTTCGCCCTTGATGATATGAGATACTTTTGCTTTTGCAGAAGCAGCGAATGAATCAGCACATATATTTGTTGCGCTTGTCTCCACATGCTTCGATCCACCGTTTCCTTTTGCCTCATCTGTACTCCAGGCATCTGGTATCTTCTTTGGGGGATACATCAATGGTTGAATATGTGTTCTCAAGAGAAGAAGAAAACTGAGCATGTTTGAGAGGTTTGGTTGCAGCTACATTCTCGGCCGAGAAGGAAAGTCATGCGTTTTTGGGTGTATGCCTTGCCATGAATGTTGATGTATATAGGAATTGTAATGGCAAGTAGTAATGTGGATGCGGCAATGACCTCCACGCGTCTTCAACTTTGTCAGAGATATTTTGATAAAGTTGCACGCGTTATCTAAAAAGCCGGGATTTCGGCTTTGTCACCCACGCTTGTCGGCAAAAGTGTGTAGCTGCATTCTCGGCCTCCACGCGTCTTCAACTTTGTCAGAGATCTTTTGACAAAGTTGAACGTTTTATCTGAAAAGCCGGGATTTCGTCTGAAGAGTTGGCGAACATTACGCAGGAAAATCCGGCTTTGAAGAGTGGTGTCTCTTCAATTCTGAATCGGTGATTGTGTCGCCTCTCCTTTTATAGAGGTGATCGATCACCTCTAACATGCACACTTTGAAGATTGCCCATTCGTGAAAATCGTCTCCAGCCCGTTGAGATTTTACTCCATCCAACCCTTCTCTTTTAACTTCTTGAAAAATGGCTAACCCATCTAACCCGTCTAACATTTGCTTAGATTTGAGTCTCAGCAGTGATCCGGTTGCACCGCGCCAGGGTCAGGTATGGTGCCCGTCTTTCTTATCTTCTAATGGCCCTCTGACAGGTGAAGACTCCGTGATGACGGATGCAACAACAGCTACGATAGTAGCTAGAAACCTCATCACTCCTAAAGACAGTAGGCTACTTTCAGGACGGTCCGATGAGTTGGCCATTCAAGAGTCCCTAGCTCTCAGTGTTCAGTGTGCGGGCTCTGTTTCCAACATGGGCCAACGCCTACTTGCTCAATCCCGTCAAGTTGAATCATTGATGGCGGAGGTGGAAAGTCTTAAGCAAGAGATCAAACAGCTTAAGTACGAGAATAGAAGTTTGCACGTGCTTGCCAATAATTATTCGACAGGCATGAAGAGGAAGCTTGATGAGTTGTAAGAATCTGAAAGTCGAATTCAAAGTGACCGTCAAAGGCTTGCGGCTTTCTTCCAGAGGCACCTCTCTCCTGCGTCATCTAGCGTTCCACCAAGTATTGGGGCCTCGAATGATCTATCTTCGATGCCTCCCGCTCCGATGCCTCCCGCTCCGAGAGTTTTGCCACGTAGTGGGGCTTCACGTAAACAACCTTTGTGAAGGCTCCATCTTTCTCTTTCTTTGTTAGATACACCTTTTTTTTTTTTTTTTTTTTTTTTTATTATCTTTTTTTTTTATTATTATCTTTTTTTTTTTTTTTTAATTATCTTTTTTTTTTTTTTTTTTTTTTTTTTTTGTACTCACTTGTAATCTCTCGGAAATCAATGAACAAGCTTTGTTTTATTCAGTGTAATGGGTTGCCTCCCAAGTAGCGCTTTCTTTTACGTCTTGCAGCCGGACAAAGAACTTCTTTTCTCACTTAGGACCCAGTACATGGAATTGATCTTTGAATGGGGGGTGATACTTGAGATGATCCGGTAATGGTTTAAATTCTAGAGTGGGTGCCTGAATCATTAACAACATATTAGTATAAAACAAAATTGAAATTCGGGGAGGTGGCTTACCTGTGTGCTCCGACATAAACTCAAGAATAAACACCCCTTCGAAAGTTGTAGGACTAGAAAATTCAACTAGATTTGGTGTTTTGAGAGTTATAACTTGTCCTGTGTCATAAAATCCAATTTCTTTGCGAATTGTTGTCTCAAGTATATCCTATTTGATGAATTCTAGACAGTCCCCAGTCACATCTTGCTCTTGATTCTTTGGAAAGGATTCGAAGATGCCTTTCTCACCCTCTTTTTCCTTGGATTGCATGATCCTGCAAGGAATAGGGACATTTGGTGGAACGGGGTTAGAAATAATTAAATTTGGAACAACCTTACCTGAATTGGATGGCGTAGGAGCAATAGGTGCTTGCAACAAAGGTGTTTCCACCCTTGCCATAGGTTGCGTGTGTTTCTCTTTCTCAAATTGCAATCTTTCATCTTCCTTGTAATTTGATTTTGATGGTTTAGGGTCTGTTCCAACCTCCTTGCTACTTCTCAAGATGATTTCCTTGGCAGTTTCAAATCTTTCCTTCGGAATTGCAATGGCTGAAATAGGGAGTTTGCCTTGGTCTTGAAATTGTCCTACGAACTCCGCTATCTGCTCAATTTGCTTTTCCAAGTTGTCCAACCTTTTGTCTTGATTTTGCATTGCTTTGTTTTGATCTTCTTGCCCTTGAGACAAATTGGTGAGTAACTCACTAACCGTATCATTATACAAAGACTTACTTGAATTTGTTTGGGCAGGTTGTGGTGGCTGCATAGGTGTTGTATAGAACTCCTCATATGGTTGCCAATATTCTCCTTGTTGAGCCTCCTCGACTTGGTTTTGTGAGCCCTGCACCAAAGAAATTAATTCATTAAGAACTTGATTATAATCTATTGACAAACCTGAGTTTGGTTGGGCATATTGTATATGAGGTTGTGGTGGATGCCTAGACGTTGAATAGAACTCCTCATATGGCTGCCAATATCCTTATTGTTGAATATGTTGAGGTTCCCACCACATAGAGTTTGAATGATCACTCCAATCTAAATTGTAAGTATTGGAAAACACGTCATTCCTTGATTGATTATGATCAAATGTACCAACTCTTTGCATTTGGAACCTTTCCATGAGCTGTGACAAAAGAGAAGCAGTATCAAGTGCCATGTTTTGCTTCTCTAGTACCTAAAATCAACAAAACAAAACTAAAATATATACCCAGAAACAAAATAAAACTAAACAGGAAGTAATAATCCAAGGGATTAGCAAAGTTGCTAATCCCTGGCAACGGCGCCAAAATTTGATGCGAGAATTATACGCACACAAATTAAACCCTCTTTTTATCAATTGTAGTAAGTATGTAAGTAGGGATCGTTTTGGACCGGGGATTAGGAGGGATTGTTAATCACTTGGATTTGACTCAAAAACATAAAAACAAATTTAAAACACTATACTAGACTCAAAGAATGCAAAACTCAAAATAAGATAGATTAAGACTAAGACTAAACAAAATATGGGGGGATTGAGGTTTTGACGAAATTAAACTAAAATGAACAGATTGTAAAGAAAACAAATTGTAAATACGAATTTGATGGAATTGAATGGATGGGAAGCTAGCTAAGAGGTTCATCTCCACACATGTTATACTTGCACACAAAACGATTTCTAATTGCTTTTCAATAAACCATGAATTCTGCCCCAGATTAACCGTGAATTGCACTAATTAACCCTCAGATTTTCCTAACGTTATTGAATTGGATGATTGCATACTACAACCCAAAACATTCCCCACAAGTCCCCTACATGATTGCATAATAGGGATACAAGCAAGAATCGTTAAGTTCTATGAAAACCATAAGCATTGACGAAGCACTTGTTACTATGATTGCATGAAACTTATGCCAAGAATTTACTTAACGCGATTGAGATCATCAACCTTTACTACTTGTGAATATAATTCCATAACGATTAGGTGAAATTTCCTTATATCCTAGCATCCAATTTATGCATGAAAATTAAGCGTGCACTCTCAACCAACATACACAAATCAATGTAACTCACGTAGATAAGTAAATTGAATTCACAACTTATGAAACACAATTAGAAGTAATCAAATCATATTGCAAGCATAAACATGTATTTCGAATCCCCCCCTAGCCAAGGGGGGTTTAGTTCCTCATACGTACAAGACAAAGAGAATTGAAATTAAACATTGAAATCGAGGAAAAGCAACACCTAAAAATTCCAACAACTCAAACTTGAATTGTATGAATGTTTAGGCACTCTTCTCCTCCTCTTTGTTGTGGCATAAGGTCTAAGGATAGGTTTGGAGGGATGGGGAGTGGTTGGAGTGGCTGCAATGGAGGAGATATGGTGCAGAAATGGAAGGGGAAGTGCACGGCTTTGCTTGTTGTGTTGTGGTGTGTTGTGTGTGAATTTCTGTGGTGAATGGAGGTGTGGCATTGAATGTGGATGTGTGATGGGATTGCATGGTTTTATAGGGAGAGAATGGGAGAGAATGTGAGAGAATGTGGCTGCATGATTAAGGAGGTTATGCATGTGGAATGACAACTAGGTTGGTTGGTGGAAAGCTGGAATTGCAAGGGGGGTGCACGGCAATGGATGTGTTTTAGGTGATGGGTGCATGTGTTGGCTGAATTAATGAAGGGAATGCATGTGAAAAATAGCTAGGGTGAATGATGATGAATGCATGTGAATTAAAGAATGAATGGTGGCTGCAATAATGAAATGGAATGCTGGAAATGTTGAATGTTATGCACGGCAATGAAGGGAGAATGTGGCTGTTTGTATTTGGAAGAATGATATTGAAATGGGAAGGCATGTGGCTGCCAACTAGGGTGAATGATTGAAGTGGGAATGGAAGAATGTGGCTGCAATGATGAATACATGTGGCTGAAATGAAAGGGAAATGCAAACCCAACACACGGCAAGGGATGTGTTGGTGTGTGTATGGGAATTTCTGGTTCTAAGGCTTTGTTTGATTGGGCTAGGCCCTTTGTTTTATGTCCTAAAGTGCATACAAGGCTTCAATTTCGTCCAACACTTTGGCTCCAAGCATAAGCTATCCATTCTAAGCCCAATTTTGCTCCAAAATGCTCCAAATTGCACCTTTTTGCTTCCTTAGCCATATGAACCTAGAAACACACGAAAATGGCATAAAGGACTAAAATAACTAAAGAAACACAACGTAAATGCATGAGAACAAGCCAATTAAGTCGCATAAATATGCTCCTATCAACTCCTTCCACCATGACAGGTTAGAGATCCCTTGGTGTGCATTCACATGCCTACATGACTAGGTAGGTTAACCCCAACAATGCCGTAGACACTCTCAATGGAATGCGTTTGACATAGTCAAAGATCAAGGACCTAACCATTAGACAACTATGATGCCTTAGGTCAAAGGGCTACTTTGCATATTGCAACTTATGAGTTCTTACATGACATGTATGTTTGAACTCTCTTTTCATTGTTGTTTAGTGTGTTCAATTACCCATTCGAGCACCTCTTCGTGTCCAACACTAAATGACTTGAGACTAGTCACACTCATGCTTGAGTCAACATAACACATATTAACCTTAACGGATTGTCAATGCCCAATCGGCAATCTTACAAATAGGAACGTTTTAGGAATGAACATAATAGAAATGTCTCATTAATCTAACTTACTTTGATCACTTCTCTCTTAGATCGAATTTATTCCTTGGATTCTCGTACTACTTAAACACATGATACAATAAACAATGATTAGTAATAAGCTTTGCCATTCATTAAACAAATAAGAGTTTAACCTAATGAGTATTTCAAAAGCTATTACATCAAACGAGTGGCTTTATGGGTAAAAACTTATTATATTGCACTCAAAGGCACCTTCCCATATATCTAATACCCATCTTTTTCATATGGTGGTCAAGTTGGACTTGAGACATTGGCTTCGTT
This sequence comes from Pyrus x bretschneideri, assembly GCF_019419815.1. Lineage (NCBI taxonomy): Eukaryota > Viridiplantae > Streptophyta > Magnoliopsida > Rosales > Rosaceae > Pyrus > Pyrus x bretschneideri. The sequence continues at coordinate 80,158 of NW_025999613.1, read as the reverse complement.
AGTGGATATGCTATGTTATCGACTGAGTCAACATGGAGGATGTTGACTTTTCCCTCAGCAGCATATCTTCTAATGATATTGAAGCGTCTATCAAAATGCTTGTTTTTTTATGAGCCCTGGGTTCCCTGCCTTGAGCTATCGCCCTACTATTATAAGAGTACAAAGTAGTTACTGGTGATGTTAAATGAGTAAAAACTTATTACGTTTTTAAGAAGGGAATTTTGAAGGAACAAAAGGGAAAACAAAACGAAATTGTTAATATTAATTAACTCTAAAGAAAATAGTTATCATACACTTTCAAATAGAATAACATTACAAAATGTAGAAAGTAGAAAAATTAGGATGAATCTCAATTTACTACTTTGAAGTTTTTTGGTTTTCAACATTTCATAGGTCAAGTTTTTTTTGTCTCAGTCTGATACTTCAAGTCATAATTCTATGACACTTTCATATATCTCTCTGTGAGAACCTTCGTTAACTGATGACGTGGTATCCACACAAACAATGATTAGAAGCCACGTATCAATATGAGTTCACCTGGATATTAAAAATTTTAAAAAATTAAAAAAAAAAAAATTAATTATAATAAAAAATAAAAAATAAAAATAAAACTTCTTTCTCCCTCTTTGATCTCCACCAACGCTTGGCCTCTCCTTTTATCTCTTTTCTCTGTCCTCAACCCGCAGCCACGCACCACCATCGTCTAGTCCTGTTATCCACAACGGCGAGATCCAGGTCCTGGAGGGCTAAACATCGGGAACGAGAAGGCCCTCTCCGATTTGGCCAAGCAAATTCTCAGCGGCCTTGCCTACCTCCACTGCCAGATGATCATCCAGCGCGATATCAAACCGTCGAATCTTCTGATTAACGCAAGGAACCAGGTCAAGATCTCCGATTTCGGAGTGAGTCAGATTTTGCCTCAGACCATAGGCCCCTGCAATTCTTCCGTTGGGACTTACATAAGCCTTGGGGGTTTTGTTCTTGGTGCGAGCGTCTCCCTTTGTTCAATTTCTGGGTCTCTGCGACTGCAATTTCCTCAATCCAATTCGGCAAGAACCTTTTTGCCTTCCGTATTTGTGACTTCAATTTCGGATTTAATTTTCTGTACTCTCTATCTACTTTCTCTCTCTTGTTTTCTCTATTGTCTTTTTGTATAGAATTGCATGAATGTATAGGGTATCTGTATGTATTGGAAGTATAAGCCGTCCTATAGCCGTCCTATAAGCCGTCCTATAGCCGTCCTATAAGCCGTCCTATAGCCGTCCTATAAGCCGTCCTATCCTATAGCCGTCATATAAGCCGTCCTACCTACACACTTGGATCCCTTAATTTAGGGTGATTGGACATAAGTCTTCCCTTTTTTCATGTATATATATCCGTGTAATCTTGTAGAGAAATATAATAAGAAAAAGCATTCTCTTCCATATTTTCCACATGGTATCAGAGCCGGAACCTTAACCGGCCTGACTCCATTGTTGTCCCTTCTCTTCTTCTGCACATTCGTTTCGATAATGGCAGAAGATAATCTTTTTGGCTCAGAAGCTGAAAGCTTCACAGCTCCTCGCCCTAGTTTTCCAGAAGCTGAAGTCAACCCAAACCAACGTTTGTGTTCTGTGTTGTTAAATGAGTTTAACTATCTTCCATGGTCCAGATCAATATCTCTTGCCCTTGGAGGAAGATCCAAACTTGGATTCGTCAATGGAAGTATTGAAGCACCTGACGTCGCATCGCCGGAGCATGAAGCATGGCTGTGCAAAGACCAGCTGGTCATGTCGTGGCTCCTCAACTCCATGGATCCTAAGCTGTCTGAAATTTTCAGTTTTTCAGAATCCTCTAGTTCTCGCAAGTCTTCAACAAGGTGATAAATCCTTTGTTCATCATCTCGGTTGCATGAAAAACATGTGGAACGAACTAGATATGTATCGACCACACACTATCGATGCTGCCGTACTGTTAGAAAGGTCCGAGGAAGACAAAATCTTTCATTTGCTTGCAAGTTTGGGTTCTGAATATGAAGATCTTAGAAGCCATATTCTAAGGAATCCCGAACTTCCATCATTTGCAAGTGTTTGCACTACTATCCAGCGAGAAGAAGTACGCAGAAAAGTCATGAATGTTGACGTAAAACCTAGTGTGTCTGAGGCTAGAGCTTTTGTGACAAATCACAAGTCATTTGGAGATAAAGTATACAAGGGAAAAAGGCTAGATCTGAAGTGTCTACATTGTAATAATGTTGGACATCTAATAGATCGATGCTGGATATTGCACCCAGAGTTGAAGCCAAGGTTTGAGAACAAGCCTTTAAGAGATCATAAGGGCTCACACGCTAGACCACATACAAACAAGTACCATGCTGATGCTGCTACATCCATCGGTGGGTCGATGAACTTTACAGCCAATCCGGCTAACTTGTTGAATGAGTTCTCAACCTACCTTCAAACCAGAAAAGGAAGCACAGGTGAAACGTCGAGTGGAGAAAGTCAAACTGCTCTTCTTGGACAGTTTGCAGGGTTCTTAGCTGAATCTGGTCATGTACCTCAAGGAGACATTCCAGGTATCATGTGTGCTTTTTCAACTGCTCTAAATGTTAGTCACTCTCATGATTTTTGGATTATAGACTCGGGTGCCACAGATCACATGACAAATCAATATTCAAAGCTATACGATTTTGAAAGCTACACTAAACCATCACTAGTTTCTGTACCAAATGGTAGAGGTGTGCCAGTTCTAGGTAGAGGGAAAGTTAAACTGATCTCAGAAACTGTTGAGTCCACAGCGTTATATTTCCATCTTTTCCTTTTCAATTATTGTCCGTAGGAAGGATTACAAACTCTCTAAACTGTCGTGCAATTTTTTCCCCCCACAATGTTGTTTTTCAGGATCTAGCCACCAAGAAGCTGATTGGTGAAGGTCACTACCTAAATGGGCTGTACTATTTTTCAGAGGACCTCAATGTTCCAAAGGGATTCCAAGTCAGCTCAAACCTAGAACATCGGTTGTGGCATCAACGCCTAGCACATCCCTCAGAATCTGTGTTGTCTACGTTGTTCCCTAGTTTATGCAAATCCTCCCTTGTATGTGAAATTTGTCATTTGTCAAAATCTACTAGACTCCCATTCAATTCTTCCATGTCTAGGACTAGCAAGTTTTTAGAGATGGTGCACTCCGATGTTTGGGGACCTGCACCTCTAGAGTCTTTTGATGGTTATAGGTACTACGTTATCTTTGTTGATGATTTCTCAAGAGCCACTTTGTTGTACCTCCTAAAATTCAAAAGTGAAGTTATGGATGCTTTCAAGGACTTTCATAATCTTGTCATGAACCATTTTTCGTCCCAAATCCACATACTAAGGTCTGATAATGGCACTGAATATACATCCAAAAATATGACTAATTATTTGAGCACCCATGGAATTATACATCAAACAAGTTGTGTAGGTACTCCTCAGCAAAATGGAATTGCCGAAAGGAAGAATAGGGACCTACTTGAACAAACCAGGGCGCTAATGTTGCAAATGAATGTGCCTAAGAGGTTTTGGTCTCAAGGAGTTCTTGCAGCCACCTACCTTATCAACAGACTGCCTAGTCGTGTTCTGGATACAAAATCACCATCTGAGGTTATGCAAAACAAAAAAATTAATCTTTCCCATCTGAGAATCTTTGGATGTACCTGTTATGTTCATATTCAATCTCATCACCGAGACAAGCTTGATCCCAAAGCTGTCAAGTGTGTTTTCATGGGATACTCCTCCACCCAAAAAGGGTAAAAATGCTACAATCCGTGCTCCAGGAAGATGTTTGTCTCAAGAGATGTACGGTTTGATGAAAACCAACCATATTTCAACAAATCATCAGATCAAAATCGTCAGGGGGAGCACTTCCTAGATTTCTTCCCATTGCCAAATCCAGTCGAACCAAGTGACTGTGTCCATTCACTACCTCACAACCGGGACTCTCATGCAACCCTTAATGACAACCTGCTTATTGGAGACGACACTGAAGCCTCAGAAGCACAAGCAGTCCCCTATGACCATAACACAACATCTATACAAGAGAGTGGAGCTGAACCTATTGTGATCCCAGCTTAACCCCGCAGGAATCCGACTCGAGATCGACATCCACCATTAAGGCTGCAAGACTATGAAACTTACCATGCAAGGTACCCTATTCACAAGTTTGTAAATTACTCCAAAGTCTCTCACTCTCATGCAGCCTTCCTCAGTAAACTGTCCTATGAAAGTAAACCAAGGAACTTTCAAGAAGCCAATCGTCAAGTTGTGTGAAGGCTAGCCATGGAAGAAGAACTCAAAGCCTTGAATGAAAATAAAACCTGGAGTGTAGTTCAACTTCCCAAAGGCAAGAAGGTGGTAGGCAGTCGGTGGGTCTATAAAATCAAGTTTAATTCTGATGGCTCAATTGAACGACACAAGGCAAGATTGGTGGCTTGCGGTTTTACTCAAACTTTTGGAGTGGACTATAAGGAGACATTTGCTCCCGTGGCTAAGATGAGCACAATAAGGGTTTTGTTATCTGTTGCAGTGAACCATGAATGGCCATTGTACCAAATGGATGTAAAAAATGCTTTTTTACATGGAGACCTCGAAGAGGAAGTCTACATGCAACTACCCCCGGGTCATCCACAAGCACAGAATTCAGGTATGGCTTGCAAGCTTCATAAGTCAATCTATGGCTTGAAACAATCTCCTCGTGCCTGGTATGCCAAACTGAGCTCGGTACTTGAAAATTTTGGGTTCAAGAGAAGTCATGCTGATTCCTCCCTGTTTGTTCGAATAGGATCAGTTGGCAAATTAGTTGTACTAATCTATGTTGATGATATCATCATCACAGGTGATAACATTGATGAGATTCACACTCTTAAACATTCTCTTCATCAACAATTTGCCATTAAAGACTTAGGAGTTTTAAAATACTTCCTTGGGATTGAACTGGCCACTTCCCCCAAGGGACTTTTTTTGAGTCAAAGGAAATATGTGATTGACTTACTTCAAGAAGTGAAGATGATGGATTGCAAACCAACTCGTACTCCTCTTGATAGCAAATTGAAGTTGGACTTGACAGGAGAACCTCTCAGTGATATCAGTTACTACCAACGATTGGTGGGTAAGCTTATATATCTCACCATCACCAGACCGGATATAACTTACGCCGTCAGTCTTGTAAGCCAATTCATGCATGCACCCACTGAAGCTCATTTAAATGTTGTTAAAAGAATTCTCAGATACCTCAAAGGCTCCATTGGTCGGGGAATCGTCATGAAAAACAATGGTCATACTCAAATCATTGCCTACACCGATGCTGACTGGGCAGGGAATGCTATTGATAGAAAATCCACTACTGGCTACTGCACGTTGGTTGGAGGAAACCTCGTGACATGGAAGAGCAAAAAACAAAATGTAATTGCTCGCTCAAGTGCCGAAGCTGAGTATAGAGCCATGGCTTCCACTGCATGTGAACTCATTTGGCTCAAGGGCCTTCTCTCGGACTTGGGGTTCTCAATCAACGCACCTATGTCTCTTTTCTGTGACAATCAAGCAGCTATGCATATTGCCTCCAATCCGGTGTTCCATGAACGCACCAAACACATTGAAGTTGACTGTCACTACGTTCGGGAACAAGTCCAGTCCAAGGTAATTCAAACCACATTCACTCGAAGCTAAGATCAGCTTGCTGATATTTTCACGAAGTCTCTTGCTTCTCCTCAGTTTCAAAGTCTGCTCTCCAAGCTTGGATCAATTAACCTCCTTGATCCAGCTTGAGGGGGAGTATTGGAAGTATAAGCCGTCCTATAGCCGTCCTATAAGCCGTCCTATAGCCGTCCTATAAGCCGTCCTATCCTATAGCCGTCCTATAAGCCGTCCTACCTACACACTTGGATCCCTTAATTTAGGGTGATTGGACATAAGTCTTCCCTTTTTTCATGTATATATATCCTTGTAATCTTGTAGAGAAATATAATGAGAAAAAGCATTCTCTTCCATATTTTCCACAGTATGTCTCATCATGAAAGTGTGGGTGGCTGCATGAATGTATGGGCAGAAGAGAGGCAGGCGATGGTGGAGATCAAAAAGGGAGAGAAAAGTTCTTTTTTTTTTTTTTTTAAATTTTATTTTATTTTTTTTTCGTATATAGATATTTCACAAGGGGAGGAGATTTTTTTTTTATTTTAATATTCTCATATTGATTTGTGGTGCTCAATTAGTGTCTATGTGAGTATCACGTCATCCGTTAACCGAATTTTTTGGTGGAAAACTAAACAGATGTATGATAGTCTCTCAAAATTATGACTTTAGATACCAAATGGGAACGAAAAATACTTAATGTATAAAATATTAAAAATGAAGAAACTTAAGCGTACAAAAATGAGATTAACCCTAAAAACTAAATGCAGCCCTCGTTTGACACTCAAATTAAACCCTCGTTTGACAATTGTAGTACAATGGATAAGTGAGGGATCGTTCTAGACCGGGGATTAGGAGGGCTTGCTAAAACCTTCTAAATTGACTTAAAAACGTAAAAACAATATAAAACACTAAACTAGACTCAAAGAATGCAAAACTAAAATTTAAAACATTAAGACAAACCAAAAGACTCAAAACTAATTTTGGACGAATTTAAGATTATGGCTTGATTCAAAATACTTTAAAACATAAACTAAACAGATTCTAAGCACTAAAGAACAAGAAAGTAAAGGGGGGGAAAAGTTTTGATTTGACGAAAATTGAAATAACAAAACAAGTTAATAAACTAAGCGGAATGTAAATATGAATTTGTGATGGAATGAATGGAATGAAGGCTAGCTAAGGGGTTCTTCTTCACACATGTTATACTTGCATACAAGATTGATTCTCAGTTGGTCTTTCGATAAATTATGAAACTCAACACTCCGGATTAATTAGGTCCGCTTAAATTAACCGTCAAGTTTTCCTTAAGTTAATGAATTGGATGGGTTTGCGCAACGCAATTCACAACATTCTCCAAAAGTCCTTTACGTGAATAGCACAATAAAGATACAATCAAAGATCATTAAGCATTATGAAAACTATAAGTGTTGACGAGGCATTCGTTACTATGATGAGCATGAAACTCGTGCCAAGAATTCATTTAACACGATTGTTTATAAGCAACCTCCACTACTTGTGAATATAAGTTCATAACGATTAGGTGAAATTCACTTATATTCTAGCGTCATATTTATGCATGAAAATTAAGCGTGCATTCTTAATAAACATTCATAAATAAGTTATCACTCAAACGGTTTAAATAAATTGAATCCAAAACTTATGAAATTCCAACGAAAGTTAATCAATTCATATTGCAAATATAAACATAGTTTCGAATCACCCCCTAGCTAAAGGGGGTTTAGTTCCTCATAACTTTGAAATCAAAGAAACACCTAAACATTCCAACAACTCAAAACTTGAATTGTATGAACGTTTAAGCACTCTTTTCTTCCATTTCTCATACGTACAAAACAAAGAGAATTAAAATGAAACTTTGAAATCAAAGAAACACCTAAACATTCCAACAACTCAAAACTTGAATTGTATGAACGTTTAGGCACTCTTCTCTTCCTCGTTGTTGTAGCACAAGGTTTAAGGATAGGTTGGTTGGGGGGATGGAAGTGTTGGGGAATTATGGAAATGGATGAGGATTGGTGGAAATGGAAGATGGTTTTTGGATTCTAAGGGAGAGAAACTCACGGATAGGGAAGTGTTTGTGGTGTGTTGTGTTGTGAATGAGATGATTTGAATGAATGGGAATGCAAGGGTATTTATAGGAGGAGTGGAGATGTATATGGCTATTTGTTTAAGGTGTTTGTGGTTGCAATGATGAAGAATTGCATGTGGAAATAAAAGGGAAAATGTGGTGAAATGATGAAGTAGGAAGGTGGAAATGCATGTGAGATGTTGGAAAGGAAATGGGAATATGAGTAGGCCATGGCATGGGAGTTGTTTTGTTGGTGTAAATGTGCCATGGTTGCAATGATGAAGAATAAAGGGTGCATGTGGGGTGGAATTGAATGAATGCAAAGTGAATGAATAATGAAATGAGTTAAAGAGGGAGAATGTGGTGAAATGATGAAGTAGGAAGGTGGAAATGCATGTGACTTGTTTGTGGAATAAAGAATGAATGGTGGAATGATGAAGAGTTGCATAAAGAATGCATGTAGGGTTAGCTAGGTTGGCTTTGTTGGGGTGCATGTGTGTTAATGGTGGTTTTGCATGTGAATTGATGAATTGTTTTTGATGGAATGGATGGTTCTTTGCATGGCTTTTGAAGTGATTGTGGGCTTTGGAATTGGAAGGAAATGCATGGCCTTGGGGTTGGTTTAAGAGAGAATGGGCTAGGCCCTTTGTTTTATGTCCAAAATGAATACAAGGCCTTCAAATTCGTCCAACACTTTGGCTCCAATCATATGCTATCCATTCCAAGCCCAATTTTGCTCCAAAATGCTCCAAAATGCATCTTTTTGCTTCCTTAGCCATATGAACCTAAAAACACACGAAAATGGCTTAAACTACTAAAACAACTATGAATTAACAACATAGATGCACGAAAACAAGCTAAGTAAGTCGCCTAAATATGCGCCTATCAAACTCCCCCACACTTATCTTTTGCTAGTCCTCGAGCAAAACAGAATAAAAACAAATAAACAAAACGACACTAAACACGTAAAACACAACCTACACCTTCCAACATTTGCCTCAGGGATTTCCAATGCACATGACATGTTAAAAATCATCATTCCCACAGATTTTAGTCATCTTCACACTTAAATACATTCTTAATCATAGTCACCACATACTAGTTCACAATTAAGCATTTAAAACCATGTTTTGAATGTAGTAACATGCCTTAGAGAATTTGCTCAATTCCTTACAAGATATGCACTCAATTTTCACTCAGATTTTCTAACTACACACCCTAATCTAGTTACATGTGAGAAGATTGATGTAAACATGAAAACGAACACTCACATATATGTATCACAAAGAAAGCAATTTCTGGAGTTAATAAGCATGTTTAGGTATGATCTCATGAATGGAATGCTACTACTTAGATGCGAGAACCAGTGACACCATATGCTCATACCAAGTTCAAACTCCGCAAATTGAAACACATAACACTCAAGATTGAAGTCACGGGTTGTAACGGGGCTTGGGGTGTGTGGATAACAAAGAAGGGATATGGAAAACAAAGGTTCTTAAAGAAATAGTGAGCAAAGCACCTGAATCAACTTAGAATTCACTTTTGAACAAAAAAGGGAGAACAAGCTCTTTTTCTTTCTTTCTTTTCTTTTCTGTTTTTCTTTTTTCATATGTTTTTCACAATTTTTTTTTCTTTTCTTTTGACTCTCAAAACATACATAAACACTTAAGAACAAAACATTCTCTCCCCCACACTCATTTTCTTGCATAATGTAACTCAAAAGGAATTCATTTAAGTCATGCTCACTATCTTTTTAAGAACAAGGGTATGGAATGTCCTACACTAGGCTAGGTGAGGATAATGTGGGTAAACAAAGAATAAAGGCTAAACAAAGCTCAACGGGGGTAAAACTTACAACATAAACGAAATATGGGAAGTGAGGTTATTTGGCTATGGTGGCAATTACACAACTTCATCTTGAATATGTTATGTAAATCAATAACATGCTTTGAATGAAATGGGCATGAGTTCTAGCATTTGGAACTATATGATGAAACGTCTTCTAAATAGTAACCAAGCAAAGAATAATGAGATCATGCAACAACTTTAGAAAACAAGAAATCACATATTATACTCTCCAAAGAACGTTATAGGCTCAAGTCTCTCAGGGTTGTAGCGTTTGTTTGAGTTCCTTCCTTCAAGCATGTTACATAACTAATTTTTTTCTTTTATGATTGCATGTGAAGTCATACATTATAACCATAACCAAGCATATACCAAGAGTAAATCAAACTTTTCTCCATGTTTATAACTCTTTTCAACAGTCATGCAATTAGAAACCAAATCCTTATCATTGTGTTGGAAGGTGACCTACGACACAAAAACGACTCAAAACACTCTTTTTAGGCTTTTCAAAACATGTTTTTCAAATTTTTATGTGATTTTCGAATTTTTAAGTCAAAACACACTAAACACACTTAAAAACAGCAAGAAACAACATTTGAAGTTATGGTGGATAAAACCCTACGAATTTTCATCAAAACACTTTAGTAACTCCCCCACACTTAAATCAAACATTGTCCTCAATGTTAAAAACCACACTACACAGAAGCAAACATATAAACAGCAATTAAACAAACTAAACATGGCAGAATGTATCTAACAAAGAGAAGAGTTTAGAGATGCAAATCTAATTATGGAGTGTTCGTTCCATCTTCTCCTTGGTGATTGCAGTGAGGCTTGGATCTTTGTGATTCCACAGGCTTACTCTTGAACTGCGCTGCTCCCATCGTTGATTTTCCTTTGTGCTACTCTTGAACTGGGCAGCAGGCTTCCTTTGGTCTCCCCCGAAGGTCTGAGCTTCCTCCTCTTATCTGTTTCTTTGTTCAATCTCTCCAATTCGTATTGAAGAGGGTTAGAGGATAGCTCAGCAAAGCTAGGTAAGCAACCAGGGAATAGAGTCCAGATAGACTCCAAGTGCCGGCTGATTGCTTCTTTCACTTTGCCATGCAAGTAATATCAAGGACAAAGGAAAAGACAGGGAAAGAGCATGATATGAGATACCTTTGCTTTTGCCCTTGATGATATGAGATACCTTTGCTTTTGAAGAAGCGGTGAATGAATCAACACATGTATTTGTGGTGCTGTTTCCTCCTGGGTCATCTGTACTCTAGGCATCTGGTATCATCTTTGGGGAAGAAGAAAGAATGGAGTATTTCGAAAGGCTTTGCTGGGAGTGCGCCCTCAGAGGTGAGGAAGAGTTGGGCATTTTCTTCAGTTCTGTCTTGCCATAAAAGATGAAGGTCGACATATATAGGGAATTCAATAGCAAGTGGTGATACTGTTCTTTTACCGTTGTCGACAAACATTTCGATCCCGCAAATCCGGCTTTTTGGAATAGTGACGACTCTTCGATCTTTGAAGACGCCTCTTCGATCTTTGAAAACGCCTCTTCGATAAAGCTGCACACGTTTTCTGAAAAGCAGATAAAGCGTCGCCGAACTTTGCGCTTGTCGGCTAAAGACGTGTAGTTGCGATGATGGCCTCCACGTGTTGAACGCGTTTTTTGAAAAGCAGATAAAGCGTCGCCGAACTTTGCGCTTGTCGGCTTTTTGAATCGGTGGACGCGTTGCCTTGGCTTTTTATAGAGCTATCGATCACCGCCAACTTACACACTCTGAAGATTTTCCATTCTTGAAACTCGTCTCCGGCCCTTTGAAAATCTACTCCGTCCACCCCTTCTCTTTTAACTTCGTGAACAATGGCTAGCTCATCCAACCCATCGAACCTTTGCTTAGATTTGAGTCTAAGCAGTGATCCGGTCGCGTCTCGTCAGGGTAAGGTATGGTGCCCGTCTTTCTTATCTTCCCATGGCCCTCTAACAGATGAGGACTCTGTGATGACGGATCCCACAACGGCTACGATAGTGGCTCGGAACCTCCTCACTCCCAAAGACAGTCAGCTACTTTCAGGACGGTCCGATGAGTTGGCCGTTCAAGAATCCCTGGCTCTGAGTGTTCAGTGCGCTGGCTCTGTGTCCAACATGGGCCAACGCCTTCTTGCTCGCTCCCGTCAGGTTGAATCCTTGATGGCGGAGGTGGAGAGTCTTAAGCAGGAGATCAAACAGCTTAAGTACGAGAACCGAAGTTTGCACGTGCTTGCCAACAATTATTCGTCAGGCATGAAGAGGAAACTTGACGAGCTTGATGACCGTCAAAGGCTTGCAGCTTTCTTCCAGAGGCACCTCTTTCCTGGGTCATCCAGCGTTCCACCAAGGTTTGGGGCCTTGAATGATCTATCTTCGGTGCCTCCCGCTCCTATGCCTTCCGCTCCGATGCCTTTTGCTCCAATGCCTTCTGCTCCGAGACCTCCTGTTCCGATGCCTCCTGCTCCGATGCCTCTTGCTCCGAGAGTGTTGCCACATAGTGGGGCCTCACGTACACAACCTTTGTAAAGGCTCCATCTTTCTGCCATGTTTAGATACAATTGTAATTTATCGAAAAAATCAATGAACAACCAAAGTTTTATTTACTGTATTGGGTTGCCTCCCAAGTAGCGCTTTCTTTTACGTCTTGCAGCCGGACGAAGAACCTAATCACTCCAGGATATGTTCACGAATCGAATGAGAACTCCGAGTCATGAACTAGTACCTAAAACAAGAAACAAAACAAATTTAAGAATCTGGAAAAATAAAAAACAAACGAAAATAAAACAATCCAAGGGATTAGCAAAGTTGCTAATCCCCGGCAACGGCGCCAAAATTTGGTGCGAGAATTACTTGACACTCAAATTAAACCCTCGTTTGACAATTGTAGTACAATGGATAAGTGAGGGATCGTTCTAGACCGGGGATTAGGAGGGCTTGCTAAAACCTTCTAAATTGACTTAAAAACGTAAAAACAATATAAAACACTAAACTAGACTCAAAGAATGCAAAACTAAAATTTAAAACATTAAGACAAACCAAAAGACTCAAAACTAATTTTGGACGAATTTAAGATTATGGCTTGATTCAAAATACTTTAAAACATAAACTAAACAGATTCTAAGCACTAAAGAACAAGAAAGTAAAGGGGGGGAAAAGTTTTGATTTGACGAAAATTGAAATAACAAAACAAGTTAATAAACTAAGCGGAATGTAAATATGAATTTGTGATGGAATGAATGGAATGAAGGCTAGCTAAGGGGTTCTTCTTCACACATGTTATACTTGCATACAAGATTGATTCTCAGTTGGTCTTTCGATAAATTATGAAACTCAACACTCCGGATTAATTAGGTCCGCTTAAATTAACCGTCAAGTTTTCCTTAAGTTAATGAATTGGATGGGTTTGCGCAACGCAATTCACAACATTCTCCAAAAGTCCTTTACGTGAATAGCACAATAAAGATACAATCAAAGATCATTAAGCATTATGAAAACTATAAGTGTTGACGAGGCATTCGTTACTATGATGAGCATGAAACTCGTGCCAAGAATTCATTTAACACGATTGTTTATAAGCAACCTCCACTACTTGTGAATATAAGTTCATAACGATTAGGTGAAATTCACTTATATTCTAGCGTCATATTTATGCATGAAAATTAAGCGTGCATTCTTAATAAACATTCATAAATAAGTTATCACTCAAACGGTTTAAATAAATTGAATCCAAAACTTATGAAATTCCAATGAAAGTTAATCAATTCATATTGCAAATATAAACATAGTTTCGAATCACCCCCTAGCTAAAGGGGGTTTAGTTCCTCATAACTTTGAAATCAAAGAAACACCTAAACATTCCAACAACTCAAAACTTGAATTGTATGAACGTTTAAGCACTCTTTTCTTCCATTTCTCATACGTACAAAACAAAGAGAATTAAAATGAAACTTTGAAATCAAAGAAACACCTAAACATTCCAACAACTCAAAACTTGAATTGTATGAACGTTTAGGCACTCTTCTCTTCCTCGTTGTTGTAGCACAAGGTTTAAGGATAGGTTGGTTGGGGGGATGGAAGTGTTGGGGAATTATGGAAATGGATGAGGATTGGTGGAAATGGAAGATGGTTTTTGGATTCTAAGGGAGAGAAACTCACGGATAGGGAAGTGTTTGTGGTGTGTTGTGTTGTGAATGAGATGATTTGAATGAATGGGAATGCAAGGGTATTTATAGGAGGAGTGGAGATGTATATGGCTATTTGTTTAAGGTGTTTGTGGTTGCAATGATGAAGAATTGCATGTGGAAATAAAAGGGAAAATGTGGTGAAATGATGAAGTAGGAAGGTGGAAATGCATGTGAGATGTTGGAAAGGAAATGGGAATATGAGTAGGCCATGGCATGGGAGTTGTTTTGTTGGTGTAAATGTGCCATGGTTGCAATGATGAAGAATAAAGGGTGCATGTGGGGTGGAATTGAATGAATGCAAAGTGAATGAATAATGAAATGAGTTAAAGAGGGAGAATGTGGTGAAATGATGAAGTAGGAAGGTGGAAATGCATGTGACTTGTTTGTGGAATAAAGAATGAATGGTGGAATGATGAAGAGTTGCATAAAGAATGCATGTAGGGTTAGCTAGGTTGGCTTTGTTGGGGTGCATGTGTGTTAATGGTGGTTTTGCATGTGAATTGATGAATTGTTTTTGATGGAATGGATGGTTCTTTGCATGGCTTTTGAAGTGATTGTGGGCTTTGGAATTGGAAGGAAATGCATGGCCTTGGGGTTGGTTTAAGAGAGAATGGGCTAGGCCCTTTGTTTTATGTCCAAAATGAATACAAGGCCTTCAAATTCGTCCAACACTTTGGCTCCAATCATATGCTATCCATTCCAAGCCCAATTTTGCTCCAAAATGCTCCAAAATGCATCTTTTTGCTTCCTTAGCCATATGAACCTAAAAACACACGAAAATGGCTTAAACTACTAAAACAACTATGAATTAACAACATAGATGCACGAAAACAAGCTAAGTAAGTCGCCTAAATATGCTCCTATCAACGCACCAAACACATTGAAGTTGACTGTCACTACGTTCGGGAACAAGTCCAGTCCAAGGTAATTCAAACCACATTCACTCGAAGCCAAGATCAGCTTGCTGATATTTTCACGAAGTCTCTTGCTTCTCCTCAGTTTCAAGTCTGCTCTCCAAGCTTGGATCAATTAACCTCCTTGATCCAGCTTGAGGGGGAGTATTGGAAGTATAAGCCGTCCTATAGCCGTCCTATAAGCCGTCCTATAGCCGTCCTATAAGCCGTCCTATCCTATAGCCGTCCTATAAGCCGTCCTACCTACACACTTGGATCCCTTAATTTAGGGTGATTGGACATAAGTCTTCCCTTTTTTCATGTATATATATCCTTGTAATCTTGTAGAGAAATATAATGAGAAAAAGCATTCTCTTCCATATTTTCCACAGTATGTCTCATCATGAAAGTGTAGGTGGCTGCATGAATGTATGGGCAGAAGAGAGGCAGGCGATGGTGGAGATCAAAAAGGGAGAGAAAAGTTCTTTTTTTTTTTTTTTTTAAATTTTAATTTTTTTTTTTTCGTATATAGATATTTCACAAGGGGAGGAGATTTTTTTTTTATTTTAATATTCTCATATTGATTTGTGGTGCTCAGTTAGTGTCTATGTGAGTATCACGTCATCCGTTAACCGAATTTTTTGGTGGAAAACTAAACAGATGTATGATAGTCTCTCAAAATTATGACTTTAGATACCAAATGGGAACGAAAAATACTTAATGTATAAAATATTAAAAATGAAGAAACTTAAGCGTACAAAAATGAGATTAACCCTAAAAACTAAATGCACCCCATGATAGGCAAAAAAAAAAGTACAAGGGCCACAAAGCGAATTAAATTCAAAGATGCAAATTCAAGCTTTATATCATGCTTACAAATTAAATATGAGAAAATTGAACTTTGCCCTCAACTCACTTAAGTGGAACAATACTTTTCATGTAAATAAGAGCTTCGAAATCAACAACTCTATTGAAAATAGGAGGAATATGAAGATAATTGAAACGTCGAATACTAGAATTATAAGTGGTGGCTCTTCTATCGGAGGTAACCATAAGAAGCTCGTCATTTTTCCAAAATGCCAATGGCTTCTTAATGCCTTGTAATGGTCCAATGGTTAGTAGTTTTGTCCATGAACTTTTAACTCCGTCATAGTCATCCATTACCCATATTTCACATGATTGAGAGTTCTCACTTCGATCGAAATGAGAGCAAAAAGAAGCAAGGGATTCATTACAAAGAAAAATATAATAAAAATTAAAACCAGATTCTCTCCTAGAAGGCAATTGTATTCTATGAAATATCTCATCTCCTAAATCAAATGAAAGTATATACCCCTCGCCATCCGTTGCATACCAAAAACAAAATCCCTTCAAGTACACTGGACAAGAACAAGAATAGGTTTTACTTGATACATCAATCTTAATCTCTTTCCAAGAGTTAGCAACCGTAGTATATACCTCAGTCGTGTGAGGAAGAGTAATACGATGATAATATGTGTGCTCATCATTTGAATACTCACAATTTTCTATAATTTGCACAACCTTGTATTCATTAGCTTTGCAATCATAGCCAAATCCCAATGCTCGAAAGGTTGTTTCCAATTCAAATTTTCCCTTGGGAGGGGAAGGTAGAAGAAGGCATGAATCGGGAAGTTGCCTGAATTCCCTCGTTGTAGGATTGCATAAAAGAATATTTTTCCCTGCTGTTACACAAACAATCCCATTGCAATAACCGAGAATCAGAACGTAATCATGATCTTCCAATGGAAACAGTATATGTAGGTCCTCAACATCATAATGAAGGTTGTGCTCATCACTGTCAATGGAAAGATTAATCAAGGACCAGAAAACTTCTTGTTTCCAACTTTGGTCTGGGAAAACGTGCGCTTGAGAACGATTGAGAAGGATGCAAGTGGAGGATAAGAGCTTGTTGTCAACGGAATTGCTAAGCTGTATGGCCACAAAACTTGGACTATTAATGAGAGCACTCCAAGACTTGCGTATGCATTTAAATCGCATCAGAGATTTCGGCGGCAACCTGGACAGGATTCCCACAACCCTATCTTCAGAAGTTTCATTGTCATGCACCTGGGACATTTTAGCAATTTTGTTCCACAGGAATTCTTCACACATATATTGATAGGAGCATATTTATGCGCCTTAGTTAGCTAGTTCTTATGCATTTTTGTTATGTTTTCTTCGTTAAAGTAGTATTTTAAGCTACTTTCATGTGTTTTCAGGTTTAAAGGACATATTACATGAAATGATGCAATTTGGAGCTTTTGGAGCAAAACTGAGCTGGAATGTGGTGTATGCAAATAGAGCACGAGGAATGGACGTCCAAAACAATGCATCACACAATCTTCCTCCTAAGCCGTGCATCCCACCATTCCTATCCATCATCCATAAACCCTAATTCCCTTTAACCCAAAACCGTGCATTTTCCATGAACCCTAATATATAACCCCCCCATTTCCCATTTATTCCATGTTTATTAATTAGCCACCATCCCATCATTCATCCCTTTCGTGCATTACCTCCACCATTCCAAAATTCTCCCATTATTCTTTCCCATTATTCATTCAACCGTGCATTTGATTCACCCATTATCACATCCACCACACCTTTTTCCATCCACTATCCCATTTACATCCTCTAATCCGTGCATTCCCATTAAGCCACCATTCCACTAACCCTATTATTCAGCCATTCTTCCCATTATTCTCTTCAAAAAGCCGTAGCCACTTATTCCCATTATAAAACCCTTCAACCCGTGCATTGCCATTATTCTTTGTCCTTTAGAAGCATGCAACCATTCAACCATCCCATATTCTATCCTATTAATCCATTTCATCCGTGCATTTTCCATTAACCTAAGTACAATATTCATGCAGCCAATTCCCACCCTAAACCGTGCATTCCACTAACCTATAATCATTCAGCCACCATAATCCCATAATTCATAAATTATTCAATCACTTTTTCCCATCAAAAACCCAATTAGCCGCAGCCACCATATTTCCAGTTTTTCCTCCCACAAATCATCCAACATCACAGAAATTATCACACACATCATTCTCCATCAGCCGCACCATCTCCAAATCTTCCACTTCAACACCCTAAATCCATCCCAAAGTCAGAAAAATCACCCAAATAAACCCACACAACATCTCTGCCGCAGCAAGGAGAAGAGGAAAGAGGAGCTTGGACGCGCCGAAATTCAAGTGGATTCGTTGGGCGTTCTAGGTGTAATCAATCCTTTATGCTTTATGTTTAAATTCATTTGTAATTCTCTTTTTGTGAACATGAGAGGCTAAATCCCCCTAGTTAGCTAGGGGGTGATTCAAAACCATGTTTATGCTTGCAATATGAATTGATTATATTTGGTTGAGAATTCATGGTTTATTGAAAAGCAATTGGAAATCGTTTTATATGCAAGTATAACATGTATGGAGATGAACCCCTTACCTAGTTTCCCATCCATTAAATTCCATCACATTCATATTTACATTCTGCTTTAATTTACAATCTGTGCATTTAGTTTAATTTCGTCCAAAACTCAATCCCCCTTTACTTTATTGTTCAATTTAGTTAGAAATCAATTTAGTTTGTGTTTTTAAAGCATTTTGAGTCTTTGGTTTGTCTTAGTGTTTTAAAGTTTAGTTTTGCATTCTTTGAGTCTAGTATAGTGTTTTATATTGTGTTTTTACGTTTTTGAGTCAAATCCAAGTGATTAACAATCCCTCCTAATCCCCGGTCCAGAACGATCCCTACTTATACTTATACTACAATTGTCACAAGAGGGTTTTAATTTGTGTGCTTACTTAGTTCGCATCAAATTTTGGCGCCGTTGCCGGGGATTAGCAACTTTGCTAATCCCTTGGATTGTTTTATTTTCGTTTGTTTTTATTTTTCCAGATTCTTAAATTTGTTTTGTTTCTTGTTTTAGGTACTAGTTCATGACTCGGAGTTCTCATCCGATTCGTGAACATATCCTGGAGTGATTGGGTTCTTCGTCCGGCTGCAAGACGTAAAAGAAAGCGCTACTTGGGAGGCAACCCAATACAGTAAATAAAACTTTTGCTTGTTCATTGATTTTTTTCGATAAATTACAATTGTATCTAAACATGGCAGAAAGATGGAGCCTTTACAAAGGTTGAGTAAGTGAGGCCCCACTACGTGGCAACACTCTCGGAGCAAGAGGCATCGGAGCAGGAGGCATCGGAACAGGAGGTCTCGGAGCAGAAGGCATTGGAGCAAGAGGCATCGGAGCGGAAGGCATAGGAGCGGGAGGCACCGAAGATAGATCATTCAAGGCCCCAAACCTTGGTGGAACGCTGGATGACCCAGGAAAGAGGTGCCTCTGGAAGAAAGCTGCAAACCGTTGACGGTCATCAAGCTCATCAAGCTTCCTCTTCATGCCTGTTGAATAATTGTTGGCAAGCACGTGCAAACTTCGGTTCTCGTACTTAAGCTGTTTGATCTCCTGCTTAAGACTCTCCACCTCCGCCATCAAGGATTCAACCTGTCGGGAGCGAGCAAGAAGGCGTTGGCCCATGTTGGACACAGAGCCAGTGCACTGAACACTCAGAGCCAGGGATTCTTGAACGGCCAACTCATCGGACCGTCCTGAAAGCAGCTGACTGTCTTTGGGAGTGAGGAGGTTCCGAGCCACTATCGTAGCCGTTGTGGGATCCGTCATCACAGAGTCCTCATCTGTAAGAGGGCCATGGGAAGATAAGAAAGACGGGCACCATACCTTACCCTGACGAGACGCGACCGGATCACTGCTTAGACTCAAATCTAAGCAAAGGTTCGATGGGTTGGATGAGCTAGCCATTGTTCACGAAGTTAAAAGAAAAGGGGTGGACGGAGTAGATTTTCAAAAGGGCCGGAGACGAGTTTCAAGAATGGAAAATCTTCAGAGTGTGTAAGTTGGCGGTGATCGATAGCTCTATAAAAAGCCAAGGCAACGTGTCCACCAATTCAAAAAGCCTCGGCTTTTCAGAAATCGCGTTCAACACGTGGAGGCCATCATCGCAACTACACGTCTTTAGCCGACAAGCGCAAAGTTCGGCGACGCTTTATCTGCTTTTCAGAAAACGCGTGCAGCTTTATCGAAGAGGCGTCTTCAAAGATCGAAGAGTCGTCACTATTCCAAAAAGCCGGATTTGCGGGATCAAAATGTTTGTCGACAACGGTAAAAGAACAGTATCACCACTTGCTATTGAATTCCCTATATATCTCGACCTTCATTTTTTTTTGGCAAGACAGAACTGAAGAAAGTGCCCAACTCTTTCTCACCTCTGAAGGCGCACTCCCAGCAAAGCCTTTCGAAATACTCCATTCTTCCTTCTTCCCCAAAGATGATACCAGATGCCTGGAGTACAGATGACCCAGGAGGAAACAGCACCACAAATACATGTGTTGATTCATTCACCGCTTCTTCAAAAGCAAAGGTATCTCATATCATCAAGGGCAAAAGCAAAGGTATCTCATATCATGCTCTTTCCCTGTCTTTTCCTTTGTCCTTGATATTACTTGCATGGCAAAGTGAAAGAAGCAATCAGCCGGCATTTGGAGTCTATCTGGACTCTATTCCCTGGTTGCCTACCTAGCTTTGCTGAGCTATCCTCTAACCCTCTTCAATACGAATTGGAGAGATTGAACAAAGAAACAGATAAAAGGAGGAAGCTCAGACCTTCGGGGGAGACCAAAGGAAGCCTACTACCCAGTTCAAGAGTAGCACAAAGGAAAATCAACGATGGGAGTAGCGCAGTTTAAGAGTAAGCCTGTAGAATCACTCAAGATGAAGCCTCACTGCAATCACCAAGGAGAAGATGGAATTTACACTCCATAACCAGATTTGCATCTCTAAAACTCTTCTCTTTGTTAGATACATTCTGCCATGTTTAGTATGTTTAGTTGTTGTTTTATATGTTTTCTTTTGTTTGGTGTGTTTTAAGCTTAAAACATTGAGGACAATGTTTGATTTAAGTGTGGGGGGGGTAACTAAGTATGTTGATGCAAATTTGTTGGATTTTATCACCCATAACTTTAAGTGTTGTTCCTTGCTGTTTTAAAATGTTTTTAAACTGTTTTAGTGTGTTTTGACTTAAAAATTCGAAAATCCCATAAAAATTTGAAAAATTGTTTTGAAAAACCCAAAAAGAGTTGTTTTAAAGTTGTTTTTGTGTGTTTATGTCGTAGGGTACCTTCCAACGCAATGATGAGGATTTGGTTTTTAATTGCATGATGGTTAAAGAAAGTTACAAACATGGAAGGACGTTTGATATACTCTTTGGTTTATGCTTGGTTGTCGTTATAGTTTACGAATTCACATGTAATCACAAATGATAAAAATTAGTTTTTGTAACATGCTTGAAGGAATGAACTTAAACAAACGATACATCCCTGTGAGACTTGAGCCTAAACGTTATTTGGAGAGTAATAATCTGTGCGTCATTGTTTTCTAAAGTCGTTGCATGATCTCATTATTCTTTGCTTGGTTACTACTTAGAAGGCGTTTCATCACTTAGTTCCAAATGCTAGAACTCATGCCCATTTCATTCAAAGCATGTCATTGATTTGCATAACACGTATTCAAGATGAAGTTGTGTAGTGAACACCATAGCCAAATTGCCATATTTCCCTTTTCATTTGTTTTATAGGATTTAACCCCGTTGAGCCTTGTGTAGCCTACTTTCTTTGTTAACCCACATTATCTTCACCTAGCCTAGATTAGGACCATCCGTACCCTTGTTCTTGAAGCATAGTAAGCATGAATGAATTCCCTTTGATTAATGTGTGCAGAAAATAAGTGTGGGGGAAAGTGTATTCATGTGAGTTTTTGTGCCATAGGCACGGTTAAAAAAAAAAAAAAAAAAAAAAAAAAAATGAAAAAGAGTTCCAAAGTATTGGTTGTTGAAGTAAGGGCCCAAAACAATGAATTAGGCCCTAAGAGTTGTTTGAATCTCCCCTATTTGTTTAAAAGTTGATTTCTGCATTCTAAGGGAATTCTAGGTCTTAATTTCATTACTTTACTTATTATTGCTTAAAGAACGTTTGTTATTCCTTACCTTCCCTTGTTAGCCAAAACCCCAAGCCCCGTTACAACCCTTGACTTCTATCTTGAGTGTTGTGCATTTCAAATGTGGAGTTTGAATTTGGTATGAGCATATGGTGTCACTGGTTCTCGCATCTAAGTAGTAGCATCCCATTCATGAGATCATATCCATACACGTTTAATTACTTCCGAAATTGCTTTCTTTGTATAACGTATGTGAGTATTAGTCTTTCATGTTTACATCAATCTTCTCACATATAACTAGTGTAGGGTGTGTAGTCAGAAAATTTGAGTGAAAATTGAGTAACGAGTGAGGAATTGAGGGAATTCTCTAAGGCATGTTACTACATTCAAAATATGTTTTAATTGATTAAATGCGAACTAGTGAATGGTGACTATGATTAAGTATGTGCTTAAGGGGAAGTAAGACTAAAAGCTATGTGAGTAATGATTTTTGACATGTCATATTTCATTGGAAATCCCTGAGGCAAACGTTGGAAGGTTTAGGTTATGTTTTGTTTTGTTTTGTTTCGTATTGTTTACTTTAGTTGTTTTGTTTTGCTCGAGGACTAGCAAAAGTTAAGTGTGGGGGAATTTGATAGGAGCATATTTATGCGCCTTAGTTAGCTAGTTCTTATGCATTTTTGTTATGTTTTCTTCGTTAAAGTAGTCTTTTAAGCTACTTTCATGTGTTTTCAGGTTTAAAGGACAAATTACATGAAATGATGCAATTTGGAGCTTTTGGAGCAAAACTGAGCTGGAATGTGGTGTATGCAAATAGAGCACGAGGAATGGACGTCCAAAACAATGCATCACACAATCTTCCTCCTAAGCCGTGCATCCCACCATTCCTATCCATCATCCATAAACCCTAATTCCCTTTAACCCAAAACCGTGCATTTTCCATGAACCCTAATATATAACCCCCTCATTTCCCATTTATTCCATGTTTATTAATTAGCCACCATCCCATCATTCATCCCTTTCGTGCATTACCTCCACCATTCCAAAATTCTCCCATTATTCTTTCCCATTATTCATTCAACCGTGCATTTGATTCACCCATTATCACATCCACCACACCTTTTTCCATCCACTATCCCATTTACATCCTCTAATCCGTGCATTCCCATTAAGCCACCATTCCACTAACCCTATTATTCAGCCATTCTTCCCATTATTCTCTTCAAAAAGCCGTAGCCACTTATTCCCATTATAAAACCCTTCAACCCGTGCATTGTACAGACCTTCCCAGATTGGATCTATCTTTTTGGAGCCTTCTCTGTGGGCAGTGATGAAGGCTTTTCTTAGGACTAAATCTCCAGGTTAGAACTGCTGGATCTTCGCTTTTTTACTGTAGCTGGAGAGGAGCTGCTGCTAGTAGACTGCAATGTAAATGATGGTCTGCTCGTGCTTCTCCTCTGCCAAATTGAAGCTTGTGGCCATCTCTTTATTGTTCTACTTGATGTGAAATATTCTAACACTCAAATTAAAACCCTATGATTGTAGTATATGAAAGTAGGGATCGTTCTAGGCCGAGGATTAGAAGGGATGCTAATTTACTCTAACTTGACTTAAAAACACAAAACTACACTTAAAAACACTTAACTAGACTTATAAGACTCAAAACAAACTAAAAAGACTCAAAACAGCACAAAACAATCAAGAAGACTCAAACTAGACTCTAAAGGTGATTTGGACGAAAATCACTTTTAACTTGACTCAAAACACTTAAAAACACAATTTGGATAGATTCTAACTAATTTGACACAACAAAGTAAAGGGGGATTGGATTTTGGACGAAATTAAGGTAAAAACAAACAGATTATAAAGACTCTAAACAACTTGGATGAAATTAGGGAAAACTATGGGTGATAAGCTAGCTAGAAGATCTTTCTCCACACATGACACATATGCATATGAACCAATTTCCAGTTATTATTCCTTTAGACTATGAATGACAACGCCCCAAGTTAATTGCATCGCACAACTAACCATCAGATTCTCCTTATTTCATTGAATTAGATAGAATACGCATCACAACCAAATTATCTTTCTCAAGTTCTCTATATGAAACGCATAATAAAGATACATATCAAAAGTCATTAAGTTTTGTGAAAATCATAAGCATTGACAAGGTATTCATCACTATGAAACGCATGAGACTCATACCAAGGATTTACTTAACACCATTGTGACTAGCAACCTCCACTACTTGTGAATATAAGTGAATAACTCTTACGTGAAACCCCCTTATACTCTAGCATCAAATTCATGCATGCAAATTAAGTGTCGACCCCCAACCCACATACATAAACAAGTTTTAATAACTTAGATAAGCAAATCACATTCATGTCTTAAGAAACAATAACTGGACACAATCAATTCATATAAAACATATAATCATGGCTTCGAATTCACCTCTAACTAAAAAGAAATTAGTTCCACATGTTCACAAAACAAAGATAACTAAACTTAAACATTAAAAACAAAGATAGAATACACCTAGAAACACTCTAGGTGGCTCCTCGTTCCTTCCTTGCTGCCAACAATAGGGATTGTGTGAATTTAGGCTCTTGAGGTGTGGTGGATGGTGTGGTGTGAATTTGTGGTAGAGGGTGGTGGTTTTTTAGTGTTATGGCATCATGTATTTATAGGGTGAAGGGGAGGCACGAAATTGGGCCGAAAAGGAGAGGAATTAGGACTCCAAGTCACCAAAGAACAAGGACATTTTCAATCAGATTCCAAGGAGGACAAGGAATGGTTCTTATGGCAGATTCTAGAACTTCTAGAAGGGTTACATGTGGCATAAACTTAATGCACGAAAATAGGGCTTCTAAAACTTGATGTTTAGGTGATTTAATGTGAAAAGGAGTCATCTTTGAAGTTGGAATTAAGGTTGGAAAAGATTAGGATAGGATAAGATAAGATAAGGTTGGATAAGGTTTGGATAAGATAAGGAAATTTGGATAATATTCCTTCTTTGTAGATGATTCCTTATCTTTAAAGTCTTCAATTTAATTCTTCTAGATCTTAATCACATTCCTAGCCTCTCTTGATCTTCAAATTCGTCCATCCACCTTGCTCCATGCATGTACAATCCATTCCAAGCCCAAAACTGCTCTAAAATGCTCCAAATTGCACTTTCTTGCCAACTTTGTCAATTGAACCTAAAAACACACGAAAATAGCTTGAAACACTCTAACAAGTAGATAGCTATGTAAATGCAAGAAAACAAGCTAACTAAGTCGCATAAATATGCTCCTATCACTGCTCAATGCTTGACAGTAGAGTGTTGATACTTGGCACAATGACATTAGGAGAAATGATTGCTTTTGAACCAAATGCCAAAGAGAAATGAGTCTCACCGGTTACTCATCTTTTGGTGGTGCAATATGCCCATAAACATCCGGGGAGTTTGTCTAGCCATTTTCCCCTTTTGTCGGAAAGGGATTTCTTGAGGTAGTCAAGGATCGTCTTGTTGGATGCTTCGACCTGCCCTTTGCCTTGAGGATATCTTGGCGTGGACATCTGCTGCTTGATGCCATACTTTTGGAAGAACTTCGCAATCTTTGCCCATAAATTACGAGTTATTGTCAGTGATGATGGACTTAGGGATGCCAAATCAGAAAATGATGTTCCTCCATATGAATCACTTTATGTCCGTCTGAGTAGTGGTTGTCTAGTGCTATGCTTCTACCCATTTGGTGAAGTAATCGGTTGCCATGATCATCATCCCTTTGCCCCCAGTAGTGGGTGACATTTGCCCTACTAGGTTGATTACCCACTACATAAACAGCCAAGGACTCGTCTACGAGAGTAGTTCGCTGGCAGGCAGTGCTGGTACCGACTTGCAGCGTTGGCAGCGGTCACACTTTTGCACTAATTCCTTAGCATCTTGATGCATGGTAGGCCAGTAGCAGCCTGCGTTAAGAGCCTTCTATGCTAAAGATCAACCTCCGGAGTGATTTCTACAAATGCCTTAATGGATTGAGCTTAGAACCTTTTGGTCGTCGGAAGGCACTGGGCAGCGGAGATGTGGTCGGGTGTAGGATTTTCGGATGAGAATGCCGTTCCATATGCAGTAACATACTGCCTTTATTTGGAGCTTTTCTAGACTTAACCTTTTCGTGGGGAGTGTGTCATTAACCAGGTAGTCCATAATAGAACTTTGCAAGTTGGGAGTTATACTGTGACACTTCGGCTGCCAGCTCTGCCTCTATGCTTGGCTTGTCTAGATACTCCACGGGGATAGAGCGTTTGAGTTAGTGGTCGAGGATAGAGCCTAAACCGAGTACCGCATCCGCGTGGGCGTTGTCTGCCTACGGAACTTGAGTGAGAGTGTAAGTTTAAAATGCCTTAAGTTGCTTACGTACTTTCTCTAGGTATTGTACCATCCTTGGATGTTTTGCCATGTACTCCTTAATAGTTTGGCTGGTGATTAGCTAAGATTGGAATGAATTGCGAGCTTTTTCACCGCCAAGTCTTTTTCCATTCGGAGACCTGCTAGTAAGGCCTCGTACTCTGCTTCATTCTTAGATGCTTTGAAACCTAGAGTGATCGCCTGCTCAAGCATTGAACCGACTGGGGTGATAAAGATCACGCCTGCTCCCGATCCTTTGTAGTTGGATGCACAGTCGACAAGCAAATGCCAGAAGTCTTCGTTGATGGGAACAAGCATGGCTAAGGTGTGCTCAGCTGCTTTTGGGGCATCGTTGGGCCGCTCTGTTGTGTCACCTAGGCTAGGCATGAATTCTGCTATGAAGTCTACCAAGGCTTGGGCCTTTATTGCCGTGCAAGGTTGGAAAACTAAACTGCATTGGCCAAGTTTCAACGCTCATTTCATCACTCATTGAGAAGCGTCCGGACAATGTAGGGTTGATCGTAGAGAATATTGAGTCATGACGATGACTGTATGAGCTTGAAAGTATGGTCTAAGCTTCCAAGACGCAACAACTAGTTCCAAAATTAACTTTTCGATCTTCGGATATCTTGTTTTAGCATCGAGAAGAGTTTTAGAAATGTAGAATACCGGCAATTGGGCCCCCAGCTCTTCTTTATTAAGGGCAGAGCTCACTGCTACTTCGGAGACTGCCAAGTAGATGTCTAGCTCATCTGTTCCTTACAGCTTGGATAGTAAAGGAAGTGATGTAAGATACTTCTTCAAGTCTTGGAAAGCTATTTCGTACTCATCATCCCATTTGTCCCGTTATACCTTCTTGATAGCCTTGAAAAAGAGTTTTCATCGATCAGTGCACTGCGAGAGAAAATGTTGAAGGTAACTGCTCATTCAGTCAAGCTTTGGATCTCCTTCAAGGTAGTTGGAGATTTCATCTCTAGGATTGCTCAGATTTGCTTATGATGTGCTTCAATCATCTTGTACTTTCTAGGGATATTGAAAGTTTCCACCATGTTGCCAATGTGGTCTGATTACTGCTTGCCCTTCACCATGATGTCGTCGACGTAGACCTTCATGGTTTCTCCATTTTGTTTCTTGAACATCATGTTTACTAACTTTGGTAAGTAGCTCCTGCGTTCTTGAGGCCAAAGGGCATGACCTTGTAGCAGTAGGTGCCTCACTCGATCACGAACGCGATTTTCTCTTTGTTGGGCTCGTACATGGCTATTTGGTTGTAGCCAGAATAGGCGTCCAATAAACTGAGCAGCTGGGTCCCAAAAGTTGAATGTACTAATAGATCGATTCGGGGAAGTGGATACAAATCCTTTGGGCATGCTTTGTTGAGGTCGGTGTAATCTACGCAAACCCTCACTTTGCCCTTCTCTTTCTTATTTAGTAGTATAACATTAGCAAGCCATGCTGAGTACGCTAACTCTTCTATGAATCCAGCTTCCAATAGCTTGTCAATTTTCGCTTCGATAATTGTCACTCATTGAGGTGTAAAATACCTTCTGTTTTGGATCACCGGTTTAGCAGCGAGGTCGACATGTAGCTTGTGGCAAGCTATCTCGGGATCGATGTCGGTCATGTCAGAACATGACCATGCAAAGACGTCACGATTTTCTCTAAGGAAAACCGTGAGTTCTTCCTTCTCGACTGGGCTTAGACGTGAGCTGAATCTAGCAGTCTTTTTTAGCTACTGAGGATCAAGAATGATGCCCTCGATGTCTTATTCTGGTTTCCATCCTATCTCGTCTACTTGGGCACCATATTTTTTATTCACCTGCTATAATTGTTATTGGGTAGCTTCTTCGTCCTTTCGGACCTCGATAGCCTTTATGGGGGTAAAGGTTTTTATTCTTATTTTTATGCCTTTAATACTTGCACAGTGCATCGTCGAGATGTGGCCTTGTAAGACTTGATTTCTCCGACTCCTCTTCCCAAGATGCGGAATCAGAATTTTTGATACTTGACAGAAGTGACGACATCCAGTTTGATCAACCAAAGTCTCCCAAGAATCCTATTGTAGAGAGATGGGTCACTTGCGATTGTGAATGTCTGCTTTGAGACAACTTGTGGTGTTTTCACGTCAGATGTGATGTGGCTGATGGCAGTCAAGGTGTGCCCGTTAAATCCAGTGAGTTCTTCCGCTCAGCATATGATTTTGCTTTCTAGGCCCATATTCTAAATTACTGAGAGTTGAAGTAGGTTGGCTACACTTCCATTGTCAACCATCATTATGTCGACTATAGCATGGGCTAGTTGGACAGATACTACCATAGCCAACCATATTCTAAATTACTGAGAGTTAAAGTAGGTAACTGCATCGCATTCGGTGAAACCAATGATGCGTCCAGGTTGGGTGTCGACTGCTTAGACCTATAAGACTAGTAGAGCCTGTTGGGGTCTTCCTCTTTTTGGAGTTGTTGGTGGCCACTAAGTGTTCACTTTCGGCGAAGATGCCTTTGATCCGAATCATCTTGGTTTGCGGCTCTTCATCATCATCTGCATTCCTTCTAGGCGCGCAGTTGGCTTGTCCAAGTATCTATTGACCTTGCCTTCTTTCACAAGCTTCTATAGTAGTTGTCGGTTGTGAGACATGGTGCTTAATGGAATGCGTAATACTTAGTGTGATCTAACTTGGAAATATCTCCCTTTGATTGTTTTGGCAACTTGAACCATGGTTTATTTTTGATGTCGCGAAGGATTTGGTGGATCGGGATTGAGAACATAAAGTACTTCCTGGTTATTAGGCCTTCCTTGGTTGTGGGTCTCTACGATTGCCTCCTGCTTGCTTTTGTTGGACTGCATCCCGTCCTCCTTTTTTTGAGCCACTGCCGACTCTTTTCAAGGCTACATGGGTGCCTTATCTGCTTGTCGAGCCTCGTCCCAACGTGCATGCTTTTCTACTAGAGCGAAAGAGTCTACCAGAGTTAGATCTTCTTTCATGATCAACTCTCCAAACACTGGGTGATCTGCTGGGAATCTTTTTTGGAAGGCTGCACTTGCTATCAAGTTGTCACATTTGACTATCTTCGCCTTCTCTACTTTGAACCTCTTCACATAGTCGCAGAGCAACTCTTTTGGGTTCTTCTTCACATTGAACAAGTGGTTGGACTTTTTCTTGATCGAGCGGTAGGATTAGTATTCATTGGTGAAAACCAAAGAAAGATCCTCAACACTCTAGATGGATCGTGGTGGCAAGGTGTGAAACCAATCTTGTGCCTCGCCTTGTAAAATGGTGGTGAATATCTTGCACATAAGGGCATCGTTGTTCCAATAAAGAACCATCGTGCTTCGGTAATGCTTCAAGTGCCTTTCCGGATCTCCATTTCCTTTGAAAATGGTGAAATATGGCATGCTAAACTTGCGTGGAGGCTCTGCCTACTCGATCTCGTCCATGAAGGATGACTTACTCATATTGTCATGTCCTATCATAGTGCTTTATCTGCAACTTCGTTGTGTTGGAAATCGCACAAACGCTTGTTTAAGATAGCCTAACTACCTGTTCCTGATTTTTCCTTTGTTGGGGTAGCGAAGCTTTCAGCTGTCCCCTGTCTTGACCTGTTGGTCTTGGTTGCTCTTCTACGTGCTCGGCTCGTCTATGTCGCGGCGGCAGTATATATGGTTCATTCCTAGCAGGCGAGGGAATTCTTCATAGATGTCGGTTGAACTTAAGCTGAATTGAGTGATAGCTTCTCTTTGTCCGTCATGCTACTTACTCCGATGTGATGTGGATGATGCTTATTACGAGCTTAGCCGTGAATGAATGCTACGCCTAGAAGGCTGCTCATATTGATTATCGGAGTGTGGCCTTAACCGTGAGTGTATGCTCGTCTGTGGGCCTAGTTGAGAGTGTACACTCCTCCGCGCACTAAGACGGGAGTATACATTATCTCGAAGGCCCAATCAAGAGTGTACATTACCCGAACGCTTGATTCGTGGCTGGTAGAGTGACTACTTACCGGGACACTATTAAAGAGGTTCATTGTCTTCCTTTGTCCTATTTCGGGACACCTCGTCTAGGGCACGTTGCATCTCGATGCCCTGCAAGAGCTGATTCACCAAGGTCGTCTGCTGTGTGAGAGCGCTCATCAACTTAATGACTTGTCGAGACAAGTGTTGTTCGCCATTCAGATTGGAAATGCTTGGAAAAAAATGCATCTCCTTGAGCAGTGGAAATGTGGTAAACTCCAGGCGCGAGATTCGAATTGGGAAATGTCAAATCCTTGGAGAAGTGTTGTGAAAATGCCCCCGATTTAATCGTAGGCCCAGAAATTTGAAGCCGGGACAGTTGAACTAATCTTGGACTAATTTGGGTTGATTGGAAAGCCACAGGAGCAGGCTGGGCCATGGGAGTGGGCTACTCGGCGCGTGGCGCACGTGGGTACGAGGCTAGGGCTCGGTTTGGCAACGCGTTGGGCTCATGTTGGGTTTGGGTGGCAAGGGTCGACTTGGCTATGGCTTGGGCCATGGCTTTGGCACCGTGGGTTTTGCCGAAGGTGGCCACCGTGGTGGGTTGCCACGGTGGTGTCTCGTGGGGGTAATGCCAATCCACTCATCGTTGTGTTGAGCCTTGTAGATTGTCGTGGTCCTAATTCTTGAACGTTGGAATTTTCATTCATCGAGGTTTCGGAATCCCTTGCCATTGTACTTTTCTTTTACGTTTGATCAAAGAATTTTTAGAAATAAAAATTCCAAGAATAAGAACGTATGAAAAATCTACAAATGAACAAAAAAACGAAAAATCTTGAATGTGAGAGTCTCTTAATGAAAGCACCAATTTGTGGATGCAAATTTCTTCCTTCTTGTTGTTGGACGAAAATGCACCTGCAAAAACAATTAACACCTTAGGTCAAGGCTAAGAGCCTCATGCGCCCTTGGTGAATTGGGGATTTGGGGGTGGGGGGGGGGGGCGCTTTGGCCGAAGAACCTCCGATTCCAAAGTTAGAATTTTGAGGGAAAAGTGTTTTGAGAATTTAGAGAATTTTGAAAGATGATTCAACTTAGGTTTTTGGAGAAATGGAGTGGTATTTATAGGAGTGTGGCCAGCCCCCGTTGGAGAGGTGGGAATCGGCCACATTTGGTGGTTTTAGGGTGTAATTGCAAGATATTATGTCACCATAATATCTTGCAATCAATTAGGAAATTAATTAGATAATTAATTAATTAATTAGAAAATCAATTAATTAATTTCAGTAATTAATCTTATTTTGAATGAATATTTGGAGGTTACCTTGTGGGGAGGATTTGATGAGGATGGATGAAATAGGTTTTGAATTAATACCTATTTTGATCACTTTTGACCTTGATTGAGTGATGATTATCAGCTACTCGCATGTAGGAGTTTTGATATGTCTCGAGGGTAATCTTATCTTTTTAACCCAAAAATTCACTTGTCGCATTCATATTTTTCTTGATTATTTTTGTCTCCACAGATCATTTCTTTGTATTCTCACATCTTAGTGCAGTAATACTAGATGGTGGATACACTCATTATTTTCCTTGATGATTTAAAAATTATGAAATCATAAAATGCGTGTCACTTCTTGCTGCTCAAAATGATACTTTTCATCAAATCTAGCTTCTTATAATTGTTGTTGTTTTATTGATGAGAGGTTACGGTCCTGGTTAGTAAATTCACATATTATACACAAATTTACGTATTTTGAAAAAAAATACTTCCATTTTCTATACACGTTTTAATGTTTTGTTAAATTGCACTTTTTTTTAAAGTCAAACGTACAATACAAGTTTCAAACATGTAAATACGTATTTTTCATGTTTAATACCAGTTATTGTCACACATTTTTTAATAATATATATAATTCACGTAGTCAACATGTATTCTTAACTTAATATAATTATTTAATTAATTTTACGTTTTAATTCTACATTAAGTTAACTAGGAAAGGAAAATTCACATAATCATACACAAGTTAATCAATTAAGCATTTTTTTTCATTAGAAATACAATCACTTAACCCCTTTTCATCTAAATTTACCCCAATTTCTATTTTTACTTTGTAAAAATGAAGAAACCAATTTGGAGATTTCAGATTTTCAAAAGACATCTGCACCAATTTCTATTTATAATTTGTAAACAAGAAGAAACTACTTCGGAGATTTCAGATTTTCAAGAAGCATCTGCACATATAGAACATTAGAACTGCTAAGGCATGGCTAAAGTGTGATCCAGTTTACCTAGTAGCCCAACCCCCCAACCCCCTCACCACTCCCCCCCCCCCCCCCTCCAACGCATCTCCTCCCTCCTCCTAAATTTTTTTTAGTTTATATTTTCGCACAATTTTCTATGTAATTTGGACTAATTGTTTGGTGTTTTTGTCTTAGATTTTTGGAAGATTATCTTATGGATATTATCTCATGGAACATTAGAACTGCTAAGACATGGCTGAAGTGTGATCCAGTTCACCTAGTGGCCCAACCCCCCAACCCCCTCACCCCCCTCACCCCCCCCCCCCAACCCCAATGGGGAAGTTAGTTGTTAGGCATACAATGCAATTACGGACACCATATTGTGTGAACGTCACTATTTTACTAATTTAATACCTAAAAATGCACCTCTAAAGGCCTTTTCAGGTCTATCCAACCTGAATGAGGAATACAACACCACCCATATCATGTTGTCCAGTGGTACTAAAATAACCTTTAAAAGCATTTTTTTTTTCTTTGCATATCAATAAAATTTCCTCGTACCATCAAGGTTCAATAGAAAAAAAAAAAAAAAAAAAAAAAAAAAAAAAAGTTAATTAACACTTAGGCCTCTGATAAGGAAGTTGATCGTGGATTAATGGTTTTGGCCATTGCACTCTCACCGTCTAAATTTTCTTTCTATTAATGTACTAAAAATATTACACAACTTAATATATGGTATTTGAAACTATCTACTAAAATAACAAGATACATTATTATTATACAGAAATAGGTAGAGAGCTAGAGACCCTTTGGTGGCTAGTTGAAAGAGCTTTCCATGGAAGGAGAAAATGAAAACTCCAATCTCAGCATCAGTCAGCACATATAACTTGTTAGCCTTCCTCAAGATCCCCGCCCAGCGCTTGCTGAAAGTAATCTGCCTGTGCACCGGGTTCTCGATCCTCTTCATCTGAACGTACTCTATACCTTTGAGAGTCTTTTGATAGTAAGAGTAGGGGCCTTATCGTTCAGGTGCATATATATCCTCCTCCTTGATCAACTAGTCAATGATATTAAATAAAAGAATTTTTTTTTTTATATTTGTGGTACAGTTCAATTTCCGTTGGGTTTAAAATGTTCAAAACCGAAACCAAATTGTTTTTTCATACTGCAGTTTGGTTTCAAACCAATACCATTTCAGAACCGCAAAAACCGAACTTTTTTCTGAGTTCACCACTGCATCGTCCTTATTTAGAAAAAGGTTAAAAAAATTCATTTTTAATGGGGCATGGATAAAAGTTAGGGTAAACTTAAATGCAAAGTGGTGTTTACATAGAAAAGCTCTTAGTTGTAATAAGGAATCAGTTATGTGATTGTATTTCTAATGAAAAAAATAGCTTAACTAATTAAAACTCGTGTGAATATATGAATTTTCGTTTGTTAGTTAATTGAAATCATGTGATGTTACATGTTGGCCCATATATGAATATGTTGCTCACCTCATCTATTTAATGTAGGCTTATAAAGTAAAATTTGAATGGTTATTTTTTATATGAATAAAAAAATAAAAAAAAAATAGTAAATTGAACATATGAGTTTCCATAAAAATCGCAACTGACTGAATCACCCATGTTTTCTTTAAAAAACTCGCCAACTCTGGATTGCCCTTGTTTTCTTCAATAGCTAAATATGTTGTGGTTATGGAACTCCAAGTTTAATAAGAACTAATTGGGCATATGATGTGGTAATATGTTTAATAATTGAACCTCGATCTACCTGCAGGCTTTAGGGACTTGGAGTTTGATTTAGTTTGTATCTTAAACTTTGGTGTTCTTTACTGTGTATATATACGTGTGAAGAATTCATGTGGAACAAAACTACCGGAATGTTCCAGATGCGGAAAGTGAAACTCCTGAAGATAAGGTGGTCGAAATCCTGTCGAGGTTGCCGCCCAAGTCTCTCATGGGATTCAAATGCATACACAAGTCTTGTTGCACTCTCATCAAAAGTTCAAGTTTTGTGGCCAAACACCTCAGCAATTCTATGGACAACAAACTCTCAACCTCCACTTGTCTCCTTCTCAACCGTTCTGATATGCCCGTTTTCCCGGACAACAGTCGGAAATATCAAGTTTTATGGTCCATGATTAATCTTTCCATTGATAGTGATGAGCATAACCTTCATTATAATGTTGAGGACCTAAATATACCGTTTCCAATGGAATACCATCACCCTGTATTGATTCACGGTTATTGCGATGGTATTTTCTGTGTAATTACAGGGAAAAATGTTGTTTTATGCAATCCTGCAATTGGGGAATTCAAGCAACTTCCCGATTCATGCCTTCTTCTACCTTCCCCTCCTGAGGGAAAATTCGAATTGGAAACGACCTTTCGGGCGTTGGGATTTGGCTATGGTTGCAAAGCTAAAGAATACAAGGTTGTGTGAATTATAGAAAATTGTGAATATTCTGATGATGAGCAAACATATCATCATCGTATTTCTCTTCCTTACACTGCTGAGGTATACACAACGACTGGTAACTCGTGGAAAGAGATCAATATTGATGAATCAAGTAAAGCCTATCCATGTTCTTGTTCAGTGTACTTGAAGCGATTTTGTTATTGGTTTGCAACAGATGGCGAGGAATACATACTTTCATTTGACTTAGCAGATGCGATATTTTACAGAATACAACTGCCTTCCAGGAGAGAATCCGATTTTAAGCTTTATAGTCTTTTTCTGTATAATGAATCAGTCACTTCTTATTGCTCTCATTACGATCCAAGCGAGGATTCTAAATTATTTGAAATATGGGGATGGACGACTATGATGGAGTTAAGAGTTCATGGAAGAAACTCCTAACCGTTGGACCCCTTAAAGACATTCGTTATCCATTGACACTTTGGAAAGGTGACGAACTTCTTATGCTTGCCTTTGACAGAAGCGCTACCTCCTATAATTCTAGTACTAGAAATCTCAAGTATCTTCATATTCCTCCTATTATCGATGAGGTCATAGATTTCGAAGCTCTTATTTATATGAAAAGTATTGTTCCAATCAAGTCAGTTAAGGTCACGGTACCATTTTCTCCTATTTAATTTATATGTACGATATAAGGCTTGAGTTTGCACCTTCTAATTTTGCTTTCCAGCCTTTGTACCATGTTTGCTTATCATGGGCTACCTTTAGTTTTCGGGCTTTCAAAATTTTGTAATATTATTCCATTTCAAAGTGTATGATAACTATTCTTCTACGGTTAATTAATTAATAATAACAATTCCATTATGCTCGTTTCAAAAAAAAAAATTCCATTATGTTTTTGTTTTTTTTTTTCTTCTGAATTCCCTTCTTAAAAACTTAATAAGTTTTTCCTCATTAAACATAATCAATTTACAAGCCCTTTATACAAAGGGATTCCTATTTTTTTTTATAAAAATGGGAATTACATTTGGGGCCCACTCCACATCGAATTTCAACGATCCAAACCGTCTATTTTATAAGTCTCGATTCATAGATCATCCTTACAAAAATTCATTTCAATCTGAAACCATTTGCCTATTTAATTATCAAGATCAAATTTCATTGTTTCTTATATAACAAAGTATTCAGTCATTTCTTTGAACCCAATTAGATGTCTTAAATATTTCTGATTTGGCTAATATTTTGCAAGAATGATTTATGAGGTACAACTTGAAAAATAGATAGTACAGATCGCTAAAGTTCAATGTGGTGTGGACCCCACAACTAATTCCCATTTTTATAAATAAAAAAATGAAAATCCTTTCCCTTAAAGGTTTCCTATATAAATTTCAGGGTGCTAAAAGAAATTTAGGCAACAAAGAATATTTATAGCCTTTTAGCCCCTAACCATAGTTAGTAAAATACAGAGCTGATATCGTATGTGAAAATATGCACGTGTATTATTCCGCAATTTTGCTAAAACTTTACTTTGAAAAATTCGGCCACTTTTTTTTTAAATATTTTTTTATTAAATTATTTATTTATTTTAATGCTTCATAAATTTGTTGCAAATACGTTTTAACTACGTGAATTTCATATATAGATATGTGTATACATATATATATATATAGATATGTGTGTGTATCTATGTATACACACACATATCTATATATATAGATATGTGTGTGTATATAGATACATACATATATGTGCGGGCTGGAATATCACGCGACAGGATAATTTTTTAAGACATTGCTGTAAAGTTAGAAAGACAAGAAAATTTTGCCAAATTCTTCTACTGTTCCTCATCAAATTAAACTTATTCCAATACATATGCTGGATGGGAATTGCTACTAGGCACCTACTATTTCTTGCTATAAAAGGGCTAATAAAGGGTTACACAACAAATGCAAGAGTAAGTCATTTAGGGTTTTGGCAAAATCTCCCATCTCCAAAGGAATCGTACGGCCTCTAATTAATTCGTTGTCTTCCTTCTCTTCGAAAATATCCTAATCCGTCAGCATACTAACCGACGTCACACAGCGAATTACAAACCTTCTGCTTACCACTCAAGGCAAGGAGGAGAACATGGTGTCTTCACTGTTGGCCATTTAGGTTGTGCTGAGTTTGATAGCATCTGGATCAAACAATCCAACCGAGAACTAATTGCTCTTGTCCCTCTGGTTTTGGTCGATGGATCTCCTGGCGGAGGTCCATGCTTGTCCCTTGCCATTGGCCTTTGAGTCGAAAAGCCTGTCCCCCCCTCAAGCCTTCTTTCAAACAAGTGACGGACACTGTTTACAAGAAAGATCACAACAAACTCGATTGCAAGAATAGGGCTGAAGAAGCGAATCCCAATGTCAATTTCTGATAGTCCTGGCATTCATGTCGCATTTTTCATGTTCATGTCATTTTCATGTTATACCCGATATCTTAACCGGTCTTATTGTGTAACACCCGTTAAAATAAACGGGTAATATAATCCAATCCGAAATCGACATGTTAATATTATCAGGTAATATGACCCATTACCCATTAAAAACAATATTTTTTAAATCAATAAATAATGAAAATGAAAAACATAATTTGACATAAAAAAATAGAAAATATAATACTAAATTAGTACATGCATATATGCCACATTGTCACTAAATATTACTCTAAAACATAAATAAAAATAAATAAAATAAATAAATAAAAAATTTGTCTTTCAAGTATTATATACTCCAAAATTAGAGCATAATGAAAAAAAATATTAGTACATTACTATAAAATACCAAAAATGTTCAAGGATATGCAACATGAAGGGAGTTGCGTTTCAAGATTGAGGAACCTTTCACGTTTATATATGATGCGAGAATTATACGCGCACAAATTAAACCCTCTTTTCGTCAATTGTAGTAAGTATGTAAGTAGGGATCGTTCTGGACCGGGGATTAGGAGGGATTGTTAATCTCTTGGAAACTGACTCAAAAACGTAAAAACAAGATAAAACACTAAACTAGACTCAAAGAATGTGAAACTAAACGTTAAAACACTAAGACAAACCAAAAGACTCAAAATGCTTTAAAAACACAAACTAAATTGATTTCTAACTAAATTGAACAATTAAGTAAAGGGGGATTGGATTTGGACGAATTTAAACTAAAAATGGAAACTTGGAAATAAAACAAATTGTAAATATGGATTTGACGGAAATGAATGGATGGGAAGCTAGCTAAGGGGTTCATCTCCACATATGTTATACTTGCATACAAAACGATGTCTAATTGCTTTTCAATAGACCATGAATTCTCAACGCCCCGGGTTAATTAGGTCCGCTTAAATTAACCGTCAAGTTTTCCTTAAGTTAATGAATTGGATGATTGCATACGACAATCCAAAGCATTCCTCACAAGTTCCCTACATGAATTGCATAATAGAGATACAAGCAAGAATCATTAAGCATCATGAAAACTATAAGTGTTGACGAGGCATTCGTTACTATGATTGCATGAAACTTATGCCAAGAATATGTTTAACACGATTGTTTATAAGCAACCTCCACTACTTGTGAATATAAGTTCATAACTATTACGTGAAACTCACTTATATTCTAGCGTCAAATTCATGCATGAAAATTAAGCGTTCATTCTTAATAAACATACATAAATAGGTTATCAATTAAACAGTTAAACAAATTGAATTCACAACTTATGAAACGTAATTAAAAGTAATCAAATCATATTACAAACATAAACATAGTTTCGAATCACCCCCTAGCTAAAGGGGGTTTATTTCCTCATACGTACAAAACAAAGAGAATTGAAATTAAACATTGAAATCAAAGAAACGCCTAAACATTCCAACAACTCAATCTTGAATTGTATGAACGTTTAGGCCCTCTTATCTTCCTCTTTATTGTAGCATAAGGTCTAGGGATAGTTGGTTGGGGGGATGGAAGTGTTGGGAAATTATGGAAATGGATGAGGAGTGGTGGAAATGGAAGATGGTTTTTGGATTCTAAGGGAGAGAAACTCACGGCTAGGGAAGTGTTTGTGGTGTGTTGTGTTATGAATGAGATGAGATGATTTTTGAATGAATGAATGCAAGGGTATATGATGAAGTAGGAAGGTGGAAATGCATGTGAGATGTTGGAAAGGAAATGGGAATATGAGTAGGCCATGGCATGGGAGTTGTTTTGTTGGTGTAAATGTGCCATGGTTGCAATGATGAAGAATAAAGGGTGCATGTGGGGTGGAATTGAATGAATGCAAAGTGAATGAATAATGAAATGAGTTAAAGAGGGAGAATGTGGTGAAATGATGAACTAGGAAGGTGGAAATGCATGTGACTTGTTTGTGGAATAAAGAATGAATGGTGGAATGATGAAGAGTTGCATAAAGAATGCATGTAGGGTTAGCTAGGTTGGCTTTGTTTGGGTGCATGTGTGTTAATGGTGGTTTTGCATGTGAATTGATGGATTGTTTTTGATGGAATGGATGGTTCTTTGCATGGCTTTTGAAGTGATTGTGGGCTTTGGAATTGGAAGGAAATGCATGGCCTTGGGGTTGGTTTAAGAGAGAATGGGCTAGGCCCTTTGTTTTATGTCCAAAATGAATACAAGGCCTTCAAATTCGTCCAACACTTTGGCTCCAATCATATGCTATCCATTCCAAGCCCAATTTTGCTCCAAAATGCTCCAAAATGCATCTTTTTGCTTCCTTAGCCATATGAACCTAAAAACACACGAAAATGGCTTAAACTACTAAAACAACTATGAATTAACAACATAGATGCACGAAAACAAGCTAAGTAAGTCGCCTAAATATGCTCCTATCAAACTCCCCCACACTTATCTTTTGCTAGTCCTCGAGCAAAACAGAATAAAAACAAATAAACAAAACGACACTAAACACGTAAAACACAACCTACACCTTCCAACAATCATTTCAGGGATTTCCAATGCACATGACAAGTTAAAAATTATTATTCCCACAGAATTTAGCCATCTTTACCCTTAAGTACATTCTTAATCATAGTCACCACATACTAGTTCACAATTAAGCATTTAAAACCATGTTTTGAATGTAGTAACATGCCTTAGAGAATTTGCTCAATTCCTTACAAGATATGCACTCAATTTTCACTCAGATTTTCTAACTACACACCCTAATCTAGTCATATGTGAGAAGATTGATGTAAACATGAAAACGAACACTCACATATATGTATCACAAAGAACGCAATTTTTGGAGTTAATAAGCATGTTTAGATTATGATCTCATGAATGGAATGCTACTACTTAGACGCGAGAACCAGTGACACCATATGCTCATACCAAGTTCAAACTCCACAAATTGAAACACATAACACTCAAGATTGAAGTCACGGGTTGTAATGGGGCTTAGGGCGTGTGGATAACAAAGAAGGGATATGGAAAACAAAGGTTCTTAAAGAAATAGTGAGCAAGGCAATTGAATCAACTTAGAATTCACTTTTGAATGAAAACTCAACTTTGGAACAAAAAAAAAAAAAAAAAGGAGACAATTTAGGGCCAGAATTGGTGTTTTGAGCCCTTACTTCAATCACTCATTCTTTCATTTTTTTCAAGCTCTTTTTTCTTTCTTTCTTTTCTTTTCTATTTTTCTTTTCTTTTGAAACTCAAAACATACTTAAGAACAAGCATTCCTTCTCCCACACTCATTTTCTTGCATAATGTAACTCAAAAGGAATTCATTTAAGTCATGCTCACTATCTTCTAAGAACAAAGGTGTGGATTGTCCTAAACTAGGCTAGGTGAGGATAATGTGGGTTGACAAAGAATAAAGGCTAAACAAAGCTCAACGGGGGTAAAACTTACAACATATACGAAATATGGGAAGTGAGGTTATTTGGCTATGGTGGCAATTACACAACTTCATCTTGAATATGTTATGTAAATCAATAACATGCTTTGAATGAAAAG
This sequence comes from Pyrus x bretschneideri, assembly GCF_019419815.1. Lineage (NCBI taxonomy): Eukaryota > Viridiplantae > Streptophyta > Magnoliopsida > Rosales > Rosaceae > Pyrus > Pyrus x bretschneideri. The sequence continues at coordinate 39,455 of NW_025999613.1, read as the reverse complement.
GGCATGAGTTCTAGCATTTGGAACTATATGATGAAACGCCTTCTAAGTAGTAACCAAGCAAAGAATAATGAGATCATGCAACAACTTTAGAAAACAAGAAATCACAGATTATACTCTCCAAAGAACGTTATAGGCTCAAGTCTCTCAGGGTTGTAGCGTTTGTTTGAGTTCCTTCCTTCAAGCATGTTACATAACTAATTTTTTTCTTTTATGATTGCATGTGAAGTCATACATTATAACCATAACCAAGCATATACCAAGAGTAAATCAAACTTTTCTCCATGTTTATAACTCTTTTCAACAGTCATGCAATTAGAAACCAAATCCTTATCATTGTGTTGGAAGGTGACCTACGACACAAAAACGACTCAAAACACTCTTTTTAGGCTTTTCAAAACATGTTTTTCAAATTTTTATGTGATTTTTGAATTTTTAAGTCAAAACACACTAAACACACTTAAAAACAGCAAGAAACAACATTTGAAGTTATGGTGGATAAAACCCTACGAATTTGCATCAAAACACTTTAGTAACTCCCCCACACTTAAATCAAACATTGTCCTCAATGTTAAAAACCACACTAAACACAAACAAACATATAAACAGCAATTAAACATACTAAACATGGCAGAATGTATCTAACAAAGAGAAGAGTTTAGAGATGCAAATCTGGTTGTGGAGTGTTCGTTCCATCTTCTCCTTGGTGATTGCAGTGAGGCTTGGATCTTTGTGATTCCACAGGCTTACTCTTGAACTGCGCTGCTCCCATCGTTGATTTTCCTTTGTGCTACTCTTGAACTGGGCAGCAGGCTTCCTTTGGTCTCCCCCGAAGGTCTGAGCTTCCTCCTCTTATCTGTTTCTTTGTTCAATCTCTCCAATTCGTATTGAAGAGGGTTAGAGGATAGCTCAGCAAAGCTAGGTAAGCAACCAGGGAATAGAGTCCAGATAGACTCCAAGTGCCGGCTGATTGCTTCTTTCACTTTGCCATGCAAGTAATATCAAGGACAAAGGAAAAGACAGGGAAAGAGCATGATATGAGATACCTTTGCTTTTGCCCTTGATGATATGAGATACCTTTGCTTTTGAAGAAGCGGTGAATGAATCAGCACATGTATTTGTGGTGCTGTTTCCTCCTGGGTCATCTGTACTCCAGGCATCTGGTATCATCTTTGGGGAAGAAGAAAGACTTGAGTATTTCGAAAGGCTTTGCTGGGAGTGCGCCCTCAGAGGTGAGAAAGAGTTGGGCATTTTCTTCAGTTCTGTCTTGCCAAAAAAAAATGAAGGTCGACATATATAGGGAATTCAATAGCAAGTGGTGATACTGTTCTTTTACCGTTGTCGACAAACATTTTAATCCCGCAAATCCGGCTTTTTGGAATAGTGACGACTCTTCGATCTTTGAAGACGCCTCTTCGATAAAGCTGCACGCGTTTTCTGAAAAGCAGATAAAGCGTCGCTGAACTTTGCGCTTGTCGGCTAAAGACGTGTAGTTGCGATGATGGCCTCCACGTGTTGAACGCGTTTTCTGAAAAGCCGAGGCTTTTTGAATCGGTGGACGCGTTGCCTTGGCTTTTTATAGAGCTATCGATCACCGCCAACTTACACACTCTGAAGATTTTCCATTCTTGAAACTCGTCTCCGGCCCTTTGAAAATCTACTCCGTCCACCCCTTCTCTTTTAACTTCGTGAACAATGGCTAGCTCATCCAACCCATCGAACCTTTGCTTAGATTTGAGTCTAAGCAGTGATCCGGTCGCGTCTCGTCAGGGTAAGGTATGGTGCCCGTCTTTCTTATCTTCCCATGGCCCTCTTACAGATGAGGACTCTGTGATGACGGATCCCACAACGGCTACGATAATGGCTCGGAACCTCCTCACTCCCAAAGACAGTCAGTTGCTTTCAGGACGGTCCGATGAGTTGGCCGTTCAAGAATCCCTGGCTCTGAGTGTTCAGTGTGCTGGCTCTGTGTCCAACATGGGCCAACGCCTTCTTGCTCGCTCCCGACAGGTTGAATCCTTGATGGCGGAGGTGGAGAGTCTTAAGCAGGAGAATAAACAGCTTAAGTACGAGAACCGAAGTTTGCACGTGCTTGCCAACAATTATTCAACAGGCATGAAGAGGAAGCTTGATGAGCTTGATGACCGTCAACGGTTTGCAGCTTTCTTCCAGAGGCACCTCTTTCCTGGGTCATCCAGCGTTCCACCAAGGTTTGGGGCCTTGAATGATCTATCTTCGGTGCCTCCCGCTCCTATGCCTCCTGCTCCGATGCCTCCTGCTCCGATGCCTCCTGCTCCGAGAGTGTTGCCACGTAGTGGGGCCTCACGTACACAACCTTTGTAAAGGCTCCATCTTTCTGCCATGTTTAGACACAATTGTAATTTATCGAAAAAAAATCAATGAACAAGCAAAAGTTTTATTTACTGTATTGGGTTGCCTCCCAAGTAGCGCTTGCTTTAACGTCGTACAGCCGGACGAGTACTCTCTTCAATCTTCATTTGAGCTCACGGAATAGAAAGGAATGTCTTCCACCACTTGCCCCACACCATGCTCGTAATATGGCTTCAACCGATGCCCATTCACCTTGAATTCTACGCCATTCCTTAAGCTTTTTATGTGGACTGCACCATAAGGTAAAACGTTAGTAACAACAAACGGGCCAATCCATTTAGAACGCAACTTACCAGGAAACAAACGTAGGCGAGAGTTGAAAAGTAACACTTTCTGCCCAACTGTGAAGGTCTTGGTTCGAATCATTTTATCATGGAATGCTTTGGTCTTGGCTTTGTACATCCGGGCATTCTCATAGGCTTCATTCCAAATCTCCTCAAGTTCATTCAATTGGAGCTTCCTATGAACTCCCGCTGCATCTATGTTCATGTTGAAAGTCTTCACGGCCCAATGTGCCTTGTGCTCTAACTCTACGGGCAAATGACATGGCTTACCATAGACGAGCCGAAAAGGTGACATCCCAATGGGTGTTTTGTACGCCGTACGATATGCCCACAGTGCATAATCTAAACGTAAGCTCCAATCCCTCCTTGTTGGTCCAACGGCCTTCTCCAAAATTTGTTTGATTTCTCGGTTAGACACCTCGGCTTGGCCATTTGTTTGAGGATGGTAAGGTGTGGAGACCTTATGGTTGACATGGTACTTTCTTAGCAACGCCTCAATGGTCCGATTGCAAAAGTGAGACCCTCCATCACTTATGATTACTCTCGGCATTCCAAACCTAGCAAAAATGTTAGTTTTCACGAAATCTGCAACCACCTTAGAATCGTTAGTACGGGTGGCTTTTGCTTCCACCCATTTAGAAACATAATCAACGGCTAGCAAGATATAAGTGAAACCATAAGATGGAGGGAAAGGGCCCATGAAATCAATGCCCCAAACATCAAAAATTTCAACATTAAAGACAGGGGTTTGTGGCATTTGGTCCTTGGTACCTATGTTACCCATTCGTTGGCAACGATCACAAGACATACAAAAGGTTCTAGCATCCCTAAATATAGTCGGCCAATAAAAACCACACTCTAGAACCTTGAGGGCAGTGCGTTGTGTGCCAAAATGACCACCACATGCATATGTGTGACAAAAGCTTAGAATTGAGTGAAATTCAGAATCATGCACACATCTAAGTACAATTTGATTTAAGCAATACTTCCACAAATAAGGGTCATCCCAAACATAGAAACGTGCATCATTTTTAAGCTTATCACGTTGGTGCTTGTTTAGTTCATTTGGAAATTGTTTAACCACCAAGTAATTCACTAAATCTGCATACCATGGTTCACTTACCTCAATGGATAGCAGTTGCTCATCGGGAAAAGTTTCAGGGATAGGTACGGCATGTTCATGCTCCTCGTGGATCATTCGGCTTAAATGGTCAGCCACTACATTCTCGCTTCCTTTCTTATCCCGGATTTCAATATCAAATTCTTGAAGAAGAAGAATCCAACGGATAAGCCTCGGCTTTGCTTCCTTTTTCATGAGCAAGTACCTCAAAGCTGCATGATCAGAATAAACGATTACTTTAGTACCAATTAAATATGAACGGAATTTATCTAAAGCAAAAACCACAGCTAGAAGTTCTTTTTCCATCGTGGAGTAGTTCAATTGGGCATCATCGAGAGTCCGAGAGGCATAGTATATGACATGCGGCCGCTTGTCTCTTCTTTGTCCTAGAACAGCTCCTAATGCATAGTCGGATGCATCGCACATGAGCTCGAACGGAAGGCTCCAATCTGGAGGTACAATAATGGGGGCCGAGACTAGCTTCTCCTTGAGTTGGTTAAATGCCGAATTACACTCTTCATCAAACTTGAATGGCACATCTTTTTGAAGCAATCGACAAAGAGGGTTGGACATCTTGGAGAAGTCCTTGATAAAACGCCTATAGAACCCTGCATGGCCAAGAAACGAACGTACCTCTCTAACCGAAGTAGGAGAGGGTAAGTGACGTATAAGGTCTATTTTTGATTTATCTACTTCAATTCCTTTTTCTGAAACAATATGTCCTAAAACTATACCTTGTTTCACCATAAAGTGACATTTCTCCCAATTCAAGACAAGGTTAGATTCAACACATCGTTTCAAAATTAAGGTCAGATTATCCAAGCAATTATCAAATGAATTCCCAAACACACTGAAATCATCCATGAAAACCTCAATGATCTTTTCAACAAAATCGGAAAATATACTTACCATACACCTTTGGAAAGTGGCCGGTGCGTTGCATAAGCCAAATGGCATGCGACAATAAGCAAATGTTCCAAAGGGACATGTGAATGTGGTCTTCTCTTGATCATCCGGGGCTATCACAATTTGGTTATATCCAGAGTATCCATCAAGAAAACAGTAAAAAGCATGACCGGCTAACCTTTCGAGCATCTGGTCGATGAATGGCAGAGGAAAGTGATCTTTCCTAGTCATGGCATTTAGCTTCCGGTAATCGATACATACTCGCCATCCAGTCTGAATGCGTGTAGGCACGAGCTCATTCTCATCATTCTTGATAACAGTTACTCCGGACTTCTTGGGAACGACTTAAACTGGAGAGACCCAACGGCTATCGGAGATAGGGTAGATCACTCCGCAATCCAAAAGCTTGATTATTTCCTTCTTCACTACTTCCATCATCGGCGGGTTGAGACGGCGTTGAGCCTCTCGGGATGGCTTAGTCCCCTCCTCAAGAAGTATACGGTGCATGCATGTGGTAGGGCTTATTCCTTTAATGTCGGCCAAAGTCCACCCTATGGCCGTTTTGTGTTCTCGCAGCACCCTCACAAGCTTCTCCTCCTCCATTGCCGTGAGACTTGATGAAATGATGACGGGCAATGTTTCGCCTTCTCCCAAAAACACATATTTCAAATGGTCCGGCAACGGCTTAAGTTCAAGCGATGGTGCCTGAACAACAGAAGGTAGCATCTTAGTGGAAACTGAATTTAAAAGTGAGAGTGGAACCTTACCATATTGTTGTGGCAATGACTCAAGGGCTGCCACAACCTCAATTATTTCTTCACTAGAACCCATGGCAAAGAATTCCTCCTCCTTGCCGTGGCCTTGCATTGGCCCAAATCCGTCATTTTTGCACTCTATGGCCTTAGTGATGGTTGTTTCCAGGGCGTCCTCGTTCAATTCTTCAAGGTATACCTGCGCCAAAGAATCGATAACATCAATGGAAAAACAAGAATGGTCATCAACGGGATATCTCATAGTTTCAGAAATATTAAAATCAATCACTTCCCCATCGAATTCCATTGTCAAGGTGCCTTTGTATACATCAATCTTCGTTCGGGCCGTCTTCATGAATGGCCTACCAAGGAGAATCGGCAAAGATGTAGAATGGGCTGAATCCTCCATGTCTAGGACGTAGAAATCAGCCAGAAAAATTAAATGGTTCACCTGCACAAGCACATCTTCCAAAACTCCTTTTGGATACGCGTTAGAACGATCGGCCAGTTGTATAATTACACCATCTTGTTTTAATTCACCCAAATTCATAGATGCATAAATAGAATAAGGCATGACATTTATGGATGCACCTAAATCAAGCATGGCATGTTCAAAACGATTATGTCCAATCACACAAGGAATCGTGAAACTATCGGGGTCTTTGCACTTGGTAGGCAGTTTACGTTGCAAAACAGCGGACACATTCTCGCTTACCTTCACTACCTCTTTGTTTGCCCTTCTTCTCTTTGTATTGCATAGGTCCTTGAGGAATTTAGCATACTTTGGAACCTGTTTGATTGCATCGAGAAGCGGTATGTTCACTTGCACCTTCCGGAACGTTTCAAGAATGTCCTTCTCGCTTTCTTCCTTTTTTTCTTGCATGAACCTGCTAGGAAAAGGTACATTGGGCAGATTAGGACGTGAAGTACATGAATTTGAACTTAAATTACCTGATTTGGCCGAGTTAGGGTGATTGGGGGCCTGCGACATTGGGTTTTTCACTCTTTCCGTGGGTGAGCTAGACACTTCCTCAGGTTGTGTCGTCAGATTTGGGATTGTTTGGCTCGGTCCCAACTTCTTTTCCACTCCTTAGGGTGATGGCCTTGGCGGATTCGAATCCTCCCTTTGGATTGACTGTGGTTGAGCTAGGAAGCTTTCCTTGCTCTCTAATCTGTCCAAGGAACTCAGAAATCTGCCCTATTTGTTTCTTCATATCCATCATCTCCTTCTCGTTATTTTCTATCCGGTTGTTTTGATTTTGCAACCCCTGTGAAATAGAGGTTAGTAATTGCATAGCTTGATTACTTTCCAATGACGTACCTGAATGAGATGATGCCGAAGGTTGTTGGGATTGTTGGGGTGCATACGGCTTGGAATAAAAACCAGGGGGGTTTGGCCTAAATCCTCCTTGTTGGGCAGCTTGTTGTGGTTCCCTCCATTTGAAGTTTGGATGGTCCCTCCATCCGGCATTGTAAGTGTTCGAGTATGGGTTGTTTTGATTTTGTCCTTGGAAACCAATTGCATTGGCAGATTCCCACCCACCATTCTCGATTAGTTGAGGGCACTTGTCGGATGGATGCCCTTGAATTGAGCACACGCCACAAACTTCGTGTTCTTGTGCTTTTGGACCAATCACAACCTGAGAAACAAGAGAAGTAAGATTAGCAAGTTGTGATTGAATTTCAGAAATAGCACTAACCTCATTTACACTTTGTTGCCGTGAGGCTTCCCTTTGGCCCACTCCTTCATATTGTTGAGCGTTGAGCGCTCGGTTGGCTATGAGAATCTTGGCATCCCTTGGTGTTTTGTCCACCAATGCTCCTCCCGCTGATGCATCAAGCATTTGACGTTCGATAGGAAGGAGGCCCTCATAGAAATATTGAAGGAGAAGTTCCTCCTTCATTTGATGTTGAGGACATGAAGCTACAAGGCCCTTGAAACGCTCATAATAAGCCGGGAATGTCTCACCATGATTCTGTAGAATACCACTAATTTTCTTCCGTAGGAGAATCACTCTCGAAGTAGGGAAGAATTTCTCCAAGAAAGCACGCTTCATACTCTCCCACGAAGTCACAGTTCCCGGGGCTAGTTCGTAGAGCCAATCTTTGGCCTTGTCCATAAGTGAAAATGGAAAGGCCTTCATCATCATTATACTCCCATCCACAGTGACGGGGGTCATGCTCGAACAAACCACCTCGAACTCCTTCAAGTGTTTGTTGGGGTCTTCCATAGACAAGCCATGGAACTTCGGAATATGGTGTAACAAACTGGATTTGAGTTCAAACACCTCAGTATTCCCTTCTGCAGCCGTGGGGTATTGGATACAAAGAGGCAATGCATTATCCAAACCCGAGGCCGAAAGCTCCTTGATGGTTCTATTATCTGCTGCCATGGTTTGTTCTTCTTCAAAAATCTGATCCGTGGGCTTTTCTTCTACACCTACTTCGTCTTCTTCAAGCCCAGGTTGTGGTGGAGGTTGTGGTGGCTCTTGTTGACTCCTCGTTCTCCTCAAAGTGCGTTCAAAATCACCGTCAAAGTCGGAGATGTTCTCTATAATAGGCCGAGAGCTACGAGTCATACACAGTACCTGAAAAACAAGAAAACAAACAAACTAAGAATCTGAAATAAGAATGCACGAAAAAAACAACAAAAAAAAAAATAAATAAATAAATAAAAATAAAGACAAGGGACTAGCAAAGTTGCTAATCCCCGGCAACGGCGCCAAAATTTGATGCGAGAATTATACGCGCACAAATTAAACCCTCTTTTCGTCAATTGTAGTAAGTATGTAAGTAGGGATCGTTCTGGACCGGGGATTAGGAGGGATTGTTAATCTCTTGGAAACTGACTCAAAAACGTAAAAACAAGATAAAACACTAAACTAGACTCAAAGAATGTGAAACTAAACGTTAAAACACTAAGACAAACCAAAAGACTCAAAATGCTTTAAAAACACAAACTAAATTGATTTCTAACTAAATTGAACAATTAAGTAAAGGGGGATTGGATTTGGACGAATTTAAACTAAAAATGGAAACTTGGAAATAAAACAAATTGTAAATATGGATTTGACGGAAATGAATGGATGGGAAGCTAGCTAAGGGGTTCATCTCCACATATGTTATACTTGCATACAAAACGATGTCTAATTGCTTTTCAATAGACCATGAATTCTCAACGCCCCGGGTTAATTAGGTCCGCTTAAATTAACCGTCAAGTTTTCCTTAAGTTAATGAATTGGATGATTGCATACGACAATCCAAAGCATTCCTCACAAGTTCCCTACATGAATTGCATAATAGAGATACAAGCAAGAATCATTAAGCATCATGAAAACTATAAGTGTTGACGAGGCATTCGTTACTATGATTGCATGAAACTTATGCCAAGAATATGTTTAACACGATTGTTTATAAGCAACCTCCACTACTTGTGAATATAAGTTCATAACTATTACGTGAAACTCACTTATATTCTAGCGTCAAATTCATGCATGAAAATTAAGCGTTCATTCTTAATAAACATACATAAATAGGTTATCAATTAAACAGTTAAACAAATTGAATTCACAACTTATGAAACGTAATTAAAAGTAATCAAATCATATTACAAACATAAACATAGTTTCGAATCACCCCCTAGCTAAAGGGGGTTTATTTCCTCATACGTACAAAACAAAGAGAATTGAAATTAAACATTGAAATCAAAGAAACGCCTAAACATTCCAACAACTCAATCTTGAATTGTATGAACGTTTAGGCCCTCTTATCTTCCTCTTTATTGTAGCATAAGGTCTAGGGATAGTTGGTTGGGGGTATGGAAGTGTTGGGAAATTATGGAAATGGATGAGGAGTGGTGGAAATGGAAGATGGTTTTTGGATTCTAAGGGAGAGAAACTCACGGCTAGGGAAGTGTTTGTGGTGTGTTGTGTTATGAATGAGATGAGATGATTTTTGAATGAATGAATGAATGCAAGGGTATATGATGAAGTAGGAAGGTGGAAATGCATGTGAGATGTTGGAAAGGAAATGGGAATATGAGTAGGCCATGGCATGGGAGTTGTTTTGTTGGTGTAAATGTGCCATGGTTGCAATGATGAAGAATAAAGGGTGCATGTGGGGTGGAATTGAATGAATGCAAAGTGAATGAATAATGAAATGAGTTAAAGAGGGAGAATGTGGTGAAATGATGAAGTAGGAAGGTGGAAATGCATGTGACTTGTTTGTGGAATAAAGAATGAATGGTGGAATGATGAAGAGTTGCATAAAGAATGCATGTAGGGTTAGCTAGGTTGGCTTTGTTTGGGTGCATGTGTGTTAATGGTGGTTTTGCATGTGAATTGATGGATTGTTTTTGATGGAATTGATGGTTCTTTGCATGGCTTTTGAAGTGATTGTGGGCTTTGGAATTGGAAGGAAATGCATGGCCTTGGGGTTGGTTTAAGAGAGAATGGGCTAGGCCCTTTGTTTTATGTCCAAAATGAATACAAGGCCTTCAAATTCGTCCAACACTTTGGCTCCAATCATATGCTATCCATTCCAAGCCCAATTTTGCTCCAAAATGCTCCAAAATGCATCTTTTTGCTTCCTTAGCCATATGAACCTAAAAACACACGAAAATGGCTTAAACTACTAAAACAACTATGAATTAACAACATAGATGCACGAAAACAAGCTAAGTAAGTCGCCTAAATATGCTCCTATCAATATATCCTTTCACATTTTTTTAGACTTGTACATTAAGGATTATGAATTATATTTATTTTGAACTCCCTTAAAAATATTATTCATAAGGGTTTGTATGGTTTTAAAATTCAAATGATGTTGTACCCATACTCATAGTGTAGAGGATGCGAGCACGAGCCTTTGCATTTTTTTTTTCACATTCTTCGCACTTATAAATTAATTATTATAATTATTTTAATGCTTATAATAATTAACTACTTGATACTTTTATTTTAATGTGTTTTATAATTTTTTTAATCTCACTATTGCCTGTTGTATACTATAAATAAATAAAACTTAATTTTTTTAAATTTACGTAGAATAATAATACAATAATACATATTTCATATTTCATATACAATATATACATATACACTATGACTATTGTATTTATAGAAATTTTTTAGTAGTTTAAAAAATTAAATCATCAAAATAACTTTTTTCTTAACATGTCGAAACAAGTTACCCGCGTGTCACTTTTTGTGTAAACCTGTTGAGGACTAGTTATTAATGGGTTCTTATTGTGAGGCCCAATAACAACCCAATTAGTTATCATGTTGACCCGAAACCTATTATTTTCGTGTCGTTTACATGTCGTGTTAACCGGTCGTGTAAGAAATTGTCAAGTCTGATTTGTGGGCCAAAAAGAGACTAAGGGAGTTATTAAGGACGCTCTTCCGCCAAATTCAATTGACCATTTAACCAGAGTAATCTTTGCAAATGCATTAAACTTAGAAGGAATTTGGGATCAAGGTCACAGTTTTGATACATCACAAACAAAAAAGTATTACTTTTACCTTCACAATGAAAATAGGAGACTACCACCGGTTAGGGCACCCTTCATGACAAGCAATGGGAAGCAATTTGTAAGAGTCGTTCATGTGTTAAATGACTTAAAGCTTACTTATAAATTGGGGTCAGATCGGACGCGGATTTTCTCAATCTATTTGTTACTTCCAGATGCAATAGATGGACTATGACACAGTCCAACCTCAATAACACAAGTTATGAAGTTATAATGTGCTGGCCGACACTAAATTGACTATGTGACCCCATCCGGAGATGACATCATAAGCCAACTCAATGACGAAGCCATAGTAAGATATTTATGATATGTAAGAATTTGAACCAAAAGATGTTCATTAAAATAATAAATCCAAAGCTACTACATAAGTACTTATCATCCTCCCCACTTGGGGACACAAATTATCTCGGGTTTGACCCAATTATTAATCACATCACATCAGAGCAGCTAGAAGTTTTACACAACAGTAAATACAACAAAGTGCAGTGCTATGCATAATCAAAAGTGTGATCATGCAATAATTATTACAACATAGATAAAACTGCATTAAAGGAGCCATCACCCAAAATCCAGAGGATGAAAGCTTCACTGCCAAGCCCACTCGTCCCCATCGATGTTCTTTTTAGTTTCGTTGCGTCCGGAAGGTGTCGATAAAACAAAATGTGAGTGGACCAGTTTTATCACAGTTATAAAATCATCATTTAAACATAATAACTAAGGTTGGGTTCAGTACAAAACGATTCGGTTCATTTTTTTTTGTTCAGCTTTATTTGGTTCGGTTTCAGATTGGTTTCGGGTTTTTTTTTTATTTATTTATTTTTGAAGGAAGAATATTAAAACATATAATCATCATAACATTAACACACCACAAACCACAAGTCTGCAATGACCTTGTCATGCGAACATGGTAAGCCAAAACTCAGACCAGGGAATCAAAAGACTATCTATTCTGCACAATTTTATCCAATACAGGATTGTTGCTTCAGTTCCCAGGCAAAAGAAGGAAAATAAATTAGCAAAACCATGAAGTTGAAAATCTGCAGAAGCCATGAAATTGAAAATAAAATCTGCAAAACTCATGGAATTGAAATGAAAATCTGTAGAACATTAGAGAAATTACCATGAGAGTAACCTTGCAAAGGAATTCGTGGGCCGAGACTCAGAAAGATTGAAAAATGTGGATTAGAATCTTCTGGTTTCGAGGGGGTTTCGATTTGAAAAAGGCGAGGGGAAATCACAGTTTGGAAGAAGAAATTCGTGAGGACAACCGGAGAAGAGAGAGAGAGAGAGTATGGTTTGGAGGAAGAGAGGAAGAAAATAAGAATGCAGAGCATGGAGGTGCAAGAATTCGACGGTGGCAGCGAGAGAGAGGCTAAGAAGTCAGAACAAAGAGGAGATGAAATGGGAGTAAATTGGATGGCTAGGGTTTTGTGTTTAGAAATCTTATAAAGAATTAAATATCCATAATTAGTATATATGTATTACTAATATGATTATAGCAACACAAAACTTGTTGTCAAGTTGGCTGAAGCAAACACTCTAAACCTGGAGGTAAGGGGTTCGAAACATCTAGCCTCTAGATTTTGAGTATTTGTATATGACTTATATAATTAATATATATTAAATAATTAAATATAAACTGGTTTGGTTCGGTCCGGTCTAGTTTCTGGACCACCAAAACTGAAACCGAACCAACCTATTTCGGTTTGGTTCGGTTCACTTAGTTTGGTTTGGTTTTTTTTTTTTTTTTTGTTCTGTTTTTTCAGCTTTGGTTTGGTGTTTGGCTCAGTTTTTTTTCTTTCCGTTTTTGGTTTTTTAAACCCGCCCCTAATAATAACCCCTGTTTTGAAAACATATATAGCGAAAAACTATATAATATAATACTACCATAATAGTAAAGTCTCATTCATCAATATCAACGAAAAACCATCAGGTTAAGTCCAAATATCATACCTTCCGTCAATCAATCATGCTAGCATCCAACATAAGTATAGCAAGCAAGAAATATACTAGCTTAATTAGTTAATCTCAATACCAGTAATAATCATCCCTAGCATCCACTAGGACAAATATAACCTACAAACAAATCTACAACTGAAGATAGTTATACGACACGTCACATGATGACCATGTGGTGAAAATAGATCACGACTAATCTAAAAATATTATCAATATCATCTTAAGTCTTGTCTGAGACAAACATAATAATATGCATCCACATATTAAGCATAAAAGCATGTACATATATATAAGGTAAAAACATTTGGTTTTTCGAAAGGGTCCACTCATAGGTAAGCAGAGCGTCCCTCACAAATAGGCTCATTGCATGTAACCTTCTGATCCTCAATCAACCATGGGAATATCAATGTAAGCTAAGATAAGCTTAAATCATCATTTTAATGGAACATTGTCCAATTCAGCCCTTTAGGCTTCGAATTTGCACAAATAGAGGGCATCACGTGATTTAGAACACCCAAAAACCTAGGGTTAAGTCTTAGGTCTGTCACACGCTACCACACTCCGGCCATGCATCACCACGCGCCAGGAAACACGCGTCGCCATAGGCCATTGTCTTCGACGAACACACCGTGGTTCGGCGAGTAGACGTCGCACTAGTCGGCGACAGTGCCACGCGCAGGTGCAGTGAGGGTTTAAAACAGTTAATGAAATATACCTTTGCTGTTAGAAGATTCCGTTAAAACTAACAGAATCTCAATCCCTGCAGTCAAAGTTAACGGTGACCGTCACAAGTCACCGTCACCGGTCACCGGTGCTTCGCCAAAATCTGTAATGGGAACCCAGAACACGATTAGGGCAACCCGAGCACGATCGTGCTCAACGTATTTCAACGTGAAAATTACCAATTAATGTCCCAAAAATGGTCTAGAAGCTTACGCAAACTCGATTTAGGAGGAGAAGTGGTTGAATCCACCTCGGATTCAACGGTTGAGATTTGGCTAGGTTCGCCAGATTCTGGAAATGATGAACAGAGAGCATACAAGTCAAATATTAATGACTTCAAGCCCAAAACTCACATGCAAGAAGATATAAGTACCTGGGGTTATTTCCTAGTGGGTCCGTGCACCACTAGTCAAAAACTCATCAGAGTTTGCCCGGAGAAGAACACCAGAATCTATACAAGTTTCTGTTGGAAATTCAAATAAAAACAGGCTGTAAAAGGTTGCTGCTAGCTGGTAGTTTCTTTACAGGTTGTATCCACACATGCTGCAACTACAAAGACTAAAGTTTCCTCCATGTGCTAGCTGAAAGTGTGTTGAAAGACAGCAGAGATGTGAGCTGCTGTGTGCAAGCTGTCCAAAGTTCACATGATCTGTTTGCATGTGTTGTCGTATTGATTATTCATTTTTTGCTTGTATAAATAAGCCTCCTTGCTAGGCTTTAGTATAATCCCATCCGAATCCCACTTCCAATTGTGAAGAAGCTTGTAAGCTTTCTTATTCCATCAGTTTGTAAACCTTTTGTCATATATCAAAGTCCAAGTGTTTTGCCAAAGCTTGTTGCTTCCCTCCTTTCTCTATTTCTTTCTTTGTCCAATTTTATTGAGAGTGCAAAGTGAGAGGTGTGATAGAGTTTGTAAACTTATCACCCACATATTTTGGTATTGAGTAAGCAAACTCCGGTGAATACCAACAATTGGTATCAGAGCCAGAATACCATTCTGGCAAGTGCAGTAGCTATGGCGTCCAATTTAGTGCAACTTCAAGTTCCCACATTGAAGAAAGAAAATTATGAAAGATGGTGCATCCAATTCAAAGCATTGTTTGGATCACAGGAGCTATGGGAAGTTGTCAGTAGTGGGTATGTTGTACCCACTGCCGAGCAAGAAGCCGTATATACTGCGGATCAAAGGAACACTCTCAAGGACTTACGAAAGAAGGACCAAAAGGCGATGTATCTTCTATACCAGGGTTTGGAAGATTCAACGTTCGAAAAGGTTGCAGAAGCAACAACAAGCAAGCAAGTATGGGATACACTCAGTACAATCTACAAAGGAGTAGATCGAGTCAAAAAGTGAGGTTACAGTCACTTCGAGCAGATTTTGAAACTGCTCACATGAATGAAGGGGAGAGCATCTCCGACTATCACTCAAGGCTCATTGTGATAGTAAATCAGATGAGGAGAAATGGCGAGAGACTCGATGAAGTACGAGTTGTGGAGAAGATACTCCGGTCACTCACATCTAAGTTTGAGCATGTGGTGACTGTCATTGAGGAATCCAAGGATTTGGAGGTGATGAGCGCAGATGAGCTACTAGGATCCCTCCTAGTTCACGAGCAACGCATTCAGAAGAATGCAAACCCCACAACGCTAAAGTAAGCTTTGGAGTCAAAGTTGAATATTGACAAACCAAATGGAGGTCGTGGGCAGTGGAACTCACGTCGTGGGAGTTCATCTAACCGTAGCCGAGGACGAGCTCGAGGAAGAGGTCGAGGCTATGCACAAAATCAAGGTCAGTCTCAGGAGTGGAGATCTACTCAAGGAAAGGCGCATATCCAGTGTCACAGTTGCAAGCAGTATGGACATTATGCAAATGCATATAAAAATGGTGAGCATGTCAACATGGCAGAATCAAGTGGAAATGCTGGTGAAGAACTTACAGTCTTACTAGCACACCATGATATCAGTAGCCAACATGATGTCTGGTATTTAGACTCTGGTGCAAGCAACCACATGTGTGGAAAGAAGGAGTTTTTTGCCGAACTAAAAGATGGGGCCTATGGATCTGTAAGTCTTGGTGACTCCTCAAAGTTGCCAGTTGAAGGCAAATGGAAGATCAAGATCATCCAGAAGGATGGTAAAGAAGAATACATCTCCGATACCTACTACGTACCAGGTATGAAGAGCAACATTCTAAGCATTGGTCAACTGCTCCAGAAAGGGTACATTATACATATGGAGAATATGTTTCTCACTCTCAGAAATGCAAGGAGAAAACTTATTGCACGTGTTCAAATGTCAAACAACCGAATGTTCCCGTTGAAGTTGAACACAAAGATTGGGAGTTGCAACATCGGTGTAATGGAAGATGAGTCATGGAAATGGCACCTTCGATTTGGCCATCTTCATTTCAATGGCCTAAAGTTGCTGTCAAGTGGAGAAATGGTTTGTGGTCTACCCCAAATTGAAGCCACACGCCAAGTATGTGAAGGTTGTGTGCTTGGCAAGCAAGCACGATTATCGTTCCCTGTTGGTGATACATGGAGAGCAAAGGCACCACTGCAGTTGGTGCACATAGATATATGTGGTCCATTGGATCCCATGTCTTATGGAGGTAATAGGTATTTTATTACTTTCATTGATGATTTTAGTAGGAAGACTTGGGTTTACTTTCTCAAGGAGAAGTTGGCTGCCCTAAGAATCTTCAAGGAGTTCAAGGCACTCACAGAGGCTGAAAGCAACCACAAGCTTGTGGCTGTGAGATCAGATAGAGGTGGAGAGTACACCTCCAATGCTTTCCAAGCATACTGCAAGGAGCAAAGAATTAGGCATCAACTTACTGCTGCCTATACCCCACAGCAAAATGGGATAGCCGAAAGAAAGAATCGAACCATCCTTGACATGACAAGGTCCATGCTTAAGGAGAAGAATTTGCCAAAAGAGTTATGGGTAGAAGCTGTAGCTTGTTCGATTTATTTGTTGAATCGATGTCCAACAAAGAGTGTCAAGAGGATGACACCACAAGAGGCTTGGAGTGGATACAAGCCGAATGTTACACACCTACGAATTTTTGGGTGTGTTGCATATGCTCAAGTTCCAGAAGCCAAAAGGAGGAAACTTGATGATAGAGGTGAGAAGTGTGTGTTTGTGGGCTATAGTGAAGAGTCCAAGGCGTACAAGCTCTACAACCCACTAACTAGCAAACTAGTGGTTAGTAGAGATGTCATCTTCAGTGAGGAAGAGACATGGAAGTGGAACAACAAAGAAGTCAGTAAAGAGAAGATCGTCTCCACTGATTTTGAAGAACCAGAAGTTGTACCACCTATTGAGCAACAGCCTGCTCAAACAATCACAACAACTCCAGTGCACAGAATTGCAAGGAGTGGTCCTACATCTAGTGAGGAAAACAGCTCCTCAACTCCAGTGAGGTTAAGGAGTCTCACAGAGATTTATGGACAAGAAGAAGAAGAAACCAATTTTTTCTGCTTCTATGCAAACCACGAGCCTCTCTCATTCAATGAAGCTGTGGAAGAAAATTGTTGGAAAAAAGCCATGGAAGAAGAGATCCATGCCATCGAGAAGAATGAAACTTGGGAGTTAACAAAGCTCCCACCAAATCAGAAGGCTATTGGTGTTAAGTGGGTGTACAAGATCAAACGCACTGCAGATGGGAGTGTAGATCGGTACAAATCAAGGCTTGTAGCAAAGGGCTACAAACAGAAGTATGGAGTGGACTATGATGAAGTCTATGCTCCAGTTGCAAGACTTGATACGGTAAGATTACTAATCTCTCTTGCCGCTCAACATAAATGGAAAATTTATCAATTAGATGTCAAGTCAGCATTCCTTAATGGAGTTCTTGAGGAAGAAGTGCACGTGGAACAACCGGAAGGCTTCCAAGTACAAGGAGAAGAAGAAAAGGTGTATCGTTTGAAGAAGGCTTTGTATGGCCTCAAGCAAGCACCACGAGCTTGGAACTCAAGGATTGATAACTACCTTCACCAAAATGGATTTCAGAAATGTCCATACGAGCATTCAGTTTACATGAAGAATGGTGCAAAAGCGGAGTTCTTAATTATTTGTCTCTATGTAGATGACTTGTTGTTTACAGGAAACAATGAAGCAATGTTCTGTGAGTTCAAGCAATCCATGTTCAGTGAATTCGAGATGACTGACAATGGATTGATGTCATACTTTCTTGGCATAGAAGTGAAGCAAGGAAGTGACGGTATCTACATCTCTCAACAAAAATACATGAGAGATATATTGGAGAAATTCAATATTGACAAGTGCAATATTGTCAACACTCCAGTTGCAACTGGATTGAAGCTGTCCAAGGAATGAGAGGTGAGTTTGTAAACTCAACCGTGTACAAAAGCTTGGTTGGAAGCCTAAGGTACCTTACAATCACAAGACCTGATATAGTTTATGGTGTTGGACTCGTGAGTCGATACATGGAAACACCAAGGGAGTCTCATTGGCTGGCCGCCAAGAGAATTTTGAGGTACATAAGAGGTACTCTAAACTATGGTCTATTTTATAATTTTGGTGAAGATACAAAATTATTTGGTTATTCAGATAGTGATTGGGGAGGTGACCAAGATGAAAGGAAAAGCACAACTGGCTATGTGTTTTTTCTAGGATCAACAGCTTTCTCATGGACTTCAAAGAAGCAATCAATTGTTGCTTTGTCATCATGTGAAGCCGAGTATGTTGCTGTAGCCTCAACCGTGTGTGAGGCAATTTGGTTAAGAAATCTGTTGAAGTCAGTGTGTCATCCACAAGTGGAATCGACTGTGATTCATGTGGATAACGTGTCTGCAATCAAACTTGCAAAGAATCCTGTTCAACAGGGAAGGAGCAAGCACATTGATACCAGGTTCCATTTTCTAAGGGACCATGTGAAGCAAAAGACAATTGAGCTTGTCTATTGTCACATAAAGGAACAAGTGGCTGACATCTTCACTAAGCCACTACCAGTTGAATCATTCCGGTTATTGCGTGAAATGCTAGGCATGAAGGCGTTTTGATTTGAGGGGGCGTGTTGGAAATTCAAATAAAAACAGGCTGTAAAAGGTTGCTGCTAGCTGGTAGTTTCTTTACAGGTTGTATCCACACATGCTGCAACTACAAAGACTAAAGTTTCCTCCATGTGCTAGCTGAAAGTGTGTTGAAAGACAGCAGAGATGTGAGCTGCTGTGTGCAAGCTGTCCAAAGTTCACATGATCTGTTTGCATGTGTTGTCTTATTGATTATTCATTTTCTGCTTGTATAAATAAGCCTCCTTGCTAGGCTTTAGTATGATCCCATCCGAATCCCACTTCCAATTGTGAAGAAGCTTGTAAGCTTTCTTATTCCATCAGTTTGTAAACCTTTTGTCATATATCAAAGTCCAAGTGTTTTGCCAAAGCTTGTTGCTTCCCTCCTTTCTCTATTTCTTTCTTTGTCCAATTTTATTGAGAGTGCAAAGTGAGAGGTGTGATAGAGTTTGTAAACTTATCACCCACATATTTTGGTATTGAGTAAGCAAACTCCGGTGAATACCAACAGTTTCACAGGGGGATACGAGGGGTTAAAACCTTTGGTTCGAATAGGAAAATGGCATAAACTTCATCCCAAGACAGATTAAAACTCAACTAACACACATTTAGGTCGAAATCTTACCTGAGATTCGCCTTGGAAAGCTCGAGGCTCTCAGAGCTCACGAGTTCGAACCCTTCCCCGTCACTGATCACACATGCAAGGGTATCACTAGACTCCTTAGGCCATGGTGATGCAGGAAATGAAGGTTTTGCGGCACGCTTTGGTGATGGAGAGTGGTGAAGGTGATGGTGTTGTCTCATGGAAAAAGAAAGAACGAAGAGATAGAGAGAGAGAGAGAGAGAGAGAGAGAGAGAGCTCGCGACATAGAGAGAGAATGAGAGTATCTGATGGGAAAGAGAGGGACTGAGAGTTGGGTAATCCCACTTAACCCATGTTAAGTGAAATTATGAAGTTGCCCCTCTAATTGTTTTTAATTACAAAATGGACCCTCAAGGTCTCGATCCGTAATTCAATTTCAACGTAGCACAAGGATATAATTCTCGGAGGCTCAATAAATTAGTTTAGACACCCATTCAAAGACAATATAGTCATTTCACACCTCTCAAGAATAAAATACAAAATTTTAAAGTACGGGTTGTAACAAATTACCAGCATTGATTAAGAGAAATTGTTCTAAATCTGGTTTCTTAGATCACCGTATCGCGTTGAAGTCGGTGATTTAGAATCCCAAAGTTGAAGTTTTCCTGTGACTTTGAAGATTCTGTAACTCTAAAGGATTTAGGGTTGTTGCCTTTCGAAGTTGACCTATATAGAGGAGTTAATTTGACAGAGATGGTATAAACCCTTATGTTTCTGCCATATTTTAGGGCATAAATCCAACAATCATAGACTTGCACTAAATCCTATGATCACAATGATGCACACCCATACTGTCTAGATGTCAACCAAGTTGCTTAGTGAATGGGTCCGCTGCGTTTTCTGCAGTGTCAGGTCATTGTACTTGAACATTCTTCTATTTCACAAATTCTCTAATCTTGTGAAAATGTTTTTCGATGTGTTTGGATGACTTATGCAACATCGGTTCCTTAGCTTGAACTATTGCACCATTGCATGTCATAGTACAAAAGAACTGGTGAAGCAATGGTAGAAACTAGTCAAGGCTCTGTAACAAACTTCTTGATCAAAAGAGCCTCACGACTAGCATTTGAAGCATCTTTGGTTGAAAAGCACAGTGCATTTCTGCTTGTGAGTCCTCCAGCTGCGAGCTCCTCCATTCAAAATGAAGACACATCCAAGTGTGGACTTGCACTTTGCAGATCCTCTGTGGTTGAAATCAGCGTATCCATTCACAAGTAATTCCCATTCAACGTTTCCTACATAACCAACATAAAATCTTTAGTTCTTCTTAACTACTTAAGGATTGCCTTTACGACTTCCTAAGGTGTTTTTATTTTTTATTTTTAATATTTTAATTTTAATTTAATATATTAATTTTTTGCGCTGCGAAGTTAATTGTTTGTGCAATGAAATATTTTGTCATACAAGGTTTTTGGCTTTTTGTTTTTTTTTTTAATTTCTTATATTTTTATTTAATTATATTACTTGTTTGCGCCACAAAATATTTGGTAGTGAAATATTTTTTAATTTTTACTTTTATAATTTAATTTAATTGTCTGGCTTTATATATTTTAATTACTTTAGTTTAAATTGACATATTTAAATAAAATTACGAAATATATATTATATTAAAAATGTACATAGAGATTAACAAAGTACAATAATAAAAACCTATTACAAGTCTATTGTGGTGGTAGTGATCGGTGATATGGTCTGATGGCATCCTAATCCTTGCCTTCTCAACTTCCACCTCCAAGTCCTGACAATTCCCTGCGAAAAAACAAACATTGTCAAATAACAAAAAATAAAAAATAAAAAATAAAACATAAAATAATACCAAAAATCAGCATACCTCAAATCTGATCCAAACTCCACTGCTTACCCCATACCTAACCCCAAATCCAAAATCAACTCTAAAAACACATAATAATGAAAAAAAATGTAAAATTGAGAGCGTGAGAAGAGATAGTGAGAGAGAGAGAGAGAGAGAGAGAGAAGAGAGAGTGAGTGAGAGTGAGATAGAGGAGAGAGTGAGAAGAGATAGTGAGAGAGAGAGAGAGGAGAGAGTGAGTGAGAGTGAGATAGAGAGGGATAAAGTGAGTGAGAGTGAGAGATAGAGAGGGAAAGAAGAGAGAGGGAGAGAGTGAGTGAGAGATAGAGAGGGAGAGCGAATAGATTAAGTGTCAATGAGAGGAGATAGTAAGTATGAGAGAGGAGAGGTAAGAGAATAGAAAGAGACGTTGAGAAAATTGTGGAGGAGTTAATTGGTTTTAGACCAT
Source organism: Pyrus x bretschneideri (assembly GCF_019419815.1). Taxonomy (NCBI): domain Eukaryota; kingdom Viridiplantae; phylum Streptophyta; class Magnoliopsida; order Rosales; family Rosaceae; genus Pyrus; species Pyrus x bretschneideri. The sequence continues at coordinate 17,856 of NW_025999613.1, read as the reverse complement.
ATAGCTTTTTGCTATGAATGATACGATTTGCGCAACGAAGGCTTGGTTGCGCAAAGTCTTAAAAGATTTTTCCTACATCCCATTTTTGGTGGCCACCCAAAATTTTAGGGTTTTATGCGATGAAGGATTGGTAGCACAGTGTTTTATGTTTTTTTTTTTTTAAATTCCGCATCCCATTTTTCGGCACCCACCCAAATTTAAGATTTTGCACAAATCTCGTTGTGGAAAGTTTATAAACATAAATTTTATTATACAATTTAAATAAAAAAAATTAAGTTTAGGCGATGAAATATTAATATTCGTTGCGCAAATTTAAAAAAAAAACATTAAAAAAGAAAATACTTTTAGTTTATAATTTAAAATATAAAATAAAATAAAATAACGTAGGCGACAAATGTTGATATTCGCCGTGCAAAGCTTCTAAAAAATATATATAAAGAAAATAATTTTCTTTTTTTTTTTTTTTTTAAACAAGAAGAAAATTATATTAAAGCGAAACCCTTAGAGCACAACCGTTCCCTGCAGTGTCAAAACGAAGAGCATGTAGAGCAAAAGAATGAATATAGTGATCCCAAATATATGACGGTCAGTAGTGAGAAGGACATGGTGAGCGAAGGCATTGGCAACAAATTAGCCTCTCTAAAAATATGTTTCCAATCAATGCTAGCAAATTTGGTTGCCGTCCAATTTATACCTTCAATAATTGGAACCCGATTCCATGACACCACACCATGGTCCAACATTGACTGCAAAACCAACCTAGAGGCACCTTCAACCATAATCTTTACAAAGCCCTTCTTCTGAGCAAAAAGAATCCCCTCTCTAAGAGCTCTGGCCTCTACTTCAGAAATAGTGGTACCATCAAGATTTGAAGCTCCACCTCCAACAAGCTGCCCATTATGGTTCTTTAACACAAACCCCACGGTCGCCTTGTCCCCCAACACCGAACCGTCAAAGTTAAGCTTATTATAATTCTGATCCAGTGGATGCCATTTAATAATCATGGAAATATCATTTGTATTCCTTGTAGAACTTATACAATTGGCTTTAAGATATTGCTCATCCAAAGATATAGCCAGAAACTTAGATCTTGTTGGAATAGGCATAATATTCTTAAACACATACCATGTTATTACGATCATTCCAAATTTGCCAACCTAAAGGTGTGTTTGTTTGGCTTTTCAAAACTACACTGGACTGGACTAGATTAAAATTTAGCGTAATATGTGCTTGTTATTTACTGGGATTAGCTTTAGCGAGACAGCGAGGGACTCGGGACTAAGTCCTTCACTAGGCCGTCTTAACGAGTCCCCTCGTAAAGCATCGGACTGCTAGGCCCACCGCCTCGCTTCATCGTCTTCGCTTCAACCTTCCTCTTCGCTTATTCTTCATCTTCGATTCTTCTGCTTCGCTTTTCCAAGCGAAAGCCCATAAAGTGCGTCCCCAACCTGCTGCCATTAAAGCACAATCTTTTCTCCTCCCTCCGCTTGCAATCAACCGAATTCGGAAAGATCAGAACTTCAATATTGCTCCCTCTCAGTAAATAACCTCCATTGTTGATTGCTCGAGCTTCTTCGACCAAGATTACAACTGGAACTCGAAATTTTGTTACAGGAATTTCCAGCTCCAAAAAGGGCAGCAACGCCCGGCCTTGCAGCTCCAGCTCTCGCACCAAGTCCCTCGCCGATCCCCCCTTCCAGTTCCGCCAGCTTGTTAATCATGTTTGTGTTAATGGGGTTTGATTAAATTTTGTTAGTTTGGATTAAATTACGTTATTTTTTTTATTAAATTACTTCTAGGTATTTTAAAATTTAGGATTTGTTTGTGGTTATCTAGTTTATAATGTGGTATTTTCATTATCCTACTTGATTTTGTGGTTAAATTTCTTCTGGGTTCCTCAATTTTGTGCAGTTTGGGGTGTAAATGAAGACCCACTTCTGGTTTTGTTTATGGGTATTATGTAGCTGATTATACTGTGAAGCAAATAATTTGGTTTGCACTAAACGTGTCACTAAGTCAATCCAGTTTAGTCTAGTCTAAACCAGTTCATCTTAATCCCTGAAGTTAGTCAAGTTCGAGTTAGTCCGATGCAATAAACACATCCTAAAAGTAAATACAAGCTTAAATCACTAGGAACTTCCTTATCAAGTCATGTTAGCACTTAATAGAAAAATTAACGCAAGTCTGACATTACAACAAATTCGTAAGATGAGATATGACATTGTAATTTTTAAAACATAAGGTATAAGATTGTGATTCAATTTACAATTAAGGTAGTTTTATGTAATTTACTCACAAAGTTATTAGATAATTTCTAAGAGTGGAATTTCCGAAGAAAAAAAAGCAGAAAAACATAAGGGAATTGCTATGATTAATTAACTCTAAAAATTAGTTATCATACACTTCGAAACAAAAAAAAAACATTAAAAAATATGGAAGGCCGAAAAACGAAAGGCAGCCCATGATAAGCAAACATGGTACAAAGGCCCCAAAGAAAAATTAAAAGATGCAAAGTCAAGCCTATACAAATTAAATAGGAGAAAATGAAACTTTGCCCTCAACTCAGTTGACTGGAACAATACTTTCCACATAAATAAGAGCTTGTAAATCTATAACCTCATTCATAATAGGAGGAATAAGAGGATACTTGAGATTTCCGGTACTTGAATTATAAGAGGTGACTCTTCTATCTGAGGTAACCATAAGAAACTCGTCACTTTTCCAAAATGTCAATGGATTCTCATTGTGCTTAAAGGGTCCAATGGCTAGAAGTTTTGTCCATGAACTCTTAACTCCGTGATAGTCGTCCATTACCCATATTTCAAATATTTCAAATAATCTAGAATTGCCACTTGGACCGTAAAGAGAGCAAAAACAAGCGAGGGATTCATTATACAGAAAAAGATTACAAAACTGCAAACTGGATTCTCTCCCAAGAGGCATTTGTATTCTATGAAATATCTCATCACTTAAATCAAATGAAAGTATGAATTCCTCGCCATCATTTGCAATCCAATAACAAAATCCCTTCAAGTACACTGGACAAGAATCAAGATAGCTTTTACTTGATATATCAATCTTTATCTCTTTCCAAGAGTTAGCAGTCGTGGTATATACCTGAGCCGTATGAGGAAGATCAATACGATGGTAATATGTTCGTTCAGCATCTGAATACTCACAATTTTCTGTAATTCGCACAACCTTGTATTCTTTAGCTTTGCAATCATAGCCGAATCCCAATCCTCCAAAGCTCGTCTCCAATTGGAATTTTATGTTGGGAAGGGGTAGAAGGAGGCAATCGGGAAGTTGCCTGAATTCCCCAATTGCAGGATTGCATAAAACAACATTTTTCCCTGTTATTACACAGACAATCCCATTGCAATGACCGTGAATCACTACAGGATGATGGTCTTCCATGGGAAACGGTATATTTAGGTCCTCAACATCATAATGAAGGTTGTGCTCATCACTATCAATGGAAAGACTAATCATGGACCAAAAAACTTCATATTTCCAACTGTTGTCTGGGAAAACGGGCATCTGAGAACGGTTGAGAAGGATACAAGTGTTGGACGAGCGTTTGTTGTCCACGGAATTGTTGAGGTGTTTGGCCACAAAACTTGGACCATTGATGAGAGTGCACCAAGACTTGCGTATGCATTTGAATCGCATCAGAGACTTGGATGGCAACCTGGACAAAATTTCGACCACCTTATCTTCAGGAGTTTCACTTTCATGCACCTGAGACATTTCGGCAGTTTGGTTCCACAAGAAATCTTCACATGTATATATACATAGGAAAAGAACACCACCAGTTTGAGAGACAAGCTAAATAAAACTTCAGGTCGTTAAGGCCTGGTAGATCGAGGTCCAATTATTAAACATATTACCACATAAGACGCCAAAATTCAACGGTACTAAATAAACTTGGAGTTCCACAACCACAACATATTTAGCTATAGAAAACATGGGTGACCCAGTCACTTTCGAGTTTTTTGGAGGATCATAAATTCAAATTTTACTATTGTCAATTTTTTTTATTGATTAAAAATAACCATTCGAATTTTGTCTTTTAGTTTTACATTAAATTGATAAGATGATGAGCATGATATCCGTATAGCCAGCATATAACATCACACAATTTTAATTAACTAAGAAAGAAAAATTCATGTATTCACACAAATTTTAATTAATTAAGCTAATTTTTTCATTAGAAATATAATCACATAACTATATCCTTATTACAACCAAGACTTCTATTTAAACACCATTTCGCAAATAAGTTTACCCCAATTTCCATCTAAGTGCCGTTAAAATTAAAAAATTAAACCTTTCCTAAGTTCATTACATTTCTTCCAAAATACCGTCAAACATGAACACATCATGCACAAACACGCCAACGCAGCCTCCCACGCACCCCCAATTTTTGAACTTCCAACGGTGGAAGACAAGGGCACAAGTAGCCTAAAACTCAAAAACATTGCTCCACTGGTCCAAAAATTGAAGGGCAATCAATAGGCCCCACTGTACCCAACTTAGTAGTAAGTTAAGGCAAGATTTTTTTTTTTCTTACCATCTTTAGCTGACAAAAGGCCACACGCAAAGAAATGGTTTTAGTTGGCTTTAGCCAAAAGGAGGAGACGTCAAATTAAACTTGGCAAACAACTACGTAGTTAAACTTGGATAAACAAAGTTTCATATAACTTTTATGCAATCGTATGTTCAAAAAAATATTAAAATATGTTTAAAACTCGAGACGAAAATTGGAGGAAGACTGGAATGAGTGTTAACAGAGAGCATGAGGATGGTATGAAGGGAAGTAAGAGTGTTAAGGAATGTGGCTCTGCTGCTGAGGATGCTGTCGCATCCATTATGGCGGAGGAAGCTGTGATGAGTTTACCTAGGCCTAAAGTGGGGAGTCTAAAGTCTGAGGAAGCGTATACGAGAGGAGGTTGCTGAAGCAGAAGGGAGTCACAAGAGATTGACAGATGAAGTGCATCACTTGGAACTGTAGGGGTCTAGGGAGACCTGATTTTAACTGTATTATAGTTTTGTGTACTTCAATTAAACTGGACATTTTTTGCTTGTTTGAAATGAAGATGTCTTTAGATAAGGTCCATTGTTGGTTTCAATGATTTTTCAGCTTCTAGATAGTCAAGTGGGGTTCATGTCTTGTGCTCACATAAAGTGGTTTCTAATAGAAACGTCTAAATTAGTGAAATTGAACTTGTAACAGTTTGACAATCCATTGAATGGAGGGAATAAGATTGTGATTTGTGCTATGGGAAATAAATTATCCATAAGCATCAATGTTAGAACATTTAGGTTCTAAGGCATGGCATACATGAAAAACTTCGGGATTCCACGGTGTATTGTTTTATGAAAATTTCGGGTTTCAAAGGTACTAAATTCGAAACTGCATGTTCGAGTTTAGTTATGTACTTCTGGTCCATAAAAAGGAGGTTCTTGCAAGAACATAGAATACAAGGTACTGACTTAAGTGCAGTGGATTTGGGTTGCTTCAGGAACTCAAGTTAAGCGCTTTGGGACTATAAAAAGATGTCATCGGTTCAAAGAAGAACAATATATTATCGAATCGTTAATGTATAAAAGTGATCTGCAGGCCGATAATTTGAGATTTCTTATTAGATTAATAGACTGCTAGTTACTTTTAATTAATTCAATAGATCGGGACCATACGAGATTGATCGTGGAAGCAAATAATGATAGATAGGCATATTAGATTCGGTTGGTGATGGGCCAAGTGACAAGTGTATTATAACTTAATTAGCGTTAATTAAAATATTTCAAATATTAAATGGGTCTGGTTATAAAGCAGGAATGCCAAAAATTGGCATTGGGTTGAAAAAATAATGCAGACCAACTTGATTGGGCTGGCTGTAGTGCACGGCTACAGGCCTTTTGGGTCACGGGGAGGCTGCAAGCCTCTGAGCGGTGGGTCTGGGGTGAGCCCAGCAGCAAGAGTTGTTGGAATTAGGCCGAAACAGGCGCAGGGAGCAGGTCCAGCACTTCACCGGCCTGGGTGGGTGTACGGCGGCTGGCTTCGATTTTGGGTCGGGCCAAGGGGACCCTAATAGCAAAGGGGCTAATGGAAACAGGCTGAGGCATGTGGTGAAGCCCAGCAAGTTTCGGGCTTGTTGCAAGTAGGCCAAGATGAATGGACAAGCCCAGCAAGTATCGAGCTTACTAGTTTTGGGCCAGAGGCACAGGGAATAGGTTCAGCATAAGTAGCAGGCCTGCTGGAGTGGGTTGTGGGCTGCAGGCCAGTGAAAACCCTAAACCAAGCCTAGGGCCTATTTGTCCTTGGCGCGCAGCAAGCCCATGGGGATGCTGCATGTGGTCAAAAGCGTCTGGACGACGTCATCCAAGGTGGTGGCGTGACTGCAGGCCAGCCAACTAGGCTCAGTGGTACCAGCGGCGGCGCGACTGTGAGTCGCAGCTTATGCCGCAAAAAACCCCAAGTTTTATTTTTTTCGACTCTAGGGTTTGAAACCCTTATTGTTTCTAATTTCTTTATATTCTTTGACTCACAAATTTCATATAGCAAAAAATTGCGTAATGCATGAAATATATATATATATATTTTTTTTTTCAAATATATGAAACATATATATTGGAAAGTAAATGTAAATGGTTCATACATTATGGGGAATGTTTTCATACTTCATGATCGTTTCAAATATCTTCATTTATTTTAAGCGTACCTGATTGGCAGAAAACAACTACAGTCTTTGAATTTGTAGAAGATCCTTCTTGGAATTGCATCTCCAATACGTTGCATCATGTTCAACAAAGAAAAATTAAATTGAATCAATAGCCTGTAGATCAATTCAATAAAATAATTAATTACTCATAAAAAGAATGATTAAAACATAATACTCCTTTGGTTGAAAATCAAACTTTTTTTAACGCAGCATCACGAGCGTGCTGATAACTTGTTGTAAGCCTAATTTATTGAATCATTATAAAGGACAGAGAGAGGGTGCTATGGCAATAGAGAGAAGAGCGAGATGTGTAATTGTGAGATGTGTGTTATCTCATCCTATTGTGCCTTTATTTATTGTAGTAAGGAAGATAAATTCCTTACTCCAATAGGATTACAATTCTAATAGGATAATGTCTAGTCTAAGATACAAAGTACAATCCCACAAGAATAACTCATATATGATAGGATTTACACAATCGCATTCTTAATTTAATAGAATTGCAACATTATGCAATTTTTCTATTAAATAATCAAATTCATATGCAAATTTTCTACTAACAAAAGAAAAAATTTCTCATACACAATACTGCGGAATGACACATATATATAACACCAGTAGTTTATGCTCTGCACGAAAAACGGATGGAAAAATAAATTTAATTGGCCGCTTTGATTTTATAGTGAAAATGAAATGAAACTATGATTCAAGTCTTAACCCAAATTAATTTTATCTTCATAAACTGATGTTAAAGCAAATAACGAGTAAAATAATACGACGATTTTCAACACCCCGCTTTCTCCCATGCTACCCATTTTTACTGAGAAATAGACTTCTTTGAGCAATTTTAAGGAAGCACTCTATCCATATACATATTTGCTCTAGAGCGTGACTCCAATTAGAGTCTCGAAATTTCGTGCAAGAGTCTAATAGGTGGAGCGAATAGTGATTCCGACTAGTATCCTCTGAAATTTTAATATGTAACCCTTATCTAAGAAATAACATACAGAATGTAAATCACCTAGTTTGTGGTGTGTTTATGAAGGCGCGGATGGTAATACATAAATAATGTAAAATCCAATGAGGAGATATGGTTTGCTGAGCGAAATATAACTTTTCAAGAAGTTTAGAGAAAATGGATGTATTAGAGAAAATGGATGCATCACGTGAATATGCGAAAATTAAGAGGGTTGTGAGAGGTAAAAATAGAAGTGGATAGCATCACCCTTAAAATGGTCATTGCTCTTGCAAATGGCTCGCATGTGAAGTTAGCATTCCCAAATGGGTTAAGTAGTATCACCCCACAAGTCTTAAATGGTCAGAGTTCAAAAACACTTGTATGGAGTTATCTTAGAACGAGCCATTATCCCAAATCGATTAGAAGTAAAAGAGGAATGAAACTCGGATACTACAAGTACCTTAAGATACTTCAGCTGCAACTAAAGTACTAGTGACCAGAATATGTGTGTACGCGCGCATGTCTGTTGTTGTTTAGTGTGATGCTTAAAATTTGAGATTCAATAAGGTGAAAGACGGCAGCCATATTGCACCGGAGTAGGATTCTCTCCCCTTCTATTACCGTCATCTTCCATCTCCTCTTCCCACGCTCTTATTTTTCTCTTTTTCTCTATATAAGAAATTCAATACAAGATGTAGACGTAGCATAATTATAACCGTTTAAATAGGAGAGGATGGAAGGGGTGACGAGAAATGTCCAACAACTGGATTGCATGGTGTGCAGCAATATGATTGAAAGTTTTATTCTACATATATCAACTGACTGCCAACTATCTCATCTATTTATTTATGAGAGGAAACTAGCAAAAGAATTAGTGATGTCCTCCACCACCATATAGGCACTTGAATTCCCCCTACAGCGCTCTTAACTCCAGCTTCACCGTAATGCTTGCTTCTTATCATTACCTGACATAGTTGTACTTGAAATTTAAGAAACAATATTATAAATGTGGAAAGAAAATTGAGCAAGATAATGTACTTCATATGAGACAGTGGCATCGTCAAATGCAATGGCACACCTACATTTGTACAGCTGCTTCCTCTTTGATATAAAATTAGAGCACCAACTAAATTTTAGTGAGTATATACACACTCCTAAAAGCGAGCCAGAAGTTTTGGTACGTTACTAATTACAAGAGTTGTGCTTGGATAGCACCAAACCAAATGGAACCAACTCAAGCTAACTCACAAGAAATATATTAAATGAAATGTAAGAACATAAACAGAAATAGACACCAAGATTTTAACGAGGTTCCTTAACAGTCAGTGTAACTGAAGTACATTCTCGGAGCAGTAGGAGCTCACCCAATAATCCACTATCAACCAAATGGGAGTGTTTACAAAGTTTTTGGCAATCTCACAACCCAAAACCTCAATACACCCAATAGCTCTCACACACATTAAACAAATAGAGAAAAAAATATAGTGAATAATTTCTTCTCTATACAAAACAAAGCTAATACAATAATTACAACTTTGATTGAGTGATTGCTAACAAATGAGGAGCAACAACTCTTCCTCCTCCTCACAAATGGGCCTGCAGCAGTAACCTCTTTTTTTCTCTCTGTTGTGCTTCAAACAAAGGTGGCATCGGCTGCCTTATAAAGAACCCTAGCGACCCCGTGGCTTTTCAAAATTGGGCTAAATAAAAGGCCCACTTAATGGGCTATTGGTTCAATAAGTGGCCCACTACAATTTGGCCACCAATTCAACAATCTTCACCTCGGCCAAATTCCGAAAGTGCCATGACAAGCCAAACTAACATAATCAACAATCAACACACAAAAAAAAAAACACTCTCAAATACTAGCAAGACAACCACTCATGCCAAGCCAAATGCTCTTAAACTCCTACTGCTCAACGCCTTTATATAGGCAAAATTTGAGCCAAGTCAAGCAATGAACAAACTTGGCTACACTAATAACCTTAGTCAACATATTAGCGAGTTTGTCTTGTCGGAATCTTCTAGAGAATGATCCCTCCTTCACCAACGACTTCATGCACAAAGTGATAATACACATCTATGTGCTTGGTCCTCGCATGCTAAACCTGATACTTAGCCAAATAAATGGCCCTCTGACTATCACAATGCACCTCCACTTGCTTTTGATCAACCCCCAAATCTCTAATAAGTCCATGTATCTAAATAGCCTCCTTTATAACTTGAGCAACTACCATATATTCGGCCTTTGTAGTAGACAAGGCATAGACAACTGCAAAATGGACCTCCAACAAACTAGTCCTTTAGCCATAGTAAACACATAGCCCGTAGTAGACTTCCTTTTATCTAAATCACCTGCATAATCTGAATCAACATAACCAACTGCAAAGTTGCCAAATACCAGAGTCATCCCTCTCAAAGCATAAACCAACATCTCGAGTACCATGGAGATACCTCAATATCCACTTAGCTGCATACCAATGTTCATTACCAGGATTGTGCATAGAACAACTCATCATACCAATTGCATGAGAAATATCTGATCTAGAGCATACCATTGCCTACATCAAATTACCAATCAAATTTGCTTTGGAATATTTTTCATTTACAGCTTCTCTTTATCAATTTTAGGACATTGTAGAGAACTCAATTTAAAATGAGGAGCCAAAGAGGTACTAACCGGTTTGGTTGAATCATGAACTCCAAACCTTCGAATCAACTTCTCAATGTATTGCCTTTGATTCAAGCATACCAAACCCTTCTGTCTATTTCGAGTGGTATCCATGCCAAGGATCTTTTTCGCTTCACCAAGATCCTTCATCTCGAACTCATTCTTCTTTTACTTCTTCAATTTTTCAATCTCTTCAACATTCTTTGAGGCAATCAACATATCATCAACATATATAAAAAAATAAACGAAAGACCCATCTAGCAACTTCTTGAAGTACACATAATGATCATAATGTCTTCTAGAATAATTTTGGCCTCTTATAAATTTATCAAACCTCAAATGCCATTGTCTTGGAGATTGCTTCAAGCCATAAAGTGATTTCTTCAACTTGCAAAACAAATTCTAATTCCCTTTCACTTTATACCAATCCGTTTGACACATATAGATTTTTTCATTCAAATTACCATGTAGGAAAGCCGTCTTCACATTAAGTTGCACAAGCTCAAGATCATATTGTGCAACGAGAGCTAACATAATACGAATTAAGGAGTGCTTCACAACTGGAGAAAAGATTTCATTGTAGTCAATGCCCACTTTTGTGCATACCCTTTAGCAACTAGTCCTGCTTTAAATCTCACATTGCTTTTCTCATCAACACCTTCCTTCTTGGCATACTCTCATTTGCAATCAATAGCTTTCTTACCTTTAGGCAATTCAACTCCTAAGTCTTGTTCTTCAAGAGTGAATTCATCTCATCACCCATGACATTGCACACTTATCCTTTTCTTCACTCTCAATGGCTTCCTCAAAATTGGATGGAGTCTCATAAGTGATAATTGGAGGAGCAAAAACAACATAATAACTATACCGAGTTGGCTTGGTAATATGTCTCTTTCCTCTTTTTTTGGCAAAAGACTTTTGAGGTGAAACTTGCTATTCATCTTGAAAAGTGTCTTCAACTTCAACTTCTTCAACATCCTTATGGTCTCCCACTTCTTCACTTGTAGTGGCTTCGACATCAGCGAAAATAAGATTTGAAGTACTAGAGGCAACTTTCTCAAGCTCCACCTTTTGGACATCTTTCACATGCTTTGAACATACTTTCTTCATTAAATATCACATCTCTACTGCTTACAAGTTTCTTCATCTTCGGGCACCACAACCTGTAACCTTTGACACCACTACTAAAACCAACAAAGATAGCCTTTTTAGCTCTAGAATCAAGTTTATATTCGATTACATGAAAATAAGCAGTTATACAAAAAAAAAAAAAAAAAAACGAATATGAATCAGAAGAAGGTTTTCTGGTCCATACTTTCATTGGTGTCTTACCTTGAACAACAATTTAGGGTAAATGGTTGATAATGTGACATGCATAAGTAACTACCTTTACTCAAAATGACTTACTCAAACTCGACTAAGACAACATACATCTAACCTTCTCAAGCAAGGTTTGATTCAATATTTCTGCAACTCTATTTTGTTGTGAAGTTCCCCTAACATTGAAATGTCTCACAATCCCTTCCTCTTTGCAAATTTTAAAGAAATGGTTCAATGTGTATTCTCCACCATTATCCGATCTCAAAATTTTAATTTTCCTCCCAGTCTGGTTCTCAACCATTTTCTTCCAACCCAAGAAAATACTCAACAACTCACTCTTGTACTTCATAGTGTAGACTCAGGATCTTCTAAAATAATCATCAACAAAGGTCACTAACCAATGTCTATCACTTAAAGAGGGAGTCTTTAAAGGACCCCAAACATCTGAATGCATATAATTAAGAATGCCCTTCGTCTGGTGTACTCCAGTACCAAACTTCACTATAATTTGCTTCCCTAAGACACAATGCTCGTAGAAATCAAGCTTACAAGATGTGGCACCTTTTCGAAGACCTTGTTTCATAAGCCTTTATATAGAACTCTCACCGGCATGGCCTAATCTCATATGCCACAGTCTAGTAGTATCTGAATCAAACTTGCCCATATTTTTCTGAGACTATTGACACTTCACCTATCACAGTGTTTCCTTGCAATAGATACAAATGATGACATCGATGAGCTTTCATCACAATGAAGAGCTTTCATCCCTTTCCAAGCTTTTTCTACCTTTAGAATTTCCACTAGGTTGAGACTATGTTTTTTTCTTACTAGAGAAAGATCTCATCTCTGATGATCTACCTCTAACAAACAAAGCCTCAGAGGTATTATCATGATTTTTATCTATATGCCTCATTTCATAATTAATCAAGGCATTCGACACATTTTCATATTTCAGTTTCTTTACTATGCATAATAATGGTAACAAAATGCTCATAAGAGTCTGGCAAAGAATTCAACAATATTAAGGCCTTATCTTCATCCTTAATATCCTCATCTAAATTCATCAAATTGGTAATCAACTTATTAAAAGCATCAAGGTGTATAATCATTTTTGTACCCTCTTTATATTGTAAGTTGTAGATCTTTTTCTTCAAATGTAGTCAGTTCTCCACACTCTTCCTCATACACTTGTCTTCTAATTATTGCCACAACATATATGCCAATGTCCCCCACATCTTTGCAAGGCACCCTTGACCGCACATTGCCACATTTCGAAATTGTTTGTACCATCAAATTTTTCCACTTCAAACTTTGCATTTTGCACCGTAGTTCTTACAAACCCGAAGTTGCTTCCAAAAGGATTCTCATCTTGCCCGTCTGACATCTTTAGCAACTAGATGGTACCCAAGAGCAACCAATGCTTTGGTACCAATTGTAGTGCTAGGATAGCACCAAACCAAATGGAACCAGCTCAACCTAACCCACAAGAAATATATCAAATGAAAAGCAAGAATATAAATAGAAATAGACATCAAGATTTTAACGAGGTTCCTTAACATTGAGTGTAACTGGAGTATGTCCTTGGAGCAGTAGCAGCTCACTCAATAATCCACTATCAACCAAATGGGAGTGTTGACAATGTATTTGGTAATCTCACAACCCAAAACCCCAATACACCCAATACACATGCAAAGAAACAAATAGAGGAGAAAATATAGTGAATAATTTCCTCTTTATACAAAGCTCAAAGCTAATACAACAATTATAACTTTGAATGAGTGATTGCTAACAAATGAGGAGCAACAACTCTTCCTTCTCACGTATGGGGTTATGGCAGTAGCCTTTTTTTTTCTCTCCGCTATGCTACAAATAGGCTTGGCAAATGGGTCATGTTTGTCGTGTTCGTGTAACACTTGTTATCTTAATAGGTTGTGTCGTGTCACACTTGTTATCTTAGCGGGTCCTTAACAGGTCGAGTGGGGACCCGACCCATTATGATCTGTTAAGAAAAATATATTTTTTTCTTAAATTTGCACATACCACATTGCCACATAAATATTACTTCAAAACATTAAAACACATTTATCGTTTAAGTACCACAGCTACACTCGAAAATAAGAACCTAATAAAAAAGCATCCATACACTACTATTCTATTACAAAATATTAAATGTGCAAGGATATGCAAAATGAAAGAGTCTTTGTTTTCAAGGTTATGAAGCCTGTGACAACCCGTACCTAATTTTACGTTTTTATTTATTTTAATCAAGGGAATTGACGAAAATGCCATAGAGGCAAGGACTTTGACTCCCGTTAACCATCGTTTAGAGAAACATATGACTTATTCTTTTAGCATATTTAAGTAGTACTCGTTGGTACGAACACATAGGTGAAAGCCGTTTGCAAGTCCGGATTATAATGGTATAGTTACGAACATTTGAAGTTGGTTATTTAGAGTTAGTTAATTGGTTAAGGAGGACCAATTAGATAAAAGGTAGAAAAAGGGCAACAGCCCAATCAGAAATCAGAAGAAAAAAAAAAAAAAAAAAAAAAGAAGGGAAGAAAACTCCCAACTTTCCCATGCACGCCACCACAGCGACTACCCAACTTCCAAGGCTGATTCCGGCCAACTCTGGTGGAATTTCTCGACGCCACCACCGCCTCTTGAAGCTCTGATTCCCCTTTACAAAATCCACCCAAGAACCACCTTGATTAACCTCTATATGTGGCGGTTTAAGGCCATAGAAGTTGATGGTTCTCACGATGCTCCGGCTACCCTTTTTTATTTTTCCGGCAAAACGGCAAAGCGATGGCCGATGCCACCACTTGGGCTTTCTAGATCATCATCCCAGGAGAAAAACCCAACCAACCTTGACCCCGTTGGACCACTGTAGATGACGAATCGACACTAGGGAGCTTTAGGCACCCGCTGGCTTCATGGGCAAAATTGACCATCTTCCGTCCACTTTTGCACTTTGTGGCAGGTATGAAAGTTGTTGCTCTTTGAGATCTTCATTTCTGTGAAATTTGAGAATTTTTAGAAATAGTGGAATTTTCCGGTGAACCGTGGCGGCCGACCACCACCCACGGCGGCGCGTGTGGCGGTGCGTGGGCCGAGACTCCACTTGAACTTCCTAGGCTAATTTTGAAGCCTCGAGTCCACATTTGACATCGGTTTAGTGAAATTATGATGTTTAATATAGTTTCATAGTTGACCACCTAGTTGGCCATTAAGAAGTCCTTGCATGAATTGACGATCCGACCGTTGGATCGTCACCAAATTTTAATAAATTATGATATGTAATATTTAAGGATATTAGAAACTTACAGATTAGAAATCTGACGTACAGATCTTCCCAAATTTGATTTGTAAGTTCGTAAAATAAAACGTTGACCGCCACTTGAATTGGCAATTGGCGGAAAACCAACCGTTGAATCGTAATGAAACTTTAGTATTATGTTCTAGAAGCTTAATGTGGATCTTTAGAAGTTTCGGATTGGAAATCCAAGTTGCGGATCTTTCGGATTGAGTTACGCAGGGTTGTGGACCCTACCATTGATCTTTGACCAAAGGTTGACTTTTGGTCAATGGATCTCAAATCAGTCTAGAACGTCCTTGAGATGTGTTTTATGTAAACTATGGATTCTATGGATAAGAGTTCTGAGACGTGACTGAATAATTGTTCTAGGTGAGGATTGTTCGTGACGTATAGATATTTGTGCTTAGGAGTTGTAGCGCGGACCTAAGGTGAGTGGGTCTTTTCCCTTCTATTGTACACACACACACACATATATATATATATAAAAGATTGACATCTCCACAAACGTTTATAAATTGAATATTTCATATAATTTCTGTGAATGCTTTGGAGGACTAGTACGAACTATGAATTGCTTGATCCATGTTTAGGGCACGTAGGCAGTCTAACGAGACGTTAGATGCAGCCATATAATAAATGAGACTAAATAATTGAGACAATAGCCTTGATTTAACCTTATGATTTGGTGGTTAAATGTTGGTCATAAATCAATGTGTGAAGAATCAAGAAATTAAAGTAAGGAAACATAAGTAATGATAGTTAATTAAACTAGTGTCTAGTTGGGCCTAACACCAATAATTATTCCCTAAAATAAATAGTTTGGAAGTGGGGCATTATAGATTATGCATTTCACGCCATGTTGTATATACATTTGGAAACACTCTGTTATGCTTGACTATTAGATTGCATTATGGCATATCCATATGTATATTATCTGCACATAATTATTGTGAATGCCTTGAAGTGCAAAGGTGAACGCAGGACACATAGGTAAGTTCAGGTGAGTTTATGGTACTAGTTCAAATGATGGAGTTATGGCATGACTACATATATGTTTTAGGCAACTCCGACATTGTCATACAGGTTTGCAATAATAGGCAACTCCGACCTTGTCATACAGGTTGCCCATGAGTCGTACATGTTATATTAGATGTAGTTAGAGCTCATAAACCTGGAACCAGGATCCTCGCCGGATCCATTCCCTAGGGATCCTAGGGATCACGCAATCGTGTTCGTTCACCGTATATCATGCAGTGATAAATCATTTAAAATTTAAAATTTAAAATTCAAATATAAATAATACCTAACGAAAACTAGCCGCACGATATACGTTAAACAGACACGATTGCGTGATCCCTAAGATCCCTAAGGAATGGATTTGGTGAGGATCCTGGTTCATAAACCTGCACCTCGGTGTTAGTGCTCCCGCTCGTGGCCAGGGCATAGTCTTTCACGTGATGTTCACCTCCCGCACCTTACGCTCACCTTAGATCTAAGGTAGGTGCACAGTCCTATCGTATAGACCACAATAGGTGGTTCCAACTCGTAGGTAATCTGCGATTATTCGCACAGTCTTCGCGTGATCGTAGCACTTGAGCATATTTATTTACACCCAATCCTGTCTTACAGACCACTTTAGGTGGTTTCGACTCGTGTGCAGGTATATTTATTAAGCTATTGGCTAGCATGTTATTGAGCTATTGGCTAGCTTGTTGATGAGCTATTGACTAGCATGTTGATGAGCTATTGGCTAGCATGGTTAGCATGTTGATGAGCTATTAGCTAGCATGCTATTGAGCTATTGGCTAACATGTTATTGAGCTATTTGCTAGCATGTTGATGAACTATTGACTAGCATGTTGATGAGCTATTGGCTAGCATGTTATTGAGCTATTGGCTAGCATGTTGATGAGATATTGGCTAGCATGTTAATGAGCTATTGATTCAGTCGTACAGGCCAAGTGAGGTGACTTCAGCTGACATGTTGATGTGCTATTGGCTAACATGTTCATGAGTTATTGGTTCAGTTGTATAGGCCACGATATGTGGATCCGGCTGACATACCATTTCATATTGATTTATTTCACCTGGGTTACTTATTCTTGTTGAAAAATTTGACACAGCATAGCTATAAGACTGTTATTTTGGTTATGGTTTTGAGTTATAGTCATGCCTGTTATTTTCTGGGAAATTATACAACTGTTACGGTGAGGGCTTACTGTCACATCCCGGCCCGGGGGGGAACACTTCCCGGGCCCGCTCCACCACCGTAGCACGATATTTTCCGCTTTGGGCCCCGACCACGCCCTCACGGTTTTGTTTCTGGGAACTCACACGAGAACTTCCCGATGGGTCAACCATCCTGGGAGTGCTCTCGTGCGCTACTCGCTTAACTTCAGAGTTCCCATGGAATCCGAAGCCAGTGAGCTTCCAAAAGGCCTCGTGCTAGGTAGGGATGAGAATATACATTTAAGGATCACTTCCCTAGGCGATGTGGGATGTCACAATCCACCCCCCTTAGGGGCCCGACGTCCTCGTCGGCACATTTCCGACCAGGGATAGGCTCTGATACCAATGTCACATCCCGGCCTGGGTGGGACCACTTCCCGGGCCCGCTCTACCACCGTAGCACGATATTGTCCGCTTTGGGCCCCGACCACGCCCTCACAGTTTTGTTTCTGGGAACTCACACGAGAACTTCCCAGTGGGTCACCCATCATGGGATTGCTCTAGCCCCCTTCTCGCTTAACTTCGGAGTTCCTACGGAACCCAAAGCCAGTGAGCTCCCAAAAGGCCTCGTGCTAGGTAGGGATGGGAATATACATTTAAGGATCACTTCCCTGGGCGATGTGGGATGTCACAC